>NC_065572.1:36803652-38053652 GCF_937616625.2 Mercurialis annua
GTAGTAGCATTTCGCGGGCGCGATTCATGTTTCGCGGGCGCGAAGGAGGTGTAGCGGGCGCGACGCGTGCACTGTGCAGTTCGCTGATTTCTATTTAAACTCACCTTTACTCGACCTAAAACAGATTTTAAACACTTTTAACTTCTCTAAAAACCCTAATTCGGCTGAGGCTCTATCTTAGGTCATTCCTCCATCATTTCATCTCAATTTTGATTCTTGGTAAGTGTTCCTAATCATTCCCTTGTGATTTCATCTATAGTTTGTCAATTCTAGGAGTTCTAAATCCTCTAGCCTATATGTGTGTGATTGTAGGCTGATTTGGGTTGGTTGAATTCTGAGTTTTATTGCTATTAGCCTAATCAAGAGGTATGTGGTTCAATTCCCTTTTCTTATGTGGTGTAGAGATTGCTAGATCGTTGTATGAATCAATACTTTGGGTGGTTTGATTGTATTTCTATATTTCTTTGAATTATAAATTCTGGAAATCTTAACATGATGTTATATTAGTCTCTTAAATTTCAATTCTACATTGGGTGATTTGGTTTTAATGTTACAATTGATAGACTTATCGAATTGCTAAAGATTTTGGGTTATAAACTGTTTTTGATGCTTATTTAAAAATCTAGAAATTTCTTAAAAGCTAATCTTAGGTTGTTAGACACAAACGTACATTGGGTGTGTTGGCGGAATCTTGTGAATGGATATTAGTATCGTTTGATTAATACTTTTGAGATAAAATTATGTTTTAAGATTAAACTAAAATCTGAAAATTTCAAAGTAATGGATCATATGGTATTAGATGCTAAACAATACATGGGGTGGTTTTGAGAAATTGTTTAAATGGAATAGCATATAGTTTGGTTAACATTTTTGAATTTAAACTCGGTTAGAACTTATTACTAAGGGCTGGAAATTGTTTAGGAGATGGATTAAAACTTGTTAAAAGAATGTTAGATTATCTTAGGATGTGGTTTGTCTTGAATTAAATAATATAAGGCATACAAGGCGTTATATGTCATGTAGTGTTTCAGTTGAACTATTTTAACTTCAAGTTGATACTTGAAAGGTGTTGAATCTTATTGGTTCTATTTGAGGAGGCATAATTAAATGTACTTGGGATGCTACTTGCTAAGTGTTAGCAAGCTAAATTGTTTATGGCATTATTAAGCTACGATGTGAGTTCTTATTATAAATAACTTTGATTTCATTTAAGGTTTGATTAAAGACTTTGGTTTTAAACTTGGTTTATGGATGGGTCGGGTTAGACGTGGTCTCCCGACATGTTGTGTTGAGCTATATTGCAATAAGGCTAACACACTACTTTGGGAAATGTAATTGTTTTGTAAAGACTATTTAAGTATTTAAGTACTTTGGTTTCGCTTTAAAAGATAAGAACTCACCTAAGCTTAACTTGCCTTATTTGTAAATTGGTTGTATAGATACTTGGTGGTATTTTGATTACCTTGTTTGAATCTTTGGTTGCGTTATGAAATGCTAGTCCTATGTGGAGTCTAGTATTCTTAGAGTTAGGGGTTGTTCGGATTTTGACTTATATAATGTTTTAGACCCGTCGACTGCTCGTGCTTCAGAGTCTACACAGGGTTAGCTGTTTGCCAAGATTCACATGGATAAGCAAGCAGTGAGTTTATAGTGTTATTTACCGCTTTATTAAGTACCGCAAGTTATTTTAGTATATCAAATGTTTATGAACTGTTTTAATGATTATGGATCTGGATTGAAACGAGCTACTCGATAGGCTTGTATCGAGACTGTGTGCACCGGTAAGTACTTTGGGATTGGCTGACTAATGTCTGGCCTACTTTAGGAATCGATGATGATATGTTCCCATCTACTTTGGATTAAATACTTTGGGATTTCATTTCAATACTGTTTTCCATAATCAAGTATATATATTAGTATAAAAGGATTTGTATTAAGGGTTTTAAACTTAATAAATGTAGATAGCATTATGAACTCATCTCAGTATATCTGACCCCGTTGTTTTCCAAACTTTCCAGGTTTATGATTTTGAGAGCGTTGGTCATCTTCGATCTTTTGATTCCTTGGAGGTCTTTTTATGTTATTAGACTAGTCAACAATTTTACCTCTTGGACCGCAGTAGAACTAGTTGTCTCTATTATTGTACTTTGGTTGTCGTAGTGGTACGACTTTTATATTATTATACTTTGGTATGTTGCATTGGATTATTTATATATGAGGCATGTTTCATAGTTTTTGAATTGCTATCAAGTAATTATACTAGAACTACCATATAAGTTGTTAGACTTAGGCTGAAGTCTCGGTTGCCCTCGAGCATTGGTTTTCTTGCAGGTTATATTGAATATAAGGTTTTCCGTGAGGCTTGCTATGGGTTTCGGTAAGACCATACCCATACCCTAGCGCCGGTCGCGATCCATGAAATTGGGTCGTGACAAAGTTGGTATTAGAGCCTTAGTTTCGAACTAAGGCCAATTTTTTGCATGTTATGTGTTTATCGCTTTAAGGCATGTTAAGTGTTACTGTTGTGTTATAGGATCTATTGGGGAATTAGGATTCAAATCTTGACTTTTGAAACGTCATCATTTGTTTTCAAAACTTTCTACCTTCACCTTTAGGAATGTTTGAGTCGGTCTTATATGTTACTGATGTTTTATTTTGCAAGTTATGCTTTACATTGAAATGTTGTTGTTATTACTTGGATAAATTGTGGATTTTTGAGCTATTTAAATTTACTATGGTTGTTGCCATGTGGGCATTGTTTGAGATTTATATGTTTCATTCTTAGGAATGAATACTCGTAGGCGTGCTGTAGCTCAGGCTGAGGCTGAAGCTGATGACGCTATGTCGATTGAAGTTGACAAACATGAACTAGAGGGTCAAGTTGGCAGGGGACGTGCAGGTGGAGTTCCGGCTGGTAGAGGCCGAGCTGGCAGAGGACGGGGTGGCAGAGGACAGGCTGCTGGAGGAAAAGGTAGGGGACGTGGTGGTGCAGGCGTTCAGGCACCAGGTGTACCACAAGCTCCTATGGATCCATTTGACTTCACGACGTTTCTAGCTGGGATCACTGCACTCCAGAATAATCAAGTGCAACTGCTGGCGGGACAGATAGCCATGCAGAACCAGTATGCTATGCTGGGACAGATTGTACAGCAGCAGGTGCCACAGGCTTGTGGTGTTGCAGTTGGTGGTGGAGGAACCACTGACAAAGATTTGGTGTTGGCTTATGCAAGACTAAAGTCGACTGATTTTTTGGGCGACGGCGATGCCCTAGACTTTCTGGAGGAAGTTGAGTGGAATGCTCAGAGATTGCAGGCTACCGAGAGGCAAACTATAATGTTAATGGAAATGTCTTTGAAGGGTTCTGCAAGTGATTGGTTTCGTAGTGCCATTCGTGCTGAAGTGGCTACTATTACTTGGGAGGATTTTATGACTCGATTCAAGAACTTTTACTTGCATTTTCAGTGACCGAAGGTCATAGAGGCAGATTGCTGGTTTTGAAAAGGGGAGACAGGTCGGTGAACGAGTACACTACCGAGTTTGTGCTGCTGTGTCGTTTTGCCCCAGATCTGCAGACTGAGCAGCAAAGGGTGAACGGCAGGTATGTGAAAGGTTTAGGCTCAGATTTTATCAGTCTTCTAACTGAGACGAGCAAGGAATTTCCGGTTCTAGTGGATAGTGCCCGTCGGATGGATGCAAATTTACTGCATTTTGGGAAAATGACTGAGACCAAGAAGGCGGGCGGTGTTGTTCAGAGTAGTGGGCAGCAGAGTGGTAGCAGTAGCTATCAGTCCAAGTCTTCCCAGTACAAGAGTAAGAAAGGGGGTGAACGGAGGGGATATCAGCCGTATTCCCACAGATCTAGTTACAGCGGTGGTAGCCATAGTTTTGGACAGGGTAGCAGTGGAGCATCCAGTGTTCCTTTTTATCAGAACTGCAGACGCAGGCACTTTGGAGTTTGTACGGTAGCCCCGGGTAGCTGCTATGCTTGTGGCCAACCGGGCCATTTTGCGAGGCAGCAATTGTCGTCGGCTAGTGTTGCTCAGCCATCTTTTCAGCAGTAGAGGACTGCTTTTACTCCTTCGGTGGGGTATTCTCAACCCGCCGCTTTGTTTGGTGGCCAGCGGGGCCGTGGTTCAGGAGGACGTGGTTTTGGTGGCCGTGGTAACGGTGGTAGAGGTTTGGGTAGTTTGAGTTCTGTTCAGGCACCGCAGCAGGGACAGGGTCAGGCTAGAGTGTTTGCTTTGACTCCTCATGATGCTCGTGCATCAAACGCCGTGGTGCAAGGTACTATTCCGATTTCTTTTGTAGATGCAGTGGTTTTGTTTGATGCGGGTGCAACTCACTCTTTTGTTTCTTCGAGTTTTGCTGCTAAGTTGAGTGAAACACCATCTAGGTTGCTAGAGCCTTTATCTGTATCTACACCTTTGTCTGACTGTGTTGTGGTGGACGTGGTTTATCCGTCTTGTTCTGTGGTTATTCATGGTAGAGATCTTAGGGCTGATTTGATTGTACTTGACGTGTTATCTTTTGATGTTATCTTGGGGATGGATTGGCTTTCACGCCATTTTGCTTCTATCGACTTTCGAGGGAAGTCGGTTGTGTTTGGGGTTCCTGGTGATGTACCTATTTCTTTCCATGGGGAGAAGGTAGAGACACCAAAGAATCTTATTTCAGCAATCAAGGCCAAGCGCATGATGGGCAAGGGTTGCCAGGGTTTCTTAGCGGTGGTTCGTGACTTAGAGGCTGTCAGTGGTAATGCGCATAGTGTCTCGATAGTGAATGAGTTCACTGATGTGTTTCTAGAAGAGTTACCTGGATTACCACCTGACCGTGATATTGAGTTCTGTATCGATGTTGTTCCTGGAACAGCTCTTATTTCGATACCTCTGTATCGGATGGCTCTTGCAGAGCTAAAAGAGTTGAAGGAACAGTTGCAAGAGTTACTGGATAATGGTTTTATCAGACCGAGTACTTCTCCGTGGGGTGCTCCTGTGTTGTTTGTCAAGAAGAAGGATGGTTCTTTTTTGCTGTGTATTGACTACAAACAGCTGAACAAAGTTACTATCAAGAACAGGTATCCTCTTCCTCGTATTGATGATTTGTTCGATCAGTTAGAGGGTGCTAAGTGTTTTTCGAAGATTGACTTGAGATCCTGGTATCATCAACTTCGGATCCGAGACATCGATGTGCCTAAGACTGCTTTATGGAAACTTCGAGTTTCTGGTCATGTCCTTTGGGTTAACTAACGCACCAGCAGCATTTATGGATATGATGAACCGGGTGTTCAAGCCTTTTCTGGATCAGTTTGTTATTGTGTTTATTGATGACATACTGATTTACTCTCGGAGTGAGGAGGAGCATGCTTTCCACTTGAAGACAATACTGCAGACTTTGCGTGAGCATCAACTGTATGCTAATTTCTCAAAGTGCAAATTATGGCTGGACCAAGTTACTTTCTTAGGACACGTGGTGTCGAAGGATAGGATCAAGGTTGACCTGAAGAAGATTGAGGCGGTTATGGATTGGCAGAGGCCAAGGTCAGTTATTGAGATCAGAAGTTTTCTTGGGTTGGCTGGCTACTATCGTCGGTTCGTGCAAGATTTCTCCAGAATATCTGCACCGTTGACTAAACTGACATAGAAGGGTGTTAAGTTTGAATGGACTGACAAGTGTGAGGCAAGCTTTGAGAAGCTCAAAGAGATTTTGACTACACCTCCTGTGTTGGCTTTGCCATCTGGCATTGAGGGTTCACTGTATATTGTGATGCTTCTCGTATCGGTTTGGGCTGTGTGTTAATGCAATATGGTAAGGTGATTGCCTATGCTTTTCGACAGCTGAAGAAGCATGAGGTGAATTATCCTACTCATGATCTGGAGTTAGCAGCTGTGGTTTTTGCTCTTAAGATTTGGAGGCATTATTTGTACGGTGCTACTTGCGAGATCTTTACTGGTCATAAGAGTCTGAAGTACATCTTTGATCAGCGGGAGTTGAATCTGAGGCAGCACAGATGGTTGAAGCTACTGAAAGACTACGATTGTTCTATTCAGTACCATCCGGCTAAGGCTAATGTGGTGGCCGATGTGTTGAGTCGCAACTCTTCGGGCAGTTTGGCCCATATTTCTGAGGTTGGGCGGAGACCCATGGTCCGTGAGTGGAATAGTTTTTTAGCTTCGGGATACAGATTTCAGGTTTCGCAGAAAGGTTGTATGTTGGCACAATTGCAGGTACAACCGGTTTTGATTGATAGGATCAAAGCTTCACAAGCTGATGATCCACAGTTGAAACGGATTATGGATGAGATCCATCTGGATGGAAATTTTGAGTTTGTTCTGGTGGATGGAGTTCTCAGGTTCGGTTTTCGACTGTGTATTCCGGATTCAGATGGTTTGAGAGACCAGATTCTGGAGGAAGCGCACAAGTCAGCTTACAGTGTTCATCCAGGTTCTACCAAGATGTATCATGATCTCAAGGGTACGTACTGGTGGAGCGGAATGAAAAAGGATGTTGCAGAGTTTGTGTCTAAGTGTTTGACTTGCCAGCAGGTAAAGTTAGAACATCAGAGACCGTTTGGATATCTGCAACCGCTACCTATTCCAGAGTGGAAATGGGAGCGGATCGCTATGGATTTTGTGGTTGGTTTACCACGTACTTGGCAGGGGTATGATTTGATTTGGGTGATAGTTGACCGTTTGACCAAGTCAGCTCACTTCTTACCGATCAAGGTTACTTATTAGGCTTCGAAGTTGGCACAATTGTACATCGATCGGATTGTTAGTCTTCATGGTGTACCAGTGTCGATAGTTTCAGACAGAGGTTCGATTTTCACATCTCGGTTTTGGAAGGCATTGCAGGAATCCTTGGGTTCGAGGTTGGATTTCAGTACTGCATTTCATCCTCAGACTAACGGACAGTCTGAGAGGACTATTTAGACTTTGGAGGACATGCTCAGGATGTGTGTTCTGGATTTTCAGGGTAGCTGGGATACTCATTTGCCTTTGATTGAGTTTTCCTACAACAACAGTTACCACGCTAGTATTGAGATGGCACCCTATGAGGCTTTGTACGGGCGCAAGTGTCGATCTCCTATATGTTGGGAAGAGGTCGGCGAGCATAAATTTTCTGGAGCTGAGATTATCCAGTTTTCCTCTGAGACGGTACCTTTGATCAAGCGTAGGCTTGAGACTGCCTTTAGTCGGCACAAAAGCTATGCCGATCTTAAGCGGAAGGACTTTGAGTTTCAGGTTGGTGACTATGTATTTCTTCGAGTTTAGCCTATGAAGGGCGTTGTGCGTTTTGGTGTTAAGAGAAAGTTAGCGCCTAGGTTTGTTGGCCCGTATGAGATTACGGAGAGAGTTGGGGCAGTTGCTTATCGTTTGGCTTTGCCGCCAGACATGTCTTTGGTGCATCCAGTATTTCATATCTCGATGTTGCGGAAGTGCATTTCTGACCCTTCTCAAGTGATTGTACCACAGAGTGTTGAGGTTGACCAAGAGCTGTCTTATGAGGAACAACCTGTTGAGATTGTCGATACGCAGGTGCGTAGGTTGCGGAACAAGGAGATTCCGATGGTCAAAGTTCTGTGGCGGAATCACTTTGTAGAAGAATGCACTTGGGAGACGGAGTCCGACAAGAGGAACCGTTATACTTTCCTCTTTCCTTGAGGTACGTTGGTATTGTTGGTTGCTTTTATGCTATGTTAGTACTTTGGGTTATGTGTGTATTTATGTGCTACTTGGTGATTGATATTTTGGGCATTGTACTATGTACATTACTTTGGTGTGTTTATGTGAGTTGTTGTTTAGTTTCGTTGTTGTAAAATCGAGGACGATTTTGTTTTAAGTTGGGGAGAATGTAACACCCCGTATTTTTTCTAACTTGTTTCGTTAAGTCTAAACGATACCTTGGGTTCATTTGAGTGGTTTGACCACTTAGATTCGCGTGTCAAAGGTTCCAAACCTTTTAAAATGTGTTTTGAGATGTATTAGAAGTAATCTCAGAGTTTGAAACGCTTTCGATTTCAATTTCAAAATCTCAAATTTTCATCGGAGGCAGTAGCATTTCGCGGGCGCGACATGCATGAATCACGGGCGTGATTCATGTTTCGCGGGCGCGAAGGAGGTGTAGCGGGCGCGACGCGTGCACTGTGCAGTTCGCTGATTTCTATTTAAACTCACCTTAACTCGACCTAAAACAGATTTTAAACACTTTTATCTTCTCTAAAAACCCTAATTCGGCTGAGGCTCTATCTTAGGTCATTCCTCCATCATTTCATCTCAATTTTGATTCTTGGTAAGTGTTCCTAATCATTCCCTTGTGATTTCATATATAGTTCGTCAATTCTAGGAGTTCTAAATCCTATAGCCTATATGTGTGTGATTGTAGGCTGATTTGGGTTGGTTGAATTCTGAGTTTTATTGCTATTAGCCTAATCAAGAGGTATGTGGTTCAATTCCCTTTTCTTATGTGGTGTAGAGATTGCTAGATCGTTGTATGAATCAATACTTTGGGTGGTTTGATTGTATTTCTATATTGCTTTGAATTATAAATTCTGGAAATCTTAACTTGATGTTATATTAGTCTCTTGAATTTCAATTCTACATTGGGTGATTTGGTTTTAATGTTACAATTGATAGACTTATCGAATTGCTAAAGATTTTGGGTTATAAACTGTTTTTGATGCTTATTTAAAAATCTAGAAATTTCTTAAAAGCTAATCTTAGGTTGTTAGACACAAACGTACATTGGGTGTGTTGGGGGAATCTTGTGAATGGATTTTAGTATCGTTTGATTAATGCTTTTGAGATAAAATTATGTTTTAAGATTAAACTAAAATCTGGAAATTTCAAAGTAATGGATCATAGGGTATTAGATGCTAAACAATACATGGGGTGGTTTTGAGAAATTGTTTAAATGGAATAGCATATAGTTTGGTTAACATTTTTGAATTTAAACTCGTTTTGAACTTATTACTAAGGGCTGGAAATTGTTTAGGAGATGGATTAAAACTTGTTAAAAGAATGTTCGATTATCTTAGGATGTGGTTTGTCTTGAATTAAATAATATAAGGCATACAAGGCGTTATATGTCACGTAGGGTTTCGGTTGAACTATTTTAACCTCAAGTTGATACTTGAAAGGTGTTGAATCTTATTGGTTCTATTTGAGGAGGCATAATTAAATGTACTTGGGATGCTACTTGCTAAGTGTTAGCAAGCTAAATTGTTTATGGCATTATTAAGCTACGGTGTGAGTTCTTATTATAAATAACTTTGATTTCATTTAAGGTTTGATTAAAGACTTTGGTTTTAAACTTGGTTTATGGATGGGTCGGGTTAGACGTGGTCTCCCGACATGTTGTGTTGAGCTATATTGCAATAAGGCTAACACACTACTTTGGGAAATGTAATTGTTTTGTAAAGACTATTTAAGTATTTAAGTACTTTGGTTCGTTTTAAAAGATAAGAACTCACCTAAGCTTAACTTGCCTTATTTGTAAATTGGTTGTATAGATACTTGGTGGTATTTTGATTACCTTGTTTGAATCTTTGGTTGCGTTATGAAATGCTAGTCCTATGTGGAGTCTAGTATTCTTAGAGTTAGGGGTTGTTCGGATTTTGACTTATATAATGTTTTAGACCCGTCGAATGCTCGTGCTTCAGAGTCTACGCAGGGTTAGCTGTTTGCCAAGATTCACGTGGATAAGCAAGCAGTGAGTTTATAGTGTTATTTACCGCTTTATTAAGTACCGCAAGTTATTTTAGTATATCAAATGTTTATGAACTGTTTTAATGATTATGGATCTGGATTGAAACGAGCTACTCGATAGGCTTGTATCGAGACTGTGTGCACCGGTAAGTACTTTGGGATTGGCTGACTAATGTCTGGCCTACTTTGGGAATCGATGAGGATATGTTCCCATCTACTTTGGATTAAATACTTTGGGATTTCATTTCAATACTGTTTTCCATAATCAAGTATATATATTAGTATAAAAGGATTTGTATTAAGGGTTTTAAACTTAATAAATGTAGATAGCATTATGAACTCATCTCAGTATATCTGACCCCGTTGTTTTCCAAACTTTCCAGGTTTATGATTTTGAGAGCGTTGGTCATCTTCGATCTTTTGATTCCTTGGAGGTCTTTTTATGTTATTAGACTAGTCAACAGTTTTACCTCTTAGACCGCATTAGAACTAGTTGTCTCTATTATTGTACTTTGGTTGTCGTAGTGGTACGACTTTTATATTATTATACTTTGGTATGTTGCCTTGGATTATTTATATATGAGGCATGTTTCATAGTTTTTGAATTGCTATCAAGTAATTATACTAGAACTACCATATAAGTTGTTAGACTTAGGCTGAAGTCTCGGTTGCCCTCGAGCATTGGTTTTCTTGCAGGTTATATTGAATATAAGGTTTTCCGTGAGGCTTGCTATGGGTTTCGGTACGACCATACCCATACCCTAGCGCCGATCGCGATCCATGAAATTGGGTCGTGACAAAGTTGGTATCAGAGCCTTAGTTTCGAACTAAGGCCAAATTTTTGCATGTTATGTGTTTATCGCTTTAAGGCATGTTAAGTGTTACTGTTGTGTTATAGGATCTATTGGGGAATTAGGATTCAAATCTTGACTTTTGAAACGTCATTATTTGTTTTCAAAACTTTCTACCTTCACCTTTAGGAATGTTTGAGTCGGTCTTATATGTTACTGATGTTTTATTTTGCAAGTTATGCTTTACTTTGAAATGTTGTTGTTATTACTTGGATAAATTGTGGATTTTTGAGCTATTTAAATTTACTCTGGTGTTGCCATGTGGGCATTGTTTGAGATTTATCTATTTCATTTTTAGGAATGAATACTCGTAGGCGTGCTGCAGCTCAGGCTGAGGCTGAAGGTGATGATGCTATGTCGATTGAAGTTGACAAACATGAACTAGAGGGTCAAGTTGGCAGGGGACGTGCAGGTGGAGTTCCGGCTGGTAGAGGCCGAGCTGGCAGACGACGAGGTGGCAGAGGACAGGCTGTTGGAGGCAGAGGTAGGGGACGTGGTGGTGCAGGCGTTCAGGCACCAGGTGTACCACAAACTCCTACGGATCCATTTGACTTCACGACGTTTCTAGCTGGGATCACTGCACTGCAGAATAATCAAGTGCAACTGCAGGCGGGACAGATAGCCATGCAGAACCAGTATGCTATGCTGGGACAGATTTTACAGCAGCAGGTGCCACAGGCTGGTGGTGTTGCAGTTGGTGGTGGCGGAACCACTGACAAAGATTTGGTGTTGGCTTATGCAAGACTAAAGTCGACTGATTTTTCGGGCGACGGCGATGCCCTAGACTTTTTGGAGGAAGTTGAGCGGAATGCTCAGAGATTGCAGGCTACCGAGAGGCAAACTATAATGTTAATGGAAATGTCTTTGAAGGGTTCTGCAAGTGATTGGTTTCGTAGTGCCATTCGTGCTGAAAGGGCTACTATTACTTGGGAGGATTTTATGACTCGATTCAAGAACTTTTATTTGCCTTTTTCAGTGACCGAAGGTCATAGAGACAGATTGCTGGTTTTGAAAAGGGGAGACAGTTCGGTGAACGAGTACACTACCGAGTTTGTGAGGCTGTGTCGTTTTGCCCCAGATCTGCAGACTGAGCAGCAAAGGGTGAACGGCAGGTATGTGAAAGGTTTAGGCTCAGATTTTATCAGTCTTCTAACTGAGACGAGCAAGGAATTTCCCGTTCTAGTGGATAGTGCCCGTCGGATGGAGGCAAATTTACTGCACTTTGGGAAAATGATTGAGACCAAGAAGGCGGGCGGTGTCGTTCAGAGTAGTGGGCAGCAGAGTGGTAGCAGTAGCTATCAGTCCAAGTCTTCCCAGTACAAGAGTAAGAAAGGGGGTGAACGGAGGGGATATCAGCCGTATTCCCACAGTTCTAGTTACAGCGGTGGTAGCCATAGTTTTGGACAGGGTAGCAGTGGAGCATCCAGGGTTTCTTTTTGTCAGAACTGCAGACGCATGCACTTTGGAGTTTGAACGGTAGCCCCGGGTAGCTGCTATGCTTGTGGCCAACCGGGCCATTTTACGAGACAGTGCCCGACATCTGGGCAGCAATTATCGTCGGCTAGTGTTGCTCAGCCGTCTTTTCAGCAGCACACGACTGCTTTTACTCCTTCGGCGGGGTATTCTCAACCCGCCGCTTCGTTTGGTGGCCAGCGGGGCCGTGGTTCAGGAGGACGTGGTTTTGGTGGCCGTGGTAACGGTGGTAGAGGTTCGGGTAGTTTCAGTTCTGCTCAGGCACCGCAGCAGGGACAGGGTCAGGCTAGAGTGTTTGCTTTGACTCCTCAGGATGCTCGTGCATCAAACGCCGTGGTGCAAGGTACTATTCCGATTTCTTTTGTAGATGCAGTTGTTTTGTTTGATGCGGGTGCAACTCACTCTTTTGTTTCTTCGAGTTTTGCTGCTAAGTTGAGTGAAACACCATCTAGGTTGCTAGAGCCTTTATCTGTATCTACACCTTTGTCTGACTGTGTTGTGGTGGACGTGGTTTATCCGTCTTGTTCTGTGGTTATTCATGGTAGAGATCTTAGGGCTGATTTGATTGTACTTGACGTGTTATCTTTTGATTTTATCTTGGAGATGGATTGGCTTTCACGCCATTTTGCTTCTATCGAATTTCGAGGGAAGTCGGTTGTGTTTGGGGTTCCTGGTGATGTACCTTTTTCTTTCCATGGGGAGAAGGTAGAGACACCAAAGAATCTTATTTCAGCAATCAAGGCCAAGCGCATGATGGGCAAGGGTTGCCAGGGTTTCTTAGCGGTGGTTCGTGACTTAGAGGCTGTCAGTGGTAATGCGCATAGTGTCTCGATAGTGAATGAGTTCACTGATGTGTTTCCAAAAGAGTTACCTGGATTACCACCTGACCGTGATATTGAGTTCTGTATCGATGTTGTTCCTGGAACAACTTTTATTGTCGATACCTCTGTATCGGATGGCTCTTGCAGAGCTAAAATAGTTGAAGGAACAGTTGCAAGAGTTACTGGATAATGGTTTTATCAGACCGCGTACTTCTCCGTGGGGTGCTCCTGTGTTGTTTGTCAAGAAGAAGGATGGGTCTTTTTTGCTGTGTATTGACTACAAACAGCTGAACAAAGTTACTATCAAGAACAGGTATCCTCTTCCTCGTATTGATGATTTCTTCGATCAGTTAGAGGGTGCTAAGTGTTTTTCGAAGATTGACTTGAGATCCGGGTATCATCAACTTCGGATCCGAGACATCGATGTGCCTAAGACTGCTTTATGGACACTTCGAGTTTCTGGTTATATCTTTTGGGTTAACTAACGCACCAGCAGCATTTATGGATATGATGAACCGGTTGTTCAAGCCTTTTCTGGATCAGTTCGTTATTGTGTTTATTGATGACATACTGATTTACTCTCGGAGTGAGGAGGAGCATGCTTTCCACTTGAGGACAATACTGCAGACTTTGCGTGAGCATCAGCTGTATGCTAAGTTCTCAAAGTCCGAATTCTGGCTGGACCAAGTTACTTTCTTAGGACGCGTGGTGTCGAAGGATAGGATCAAGGTTGACCCGAAGAAGATTGAGGCGGTTATGGATTGGCAGAGGCCAAGGTCAGTTATTGAGATCAGAAGTTTTCTTGGGTTGGCTGGCTACTATCGTCGGTTCGTGCAAGATTTCTCCAGAATATCTGCACCGTTGACTAAACTGACATAGAAGGGTGTTAAGTTTGAATGGACTGACAAGTGTGAGGAAAGCTTTGAGAAGCTCAAAGAGATTTTGACTACACCTCCTGTGTTGGCTTTGCCATCTGGCATTGAGGGGTTCACTGTATATTGTGATGTTTCTCGTATCGGTTTGGGCTGTGTGTTAATGCAATATGGTAAGGTGATTGCCTATGCTTCTCGACAGCTGAAGAAGCATGAGGTGAATTATCCTACTCATGATCTGGAGTTAGCAGCTGTGGTTTTTGCTCTTAAGATTTGGAGGCATTATTTGTACGGTGCTACTTGCGAGATCTTTACTGGTCATAAGAGTCTGAAGTACATCTTTGATCAGCGGGAGTTGAATCTGAGGCAGCACAGATGGTTGAAGCTACTGAAAGACTACGATTGTTCTATTCAGTACCATCCGGGTAAGGCTAATGTGGTGGCCGATGCGTTGAATCGCAAGTCTTCGGGCAGTTTGGCCCATATTTCTGAGGTTGGGCGGAGACCCATGGTCCGTGAGTGGAATAGTTTTTTAGCTTCGGGATACAGATTTCAGGTTACGCAGAAAGGTTGTATGTTGGCACAATTGCAGGTGCAACCGGTTTTGATTGATAGGATGAAAGCCTCACAAGCTGATGATCCACAATTGAAACGGATTATGGATGAGATCCATCTGGATGGAAATTTTGAGTTTGTTCTGGTGGATGGAGTTCTCAGGTTCGGTTCTCGACTGTGTATTCCGGATTCAGATGGTTTGAGAGACCAGATTCTGGAGGAAGCGCACAAGTCAGCTTACAGTGTTCATCCGGGTTCTACCAAGATGTATCATGATCTCAAGGGTACGTACTGGTGGAGCGGAATGAAAAAGGATGTTGCAGAGTTTGTGTCTAAGTGTTTGACTTGCCAGCAGGTAAAGTTAGAACATCAGAGACCGTTTGGATATCTGCAACCGCTACCTATTCCAGAGTGGAAATGGGAGCGGATCGCTATGGATTTTGTGGTTGGTTTACCACGTACTTGGCAGGGGTATGATTTGATTTGGGTGATAGTTGACCGTTTGACCAAGTCAGCTCACTTCTTACCGATCAAGGTTACTTATTAGGCTTCGAAGTTAGCACAATTGTACATCGATCGGATTGTTAGTCTTCATGGTGTACCAGTGTCGATAGTTTCAGACAGAGGTTCGATTTTCACATCTCGGTTTTGGAAGGCATTGCAGGAATCCTTGGGTTCGAGGTTGGATTTCAGTACTGCATTTCATCCTCAGACTAGGACAGTCTGAGAGGACTATTCAGACTTTGGAGGACATGCTCAAGATGTGTGTTCTGGATTTTCAGGGTAGCTGGGATACTCATTTGCCTTTGATTGAGTTTTCCTAAAACAACAGTTACTTCGCTAGTATTGAGATGGCACCCTAAGAGGCTTTGTACGGGCGCAAGTGTCGATCTCCTATATGTTGGGAAGAGGTCGGCGAGCATAAATTTTCTAGAGCTGAGATGTCACGACCCAAAACTATTGAGCCGCAACCGGCGCTAGGGAACGGGAGTGGTAGCTCCGGAACCCGTAGCAAGCCTAAAGTCACAATTTATTTTTCGCAAATATAATATAAACAAATAACAACAAACAACGGAAGCAAATATACATATATATAACATATAACCAAATATATACACTAACTGTTTCAAAACCTCGCGGGCTCTAATTACCGTACCCTGTACGAACTGGCCTCGCGATACTATATACATCAGTTAGTATTTCAAACGTCTCACTGGCATCTGGGGCCGTGGATTATATACAACGTACGTAGCCTATCAAAAAGCATATAAACAAAGACAGCAGTTGATATATACAATCAAAATAAACTGCTGACTAGGCTACTATTCTGTTGACACAGGACCACTACTGCAGCACTCACAGAAGTCAGAAACTAACATATACAGCTGACTTCTGGACTTCAAAATTGGTCTCTAGCTAAGTCCACAAGCTAAGCACCTGAAAGACATCAAAGGTGAGGGGTCATTATTTGGGGAAATACTGAGTGAGTTGACATTTACTAACAGTATTAATATAGAAACATAGCATCGCATCTCAGGAAAAATATTAATATAAATATATAAACATGTATTTGATCCGTACGAAACTAATATCCTATCATGCGACACATCTCTCGAATAATCATATATCATTTAACCCAATCGTAAATATCAATTGCGAGTCCAACTCGCTGGTGGCCCAACCACTAGATACGGGGACTTCCAAGCTACACCGTAGCCGAGTTCACTCTCGTATCGAAATCATATACCCAATCGTAAATTTCATATTCATCAACAGCTCCCAGCTGTGTCAAGTCATTTCTCAATGCAAACATACTAGACTGACTCGATACTGGTGATCACACAGCCTATTGACACCCAATAGGTAGCTAGTTTCTTCGGATCGCATACTAGTTCTCATATATAGAAATTAAATAAACATATAACACTTCAAACAATTATATATAATGCGATGCGTGAGAACAGTATATATATATCAAATAGTTTTAATACATGAAAGTAAAAGTACAACTCACAGTGACCGCAATCCAAGAAATGATATGATCGATTTGATAGTACGCTCTCGCTAGTCCGCCTCTACTGACTCCACTACTCGCTGACACATCTGATAAATCGTTAATAGTTAGACGTGATTCTCATATTCTTATACGTATAATACTTTTAAGTTTTAGGATTTAGTTTTGTTTTATACTTATTTACGTATTCAATATCTCTAGTCGTATAAACGACTTAGCGAATACTATTTCTCATAATTGAGAATCGCTTAACGTCCTTGACGTTTTCCATTATTATAATTTATCTAAAACGTCGAGCTAATCTCGAGATTAATGATTCTCAAGGTCCGAAACCCGTCTTTTAGAGTCAAATTACTCAAAACATCAAACACCTAGGTCAATTACAGTTGTATACGCGTGGGGGCGAGTTGGGGTGCACGGGCGTGCGTTTTGGTGGGTGCACGATCGTGCAACTGAGTACACGTTCGTGCACCTCAGGGGTACACGTTCGTGTACTTAGTGTACACGTTCGTGTACCATGAGAAGTACACGTTCGTGTACTTCAGTACACGATCGTGTACCTTGCTAGGTGCACGTTCGTGTACTTCAGTACACGTTCGTGCACCCGTGGTACACGGTCGTGTACCACGTGCACAGCCCCGGAAATCAGATTTTCCGGGGTTTCGCCACAATCCCGACGTGCTAAACATATCCACGCTCAATACCCATATCTCGGTTTCTTCAAAAACGCCATAATAAACCCAAAAACGTCAAATTCAATTCAAAATCATAATCTCATGAAAACAGCCCTATATAATCGAATTTATCACCAATTCTCGAGATATTTACCTTAAAACGAAGCTTAGGATCGATAGAGGACAAGATTCTGAAGAGTTTGCCGCTTGAATCGCTTGAATCGGACGTCGAACGGAGAAACCGTAAAGAAACGAAGTTGATCGACGGAAAATGAAGCTTCTGGACTCCCACCCTCTGATACCTTCCTTCATTCAAATGGTTTCCTCTTATATTGAATGGCTAAAGGTTCACTTTGGTCCTTGTTCTTTTTGTTTCTTATCATTTATCTTTTAAACTTTTCTTTCGTACGATTTAGTCCATAGCTAAATCGTTAAACTCTTTTATTACGACTTATACGTATTATTTATATCCTATAAATAATACAAAGCCCGATAATAACACTTTCCCGTCAAATCCAATATTTCTATTTTCGACACAAAGTGGCTAAATTACCAGTTTGGTCCCTATCCCTTATTTTGGACTTTTCTCGCCATTTTTCCATTTAATTCCAATTCTAACTTTAGAATTGAAATATAATATAAATTTTCTCCGTAGTAATCCTTTTTAAAACCGACCTGCTAAAACTTATTTACTTTATTTTTTCAGAAATTCTTCTGATATCACCACTCTGGCGAATCAAAACTGGACACGTGGTCCAATTAACTAATTAAATACTTTGGGGTATTACATGAGATTATCCAGTTTTCCTCTGAGACGGTACCTTTGATCAAGCGTAGGCTTGAGACTGCCTTTAGTCGGCACAAAAGCTATGCCGATCTTAAGCGGAAGGACTTTGAGTTTCAGGTTGGTGACTATGTATTTCTTCGAGTTTCGCCTATGAAGGGCGTTGTGCGTTTTGGTGTTAAGGGAAAGTTAGCGCCTAGGTTTATTGGTCCGTATGAGATTACGGAGAGAGTTGGGGCAGTTGCTTATCGTTTGGCTTTGCCGCCAGACATGTCTTTGGTGCATCCAGTATTTCATATCTCGATGTTGCGGAAGTGCATTTCTGACCCTTCTCAAGTGATTGTACCACAGAGTGTTGAGGTTGACCAAGAGCTGTTTTATGAGGAACAACCTGTTGAGATTGTCGATACGCAGGTGCGTAGGTTGCGGAACAAGGAGATTCCGATGGTCAAAGTTTTGTGGCGGAATCACTCTGTAGAAGAATGCACTTGGGAGACGGAGTCCGACATGAGGAACCGTTATCCTTTCCTCTTTCCTTGAGGTACGTTGGTATTGTTGGTTGCTTTTATGCTATGTTAGTACTTTGGGTTATGTGTGTATTTATGTGCTACTTGGTGATTGATATTTTGGGCATTGTACTATGTGCATTACTTTGATGTGTTTATGTGAGTTGTTGTTTAGTTTCGTTGTTGTAAAATTGAGGACGATTTTGTTTTAAGTTGGGGAGAATGTAACACCCCGTATTTTTTCTAACTTGTTTCGTTAAGTCTAAACGATACCTTGGGTTCATTTGAGTGGTTCGACCACTTAGATTCGCGTGTCAAAGGTTCCAAACCTTTTAAAATGTGTTTTAAGATGTATTAAAAGTAATCTCAGAGTTTGAAACGCTTTCGATTTCAATTTCAAAATCTCAAATTTTCATCGGAGGCAGTAGCATTTCGCGGGCGCGACATGCATGAATCACGGGCGCGATTCATGTTTCGCGGGCGCGAAGGAGATGTAGCGGGCGCGATGCGTGCACTGTGCAGTTCGCTGATTTCTATTTAAACTCACCTTAACTCGACCTAAAACAGATTTTAAACACTTTTAACTACTCTAAAAACCCTAATTCGGCTGAGGCTCTATCTTAGGTCATTCCTCCATCATTTCATCTCAATTTTGATTCTTGGTAAGTGTTCCTAATCATTCCCTTGTGATTTCATCTATAGTTCGTCAATTCTAGGAGTTCTAAATCCTATAGCCTATATGTGTGTGATTGTAGGCTGATTTGGGTTGGTTGAATTCTGAGTTTTATTGCTATTAGCCTAATCAAGAGTTTTATTGCTATTAGCCATGCAAAACCAGTATGCTATGCTGGGACAGATTGTACAGCAGCAGGTGCCACAGGCTAATGGTGTTGTAGTTGGTGGTGGCGGAACCACTGACAAAGATTTGGTGTTGGCTTATGCAAGACTAAAGTCGACTGATTTTTCGGGCGACGGCGATACCCTAGACTTTCTGGAGGAAGTTGAGCGGAATGCTCAGAGATTGCAGGCTACCGAGAGGCAAACTATAATGTTAATGGAAATGTCTTTGAAGGGTTCTGCAAGTGATTGGTTTCGTAGTGCCATTCGTGCTGAAATGGCTACTATTACTTGGGAGGATTTTATGACTCGATTCAAGAACTTTTACTTGCCTTTTTCAGTGACCGAAGGTCATAGAGACAGATTTTTGAAAAGGGGAGACAGGTCGGTGAACGAGTACACTACCGAGTTTGTGAGGCTGTGTCGTTTTGCCCCAGATCTGCAGACTGAGCAGCAAAGGGTGAACGACAGGTATGTTAAAGGTTTAGGCTCAGATTTTATCAGTCTTCTAACTGAGACGAGCAAGGAATTTCAGGTTCTAGTGGATAGTGCCCGTCGGATGGAGGCAAATTTACTGCACTTTGGGAAAATGACTAAGACCAAGAAGGCGGGCGGTGTTGTTCAGAGTGTTTTGTACCTTTTATAAACGTTTGGCATAAATTACTAGAAGGGTGAAACGCTTGGATTTGTTTCGTAACATTTGTAAACATTTGGCTTAAATTACTCAAAAGGTGAAACGCTTGGATTTGTTTCGAAACGTTTGTAAATGTTTGGCTTAAATTGCTAAAAAGGTGAAACGCTTGGATTTTTTTCGTAAAATTTGTAAACGTTTGGTTTAATTTGCTAAAAATGTGAAACGCATTATTTTGTTTCATAACATTTGTAAAGGTTTGGTTCAAATCGCGAAAAATGTGAAACATTTGGATTTGTTTCATAACGTTTTAAACGTTTGGTTTTGTTTCGTAACGTTTGTAAACGTTTGGCTTCAATCCCTAAAAAGGAGAAACGTTTGGATTTGTTTTGTAACGTTTGTAAACGTTTCGCTTGAATTGCTAAAAAGGAGAAACGTTTTGATTTCTTTCGTAACGTTTGTAAACGTTTGGTTTAAATCGCTAAAAAGGTGAAACGTTTGAATTTGTTTCGTAACGTTTGTAACCGTTTGGCTAAAATCGCTAAAAAGGTTCAACGTTTGGATTTGTTTTGTAACATTTGTAAACGTTTGGCTTAAATCGCTAAAAAGGGGAAACGTTTGGATTTGTTTCGAAACGTTTGTAAACGTTTGGCTTAAATCGCTAAAAATGTGAAACGTTTGGATTTGTTTCATAACGTTTGGAAACGTTTGACTTAAATTGCTAAAAAGGTGAAACGATTGGATTTGTTTCGTAATATTTGTAAACGTATGGCTTAAATTGCAAAAAAGGTGAAACGCTTGTATTTGTTTCTTAAGATTGTAAATGTTTGGCTTAAATTGCTAAAAAGGTGAAACATGTGAATTTGTTTCATAACCGTTGTAAATGTTTGGCTTGAATCGCTAAAATGGGGAAACGTTTGGATTTGTTTCGTAACGTTTGTAAACGTTTGGCTTAAATTGCTAAAAAGATGAAACTTTTGGATTTGTTTCGTATCGTTTGTAAATTTTTGGCTTAAATTGCTAAAAAGGTGAAACGCTTGGATTTGTTTCGTAACATTTGTAAACGTTTGTCTTAAATTGCTAAAAAGGTAAAACGTTTGGATTTGTTTCATTAAGTTTTTAAATGTTTCGCTTAAATTGCTAAAAAGGTGAAACGTTTGGCTTAAATTGCAAAAAAGGTAAAACGTTTGGATTTGTTTCGTAGCGTTTGTAAATGTTTGGCTTAAATTGCTAAAAACGGGAAATGCTTGGATTTGTTTCGTAGCGTTTGTAAACGTTTGGCTTAAATTGCTAAAAACGGGAAACGTTTGGATTTGTTTCGTAACGTTTGTAATCGTTTGGCTTAAATTGCTAAAAACGGGAAACGTTTGGATTTGTCTCATAACATTTGTAAATGTTTGGCTTAAATCACTAAAAAGGTTAAACATTTGGATTTGTCTCATAAAGTTTGTAAATGTTTGGCTTAAATCGCTAAAAAGGTGAAAAGTTTTGATTTATTTCGTAGCGTTTGTAATTGTTTGGCTTAAATTGCCAAAAGGATGAAACGCTTGGATTTGTTTCGTAACGTTTGTAAACGTTTGGCTTAAATCGCTAAAATGGGGAAACGTTTGGATTTGTTTCGTAACGTTGGTAAACGTTTTTTTTAGATTGCTAAAAATGTGAAAAATTTGGATTTGTTTTAAAACGTTTATAAACGTTCGGCTTAAGTCACTAAAAAGGTGAAACGTTCGGTTTTGTTTCGTAACGTTTGTAAACATTTGGCATAAATCGCTAGAAAGGTGAAATGTTTTGATTTTTTTTGTAACGTTTGTTAACGTTTGGCTTAAATCACTAAAAAGGTGAAACGTTTGGATTTGTTTTGTAACGCTTGTAAACATTTGGCTTTTTTTCGTAACGTTTGTAAAAAGTTTGGTTTAAATTGCTAAAAATGTGAAACGTTTGGATTTGTTTTGTAACGTTTATAAACATTTGGCTTGAATTGCTAAAAAGGTGAAACATTTGATTTTGTTTCGTAACGTTTGTAAACGTTTGGCTTAAATTGCTAAAAAGGTCAAACATTTGGATTTCTTTCGTGACGTTTGTAAACGTTTGGCTTAAATTGCTAAAAAGCTGAAATGTTTTGATTTGTTACGTAACGTTTATAAACGTTTGGCCTAAATAGCTAAAAATGGGAAACGTTTGGCTTCAATCACTAAAAAGGTGAAACGTTTTTTGTTTGTTTCGTACCGTTTGTAAACGTTTGGCTTAAATCGCTAAAAAGGTGAAACCCTTGGATTTGTTTCGTAATATTTGTAAATGTTTGGCTTAAATCTCTAAAAAGGTGAAACGTTTGAATTTTTCTCGTAACGTTTGTAAATGTTTGGCTTAAATCACTAAAAAGGTGAATCATTTTGAGTTATTTCGTAACGTTTGTAAACGTTTGGCTTAAATTGCTAAAATGGTGAAATGCTTGGATTTGTTTCATAACGTTTGTAAACGTTTGGCTTATGTCGCTAAAATGGGGAAACGTTTACAAACATTACCAAACAAATCCAAACGTTTTATCTTTTTAGAAATTTCAGCCAAATGTTTACAGAGGTTATAAAACAAAACCAAACGTTTCCCCATTTTAGCGTTTTAAGCCAAACGTTTACAAACGTTACGAAACAAAGCCAAACGTTTAGAGAAATCCAAACGTTTCACCTTTTTTACGATTTAAACCAAACGTTTACAAACCAAACGTTTAACATTTTTAGTGATTTAAGTCAAACGTTTTACAAACTTTACGAAACAAATCCAAACCTTTCCCCATTTTAGCGATTTAAGCCAAACGTTTTGTTTCATAACCTTTGTAAACGTTTGGCTTAAATCGCTAAAAAGGTGAAACATTTTGGATTTGCTTCGTAACGTGTTAAACGTTTGGCTTAAATCGCTAAAATGGGGAAACGATTGGATTTGTTTTGTAACGTTTGTAAACGTTTGGCTTAAATCACTAAAAATGTGAAACGTTTGGATTTGTTTCGTAACGTTTGTAAACATTTGGCTTAAATCGCTAAAAAGATGAAACGCTTGGATTTGTTTTGTAACGTTTGTAAACGTTTGGTTTAAATCGCTAAAAAGGTGAAAGGTTTCGCTTTGTTTTGTAACGTTTGTAAATGTTTGGCTTAAATTACTAAAAATGTGAAACGTTTGGATTTGTTCGTAACATTTGTAAAAGTTTGGCTTAAATCGCTAAAAAGGGGAAACGTTTGGATTTGTTTCGTAATGTTTGTAAACGTTTGGCTTAAATCGCTAAAAAGGGGAAACGTTTGGTTTTGTTTTGTAACGTTTGTAAACGTTTGTCTTAAATTGCTCAAAAAGTGAAACTCTTGGATTTGTTTCGTAACGTTTGTAAATGTTTGGCTGAAATCGCTAAAAATGTGAAACGTTTGGTTTTGTTTTGTTACGTTTGTAAATGTTTGGCATAAATTGCTAAAAAGGTGATATGTTTGGATTTGTTTCGTAACGTTTTAAACTTTTGGCTTAATTCGCTAAAATGGGGAAACATTTGGATTTGTTTCGTAACGTTCGTAAATATTTGGCTTAAATTGCTAAAAAGGTGAAATGTTTGGTTTTGTTTCGTAACATTTCGTAAAAATGTAAACATTTGGCTTAAATTACTAGAAAGGTGAAACGCTTGGATTTGTTTTGAACATTTATAAACCTTTGGCTTAAATTACTCAAAAGGTGAAATGCTTGGATTTGTTTCGAAACGTTTGTAAATGTTTGGCTTATATTGCTAAAAAGGTGTTGTTTCATAATGTTTTAAACGTTTGGTTTTGTTTCAAAATGTTTGTAAACGTTTGGCTTAAATCGCTAAAACGGCGAAACGTTTGGATTTGTTTTGTAATGTTTGTAAACGTTTTGCTTTAAATACTAAAAAGGCAAAACGTTTGGATTTCTTTCGTAACGTTTGTAAATGTTTGGCTTAAATCGCTAAAAAGGTGAAACGTTTGAATTTGTTCCGTAACGTTTGTAAACGTTTGCCTGAAATCGCTAAAAAGGTTCAATGTTTAGATCTGTTTTGTAATATTTGTAAACGTTTGGCTTAAATCGCTAAAAAGGTGAAACGTTTGGATTTGTTTTGTAACGTTTATAAACGTTTGGCTTAAATCGCTAAAAATGTGAAACGTTTGGATTTGTTTCATAATGTTTGTAAACGTTTGGGTTAAATTGCTAAAAAGGTGAAACGATTGTATTTGTTTCGTAATGTTTGAAAACGTTTGGCTTAAATTGCAAAAAAGGTGAAACACTTGGATTTGTTTCCTAACGTTTGTAAACGTTTTGTTTAAATTGCTAAAAAGGTGAACATGTGGATTTGTTTTATAACCTTTGTAATTGTTTGGCATAAATCGCTAAAAAAGTGAAACTTTTGGATTTGTTTCGTAACGTTTGTAAACGTTTGGCTTAAATGACTAAAAAGGTGAAACTTTTGGATTTGTTTCGTAACGTTTGTAAACGTTTGGCTTATATTGCTAAAAAGGTGAAACGCTTGGATTTGTTTTGTAACATTTGTAAACCTTTGTCTTAAATTGCTAAAAAGGTGAAACGTTTGGATTTTTTTCCTAACGTTTGTAAACGTTTGGTTTAAATTGCTATGAAGGTAAAATGTTTGGATTTTTTTCGTAGCGTTTGTAAACGTTTGGCTTAAATTGCTAAAAAGGTGAAACATTTGGATTTGTTTCGTAGCGTTTGTAAACGTTTGGCTTAAATTGATAAAAAGGTGAAACGTTTGGATTTCTTTGGTAATGTTTATTAACGATTGGCTTAAATTGCTAAAAACGGGAAACATTTGGATTTGTTTCGTAACGTTTGTAAATGTTTGGCTTAAATCACTAAAAAGGTTAAACGTTTGTATTTGTCTCTTAACGTTTGTAAACGTTTGGCTTAAATCGGTAAAAAGGCGAAACGTTTTGATTTATTCCGTGACGGTTGTAAACGTTTGGCTTAAATTTCCAAAAGGATGAAACGCTTGGATTTGTTTCGTAACGTTTGTAAACGTTTGGCTTCAATCGCTCAAATGGGGATACGTTTGGATTTGTTTCGTAATGTTTGTAAACGTTTGGTTTAGATTGCTAAAAATGTGAAAAATTTGGATTTGTTTTGTAACGTTTATTAACGTTTGGCTTAAATTGCTAAAAAGATAAAATGTTTGGATTTGTTTCGTGGAGTTTGTAAACGTTTGGCTTAAATTGATAAAAAGGTGAAACGTTTGGATTTCTTTGATAATGTTTATTAACGATTGGCTTAAATTGCTAAAAACGGGAAACGTTTGGATTTGTTTCGTAACGTTTGTAAATGTTTGGCTTAAATCACTAAAAAGGTTAAATGTTTGGATTTGTCTCTTAACATTTGTAAATGTTTGGCTTAAATCGGTAAAAAGGCGAAACGTTTTGATTTATTCCGTAACGGTTGTAAACGTTTGGCTTAAATTTCCATAAGGATGAAACGCTTGGATTTGTTTCGCAACGTTTGTAAACGTTTGGCTTCAATCGCTCAAATGGGGATACGTTTCGATTTATTTCATAATGTTTGTAAACGTTTGGTTTAGATTGCTAAAAATGTGAAAAATTTGGATTTGTTCTGTAACGTTTATTAACGTTTGACTTAAATCGCTAAAAATGTGAAAAGCTTGGTTTTCTTTCGTAACGTTTGTAAATATTTGGCTTAAATCACTAAAAAGGTAAAACGTTTTCGAAACGTTAGTGTAATACCCCAAGATAATTAATTAGCTAATTCGAAAACGTGTCCAGTCTGTATTCGCCATGGTGGCGTTATTAGAAAGTTTTCAGATAAAATTTAGATAAATAAGTTTTAGTAGGTCGGTTTCAGGAAATTATTTATGAGGAAATTAAGGTTACAGTTCAATTCTAAAGTTAGAATTGAAATTAAAAGGAAAAATGTCAAGTAAAGCCCAAAATAGAGTTCAGGGACCAAAGTGGTAATTTAGCCACTTTGTGTCGGAAATGGAAATATTGGATTTTGACGGGAAAGTATTAATATCGAGCTTCGTATTATTTATTGGATATAAATAATACGTATAAGTTATAATAAAAGAATTTATCGATTTAGTTATGGACTAAATCGTACAAAAGAGAAGTTTAAAGGATAAAGGATAGTAAACAAAAAGGACAAGAATTAAAGTGGCATTTTAGCCATGTTATATAAGAAATGAGGATATGAATCAGGAGCAGAAGAAGGATCGAGAGAGTGAAGGAAATAACGCCGATTACCGTCGTTTCGCCGCCGTTTCGCCGTTCGACGTCCGAATCGAGTGATTTTCGCGGCGATTTCTTCAGAATCGAATCCTCTATCGATCCTAAGCTTCGTTTCAAGGTAAATCTTCAAGAAATTTGGTTAAAAATCGAATATGTATTGCTGTTTTAGTGAGATTGAGTTTTAGGATTGAATTCGACGTTTTTGAAGTTATTATAGCGTTCTAATGAAAACCGAGATGCGGGTTTTGTATAGTTGAATGTATAGCACGTCGGGATGGCTGAAAAGCCCCGGAAAACGACTTTCCGGGGGCTGTTAAGAGTGTGCGTTCGCACACATTGAGTGTGCGTTCGCACACTCCTTAAAAGTAAGGGTGTGCGTTCGCACACATTGAGTGTGCGTTCGCACACTCCTTAAAATTAGGGTGTGCGTTCGCACACCTATTGTGTGCGTTCGCACACTACCTAAAACTTGGCAGATTCAAAATCCCAACGGTCAGTTTATAGATTTGCCTCTTAGGAACGCCTCTGTCAAATTTCATCTCGATCCAACGGTTCAATTGGGAGAGATCGTCGTTTTACTAAACAGTGTCAGTGTGCAGGCAGCACCTGCGCATTGTCCTGAAAACTACTTGAAACTTCATCGGAATGAAAGTAAACCCTGAAGTTTGAAACTATCATACGTATAGGAATGCGATTAAGAGATATAATAAGTATCTCGACTAAGTATTAGAACACGATCAAAGTTAAAAGACATATTTAGAATAAGATCGTGATAACCTAAGGTTACAACTTAGGATTTCGGTACTAAGTTTACGTTTATGAATTAAACGTACAGGTAATTTGGATAAGTAATGGACGTACCGACGAGCTACCAGGCCGACGAGCTGGAATAGCTACAAGATCGGATAATGCATAGAACCTGCGTGATAGATTGGTAGCATTGCGGTAGATTGGATAGCAGTCACTGTGAGTACATTTTAATTACTCGTTAATATTCATAAAGTCGCGTATTTTCATATACGGACGACTATATGAATACTTATATGTTTAATATATGTTTGAAAAAGTACATGTATGTATGTTTTGAAAATGATTACTTTCCGTACTGCGTTATTTTAAGAATAACATAAATAGATGAAAAGGACATATATGTTTAAAATACTGGGAAAGGGGTTAAGCAATATACAAGCATCGAACCAAATATGTACGAGAAAAGTATAGTACATTCCTATATGTACTATTATTCATATGTTTACAAAGAAACATAGTACGTTCCCATACGTACTTTTAATTATAACAAATACCATACGTGCGTGTGTTATAGATGTATGATTGTAGATTGCAATGTGCATGTCATGGTCCATAAAGGATCAATACAACATAACGGAAAATATATAATTAAATAATAAACGTAAAACGAGAATTTGTACGATGGTACAACCAAATATAAGAACTGAGATACAAGGTTGATCTCGGTAGAGGTTTCTCGAGACCTGTATCTACCCATTCTTGATAATAGTCCTCGGGACTCATATAAAGATAAAATCAAGTATATATATACCGAGAATCAATATGAAACAAGAGCAATAATTAAGATATGAGATAAGACACATCGGTTGGCGTGGCTATCGATGTCAGATGATTAATGACACATCGGTTGGCTTGGCTATCGATGTCAGATATGTAAAACACATCGGTTGGCTTTGCTATCGATGTCAGATATGTTAAACACATCGGTTGGCTTTGCTATCGATGTCAGATATGTAAAACACATCGGTTGGCTTTGCTATCGATGTCAGAAAAGTGATTACATCGGTTGGCTTTGCTATCGATGTCAGAAAGATGCAGTTAGAGAAGCTTAATGAGAAGAATAAAGACAATCAAAATTATAACAGTAAACAAAACATGTCAAGTATGTACGTAATAAAAACGTACATGAAATATAAGAATGAGGCAAGAATATCAAGTACGTCTATAACATAAACGCTTAGTTTATGACACGTACATGGCCTCCGATAGTATGAACGAACATACGAAGTATGTTTGTGAGTAAGATCGTGTGAAGTATAATTCAAAAAGAATATTTTCTACATAAAGAGGTTTTTAAACGTTTTCACCCTTTATGCAATATTACTTGTAATTATGTGTATTCACTCAGTTTTATACTGACCCCGTTATTATTCCAATTTTTACAGGTTGAGTTAGGTATGATGTGGAGAACGAAGCTTCCGAAGTTTTAATTCTCGGAAGTAGTACGAGTCATGAGACTAGGTTCTCATTCTAGCAAGTCCGCAGTAGTTTAGAATAGACAGGCTCTATTTTGTAAAACGCTTTAACTCTGATGTATATTTCAAACAGGGGTCGTGCGTATTTTGATATTATTGTCATATATAAAATATGATTTGATTTGCGAAAAATTTATATGTATTTTCAGGCTTGCTACGGGTTTTGGAGCTACCACTCCCATTCCCTAGCGCCGGTCGCGGCTCAATAATTTGGGTCGTGACAGTTAGTAAACGTTTGGCTTAAATCGTTAAAAAGGTGAAACGTTTGGATTTGTTTTGCGACGTTTGTAAACATTTGGCTTAAATCGCTAAAAAGGTGAAACGTTTGGATTTGTTTTGCGACTTTAATAACTATTTGACTTAAATTGCTAAAAAGGTGAAACGCTTGGATTTATTTTGTAATGCTTGTAAACATTTGGCTTTGTCTCCTAACGTTTGTAAAACATTTGGTTTAAATCCTATAAATGTGAAATGTTTGGATTTGTTTCATAACGTTATAAACGTTTCGTTTTGTTCCGTAACGCTTGTAAAAGTTTGTCTTAAATTGCTAAAAATATGAAACGTTTGGATTTGTTTTGTAACGTTTATAAAAGATTGGCTTGAATTGCTAAAAAGGTGAAACATTTGATTTTTTTATCAAACGTTTGTAAACGTTTGGCTTGAATTGCTAAAAAGGTGAAACATTTGGATTTCTTTCGTGACGTTTGTAAACGTTTGGCTTAAATTGCTAAAAAGGTGAAATGTTTTGATTTGTTTCGTAACGTTTATAAACGTTTGGCCTAAATTGCTAAAAAGGGAAAACGTTTGGATTTTTTCGTAGCGTTTGTAAACGTTTGGCTTCAATCGCTGAAAAGGTGAAACGTTTGGATTTGTTTCATAACGTTTGTAAACGTTTGTCTTAAATCACTAAAAAGGTGAAACGCTTGGATTTGTTTCGTAACGTTTCTAAATGTTTGGCTTAAATCTCTTAAAATGTGAAACGTTTGAATTTGCCTCGTAATGTTTGTAAATGTTTGGCCTAAATCACTAAAAAGGCGAAACGTTTTGATTTATTCCGTGACGGTTGTAAACGTTTGGCTTAAATTTCCAAAAGGATGAAACGCTTGGATTTGTTTCGTAACGTTTGTAAACGTTTGGCTTCAATCGCTCAAATGGGGATACGTTTGGATTTGTTTCGTAATGTTTGTAAACGTTTGGTTTAGATTGCTAAAAATGTGAAAAATTTGGATTTCTTTTGTAACGTTTATTAACGTTTGGCTTAAATTGCTAAAAAGATAAAATGTTTGGATTTGTTTCGTGGAGTTTGTAAACGTTTGGCTTAAATTGATAAAAAGGTGAAACGTTTGGATTTCTTTGATAATGTTTATTAACGATTGGCTTAAATTGCTAAAAACGGGAAACGTTTGGATTTGTTTCGTAACGTTTGTAAATGTTTGGCTTAAATCACTAAAAAGGTTAAACGTTTGTATTTGTCTCTTAACGTTTGTAAACGTTTGGCTTAAATCGGTAAAAAGGCGAAACGTTTTGATTTATTCCGTAACGGTTGTAAACGTTTGGCTTAAATTTCCATAAGGATGAAACGCTTGGATTTGTTTCGCAACGTTTGTAAACGTTTGGCTTCAATCGCTCAAATGGGGATACGTTTCGATTTATTTCATAATGTTTGTAAACGTTTGGTTTAGATTGCTAAAAATGTGAAAAATTTGGATTTGTTCTGTAACGTTTATTAACGTTTGGCTTAAATCGCTAAAAATGTGAAAAGCTTGGTTTTCTTTCGTAACGTTTGTAAATATTTGGCTTAAATCACTAAAAAGGTAAAACGTTTTCGAAACGTTAGTGTAATACCCCAAGATAATTAATTAGCTAATTCGAAAACGTGTCCAGTCTGTATTCGCCATGGTGGCGTTATTAGAAAGTTTTCAGATAAAATTTAGATAAATAAGTTTTAGTAGGTCGGTTTCAGGAAATTATTTATGAGGAAATTAAGGTTACAGTTCAATTCTAAAGTTAGAATTGAAATTAAAAGGAAAAATGTCAAGTAAAGCCCAAAATAGAGTTCAGGGACCAAAGTGGTAATTTAGCCACTTTGTGTCGGAAATGGAAATATTGGATTTTGACGGGAAAGTATTAATATCGAGCTTCGTATTATTTATTGGATATAAATAATACGTATAAGTTATAATAAAAGAATTTATTGATTTAGTTATGGACTAAATCGTACAAAAGAGAAGTTTAAAGGATAAAGGATAGTAAACAAAAAGGACAAGAATTAAAGTGGCATTTTAGCCATGTTATATAAGAAATGAGGATATGAATCAGGAGCAGAAGAAGGATCGAGAGAGTGAAGGAAATAACGCCGATTACCGTCGTTTCGCCGCCGTTTCGCCGTTCGACGTCCGAATCGAGTGATTTTCGCGGCGATTTCTTCAGAATCGAATCCTCTATCGATCCTAAGCTTCGTTTCAAGGTAAATCTTCAAGAAATTTGGTTAAAAATCGAATATGTATTGCTGTTTTAGTGAGATTGAGTTTTAGGATTGAATTCGACGTTTTTGAAGTTATTATAGCGTTCTAATGAAAACCGAGATGCGGGTTTTGTATAGTTGAATGTATAGCACGTCGGGATGGCTGAAAAGCCCCGGAAAACGACTTTCCGGGGGCTGTTAAGAGTGTGCGTTCGCACACATTGAGTGTGCGTTCGCACACTCCTTAAAAGTAAGGGTGTGCGTTCGCACACATTGAGTGTGCGTTCGCACACTCCTTAAAATTAGGGTGTGCGTTCGCACACCTATTGTGTGCGTTCGCACACTACCTAAAACTTGGCAGATTCAAAATCCCAACGGTCAGTTTATAGATTTGCCTCTTAGGAACGCCTCTGTCAAATTTCATCTCGATCCAACGGTTCAATTGGGAGAGATCGTCGTTTTACTAAACAGTGTCAGTGTGCAGGCAGCACCTGCGCATTGTCCTGAAAACTACTTGAAACTTCATCGGAATGAAAGTAAACCCTGAAGTTTGAAACTATCATACGTATAGGAATGCGATTAAGAGATATAATAAGTATCTCGACTAAGTATTAGAACACGATCAAAGTTAAAAGACATATTTAGAATAAGATCGTGATAACCTAAGGTTACAACTTAGGATTTCGGTACTAAGTTTACGTTTATGAATTAAACGTACAGGTAATTTGGATAAGTAATGGACGTACCGACGAGCTACCAGGCCGACGAGCTGGAATAGCTACAAGATCGGATAATGCATAGAACCTGCGTGATAGATTGGTAGCATTGCGGTAGATTGGATAGCAGTCACTGTGAGTACATTTTAATTACTCGTTAATATTCATAAAGTCGCGTATTTTCATATACGGACGACTATATGAATACTTATATGTTTAATATATGTTTGAAAAAGTACATGTATGTATGTTTTGAAAATGATTACTTTCCGTACTGCGTTATTTTAAGAATAACATAAATAGATGAAAAGGACATATATGTTTAAAATACTGGGAAAGGGGTTAAGCAATATACAAGCATCGAACCAAATATGTACGAGAAAAGTATAGTACATTCCTATATGTACTATTATTCATATGTTTACAAAGAAACATAGTACGTTCCCATACGTACTTTTAATTATAACAAATACCATACGTGCGTGTGTTATAGATGTATGATTGTAGATTGCAATGTGCATGTCATGGTCCATAAAGGATCAATACAACATAACGGAAAATATATAATTAAATAATAAACGTAAAACGAGAATTTGTACGATGGTACAACCAAATATAAGAACTGAGATACAAGGTTGATCTCGGTAGAGGTTTCTCGAGACCTGTATCTACCCATTCTTGATAATAGTCCTCGGGACTCATATAAAGATAAAATCAAGTATATATATACCGAGAATCAATATGAAACAAGAGCAATAACTAAGATATGAGATAAGACACATCGGTTGGCGTGGCTATCGATGTCAGATGATTAAAGACACATCGGTTGCCTTGGCTATCGATGTCAGATATGTAAAACACATCGGTTGGCTTTGCTATCGATGTCAGATATGTTAAACACATCGGTTGGCTTTGCTATCGATGTCAGATATGTAAAACACATCGGTTGGCTTTGCTATCGATGTCAGAAAAGTGATTACATCGGTTGGCTTTGCTATCGATGTCAGAAAGATGCAGTTAGAGAAGCTTAATGAGAAGAATAAAGACAATCAAAATTATAACAGTAAACAAAACATGTCAAGTATGTACGTAATAAAAACGTACATGAAATATAAGAATGAGGCAAGAATATCAAGTACGTCTATAACATAAACGCTTAGTTTATGACACGTACATGGCCTCCGATAGTATGAACGAACATACGAAGTATGTTTGTGAGTAAGATCGTGTGAAGTATAATTCAAAAAGAATATTTTCTACATAAAGAGGTTTTTAAACATTATCACCCTTTATGCAATATTACTTGTAATTATGTGTATTCACTCAGTTTTATACTGACCCCGTTGTTATTCCAATTTTTACAGGTTGAGTTAGGTATGATGTGGAGAACGAAGCTTCCGAAGTTTTAATTCTCGGAAGTAGTACGAGTCATGAGACTAGGTTCTCATTCTAGCAAGTCCGCAGTAGTTTAGAATAGACAGGCTCTATTTTGTAAAACGCTTTAACTCTGATGTATATTTCAAACAGGGGTCGTGCGTATTTTGATATTATTGTCATATATAAAATATGATTTGATTTGCGAAAAATTTATATGTATTTTCAGGCTTGCTACGGGTTTTGGAGCTACCACTCCCATTCCCTAGCGCCGGTCGCGGCTCAATAATTTGGGTCGTGACAAAGTTGGTATCAGAGCAATGGTTTAGTATTCCTAGGCCATTGTTCTTTTGTGATTGGAGTTTAGGGAAGAGTCAGTCAGTACCTAGGCACTACTGCGGATTATAGGGATTTCCAGTAATGTCTTTTAAACGTTATCATCGATTTCATCGATTTTTCAAACGTCTTATAAAAACGTCCTTCCTTATATGTGCTAATAGGAGTCAAGTTAGATGTGTGCGCGAGCACAATATATGTTTGTGTTTACTCGAATAAGCAGTACGCTTTCGAGTATCTATAATCTGCAAACAGTTATATACTCTCGAGACTCATATTATATAAGAATAACGTTATGAATCGTAATGGTTTTGAATTGATTGGATATTATATGATTGATGAGATATGCGACGCGCTGCAAAACGCGATCACTCAGGAGAGTGATATGCTCACAGGTATGTACGCCTGTGATAATATATACGATATAGGAAATATGTGTTTGTGATTGGTTGTTATGAATAGAACTTGCGCTTATTGATTAGATGCTGCTTAATTTTGCTAAGTCTACAGTGAGCGGAATGCTCGCAAGACTTAAAATACGCGACGTCACCGAGGAAAATCTAGGGAATATTGATTTTCTTTGGATTTGATCGACATAGAATGTTCATAGACATCCGTAGCATAGGAATGAAACATATACGTATGACTATATGTTCTTGATGTTCTGCTAAATCTACAAAGAGCGGAATAAGTTATCAAGTTTGTGATATGGCCAAATTAGGCCAAAAGGAAATTGTTTGTGATGGTTTGTTTATGTTATGTTTTAAGGGACATATCGAGAGTTCTATACGAATAGAATGGATGAGCAAAGAACTATACAAGCGCGTGCAGTCGCACAACTCGTAAACGAGACCCGCGGGGAGGCCAGAGGTGATACGGGCGAATATGACCCGGCCCAATCGGCAGGTAGGGGCCGTGGACGGGGCAGAGATCAAGAGGAACCTGAAGTAGGCCTAGTCGGGAACGTGCAGGCACTAGGAGTGCCGCAACCACCTAATGTCGATGTCAATCGACTGGCCGCAGAAGTAACTGATATGCTGAGTTGTATGCTAATAATAAGATAGTGATACAAGGACAGTATCAATATGAAAAGGCAAGATACAAGATAGAGATTTGACATTGGCATAAATAGAGTTAAGATTAAAGGAGTTTGGTGGATGGGACGACCTATTAGATTTTCTAGACGGAGTAGAGCTAATTGCTCGTAGACTTCAAGTAGATGAAGGATAAACGGTAAAATCAATAGAGGTATTGATGAAAGGTTCAATCAAAGATTGGTTTCGCAAGTAATTGGACCAATAAAGGGTCAAACAATATGGATGGAGTTAGTGACCCGATTTAGGTAATTCTTTTTATTGTTTTCTTTGATTAAGGACAAGCAAGAAAAGCTAATGTCGTTAATTCGAGGAGACAAACCAGTCCAAAGATAGGTTATCGAGTTTAATCGATTAAGTGGATTCGCTCAAGACTTAATGATAGATTAAGTGTGAATCTATACAGGAATCATGAAAGGATTAGGAGTACAATTTATGGAAAGATTAACTCAGACTGATAGAGAAGTTATTCAGCTTGTCAACAGTGTTAGACAATTGAAAAATGCACTAGTCCATTTTGACAAGGGCCAAATAAGAGGTGAACATATGAATTATGAATGCTACAAGTTTGGATGAACACATAAAGAACTCGAAAGGCGACGTGGCCAAATTCTTACGAGAGGTAGACAAGGGAAAGTAGCCTTCGTGGCTAGGACTATTAGTTGCAATCGGAGTAAGGGAGTTCTAGTTTTGCAAAACACATATGCCGCAATGCGGTAAAAGGCACATAAGTAACTGTTAAGCTGGGACGGACGTATGCTTACGATATGAGCAGTAAGATTATTACGTGAGGCAGTACCCATATTTTGTGAAGAGGATTACCACGAATAACACGAATTCACCCAACTCCGAAGAGACATAGTATGTCGTGATGGTTTTTGGTTAGATACAACCAGATAAACCATATAGAAGAAGAAAACATCGCGAAGATTGATCACTAGAAGCTCAATAGTGATCAATTATGACGTACTTTTCGAACGACGTCGGAAGCAAACGAGTAGAACTACATCTTTTCGTGTACAAAAGATGTGTATAAATTGCGAATGATCGTACCATAAACGATAAGAACTAGTAGTAATACAGAGTCTGATGTCAGAGAAACTTACGTAAAACCCGTTTTATGAAAAGAAAAGTGTTTGATTGAAATGAGATGTTTTGAAAAGACATAATTGTGCCCGGACACGAATCATAAAGACATCGCATTGACACGAATAGAAATGCATCACTACATTAATATTGCATTCATTAATAGGACATGCATCATATACATTGTGTGCCTGAAAGAAAAGAAAAGTGTCTTTGCAACTCTTGTGATGAGAGAAGTCATCATACCGGCGCACAATTATGATATGATTTGTGAAATGAAAAGTATCGTGATTTAAAATGGATGAGTTTTTAACGTAAGTAAGCTTTGACAGTGACTCTGTACATAGAGGCATAGAACAAGATTGATCACCTTGTTAGGCCTATATGAAAACAAACGTATGTAACACGACAAGTATAGACGAGTAATGTAATGCGAATCGCAACGTATCGAGATTTGAATTGCAAATCTCTAAAGCGGCCTTGTATATTAAATACAAGAACAACAACACTACTTTACAAACATGTAAAGTGATAGCGACCACTTTTAAACTCGAAGCATGTTTACCTCTACGACGAGGAAATCGAACGTAGAAGTTAATTACGTAAGGGATATGAACCCTACGTATAAACCAACGTTGTTCGAGAAGGTCGAATAAAGAGAATTGATTCATAATGAATATGAATCAAGTCGTAGTAAGAGGGTTAAGGATTGTTAGCATAGGAAGTTACTCGATAAGTATATCGAGATACTGTCACCGAAGAATAGTAATAGATAAGACCGTACGAACCTAACTGCAAAATCAACAGTTAGTGAATGATTAATCAGAGTATCGCAGCGGAAGTGTGGAAGGAAAAGAATGATAGGTCATGAACAAAGATTTGTTAAGGAATATAAATAAGATATTATCGTAAACGGTCGATGAAAGAGAATTGATTCATAATAAATATGAATCCAGTACTAAGTAGTAAAAGAAGGAATTTATATATAACAAGTGGAATAACGAGACAAGAGAAGATGGTGGGTAATGAGACTATGTAGATAGTGAAACACGTATAATTTGAGTGTCCATATCACTCAATAAGGAATGATGATAGGAGTAAACGATGTTGGAAAACAAGATCAAGTCGTGACAATGACCAAATAAAGAAGAGTAATGGATTGTCTAAACGAGGGAGTCTGGTGACGAAGATTATCGTCCCTAATGACAAAGTACATATGTGAGTACAACTGAACTCACTATCGAGGAAGATAAAAAAGGTAAACTATTATCGCAGTTTGTAAGACTACGATTGAACAAGGTATTTAAGGAAGGTATATGAAAATTCGAGGACGAATTTTTATAAGGGGGGAAGAATGTAATACCCCAAGATAATTAATTAGCTAATTCGAAAACGTGTCCAGTTTGTATTCGCCATGGTGGCGTTATTAGAAAGTTTTCAGATAAAATTTAGATAAATAAGTTTTAGTAGGTCGGTTTCAGGAAATTATTTATGAGGAAATTAAGGTTACAGTTCAATTCTAAAGTTAGAATTGAAATTAAAAGGAAAAATGTCAAGTAAAGCCCAAAATAGAGTTCAGGGACCAAAGTGGTAATTTAGCCACTTTGTGTCGGAAATGGAAATATTGGATTTTGACGGGAAAGTATTAATATCGAGCTTCATATTATTTATTGGATATAAATAATACGTATAAGTTATAATAAAAGAATTTATCGATTTAGTTATGGACTAAATCGTACAAAAGAGAAGTTTAAAGGATAAAGGATAGTAAACAAAAAGGACAAGAATTAAAGTGGCATTTTAGCCATGTTATATAAGAAATGAGGATATGAATCAGGAGCAGAAGAAGGATCGAGAGAGTGAAGGAAATAACGCCGATTACCGTTGTTTCGTCGCCGTTTCGCCGCTCGACGTCCGAATCGAGTGATTTTCGCGGCGATTTCTTCAGAATCGAATCCTCTATCGATCCTAAGCTTCGTTTCAAGGTAAATCTTCAAGAAATTTGGTTAAAAATCGAATATGTATTGCTGTTTTAGTGAGATTGAGTTTTTGGATTGAATTCGACGTTTTTGAAGTTATTATAGCGTTCTAATGAAAACCGAGATGCGGGTTTTGTATAGTTGAATGTATAGCACGTCGGGATGGCTGAAAAGCCCCGGAAAACGACTTTCCGGGGGCTGTTAAGAGTGTGCGTTCGCACACATTGAGTGTGCGTTCGCACACTTCTTAAAAGTAAGGGTGTGCGTTCGCACACATTGAGTGTGCGTTCGCACACTCCTTAAAATTAGGGTGTGCGTTCGCACACCTATTGTGTGCGTTCGCACACTACCTAAAACTTGCCAGATTCAAAATCCCAACGGTCAGTTTATAGATTTGCCTCTTAGGAACGCCTCTGTCAAATTTCATCTCGCTCCAACGGTTCAATTGGGAGAGATCGTCGTTTTACTAAACAGTGTCAGTGTGCAGGCAGCACCTGCGCATTGTCCTGAAAACTACTTGAAACTTCATCGGAATGAAAGTAAACCCTGAAGTTTGAAACTATCATACGTATAGGAATGCGATTAAGAGATATAATAAGTATCTCGACTAAGTATTAGAACACGATCAAAGTTAAAAGACATATTTAGAATAAGATCGTGATAACCTAAGGTTACAACTTAGGATTTCGGTACTAAGTTTACGTTTATGAATTAAACGTACAGGTAATTTGGATAAGTAATGGACGTACCGACGAGCTACCAGGCCGACGAGCTGGAATAGCTACAAGATCGGATAATGCATAGAACCTGCGTGATAGATTGGTAGCATTGCGGTAGATTGGATAGCAGTCACTGTGAGTACATTTTAATTACTCGTTAATATTCATAAAGTCGCGTATTTTCATATACGGACTACTATATGAATACTTATATGTTTAATATATGTTTGAAAAAGTACATGTATGTATGTTTTGAAAATGATTACTTTCCGTACTGCGTTATTTTAAGAATAACATAAATAGATGAAAAGGACATATATGTTTAAAATACTGGGAAAGGGGTTAAGCAATATACAAGCATCGAACCAAATATGTACGAGAAAAGTATAGTACATTCCTATATGTACTATTATTCATATGTTTACAAAGAAACATAGTACGTTCCCATACGTACTTTTAATTATAACAAATACCATACGTGCGTGTGTTATAGATGTATGATTGTAGATTGCAATGTGCATGTCATGGTCCATAAAGGATCAATACAACATAACGGAAAATATATAATTAAATAATAAACGTAAAACGAGAATTTGTACGATGGTACAACCAAATATAAGAACTGAGATACAAGGTTGATCTCGGTAGAGGTTTCTCGAGACCTGTATCTACCCATTCTTGATAATAGTCCTCGGGACTCATATAAAGATAAAATCAAGTATATATATACCGAGAATCAATATGAAACAAGAGCAATAATTAAGATATGAGATAAGACACATCGGTTGGCGTGGCTACCGATGTCAGATGATTAAAGACACATCGGTTGGCTTGGCTATCGATGTCAGATATGTAAAACACATCGGTTGGCTTTGCTATCAATGTCAGATATGTTAAACACATCGGTTGGCTTTGCTATCGATGTCAGATATGTAAAACACATCGGTTGGCTTTGCTATCGATGTCAGAAAAGTGATTACATCGGTTGGCTTTGCTATCGATGTCAGAAAGATGCAGTTAGAGAAGCTTAATGAGAAGAATAAAGACAATCAAAATTATAACAGTAAACAAAACATGTCAAGTATGTACGTAATAAAAACGTACATGAAATATAAGAATGAGGCAAGAATATCAAGTACGTCTATAACATAAACGCTTAGTTTATGACACGTACATGGCCTCCGATAGTATGAACGAACATACGAAGTATGTTTGTGAGTAAGATCGTGTGAAGTATAATTCAAAAAGAATATTTTCTACATAAAGAGGTTTTTAAACATTTTCACCCTTTATGCAATATTACTTGTAATTATGTGTATTCACTCAGTTTTATACTGACCCCGTTGTTATTCCAATTTTTACAGGTTGAGTTAGGTATGATGTGGAGAACGAAGCTTCCGAAGTTTTAATTCTCGGAAGTAGTACGAGTCATGAGACTAGGTTCTCATTCTAGCAAGTCCGCAGTAGTTTAGAATAGACAGGCTCTATTTTGTAAAACGCTTTAACTCTGATGTATATTTCAAACAGGGGTCGTGCGTATTTTGATATTATTGTCATTTATAAAATATGATTTGATTTGCGAAAAATTTATATGTATTTTCAGGCTTGCTACGGGTTTTGGAGCTACCACTCCCATTCCCTAGCGCCGGTCGCGGCTCAATAATTTGGGTCGTGACAGTTAGTAAACGTTTGGCTTAAATCGTTAAAAAGGTGAAACGTTTGGATTTGTTTTGCGACGTTTGTAAACATTTGGCTTAAATCGCTAAAAAGGTGAAACGTTTGGATTTGTTTTGCGACTTTAATAACTATTTGACTTAAATTGCTAAAAAGGTGAAACGCTTGGATTTATTTTGTAATGCTTGTAAACATTTGGCTTTGTCTCCTAACGTTTGTAAAACATTTGGTTTAAATCCTATAAATGTGAAATGTTTGGATTTGTTTCATAACGTTATAAACGTTTCGTTTTGTTCCGTAACGCTTGTAAAAGTTTGTCTTAAATTGCTAAAAATATGAAACGTTTGGATTTGTTTTGTAACGTTTATAAAAGATTGGCTTGAATTGCTAAAAAGGTGAAACATTTGATTTTTTTTTCAAACGTTTGTAAACGTTTGGCTTGAATTGCTAAAAAGGTGAAACATTTGGATTTCTTTCGTGACGTTTGTAAACGTTTGGCTTAAATTGCTAAAAAGGTGAAATGTTTTGATTTGTTTCGTAACGTTTATAAACATTTGGCCTAAATTGCTAAAAAGGGAAAACGTTTGGATTTTTTCGTAGCGTTTGTAAACGTTTGGCTTCAATCGCTGAAAAGGTGAAACGTTTGGATTTGTTTCATAACGTTTGTAAACGTTTGGCTTAAATCACTAAAAAGGTGAAACGCTTGGATTTGTTTCGTAACGTTTCTAAATGTTTGGCTTAAATCTCTTAAAATGTGAAACGTTTGAATTTGCCTCGTAATGTTTGTAAATGTTTGGCCTAAATCACTAAAAAGGTGAAACATTTTGATTTATTTCGTAAAGTTTGTAAACGTTCGGCTTAAATTGCTAAAATGGTGAAACGCTTGGATTTATTTCGTAACGTTTGTAAACGTTTGGCTTAAGTCGCTAAAATGGGGAAACATTTTTAAACGTTACGAAAAAAATCCAAACGTTTTACCTTTTTAGAAATTTAAGCCAAATGTTTACAAAGGTTATGAAACAAAATCAAACGTTTCCCCATTTTAGCGATTTAACCCAAACGTTTACAAATGTTACGAAACAAATCCAAACGTTTACAAAAATCCAAACGTTTCTCCTTTTTTTCGATTTAAGCCAAATGTTTACAAACGTTACGGAACTAAACCAAATGTTTAACATTTTTAGTTACTTAAGTCAAACGTTTTACAAACTTTACGAAACAAATCCAAATGTTTCACATTTTTAGCGATTTAAGCCAAACGTTACGAAACAAATCCAGTCCAAACCTTTCCCCATTTTAGCGATTTAAGCAAAACGTTTTGTTTCATAACCTTTGTAAACGTTTGGTTTAAATCGCTAAAAAGGTGAAACTTTTGGATTTGTTTCGTAACGTTTGTAAACGTTTGGTTTAAACACCTACAAACGTTTGGATTTGCTTCGTAACGTTTTAAACGTTTGGCTTAAATTGCTAAAATGGGGAAACGCTTGGATTTGTTTTGTAACATTTGTAAATGTTTGGTTTAAATCGCTAAAAATGTGAAACGTTTGGATTTATTTCGTAACGTTTGTAAACGTTTGGCTTAAATCGCTTAAAAGGTGAAACGCTTGGATTTGTTTCGTAACGTTTGTAAACGTTTGGCTTATATCGCTGTAAAGGTGAAACGTTTCGTTTTGTTTTGTAGCGTTTGTAAATGTTTGGCTTATATCACTAAAAATGTGAAACGTTTGGATTTGTTTCGTAACATTTGTAAAAGTTTGGCTTAAATCGCTAAAATGGGGAAATGTTTGCATTTGTTTCGTAACGTTTGTACCCGTTTGGCTTAAGTTGCAAAAAATGTGAAACTTTTGGATTCTTTTTGTAACGTTTGTAAACGTTTGGCTTAAATCGCTAAAGAGGTAAAACGTTTGGATTTGTTTCGTAACTTTTGTAAACGTTTGGCTTAAATCGCTAAAGAGGGGAAACGTTTGGATTTTTTTCGTAACATTTTAAACGTTTGGCGTAAATCGCTAAAATTGGGAAACGTTTGGATTTAATTCGTAACGTTTGTAAACGTTTGGTTTTGTTTTGTAACGTTTGTAAACGTTTCGCTTAAATTGCTCAAAAACTGAAACTCTTGGATTTGTTTTGTAACGTTTGTAAATGTTTGGCTTAAATCGCTAAAAATTTGAAACGTTTTGTTTTGTTTTGTAACGTTTGTAAACGTTTGGCATAAATCGCTAAAAAGGTGAAATTTTTGGATTTGTTTCGTAACGTTTTAAACTTTTGGCTTAAATCGCTAAAATGGGGAAACATTTGGATTTGTTTCGTAACGTTCGTAAACGTTTGGCTTAAATTGCTAAAAAGGAGAAATGTTTGGTTTTATTTCGTAAAAGTTTGTAAACGTTAAGCTTAAATCGCTAAAAAGGTTAAAGGTTTGGATTTGTTTCGTACCGTTTGTAAACGTTTGGCTTAAATTATTAGAAAGGTAAAACGCTTGGATTTGTTTCAAAACGGTTTTAAATGTTTAGCTTATATTGCTAAAAAGGTGAATCGCTTGGATTTGTTTCATAACGTTTGTAAACGTTTGGCTTAAATCGCTAAAAATGTGAAACGTTTCGATTTGTTTCGTAACGTTTGTAAACGTTTGGCTTAAATTGCTAAAATGGTTAAACGATTGGATTTGTTTCGTAATGTTTGTAAACGTTTGGCTTAAATTGCTAAAAAGGTGAAACGCTTGGATTTGTTTCCTAACGTTTGTAAACGTTTGGCTTAAATTGCTAAAAAGGTGAAACATGTGGATTTGTTTCTTAACCTTTGTAAATGTTTGACTTAAATCGCTAAAAAAGTGAAACGTTTGGATTTGTTTCGTAACGTTTGTAAACGTTTTTCTTAAATGAGTAAAAAGGTGAAACTTTTGGATTTGTTTCGTAACGTTTGTAAACGTTTGGTTTAAATTGCTAAAAAGGTGAAACGCATGAATTTGTTTCATATCATTTGTAAACGTTTGTCTTAAATTTCTAAAAAGGTGAAACGTTTGTATTTTTTTTCCTAATGTTTGTAAACGTTTGGCTTAAATTGCTAAAAAGGTGAAACGTTTGGATTTGTTTCATAACATTTGTAAACGTTCGGTTTAAATTGCTAAAAAGGTAAAATGTTTGGATTTGTTTCGTAGCGTTTGTAAACGTTTGGCTTAAATTGCTAAAAAGGTGAAACGTTTGGATTTCTTTGGTAATGTTTATAAACGTTTGGCTTAAATTGCTAAAAACAGGAAACGTTTGGATTTGTTTCGTAACATTTGTAAATGTTTGGCTTCGATCACTAAAAAGGTTAAACGTTTGGATTTGTCTCTTTACGTTTGTAAACGTTTGACTTAAATCGGTAAAAAGGCGAAACGTTTTGATTCATGCCGTAACGTTTGTTAACGTTTGGCTTAAATTTCCAAAAGGATGAAATGCATGGATTTGTTTTGTAACGTTTGTAACAGTTTGGCTTCAATCGCTAAAATGGGAAAACGTTTTGATTTGTTTCGTAAAGTTTGTAAACGTTTGGTTTAGATTGCTAAAAATGTGAAAAATTTGGATTTGTTTTGTAACATTTATAAACGTTTGGCTTGAATCGCTAAAAAGGATAAAAGTTTGGTTTTCTTTCGTAACGTTTGTAAATGTTTGGCTTAAATCGCTAAAAAGGTGAACATTTGGATTTGTTTCGTAACATTTGTAAACGTTTGGCTTAAATCGTTAAAAAGGTGAAACATTTGGATTTGTTTCGTAACTTTCGTAAACGTTTGGCTTAAATCACTAAAAAGGTGAAACGTTTAGATTTGTTTTATAACATTTATAAACAATTGACTTAAATTGCTAAAAAGGTGAAACGCTTGGATTTGTTTTGTAACGCTTGTAAACGTTTGGCTTTGTCTCGTAACGTAAGTAAAACGTTTGGTTTAAATCGCTAAAAATTTGAAATGTTTGGATTTGTTTCGTAACGTTATAAATATTTGGTTTTGTTCCGTAACATTTGTAAAAGTTTTGCTTAAATTGCTAAAAATGTGAAACGTTTGGATTTGGTTGTTTCGTTTATAAACATTTGTCTTGAATTGCCAAAAAAAGTGAAACGTTTGATTTTGTTTCGTAATGTTTGTAAAAGTTTGGCTTAAATTGCTAAAAAGGTGAAACATTTGGAATTCTTTCGTGATGTTTGTAAACGTTTGGCTTAAATTTCTAAAAAGGTGAAATGTTTTGATTTTTTTCGTAACGTTTATAAACGTTTGACCTAAATTGCTAAAAAGAGGAAACGTTTGGATTTGTTCGTAGTGTTTGTAAACGTTTGTCTTCAATCGCTAAAATGGTGAAATGTTTGGATTTGTTTCATAACGTTTGTAAACGTTTGGCTTAAATCGCTAAAAAGTTGAAATGCTTGGATTTGTTTCGTAACGTTTGTAAATGTTTGGCTTAAATCTCTAAAAAGGTGAAACGTTTGAATTTGTCTCGTAACGTTTGTAAATGTTTGGCTTAAATCGCTAAAAAGGTGAAACATTTTTATTTATTTCGTAACGTTTTGTAAACGTTTGGCTTAAATTGCAAAAATGGTGAAACGCTTAGATTTGTTTCATAACGTTTTTAAACATTTGGCTTAAGTCGCTAAAATGGGGAAACGTTTACAAACGTTACGAAACAAATCCAAACGTTTTACCTTTTTAGAAATTTAAGCCAAATGTTTACAAAGGTTATGAAACAAAACCAAAGTTTTCCCATTTTAGCTATTTAAGCCAAAAGTTTACAAACGTTACGAAATAAAGCCAAACGTTTACAAAAATACAAACGTTTCACCTTTTTTGTGATTTAAGCCAAACGTTTACAAACGTTACGAAACAAATCCAAATGTTTAACATTTTTAGCGATTTAAGCCAAACGTTTTGTTTCATAACCTTTGTAAACGTTTGGCTTAAATCGCTAATAAGGTGAAACATTTGAATTTGTTTCTTAACGTTTGGCTTAAACCGCTCGAAACGTTTGGATTTGCTTCGTAACGTTTTAAATGTTTGGCTTAAATCGCTAAAATTGGGAGACGTTTGGATTTGTTTTGTAACGTTTGTAAACGTTTGGCTTAAATCGCTAAAAATGTGAAATGTTTGGATTTGTTTCGTAACGTTTGTAAATATTTGGCTTAAATCGCTAAAAAGGTGAAACGCTTGGATTTGTTTCGTAACGTTTGGCTTAAATCGCTAAAAAGGGGAAACGTTTGTTTTTTTTTTTGTAATGTTTGTAAATGTTTGGCTTAAATCACTAAAAACGTGAAACGTTTGGATTTGTTTCGTAACATTTGAAAAGTTTGGCTTAAATTACTAAATTGGGGAAATGTTTGCATTTGTTCAGAACGCTTGTCCCCTTTTGGCTTAAATTGCTAAAAATGTGTAACTTTTGGATATGTTTCGTAACGTTTGTAAACATTTGGCTTAAATTGCTAAAAAGGTGAAACGCTTGGATTTGTTTCGTAACGTTTGTAAATGTTTGGCGTAAATCGCAAAAGAGGTAAAACATTTGTTTTTATTTTGTAACGTTTGTAAACGTTTGTCTTAAATTGCTCAAAAAGTGAAACGCTTGGATTTGTTTCATTACTTTTTTTAAAATGTTTGGCTTAAATCGCTAAAAATGTGAAATGTTTGGTTTTGTTTTGTAACGTTTGTAAACATTTAGCTTAAATTGCTAAAAAGGTTAAACGCTTGGATTTGTTTCGTAACGTTTGTAAACGTTTGGCTTAAATCGCTAAATAGGTGACACGTTTGGATTTGTTACGTAACGTTTGTAAACGTTTGGCTTTAATCGCTAAAAAGGTGAAACATTTTGATTTGTTTCGTAACATTTTAAATGTTTGGCTTAAATCGCTAAAAATGTAAAACGTTTGGTTTTGTTTCGTAACTTTTTAAACGTTTGGTTTTGTTTCATAACGTTTGTAAACGTTTGGCTTCAATCGCTAAAAAGGTGAAACGTTTGGATTTATTTTGTAACGTTTGTAAACGTTCGGCTTAAATCGCTAAAATGGGGAAACGTTTGGATTTATTTCGTAACGTAATTGTAATTTAGCCCAAAACGACATGCCAAATTGAAATTCAAATTCAAATATAATTACCCGAGTAATTAATAAGCTTATGTTATAGATCATATCGTTTTCAAATTATAGTTATCGAATAACTTAATAAATGTGATTAGCTAGAGTTTAACATTAGTAATCAAATGATTTAAAACAAGATAACCTAAGGACTATTCATGTGTTTTCACCATCTCCTACATTCAATTGGAAACATAAGCAAATCCCGCCAACAATTTCTTTTAAAAATTCAATCACAATAACCCAATATTAAGAACAATCACCAATCTCTCATATGGCCAACTTCCAAAAGAAATTATCAAGGGTTAAAAAAACTATCAATAATCATAGAAATCAAGAGTTGAAGCAAGACCAATAATGGCAGCCGAACAAAGAATAACAGAGATACAAAATTTAAACGAACATTTAAAACAACTATAACCTAAACGATTCTGACTACCAACAATAAACATGTGGAATCTGACCCTTGATCATGAAATAGATAACACAATTTTAATATACATATCGGCAGCAACAAACCACCCAACAAAAGCGTAGGAATTCCCAAAGGATTCACGTACCGTAATGAACGATGATGAACGCCCCATCGGTTGAGAGCGAACAGATCAATGTCACGACAAACACGATCTCACGACGATGCTATAATGATAATAATCGCATAATTATGAACGGACAAGCGATGTCGAGAGGTAATGAACGAAAGCAATTGATAGAGATCAAAGAAAATTACCGACGATTCGAAAGAAAACTGAAGAGATTAGAAGATGGGTTATTCTCTGAGTGAATGTTAGGGTTTAGGTCGGCTAGGGTTAGAAAGTAACGAAATAGGGTTTTAAACAAATGAACGAAAGAAAAGAAAGGAAACGCGTAACACATATATTTATAGGAACAGTACGTCAGTCACGCAGAACCAAGTGTGCGTTCGCACACTAAGTGTGTGCGTTCGCACACTGCATGATTTCAAGGGTGTGCGTTCGCACACTAGTTGTTCGTTCGCACACTCGAAGACTACTCCAATGCGTCTTAAATTTTGATCCAACAGTCAACTGTTTGTCGCGCATAACATATCCAAAGATGAGCTCAATCCAAGGGTGAAATTGGGAGATATGGATGTTTTATCAAAATATGTCAGATTTAGAAGGCATACGAACACAACATCGATTATAATCCGGATACAAATCAAATCTGCATCGAAAACTCAGACGACACATGCGACACCTAAAAGGTACAACTCCAACCCCAATTAAAGTTTCACACTTACTAAGTCCACCATTAATAATCCGAAATTAAGTCGGAAACACAACAAAACTATGACGGAAAAATACGGGATATTACAATCTCCCCAACTTATATAAAATTCATCCTCGAATTTAAAACAAAACCAACGACGTACCACATAACTTAAAGTTACACGTCCAGCTGAACAAAATTTTCAAAGCCGATAAGAAAACGCATTTACAAGGTACCCAACGTAAACCAGGACAACAAAAAAAACGAAACTGCAAACGACCTCTGTCATTAAAGAACAGTTATCAACCAAGAAACTTACCCAACTGTAGTCAATGGTATTACATGCTCAACGACATACGCACGCGCGTAAGAAAAACTCAACAGGTTGTCCCTCAAACAACTCAATTCTTCCAGTTGCAAAAAGAAAAACGAACATACTCCAGGTCACCAAAGTACCCACACAACTTCCACTAGGCATAAACGATAACACAACTCTAGGTGAGATCAACTAAGATAAAACAAATTGTATTACACAACACTCGGCTGATATACTTAAGATAATAAAGAACGAATCTCAAATCTCAAAACTGACACTGCTTCGTAATATAAGCGATCACAACACACATATGTACCAAATTCCGTTTTTAGCAATTAGATGCTCCAACTAATAATAACACAATTATTCAACCGAGAGTCACAATTACTCTATACCGGAGTGGCTTCCAAAACCATCTCAAAACTCATTTATTATAAAATCCCCGATATCAAATACAAGATTAAGCACTAAGCTCGACTATAGTTCTTACAATTCCAAACTCTTTTGTCTCAAACAAAAACAAGGATACTGCAAACATAGCTGATAAAATCTATCGTTCTAAAACAATTTCTTACTTCCACTTATAACATCTAGACATTAAAATAATCGATCACAAAACCCAATAAACTTCATATAATATTTGGGTACCACAACATTGCTATAATAATCATTAAATCTTGATGATTAATACCAACTCGATAATAACATTAACTTGTGAATCATAAAATACAAGACGCATTACCGTTTTTTCCCCCAAGAAAACGTGAAATTAACTCATAATAATAGAATCTCAAGATTAGCAATAAACAATCTCAATTACAATGATTCCTCCAATCATTTAGAAACATAACACCCCAACTAAGTTGAACATTGACTGCATCTGACAACTTCAAAATTTTGTCTCTCACAACAAGGGTTCAACCATGATCAAACGATATATAAACATTACAACAATATCATCAATTAACAAAATCTATCAACCAATCATGGTTGTCGAAACCTATTAACCGCGATTCCCAATTCTCAAATCAACTATCTCATATAACCAAATCGAACTCAAATTCTCAAAATTAATCATTCAATTGACTATTGCCTCGTATACAACGAGTGATAACTACGATCAAATCACAACGACCGGATTGTTAGTTATGCCCAAAACCAACCCCTGGGGTATAAAATCTTTTAATACAAAATATTTTATATACAAAATTCTCCACCCTGTTAAAAAAAAGTCCTACGTCTTATACCTCCTTTTGCATTCAAAATCGAAATACCTTTACCGTTGAAAAACCATCGGTTTGTAAACCCTTGAAAATTTTCAAAATATTCACATTTTGAATCCAAAATTTCCTCTTACTTTCCAACACATTAGCAAATCTATGAAACAGTTCAACTGACAAAATTTATGTTCTCTCTAAATCAAACTTGCTAAAACACTTGTTAAATAGTTTATACTTTTCTTGTAAAAGTCAAACTGTAGCAAAATCCTCCGTATTCAAAATACACATTAATGTTTTAAAACGTTAAAAATTTAAATCGTATCTAAATTTTTGCTCTTAAACAAAAACACAATTGAAGAAATCGCTCAAGCGAGAAAAAAAAATTATCCCTTTGTGAATCAATTTTGACAAAATTTCTCCCTTTCCTCAGAAAGGTATAATCAGCAATGTAAATCTCTTGTTTATAAACATACCTTTATATCAGTACACCAAAATACTTTGGACAATTCAAATCTGAAAAGATAAAGTTTTTTTAAAAAACGTAGTGTATACACACACATGAGCATAACCAACATCCTTAATCCACAATTTCTTAAATCAGAAATCGTAAATTATCACGAAAGCTTTCTATCCTAAATTACTCTATACTGCACTTAGCACAACTATATCTCGAGCGCAAACCTCAAAGCCATTATTACTTCCTAAGAAGCATAAGATTCTAAAAAACACTAACCGATCCCTAACAACGTAATCGTCCAAAATTCACCACCATCATCACATAGTATTTTTCTAGCTACCTCTCGGTAACAGTTTCAAAATCATTTGAAATTCCACAACTTTATAAATACATTAAAGGGACTCGCGAGTTTGTTTCAATATACTTTCCTCAACACACTTCATTGACAAAATCCATTTTATAAAATTGTGCGCCAGGGTGATGACATCTCTCATCCCCAAAGAGTTGCATCCAACCCTAATCATATCTATGCACGTGATGCATGTACTATTATGCATGTATCAATTATTAATTTATCTTTTATTTAGTGAACATACTTAGTGCTTAATGCAATCCTATTCGTGACATTCAAAATGCATGTTCATGATTTGTCTGGGCACAATTACGTGTAAAAAAAAATTCAAATATTTTAACAAATCAACCTTTGAAATTCTTTTCAAAATAAAATATTTGCTAGACGTTATACTCTGTGAGATGTGCATTCGATAACCTCAAAATATTTCTCAAATTCCTTACTTGCAACCTAGCAACACTCGATGCTATATGACAACTCATCCTAATAACTTCATTACAACCCTACCATATAAGATATCCCAATAACCGCAATTTATACTGAGCTTATTCCTAAAGAAATAACACATCAATACGTTCCTACAAAACTTACCGCCAGCTCCCGCATTGCAACATCAGACTTGATGGAAACACCAGAGTATTCATATACCGATCTATCTTCTTTGTTCAGAGTTTCCGATATCCGTTCTGGGTAATCAGAAATCATCAGCTAATCCAAGGTAATATTTCCCTCATCTTCCTCGATATTAAAACCCAAAGATTTCGATCCACGAATCATACATCAAGGTAAGCCAACCTTGACCAGATGAAATAAATCATCCCACGTGCTACTTCGTACGAAGAGACGAAACAAAATAATTAACGTATTTCAACAGGTAAGAAAATTATACCACGCAATTTAAAATCAAAATATTATGATTTCTACGAATCATAAACCACGTACGTGTTTCCATTGAACACAATTAACTCAAACATACTTAAAAGACAAATCGGGACATGTCACGACATTTTTTTGAAATCTCCTTACAAAATCACCATGTAAATATATCATTATTTAATAGTACGCTTCAAAATTCGTTTTGAAATTTAAAGTCAAATACGAAAACTTCCAAATTTCGTTGAGCCCCTTTGTTAAAACAAAATCAGAATCTGGAAAAAATATTCCTATAAAACCATTGCTTAAAAGAATTCCCAATTATCTCAATTCATGAAACCATCGAGTTAGCCGAGTCATTACAACTACCAAGCTCAACTCCTAAATTTGGGTGACCCAAGTCGAACCCAAAACAATCGTTTATAAAACGTATTCAAAATATTTGTAAGTCCGGAAAAATATTTTAACAAAATTTCCATCCTTTCAAATTTGGGTGCTCAACTTAAACCAACCGCTAAAACGGTAATTTAAAACTCAAGTGAGAAATCTTTGATTTCAAACATCTATTCCGTAAATCTCAAAAAATTAAAATGCTGACATACTACAACATGATAAAATAACTTCAATGTTAAATTCTTAAAACAATGGCTCATCTCATAAAATATCATTTTGAAATCATCGCTTGTTAACACAAGACCAAACATAATATTTCAAAATACAAGAATTTCTTTTTACTGGTGACTTAACCAAAATCAACCTTTTAATAATTTAAAACCAAACTTCCTTTATGATTCTGTGTCAAAATACAATTCGAATAAAAATTAATTATCTCAATGAAGATCCTTAAAGCAGCATGTGGTCAAACCATATATGACCACAAGACACGTTTAAAAGTTTAACCCAAAAATACTTTAATAGAAAACAAGGTTCATGCCTAAATGTATCCTCATAGGTGCTAGCGTATATAGCACCTAACAATTTCGGCCAAAGCCAAAATGTACTACCATATAATCTATCGTTATTAAATCATTAGTGGCATAAGGCCAATGTTTTTCAAACAGCATCATACCCAAGTATGAATTTTAGAAAACATTTACCAACCTAGGATTTCCCGAGAAATCGAAAGCAATAGTAATCACCCAAGTGTAATAACCTCAACTTGATATAACACAAAAATTAACACCCAAGTGAAATAAATTGCCAATCATAGCATCAACACCAAATAAAAACTGACAGACATCACCTATAGGATGTAGGCTGAAAGTTTGAAAAGAAAACGATGACGTTTTAAAAGACAAGACATGAATCCTAATTCCGCAGTAGTTCCTATGACACGACACCAATTTATCATGCCAAAATAATAAACACATAACATGAATAAGGCCTTGGTTTGAAACTAAAGCTCTGATACCAACTTTGTCACGACCCATTTTCATGAATCGCGACTGGCGCTAGGGTATGGGTATGGTTGTACCAAAAACCGGTAGCTAGCCTTGCGGATAACCAACAAATACATAAGCTTGCAAGAAAACCAATGCTCGGGGGCAACCGAGACTTCAGCCTAGTTCTAGCAGTTCATAATATACAACATTTATTATAAAGTGCTCAGCCAACTCTGAGTCTTAAACATGGCAGAAGTATATATTAACCCAAGTTAATAAAAGAAAGCCAAAATAGCAATAATTCATTGAATAAATTTATAACAAGTATTCGACATAAGACTAATATTTACTATTGCGGTCTAAGAATAAAATTAGTTTAATAAACTTTATAAAATAAAGTAAAACCTCCGAGGAAATAAAGAATCGGAGAGCAGCTGACTCGCTCATATCATAACCCTGGAAAAATTGGGAAAACAACAGGGTCAGATATACTCAGATGAGTTCATACCACTATTTACATTTATCAAGTGGAAAACCTTTAAAACCATTTAATACATTTAATAACAACATTACGTTTAATAGTTGGAACCCTAATCCACAATATTAAATATAACCATAATCCAATAGGTCTGGTCCCGAGAGCTGAGCTACACCGAGTTACCACCGACCACTCTTAATTCATAACCAGAGTCCCGAGAGCTGAGCTACACAGAGTTACTCTACTGGTCCCGAGAGCTATGCTCACACCGAGTTACCACCGTATATCACATACCTTATCTAGATCAATACCGGTGATACTTGAATTTGAATTTCAATTTGGCATGTCGTTTTGGGCTAAATTACAATTTAGCCCTTAAATGTTTTTTAAACTTAATTTAGTTAAGTTTTTGGTTTGTAACTTGGGTTACTTGAACTTTAAGCTATTGAGTTCCGTTTTGATTTTTTTACTATTATTTTATCAAGGTTATTCTATAATTATAAACTATGGTTTATAATTGGCTTTTAATATAATTACTTATCAAGTTGTTTTCTACAATTATAAACTATGGTTTATAATTCAATATAATTATATTTATTTATCAAAGTTATTTTTGGGAATTATAAATTCTGGTTTATATTTTTGATAATATATTTTTGGTCGAGCTAGACTTGGGTCGCCCGACATGTGAGGTTAACTTGGTAGTTATCGGTAACTCGGCTAACCCATTATTTTGGAAATCAGATTATTTTATTAATTAATTTTATTTACATAATATTTGCGGAACAAATTCTAAAACGAGAACTCAATAGGCTTGGTTTGTTATGACTTTATTGCGATTCGAGTATTGTGTTTACTCTTACTTGGTTTTACCTTGACTTGTTATTTGTGCTAGTCCTATGTGGCGTCTAGTACTCTCTAGATTTAGGGTATGTTTTTAATAACGGTTTATAATTGTTTAGACTCGTCGATCGTTCGTGCTTTTGAGGCGAACCGAGTCTAGGTTGCTTGCCAGGAGTTTTCACGTGGATTAGCAAGCTGTGAGTTTGTACTTACTATTTACTTCTTTATTAAGTAAATTGTTGTTTTAATATATAAATATATATTGTACGTATATTTCGAACTGTTTTATCATTATGGCTTCTAGTTGGAACGTGCTACCTAATGGGCATCATTAGGACTGCGTGCGCACCGGTATTGATCTAGATAAGGTATGTGATATATGGTGGTAACTCGGTGTGAGCATAGCTCTCGGGACCAATAGAGTAACTCGGTGTAGCATAGCTCTCGGGACTCTGGTTATGAATTAAGAGTGGTCAGTGGTAACTCGGTGTAGTTCAGCTCTCGGGACCAGACCTATTGGATTATGGTTATATTTAGTATTGTGGATTAGGGTTCCAACTATTAAACGTAATGTTGTTATTAAATGTTTTAAATGGTTTTAAAGGTTTTCCACTTGATAAATGTAAATAGTGGTATGAACTCATCTCAGTATATCTGACCCCGTTGTTTTCCCAATTTTTCCACGGTTATGATATGAGCGAGTCAGCTGCTCTCCGATTCTTTATTTCCTCGGAGGTTTTGCTTTATTTTATAAAGTTTATTAAACTAATTTTATTCTTAGACCGCAGTAGTCAATAGAAGTCTTATGTCGAATACTTGTTATAAATTTATTCAATAAATTATTGCTATTTTGGCATTCTTTTATTAACCTGCGTTAATATATACTTCTGCCATGTTTAAGAATCAGAGTTGGTTGAACACTTTATAATAAATGTTGTATATTATGAACTGATAGAACTAGGCTGAAGTCTCGGTTGCCCCCAAGCATTGGTTTTCTTGCCAGCTTATGTATTTGTTGGTTATCCGCAAGGCTAGCTACGGGTTTTGGTACAACCATACCCATTCCCTAGCGCCAGTCGCGATTCATGAAAATGGGTCGTGACAGTTTTAAACGTTTGCTTTTGTTTCGTAATGTCTAAAACGTGTGGCTTAAATCGTTAAAAATGGGAAACGTTTTATTTTGTTTCTTAACGTTTGTAAACGGTTCCCCAATTTGTTTCACCTTTTCACATTTGGATTTGTTTTGTAATGTTATAAACGTTTGGATTTGGATTTGTTTCGTAATGTTTTAACTAATTGGTTTTGTTTCATAACGTTTAAAACGTTTGGCTTAAATCGCAAAAAATGGAAAACGTCTGGTTTTGTCTCGTAACGTTTGTAAATGTTTCCCCAAATCGTTTCACCTTTTCACGTTTGGATTTTTTCGTAACGTTTTAAACGTTTGGATTTGTACTTGTTTTGTAACGTTTTAAACGTTTGGATTTGTTTCGTAACATTTTAAATGTTTAACTTAAATCGCTAAAAAGGTGACGCGTTTGGATTTTTTTCGTAACGTTTGTAAACGTTTGACTTAAATTGCTAAAAAGGTGAAACGCTTGGATTTATTTCGTAGCGTTTGTAAACGCTTGATTTTGTTCCGTAACGTTTGTAAATGTTTGGCCTAAATTGTTAAAAAGGAGAATTCTTGGATTTATTTCGTAACGTTTTAAATGTTTGGTGAAACGTTTGGATTTGTTTATAAATGTTTGGTTTTGTTTCGTAACGTTTGTAAACGATTGCCTTAAATTGCTAAAATGGTGAAACGTTTGGTTTTGTTCTGTAACGTTTGTAAATGTTTGGCTTCAATCGCTAAAAAGGTGAAACATTTGGATTTGTTTCATTACGTTTGTAAACTTTTGGCTTCAATCGCTAAAATGGAGAAACGTTTGGATTTGTTTCGTAACATTTATAAACGTTTGGCTTGAATTGCTAAAAAGGTGAAACATTTGGATTTCTTTCGTGACGTTTGTAAACGTTTGGCTTAAATTGCTAAAAAGGTGAAATGTTTTTATTTGTTTCGTAACGTTTATAAATGTTTGGCCTAAATTGCTAAAAAGGGGAAACGTTTGGATTTTTTCGTAGCGTTTGTAAACGTTTGGCTTCAACCGCTGAAAAGGTGAAACGTTTGGATTTGTTTTGTACCGTTTGTAAACGTTTGGCTTAAATCACTAAAAAGGTGAAACGCTTGGAATTCTTTCGTAACGTTTGTAAATGTTTGGCTTAAATCTCTTAAAAGGTGAAACGTTTGAATTTGTCTCGTAATGTTTGTAAATGTTTGGCTTAAATCACTAAAAATGTGAAACATTTTGATTTATTTCGTAAAGTTTGTAAACGTTTGGCTTAAATTGCTAAAATGGTGAAACGCTTGGATTTATTTCGTAACGTTTGTAAACGTTTGGCTTAAGTCGCTAAAATGGGGAAAAAAAATTAAACGTTACGAAACAAATCCAAACGTTTTACCTTTTTAGAAATTTATGCCAAATGTTTACAAAGGTTATGAAACAAAACCAAACGTTTCCCCATTTTAACGATTTAAGCCGAACATTTACAAATATTACGAAACAAAGCCAAACGCTAACAAAAATCCAAACGTTTCTCCTTTTTTTCAATTTAAGCGAAATGTTTACAAACGTTGCGGAACTAAACCAAATGTTTAACATTTTTAGTTATTTAAGTCAAACGTTTTACAAACTTTACGAAACAAATCCAAATGTTTCACATTTTTAGCGATTTAAGCCAAACGTTACGAAACAAATCCAGTCCAAACCTTTCCCCATTTTAGAGATTTAAGCCAAACGTTTTGTTTCATAACCTCTGTAAACGTTTGGCTTAAATCGCTAAAAAGGTGAAACTTTTGGATTTGTTTCGTAATGTTTGTAAACGTTTGGTTTAAACCCCTACAAACGTTTGGATTTGCTTAGTAACGTTTGAAACGTTTGGCTTAAATTGCTAAAATGGGGAAACGCTTGGATTTGTTTTGTAACGTTTGTTAACGTTTGGTTTAAATCGCTAAAAATGTGAAACATTTGGATTTATTTCGTAACGTTTGTAAACGTTTGGCTTAATTCGCTAAAAAGGTGAAACGCTTGGATTTGTTTCGTAAAGTTTGTAAACGTTTGGCTTATATCGCTATAAAGGTGAAACGTTTGGATTTGTTTCGTTAAGTTTGTAAACGTTTGGCTTATATCACTAAAAAGGTGAAACATTTCGTTTTGTTTCGTAACATTTGGAAAAGTTTGGCTTAAATTGCTAAAATGGGGAAATGTTTGCATTTGTTTCGTAACGTTTGTACCCGTTTGGCTTAAGTTGCAAAAAATGTGAAACTTTTGGATTCGTTTCGTAACGTTTGTAAACGTTTGGCTTAAATCGCTAAAGAGGTAAAACGTTTGGATTTGTTTCGTAACGTTTGTAAACGTTTGGCTTAAATCACTAAAGAGGTGAAACATTTGGATTTTGTTCGTAACATTTTAAACGTTTGGCGTAAATCGCTAAAATTGGGAAACGTTTGGATTTGCTTCGTAACGTTTTAAATGTTTGGTAGACGTTTGGATTTGTTTTGTAACGTTTGTAAACGTTTGGCTTAAATCGCTAAAAATGTGAAACGTTTGGATTTGTTTCGTAACGTTTGTAAACATTTGGCTTATATCGCTAAAAAGGTGAAACGCTTGGATTTGTTTCTTAACGTTTATAAAGGTTTGGCTTAAATCGCTAAAAAGGGGAAACGTTTGGTTTTGTTTTGTAATGTTTGGAAATGTTTGGCTTAAATCACTAAAATTGTGAAACGTTTGGATTTGTTTCGTAACATTTGTAAAAGTTTGGCTTAAATTACTTAATTGGGGAAATGTTTTCATTTGTTCGTAATGCTTGTACCCGTTTGGCTTAAATTGCTAAAAATGTGAAACTTTTGGATATGTTTCGTAACGTTTGTAAACATTTGGCTTAAATTGCTAAAAAGGTGAAACGCTTGGATTTGTTTCGTAACGTTTGTAAATGTTTGGCGTAAATCGCAAAAGAGGTAAAACATTTGGTTTTGTTTTGTAACGTTTGTAAACGTTTGGCTTAAATTGCTCAAAAAGTGAAACGCTTGGATTTGTTTCGTTACTTTTTTTAAAATGTTTGGCTTAAATCGCTAAAAATGTGAAATGTTTGGTTTTGTTTTGTAACGTTTGTAAACATTTGGCTTAAATTGCTAAAAAAATTAAACGCTTGGATTTGTTTCGTAACGTTTGTAAACGTTTGGCTTAAATCACTTAATAGGGGAAACGTTTGGATTTGCTACGTTACGTTTGTAAACGTTTGGCTTAAATCGCTAAAAAGGTGAAACGTTTTGATTTGTTTCGTAACGTTTTAAATGTTTGGCTTAAATCGCTAAAAATGTAAAACGTTTGGTTTTGTTTTGTAACGTTTTAAACGTTTGGTTTTGTTTCATAACGTTTGTAAACGATTGGCTTCTACCGCTAAAAAGGAGAAACGTTTGGATTTGTTTTAACGTTTGTTAACGTTCGGCTTAAATCGCTAAAATGGGGAAATGTTTGAATTTATTTCGTAACGTTTTAAACGTTTTCTTTTTTCGTAATGTCTAAAACATGTGGCCTAAATCGTTAAAAATGGGAAACGTTTTGTTTTGTTTCTTAACGTTAGTAAACGGTTCCCAATTTGTTTCACCTTTTCACATTTGGATTTGTTTTGTAATGTTATAAACGTTTGTATTTGGATTTGTTTCGTAATGTTTTAACTGTTTGGTTTTGTTTCATAACGTTTAAAATGTTTGGCTTAAATCGCAAAAAATGGAAAACGTTTGGTTTTGTTTCGTAACGTTTGTAAATGTTTCCCCAAATCGTATAACCTTTTCACCTTTGGATTTTTTTCGTAAAGTTTTCAACGTTTGGATTTGTATTTGTTTCGTAACGTTTTAAACGTTTGGATTTGTTTCGTAACATTTAAAACGTTTAGCTTAAATCGCTAAAAAGGTGACACGTTTGGATTTTTTTCGTAACCTTTGTAAACGTTTGACTTAAATTGCTAAAAAGGTGAAACGCTTGGATTTATTTCGTAGCGTTTGTAAACGCTTGGTTTTGTTCCGTAACGTTTGTAAATGTTTGGCTTAAATTGTTAAAAAGGAGAATTCTTAGATTTATTTCGTAACGTTTTAAATGTTTGGTGAAACGTTTGGATTTGTTTATAAATATTTGGTTTTGTTTCGTAACGTTTGTAAACGATTGCCTTAAATTGCTAAAATGGTGAAACGTTTGGTTTTGTTCTGTAACATTTGTAAATGTTTGGCTTCAATCGCTAAAAAGGTGAAACATTTGGATTTGCTTCGTTACGTTTGTAAACTTTTGGCTTAAATCGCTAAAATGGAGAAACGTTTGGATTTGTTTCGTAACATTTATAAACGTTTGGCTTGAATTGCTAAAAAGGTGAAACATTTGGATTTCTTTCGTGACGTTTGTAAATGTTTGGCTTAAATTGCTAAAAAGGTGAAATGTTTTGATTTGTTTCGTAACGTTTATAAACGTTTGGCCTAAATTGCTAAAAAGGGGAAACGTTTGGATTTTTTCGTAGCGTTTGTAAACGTTTGGCTTCAATCGCTGAAAAGGTGAAACGTTTGGATTTGTTTTGTACCGTTTGTAAACGTTTGGCTTAAATCACTAAAAAGGTGAAACACTTGGATTTCTTTCGTAATGTTTGTAAATGTTTGGCTTAAATCTCTTAAAAGGTGAAACGTTTGAATTTGTCTCGTAATGTTTGTAAATGTTTGGCTTAAATCACTAAAAAGGTGAAACATTTTGATTTATTTTGTAAATTTTATAAACGTTTGGCTTAAATTGCTAAAATGGTGAAACGCTTGGATTTATTTCGTAACGTTTGTAAAAGTTTGGCTTAAGTCGCTAAAATGGGGAAAAAAATTTAAACGTTACGAAACAAATCCGAACGTTTTACCTTTTTAGAAATTTAAGCCAAATGTTTACAAAGGTTATAAAACAAAACCAAACGTTTCCCCATTTTAGCGATTTAAGCCGAAGGTTTAAAAATGTTACGAAACAAAGCCAAACGTTAACAAAAATCCAAACGTTTCTCCTTTTTTTCAATTTAAGCGAAATGTTTACAAACGTTACGGAACTAAACCAAATGTTTATCATTTTTAGTTATTTAAGTCAAACGTTTTACAAACTTTACGAAACAAATCCAAATGTTTCACATTTTTAGCGATTTAAGCCAAACGTTACGAAACAAATCCAGTCCAAACCTTTCCCCATTTTAGAGATTTAAGCCAAACGTTTTGTTTCATAACCTTTGTAAACGTTTGGCTTAAATCGCTAAAAAGGTGAAACTTTTGGATTTGTTTCGTGACGTTTGTAAACGTTTGGTTTAAACCCCTACAAACGTTTGGATTTGCTTCGTAACGTTTTAAACGTTTGGCTTAAATTGCTAAAATGGGGAAACTCTTGGATTTTTTTTGTAACGTTTGTAAACGTTTGGTTTAAATCGCTAAAAATATGAAACGTTTGGATTTATTTCGTAACGTTTGTAAACGTTTGTAAACGTTTGGCTTAAATCGCTAAAAAGGTGAAACGCTTGGATTTGTTTCGTAAAGTTTATAAACGTTTGGCTTATATAGCTATAAAGGTGAAACGTTTCGTTTTGTTTTGTAGCTTTTGTAAATGTTTGGCTTATATCACTAAAAATGTGAAACGTTTGGATTTGTTTCGTAACATTTGGAAAAGTTTGGCTTAAATCGCTAAAATGGGAAAATGTTTGCATTTGTTTCGTAACGTTTGTACCCGTTTGGCTTAAGTTGCAAAAAATGTGAAACTTTTGGATTCGTTTCGAACGTTTGTAAACGTTTGGCTTAAATCGCTAAAGACGTAAAACGTTTGGATTTGTTTCGTAACGTTTGTAAACGTTTGGCTTAAATCGCTAAAGAGGTGAAACGTTTGGATTTGTTCCGTAAAGTTTGTAAACGTTTGGCTTAAATCGCTAAATATGTGAGACGTTTGGTTTTGTTCCGTAACGTTTGTAAATGTTTGGCTTAAATCGCTAAAAATGTGAAACGTTTGGTTTTGTTTTGTTACGTTTGTAAACGTTTGGCATAAATTGCTAAAAAGGTGAAATTTTTGGATTTGTTTCGTAACGTTTTAAACTTTTGGCTTAAATCGCTAAAATGGGGAAACATTTGGATTTGTTTCCTAACGTTCGTAAACGTTTGGCTTAAATTGCTAAAAAGGAGAAATGTTTTGTTTTATTTCGTAAAGTTTGTAAACGTTCAGCTTAAATCGCTAAAAATGTTAAAAGTTTGGATTTGTTTCGTACCGTTTGTAAACATTTGGCTTAAATTACTAGAAAGGTGAAACGCTTGGATTTGTTTCAAAACGTTTTTAAATGTTTAGCTTATATTGCTTAAAAGGTGAATCACTTTGATTTGTTTCATAACGTTTGTAAACGTTTCACTTAATTTGCTAAAAAGGGGAAACGCTTGATTTTGTTTCGTAACATTTTGTAAAAATGTGAAACATTTGGATTTGTTTCATAACGTTTTAAACGTTTGGTTTTGTTTCGTAACGTTTGTAAACATTTGGCTTGAATCGCTAAAAAGACGAAATGTTTGGATTTGTTTTATAACATTTGTAAATGTTTTGCTTGAATTACTAAAAAGGCAAAACGTTTGGCTTAAATCGCTAAAAAGGTGAAACATTTGAATTTTTCTCCGTAACGTTTGTAAAAGTTTGAATGAAATCGCTAAAAAGGTTCAACGTTTGGATTTATTTTGTAACGTTTGTAAACGTTTGGCTTTAATCGCTAAAAATGTGAAACGTTTGTAAACTTGTCACGACCCATTTTCATGAATCGCGACCGGCGCTAGGGTATGGGTAATGTAGTACCGAAACCCGTAGCTAGCCTATCATTTAATTCATAAACACAAAAACCTGCAGAAAACCAATGCTCGGGGGCAACCGAGACTTCAACCTAAACTAGCAGTTATAATAATCAACCGTTAATATAACATGCTTATTCAATTCTGAGTCTAAAATAGATTTATCATAAACCAATATAAATAATATAACATGCCAAAGCAATATAACCAGTCGAACCAATCCGACCAAATATATAATAATAACAAGACGTCTAGTTACTACTGCGGTCTAAGAATAAAATAGTTTCACTGCTTTACTAAAATAAAAGGGAACCTCCGAGGAAAAGTAAATGCGGAGATCACCAGACTCTCTCAGATCATAACCCTGGGGAAAATTGGGAAAACAACGGGGTCAGATATACTGAGATGAGTTCATACCACTATTTACATTTATTAAGTGGAAAACCTTTAAAACGTTTAAAACATTTAATAACGATATTACAGATAATAGTTGGAACCCTAATCCACAATTCTAAATGGTAATCATAATCCAATAGGTCTGGTCCCGAGAGCTGAGTTACACCGAGTTACCACTGACCACACTTATTTCAGAGTCCCGAGAGCTGAGCTACACCGAGTTACTCTACCTGGTCCCGAGAGCTATGCTCACACCGAGTTACCACATTTCTATAAATACCTTACCCAGATCAATACCGGTGCGCACGCAGTCCTAATGATGCCCATTAGGTAGCATGTTCCAACTAAGAGCCATAATATAAAAACAGTTCGAAATATACGTACAGTATATATATTTAATATTAAAATAACAATTTACTTAATAAAGCGGTAAATAGTAAATATAAACTCACAGCTTGCTAATCCGCGTGAAATACCGGCAAGCAACTAACTCTGGTTCGCCTCTGAAGCACGAACAGTAGACGAGTCTAGACAAATAAAATAATTATAAAAATCAGACCCTAACTCTAGAGAGTACTAGACACCACACAAGACTAGCACAAATAACACGTAGTAATTAAACAATCCAAAATAATACAAATATATCCAAAAGGTAATAAAGCCCAATTAATATAAGTCTATTGAGTTTCCGCTTAAAATCCAATTATAAATATTATTTAATAATTTTAAATAATAAATAATTTCCAAATAGTGGGTTAGCCGAGTTATCAAAAACTACCAAGCTAGCCTCACTTGTCGGGCGACCCAAGTCTATCCCGATTCCAAACGTTTATCAAATATAAACCCAAGTGTATATTTATAAAATAAATTAACAAAATAATAAACCAATTTAAAAGCGGAACTCAATAACTTCAATTTCAAGTAACCCAAGTTACGACCCAAAAACTTAGTTAAATAAGTCAAATAAAAGTTCAGGGACCAATTTGCACTTTAACCAATTAGGGACCAAATTGTACTTTTGCCAATTAGGGACTAAATTGTACTTTAGTCAATTTGATTTCCAAAAATCACATTAATTACTTTTATTTATAATTAAAACCAACTATAAAGTTATTAATCATCAATCCACTTAATTTAGTTATAAAATAAGTTTAGGGGCTAGATTGCAATTTAGCCAACTTTTGACAAAACAACATTAGTAGGCAAATATAATTACCCGAGTAATTATATTAAATTAATTCATAATTAATAATCGTTAACAACTTTTTAGTTATAAATCAAAAAGAAATCCATTCCATTAGGTATAGCTAACTTAAGGTATTAAGTTGATTAAAGTTTAAGTCTTTGGTGATTAAAGTGACTATTTGACCAATCATCTTCCTAACTTATAACCCATGAAACCCACGTACAGAAGCTCAAAACATTAAAACAAACCAAACACTGTAACTTCAAATTGAAAGCAAATTATGAAACTGAATCATGCCAAAACTCAAACCCTCAATCAAAACCACATCAGACTTCAATCTAGAGTCTGTAAACATGAGATTAAGGCAAGAACGAAACAATGCCAACATGTTAACAGTAACTCTATAACAAAAGAAAATGAAACCGAGAACAACCAACTTACTACGGATCCGAGAACCAAATGATGAAACAACTCAATCTAAAAGCTTGATCTAATAACTACTAATCATGCCAAGAGATTCATAAACAAAAGACAAGCAAAACAAAGCCAAAAGAGGAAGGGATGGTTCGGCAGAAACATGGCAGCAAAACAGAGAACACATTTGCGTATAAAAACGATGAAACGGGATTGATTAGAACGAGATCGACGGCGTACCGTTCAGCAAAATTGAGGTAGGGAAACGTAGATACGTGAGCCTAGATCGTCTGGGATCAAACGGTTCTGATTTCGATTAAGAAACGAGCAAGAACGAATCAGAAAACCGAAAGGCGTTTCAAAATGAAAACTGAAATTTAACGAAACCAGAAAACTTACTGAACAGCGACCTTTGGAGGACGATAACAGCTTCGATACTCACCGAAATGACAAGCGGAAAACGGCTAGGGTTTCAGTGATGAGTGGTGAAGATTTTCTATTTAGAAGTCGACTTTAAATATCGAGAGGAAGTAGGTCGAAAATGAGTGCGAAGTGGGCTGGGCGAAGGGGTCCAAAAGCTGTTACCATTCACGAACGGGAATGGCCATATTTGGCCTGCTCCCGTTCGAGAAAGGGCCTGGTCCCGAACGGGACCAGGCCTGCAAATGGATTCTCGTTCGAGAATCCTTGGATTCTCGAACGAGAATCACAAAAATTTCCTCAGGTCTCGGTTGAGACCTGAGTTAACCAGAAGTGGTTCAACCACTTCGGTTGAACCACAACCCAAGAAGAAAATCCTTTTTTTTTTTTTTTTTTAAACCGAACCAAAAATGAATCGAACCACAATAATTTACGAAACTTCAAATACCCCTCAAAACACATCCGGAACCACGTCGGAAATTAACAAAATAAAATTTAAAATTTTACGGGATATTACATTCTCCCCAACTAATTAAAAATTCGTCCTCGAATTTAACACGATAAGCAATTAACACCAGAACAACACGTAACACAAATATAAATCATAGAAGTCACCGAAATCAAGATATCGTACCTCACGGAAAAAGAAAAGGATAGCGATTCCGCATATCCAACTCGGTCTCCCAAGTACACTCTTCTACAGAATGATTGCGCCAGAGAACTTTGACCATCGGAATCTCCTTGTTCCGCAACTTACGCACCTGCGTATCAACAATCTCAACTGGCTGTTCCTCATAGGACAGCTCCTGGTCAATCTCAACACTCTGAGGCACAATCACGTGCGAAGGATCAGAAATGCACTTTCTCAACATAGAAACGTGAAACACCGGATGTACTAACGACATGTCTGGCGGTAGAACCAGACGATAAGCCACAGCTCCAATCCTCTCCGAAATCTCATAAGGACCAATATACCTCGGTGCCAACTTTCCCTTGACACCAAAACGAACCACGCCTTTCATAGGCGAAACCCGAAGAAATACGAAATCACCAACCTGGAACTCAATGTCTTTCCTCTTCGGATCAGCATAACTCTTATGCCGACTAAAAGCAGTCTCTAATCTCCGCTTAATCAACGGTACCTTCTCTGAGGTAATCTGAATGATCTCAGCTCCCGAGAGTTTACGCTCTCAGACCTCCTCCCAACAGATAGGAGATCTACACTTGCGCCCGTACAAAGCCTCATACGGCGCTATCTCGATACTCGCATGATAACTGTTGTTATAGGAAAACTCAATCAACGGCAAATGAGTATCCCAGCTACCCTGAAAATCGAGAACACACATCCTGAGCATATCCTCCAACGTCTGAATAGTCCTCTCAGACTGACCGTCAGTCTGAGGATGAAAAGCTGTACTGAAATCCAACCGAGAACCCAAGGATTCCTGTAATGCTTTCCAGAATCTCGAAGTAAACACAGAACCTCTGTCTGAAACAATGGAAACCGGTACACCATGCAAACTGACAATCCTGTCGATGTACAACTGAGCCAACCTCGAAGCAGTATACGAAACCTTTATCGGAAGGAAATGAGCTGACTTAGTCATACGGTCAACTATCACCTAGATGGAATCGTATCCCTGTCGAGTACGTGGTAAACCAACCACAAAATCCATAGCAATCCGCTCCCACTTCCACTCTGGAATAGGTAGTGGCTGCAGATAGCCAAATGGTCTCTGATGCTCCAGCTTCACCTGCTGGCACGTCAGACACTTAGAAACATACTCAGCGACATCCTTCTTCATCCCGCTCCACCAGTAGGTACCCTTAAGATCATGGTACATCTTAGTAGAACCCGGATGAACACTATAAGCAGACTTGTGCGCTTCTTCCAGAATCTGGTCCCTCAAACCATCTGAATCCGGAACACACAATCTCGAACTATGTCTCAGAACACCATCCACAAAAGTAAATTCAGGATTTCCATCCTGCTGAACCTCCTCAATAATCCGTTTCAACTGTGAATCCTCAGCTTGTACAGCTTTGATCCGATCAATCAAAACGGGTTGCACTTGCAACTGTGCTAACAAACAACCAGTCTGAGAAATCTGAAAACCATAGTTTGATATCAGAGACAAGCCCGAAGTCACTGACTCAGAGACATGTCCGAAGTCACTGACTCAGTACGCAATGTTACCAGAAGACCAGATAACGCCCTTATCCCGTGAAATCAGGGATAAGGACGGATTTTACCTAATCTTAACAAGAAGATGAACTCAAATCAGTAACAAGACTCATACTACAATGCAATGACTATCTATTATATATTAATGGAACTAGGTCAGGTAAAGGACTTTTATACTACTGATATTCACTCTAAACTCTTATCAATTCAGTCTATCTGACTTAGGCATCGGAGGGTGTTCGAGCCAACACCGGCTCGAATCCTTCTAACCTATCTTTTCTGTGTAGATTGAAGATCACACTCAGACCGGCCACATTAAGACCGGATCCAGCATCACCGGAACCATCATTTGGCGCCGTCTGTGGGAACGATAATTCGTTCTTGAATAAATTTAATTTTGGTTCTCGGTGATAGACAACCATAAAAAATGATTGGAGGTCACGAGTGAAAATGAACAAATCGGAGCATAAGTGGCTATCAAAAGTAATGTATGAAGCTGTCGAAATCAGAAAGTTTAGTTCATCCAAACTTCTTCATCTCTATGTCATAGAAGGAACAGTTACCGTGTACCAGACGCAGACACCAGTGCAACATACAAAAACAAACAGATAAGTTTTTCTTTTTATATCACTAGTATTCAAAGTGGCAACCTTATGATTCTTGTAGAATAACGTTTTATCGTATCGATATTATGGATCTACTAAATTAAAATATTAAAGTAATGAAATATATATTTTATTGTACTAGCATTAAAATTTACTTGTTGAATCATTTTTACTGAAGCTTGCAATGATTGAATTGTTGCTTAATGGAATTTCAGAAGAGAAACCATTGTGAAAGTCAAACTACTGTGACAGTCGGAAAAGAAACCACTGTGACAGTCAAAAGAGAAACTACTGTGACACTCGGAAGAGAAACAAATGTACCAGTCAGTATATAAATCACTGTACTAGTGAGCAAAAAGAGAAAGGCACCAGCAAAAGAACCAAAGGAGGAACGATCCCAGACGCAGAGTGCTGAGGAAACAACCGGAGGATAATGTTCCCAGACGCAGAGTGCTGGGGAAACAATACCTGATGCTCCCAGACGCAGATCACAGACACAGATGTAGAGTAGAAATGTAGGAAGATGAACAACAACATCACAGATTAGCGAGTAACCCCAGGCGCAGATGTAGATTAACGAATGGTCCCAAGCGCAGACGCGGATCACAGACACAGATGTAGAGTAGAAATGTAGGAAGATGAACAACAACATCACAGATTAGCGAGTAACCCCAGGCGCAGATGTAGATTAACGAATGGTCCCAAGCGCAGACGCGGATCCCAGACGCAGATATAGAGTAGAAATATAGGAAGATGAAAAACAATATCACAGATTAACGAGTAACCCCAGGCGCAGATGTAGATTGACGAATGGTCCCAAGCGCAGACGCAGATCCTAGGCGCAGGTGAAATATAAGAAACGCAAAGATATAGCAAGCGTGGTACAGATGATAGAAATGAAAATGGACCAATAGTCCCAGACGAAGAGGAACAAGTGATTCCAGACGTAGATGAAGAAAAGGGAGAGGACGAAGACCGAGAGGACGAAGATTCTCCCCTTAAAACAGAAATATAATTGGTAAAATTTCCTTCACAGTATAAATTACCAAACTTTGACTCTTTTAATGAGACAGGAGATTCGAAAAGTCACAAGGCCAAATCGACAAAAAATAGCAGAAGCGGCTATAAAGGAAGGATTATTGTGGCCGTACCATCCTACCAAACAGCAATACGACTTTGAGAAAAACAGATAAGTTTCTTATTTTATATCACTATGATTCAGAGTGGTCGTCATATTACGCTTGTAAAATAACGATTAGTCAAAGCAATATTATAGATCTATTGGATAATGAAAATTGAAATATCGAATTGAAAGAAAACATTATTTTATTAAAGCAATATTAAATTTACTGGCTGAATCATTTTTAAGGAATCTTGCAACGATTGAAAGGTCGCGATATAGAGTTTCAGAGAAGAAAGTGGAACAACTATTGTACCAGTCAGCAGAGAAACCATGGCCGCAGAGGGACTGTAGAAATAAGCGAATGACAAACAAATATCAATGGTAAAATAGAAAGCAATCGGAGGACGCACAACCCAGACGCAAAGGTGTTGGGGCAAGCGAATGACAAACAAATATCAATGGTAAAATAGAAAGCAATCGGAGGACGCACAACCCAGACGCAAAGGTGTTGGGGCAGTAATCGGAGGACACACGAGGTCCCTGACTCAAACAAAGGCGCATAAAAGATTGTTCCTCCTAAGAAGGGAATGTCAAACACACCCAGAAAAGAGCACTTGGAGCCAGTAATAAGAAGAAAAGAAGAAGTATGAGATAAAGAACTCAAAAAAAAGCATTGGTAGAGAAGGAAAAAAAAAGCCTCAGAAGAAGGACGAAAGTCCTAGAAGGAACCGGAACCACATAGATGAAGTCACCTCAAAAAGTCCACATGTGAAAGACTCAGTTCACAAACCCAAACCTCTAGAGAGAGAAGCAGAGAGTTGCATCTGCGACAAAAGAAATGAAGGTGAAGAGAAGGACACCATCGACCAGAAAATTAGAGATGCGTTAGAAAAATATATGAAGCTCTGGGCAAAGCCGACGAGGAGGATAGAGAGGACGAAGACTCCCTCTTGAAAACTGAAATACAATTGGTAAGGTTTCCATCACTTTTTAAATTACCAGCATTTGATTCTTTTGATGATACAGGATACCCGAAGAGCCATATCTCGAAATTCAAAACAATAATGATGTTGCAAGATGTCAGAGACCCTATGCTATGTCGTGTGTTCCCTGCGACGTTGAAGGAATCAGCCCAAAAATGGTATTCCTACCTGAAGTCTGGATCGATTACATTATTCCCATACCTAGCATCAGCATTTAAAGAAAGATTCAAGACCAACACCCTCATGCAGAAAGACTTAAGTGACTTGAGGAAATACAAGTAAGACAAACAAGAAACATTGAAGAACTTTGGTCCAAATTTAAAATTTAAATCATGACACAACGATAGAAGCAATGAAAATCGGCATCAAATTTGAAGTATGGCGGATGCGGATCTCCAAGTATAGAAAATATGGGTTGGAAAATATCCACAAAGTATCGAAGTATGGAGGATGAGGATCTCCAAGTATGACAAATGTGGATTGAAAAATATTCACAAAGTATCGAAATATGGCGGATGCGGATCTCCAAGTATGACAAACGTGGATTGAAAAATATTCACAAAGTATCGAAATATGGCGGATGCGGATCTCCAAGTATGACGAATATGGATTGAAAAATATCCACAGAGTATCGAAGTATAAAACACTCATACATAACTGAAATGGATCCATAAAACATGAAAATTGTTCCGAAATAGAGGGGCCGGTTCTAATTAACGTAAGAGCCCCAAAATGAAAGAACAAGAGAAGTGTTGTCCCACGAGGCAACACAAAAAGTATTCGAAAGCTAGCTAAAAACAACATTTTCCTTTGGTAGGGTCGCTCCCTCCTCTGGACCATTAGTATTCTCCTCACGAAGTTCTTCCTTCCTCGAAGGATCGTCAATTTTTCCCTTGGACTCTTCACCTCGGCAGAAGACTAAGCAAACATAAATGCTTGAAGTATACTTGTTTGAAAGGGAGGAAGTAATGTTGGATATGGTTCAACCATACCAGAAATATCTAAGACCAAATAGAGTCTTACTCAAACAGGGATAGACGTAACGTACCAGACTCAGTGTAATGTATCAGACTCAGTATGGTGTACCAAACTCAGTGTACTCTATCAGACTCAGTGTAGTGTACGAGACCCAGTGTACTGTATGGCGAATGCAGATCTCCACGTAGGATTAATGTGGATTGTAAAACATCCCCAGAACATTCACCACAAGAAATTGTGGAATACAAAACAAATGATTGTCCCAAGGGGAAAGAACAAAACAAACACGAAGTAAAAAGGCTACGAGCCTAGACGATGTTCTCCTCTGGAAGGGTCGCTCCCTCCTTTGGACTTACAACATCAAACGCATTGAGTTCCTCTTCATCAGGAGAATCTTGAAAGTTTGTCATTTGTCGGATCGATGCCTTCAGTAGAAGCTAGTCGCAGACCTATGACACAGACGAATGATATAGTCAACAATATGATTCTTTACAGATAAAGAAAAAGCGAAACACATTCATAAAAAGCACGCAATTGTTCTCTGAAAGGGGGAGTCTACCATAAAGACCCCCCTAAAGAAAAGTACAAACAAAAGAAGTACTACCTCACAAGGTAGCACCAAAAGAAAGTAAAAGAAAGCTAGCTACAGGTCCAACATACGGCCTACATCTTTTCCTCTAGAAGGGTCACTCCCTCTTTTGGACCACCCGAATCTTTCTCTTTAGAAAGTTCCTCGACTGAGTCAGAGACAAGAGAGTCATGCTTGAGGACCTCCGAAGTTTCAACCTCCAAATAACGGTTGAAATTGTCTTAGACGCAGTCAATAGTCCCGAAGGAGGCAAAAGCTCCTTGCCATCTTTGGCAGTAGTATCAGCAAGCTCTTTTTTCTCCTCGGATCCCATGGCGTCCTTCATGCCATCTCTAGCAGCGTACGAAGGGAGAACTGGAGAAACATGCAACCTATCTTTCTTAAGCTGCAACTTTTGTCGCAGCTCGCTGACCTAGAGCTCGAAAAACAATCGACATAAACTTGTTCATATCATAATCGGGATAGTCTTCACGAATGATCTTTATCGCAGTGGAACAGAAGTAAGTCAAACAGCCGCTTACATACACATTGGGTAACACATGTTTAAACCCGACAATTACAACATCGTCATTATCATCAAAAGAGAGAGAGTCAAGTCATCAAGAAAATTATCACCCATTTTTGCAATAAAGGAGAAAAAAGTAAACAAAATCAAACATGAAGAACAAAAGTCCACATAAACAATGAAACAAACATAAATGCTTGATATAAATGTTCTTGTTAGGAGGGACTAATGATGGATACACCACCAGAATTGTACAAAAGACCCACACAGGTGGCGTTGGTCACTGACTCAGAGACAAGCCCGAAGTCACTGACTCAGAGACATGTCCGAAGTCACTGACTCAGTACGCAATGTTACCAGAAGACCAGATAACGCCCTTATCCCGTGAAATCAGGGATAAGGACGGATTTTACCTAATCTTAACAAGAAGATGAACTCAAATCAGTAACAAGACTCATACTACAATGCAATGACTATCTATTATATATTAATGGAACTAGGTCAGGTAAAGGACTTTTATACTACTGATATTCACTCTAAACTCTTATCAATTCAGTCTATCTGACTTAGGCATCGGAGGGTGTTCGAGCCAACACCGGCTCGAATCCTTCTAACCTATCTTTTCTGTGTAGATTGAAGATCACACTCAGACCGGCCACATTAAGACCGGATCCAGCATCACCGGAACCATCAGTACATCTTAGTAGAACCCGGATGAACACTATAAGCAGACTTGTGCGCTTCTTCCAGAATCTGGTCCCTCAAACCATCTGAATCCGGAACACACAATCTCGAACTATGTCTCAGAACACCATCCACAAAAGTAAATTCAGGATTTCCATCCTGCTGAACCTCCTCAATAATCCGTTTCAACTGTGAATCCTCAGCTTGTACAGCTTTGATCCGATCAATCAAAACGGGTTGCACTTGCAACTGTGCTAACAAACAACCAGTCTGAGAAATCTGAAAACCATAGCCTGAAGCTATCAAACTGTGCCACTCTCTAACCATGGGTCTACGCCCAATCTCAGAAATATGAGCCAAGCTGCCCGAAGACTTGCGACTCAACGCATCGGCTACCACATTAGCCTTACCAGGATGGTACTGAATCGTACAGTCGTAGTCTTTCAGCAACTCTAACCACCTCCTCTGTCTCAAGTTCAACTCTCTCTGATCAAAGATATATTTCAGACTCTTATGATCAGTGAAAATCTCACAAGTAGCACCATACAAATAATGTCTCCAGATTTTCAGCGCAAAAACCACAGCTGCCAACTCTAAATCATGAGTAGGGTAATTCACCTCATGCTTCTTCAACTGTCTGGAAGCATAGGCAATCACCTGTCCATGTTGCATCAGAACGCAACCCAAACCAATACGAGACGCATCACAATACACTGTGAAACCATCAATGCCAGAAGGCAATGCCAAAACCGGAGCTGTAGTCAAAATATCCTTGAGCTTCTCAAAGCTTGCCTCGCACTTGTCAGTCCACTCAAACTTGACACCCTTCTGTGTCAGTTTAGTCAAAGGTGCAGATATTCTGGAGAAATCTTGCACGAACCGACGATAGTAGCCAGCTAAACCCAGAAAACTTCTGATCTCGGTAACTGACCTTGGCCTTTGCCAATCCATGACCGCCTCAATCTTCTTCGGATCAACCTTGATCCCATCTTTCGACACCACGTGTCCTAGAAAGGTAACCTGATCCAACCAGAACTCACATTTTGAGAACTTAGCGTACAACTGATGCTCACGCAACGTCTATAGTATAGTCCTCAAATGGTAAGCATGTTCCTCCTCACTCCGAGAATAGATCAAAATGTCATCAATGAAGACGATAACAAATTGATCCAAAAACGGCTTGAACACTCTGTTCATCATATCCATAAACGCTGCTGGTGCGTTCGTCAGACCAAAGGACATAACCAGAAACTCAAAATGTCCATAACGAGTCCGAAAAGCAGTCTTAGGCACATCTGCATCACGGATCCGTAGCTGATGATACCCAGACCTCAAATCAATCTTGGAAAAACACTTCGCACCCTGCAACTGGTCAAACAGATCATCGATGCGAGGAAGAGGATATCTGTTCTTGACAGTAGCCTTATTCAACTGTCTGTAGTCGATACACAGCCGAAAGGAACCGTCTTTCTTCTTTACAAACAGAACTGGAGCACCCCACGGAGAAGTACTCGGTCTGATGAACCCGCTATCCAACAACTCTTGTAACTGGTCCTTCAACTCCTTCAGCTCTGCAGGAGCCATCCGATACGGCGGTATCGAAATCGGAGCTGTACCAGAAACCACATCAATGCAAAACTCAATATCACGATCAGGTGGTAATCCAGGCAATTCCTCTGGAAACACATCAGTGAACTCATTCACTATCGGAACACTATGCATATCACTACCACCAGCCTCCAAATCACGAACCACAGCAAGAAAACCCTGGCAACCCTTGCCTAACATCCGCTTCGCCTTGATGGCGGAAATCAGATTCTTAGGTGTCTCTGCCTTTTCTCCCTGAAAGGAAAAAGGTAGACCACCTGGAATCCTGAACTCGACTGACTTCCCTCGACAGTCAATAGAAGCATAATGGCGTGACAACCAGTCCATCCCCAAGATAACATCAAAAGAAAGAACGTCAAGCACAATCAAATCCGCACATAATTCTCTACCCTGAATAACCACAGGACAAGAAGGATAGACGACGTCCACTACTACACCTTCAGACATAGGTGCAGACACAGCTAGAGGTTCACTCAAAACAGATGATGCTCTACCCAATTTCCCAGCAAAACAAGTAGAAACAAACGAATGGGTCGCACCCGCATCAAATAATACCAAAGCATCAGTAAAAGAAATCGGGATGGTACCTTGCACCACAGCGTTCGATGCACGCGCATCCTGAGGAGTAGGTGCGAACACTCTGGCCTGACCCTGCGGCTGCTGCTGCGAACTCTGTCCAGTACCATAACCGTTGGAACCTCTACCGCCGTTACCACGGCCACCAAAACCTCTGCCACCAGAACCACGGCCCCGCTGGCCACCAAAAGATGCTGCAGGTTGAGCGTACCCTACAGACTGTGTAAACGCAGGTCTCTGCTGCTGATAAGATGACTGCGCCACACTAGAGTTAGACATCTGCTGCCCAGATGTCGGACACTCCCTAGAAAAATGACCCGGCTGGCCACAAGTGAAACAACCTCCAGGAGCTAACTGGCACTGACCATAATGCCTACGTCTGCAATTCTGGCAGAACGGAATGTTCGATCCACCACTGTACCCGCGTCCTGAACCACGGTTGCTCCCACTGCTACTAGAACTGTACGGAGCACTCCTGGCACTATGCCTCCCTTTGTTGTGAGTCCGTCGACTCCCCCTGTTGGCCTGAGAAGAGCCACTGTAGTAGTTCCCATTACCATGCTGCACTGGGGCCTGCTGCCCCCCACTAGGAACGTCACTCTTTCCCTTCTGATTCTGGAAAGGGTCAGAGATCGTCCCAAACTGAACCATCGAATTCTCCATCCGCCGCGCACTATCCACTAACCGAGCAAACTCCATGTTTCTCCCTATCAGCAAAGGAAGAAACTCCGAGCCTAAACCCCTAACATAACGGTCTTTCACTCGCTCTTGATCACCCTGTAGATCTGTAGCAAACCGCCCCAAACGTACAAACTCAGTAGTGTAGTCTGTCACCGATCTATCCCCCTTCTTCAAAGTGAGCAGCTTTTCTCTGAAACTCTCAGTAACAGAGAAGGGTAGATAGTAACCTCTGAACCTGATCACAAAATCAGCCCAAGGCAAAGTATCCATAACTGGCCTGATGTTATCGCGATACCAATCCTTAGCTGGACCCTTCAGCGACATTTCCACAAGCATCACTGATTGACGATCTGACGCTTGAATCCTCTGACTGTTGTACTCAAATTCCTCCAAAAAGTCAAGAGCATCACAAGTACCATCAAAAGAAGTCGGATTCAACTTCAAGTAGATCATCACCAACTCTCTGTCCGTCGGAATATGACCGACACCAGCAAGTCCACCAACACCAGCTACAGCACCAACCTGAGGTTGCTGTTGCTGCGCTAACTGACCCAGTATATTACACTGATTCTGCAGTAGAGCCTGATTGTTCTGCATTTCGACAACGCCAGCCAAGAAAGTAGTGAAGTCGAACGCTTGCATATTTGGTGCTTGTTGCACCTCTGGTGCCTGCTGCACATTCGGTGCCTGAACACCTGCTGCACCGCGTCCTCTAGCTCCACCTCTACCAGCACCGCGTCCTCTGCCTCTACCAGCACCTCTACCTCTGCCAGCACCTCCACCTCGACCACGTCCAGCATTAGCCTGAACTGGTGGTACGTTCTGATCGACTTCCATAGAAATCGCATCATCAGCCACAGCTTCTTGCCCTGCCGCAGCACGAGCACAAGTACGAATAACGTTGTTCATATCCTAAGATTGAACAACAACAATTTAAATAACAGATATTTCATACCCAAGTATGAACAAAACAAGCAACATATAGGATTTCCCAAGAAATCAACAGCAAAAAAAAATGTTCACCCAAGTGAAATAAAATTAACATTTAACAACATCAAAACAACATACAATGACTGACTCGACGCAATCCTATTGGTGTAGGCAGAATGTTTTAAAATCAAAAGATGACGTTTTAAAGACATGACAGAATCCTATATCCGCAGTAGTTCCTAAGACACAACCATACTTAACAGAGTAAACACATAGCAAGCAATTGGCCTTGGTTTGAAACCAAAGCTCTGATACCAAGTTTGTCACGACCCATTTTCATGAATCGCGACCGGCGCTAGGGTATGGGTAATGTAGTACCGAAACCCGTAGCTAGCCTATCATTTAATTCATAAACACAAAAACCTGCAGAAAACCAATGCTCGGGGGCAACCGAGACTTCAACCTAAACTAGCAGTTATAATAATCAACCGTTAATATAACATGCTTATTCAATTCTGAGTCTAAAATAGATTTATCATAAACCAATATAAATAATATAACATGCCAAAGCAATATAACCAGTCGAACCAATCCGACCAAATATATAATAATAACAAGACGTCTAGTTACTACTGCGGTCTAAGAATAAAATAGTTTCACTGCTTTACTAAAATAAAAGGGAACCTCCGAGGAAAAGTAAATGCGGAGATCACCAGACTCTCTCAGATCATAACCCTGGGGAAAATTGGGAAAACAACGGGGTCAGATATACTGAGATGAGTTCATACCACTATTTACATTTATTAAGTGGAAAACCTTTAAAACGTTTAAAACATTTAATAACGATATTACAGATAATAGTTGGAACCCTAATCCACAATTCTAAATGGTAATCATAATCCAATAGGTCTGGTCCCGAGAGCTGAGCTACACCGAGTTACCACTGACCACACTTATTCCAGAGTCCCGAGAGCTGAGCTACACCGAGTTACTCTACCTGGTCCCGAGAGCTATGCTCACACCGAGTTACCACATTTCCATAAATACCTTACCCAGATCAATACCGGTGCGCACGCAGTCCTAATGATGCCCATTAGGTAGCATGTTCCAACTAAGAGCCATAATATAAAAACAGTTCGAAATATACGTACAGTATATATATTTAATATTAAAATAACAATTTACTTAATAAAGCGGTAAATAGTAAATATAAACTCACAGCTTGCTAATCCGCGTGAAATACCGGCAAGCAACTAACTCTGGTTCGCCTCTGAAGCACGAACAGTAGACGAGTCTAGACAAATAAAATAATTATAAAAATCAGACCCTAACTCTAGAGAGTACCAGACACCACACAAGACTAGCACAAATAACACGTAGTAATTAAACAATCCAAAATAATACAAATATATCCAAAAGGTAATAAAGCCCAATTAATATAAGTCTATTGAGTTTCCGCTTAAAATCCAATTATAAATATTATTTAATAATTTTAAATAATAAATAATTTCCAAATAGTGGGTTAGCCGAGTTATCAAAAACTACCAAGCTAGCCTCACTTGTCGGGCGACCCAAGTCTATCCCGATTCCAAACGTTTATCAAATATAAACCCAAGTGTATATTTATAAAATAAATTAACAAAATAATAAACCAATTTAAAAGCGGAACTCAATAACTTCAATTTCAAGTAACCCAAGTTACGACCCAAAAACTTAGTTAAATAAGTCAAATAAAAGTTCAGGGACCAATTTGCACTTTAACCAATTAGGGACCAAATTGTACTTTTGCCAATTAGGGACTAAATTGTACTTTAGTCAATTTGATTTCCAAAAATCACATTAATTACTTTTATTTATAATTAAAACCAACTATAAAGTTATTAATCATCAATCCACTTAATTTAGTTATAAAATAAGTTTAGGGGCTAGATTGCAATTTAGCCAACTTTTGACAAAACAACATTAGTAGGCAAATATAATTACCCGAGTAATTATATTAAATTAATTCATAATTAATAATCGTTAACAACTTTTTAGTTATAAATCAAAAAGAAATCCATTCCATTAGGTATAGCTAACTTAAGGTATTAAGTTGATTAAAGTTTAAGTCTTTGGTGATTAAAGTGACTATTTGACCAATCATCTTCCTAACTTATAACCCATGAAACCCACGTACAGAAGCTCAAAACATTAAAACAAACCAAACACTGTAACTTCAAATTGAAAGCAAATTATGAAACTGAATCATGCCAAAACTCAAACCCTCAATCAAAACCACATCAGACTTCAATCTAGAGTCTGTAAACATGAGATTAAGGCAAGAACGAAACAATTCCAACATGTTAACAGTAACTCTATAACAAAAGAAAATGAAACCGAGAACAACCAACTTACTACGGATCCGAGAACCAAATGATGAAACAACTCAATCTAAAAGCTTGATCTAATAACTACTAATCATGCCAAGAGATTCATAAACAAAAGACAAGCAAAACAAAGCCAAAAGAGGAAGGGATGGTTCGGCAGAAACATGGCAGCAAAACAGAGAACACATTTGCGTATAAAAACGATGAAACGGGATTGATTAGAACGAGATCGACGGCGTACCGTTCAGCGAAATTGAGGTAGGGAAACGTAGATACGTGAGCCTAGATCGTCTGGGATTAAACGGTTCTGATTTCGATTAAGAAACGAGCAAGAACGAATCAGAAAACCGAAAGGCGTTTCAAAATGAAAACTGAAATTTAACGAAACCAGAAAACTTACTGAACAGCGACCTTTGGAGGACGATAACAGCTTCGATACTCAGCGAAATGACAAGCGGAAAACGGCTAGGGTTTCAGTGATGAGTGGTGAAGATTTTCTGTTTAGAAGTCGACTTTAAATATCGAGAGGAAGTAGGTCGAAAATGAGTGCGAAGTGGGCTGGGCGAAGGGGTCCAAAAGCTGTTACCATTCACGAACGGGAATGGCCATATTTGGCCTGCTCCCGTTCGAGAAAGGGCCTGGTCCCGAACGGGACCAGGCCTGCAAATGGATTCTCGTTCGAGAATCCTTGGATTCTCGAACGAGAATCACAAAAATTTCCTCAGGTCTCGGTTGAGACCTGAGTTAACCAGAAGTGGTTCAACCACTTCGGTTGAACCACAACCCAAGAAGAAAATCCTTTTTTTTTTTTTTTAAACCGAACCAAAAATGAATCGAACCACAATAATTTACGAAACTTCAAATACCCCTCAAAACACATCCGGAACCACGTCGGAAATTAACAAAATAAAATTTAAAATTTTACGGGATATTACAAAACTTTTGGCTTAAATCGCTAAAAATGTGAAACGTTTCGATTTGTTTCGTAACGTTTGTAAACGCTTGGCTTAAATTGCTAAAATGGTTAAACGATTGGATTTGTTTCGTAATGTTTGTAAACGTTTGGCTTAAATTGCGAAAAAGGTGAAACGCTTGAATTTGTTTCCTAACTTTTGTAAACGTTTGGCTTAAATTGCTAAAAAGGTGAAACATGTGGATTTGTTTCATAACCTTTGTAAATGTTTGACTTAAATCGCTAAAAAAGTGAAACGTTTGGATTTGTTTCTTAATGTTTGTAAACGTTTGGCTTAAATGACTAAAAAGGTGAAACTTTTGGATTTGTTTCGTAACGTTTGTAAACGTTTGGCTTAATTTTCTAAAAAGGTGAAACGCGTAGATTTGTTTCATATCATTTGTAAACGTTTGTCTTAAATTTCTAAAAAGGTAAAACGTTTGGATTTTTTTCCTAATGTTTGTAAACGTTTGGCTTAAATTGCTAAAAAGGTGAAATGTTTGGATTTGTTTCATAACGTTTGTAAACGTTTGGTTTAAATTGCTAAAAAGATAAAATGTTTGGATTTGTTTTGTAGCGTTTGTAAACGTTTAGCTTAAATTGCTAAATAGAGGAAACTTTTGGATTTCTTTGGTAATGTTTATAAACGTTTGGCTTAAATTGCTAAAAACAGGAAACATTTGGATTTGTTTCGTAACATTTGTAAATGTTTGGGTTAGATCACTAAAAAGGTTAAACGTTTGGCTTAAATTGCCAAAAAGATGAAATGCATGGATTTGTTTCGTAACGTTTGTAACCGTTTGGCTTCAATCGCTAAAATGGGGAAACGGTTCGATTTGTTTCGTAAAGTTTGTAAACGTTTGGTTTTGATTGCTAAAAATGTGAAAAATTTGGATTTGTTTTGTAACGTTTATAAACGTTTGGCTTAAATCGCTAAAAAAGATAAAAGTTTGGTTTTCTTTTGTAACGTTTGTAAATGTTTGGCTTAAATCGCTAAAAAGGTGAACCTTTGGATTTGTTTCGTAACGTTTGTAAACGTTTGGCTTAAATCGTTAAAAAGGTGAAATATTTGGATTTGTTTTGTAACGTTTGTAAACGTTTGGCTTAAATCACTAAAAAGGTGAAACATTTGGATTTGTTTTATAACATTTATAAATATTTGACTTTAATTGCTAAAAAGGTGAAACGCTTGGATTTGTTTTGTAACGCTTGTAAACGTTTGGCTTTGTCTCGTAACGTAAGTAAAACGTTTGGTTTAAATTGCTAAAAATGTGAAATGTTTGGATTTGTTTCGTAACATTATAAACATTTGGTTTTGTTCCGTTACATTTGTAAGAGTTTGGCTTAAATTGCTAAAAATGTGAAACGTTTGGATTTGTTTGTAACGTTTACAAACATTTGGCTTGAATTGCAAAAAAAGTGAAACGTTTGATTTTGTTTCGCAATATTTGTAAAAGTTTGGCTTAAATTGCTAAAAAGGTGAAACATTTGGACTTCTTTCGTGACATTTGTAAACGTTTGGCTTAAATTTCTAAAAAGGTGAAATGTTTTGATTTGTTTCGTAACGTTTATAAACGTTTGACCTAAATTGCGAAAAAGAGGAAACATTTGGATTTCTTCGTAGCGTTTGTAAACGTTTGTCTTCAATCGCTAAAAAGGTGAAATATTTGGATTTGTTTCATAACGTTTGTAAACGTTTGGCTTAAATCGCTAAAAAGTTGAAACGCTTGGATTTGTTTCGTAACGTTTGTAAATGTTTGGGTTAAATCTCTAAAAAGGTTAAACGTTTGAATTTGTCTCGTAATGTTTGTAAATGTTTGGCTTAAATCGCTAAAAAGGTGAAACATTTTGATTTATTTCATAACGTTTTGTAAACGTTTCGCTTAAATTGCAAAAATGGTGAAACGCTTGGATTTGTTTCGTAACGTTTGTAAACATTTGGCTTAAGTCACTAAAATGGGGAAATGTTTACAAACGTTACGAAACAAATCCAAACGTTTTACCTTTTTAGAAATTTAAGCCAAATGTTTACAAAGGTTATGAAACAAAACCAAACGTTTGCCCATTTTAGCTATTTAAGCCAAACGTTTAAAAATGTTACGAAATAAAGCCAAACGTTTACAAAAGTCCAAACGTTTCACCTTTTTTTTAATTTAAGCCAAATGTTTACAAACGTTAAGAAACAAATTCAAACGTTTCGCCTTTTTAGCAATTTAAGACAAACATTTACAAACGTTACGGAACAAAACCAAAGCTTTAACATTTTTGAGTGATTTAAGTCAAACGTTTTACAAACTTTACGAAACAAATCCAAATGTTTAATATTTTTAGCGATTTAAGCCAAACGTTTACAAACGTTACGAAACAGATCCAATCAAAACCTTTCCCCATTTTAGCGATTTAAGCCAAACGTTTTGTTTCATAACCTTTGTAAACGTTTGGCTTAAATCGCTAATAAGGTGAAAGATTTGAATTTGTTTCTTAACGTTTGGCTTAAACCGCTGGAAACGTTTGGATTTGCTTCGTAACGTTTTAAATGTTTGGCTTAAATCGCTAAAATTGGGAGACGTTTGGATTTGTTTTGTAACGTTTGTAAATGTTTGGCTTAAATCGCTAAAAATATGAAACGTTTGGATTTGTTTCGTAACGTTTGTAAACATTTGGCTTAAATTGCTAAAAAGGTGAAACGCTTGGATTTGTTTCGTAACGTTTGTAAACATTTGGCTTAAATCGCTAAAAAGGGGAAACGTTTGGATTTGTTATGTAATGTTTGTAAATGTTACGGAATAAAACCAAACGTTTAGCCATTTTAGCAATTTAAGCCAAACGTTTACAAACGTTACGAAACAAAACCAAATGTTTACAAACAAATCCAAACGTTTCACCAATCATTTAAAACGTTACAAAACAAATCCAAACGTTTCACCTTTTAAGCGATTTAAGCCAAACGTTTACAAGAGTTACAAAACAAATCCAAGCGTTTCAACTTTTTAGCAATTTAAATCAAACTTTTACAAACGTTACAAACAAATCCAAACGTTTCACCTTATTAGAAATTTAAGCCAAACGTTGCGAAACAAATATAAGTGTTTCACCTTTTTAGCAATTTAAGCCAAACGTTTACAAAAGTTACGAAATTTCAAAAGTTTCACCTTTTTAACGATTTAAGCCTAACGTTTACAAACGGTACAAAACAAATCCAAACGTTTCACCTTTTTAGCGATTTAAGTCAAACGTTTACAAACGTTTCGCCTTTTTAGCAATTTAAGCCAAACTTTTATAAACGTTACGAAACAAATCCAAATGTTTAATCTTTTTAGCGATTTAAGCAGAACGTTTACAAACGTTACGAAACAAAACCAAACATTTCACCTTTTTAGCAATTTAAGCCAAACGTTTACAAACGATACGAAACAAATCCAAACGTTTCACCTTTTTAGCAATTTAAGCCAAACGTTTACGAACGTTATGAAACAAATCTAAACGTTTCACCTTTTTAGCAATTTAAGCTAAACGTTTACAAACGTTACGAAACAAAACCAAATGTTTTCCCTTTTTAGCAAATTAAGCCAAACGTTTGCAAACGTTATGAAACAAGTCCAAATGTTTACAAACGCTATGGAACAAATCCAAATGTTTCACCTTTTTAGCGATTTAAGAAAAACGTTTATAAACGTTACGGCTTAAATCGCCAAAAATGTGAAACGTTTGGATTTGTTTCGTAACGTTTGGTTTTGTTTCATAACCTTTCAAAACAAGACTTTTCACCTTTTTAGCAATTTAAGCCAAACGTTTACAAACATTACGAAACAAATCCAAACATTTCACCTTTTTGGCGATTTAAGCCAAACGTTTACAAACGTTAAGAAACAAATCCAAACGTTTTCCCATTTTAGCGATTTAAGCCAAACGTTTAAAACATTACGAAACAAATTCAAACGTTTCACCTTTTTAGCGATTTAAGCCAAACATTTACAAACTTTACGAAATAAATCCAAGCGTTTCACATTTTTAGCAATTTAAGCCAAATGTGTCACGGCCCAAAATATTGAGCCGCAACCGGCGCTAGGGAATGGGAGTGGTAGCTCTGAAACCCGTAGCAAGCCTAAATTAACTGAAACCTTTTCTTAAATAAGGAAACACATATACATCAACGGAAGCAAGACATATATACAAATACTTACACTACACTTTCTAATATCCACGTGGGCTCTAGTTACTGTACCCTGTACAAACTGGCCTCACGGGATTATATACATATTATGTATCAAAACATATCACCGGCATCTGGTGCCGTCAACAAAACCTAACATACGTAGCCTACAAAAAGATAGAAACAAAGACAGCAAGTAAAACATAAATCAAAATATACTGCTGTCAAGGCTTCAACTCTGTCGACACTGGACCACTATTGCAGCTCTACGGAAGTCAAGAACTATACATGGACTGCTGACTTCCGGATCTCAAAAACGACTTCTAACTAGGTCCAGATGCTAAGCACCTGAAAATATTAAACCCCAACAGAGTCAGACTGCAACCAGTCAAAACTCCCCTAGTCGGCCTAGGAGGAACACCGGTACAAGGAGAAGGGGTTGCAGAACTGACGGTGGAATTAGGGAAAGAAAATGGCTCGCCAAAAGGAGGCCTGATCGGCATCACAAAGAAATTCAAAACACTATTTATGGTTGTCGACATGCCACTTGCTTACAACGTCATACTCGGCAGACCAATGTTATACAACACCGGGGCTGTCACATGCATCAAATACTTGTGTATGAAAATACCAACCGAAGAAGGAGTGGTAACGGTCAAAGGAAGGCAAGATATAACCAAACAATGCTAATTGATATCAATGAAAGGAGTATCAGAAACCTTGGCTATTGAAACAATGGAGATACCAGACTCGGATGAAGGCAAGCTCGAACCGCATGGAAAGTTAGAAAGGGTTAATCTGACAGGAATAACACCAAGATCGGTCCAAATAGGCGCAACACTGCCTAAACCGATAAAACAGAAGATAACCGACATGCTAATCAGGAACGAGGTCGAATTTGTTAACACCCCAGGCGAGATAGAAGGGGTCGACCCGGCAATAATATCACATAAACTAAATGTTGATCCAAAGCACAAGCCAGTCAAACAAAAGAAAAGAGCCTTCGCAGTAGACAGACAAATCTCCATCAGAGCCGAAGTAGACAAATTATTAGCAGCAGGTTTTATCAGAAGAGTGTATTACCCGGAATGGCTGTCAAATGTCGTGCTCATAAAAAAGCCAAATGGGAAATGGAGATTGTGCATAGACTTCACATATCTGAACTGAGCATGCCCCAAGGACAGCTACCCCTTGCCAAACATTGGTCGATTCAACCAGCGGTTACGAAGTCTACTCATTTATAGACGCGGCCCAAGGATATCACTAGATCACAATGCACAAAGATGATGAAGAGAAAACAAGCTTTGTAATCGACAGCGGCACATACTGTTACAAACAAATGCCATTCGGATTAAAAAATGCAGGGGCAACTTATCAGCGGCTAATGAACTTCGTATTCAAAGACCAGATCGGTCGTAACATGGAAGTTTATGTCGACAACATCATCGTCAAGTCCAAAAAGGTAGAAGATCATGCGAAAGACCTAAAAGAAGTCTTCACCAATCTTAAAAAATACAAACTCAAGCTAAATCGGGACAAATGCGCATTCGGAGTCCCAGCAGGAAAATTCCTCGGTTACCTCATCTCTCAAAAAGGCATTAAAGTAAACCCGGAGAAAACAAAAGCAATTTTGGAAATGAAGGCGCCAAAATCAGCTAAAGAAGTTCAAAAGCTAAACGGTAGAGTCACGGCTCTCGGTCGATTCGTGTCTAACTCGGCCAAAAGATGTCTCCCGTTCTTCAAAACATTAAGAAATGTGAAAAAATTCGAGTGGACCGAAGAATGCGAACAATCTTTTGAAGAGCTCAAGAAATTCCTGAGTTCACCACCACTACTCGGAAGACCTGAAACCGGAGAAGTGCTATACCTATACCTAAGTGTCACTAATGAAACAGTGGCATCAGTACTAGTAAAGGAAGAGGCATCCGAGCAAAAGCCGGTATACTACACGAGCAAGGTGTTGAAAGGACCCGAGCTCAGATATAGAAAAATCGAGAAATTTGCATTAGCATTGGTCTAAACAGTTGAAAAACTAAAAAGATATTTTCAGGCTCACACAGCAATAGTCCGAACAAACCAACCTCTGAGAAAAGCGCTCGCAAGACCAGAAACATCAGGATGACCAATCAACTGGTCAGTCATGATAGGATCATACGACATCAAATACGAACCGAGAACAGCAATGAAAGCTTAAATCTTAGCCGACTTTATAGCAGAAACAACAACACACGATCAACCTACCGAGGTAGACAAGGGCCTAGTCAGCTGGACGCTAAAGTTGACGGAGCATCAAACATGAGCGGAGCAGGAGCGGGCATGATACTAAGAGGACCACATAAGATCAAAATGCAAAACTCGATCCATCTAAATTTTCCAACAACCAACAATGCAGCGGGATACGAAGCTTTGATAAATGGATTAAGGATGGAACCGGTAGTCAAGACCGAGTACATCAAAATTCAGAGTTACTCTCAGCTGGTGGTTAACCAGGTACTTGGTTTATACGAGGTAAAAGATCCAGAGATGAAAAAATACGTAGACCGAGTGAAAGAGCTGCTCGCAAAAATTATCGAAGAGGGTGGAAAATGGGAGTTAGAACAAATACCCAGAGAGGAAAACACAGAAGCAGATACATTGGCAAAAGCCGGAGCAGCCAAAGAAACAATGTCGGGCATACCGTGCTCGGTTCAAAATTTCAGCAGTATCCAGAATCCCGAAGCAACGTTCCTCATCAACCCATTGAACCAGTGGATGGAACACATCATATCATACATTGAAAACGGGAGCCTGCCCGAAGATAACAAAGATGCAAAGAAAGTAAAACACCGAGCACCACACTTCTCATACCGAGACGGGACTCTGTACAGAAAATCATTCTCACACCCTTGGTCCAGATGCCTCACGGTGGAGGAAGGGAAATATGTCTTAGCCGAGATACACGAAGGTGTATGTGGAAGCCACATCTCACACCTGGCACTCTGTCGTAAAGTCGTCTTACAAGGTTACTACTGGCACAAGACGCATCAAACCTGGTACAAAAATGTGAGAAATGTCAGTACCACCAAAATGTACACATATCAACCAACGACCGAACAAAATCCAATAATAAGTCCTTTGCCATTCAGCATGTGGGGAATATACATCGTTGGACCTTTTCCAACGGCAAGTGGGCAGAGAAAATTCATAATAGTAGCAGTTGACCATTTCTCAAAGTGGGTAGAAGCCGAAGCTGTATCCACTATAATGGAAGCACGAGTGCGAAGCTTTGTCCGAAGAGAAATCATCTGTCGTTTCGGAATCCCAAAAACCATCATAACCGACAACGGAAAGTAATTCGACAACAAAAACTTCAGAGAATTCTGCACTGAAAAAGGAAATGATATAAGGTTCACATCGGTCACCCACCCACAGAGCAACGGGATGACCGAAGTAACCAACCAAACCATTGTCAATGGTTTAAAAAAGCGGCTAGACGAGGCAAAAGGTCGATGGGCCGATGAGCTACACAGTGTCCTATGGTCATACAGAACCACGCCGAAAGCTAGCACAGGAAGGACCCCATATAGCCTAACCTACGGGTGCGAGGAAATGGTACTAGTAGAGATAGGTATGCCCACCATCAGAGTCCAATATTTTGATGAGGAACAAAATGAAGAAAGCACTAGACTCTGCCTCGACTTGCTAGAAGAAAGAAGAGAGCAAGCCTTGCTACACATAGAAACATATCACAACAAGAGGGTCAAACCCCTAACGTTTGAAGTCGGAGACTTAGTACTACGAAGAGCCGACATAGCAAGAGGTAACGCAGGAGTATCCAAACTCGGAGGAAACTGGGAAGGACCTTACCAAGTAAAGAAAGTAGGGAAAGGAGGAGCCTATTATTTAACATATCTGTCAGGCTGAGACCTGCCAAGAACCTGGAATGCCAGGGTTCTTACAAGATTCTATCAGTAGACAACATTCAGGTTAATCGAGTCAGTCGGGGGTTATTTCGCTTGCATTTTGGTCAAGGTCGGTTGTAGGCAAAAATGCAAGTTTTTCCCCTATCAATAAAACAAAAAACAAAGTGTGCCAAAAATATAGCCTGAAAACTAAAAGCAATTGTTTTGCCAGAACTAAGCCATAGCTTAAGATGACTAAAAGCAATTGCTTTGCCCGAAATAAGCCATAGCTTAAGACGATTTAAAACAATTGCTTTACCCGAACTAAGCCATAGCTTAAAAGGAAAAAGCAATTGCTTTACCCGAACTAAGCCATAGCTTAAAACGAAAAAGCAATTGCTTTATCCGAACTAAGCCATAGCTTAAAACGAAAAAGCAATTGCTTTACCCGAACTAAGCCATAGCTTAAAACGAAAAAGCAATTGCTTTATCCGACCTAAGCCATAGCTTAAAACGAAAAAGCAATTGCTTTACCCGAACTAAGCCATAGCTTAAAACGAAAAAGCAATTGCTTTATCCGAACTAAGCCATAGCTTAAAACGATTTAAATCAATAGTTTTGTCCGAACTAAAAGAACAAAAAACCGAGCACAAAGATGAAATATCCCATAAACAATATTCACATTTTTAAACAAACATCGAAGACAAAGATACACATACAAAAATAAAGATAAATACTAAACAGGAAAAACAGAATAAAAACTGATATATATATCACCAGACAAAAATACGCACACAAAGATAGGAAAAAAGAAAGTACAGTTGCTAATCTATTACAGCCCGGGAAACATCATCGGGCAAATTCAAACCATTCCCCGACATAGAACCACCACCCTCGCTCAATCCAGCTTCTTCATAATGACTCACATTAAGCTGACCGGGCACCAGAGGAACAACATGAAGATCGGTCCTCTGATCGCTAACAACTTGGGCATTTTCCTGATCTATCCGATCAAACTCCTTGCTTAGCGTGGCCGCCATTTCAGTAGCAGCATCAGACACCTCGGCCTTCTTTTGCATCAGCACCACATACATAGCGGCCACGTCGAGATAGAGACACTCCGAATCAGCATTAGGCAGCAACAGAGGACCCACTCTCTCTCTCAAGTTGTCCTCCAGAAGATCAGTCAATTGACCGAATTCAGCAGTAACTTCGGTACGAACGACCTTCACAGCCTTCTCAAGCTCCTCCGAAGCTAACTTTTTCTGCTCAGCTAGAAGCGCATCATGCTGCTCCCTCTGTTTTATAAGATCCAGCTCGTGTTTTCGTTTAAGCTCAACCCGGGTCTCAGTCAAAGCAGCAACTTCCTTCTTCATCTCGGCAATCTGAGCATTATACTCTTTGATATGATTATCAAGCACCGACTGAACATTCTCCCGAGCAAGCTGCTTTGATTCCAAAGCAGCAGCAGCAGCTTCGGCTTTCTCCCGATCAGCAGATGCTTGATTCACCAAATCATCCTGGACCGAGCAGGCCCCTAGCAAATGATTGATCAACTAACAAAAATACCCCGAAGTAAGGCTCATATAAAACAAAAAAATATGGATATACATACATGTAAAAATAACACACACATATACAACATAATAATAAATACCTGGAAAGCCAAAGAGCAACCCCCGTCAATGAAATCCTGAGGGTGAGTTATTTTCAAGCTATCCACATCCTTGGGTAAGGAGTAGAGTCGGGCTATGAAGAGCGCGGTCGGATAATTTTCCACAGAATCATCCGACGTCTTCCTCTTTAAAAACCGATCCATGGTTGAGGGAGTCAACGAAATCTCGGCACCAACATCAACCGGAACATCGGAGGAATCCCCAACCTTATTCTTTCCCTTCCGAGCCCGAGATGCGCCGTCAACGGCAATAGGAACAGACCCTACTTCGGCATCAGCACCAGCAACACCCAAACAAGCATTCAGGGCCAACACCACAGGCTCTGGTCGGTTTTCCTCGCCAGACGGATCATCAAAAGCATCAATCTCGGCAGATAACTGATCAGCACAAGGCTCAAAAGGTTTCTTGCCCGTAGTCTTCCCCCTCTTTCTTTTCTTCTCGGCAGGGGGAGGCACATTATCCGAGCCAGCATTCTTACTTGGCACAAAACCAGGAACCTTTAGGACATCAGGCATCTTCGGTTGAGATGCATCCACGGTTTGGGACGTTTGTCCCTTACTAGGCCGAGCCCGCCTCCCAGCAGCAAAGGCAGCCATATCCATCGCTGCATATGAAATTAAAAACCGATCAACAAACAAAGGACAAGCATAAAACAAAGATAGTGGGAAAATAACCGATAAAGGCAAAAACAAAGACAAACAAAAAATAAAAACCAAAAACAAGCTTGGCAATTGGGTTAAATGTAATACCCCGTAGAATTATTAGCGTTTATTTTCGCTAGTGTCCAATTTTTATTGATTAGGACCTCGAAAATAGTGAATAAATTCACGTGATGAATTTATACGTGTGAAAATGTGATTTGGTATGTGTTTGCCTTAAATGTGATTTTCGGCAATTTTACGTGTTAAAAGTGAATTTTGCGATTTTTCACTAAAAACCGTCAAAATAATTATTTTAAATATTTTTAAAGGCCCAAAAATATTTTAAACTCAGCCCATATGATATGATTTAATGTTTTGAATATTTGATAAAGTTGAATTTATTTTGCCCCTAGAGTTTGATTTAATTACAAGAATGCCCCTAATGGCAAACTTGTAAATAATTGAAATAGCTATCTAAATATCTAGATATTTTCTTAAGCTAAACTTGATGCCCAAGTTTCTTAATCATCTTCCCCATTTGAGTGTGGGTGCCGAACCATTCAAGATCAAAACACAAAAATTTACTCTTTGATTTTCTCTCAAAATTTTGTTAACGAAAATTGTCGGGAATATTGCATAGATCGTGTATGTGTGTTTGCATGTTGAATCAAGGTGAAATCTCAAGCTCAAAACCATACTTTTATTTGCTGATGTTGGTTGAGGTTTAGAAACATGCTTAGGATGGTTTAAAATTGTTGTTTGATGGTTAGTTAATTAGTTTTAGTAATTGTTTTAATGGGTTTCGGTTTTAAATAATTTTTCCGTGAAAATTAAATTATTTATTTTAATTTCTGGGCTGATCTATTTGATGAGGATTAAATATGCTTTAAAGTGAGATTTTTGTGGATTAAAAATGTTAATTAATTCGGGTGTTAATTTAAAGGTTTGAAATTCGATTTTTAATAGTTTAAAACTCAAAAAAATGCTTAAATGTGGGTAAATCTAATGATTTTAAATTTCTGTAAATGAGTTTGTTTAAGTTTGATCTAAATGTTTGAATGATGATAAATAAATATTTAATGGTGACTTTTTAGTGATTTAGTAACCGGGTTTAAATTTTGATAATTGTTTATTCGGTTAAAATTGTTAAAAAGGGTAAAACTGTCATTTTAATTTCTGGGCAGAAAATAAGGGGGGGCCGAGCCCCGGGTAAAAAATATTTTACGGAAAAATATTTTTGGATATTTTTGAATTGTGATATGTTTGTTGAGATTTTCTAAAAAAGGAAATTTTTAGAAAACTATGTTAATTGAATATGTGTTAGAATTATATGGAATTATAATTCTATGTTTATTTATGAATTAAATAAACTATGTGGTGTATCGTATTGAAATACGATGACGCGGAAAGAGATAGTCGAAATCAAATTTGGTTTGTGATTATGTGGTTTATATGGTTGAGTCGGTCTAGAGTTTATCCTAGAATTTAGAGTTATTACATTTATTAATGTTTAATCTCTAAATTAGATCCAGCGAGTCTTGTCGCGGAAACCGGCGAGCGAAAGTTTTAATATTTCGACGGGTGATATTTTTATAATTGGAATAAGCGAGTACTGTGAGTGTGTTTACAACTTATACTGCTAAATATTAGTATTAAAAATATTGCGAACTGCTTTACATGATTTGCAAATGCTTTATTTTATTTTGAATTTAAATCGCGTAAACTATTATACATAGTTTTGAAACCGATTTAGATTCATTGAAACATGCTTACTATTGGGCGGCAATAGTGCTGTGCGATCACCGGTATTGCATTTAGAATGGGTTGCATGTGAATGTACTGTGTGAATCCTGGCGACGGCCTGGAAAGTCAGGCGACGGCCTAGACTCTGTGTGAACAGATCTTCAGAGGCAACGGAATATAGACGACCAAAGGCAGTAAAGAGAAACTGCCGAGATCTGAGAGGTTGAACCTTTTAATAAAAAGTGAAATGGCGACGGTATATATGTACTGCTGAAATCTGTTGTATGGTGAAAGAGTCTAAAGACCTTCACATACGTAAAAGATGAATGATCAGATTTGACGGGCTAGAGTACAAAAAGAAATGAATAAATACGGCCATGAAAAGGTTAACCCGAATATGATGAAATGATGTGGAATATTTATGTTTCCTGTTTTGAAAGCATATAGGAACATGAATCATGGTTTAGGGTTTCATATGAATCGGTAATCTGGAATGCATTGCTTTCATATTAATGTTTATTAGTACATGTTGTACGCATTCACCAGTTTTTATAACTGACCCCGTTGAATTTAATATTTTTTGCAGGCGAGTAGTTTGACGTATGGATTTCCAATTTCTTGTTCCGGAAATCCCTGGCTTGAATAAAGTGAGAATGACTTTCCTTTATGTGTCTAGAGTTGCAGTAGCTAGAATAATGAACGGTGATACCTTAGTAGTCGTTGGACTTATTTATGCTTTATATTTTATTATAACGCTTAAACTCTAATAATATGTAATATGCGAATGCTGTGCGAAAGTCCGAGCGACTGCACGAGTACAAAATGCGGCGAGCGCATCTGCATAATGAAATGCAGTTAAATCCATAATGAAATGGTCTACATAATGAAATGCGGTTAAGTCCATAATGAAATGGCCTGCATAGTGAAATGCAGTAATTACCATAGTAAGATGTTATGCATAATGAGATGTATGATAAACCATAGTGAAATGGTTTTGAAAACTAAAATGCAATAATTTAAGAGAAAAATTATGTGCATGTTTTAAATGGTAATTTTTAATAGAACGTTTTAAACTGCGATTTTAAAATGTTCGAAAATGATTTGAATTCCGCGAAAAATTTTAAGTGATTGTTTATGTATTTTTAAGGCTTGCTACGGGTTTCGGAGCAACCACTCCCATTCCCTAGCGCCGGTCTCGACGCCGAGGATCGGGTCGTGACAAAGGTGGTATCAGAGCAATGGTCGAAAAGAAGGCCATTGTTGAGTTTGATATCAAAGTGATGGTTTATAGTCTTAAACCATTACTAATATGTGAAAGGAGTAATGAAAGTTAGTATCATTTCCACTGACTGAGTGATAGTCGAAAAGTGGTTGATAGTAAAGGTGGTATCATTGTTAAATACCGTATGGAACGTGTACCTAGGAAATTGGTATAGAGTCTACTGCAACATATAAGTTTCCGGTCATGTCATTTGTTAAGTCATCATTTGTTTTTATATATTACCAGCTGTGCTTTAGGATCGAGTCTATATGCTTGTTAGGAGTAAGTAGAGCCTGATAGTATACGATTAGAACGCTTAGATAGATTCTTAATAGATGATGTGCTTTGATCAGAATGGCTGATCAGCATGAGGAAAACATTCAAGAGGAGAATGTTCATGATGAGGAGTCCGTTCATAACGATGCGATACCCGCAGCAGGCGAAGGTCGTGGTCGTGGACGTGGTCGAGGTCGTGGTAGAGGCCGTGGGCCTAATTTTAATATTCCGGGCTTTGATTTCGAACAATTTTTAGCTGGCATAGCAGCCATGCAAACGAATCAAGCGGAAGTGCAAAATATGCACAGAGAGCAGTTAGATTATCAACAGCAGAGAGTTGGTGCTAATGTTGATCGTGATCTCGTTATGGCTTACATGAGGCTCAAGCCCATGAAGTTTGATGGATCGAACGATGCATTAGATTTCTTAGAGGAAGTAGAAATGAACGCTAGACGTCTTAATGCTAGTGAAAGACAGTCTATACTGATGGTGGAGATGTCAGTAAAAGGATCTGCGAAGGATTGGTTTCAAAGGCATATTCAACCAAGTATGGGAGAGATGACTTGGAATGAATTTGTCACTCGATTTAAGAATTTCTTTCTGCCGTTTTCAGTAACGGAGAATTATCGAGAGAAACTGTTGAATTTGAATAAGATAGGAAAGACGGTGCAGGAGTATGTGACGGAGTTCACAAGATTGAGTCGATTCCCACCTGATCTGATGTTGGATAGAGATAGGGTGAATTCAAGGTTCATTAAGGGGCTAGGACCCGAATATATTGGATTGCTATCTGATGTTAGGAAGGATCTGGTTCAAATCATCGATAGTGCACGCCAAATGGAAACTACTTTGATCCAATTTGGAAGGATCACTGTTCCTGGTGAGCAACTGAGAGAAGGAACGGCGAGTTCTAATACGAATAGGTTCACTGGACCATATCGTAAGGGGTTTAAGAAGAACAGAAGAGATAGGAGGTTTAGTACCTCTGGATCAAGTTCTAGTGGACGAAGTTCAGGAGGAACGGTACCACTATGTCCAACTTGTGGGAAGAAGCATTTTGGAGCATGCTATTGGGCAACTAGAGGATGTTACACGTGTGGACAACAAGGTCATTACTCTAGAGAATGTCTTATGTCTGGACCACAAGGTTCAAGTGCTAGTGTTGTTCAACCAGTGTTTCAACAACCTAGACCTGTATATCCTGCAGTGTCTGGGCAGGCACAGAACCAGAGTGTGTTTAATGGACAACGTGGAAGAGGATATGGTTTTGGTAATCGTGGTGGAGGAAGGACCACAGGTGGACGAGGATCTGGAGCAACTGCTAGCGGAGGGCAGGCTAGAGTTTTTGCGATCAATCCTCAGGAGGCGAATGCGTTGAATGCGGTAGTGCAAGGTATATTTTCTATATCTTCGCATGATGCATCAATTTTATTTGATCCCGGTGCTACGCATTCATTTGTATCGTCGAGTTTTGCATTAAAATTAGGAATTCAACCTGTGATTTTGCAAAACCCATTGTTAGTAGCTACACCTGTAGGCGAAAGCATAGACGTTACTGTAATGTATCCGTCGTGTCCTGTGTTAATTGGAGAGCGAGAATTGCTTGCGGATTTGTTATTGCTTAATGTCTTAGAATTCGACGTCATCCTAGGAATGGATTGGTTGTCGCGACATTATGCGAATGTGGATTGTAGAGAGAAGATAGTGACGTTCCATGCACCTGGAACTGAACTTATCTCTATTCGGGGAGAGAAGTTAGAGACCCCAAAGAGTTTATTCTCGGCTTTGAAAGCGAGAAAGATGTTAAGTAAAGGATGTCAAGGATTTTTAGCTCTGGTACGAGATGTTCAGAAGGAAGTGGGAAGTGTGAGTGATGTACCAGTAGTGTCGGAGTATTCTGATGTGTTTCCAGAAGAATTACCTGGATTACCACCAGATCGAGAGATTGAATTCTGTATTGATCTAGTTCCTGGTACAAGTCCAATATCGATACCTCCGTATCGTATGGCACCAGCAGAACTAAAGGAGTTGAAGGATCAATTAGAAGAATTGATTGATCGTGGATTTATACGACCAAGTGTCTCACCTTGGGGAGCACCTGTGTTGTTTGTAAAGAAGAAGGATGGATCTATGAGACTCTGTATAGACTACAGACAACTCAATAAGGTCACAATCAAGAATAAGTATCCTTTACCCAGAATTGACGATTTATTCGATCAATTGCAAGGAGCGAGGTACTTTTTGAAGATTGATCTGAGGTCTGGTTATCATCAGTTGAAGATCAGAAATGATGATATTCCAAAGACTGCATTCAGAACAAGATACGGTCATTATGAATTTTTGGTGATGTCATTTGGATTGACAAATGCACCAGCGGCTTTCATGGATTTGATGAATCGGATTTTTAAACCGTTTCTAGATCAATTCGTGATAGTGTTCATAGATGATATCTTGATTTATTCGCGCACAGAGGAGGAGCATGCGCAACACTTAAGGATAGTGTTACAAACTTTAAGAGATCATCAGCTTTATGCTAAATTCTCGAAGTGTGAATTTTGGTTAGAAGAAGTAGCATTTTTGGGACATGTAGTATCTCAGAGTGGGATTAAGGTGGATCCTAAAAAGATTGAAGCTGTGATGAATTGGAAAAGGCCAAGTTCAGTAACAGAAATTCGTAGTTTCTTGGGTTTAGCTGGTTATTATAGACGGTTTGTGCAAGACTTTTCTAAGTTGTCTGCACCATTAACTAAGCTAACTCAGAAGAACGCGAAGTTCATTTGGAATGATCAATGTGAAGTGAGTTTCCAGAAGCTGAAGGAGTGTTTGACAACAGCTCCAGTTCTGGCATTACCAGAAGGTAGTGATGGACTTACAGTCTATTGTGATGCTTCTAGGATCGGGTTAGGATGTGTACTGATGCAACATGGACGAGTTATAGCTTATGCTTCTCGCCAGTTGAAAAAGCATGAAGTTAATTATCCAACCCATGATCTAGAATTAGCAGCAGTGATTTTCGCATTAAAGATTTGGAGACATTATCTATATGGAGCAAAATGCGAAATATTCACTGATCACAAGAGTCTGAAATATATATTTGATCAGAGAGAGTTAAATCTCAGACAGAGGAGGTGGATGGAGTTACTAAAGGATTATGACTGTACGATACAGTATCATCCTGGCAAATCTAACGTAGTGGCTGATGCGTTGAGCAGAAAATCAGCAGGAAGTTTAGCTCATGTTACTTTAGTTGAGAAGAGACCAATGATTAGAGAAGTGCATTCGTTGTTTGATCAAGGAGTTCAATTAGAGGTTCGTATTTGGGGAGTTTGTTAGCTCAAATGACGATTAAACCTACATTGAATGATCAGATTAAGGAACTTCAGACAACGGATCCTCAACTAAAGCATGTTATTGCAGAAGTTCAAAAGGGAATGAACTCTGAGTATAATTTGAAAGGTGGTATTCTGAAATATGGTACAAGGGTATGTGTACCAAATGTAGAGAAATTGAAACAGAGGATTATGATGGAGGCACATGGATCTAAGTATAGTGTTCATCCTGGTTCTACCAAGATGTATCACGATGTTAAGGAGATGTATTGGTGGTATGGTATGAAAAGAGATATAGCGGAATTTGTTGCGAAGTGTCCGATATGCCAACAGGTGAAGTTGGAACATCAGAGACCATTTGGATTTTTGCAACAATTACCAATACCAGAATGGAAATGGGAAAGAATAACCATGGATTTTGTCGTTGGATTGCCTAAGTCGCAACGTGGTTTTGATTCGATATGGGTTATCATTGATCGAATGACAAAGTCGGCTCATTTCATTCCGATCAAGGTTACCTATACGGCAGCGAAGTTGGCACATATTTATATTGACAAGGTAGTCAGTTTACATGGAGTTCCTGTGTCAATTGTGTCAGATCGAGGATCAGTTTTTACATCCCGATTTTGGCAAAGTCTGCAAGAGGCTTTAGGAACGCGTTTAGATTTCAGTACAGCGTTTCATCCCCAAACGGATGGACAGTCTGAAAGGACTATCCAGACTTTGGAGGATATGCTAAGAATGTGCATTTTAGATTTCGGAGGCCATTGGGATGAGTATCTACCGTCAGTAGAGTTTTCATATAACAATAGTTATCATTCCAGTATCGAAATGGCACCGTATGAGGCGTTCTATGGACGTAAGTGTAGATCTCCAATTTGTTGGGAGGAAGTTGGAGAAAGAAAGTTAACAGGAGCTGAAATAGTACAGATTACGTCTGAGAAAGTGCCGTTGATTAAGCAACGTTTAGAAACTGCATTTAGTCGGCAAAAGAGCTATGCTGATGTGAGGAGAAAGGATATAGAATTTCAAGTCGGAGATTTTGTGTTTCTTAAAATATCACCTATGAAAGGTGTAATCCGATTTGGAAAGAAAGGAAAGCTAACGCCGAGATATGCAGGACCTTACGAGGTTATTGAGCGAATAGGAGCGGTAGCTTATAAGTTAGCATTACCGTCTGAGATGTCGCAGGTACATCCAGTGTTTCACGTGTCGATGCTTAGGAAGTATATTCCTGACCCTGATAGAATTATTCAGCCTCAAGAGGTTGAGATAGACGAGGAACTATCTTATCAGGAGGAACCTGTAGAAATTGTCGATACCCAGATTAGGAAACTCCGTAGTAAGGAGATACCTATGGTAAAAGTGCTCTGGAGGAGCCGTACAATTGAGGAATGTACGTGGGAAACAGAGGCGGATATGCGGAAACGATATCCCCACTTGTTTGCTCAAGGTAATAATTTGTTTTGAAATTCGAGGACGAATTTCTTATAAGGAGGGGTGAATGTAATACCCCGTAGAATTATTAGCGTTTATTTTCGCTAGTGTCCAATTTTTATTGATTAGGACCTCGAAAATAGTGAATAAATTCACGTGATGAATTTATACATGTGAAAATGTGATTTGGTATGTGTTTGCCTTAAATGTGATTTTTGGCAATTTTACGTGTTAAAAGTGAATTTTGCGATTTTTCATTAAAAACCGTCAAAATAATTATTTTAAATATTTTTAAAGGCCCAAAAATATTTTAAACTCTGCCCATATGATATGATTTAATGTTTTGAATATTTGGTAAAGTTGAATTTATTTTACCCCTAGAGTTTGATTTAATTACAAGAATGCCCCTAATGGCAAACTTGTAAATAATTGAAATAGCTATCTAAATATATAGATATTTTCTTAAGCTAAACTTGATGCCCAAATTTCTTAATCATCTTCCCCATTTGAGTGTGGGTGCCGAACCATTCAAGATCAAAACACAAAAATTTACTCTTTGATTTTCTCTCAAAATTTTGTTAACGAAAATTGTCGGGAATATTGCATAGATCGTGTATGTGTGTTTGCATGTTGAATCAAGGTGAAATCTCAAGCTCAAAACCATAATTTTATTTGCTGATGTTGGTTGAGGTTTAGAAACATGCTTAGGATGGTTTAAAATTGTTGTTTGATGGTTAGTTAATTAGTTTTAGTAATTGTTTTAATGGGTTTCGGTTTTAAATAATTTTTCCGTGAAAATTAAATTATTTATTTTAATTTCTGGGCTGATCTATTTGATAAAGATTAGATATGCTTTAAAGTGAGATTTTTGTGGATTAAAAATGTTAATTAATTCGGGTGTTAATTTAAAGGTTTGAAATTCGATTTTTAATAGTTTAAAACTCAAAAAAATGCTTAAATGTGGGTAAATCTAATGATTTTAAATTTCTGTAAATGATTTTGTTTAAGGTTGATCTAAATGTTTGAATGATGATAAATAAATATTTAATGGTGACTTTTTAGTGATTTAGTAACCGGGTTTAAATTTTGATAATTGTTTATTCGGTTAAAATTATTAAAAAGGGTAAAACTGTCATTTTAATTTCTGGGCAGAAAATAAGGGGGGGCCGAGCCCCGGGTCAAAAATATTTTAAGGAAATTTTTAGAAAACTATGTAAATTGAATATGTGTTTGAATTATATGGATTTATAATTCTATGTTTATTTATGAATTAAATAAACTATGTGGTGTATCGTATTGAAATACGATGACGCGGAAAGAGATAGTCAGAATCAAATTTGGTTTGTGATTATGTGGTTTATATGGTTGAGTCGGTCTAGAGTTTATCCTAGAATTTAGAGTTATTACATTTATTAATGTTTAATCTCTAAATTAGATCCAGCGAGTCTTGTCGCGGAAACCGGCGAGCGAAGGTTTTAATATTTCGACGGGTGATATTTTTATAATTGGAATAAGCGAGTACTGTGAGTGTGTTTACAACTTATACTGCTAAATATTAGTGTTAAAAATATTGTGAACTGCTTTACATGATTTGCAAATGCTTTATTTTATTTTGAATTTAAATCGCATAAACTATTATACATAGTTTTGAAACCGATTTAGATTCATTGAAACATGCTTACTATTGGGCGACAATAGTGCTGTGTGATCACCGGTATTGCATTTAGAATGGGTTGCATGTGAATGTACTGTGTGAATCCTGGCGACGGCCTGGAAAGTCAGGCGACGGCCTAGACTCTGTGTGAACAAATCTTCAGAGGCAACAGAATATAGACGACCAAAGGCAGTAAAGAGAAACTGCCGAGATCTGAGAGATTGAACCTTTTAATAAAAAGTGAAATGGCGACGGTATATATGTACTGCCGAAATCTGTTGTATGGTGAAAGAGTCTAAAGACCTTCACATACGTAAAAGATGAATGATCAGATTTGACGGGCTAGAGTACAAAAAGAAATGAATAAATACGGCCATGAAAAGGTTAACCCGAATATGATGAAATGATGTGGAATATTTATGTTTCCTGTTTTGAAAGCATATAGGAACATGAATCATGGTTTAGGGTTTCATATGAATCGGTAATCTGGAATGCATTGCTTTCATATTAATGTTTATTAGTACATGTTGTACGCATTCACCAGTTTTTATAACTGACCCCGTTGAATTTAATATTTTTACAGGCGAGTAGTTTGACGTGTGGATTTCCAATTTCTTGTTCCGGAAATCCCTGACTTGAATAAAGTGAGAATGACTTTCCTTTATGTGTCTAGAGTTGCAGTAGCTAGAATAATGAACGGTGATACCTTAGTAGTCGTTGGACTTATTTATGCTTTATATTTTATTATAACGCTTAAACTCTGATAATATGTAATATGTGAATGCTGTGCGAAAGTCCGAGCGACTGCACGAGTACAAAATGCGGCGAGCGCATCTGCATAATGAAATGCAGTTAAATCCATAATGAAATGGTCTGCATAATGAAATGCGGTTAAGTCCATAATGAAATGGCCTGCATAGTGAAATGCAGTAATTACCATAGTAAGATGGTATGCATAATGAGATGCATGATAAACCATAGTGAAATGGTTTTGACAACTAAAATGCAATAATTTAAGAAAAAAATTATGTGCATGTTTTAAATGGTAATTTTTAATAGAACGTTTTAAACTGCGATTTTAAAATGTTCGAAAATGATTTGAATTCCGCGAAAATTTTTAAGTGATTTTTAATGTATTTTTAAGGCTTGCTACGGGTTTCGGAGCAACCACTCCCATTCCCTAGCGCCGGTCTCGACGCCGAGGATCGGGTCGTGACATTAAACCTTACAATCCTCAATCGAGGAAGGACTTCCTCGGTATTTACAGGACCGGTTCGTTCCAACAAAGCCTGAAGTCGGGTGTGTGCCTCTTCTCGTACTTTGTCCCTCCTAATATATGTGTGCTCCGGAGAAACACACGACCAGCCCAGAGGCAATTCAGAAAAGGCAGAAGGATGCCTAATTCGGAACCAGTCTACCCTAAAGCGCTTAAGCGACGTAGTCACGTGATTGACAACTCGCCTAGGCTCCGACTTCAGAATTTTAAAATAGGCAAAGTCATACTGGCCGTTAAAAACTAAGCCATACATACTAGCAAATATTTTTACAGAAAAAGGGATCTTATTTTTCAAACAAAAGGCCCGCACAGTGAAAAAATGCCTAATACCATTAGGATGAAACTGACTTAGAGGCATATTATACCACCGAAGAAGAGAAAGAAGGTCGTTTTGAAAAGGGATCCTAACCCCAGAATGAAGGTGTTCCACACACACAACTACATATCCCGGACCAACAGGAGCATTTATGGTTATGCCCGGAGGCGATAATTCTAGGGTATAACCAGTAGGAATCTTAAGCTTCGAACCTAAGTAGTCCAAATAATTTTGGGTAAGCTCGGCAAATATCGTTTCCATCATCACCCTCCTAGCTAAAGAAGTCTTACATTTCCTAGGTCTAACTCGCCTAGGCCGAGCATAAGAAGTATCCTCTGAACATCCCAGACCATCGAACCTATTTTCACCAACAACCCCATCCTCGGTATCCTCATGATGGTCACTATCGGTACTACTAACAGTCTTGTTTGACATCAACACCTAGGTCTTGCTCAGACAAATTCTGAGAGTCTTATTCGTTCGACATTTATTCAAACACAAACAAAAACAGAAAATCAAAAAGAAACAAACCCTAAATATATGATCCTAATAGAAAAACAAGAAAAAAAGAACACGACAACCAAATAAAAAGATCAAAATAGAGAAAAGCTGATGAACTTACGAATGATATTGATGCAAAACTCGAAGAAAATTGAAAAAAGAAGGAAAGAAAAGCAAGAACAGCAAGTATAGAGAGAGAAAGACGGAAAAGAAGAAAACAAAAAATGAACAAAACAAAGGTTTATATAGAAACTGAACAGGTCCAACTGAAGAGTCACCTTAATTAAAGAGCCATAACTCAGTAGTCACCTCAATAAATGTGATAGTTGGAGACAGCGTCAGTTACAAAGCAGCAAAAAGATGCCACGTGTAACAACAAGGCAGACATTAAATACAGCAAAAACACGCATGCAAAATGAATAGAGCCAGAAGACAAACTCGGACATAAATATCCGACATAACAGGGGGGGACTTGTGATAACAACACAGATGAATAATCTCAAAAATAGAACATCAACCGAACAAGATACAATACAGACCGAGTAAGACGCATCATAAAACCTCGAACAAAACACACTGCCAACCCCTCTCGGCTCAAACCAAACAAGACATACTACAGACCGAGCAAGACACATCATAAATCTAGTTAGTAAGGAACACTGCCAATCCTTCTCGGCTCAAACCGAACAAGGACATACCACATCGTCACCTCATGATAATCGAATGAAACACACAGCACCTCGGTTTTGTCCGAGGTTCGCCTCTCACTAATTACAACGACAGAACTGTCAGAAGGTACCCTGACATTCCAGACAATATCTGCACGGACAAAGAGAATGAAATCAGGATTGTCGGCCCAGACAAAGAGGAACATAGGCATAATATAAAAGGCTAAGAAAAAGTAGGTAAAAAGGTTAATTCTCTTTTTCTCTCAACTCTTAACTCACTTTCACTTCTTATTCTTTCTCTCACTAAAATACCTATTGACTAGACCGTCGGAGTGGTTTGCCGGAATCCCCTTCCGGCATCCTTCTTACGGTTGTGTTGTGCCTTTCAGATACAGTCTTGAAGCTTCCGCCGGATCAGAGTGTCGCCGCCGTTCCACAAGTTATCAATAACCTAAAAGGTGATTTTGACATAAAAGTCGGATGAGTAATCTGAGCATGATAACCTAAAAGGTGATTTTCATTATGTTGCCAGTAAAATAATTTTTTTCATATTCAAAACTTACTAATGATTCGAAAAGAGTGATTTTTTTGTAATAAAATTATTTTGAAAGGTGATACTGTTTTGAAGAATAAATATTACTTTTATAATTTTAGCAGGTTGTGGTTTGTTTACACTTTGATGTCGTTGGTTTCATACTCGATTTGCTAGTTATGGTCGAAGTATGTGTTTTCTAAAAGTTTGTTAAAGATTAATTGTTTTCTCACTTGGGTGATGAGTCCTATGTTGCTGCTTGGGTGACGTTGAGCTTCCTATTTTAAAAAAATTGAGATTTTGTTTTAAAGTGCATTTTCCAGATTTACAAATATTTAAAATATGTTTTATAAACGGTTGTTTAGGGTTTGACTTGGGTCACCCAAATTTAGGAGTTGAACTTGGAAGTTGTAATAACTCAGCTAACTCGATGGTTTTACGAATTAAGATATTTAGGTACTTTTAAAGCAATTAACTTGTAAATGAGGTTTTTCCGGAAAATTAATTTTTAAAAAAAAAACATGAGGCTGAAACTTGAACTTGAAAAGTTTTATGATTAACTTTAAATTTCAAATTGAATTTGGAAGTGCACTCTTATAAGATGATATAATTACAAGTTGATTTTGATACGAAAATTCAAGCTTTTTGTAGCATGTCTTGATTTTGGTCTTTTCAATATGTTGGACTGATTTTGCTGAATGTCATGTTTGGTTGAACTATTTTGATTGTTTTTATTTTATCTTTTCATTCGGAGTAACACGTGAGATTAATTAATTCACGTGGTCATAGATGGCTTACCTTATTGTGTGGTCTTAATTTGTGAGTAAGATCTTCGTTTAGACCCAGTTGCCTTTGTCTTCATTTTTAGTTTCGATGGATTTGGTGTTTTGTTTGTGGGTCGAAATCTTTGGGTTTCGATATCGAGAAAGTTAAGGGAATTATTTCCTTGGAACGGTTGGTGATTTCTGATTATCCTGGAAAAGGATATTGGAAATCCTGACCCGAGATGATAAATCAGACTACTAGAAAACAGGGCATTAGCGACGGATTTATCCGTCGCTAATGCCCTTTATTCCGTCGCTAACTGCAGTTAGCGACGGAATTGCGACGGACTGTGTCCATCGCAACAATATTGGTCGCAAAATAAGTTAGCGACCAATATTGTATTCCGTGGCAAATTTAGCGACGGATAACCCGTCGCTATATTTACCTGAAACCGTCGCTACATGGTCTCAAGCTTAGACCAAAGCTGAGACCAACTAGAGACGGATGTAATGTTTTCCGTCGCCAAACGTGCCAATTTGGAGACAGAATGGGCACGTTTGGCGACGGATATATCCGTCGTCAAATCCACAATGTTAGCGACGAATTATATCTGTCGCCAACCTTGCCAAATTTATCTCCAATTTGGCACATTGGCGACGGATATATCTGTCGCCAACGTATGCAATCTGTCGCCAATATATGTTTTATCGGCAGATTTTTGCCATTTTTTGCAGTTTTTCCCTGTCGTATAGAGGATATTAAACTATGTAGATCATTAGACTTTACTCAAATTACAGAAAGATCACTAAAAAAACTTTTGTTACAAAATGATCATTGAACTATACCTTTTACTACAAAAATGTTTATGTTGTTACAAAAACAACAATAAACTTTTCGTGAATTACAAAAATGTCACTAGATAATACCTCTTATTACAAAAAGGTCATTAAACTATGTTCCTTTTTGTAAATTTGGCTTGCCACGTAAGCGAAAATGTTGCGTTTTTGCTATAAAACGCAACGTTTTAGATGGATGAACCCCTTTGTAATAAAAATTATAGTTCAATGACCATTTTGTAACAAAAGTTTTTTTAGTGACCTTTCTGTAATTTAAGGAAAGCTTAGTGATCTACAGAGTTTAATATCCTTTCAAATCTGTTAAATACACTAATTAAAATTCATTTACGGATAACAATTAATAGAAAGTTGACACTAAATATATAGATAAATATCAAAATACAAATATAACGTTGTCTAAAAGAAAAAATATACATAATTAGTTCAGAATCCTAATTTAACAGGACACTACAAATCTGTAGTGTCATCACGGTCTGGTGGGGGAGCGGGAAACTGTGGCTGATACTCTGGAGGAAGATTAGGCATCATCCTTGCAATCTCCTCTCGGATAAGCTGGGCCATTTCCGATTGGTGCTCACGCTGTTGCTCTGCCAGCTGTTGACGATTTTGCTCCGCTAGCCTCTGGTCAACCTCTCGCAGGCGCTCCTGAATTCCTGTCTGCACACGGCGCTCCCGAATTCCTCGTCCGCCAGCTGTGTCGACCTAGAAGAGCTGCCTCGCTGCGCCCTGCTGCTACTCGGGGCTGCATACCTGCTACTCGCTGAACCTAAACCGTACACGCGGTGCTTCTTATTGACACCCTCGATGTCCAGAATCAGTTGGATCTCATCCACCTCCGCTGGACTCATCGAGCTACCCTCTCTAGTCGGCGACTGAGTCGCAGCAGCCAGCCTCTCAGCAATAGCGTCCTACAAAACAGTTAAAAAACATATCAGTTCAGGTAAATAACAAATAAAAAAGCATCACATATTAAAAGTAATTCTAATTTTTAAAGAAATTTCGGAAGCATTTCTTTTATAATATGAGCATCACCCATTTTTCAGGAAAATCCTGCAAGAAAATTACAATATATAACCCAAACAACAAACACTTTCAATCTAATTAAGTACACAAACGTCAAGTCTACATAACTTATGTACTTAAATAGTTAATCCAAATATATTTAACAAGTACAATATATATATTCAACACCAAAGCCTAAACATAATTAATAGATTTATAAATTTATAAGAACTTACAGTCATGTTCTGAGCCCGCTTGTCTACAGGTTTATTCTCACCCTTCGTGGAGTGAAGGCGAGTGTACAGCTCCGTCACACTCGGTTTCCGGCCGAGCTCCTTAGCCTATCATAAAAAATATAATTAAATAAGTACGAAAATAAAGAAAATACATTATTTTACTTACTGAATTTAGAAATATACCATCACGTCCATATGTTTGAGAGCAAAGCGGGATCCCCCAGTATGACGGACCGGTGCAGTACCGGCGCCCGCTGGCTCGCTCATCCGGTTTGCCCGGGCTATCTCCGACTTCTTCTTCTCCGCCTCTGTGTCCTAGAAGGCATTCCAGGCATCCCATATTTCTTGGCCCACAGATTTATGCTTCTCCTTTTTGGACTTCATTTTATGGACGTTGTCTTTGTAGCGGGTGGCTGCGTGGGTCATGAAGACATGTCTGATGAGCTCGTCGCTGTAGACCAAACTATCCCACCAGAATTATTTCTGCAACAGTAAAAACATATGTTGTGAGTTAGTTTTTCATGAAAATGAAAACTTAAATGTATTAACTTTAATTTAATTACCTGGAACTCCTGGAAATAGAAATCCCTCTAATCCGCAGTCAGAAAGCACCATGCATAGCCAGTCTCAAACCAGCACTTCCTAAAAATGTCTCTGATGGCACGAGAAACCGGCCTTCAGTCCAGCAACAAAGTCCTGTGATTAGATAAGCATAAATTAGTTTAAATAAAAATTAATTACAAATTAATTACATATTACGATATCATTAAAAACTAAATAGTAATCAAACTTCCTAGGGTCCGGGTGAACCCTCGCCCTGCCCTAGTCGTCCATAATAGTCGGGGGCTCGCTAGGCTCACGCTGCTGCCGAGGCTGAACAGGTCCTCCGGCCTCCAGCTGTTGCTGCTCCTCAGCAACGTCAGGTATCGCCAACAACAGGGTCGTCTCCCCGTCCGCGTTCTTGGCCTGTGCCACGGCCTGAGCCAGTGCCTCGACCTCGACCCCTCATACGTGTACATACGTCAATTTTACATGTTCCACAACCAACCAACACATTATATAAATTAAGAAATGTTTCGTGAAACATAAAACTAATAAATATTAATTCAAATTCAACGAGTATACACTTAAATAAAATTAAGAAACATAATTTCAGCCTTATATCGTCTTCTAAAATTGATTATAGTTTGAAAAAATCTAATACAAAAAATTTACTAAACTACTAAAGCTCTTCGCTTTCATCTTCGTCTGATGAGGATGCGATGAACTCATCTTCTGTTTCTTGTTCAGGAGGCATAAACAACGCATCTTCTTATGCTTCTCCATTTTGATCAGCGAAATATGTTGGATTGCCGTCTGTTGCAACAATGAGAGGATTTTCTTCTGCCTCATCTTGAAAGGCCGGGATAATCCCCTCGGGCATGTCAAATTCTGATCGTGCCTTTATTCTGCAAACTGCCCACCAATTTAATTTATCCCTTCTTTTACTCGGATATGGTAGGCAATGAACTTGATCGGCCTGTTCGGCTAAGATGAAAGGTTCATACTTATTATATCTCTTTCTGTTATTAATATCCACCATGTTGTATTTTTTTTACTAATTGTGCCAGAATTGTGCGCTGGGTCGAACCACTCGCATTTAAATAAGACAGTCGTCTTCATTGGAAGCGCCGGATACTCCAACTCAATTATGTCTGTCAGAACTCCATAAAAGTCAATTTTTAAAATACTTACATATTGTTGAAACTAGTAGGCAAAGTCACTCTGAAACTTTGCTTCAATTTGCTAGGTGCTGATATCGGGGTTTCCTCTCCGCAACTCGCCTTCGAAAATACTTAAGTTAATAATCAATAATTAGACTCTGAATCGTTATTATTAATTACATTGACAGCTGTATTAAACCTTACTCTCTGTAATTTTCAATTTCTGAACAATTCAACAGAACATATGTCCGAGCAGCAACAATCTCAGCATCTTTGAGATATCTCTTTCGGCAAGCACCCATTGATTGCCCGTGAGGCTTGAAAATAAATAGTCTGTCAACATCGTTGTCGATTTTAATGTCACAAACTTCATTTCTTTGCAGCCGCTCAGGTATCATTGGGTCACCTTCTGAAAAGTAATAAGCTACAAATTTTGCTGTTTCTTCATTCAAGTATCCGCTGCTGATGCTTCCTTCTACCCTCCCTTTATTGGAGACTTTTTTTTTCAGTTTTCTTAAATATCTGATTCCACATGCCACAGTTAGTAAACAGTACATGTTAATACACAGTATTGAGAAAATTCAGTAACATTACGTTTCAAATGGGTACATCCAGCGATACTGAACCGGCCCTGCCATCATAGCTTTGATCGGTAGATGTACGGGTAGATGTTCCATGGAGTCAAAAAAGCTTGGCGGAAAAATACGTTCTAGCTTGCACAGTATCTTTGGGATTTCCAGCCTCATACGTTCTATATCTTTCTCTGTTAGAGACGTGGAGGTTAACGCACGGAAAAAGATACTCAGCTCTGTTAAAGGCTCCCACACTTCCTTCGGTAATAGCTCACGGAGAGCGATTGGAGAAATTCTTTGCATAAAAATGTGGCAGTCATGACTTTTCATTCCATGCATTTTCAGACTGGTTGTATCGACACATCTGGAAAAGTTAGACGCATAACCATCTGGAAACTTTATTAACTTAATCCACTCGAGTAAAGCCTTTTTTCCGTCCCTATCCAAAGCATACATCGCCTTAGGAAATCTCCCAGTAACCGGATCTTTTGCTAACTCGGGCTGATCACATATGTCATTCAACTCATCTCTAGATTTTGCATGGTCTTTCGTTTTCCCGGGAACATTTAGTACCGTATTGAAAATGTTGTCGAATACGTTTTTCTCAATGTGCATGACATCGAGATTGTGACGAATGAGATTCGTTTTCCAATACGGCAAATCCCAAAAAATGCTTTTTTTATTCCAACCATAATCTGTCGACTTTGCAACATTATTTTTCTCAGCCCCAATTTCATATGCCTTCATAAAACCCAGATTGTCCACCTCTGCCAGCAATTCTTCTCCGGTTTTCGGCTGTCCGAATTCTTGATTTACGGTTTTCCCTTTACGGAAATGAGTTGTGTTATGACGGTACGCGTGACCACGAGGCAAGAACCTTTTGTGGCAATCAAACCACGACTGTTTTCTACTCCCTTTAAGCGTGAAAGCATCCTTATTTTCCATGCAGTGTGGGCAAGCCAGTCTCCCAGATGTGCTCCAGCCAGACAACATGGAATAAGCGGGAAAATCATTAATTGCCCACATCAGTGCCGCTTTCATTTGAAAATTCTGTCGCCTATGAACGTCGAATGTCTGGACTCCAAATTCCAACAGTTGGTTCAGCTCAGCTATTAATGGCTGCAGGAATATATCCATTTGGTGTTTAGGATTTCGAGGCCCAGGGACAATAACAATTAAAAACATGAACTCATCTTTCAAACACATCCCTGGGGGGAGATTGTAGGGTGTCAAAATTACTGGCCATGATGAATAATTCTGCCCGAAGGCCCTAAATGGTTGAAACCCATCAGTACACAGGCCTAGTCTGAAGTTTCGAATTTCTCCCGCAAACTCTGTATGCAATTCACTGAAATGTTTCCACGCCGGAGAGTCTTACGGGTGACAAATCTTTCCATCAACCATCTCGTGTTCTGCGTGCCACGTCATATGCTTGGCGATGGCTATAGAAGCGTACAACCTCTGCAGTCTCAGAGTTATAGGAAAATAAAACATTTTCCTATAAGGGACGTTAACTCGTCTTTTCACAGAATTTCCTTTAGGGGGCGGTTTCCACCGTTCGTGATCGCAAATTTTGCATCGTGTTAACTCCGCGTCTGACCCCCAGTAAATCTTGCATTTGCGGAAACAGCAATCGATAACTTCAACCGGCAACCCAAGACCTCTAATTATCTTCTTTATTTCAGCAAAGTTCTTTGGCATCTTGTTGTCCTCTGGGAGCAGCTCTTGTATAAATTCGGTCACATCATCTACTAAAGCTACTGACCCACTATGTCGACATTTGATGTCTAACATTTTAGCAGCTGCAGACAAGGGAGAGTGTTTGCTATTACCGGGGCATACAGGTTCTTTGGCCGCACGCATCATATCCTAAAAGTGTTTAGCTTCATTATTCAGTTCCTCCTCCGTGAACACTCAGCATCGATAACCATTCTATGAACGGAGCTGAACTCGTCACCCCCCTCATATTCCATGTCAACGTCATACTTCGGTAGCTGTGCAACAGGACGAGGATTTAAAACATTTCACTCACCATGAAAAACCCAGACTTGATAATCTTTGACAAACCCTTTCTGCAAAATGAGAAGCTTGACTGTTTCGACATCCCGATAACTCGTATTTTTACATCCTGTCCTAGGACAAGACATTTAATCTCAGCCCCACTCATACACGCAGGATGACGTAAGGCGAAATTCACAAACTGTTGTACGCGCTCGTCAAAACCTGGGTACAACAACCCGCCATGGAGCCGCCTATACATCCAACTTCGGTCTGATTCCATTTCTGTAGCACGGATAATTAGGAGGGGTTTTTGCTCGAAAATAGCAAAGTCAATGTAATTGACTGCTTTAAAGGTATGGACCTATCCCATTCGCAAAACTGGCGCCCCTTAACTCGGACACGATATATGCCTAGCAACGGAGAAAAATATTCGGCAGCCTTCCGGCGTCGTTCTCCTTAAGTGCGATATTTAGTATATGCGTTGTAACGCTAATTATATATTCCGCGACGAAAAAGCGTTACAAAACATATACTATACATCCACCCGGAGAACAAACGCTGGAAAACAACCAAATATTTTTCTACCGCTACTAGACATATATGGTTTTCGTAATCGAGTTACGGGAGAACCAATTTTGCGAACTGTACAAACTATACAATCCTGTGTCGTTCAATCTCTTGAACACACGGGACGGGAAATCTATGGCTAGGTTTACAATTTTATTCGGTGGGAATAAAATCGAGGTCAATTTAGGTTGAAACAGCTTCTAAATTAACTAATTAATAATAAATAAAAATAAAAATAAAAATAATAATGGTACTTACTTGTTGTAGAGCAAAACTGCAACAGATATAAAAGAACAATAAGGAATGTCGAGCCGCTGCAACAAACTAACGGATATCACACCTATCACGCAATAAATATATTAAGTTTCTAGAAAAAATTGGGCTGCACTTCCCCTAAAAATGAGCATCACCCATTTTTCAGGGAAGTCCTGCAAGGAAATTACAATCCACAGACCACAATCTACATTAGACAACTAATTTTTCTAAATAACAATTAATTCAATTACCGAAAATTATGTGACCTAATTAAACACTTATTTAACCTAATTAAATAAAAATAATCAAATTAAACATTTGAATAACAAGTTAATCTAAACCAATATAAAAAAGCTTAATTAATTAAATATTATTATTAACTAGAACAATTATATTTAAACTAAAATACATTAAATTAATTACAATAATTAATTCCCCTAAATTACATTTGCAAAGTTATGGGTTTAATTAATTAACCAAAATTATCAAATTAACCTATTTAAATTAATTAATCAATAATCAAACAAATTATTAACAAGCTAATTTATTCAACTAAGTAAACAATTAAACAACTAATTACCAAAAATAATTAACAATTTTAATCTAATTTAACCTAATAAATTATAAACTCCTATCTAACCTAACAAATAACCTATAACTAATATAACATAATTAATAATTACATTTAATTACATAACTAATTAATAAAAAAAACTTAAACTTACAATATAAGACAGCGGCAGCATGGCAACAGCGGCAGCAGCGGAGTAAGCAGCGGCAGCGGCGGCAGCGGGAAGACTGTTTTTTTATTATTTTAATTAAAACCAAATAAAAAAGAACAAATAATAAAAAACAACTTACCTGAGGCGGTGGCGGCAGCGCGGTGGTGCAGGGAACGGCGGTGGTTGACAACAAAGGAGAGGCGGTGGTTGACAACAAAGGAGAGGCGGTGGTTGACAGCAAAGGAGGAAGGAGAGGCGGTGGCTGGCGGGAGGATAAATGGAAGGAGAGACGGTGGTTGGCGAGACGAACGGCGGAGGAGTAACGGCAGTGGTTGGCGAGACGAAAGCAACGACAGACGGGGGAGTGGCGGGAGAAGAAAAGAGAAATGGGTATGCAGAAATGGGGAAGAAGAAAGGAGAAAACTATTTTAATTAGGTCTAAGATTAGCGACGGACAATATCCGTCGCTAATCTTTGCCCCAATTAAAACGTTCCGTTTCAATTAGAGATTGAGCGACGGATATGTATATCCATCGCTACAATATAGAGACGGATATGTATATCCGTCGCTAGACCTCCAATTGAAATGGAACATTTTAATTAGGGGCAAAATTGGCGACGGATATTTAAATCCGTCACCAATTTTGCCATTAATATACGCGCCAAAGGTTCCCGCCATGCTCCCGCCACTTTAGCGACGAGTTAGCGACGGAAACGTCCGTCGCTAATGTGGCGGGAGCATTCCCGCCAATCTTTTTGCCATATTGGTGACGGATTCTGCGTCTGTCGCTGAATCCGTCGCCAATACTCCTAATTAGCGACGGAAATAACCTAATTATCGATATTTAATACGCTGATGTTTTAATTAAATTGATTCGGTGTGATGCGGCAACTGGTGGTAAGTTTAGAAGAAATGCATGTGATTTTTTTTTTCTGAATTAAGTTTCAGTTTATTTGGAGTTTTAATGAAAATTACTTTATACTTATGAATTTTAGTGGAGATATCGTTTTAATTTTTTTTTTGTGGTATCGTATGATTTGATAGATTGTAAGTATGGAATTGAAGGAATATCTTAAGGTTGCATGCGGGAATTTAGTTGTGCTAAGTGAGTTATATAGTTATATGTAGATTAGAAAACTTTCGTGGAAAATTTACGATTTTGATTAGAGGATTGTTAGATTAAGGGATTTGGTTATATGCTCCATTTATGTTTTTTTTTACACTGGAATTTTAAAAGTAAGTTGTTTATTCAAATGTTTCGGTATTGATATAAAGGTGTTTTCATAAACAAAGAGATATTCATTACTAAATTTTAAGTCGGGCGGAAAGAAAACAATTTTTTTAAATTTGATTCAAAAGGAATAATTAATTTTTCGGTTGAACGATTCTTCAAATCGTGTTTTGTTTGAGAGTAAGACTTAAGAGCGACTTAAATTTTGGATATTTTGAAACTTCAATGTGTATTTTGAATACAGAGGATTTTCCCACTATTTGATTATTTACGAGAAAAGGATAAATTATTTAGTAAGTTTGATTTACAGATCACATAAGTTTTACCATTTGAACGGTTTCACAAATTGCAAACTTATTTAAAAGTAAGGGGAATCTGCAAATTTAAAAATACAAATATTTTGAAAATTTTCACGGGTTTACAAACTGATGGTTTTCCAATGGTAAAGGTGCTTCGATTTTGATATATAAAAAGAAGGTGTAAAATGTTAAGTCTTTTAAAATAAAGGTGGAAAATTTTAAATATAAAATCTTCTGCGTATTTAAAAATTTTATACTTCCATAGATTGGTTTTGAGCATAATTAACAATTCGGTCGGGTAAATTGGTCGTAGTGATTTCTTGTTGTATACGAGCTTATAGTCAATCGATGGAATAATTTTGAGAATTTAGATTTGATTTGGGTACATGAACTAGTTGATTTGGAAAAAATCTGATGATTGTGTTTGGTGAGTTTCGACAACAAAGTTGGTTGGTCGACACTATGGATTAAGGGTTTAATTGTAAAGAGTTTTAATATCATTTTATTCGAATATTAAAATCTTTTTGTACGGAATAAAGTTAAGCCAGTGAGACATAGTTAGGATGTAAGTTGATGATTAGATACTTAGAGTATTACGACCTATTTTATTTTTGAATGATTGGAGGAATAACTAGGATTGAGATTTTGTTGCTAATTTGGAAATTTTGTTATCTTGAGTTAAGTTTACGTATTCTTTTGACTGACGGTAAGAGTTTTGTGTTTTTGATTCATGAAGTTAATGGTATTATCGAAATTGGTGTAAATTGTTGGACCAAAAGATTCAAATAGTGGTTGTTTTTTGCCAAAATACTATTTAGTTGTTGTGGAGTATTGTTATCGATTGGTTTGGATGTCGAGCTCGTTATAAGTGGATAAGTGAATAGGTGTTGTAGAACGCAAGATTTTATCAACTTGTGTTTTCAATACCTTGTATGAAACGATAGAGTTCGGAATTGTAAGAACTATTGTTGAGCTTAGGGCTTGTTCTTGCACTTTGATAATGTGGAGTTAGAAATCATATAGATTTATTAAGTTATTGAAGCCAACTTGTTAAAGAGTATTTGTGGCTCTCAATTGGATAATGGTTGATTATTTACATTATGTTGATCGAGTGATTAGGGCACTAAGTTGTTAGAATCAGAATTTTGCGCATAAGTGTGTTGTGACCGTTTAAACTGCGAGACAGTTTCATATTTAAAATTCGAGGTCGAGTTTTTCATAGGTTGGGGAGAATGTAATACCCCATATGTTTTCGACATGTTTTGTCTTGTGTTGACCTTCCTGAGTGGAAATTTTGTTTGGAGTTATCATTGCGAGAGATTCGAGGTTTCGTTCTAGATTATTTTAAGTTTTTCAGTAAAAACTTTAGTGGGAGAGTTTGTTTTCCCTCGTGGATTTCACTTAGATAAGGTGTTATCATTTATGTCAAGTGAAAGTTAGTGAATTACTTTTTGTGACCATTTGAGATTGTTTAGTGTATGGGTTGTAATATTTAGTTATTCTTCGAGGAACAACCTGTTGAGTTTTGCTTATGCAAGCGCTTAAGTCATTAAGCACGGAATTACTATGTTCTCGCTTGTGGTGCCATTTTTAGCATGTTTGTTACTCTGGATTTTATCAAACACTCTGGGTGCGTGTTGTTAATTGCTGACTAGTTAAGTAATGTTGAGTTCTGTTGCTTTTCAAACTTCATGTTATTTTATCAAATGAATTTTCAGATTTTAAACATTGGTACATATTGGGGTTTCTTTGGTTCGGGTTTGACTTGGGTCGCCTGACACGTTATTAAGATTGGAATTCTTGGTTGACTCGGCTTTGTACCATTTGTTCTTTTAAGTTGTTTTATTAAATGGTTTGAAAATGTTTTTGGATTATGTTTTCAAATGGAGCTCGATATGGCTTAACTGCTGTATGGTTTTGGTTTTATTGATTACTTGGTTGAGTAATGTTCTTAAGAGACGGAGTTCGTTACGCATAATTATTATTATTGTTGTCCTTGTTTACCTTCGGTATCTGGTTTGTGAGTTTTACGTTGGTTATGTGTGTTCTGTATGTAATTTATGTTGTGTATTACGTCAGTCGTTTTCGTTTTAAATTCGAGGACGAATTTTCAATAAGTTGGGGAGAATGTAATATCCCGTATTTTTAAATTATTATTTTTAAATTTCTAATTATAATTTTGCATTCCGTCAAGTTTTAGGTAATTTATTATTATTTTTATTAAATATTTTTATTTAATATTATTGGAATCGCTCGTTGATTCGGTCGTGTTCCGATTCATATTTGGTTGGTATTATTAAATCTTAAAAGGAAAAAAAACAAAAGAAAAAAAAAGAATTTAAATGTTGGCCATTCTTTCTTTTTAAGCATGATTAAGCCCATTCCTTTACAACATATAAAGCACATCACCTGTGTAAAATGAATTATTCATGATTTATGTAGCAAACCATCAAATATATATACGTTTTTTTCTATTTCTTTCATTCATTATTTCAAAATCCTATTCTTTTCATTTTTCTATTCTGAAACCCAGCCGTCAAACGCTTCAAACCATTCTGAGATATCACATTCATCGTTCCTTCACTCGCCTCGGATTCGGTAAGAATATCGCTTTCGTCTCATCCGGTTATTCTATTTGATATCGTACTTTCGTTTATAATTCTATTCATTATTGTTGTAGTATCATTTCGAAATTCTTTCTTCGTCATATTGTTCGACTTCATTCACAACGATAGTAATTTTTCAATACGGTACGTTCAATTCCTACGAAAACTTTGTTAGATTTCTTGTTGTTCATGCGATGACCGCCGATCTTCCATGATTCATGTTCTGTTGTCCCTTTTGTTCCTGATGCTGCTGTTTTAGGATAATCTTTTTGATATTATAGTTTGCGTTATTGATTCAAAATCTGAATCGATAGTGTTCGAGATTGAATTCCGTTCATTCTCCTTTGTCTTTGACAGTGTGAGTTCCGCCGTCACCTAGTTGATTTGCGTGGACTGTAAATCATAAGTCTTTTGAAATGTTCTCTTAAATTGGTTATGGTCTTGCTGCAATATTGATGTAGCCACTGTGTTATATTTTCCCAACTTGTTTAAATGTTGGCTTTTGATATTAGATTCATGGTTTGGTTACAGTGACTTGAAAATTCATAATTGATGATAATGATGGTGGTCTTGGCGGGAAGTCTATTTTGGGCTTATTGTTTTGATAGAAAGTGGTGGCTAAATGGCCATCTAAGTTACTCATTATTTTGTTTCTAATCAATTGATTCTTTAAGTTAATTATTAACTATTTCACATTTTAACTATTATTATTTGAATTTGATTTTAACTTTCAGATTTCGTTTCGATTTATAAATTGTCAATATTATTTTAAATCTAAAATAATGATAGTCCATTTATAATTTAAATTATTATTTTGATTATTATAAATGGAAAGTGATAATTATATTTTTAATCAATAATTTATAATTACTCGGGTAATTATTATATTTTGAAATTATTGACTAGGCGTGTCAATTTGACATTTTAGATTTTTAACATTTTATTTATTTATTTATTTATTAAATAAATTATTAGTAACTATTGGTTACTTGGATCTTAAGATATTGAGTTACGTTTTAAATACTGATTTATTATTTTATCAAATTGTTATTTTAGAAATTATAAACTAAGGTTTATATTTTTGATAAAATATTTTGGGCCGGGTTAGACTTGGGTCACCCGACATGTGAGGTATCTTGGTAGTTATCGGTAACTCGGCTAACCCACTATTTGGAAATTAAATTAATTTATTATTTAAATATTATTTAAATAATATTGTTCTATGTGGACTTTAAGGCGGGAACTCAATAGACGTGATTTGTTTATGGCTTATTTATTATTCGAATATTATGATTACTCTGATTTGGATTTACCTGGACTTGTCATTGTGCTATTCCTATGTGGTGTCTAGTACTCTCTAGAGTTAGGGTCTGTTTTTAATACTGATTTTATACTATGTCTAGACCCGTCGACTGTTCGTACTTCAGAGGCGAACCAGAGTTAGGTTGCTTGCCAGGTTCACGTGGAATAGTAAGCAGTGAGTTTATATCTCTATTTACCTCTTTATTAAGCAAATATTATATTTTGTATATGTATATGTATAAACAGCTTTTGAACTGTTTTTCGGCATTGTGTATTTGATTTGGAACGTGCTACTCGATGGGCATCATCGTGACTGCGTGCGCACCGGTAATGATTATGGTATTGAGGTAGGTTTCAGATACGTCTCACCTTAGTGAGGGCACCGGTGGAAGATACGTCTCCTGGGCTCACAATTTATTTAAGTGATAGTCGGGGATCGGTTATTGAGATACGTCTCACCAACACGACAATGGATTTAGAATTGTGGTTTAGGGTTTCATTGATAATCCATAATGAAAATGTTTTATTAAACGTTTTTAAAGGTTTTCAACTTAATAAATGTAAATGGTTATACTGACCCCGTTGTTTTTACCAAATTTTCCAGGTTTATGATTTGAGCATTGGTCGATCTCCGTTTCTTCATTCTCAGAGGTTCTTTATTTTATTTTCAGAATAAAAGAGTCGAACTATTTTAAACTCTTAGACCGCAGTAGTAGTATCAGATTATTCATGTCTTAGTTTTACGTTTATATTTTTGACTATTGTTTGTTGGCATGGTCCAACTATTATTTTATTAGCTTTGGCATGATTACAGTGATTTTAATATTATATATTATTTGCCATGCTGTTGGAATTTAATTTGAGATTAAGTATACTTTGAATATATGTTGCTTAAAATGTACTGCTAGACTAGGTTGGAGTCTCGGTTGCCCCCGAGCATGTGGTTTTATGCAGGTACATTGTTTCAAACGTTATAAGTTGGTTATCCGCAAGGCTAGCTACGGATTTCGGTACAACCATACCCATACCCTAGCGCCGGTCACGATTCATGAAAATGGGTCGTGACACAGACTATGCTGAGTGAGTTTGCAATTTACTAACCGCATTATAAAATAACATCGCATTTCAAAAAAAGCAATAATATGAAAATACATATAAGCAAGTAATTGATCCGTTCGAAACTAAAATCCTGAAACTTAACACGAATTACGAATATTCAAATCAAACTGATCCAAATGGTCCGGCCCCGGGATAACTCAACCGCGTCAGCCGCGACCAACATCTTAATCCCAAGTTGTAGGCCCCGGGATAACTCAACCAAGTTCAACCCACTAGATATGGGGCTCAGGTTACTCTAACCGAGTTCACTCTCGTATCCACATTCGTATTCCAACTTTCCTAATCGTATCATGCATTTATATCAAATCATTTCACATAGTCTAAACACACTAGATTGACACAAAAACGAAGCTTAGGATTGAATTAAATCGCTAAAATGGGGAAACGTTTGGTTTTGTTTCATAACCTTTGTAAACATTTGGCTTAAATTGCTAAAAAGGTAAAACATTTGGATTTGTTTCGTAATATTTGTAAATGTTTGGCTTAAATCGCTAAAAAGGTGAAATGTTTGGTTTTGAAAGGTTATGAAGCAAAACCAAACGTTTAAAACGTTGCAAATCAAATCCAAACGTTTCACCTTTTTAGCGATTTAAGCCGTAGCGTTTATAAACGTTTGGCTTAAATCGCTGAAAAGGTGAAACATTTGGATTTGTTCCATAACGTTTAGATTTCTTTCATAACGTTCCCAAACGTTTGGCTTAAATTGCTAAAAAAGGTGAAACATTTGGATTTTTTTCAGGAACCTTTGTAAATGTTTGGCTTAAATCGCTAAAAAGGGTAAACGTTTAAAATTTCGTAACGTTTGTAAAAGTTTGGCTTAAATTGCTAAAAAGGTGAAACGCTTTGATTTGTTTCGGAACGTTTGTAAACGTTTGGCTTAAACTGCTAAAAAGGGGAAAAGTTTGGATTTGTTTCGTAACGTTTTAAACGTTTGGTTTTTTTTCGTAACGTTTGTAAACGTTAGGCTTAAATCAGTAAAAATGGGAAACATTTGTATTTGTTTCGTAATGTTTGTAAACGATTGGCTTAAATTGCTAAAAAGGTGAAATGTTTGGATTTTTTTCGTAATGTTTGTAAACATTTGGCTTAAATCGCTAAAAAGATGAAACCTTTGGATTTGTTTCGTAACATTTTTAAACGTTTGGTTTAAATTACTAAAAAGGTGAAATGTTTGGTTTTGTTTTGTAACGTTTGTAAACTTTCCGCTTAAATCGCTAAAAAGGTGAAACGTTTGGATTTGTTTCGTAACATTTATAAATGTTTGGCTTAAATTGCTATTAACGCAAAACGTTTGAATTTATTTCGTAACATTTGCAAACGTTTGGCCTAAATCGTAAAAGAGGGAAAACGTTTGGATTTATTTCGTAACGTTTGTAAACGTTTGTCTTAAATCGTTAAAAAGGTGAAACGTTTGAAATTTCGTAACATTTGTAACCTTTTGGCTTAATTTGTTAAAAAGGTGAAACGTTTTGATTTAGTTCGTAACGTTTTAAACGTTTGGTTTTGTTTCGTAACGTTTGTAAACGTTCGGCTTAAACTGCTAAAAATATGAAACGTTTGGATTTGTTTCGTAACATTTTTAAACGTTTGGCTTAAATTACGAAAAGATGAAATGTTTAGTTTTATTTTGTAACGTTTGTAAACCTTCCGCTTAAATCGCTAAAAAGGTGAAACGTTTGGATTTGTTTCGTAACGTTTATAAACGTTTGGCTTAATTTGCTAAAAAGGCGACACCTTTGGATTTATTTCGTAACATTTGTAAACGTTTGGCTTAAATCGCTAAAAAGGTGAAACGTTTGGATTTGTTTCGTAACGTTTGTAAACATTTGGCTTAAATCGCTAAAAATGTGAAACGTTTGAAATTCGTAACGTTTGTAAACGTTTAGCTTAAATTGCTAAAAAGGTAAAAACGTTTTGATTTATTTCGTAACGTTTGTAAACGTTCGGCTTAAGTCGCTAAAAATGTGTGTTTGTATTAGTTTCGTAATGTTTGTAAACGATTGACTTAAATCGCTAAAAAGCTGAAACGTTTGGATTTGTTTCGTAACGTTTGTAAACGTTTGGCTTAAATTGCAAAAAAGGTGACACGTTTTGATTTGTTTTGTAACCTTTGTAAACCTTTGGCTTAAATCGCTAAAAAGGTGAAACGTTTTGTTTTGTTTCATAACCTTTGTAAACGTTTGGCTGAAATCGCAAAAAAGGTGAACGTTTGGATTTGTTTCATTACGTTTGCATAAATTGCTAAAAAGGTGACACGTTTGGATTTGTTTCGTAACCTTTGTAAACGTTTTGCTTAAATCGCTAAAACGGTGAAATGTTTGGAATTATTTTGTAACGTTTGTGAACGTTTGGCTTAAATCAGTAAAAAGGTGAAACGTTTGGATTTGTTTCATAACGTTTGTAAACGTTTGGCTTAAATCGCAAAAAGGGTGAAACGTTTGGATTTGTTGCATAACGTTTGAAAACGTTTGGCTTAAATCGCAAAAAAGGTGAAAAGTTTAGATTTATTTCGTAACGTTTATAAACGTTTGGCTTAAATCGCTAAAAAGATGAAACGTTTGCATTTAATTCGTAACGTTTTAAAAGTTTGGCTTAAAACGCTAAAATGGAGAAACGTTTGGATTTGTTTCGTAACGTTTGTAAACGTTTGGCTTAAATCGCTAAAAAGGTGAAACGTTCGGATTCGTTTTGTAATGTTTGTAAACGTTTGGCTTAAATTGCTAATAAGGTGAAACGTTTGGTTTTGAAAGGTTATGAAACAAATCCAAACGTTGCGAAACAAATCCAAACGTTTCACCTTTTTAGGGATTTAAGCCGGAAAGTTTATAAACGTTTGGCATAAATTGCTAAAAAGGTGAAACCTTTAGATTTGTTCCATAACGTTTGTAAACGTTTGGCTTAAATTGAAACGTTTGGATTTGTTTCATAACGTTTGCAAACGTTTGGCTTAAATTGCTTAATAGATAAAACGTTTGGTTTTGTTTCGTAACATTTGTAAACGTTTGGCTAAAATTGCTAAAAAGGTGAAAAGCTTGGATTTGTTTCGTTACCTTTGTAAACGTTTGGCTTAAATTGCTAAAAAGGTCAAACGTTTGAATTAGTTTCGTAACGCTTGTAAACGTATGGCTTAAATTGCTGAAAAGGTGAAATGTTTAGTTTTGTTTCATAATGTTTGTAAACGTTATGCTTAAATCGCTAAAAAGATGAAACATTTGGATTTGTTTCGTAACGTTTGTAAACGTTTGGCTTAAATTGCTAAAAGGCAAAACTTTTGGATTTATTTCGTAACTATCATAAACGTTTGGCTCAAATAACTATAAAGGGGAAACGTTTGGATTTTTTCATAACGTTTGTAAACATTTGACTTAAATCGCTAAAAAGGTAAAATGTTTGAAATTTCGTAAAGTTTGTAAACGTTTGGCTTAAATTGCTAAAAAGCTGAAACCCTTTGATTTGTTTCGTAACGTTTGTTAACGTTTGGCTTAAATTGCTAAAAAGGTTAAACGTTTGGTTTTGTTTCGTAACGTTTGTAAACGTTCGGCATAAATCGCTAAAAATGGGAAACGTTTGTATTTGTTTCGTAAAGTTTGTAAACGATTGGCTTAAATCGCTAAATAGGGGAAACGTTTGGTTTTGTTTCATAACCTTTGTAAACGTTTGGCTTAAATCGCTAAAAAGGTCAAACGTTTGGATTTGTTTCGTAACGTTTGTAATCGTTTTGCATAAATAGCTAAAAAGGTGACACGTTTGGATTTGTTTCGTAACCTTTTTAAATATTTGGCTTAAATCGCTAAAACGGTGAAACGTTTGGATTTCTTTCGAAACGTTCGTAAACGTTTTTTGCTTAAATCGCTAAAAAGGTAAAACATTTGGATTTGTTTCTTAACGTTTGTAAACGTTTGGCTTAAATCGCTAAAAGGGTGAAGCGTTTGGATTTGTTCCGTAATGTTTGAAAACATTTGGCTTAAATCGCAAAAAAGGTGAAACGTTTAGATTTGTTGCGTAGCATTTGTAAACCTTTGGCTTAAATCGCTAAAAAGGTGAGACATTTGAATTTATTTCGTAACGTTTTAAACGTTTGGCTTAAATCACTAAAATGGGGAAACGTTTGGATTTGTTTTGAAACGTTTGTAAACGTTTGGCTTAAATCGCTAAAAAGGTAAGACGTTTTGTTTTGTTTGGTAACGTTTGTAAACATTTGGCTTAAATTGCTAAAAAGGTGAAACGTTTGGATTTGTTCCGTAACGTTTGTAAACGTTTTTCATAAATTGCTAAAAAGGTGACACATTTGGATTTGTTTCGTAATGTTTGTAAACATTTGGCTTAAATCGCTGAAAAGGTGAAACGTTTGGTTTTGTCTCGTAACGTTATTAAATGTCTGGCTTAAATCACTAAAAAGGTGAGACGTTTGGTTTTATTTCGCAACATTTGTAAATGTTTGGCTTAAATCACTAAAAAGGTGAGACGTTTGGTTTTGTTCCGTAATGTTTGTAAACGTTTGGCTTAAATCGCTAAAAAGGTGAAACGTTTGGATTTGTTTCGTAACGTTTGTAAACGTTTTGCATAAATTTCTAAAAAGGTGACACATTTGGATTTGTTTTGTAACCTTTGTAAACGTTTGGCTTAAATCGCTAAAACGGTGAAACGTTTGGATTTGTTTCGTAACGTTTGTAAATGTTTGGCTTAAATCGCTAAATAGGTGAAACGTTTTGATTTGTTGCATAACGTTTGTAAACGTTTGGCTTAAGTCGCTAAAAGGGTGAAACGTTTGGTATTGTTTTGTAACGTTTGTAAACGTTTCGATTTTTTTCGTAACGTTTTAAACGTTTATTTTTGTTTCATAACGTTTGTAAATGTTTGGCTTAAACCGCTAAAAAGGTGAAACGTTTGGATTTGTTTCGTAACGTTTGTAAATATTTGGCTTAAATCGCTAAAAAGGTAAAACTCTTGAAATTTCGTAACGGTTGTACACGTTTGGCTGAAATTGCAAAAAGTTGAAACGATTTGATTTGTTTCGTAACGTTTGTAAACGTTTGGTTTAAATTGCTAAAGAGTGGAAACGTTTGGATTTTTTTCGTAACGTTTTAAACGTTTGGTTTTGTTTCGGAACGTTTGTAAACGTTCGGCTTAAATCGCTAAAAATTTGAAACGTTTGTATTTGTTTCATAACGTTTGTAAACGATTGGCTTAAATCGCTAAAAAGATGAAATGTTTGGATTTGTTTCGTGACATTTCTAAACGTTTGGCTTAAATTGCTAAAAAGGTGACACGTTTGGATTTGTTTCGTAACCTTTGTAAACGTTTGGCTTAAATTGCTAAATAGGTGAAACGTTTGGTTTTGTTTCGTAACCTTTGTAAAACGTTTGGCTTAAATCGCTAAAATGGTGAAACGTTTGGATTTGTTTCGTAATGTTTGTAAACTTTTTGCCTAAATTGCTAAAAAGGTGACACGTTTGGATTTGTTTCCTAACCTTTGTAAACGTTTGGCTTAAATCGCCAAAACGGTGAAACTTTTGGATTTGTTTCGTAACGTTTCTAAACGTTTGGCTGAAATTGCTAAAAAGGGGAAACGTTTGGATTTGTTTCTTATCGTTTGTAAACGTTTGGCTTAAATCACTAAAAGGGGAAACGTTTGAATTGGTTCCATAACGTTTGAATACGTTTTGCTTAAGTCGCAGAAAAGGTGAAACGTTTCGATTTGTTTCGTAACGTTTGTAAACGTTTGGCTTAAATCACTAAAAAGGTTAAACGTTTGGATTTGTTGTGTAAACGTTTGGCTTAAATAGCTAAAAAGGTGAAACGTTTGGTTTTGAAAGGTTATGAAATAAAACCAAACGTTTAAAACGTTACGAAACAAATCCAAACGTTTCACCTTTTTAGCGATTTAAGCGGTAACGTTTATAAACGTTTGTCTTAAATCGCTAAAACGGTGAACCGTTTGGATTTGTTCCATAGCGTTTGTAATTGTTTGGCTTAAATTGAAACGTTTGGATTTGTTTCATAACGCTTGCAAACGTTTGGCTTACATTGCTAAAAAGGCAAAACTTGGTTTTGTTTCGTAACGTTTGTAAACGTTTGGCTTAAATTGCTAAAAAGGTGAAACGTTTGGATTTGTTTCGTTACATTTGTAAACGTTTGGCTTAAATTGCTAAAGAGGTGAAACATTCGGATTTATTTCGTAATGTTTGTAAAGGTTTGGCTTAAATTGCTAAAAAGGTGAAATGTTTGGTTTTGTTTCATAACGTTTCTAAACGTTCCGCTTAAATCTCTAAAAAGATGAAAAGTTTGGATTTGTTTCGTATCGTTTGTATATGTTTGGCTTAAATCGCTAAAAAGGTGAAACGTTTGAAATTTTGTAACTTTTGTAAACGTTTGGCGTAAATCGCTAAATAGGTGAAACGTTTTGATTTGTTGCATAACATTTGTAAACGTTTGGCTTAAATCGATAAAAAGGGTGAAACATTTGGTATTGTTTTGTAACTTTTGTAAACGTTTCGATTTGTTTTGTAACGTTTGTTTCGTAACGTTTTAAACGTTTATTTTTGTTTCGTAACGTTTGTAAACGTTTGGCTTAAATCGCTAAAAAGGTGAAACGTTTGGATTTGTTTCTTAATGTTTTTAAATATTTGGCTTAAATCGCTAAAAGGTAAAACTCCTGAAATTTCGTAACGGTTGTAAATGTTTGGCTTAAATTGCTAAAAAGATGAAACACTTTGATTTATTTTGTAAAGTTTGTAAACGTTTGGCTTAAATTGCTAAAAAGTGGAAAAGTTTGGATTTTTTTCGTAACGTTTTAAACGTTTGATTTTGTTTCGAAATGTTTGTAAACGTTCGGCTTAAATCGCTAAAAATTTGAAACTTTTGTATTTGTTTCATAACGTTTGTAAACGATTGGCTTAAATCGCTAAAAAGGTGAAATGTTTGGATTTGTTTCGTAACATTTGTAAACGTTTGGCTTAAATTGCTAAAAAGGTGATACGTTTGGATTTGTTTCGTAACCTTTGGAAACGTTTGGCTTAAATTGCTAAATAGGTGAAACGTTTTGTTTTGTTTCGTAACCTTTGCAAACGTTTGGCTTTAATCGCTAAAAAGGTGAAATGTTTGGATTTGTTTCGTAACGTTTGTAAATGTTTTGCATAAATTGCTAAAAAGGTGACACGTTTGGATTTGTTTCGTAACCTTTGTAAACATTTGGCTTAAATCGCCAAAACGGTGAAACGTTCGGATTTGTTTCCTAACGTTTGTAAACGTTTGGCTGAAATTGCTAAAAAGGGGAAACGTTTTGATTTGTTTCTTATCGTTTGTAAACGTTTGGCTTAAATCACTAAAAGGGGAAACGTTTGAATTGGTTCTGTAACGTTTGAATACGTATGGCTTAAGGCGCAGAAAAGGTGAAACGTTTCAATTTGTTTCGTAACGTTTGTAAACGTTTGGCTTAAATCACTAAAAAGGTGAAACGTTTGGATTTGTTTCGTAATGTTTGTAAACATTTGGCTTAAATCGCTAAAAAGGTGAAACGTTTGGTTTTGAAAGGTTATGAAATAAAACCTAACGTTTAAAACGTTACAAAACAAATCCAAACGTTTCACCTTTTTAGCGATTTAAGCCGTAACATTTATAAACGTTTGGCTTAAATCGCTAAAAAGGCAAAACGTTTGGTTTTGTTTCATAACGTTTGTAAACGTTTAGCTTAAATTGCTAAAAAGGTGAAACGTTTGGATTTGTTTCGTTACATTTGTATACGTTTGGCTTAAATTGCTAAAAAGGTGAAATGTTTGGATTTATTTCGTAATGTTTGTAAAGGTTTGGCTTAAATTGCTAAAAAGGTGAAATGTTTGCTTTTGTTTCGTAACGTTTGTAAACGTTCCGCTTAAATCTCTAAAAAGGTGAAACGTTTGGATTTGTTTCATATCGTTTGTATATGTTTGGCATAAATCGCTAAAAAGGTTAAACGTTTGAAATTTTGTAACATTTGTAAACGTTTGGCTTAAATCGCTAAATAGGTGAAACGTTTGGATTTGTTGCATAACGTTTGTAAAGGTTTGACTTAAATCGCTAAAAGGGTGAAACGTTTAGTATTGTTTTGTAACGTTTGTAAACGTTTAGATTTGTTTCGTAACGTATGTTTCGTAACGTTTTAAAAGTTCATTTTTGTTTCGTAACGTTTGTAAACGTTTGGCTTAAATTGCTAAAAAGGTTAAACGTTTGGATTTGTTTCGTAACGTTTGTAAATATTTGGCTTAACTCGCTAAAAAGGTAAAACTCTTGAAATTTTGTATCGGTTGTAAACGTTTGGCTTAAATTGCTAAAAAGGTGAAACGCTTTGATTTGTTTTGTAATTTTTGTAAACGTTTGGCTTAAATTACTAAAAAGGGGAAACGTTTGGATTTTTTTCGTAACGTTTTAAACGTTTGGTTTTGTTTCGTAACGTTTGTAAACATTCGGCTTAAATCGCTAAAAATTTGAAACGTTTGTATTTGTTTCATAACGTTTGTAAACGATTGGCTTAAATCGCTAAAAAGGTGAAATGTTTGGATTTGTTTCGTAACGTTTGTAAAAGTTTGGCCTAAATTGCTAAAAATGTGATACGTTTGGATTTGTTTCGTAACCTTTGTAGACGTTTGGCTTAAATCGCTAAATAGGTGAAACGTTTAGTTTTGTTTCGTAACCTTTGTAAACGTTTGGCTTAAATCGCTAAAAAGGTGAAACGTTTGGATTTGTTTTATAACGTTTGTAAACGTTTTGCATAAATTGCTAAAAAGGTGACACGTTTGGATTTGTTTCGTAACCTTTGTAAACGTTTGGCTTAAATCGCCAAAATGGCGAAACGTTTGGATTTGTTTCGTAATGTTTGTAAACGTTTGGCTGAAATTGCTAAAAAGGTGAAACGTTTGGATTTGTTTCTTATCATTTGTAAACGTTTGGCTTAAATCACTAAAAGGGGAAACGTTTGAATTGGTTCCGTAACATTTGAATACGTTTGGCTTAAGTCGCATAAAAGGTGAAACGTTTCGATTTGTTTCGTAACGTTTGTAAACGTTTGGCTTAAATCTCTAAAAAGGTGAAACATTTGGATTTGTTTCGTAGTGTTTGTAAACGTTTGGCTTATATCGCTAAAAAGGTGAAACAAAACCAAACGTTTAAAACGTGACGAAACAATTCCAAATGTTTCTCCTTTTTAGCGATTTAAGCCGTAACGTTTATAAACGTTTGGCTTAAATCGCTAAAAAGGTGAACCGTTTGGATTTGTTCCATAGCGTTTGTAAATGTTTGGCTTAAATTGAAACGTTGGATTTGTTTCATAACGCTTACAAATGTTTGGCTTAAATTGCTAAAAAGGCAAAACGTTTGGTTTTGTTTCATAACGTTTGTAAACGTTTGGCTTAAATTGCTGAAAAGGTGAAACGTTAGGATTTGTTTCGTTACATTTGTTAACGTTTGGGTTAAATTGCTAAAAAGGTGAAACGTTTGGATTTATTTCGTAATGTTTGTAAAGGTTTGGCTTAAATTGCTAAAAAGGGGAAACGTTTGGATTTATTTTGTAATGTTTGTAAACGTTCCGCTTAAATCTCTAAAAAGGTGAAACATTTGGATTTGTTTCGTATCGTTTGTATACGTTTGGCTTAAATCGCTAAAAAGGGGAAACGTTTGAAATTTTGTAACGTTTGTAAACGTTTGGCTTAAATTGCTAAAAAGGTGAAACGTTTGGATTTGTTTCGTAACGTTTTAAATGTCTGGTATTGTTTCGTAACGATTGTAAACGTTCGGCTTAAATCGCTAAAAATGTGAAATGTTTGTATTTGTTTCGTGACGTTTATAAACGATTGGCTTAAATCGCTAAAAAGGGCAAACGTTTGGATTTGTTTCGTAAGGTTTGTAAACGTTTGGATTAAATTGCTAAAAAGGTGACACGTTTGGATTTATTTTTAACATTTGTAAACGTTTGGCTTAAATTGCTAATAAGGGGAAACGTTTCGTTTTGTTTTGTGACCTTTGTAAACGTTTGGCTTAAATCGCTAAAAAGGTGAAATGTTTGGATTTATTTCGTAACATTTGTAAACGTTTTGCATAAATTTCTAAAAAGATGACACGTTTGGATTTGTTCCATATGATTTGTAAACGTTTGGCTTAAATCGCTAAAAAGGTGAAATGTTTGGATTTGTTTCGTAACATTTCTAAACGTTTAGCTTAAATTGCTAAAAAGGTGACACGTTTGGATTTATTTCGTAACCTTTGTAAACGTTTGGCTTAAATTGCTAAATAGGTGAAACGTTTGGTTTTGTTTTGTAACCTTTGTAAACGTTTGGCTTAAATCGCTAAGAAGGTGAAACGTTTGGATTTGTTTTGTAAAGTTTGTAAACATTTTGCATAAATTGCTAAAAAGGTGACACGTTTGGATTTGTTTCTTAACATTTGTAAACGTTTGGCTTAAATCGCAGAAACGGTGGAAGGTTTGGATTTGTTTCGTAACGTTTCTAAACATTTGGTTGAAATTGCTGAAAAGGTGAAACGTTTGAATTTGTTTCTTATCGTTTGTAAATGTTTTGCTTAAATCACTAAAAGGGGAAACGTTTGAATTGGTTCCATAACGTTTGAATACGTTTTGCTTGAGTCGCAGAAAAGGTGTAACGTTTCGATTTGTTTCGTAACGTTTGTAAACGTTTGGCTTAAATAACTAAAAAGGTGAAACGTTTGGATTTGTTTCGTAATGTTTGTAAACGTTTGGCTTAAATCGCTTAAAAGGTGAAATGTTTGGTTTTAAAAGGTTATGAAATAAAACCAAACGTTTAAAACGTTACGAAACAAATCCAAACGTTTCACCTTTTTAGCGATTTAAGCCGTAACGTTTATAAACGTTTGTCTTAAGTCGCTAAAAAGATGAACTGTTTGGATTTGTTCCATAGCGTTTGTAAACGTTTGGCTTAAATTGAAACGTTTGGATTTGTTTCATAACGCTTGCAAACGTTTGGCTTACATTGCTAAAAAGGCAAAACGTTTTGTTTTATTTCGTAACGTTTGTAAACGTTTGGCTTAAATTGCTAAAAAGGTGAAACGTTTGGATTTGTTTCGTTACATTTGTAAATGTTTTGCTTAAATTGCTAAAAAGGTGAAACGTTTGGATTTATTTCGTAATGTTTGTAAAGGTTTGGCTTAAATTCCTAAAAAGGTGAAATGTTTGATTTTGTTTCATAACGTTTCTAAACGTTCCGCTTAAATCTCTAAAAAGGTGAAACGTTTGGATTTGTTTCGTATCGTTTGTATATGTTTGGCTTAAATCGCTAAAAAGGTGAAACGTTTGAAATTTTGTAACGTTTGTAAACGTTTGGCGTAAATTGCTAAATAGGTGAAGCGTTTTGATTTGTTGTATAACATTTGTAAACGTTTGGCTTAAATCACTAAAAGGGTGAAACGTTTGGTATTGTTTTGTTACGTTTATAAACGTTTCGATTTGTTTTGTAACGTTTGCTTCGTAACGTTTTAAACGTTTATTTTTGTTTCGTAACGTTTGTAAACGTTTGGCTTAAATCGCTAAAAAGGTGAAACGTTTGGATTTGTTTCTTAACATTTGTAAATATTTGGCTTAAATCGCTAAAAAGGTAAAACTCCTGAAATTTCTTAACGGTTGTAAACGTTTGGCTTAAATTTCTAAAAAGATGAAACGCTTTGATTTGTTTCGTAACGTTTGTAAACGTTTGGCTTATATTGCTAAAAAGTGGAAACGTTTGGATTTTTTCGTAACGTTTTAAACGTTTGGTTTTGTTTCGTAACGTTTGTAAACGTTCGGCTTAAATCGCTAAAAATTTGAAAATTTTGTATTTGTTTCCTAACATTTGTAAACGATTGGCTTAAATCGCTAAAAAGGTGAAATGTTTGGATTTGTTTCGTAACATTTGTAAAAGTTTGGCTTAAATTGCTAAAAAGGTGATACGTTTGGATTTGTTTCGTAACCTTTGTAAACGTTTGGCTTAAATCGCTAAATAGGTGAAACATTTGGTTTTATTTCGTAACCTTTGTAAATGTTTGGCTTAAATAGCTAAAAAGGTGAAACGTTTGGATTTGTTTCGTAAAGTTTGTAAACATTTGGCTTAAATCGCCAAAACGGTGAAACGTTTGGATTTGTTTCCTAACGTTTGTAAACGTTTGGCTGAAATTGCTAAAAAGGGGAAACGTTTGGATTTGTTTCTTATCGTTTGTAAACGTTTTGCTTAAATCACTAAAAGGGGAAACGTTTGAATTGGTTCCGTAACATTTGAATACGTTTGGCTTAAGTCGCAGAAAAGGTGAAACGTTTCGATTTGTTTCGAATGTTTGTAAACGTTTGGCTTAAATCACTAAAAAGGTGAAACATTTCGATTTGTTTCGTAACGTTTGTAAACGTTTGGCTTAAATCTCTAAAAAGGTGAAATATTTGGATTTGTTTCGTAGTGTTTGTAAACGTTTGGCTTATATCGCTAAAAAGATGAAACAAAACCAAACGTTTAAAACGTGACGAAACAAATGCAAACGTTTCACCTTTTTAGCGATTTAAGCCGTAACGTTTATAAACGTTTGTCTTAAATCGCTAAAAAGGTGAACCGATTGGATTTGTTCCATAGCGTTTATAAACGTTTGGCTTAAATTGAAACGTTTGGATTTGTTTCATAACGCTTGCAAACGTTTGGCTTAAATTGCTAAAAAGGCAAAATGTATGGTTTTATTTCGTAACGTTTGTAAACGTTTGGCTTAAATTGCTAAAAAGGTGAAACGTTTGGATTTGTTTCGTTACATTTGTAAACGTTTGGCTTAAATTGCTAAAAAGGTGAAACGTTTGGATTTATTTCGTAATGTTTGTACAGGTTTGGCTTAAATTGCTAAAAAGGTAAAATATTTGGTTTTGTTTCATAACGTTTCTAAACGTTTCGCTTAAATCTCTAAAAAGGTGAAACGTTTGGATTTGTTTTGTATCGTTTGTATATGTTTGGCTTAAATCGCTAAAAAGGTGAAACGTTTGAAATTTTGTAACGTTTGTAAACGTTTGGCGTAAATCGCTAAAAGGTGAAACGTTTTGATTTGTTGCTGTCACGACCCAAAATATTGTGCCGCAACCAGCACTAGGGAACGGGAGTGGTAGCTCCGGAACCCGTAGCAAGCCTAAAATCACTATAAATTTTTTTGCAAATAATATAAACAAACAGCGTAACACAACAGAAGCAAATATATAACATATATAAACATTTACACTAACTGTTCTGTTAACCTCGCGGGCTCTAGTTACCGTACCCTGTACGAACTGGCCTCGCGGTACTATATACATCAGTTAGTGTCTCAAAACATCACACCGGCATCTGGGGCCGTGGATCCTATACTAAACACGTAGCCTATCAAAATGCATATAAAACAATGACAGCAGTTAATATATACAATCAAAATGAACAGCTGTCTAGGCTACTATACTATCGACAAAGGACCACTACTGCAGCATTCACAGAAGTCAGAAGCTAACATATACAGCTAACTTGTGGACTTCAAAATTGGCCTTTAGCTAAGTCCACAAGCTAAGCACCTGAAAGACATCAAAGATGAGGGGTCAGTATTTGGGAAAATACTGAGTGAGTGTGCATTTACTAACGGTATTATCATAAAAACATAGCATCGCATTTCAAGAAACAACAATATAAAACATATAAACATGTATTTGATCCGTACGAAACTAATATCCTAGTATGCGACACGTTTCTCGAATAATCATTATCATTCAACCCAATCATATATATCAATCGCGAGTCTAGCTCGCTGGTGGCCCAGCCACTAGATACGGGGACTCCAGACTACACCGTAGCCGAGTACTCACTCGTATCAAAAACCCAATCGTAAATATCAATCGCGAGTCTAACTCGCTGGTGGCCCAGCCACGTAAATTTTATAATCATCAACAGCTCCCAGCTGCGTCAAGTCATTTCTCAAATGCAAACATACTAGACTGACTCGATACTGGTGATCACACAGCCTATTGACACCCAATAGGTAGTTAGTTTCTTCGGATCGCATACTAGTTCTCGTATATAGAAATTAATAAAGCATATAACATTTTGATCAAATATATATAATGCGATGCGTATAGACAGTATATATATCTATACAAAATAACTTTATATATATAATACACGAAAGTAAAATGCAACTCACAGTGACCGCTATCCAAGAAATGATATGATCGATCTGATAGTATGCCCTCGCTAGTCCGCTTCTACTGACTCCACTACTCGCTGACACGTCTGATAAATTGTTAATGATTAGACGTGCACCTCATACATTAATACGTATAACACTTTTAAGTTCTAGGATTTAGTTTTATTTTTAATTTTATTTATGATCGCATTCTTCCTTTATCATAGTTGCGATATCTCGAACTCTGTTTCTCGTATTCGAGAAACGTATAATTTCCTTGACATTTTTCGTTATCATAGCTCACGTAAAACGTCGAGCTAAAACTTTACTTTTCAATTTATCAGGGTCCTTAATCGTTTTTAGGGTCTAATATTCAAAAATGTTGAAATCCCATTCAATTAGGGCTAAAAGCTCAATTAGGTCCCTGCGGACCCACTGTGTGCGCTCGCACACTTGGGAGTGTGCGTCCGCACACTTGGGAGTGTGCGTCCGCACACTGCAAGTGTGCGTTCGCACTCTTCGGTGTGCGATAGCACACCGAGTGTAGCTCACGCACAGCCCCGGAAACGTCGTTTCCGGGCTTCCCGTCGTGCTATCACTCCCCATACACGCCAAACACTCCGTTTCCAACAAAACCCATAACTTTGTTTTTCCAAAAATGCTAAAATCGAGTTTAAATCAATAATTCCAAATTCTAAACTAAAACAGCCCGTATAACTCGAATTTGGCACCAATTCTCGAAATTTTACCTTGATTTGAAGCTAGAGATCGATAAAGCTTTCAATTCCGAAGAGATTGCCGCTTGAATCACTCAATTCGGACGTCGGACGGAGAAACGGCGGCGGAACGACGGGATCGGCGATGGTTTCTCTAATTCTCTCGATAGTTCTTCTGATTCCTTCATTCAAATGGTTTACTTATATACATTTTGGCTAAAGTTCCACTTTGATCCTTGTTCTTTTTGTTTCTTATCATTTATCCTTTAAACTTTTCTTTCGTACGATTTAGTCCATAACTAAATCGATATAACTCTTAAATTATTACTTATACGTATTATTTATCCCCGATAAATAATACGGAACTTGATATTAACACTTTCTCGTCAAAATCCTACAAATTTCCATTTTCGACAAAATGGCTAAATAACCACTTTGGTCCCTATACTAAATTTTGGACTTTTCTTAACATTTTTCCTTTTATTTCCAATTCTAACTTTAGAATTGAAATATAATCTTAATTTCTTCATAATAAATTTCCCAAAATCGACCTACTTAAAATTTATTTACTGTTCTTTTATCAGAAATTCTTCTGATACTGCCACTCTGGCGAATCAAAACTGAACACGTGTTCCAATTAGATAATTATACATTTTGGGGTATTACATTCTTCCCCCCTTATAAAAATTCGTCCTCGAATTTTCATAAATCTTGTTGGGATCTTAACTTATCCTTATTGCCTCCTTAGCGTCCATTAATACATATTAGTTGTATCTTTTCTTGTACGTTAACTTTTATTTCTCTTCTCATAACTTCCTGTCTTGTATAGCTGTTTGCTGTCGCATCGTTGAAAATTCTCTTACTGGTACCTTCGTCTTATCTATTATCTTTTTCAAAACAGTATGATCCTTGGACGTAATCTTGATATTGTAGTCCTTGCATTATTGCTACCTAGTTGGCACTAATCATGATCTAATGTTTTCTCAATTCATCATTTCATCCTTAGTAGCCATAAGGTTGCTACTCGTCTCCTTGATACGTGAATAGTCACGACGTGTTGAATCCATCTTTAATAACGTACTTACTTTATGCATATTCCTATGAATATTTTCTCCTGTAATCATAACTTGCAGTTATAATCTTTCCTATCGTCTGTAGTTATCACCTTCCTTTCTTAACGTGTTCTTGTCATTTTTCACTCCTTGCTGTCATCATCTGACACTTTGTTCTTTATTATTCAATCTTCTTCAACTTACTTTACGTCTAATACATTCACTGTCTCTTAACATCGTTAAGTCTGATACATTCTTTACTATCTTTGACTTCTCCTTCCTTTGCTTTTCTGATCTATCGTGAATTTCATGCCACCTGTAGACTATGATCTTTCATTCCTTTTTCCGTTACCCTAACGTTCCACTTTATGTTACCTTAATTGTGTAACTTATACAGCCTTCTTCTTTGACTGATACTATTCGTATCCTCATTTTCTTACCTTCCCCTTTAATTACTCTTTTAAGGTTCATTTTTAGTTTCTTATTGACTTTTCAGTCAAAGCTGTCTTTCCTTTACGTCACAATTTCTTATTTATTATAACTTCATAAGAATCTCATATGTTTCTTTAATGTTTATCTGTTTCGAGAATCTTTCTCGTTAACTAACTTTTACTTAACTTCTTTCTCATCTTTAACCTTTAATTAACTTCATCTTTAACTTTCGTCCTTAACGGATTCAGTAGATCCTTAATAACTTATTTATTCCCTTAATCGTCATTCATTCTTACTACATAATCTACTTCCTCTTTCGACTTATACTTCTTCTTCTTACTTTCGAATAGCTTCACAACATTGTTCTCACTTTTTAAGGTATCCTCTTGGCACTGACTACGATGATTTCTTAGTTTGTCTTTACTCTGGCTCATCTTCCTCTTGAAGTGTTTCCAACTATTCCTAATGTATAAGTTATACTTAACCTTATAAATTCCAAAATTAGGGAATAGTTTCGATTTTGTTGTCCTATACACCTTACGCTTCTTTAGCACTTATAACCTGGTTCTCATTGTCTTTAAATAACTTAATTTCTCCGTACTAGCATCATCTCTTGTCCTTATGACATCGTGACTTCTTAGCTGCAATTCACTCCTTTCTGTTCAAAAGTAATAAAGTATCACTTTATTCTTTACTTACTGTATTCAATGCATCTTTCCTTCGTTTATAAATAGCTCCATTATTGCTATTTTATTCTAATAATCCTTCTGATGTATCTCTTACATTTATTAACACATACACCTATACGTGTGCTTTCCTGCTTATGTTAGAATTTTACGCTTAACCTTTCTCTTTTATGTTAACGCAACTTATAGCTTTTAATGCTGATACTAGTGTCTTCACTTAATATCAGTCCATAGTATCATTATCTTTCTTGATTTATTTATATCTCTTCTTCTTTCTACTTCTGTATTCTTCGAACACTGGTATTATAAGGTTGTATATCCTTTAAATATCACTTAATGTCCATCATTCATATTACTCTCTTTTCGTCCTTCATACTTTTAATTTCTTTCCTCCAATTATGACTTTGGATTGCTACTTTCTCTATAAGAACAATCGTTATATTCTTCATCCTTGCGTGCTTATACGTTTCTTTCGCCTAACACAACTCTCTGTCATTTCATCCTTCGTTTTATCATAAGGATAAATATCATATCCTTAAGTATTGCCAGTGCATTGCAGCTTATCTGCATATGCTTTCCGGCGATAAGTCCTTATTCACATTCTTCTTTAGCTCCACTAGCTTCGTTGCAATAATTATTAACATGGCTTTATTCTGTTATTGGAGTTTCTTTTACAATTATTATTCTTATTTAATAAGAATCTTTTATCTTCGTCGCAGGGCTTTATATCCGAGTTTACTTACTGAACAAAACGACTTTAAAACTTCTTTTGGCTGCGCAGCTCTTTCTAAACCACTTTTCATAATTCATTTAAAATCTTTAGTACAATTGTTTCTCAGAGTGATGACACCTCTCATCACCAAGGAGTTGCTCAAAATCGCAGTTTCTTACAAAGATATGATGCATGATCAAAAATTTTGAAAATCATTCTTTTATGCATTTCTATCGTGATTGTGCAATGTCACATGCGATGTCTGAGCACAATTGTACCTTGAAAAAAATCATAAAAACTTTCAAAATTTTCATAAAATCGTAAGTCTTACTCTAGATTATACGCTCTGCGACTATTAACGGCTTTCTTCATACTTATTGGATATATTTCAAATTTTTGTACTGCTGTCATTTTTTGTCATTTACAGACTATTCCTCTGTCACATCCCTTCTCTCTTCATATCTCCAACATCTCAGTCAAATTCAAAATTCTCTAGTGCTGTAATTACCATAATCACTTCTGCAATATTCTATTCTACGTCATATACAGACGCAGATACCGATGTTTGACATCGACTTCCTGTAAGTAATCCATCTCTTTCTTCAAGTTCTAAAACGTAATATAGGAATTATGTTTGCGATAATTATATGTTGTGATACTTATTATATCATTGTTTCTGTAAGTTATATTTATATATATTTTCTTTCATTAGGCACGTATTTAATAACAGCGCTTCCTATAGGTTCTCACTTTCTGAGGTTTTATTCTAAAGGCAAAACCTATTACTGACATTCTACTATGCAATGCAGCAATTATATAAACACAATAATGCAAACACATAAACACAATACTTAAAGCACGTAAATCACTAATACCTGGAGGTGCCTGATGCGGAACGTTAGGTTCCCTAATAACTACACCAGTGTGTCGGCCCCTAATTGTTCTACCGGAATTTCTTCCACCTCTCTGCACGAAATAGGGGTTGGTTCTAATTCTGGAGGACGTACTGACGTAATCTGGGTGATACTCACGTCTAAAGTAATAGGGTCGTACCGGATCACCCGCCCACTCATGCTCTGTTTCAATCCTACGGGCCATCATAATGAGCGTGCTGAAATGTTCGTCCACTTGCTCATACAGCTCATCAAACTGAGGTCCTAAACCCCTGATATACCTACGATTAATGATTCTATTGCTTTAGTTCAGATCAGGGACTCCCTCTGCCATCCGCAGAAAATCAGTAGAGTACGCTCCTACAGTCAACATTCCTCTAGAAAAAGAACGCATCTGCCTTCTAACCTGATTTAAAGCTATTTGCGCTTGACCGTTAGCTATGTCCGCATCTTCCCTCAAATTGCGGTATCTCCGCACACTTGACCAGAAATAGTCACCTCTGTATTCCTCGAGGTCTAACTCATCTAACTGTTCTTCTTCTTCATACTCTTCTTCCTGAGGATTTTCCTTCTCCGCTTCTTCTTGTGGATCCTCCTCATGATCCTCCTCAGGGTCTTCCTCAAGATCTTCTTCAGGATCCTCTTCCGGATCTTCCTCCAGTTCCTCTTCCTCTTCTTCGCTGTATTCTATCTCCGGTGAATGCACTCTAACTCTGCTTCTAGAAGAACTACCTATCTCCGACACAGACATAAAACCATTTTGATATATTTCTGGCGATGCTCCATTATTTGCGTGGAATCCATTCTGATGGACCCCAGATGGTTCTCCTACTGCGTTATGAAACCCGTTTTGAAATATAGGAGGCGCTTCCTCCCGTTCTTCCTCTGCATGCGACTGAGCTCCGTTTTGCCCAGACATGCTGAAAAGAAACAATTTCAAACGTAAGCGACCATCTGAGCCCATTTCACACGCAATTCCAGTATCAACTTATAAAATGCTATAAACATTTAGCATTTAATCCTATCGCACGTACTTTACGATCAAATAATCACTTAATTACCTGAATCGTTCGTTATTTGCAAACAGATAACCACTTTCTATCTCTTAGCGTAAATAACAGATACTTAGTTACCTTAGTTATCCGCATAAACAGATACTATTCACTTACTAACTTAATAGTCCTGGTTCGCGCGCGTTATAAAGCTTATTAACAATGCACATACCAATCAAATGCAGACAACTAGGGTCCGACTCATTGCTGCAGTAGTTCCTAGGTATACTTACTGGCAAGTACTACCAATCAAACAGACAATCAGACAATTCTAGCAGTGGTAACTGGACCAACCTGCTCTGATACCAACATTGTCACGACCCAAAATATTAAGCCGCAACCGGCGCTAGGGAACGGGAGTGGTAGCTCCGGAACCCGTAGCAAGCCTAAAATCACTATAAACGTTTTTTTGCAAATAATATAAACAAACAGCGTAACACAACAGAAGCAAATATATAACATATATAAACATTTACACTAACTGTTCTGTTAACCTCGCGGGCTCTAGTTACCGTACCCTGTACGAACTGGCCTCGCGGTACTATATACATCAGTTAGTGTCTCAAAACATCACACCGGCATCTGGGGCCGTGGATCATATACTAAACACGTAGCCTATCAAAATGCATATAAAACAATGACAGCAGTTAATATATACAATCAAAATGAACTGCTGTCTAGGCTACTATACTATCGACAAAGGACCACTACTGCAACATTCATAGAAGTCAGAAGCTAACATATACAGCTGACTTCTGGACTTCAAAATTGGTCTCTAGTGTCACGACCCAAATCATTGAGCCGAGACCGGCGCTAGGGAATGGGAGTGGTAGCTCCAAAACCCGTAGCAAGCCTAAAACCACTAATAATTTTTCGAATTTAAAAACATATTATTATATATATAGAATATTTTCAGAAAACTCTTTTAGATAACATACTTATAGATATCAAAGTATTATATTAGAGTTTACATTCAAAATAAACTATTTGAAATTAAATCGCTATCCTTATACTGACACCTACTGATTACTGCAGCTCTAGGAACTCATACTTGTGCAAGTCCAATGACTTTTGGCACAATGGAGATGGCTTGTCTGATTCGACTTCTAATACCTGCAAAAATCAGAGTTAGGGGTCAGTATTTGGGAAAATACTGAGTGAGTTTGCAAGTTACTTATAGTATTATTAAAATATAGCGTTACACGCTGAATACATATATAAATTTATGATATAAGCAAACATTATTAATTTCAAAAGTGTGAGTCCAACTCACTAGATACGGGGACTTCTAGACTACACCGTAGCCGAGTGCTCACTCGTATCGAAATCATAAAGTGTGAGTCCAACTCACTGGTGGCCCAGCCACTGGTGGGCCCAGCCCACTAGATATGGGGACTTCCAGGCTACACCGTAGCCGAGTTCACTCTCGTATCGAATTCATATCATATCATACATAAACATATTTTTAATTCTTAATCATAAAGTCAGATACTCTAGACTGACTCACCAATGATCATGCAGCCTATTGACACCCAATAGGTAGTTGGTCTCTTCGGACCGCACATTAGACACTTATCTCCAAAACAACGAGTACAACAACATTCATATAATCAAATCTATCAAACAAAACAGCTCATACGAGCAAGTCATATAGATACGAGATATTTAATAAAAATACTCATAATATAAGAAAATAACTTTCATAACAATAATACACGAAAGTAAATTGCCACTCACAGTGACCGCTATTCCTTATATCCGAACGTAAGCTCCAGGAGACTGGTCCGTCAATCCTCGTCGAGCTTCTTGGTTCGTCATACTCGTAGCTCGATAGTCCTTCACATCTATCATAGGATTCTATCGTTAAAGCATATACTTAGAGAATCCTATTCTTAAAACCTGCACTAGATACTTAACACGACAAAAGCACGAAACATAACCGCAGTGCTCCAAACGTATCTTTCTCTGTAGATATCTATTCATATCTTGATTACTTATCATGCTAATGTTCATTGCGATAATGTCTTATTGATATTCATTTTAAGACATTAGTCAGAGTTCTACACCCGTATCATGTCATCGGAAGCCAATTTTCGCTCCCGGAAGTCCCCCGGAGGTTCCGGTCAAGGTGGGGCACGTCGTGCCCTTCAATTTTCATGAAGGGCACGTCGTGCCCTTCCTTGTGCACGTCGTGCACCCCTGGTGGTGCACGTCGTGCACCCTTGTGGTGCACGTCGTGCACTTCTGGTAGTGCACGTCGTGCCCACTTCGGGTACGATGTTTCCGACGTGCTCTAGACCATTTCTGAGGCCCCAAATCATCCAAAACTCATAACAAGTCGCATCTAACTCATATAAACACTTAACTTATCACTTTACACCTCAAACGTATCAAGAGTAACTCGATTTATATCCGAACGATTCAAACGTAACTTTTCAAACGAAACAGCCACTAACTCAGCAAATTTCACCATCAAAACGAAACTCTTACCTTGATTTGAGGCTGTAAAATGATATAGGATCCTTTCCTCGTTCCATGGCCGCGAGAATCGCTCAATTCCGAGTCCGAACGAAGGAGTTATGTCGATTTTAATTTTGATCGCATCGCGAAACTATGTCGCACGTCGTGAGACATAGTCGCACGTCGTGCGACACCCCTAAACAGGTCCAAACATCATCTCGACATGCTCCCGACATCCCTAACTCATTCCGACATGGTTCTACATCAATATAACACAATATTCAACTCAATAATCATCAAAAACGTCAAAACCGACGTGGTTACGGTTGATACGATTCAATCGCAACAAAACAGCCTATATATCTTCCATTTCAGCAACAAAAACCTGAAAGTTACCTTGATTAAAAGCTTGAGGAAGATAGAGGGTCCAATTCTCGATCCAACGGCGCGAGAATCACTCGATTCGGACGAGAAACGGCGAAACGGCGGCGGATCGAATCGATCGTCACTTTTCTTCATTTCCTTCATCTGATTCTTTTTTTCTTCTTCTGGACTCTTCATTTCTCTACTTAATTCTTATATACATATTGGTAAAAAGGTCATTTTGATCCCTCACTTCTTTAACTCAAACCATTTCTCTTTTAAACTTCCTAATTTAACCAAATGGTTAAATTATCCTTTTAACTCAACTTTATACGTATTATTTATATCCAAATAAATAATACTATCCCAAAATTATTATTTCCGTCAATAGTCTTTTAACTACTATACCCGAGGCTTAATTGGCTAATTTACATTTTAGCCTTTGAAACTTTTCAAAAGTTACAATTTAGCCCAAACGCATCCGCGTCCAAATTTTAAAAGGTCTCCGATTGACCCGAAACTTTTACCACATATACTATAAAACATTTCGCGGATCTTGGCGAAATAATTTCCATTTTAAATCGCAGTGGCTAAATTACCACTTTAGTCCCTGTACCTTATTTCGAGCTTTTCTTGACATTTTTCCTTCTAATTCCAATTCTAACTTTAGAATTGAAATATAGTATTAAGTTTCTCGAAAATTATTTCCAATATCGCCACCCTGGCGAAACAGGACTGGACACGTAGTCCAATTAAATACTTCAATATTTTGGGGTATTACATTCTTCCCCCCTTATAAAAATTCGTCCTCGAATTTTCATATTCTTTTCTTACCTTAATATCTTTTACATCTAGAATTTAGTAGGGATACCGTGTTCATCTTACAACACTGGTCAGCACATGAAGTCGTTATTTCAATTTCTGTACTTCCTACCCTTTGATGTCAGTTAACACTGTCAACCTTACTTTTGATTTCATCTCTTTGAACTTCTAGTCCCTTACTGCTATCCAATGGCAGTTCGTCTTAATGACGTTTTATTACTAAAGACGATAATCTTTGTCATTCAACATCTCTCTTTTATGACGATATTAGTCGTATTCATATGTATCTACGATACGCCGTTCTTAATTCTTTACTCTTGTAGTCTCTTCCATATGGCCGTCATCACGGCCTGATTCTTATTTATCGTTATGTTGGGATCTTTATCCCATTATCCACTATTCTCTTTTTGTCTCGTTACTTCACTTCTCATATGAAGATTCTTTCGCTATCGTCGTTAATCATGGTTATCCATGAGGTGAATCCTTAGGACATATCCTTATGAGGTCTTCACTCTTCTTGTAAAGCTTACTTAACCTTCTTCTTGCATCTTGATATCTCATATACCTCTTTATTCGTTTGCATATCCATTGATTTATTTTCTTTTTCTTAAGCATGACGTACTATTCTTTGAAATTCCTCGTCTCTTCTTACCTCACATCGATCTGTTTCATCAATCTGGTTTTCAGCCAGATAGGATTGTCATATTGGTCGCTGAATTCTTATTTTAATAAGACAGCGTGTGACCAATGTTCTGGTAAGCTTTCTTTGCTTATAATCCTTAAATGAGGATCTTAATCCTTTTCCAATCATATACTTGCATTAGAATGTCCTCTAATGACATCGTTACTTATTCCATGCTTGATCTTTTTATTCATCATAATCTAACTTTTTCTTATCTATTCCTTCCTTCCAATTCTCAATCTTAATTGGCTCTTAGCTTTCAAATCATTTCCCTTTACTATCACGTAGTACTAAACTTACTTCTCATTACTATTCACGATCTTTCCATTTCACTTGTTATTCCTACTTCTATCCATATCGTAGGTACACTTCTTCGTTACTTTCTTTGACTTCTTGTCCTTAGTTAACCAATAGGATTAATAGTCTAAATGCTATTATCCTATGGTACTCTTATTGCGTTCCTAATTCACGCTTTTATCATATTTCTTGATTATCTTTATCCCTTTTTGTTTCTATGCATTGACGACTACATAGAATTTAATCCATATGATCCTCTCGTCATCTTTCCACGTGACTTTCTCTTTTTCATTTCTCAATAACTCTTATCAAGTTCCTTGCGACATACGCAGGTTATCCGTACTTTCTTTAACTCTGCTTACTTTAACTAACTTCTTATTATCCATAATCTACTTTTGCGTCTTTATACTTTATCATACACGTCATGTACCTTTAGAAATCCTTCGACCGTACGCAGGAAGTCAGTGGAATATAGTCCTACTGGTAGCATTTTTTGTGAAAAGGAGCGCATTTGCTTCCTAACCTGATCAGAGCCACTCGTGTCTGACCATTGGCTATCTCTGCATCCTCCCTCAGATTGCGATATTTCCGTACACTGGACCAGAAATGCTCACTCCGGTACTCCTCGACATCAGACTCGTCTGATAACTCTTCTTCCCCGAAGTCCTCTTCATGAGGATCTTCTTCTGGGAATGTATCAAACAAATTTGATCGTGTCTAATACATCTTAATCCTTTGAGGATCATAATCAATCTTCTATATCGATCACATTATGCACTTTATTCTTTATTTGATCTAACTTGAAGTCTAAGGTTTAGCACTTCACAAGCATCCATTATATTTGTACCTTTTTCAGCCTATTATTTCGCTTCATAATTGATACCTTGAGGTGGAAGTTTCAACTCTCAATCCACCGATTGCAGTTCTTGTTGTTTATCTCTTGATCTAAGTACCTTGATCTTTCCCGATTATCCTCAACCGGAACTAATAGTTGAAAGAATTTCCAAATCGGGTCACAAACTTAGTTCATGTTATTTGGTCTTTCACTGCTCTAATTGCATGTCGGAACTAATTATAGGTTAAACCTTTCATCGACATATTTATTGACATTACTGTTTGTCCGTCATCCACTCTATGTGTACGAGCATCTTACTTTACTTTCCTAGTGGATTTAGCATACCGCTTGATCCATCAAACGCTTTTAGTCTTAACTTAAGTATACAAACATCAAATCTCTACATGTGTTCCTTCCTTCACGTTGATACTATCTTTGTATCCCTCATTCTATTACTGACGTACAATTCCTTATGTCACTTACTTTTACTGCTAACTGATTCTTAATGATGATGGGTTATTGCGGCACATCCAATGCCTGTATATTCCCACTTTGTCTTGCTAGGTTCTCATTAACCTTTATCTCGTCTTTGGCCTTTACTGGCCAATTAAAGTAGATTGCATTCGGCTTGGTTACCTCGATCTTCTTCTTGCGTCTCATACACTTGTTGTGCAGCGGCACACGTTCGCGCAGCTCTTTGTTCATAGTATAGCGATTATATAAAGGAAAACTGATAAATTCCTTAAAATATAACCCTTACTAATCATCACGTCTAATCGCTGTCCACGTACGTTGGACTTTAGAAACGTCTCCTCCCTTTTTACCTTCTATGATACGTCTCTTATTGATAGTCTTCTGAGTGTTCTGACTCATCATAGACTAGCCAATTGCCAAAACATATACTCGCGTTGTATATGTTAAACGCATATCACTATCGTAGCTATAAGAATCTATGTTGACCGGATCAAGAAAATCAGTGTCCCCTAGATTTTCTTGATTACGTATCGCCTCTTAAGTCTTGCGAGCATTCCACTCACATGGACTTAATCAAACATCATGGGTATCAAATCACATCATACATGTTCTATACATTATTAATCGGATATAAATTATTATCCGAACACATATATTATTCTAACTGTGTACTAGCCTGTTTAATCAAGGCTAAGTTCATTAACTAGAGACACAAATCCTATGCTCTCACAATTATACTTATTCATTCGCCTCCTAGCCTTGTTCACAGCTTGCTCGTGAGCACTCTACTTCCTTTACAGAGTTCTGGTCTAGGTATACTCTCATTAAAAACAAAACTCTTTGAAAACTCTTTCAAATAAAACGATTCATTTAAAAATTTCATTTAAATCTTAGCAAAATTGTGCACTAGGGTGATGACGTCTCTCATCCCCAAAGAGTTGCCACATCTCACCTCTTCGTCTGAACATAATGCATATGATGCATGTTCTATTAATGCATGAATTGATGTATGTAGTGATGCATTTCTATCAATGTCGTGGCAATTATCAATGGCTATTACGGGTCTAGGCACAATTATGCTTTTAGAATCGTTAAACAAATAAATTTTAAAAGTTATAAACTTCGAGTTTTGTAAGTTCTCTAGACCTTTAAACTCTGCTTCTGGAAAGTTCCTCAACTTCTATAACTTTGTAGTCTTTCTTCTCACTCTTTCTGAAATTTCGATCGATCGAATCCAATAACATCTCTCCTGCTATCTGATGCTAAACACCTATATATCTAACATCAAATCACATCCACATCAATCATATTCTATTCATAGGAGGCAATACCTCTCCTAGAAACTTTATTTCAAAAAGCATATTATTCTTAATATCTTTCGTCTGACATCGATAGCGAAGCCAACCGATGTATCCTATATCCCTGACATCGATAACAAAGCCAACCGATGTATCTTATCTGTCTGACATCGATAGCGAAGCCAACCGATGTATCTTATCTGTCTGACATCGATAGCGAAGCCAACCGATGTATCTCATACGTCTGACATCGATAACAAAGCCAACCGATGTATCGGATATGTCTGACATCGATAGCAAAGCCAACCGATGTATCTGATTCAATTCATACAAATCAATCTCATATCATGCAAGCACATCTTATCGAAAACAAAATTATACGTATATTTATCTCGTATATACGTGTCACGAAAGTCAACCAAACATTTCACAAGTTAATCTATTATACTTATCACAAAACACTTAACGTAAACAACTGGGATCAGACAAAGCTCAACTCTATAGCTGCAGTAGTTCCTAGATTACTTAACCGACAAACACATCTTAGCAGAGGTAACTGGACCAACTGCTCCGATACCACAATTGTCACGACCCAAATCATTGAGCATAGACCGGCGCTAGGGAATGGGAGTGGTAGCTCCAAAACCCGTAGCAAGCCTAAAACCACTAATAATTTTTCGCATTTAAAAACATATTATTATATATATAGAATATTTTCAGAAAACTCTTTTAGATAACATACTTATAGATATCAAAGTATTATATTAGAGTTTACATTCAAAATAAACTATTTGAAATTAAATCGCTATCCTTATACTGACACCTACTGATTACTGCAGCTCTAGGAACTCATACTTGTGCAAGTCCAATGACTTTTGGCACAATGGAGATGGCTTGTCTGATCCGACTTCTAATACCTGCAAACATCAAAGTGAGGGGTCAGTATTTGGGAAAATACTGAGTGAGTTTGCAAGTTACTTATAGTATTATTAAAATATAGCGTTACACGCTGAATACATATATAAATTTATGATATAAGCAAACATTATTAATTTCAAAAGTGTGAGTCCAACTCACTAGATACGGGGACTTCTAGACTACACCGTAGCCGAGTGCTCACTCGTATCGAAATCATAAAGTGTGAGTCCAACTCACTGGTGGCCCAGCCACTGGTGGGCCCAGCCCACTAGATATGGGGACTTCCAGGCTACACCGTAGCCGAGTTCACTCTCGTATCGAATTCATATCATATCATACATAAACATATTTTTAATTCTTAATCATAAAGTCAGATACTCTAGACTGACTCACCAATGATCATGCAGCCTATTGACACCCAATAGGTAGTTGGTCTCTTCGGACCGCACATTAGACACATATCTCCAAAACAACGAGTACAACAACATTCATATAATCAAATCTATCAAACAAAACAGCTCATACGAGCAAGTCATATAGATACGAGATATTTAATAACAATACTCATAATATAAGAAAATAACTTTCATAACAATAATACACGAAAGTAAATTGCCACTCACAGTGACCGCTATTCCATATATCCGAACGTAAGCTCCAGAAGACTGGTCCGTCAATCCTCGTCGAGCTTCTTGGTTCTTCATACTCGTAGCTCGATAGTCCTTCACATCTATCATAGGATTCTATCGTTAAAGCATATACTTAGAGAATCCTATTCTTAAAACCTGCACTAGATACTTAACACGACAAAAGCACGAAACATAACCGCAGTGCTCCAAACGTATCTTTCTCTGTAGATATCTATTCATATCTTGATTACTTATCATGCTAATGTTCATTGCTATAATGTCTTATTGATATTCATTTTAAGACATTAGTCAGAGTTCTACACCCGTATCATGTCATCGGAAGCCAATTTTCGCTTCCGGAAGTCCCCCGGAGGTTCCGGTCAAGGTGGGGCACGTCGTGCCCTTCAATTTTCATGAAGGGCACGTCGTGCCCTTCCTTGTGCACGTCGTGCACCCCTGGTGGTGCACGTCGTGCACCCTTGTGGTGCACGTCGTGCACTTCTGGTAGTGCACGTCGTGCCCACTTCGGGTACGATGTTTCCGACGTGCTCTAGACCATTTCTGAGGCCCCAAATCATCCAAAACTCATAACAAGTTGCATCTAACTCATATAAACACTTAACTTATCACTTTACACCTCAAACGTATCAAGAGTAACTCGATTTATATCCGAACGATTCAAACGTAACTTTTCAAACGAAACAGCCACTAACTCAGCAAATTTCACCATCAAAACGAAACTCTTACCTTGATTTGAGGCTGTAAAATGATAGAGGATCCTTTCCTCGTTCCGTGGCCGCGAGAATCGCTCAATTCCGAGTCCGAACGAAGGAGTTATGTCGATTTTAATTTTGATCGCATCGCGAAACTATGTCGCACGTCGTGAGACATAGTCGCACGTCGTGCGACACCCCTAAACAGGTCCAAACATCATCTCGACATGCTCCCGACATCCCTAACTCATTCCGACATGGTTCTACATCAATATAACACAATATTCAACTCAATAATCATCAAAAACGTCAAAACCGACGTGGTTACGGTTGATACGATTCAATCGCAACAAAACAGCCTATATATCTTCCATTTCAGCAACAAAAACCTGAAAGTTACCTTGATTAAAAGCTTGAGGAAGATAGAGGGTCCAATTCTCGATCCAACGGCGCGAGAATCACTCGATTCGGACGAGAAACGGCGAAACGGCGGCGGATCGAATCGATCGTCACTTTTCTTCATTTCCTTCATGTGATTCTTTTTTTCTTCTTCTGGACTCTTCATTTCTCTACTTAATTCTTATATACATATTGGTAAAAAGGTCATTTTGATCCCTCACTTCTTTAACTCAAACCATTTCTCTTTTAAACTTCCTAATTTAACCAAATGGTTAAATTATCCTTTTAACTCAACTTTATACGTATTATTTATATCCAAATAAATAATACTATCCCAAAATTATTATTTCCGTCAATAGTCTTTTAACTACTATACCCGTGGCTTAATTGGCTAATTTACATTTTAGTCTTTGAAACTTTTCAAAAGTTACAATTTAGCCCAAACGCATCCGCGTCCAAATTTTAAAAGGTCTCCGATTGACCCGAAACTTTTACCACATATACTATTAAACATTTCGCGGATCTTGGCGAAATAATTTCCATTTTAAATCGTAGTGGCTAAATTACCACTTTAGTCCCTGTACCTTATTTCGAGCTTTTCTTGACATTTTTCCTTCTAATTCCAATTCTAACTTTAGAATTGAAATATAGTATTAAGTTTCTCGAAAATTATTTCCAATATCGCCACCCTGGCGAAACAGGACTGGACACGTAGTCCAATTAAATACTTCAATATTTTGGGGTATTACATCTAGCTAAGTCCACAAGATAAGCACCTGAAAGACATCAAAGGTGAGGGGTCAGTATTTGGGAAAATACTGAGTGAGTGTGCATTTACTAACGGTATTATCATAAAAACATAACATCGCATTTCAAGAAACAACAATATAAAACATATAAACATGTATTTGATCCGTACGAAACTAATATCCTAGTATGCGACACGTTTCTCGAATAATCATTATCATTCAACCCAATCATAAATATCAATCGCGAGTCTAGCTTGCTGGTGGCCCAGCCACTAGATACGGGGACTCCAGACTACACCGTAGCCGAGTACTCACTCGTATCAAAAACCCAATCGTAAATATCAATCGCGAGTCTAACTCGCTGGTGGCCCAGCCACGTAAATTTTATAATCATCAACAGCTCCCAGCTGTGTCAAGTCATTTCTCAAATGCAAACATACAAGACTGACTCGATACTGGGATCACACAGCCTATTGACACCCAATAGGTAGCTAGTTTCTTCGGATCGCATACTAGTTCTCGTATATATAAATTAATAAAGCATATAACATTTTGATCAAATATATATAATGCGATGCGTATAGACAGTATATATATCTATGCAAAATAACTTTATATATAAAATACACGAAAGTAAAATGCAACTCACAGTGACCGCTATCCAAGAAATGATATGATCGATCTAATAGTATGCCCTCGCTAGTCCGCTTCTACTGACTCCACTACTCGCTGACACGTCTGATAAATTGTTAATGATTAGACGTGCACCTCATACTTTAATACGTATAACACTTTTAAGTTCTAGGATTTAGTTTTATTTTTAATTTTATTTATGATCGCATTCTTCCTTTATCATAGTTGCGATATCTCGAACTCTGTTTCTCGTATTCGAGAAACCTATAATTTCCTTGACATTTTTCGTTATCATAGCTCACGTAAAACGTCGAGCTAAAACTTTACTTTTCAATTTATCAGGGTCCTTAATCGTTTTTAGGGTCTAATATTCAAAAATGTTGAAATCCCATTAAATTAGGGCTAAAAGCTCAATTAGGTCCCTGCGGACCCACTGTGTGCGCTCGCACACTTCAGTGTGCGTCCGTACACTTGGGAGTGTGCGTTTGCACACCACAAGTATTCGTTCGCACACTTGCTCAAGTGTGCGTCCGCACAGTGCAAGTGTACGTTCGCACTCTTCGGTGTGCGATCGCACACCGAGTGCAGCTCACGCACAGCCCCGGAAACGTCGTTTCCGGGCTTCCCGTCGTGCTATCACTCCCCATACACGCCAAACACTCCGTTTCCAACAAAACCCATAACTTTGTTTTTCCAAAAACACTAAAATCGAGTTTAAATCAATAATTCCAAATTCTAAACTAAAACAGCCAGTATAACTCGAATTTGGCACCAATTATCAAAATTTTACCTTGATTTGAAGCTAGAGATGGATAAAGCTTTCAATTCTGAAGAGATTGCCGCTTGAATCACTCAATTCGGACGTCGGACAGAGAAACGGCGCCGGAACGACAGAATCGGCGATGGTTTCTCTAATTCTCTCGATAGTTCTTCTGATTGCTTCATTCAAATGGTTTTCTTATATATATTTTGGCTAAAGTGCCACTTTGATCCTTGTTCTCTTTGTTTCTTATCATTTATCCTTTAAACTTTTCTTTCGTACGATTTAGTCCATAACTAAATCGATAAACTCTTAAATTATTACTTATACGTATTATTTATCCCCGATAAATAATACGGAACTCGATATTACTTATACGTATTATTTATCCCCGATAAACTTTTCTTTCTTAGCATTTTTCATTTTAATTCCAATTCTAACTTTAGAATTGAAATATAATCTTAATTTCTTCATAATAAATTTCCCAAAATCGACCTACTTAAAATTTATTTACTGTTCTTTTATCAGAAATTCTTTTGATACTACCACTCTGGCGAATCAAAACTGAACACGTATTCCAATTAGATAATTATACATTTTGGGGTATTACAGTTGCATAAAGTTTGTAAACGTTTGGCTTAAATCACTAAAAGGGTGAAACGTTTAGTATTGTTTTGTAACGTTTGTAAACGTTTCGATTTGTTTCGTAACTTTTGTTTCGTAAAGTTTTAAAAGTTCATTTTTGTTTCGTAACGTTTGTAAACGTTTGGCTTAAATCGCTAAAAAGGTGAAACGTTTGGATTTGTTTCGTAACGTTTGTAAATATTTGGCTTAACTCGCTAAAAAGGTAAAACTCTTGAAATTTTGTAACGGTTGTAAACGTTTGGCTTAAATTGCTAAAAAGGTGAAACGCTTTGATTTGTTTCGTAACGTTTCTAAACATTTGGCTTAAATTGCTAAAAAGGGGAAACGTTTGGATTTTTTCATAACGTTTTAAACGTTTGGTTTTGTTTCGTAACGTTTGTAAACGTTCGGCTTAAATCGCTAAAAATTTGAAACGTTTGTATTTGTTTCATAAATTTTCTAAACGATTGGCTTAAATCGCTAAAAAGGTGAAATGTTTGGATTTGTTTCGTAACGTTTGTAAACGTTTGGCTTAAATTGCTAAAAATGTGACACGTTTGGATTAGTTTCATAACCTTTGTAGACGTTTGGCTTAAATCGCTAAATAGGTGAAACGTTTGGTTTTGTTTCGTAACCTTTGTAAACGTTTGGCTTAAATCGCGAAAAAGGTGAAACATTTGGATTTGTTTCATAACGTTTGTAAACGTTTTGCATAAATTGCTAAAAAGGTGACACGTTTGGATTTGTTTCGTAACCTTTGTAAACGTTTGGCTTAAATCGCCAAAACGGCGAAATGTTTGGATTTGTTTCGTAATGTTTGTAAATGTTTGGCTGAAATTGCTAAAATGGTGAAACGTTTGGATTTGTTTCTTATCATTTGTAAACGTTTGGCTTAAATCACTAAAAGGGAAAACGTTTGAATTGGTTATGTAACGTTTGAATACGTTTGGCTTAAGTCGCATAAAAGGTGAAACATTTCGATTTGTTTCGTAACGTTTGTAAACGATTGGCTTAAATCGCTAAAAAGGGGAAACGTTTGGATTTGTTTCGTAAGGTTTGTAAACGTTTGGCTTAAATTGCTAAAAAGGTGACACGTTTGGATTTATTTTTCACGTTTGTAAACGTTTGGCTTAAATCGCTAATAAGGAGAAACGTTTGGTTTTGTTTTGTGACCTTTGTAAACGTTTGGCTTAAATCGCTAAAAAGGTGAAACGTTTGGATTTATTTCGTAACATTTGTAAACGTTTTGCATAAATTTCTAAAAAGATGACACGTTTGGATTTGCTCCATAACATTTGTAAATGTTTGACTTAAATCGCTAAAAAGAAATGTTTGGATTTGTTTCGTAACATTTCTAAACGTTTGGCTTAAATTGCTAAAAAGGTGACACGTTTGGATTTGTTTCATAACCTTTGTAAACGTTTGGCTTAAATTGCTAAATAGGTGAAACGTTTGGTTTTGTTTCGTAACCTTTGTAAACGTTTGGCTTAAATCGCTAAAAAGGTGAAACGTTTGGATTTGTTTCGTAACGTTTGTAAACATTTTGCATAAATTGCTAAAAAGGTGACACGTTGGATTTGTTTCGTAACCTTTGTAAACGTTTGGCTTAAATCGCCAAAACGGTGAAACGTTTGGATTTGTTTCGTAACGTTTCTAAACGTTTGGCTGAAATTTCTAAAAAGGTGAAACGTTTGGATTTATTTCTTAACGTTTGTAAACGTTTGGCTTAAATCACTAAAAGGGGAAACGTTTGAATTGGTTCCATAACGTTTGAATAAGTTTTGCTTAAGTCGCAGAAAAGGTGAAACGTTTCGATTTGTTTCGTAACGTTTGTAAACGTTTGGCTTAAATCACTAAAAAGGTGAAACGTTTGGATTTGTTTCGTAATGTTTGTAAATGCTTGGCTTAAATCGCTAAAGAGGTGAAATGTTTGGTTTTGCAAGGTTATGAAATAAAACCAAACGTTTAAAACGTTACGAAACAAATCCAAACGTTTCACCTTTTAAGCGATTTAAGCCGTAACGTTTATAAACGTTTGTCTTAAATCGCTAAAAAGGTGAACCGTTTGGATTTGTTCCATAGCGTTTGTAAACGTTTGGCTTAAATTGAAACGTTTGGATTTGTTTCATAACGCTTGCAAACGTTTGGCTTACATTGCTAAAAAGGCAAAACGTTTGGTTTTGTTTCGTAGCGTTTGTAAACGTTTGGCTTAAATTGCTAAAAAGGTGAAACGTTTGGATTTGTTTCGTTGCATTTGTAAACGTTTGGCTTAAATTGCTAAAAAGGTGAAACGTTTGGATTTATTTCGTAATGTTTGTAAAGGTTTGGCTTAAATTGCTAAAAAGGTGAAATGTTTGGTTTTGTTTCATAACGTTCATAAACGTTCCGCTTAGATCTCTAAAAAGGTGAAACGTTTGGATTTGTTTCGTATCGTTTGTATATGTTTGGCTTAAATCGCTAAAAAGGTGAAACGTTTGAAATTTTGTAACGTTTGTAAACGTTTGGCGTAAATCGCTAAATAGGTGAAACGTTTTGATTTGTTGCATAACGTTTGTAAACATTTGGCTTAAATCACTAAAAGGGTGAAACATTTGGTATTGTTTTGTAACGTTTGTAAATGTTTCGATTTGTTTTGTAACGTTTTAAACGTTTATTTTTGTTTCGTAACGTTTGTAAACGTTTGGCTTAAATCGCTAAAAAGGTGAAAAGTTTGGATTTGTTTCGTAACGTTTGTAAACGTTTTGCATAAATTGCTAAAAAGATGACACGTTTGGATTTGTTTCCTAACGTTTGTAAACGTTTGGCTGAAATTGCTAAAAAAGGGAAACGTTTGGATTTGTTTCTTATCGTTTGTAAACGTTTGGCTTAAATCACTAAAAGAGGAAACGTTTAAATTGGTTCAGTGACGTTTGAATACGTTTGGCTCAAGTCGCAGAAAAGGTGACACGTTTCAATTTGTTTCGTAACGTTTGTAAACGATTGGCTTCAATCACTAAAAAGGTGAAACGTTTGGATTTATTTCGTAATGTTTGTAAACGTTTGGCTTAAATCGCTAAAAAGGTGAAACTTTTGGTTTTGAAAGGTTATGAAATAAAACCAAACGTTTAAAACATTACGAAGCAAATCCAAATGTTTCACCTTTTTAGCGATTTAAGCCGTAACGTTTATAAACGTTTGGCTTAAATCGCTAAGAAGGCAAAACGTTTGTTTTTTTTTCGTAACGTTTGTAAACGTTTGGCTTAAATTCCTAAAAAGGTGAAACGTTTGGATTTGTTTCGTTACATTTGTAAACGTTTGGCTTAAATTGCTAAAAAGGTGAAATGTTTGGATTTATTTCGTAATGTTTGTAAAGGTTTGGCTTAAATTGCTAAAAAGGTGAAATTTTTGCTTTTGTTTCATAACGTTTGTAAACGTTCCGCTTAAATCTCTAAAAAGGTGAAACGTTTGGATTTGTTTCGTATTGTTTGTATATGTTTTGCTTAAATCGCTAAAAAGGTGAAACGTTTGAAATTTTGTAAAGTTTGTAAACATTTGGCTTAAATCGCTAAATAGGTGAAACGTTTGCATTTGTTGCATAACGTTTGTAAACGTTTGGCTTAAATCGCTAAAAGGGTGAAACGTTTGGTATTGTTTTGTAACGTTTGAAAAACGTTTCAATTTGTTTCGTAACTTTTGTTTCGTAACGTTTTAAAAGTTCATTTTTGTTTCGTAACGTTTTTAAACGTTAGGCTTAAATCGCTAAAAAGGTGAAACGTTTGGATTTGTTTCGTAACGTTTGTAAATATTTGGCTTAACTCGCTAAAAAGGTAAAACTCTTGAAATTTTGTAACGGTTGTAAACGTTTGGCTTAAATTGCTAAAAAGGTGAAACGCTTTGATTTGTTTCGTAACGTTTGTAAACGTTTGGCTTAAATTGCTAAAAAGGGGAAACGTTTGGATTTTTTCGTAACGTTTTAAACGTTTGGTTTTGTTTCGTAACGTTTGTAAACGTTCGGCTTAAATCGCTAAAAATTTGAAACATTTGTATTTGTTTCATAACGTTTCTAAACGATTGGCTTAAATCGCTAAAAAGGTGAAATGTTTGGATTTGTTTCGTAACGTTTGTAAACGTTTGGCTTAAATTGCTAAAAATGTGGCACGTTTGGATTTGTTTCGTAACCTTTGTTGACGTTTGGCTTATATCGCTAAATAGGTGAAACGTTTGGTTTTGTTTCGTAACCTTTGTAAACGTTTGGCTTAAATCGCTAAAAAACGTGAAACATTTCGATTTGTTTCGTAACGTTTGTAAACGTTTTGCATAAATTGCTAAAAAGGTGACACGTTTGGATTTGTTTCGTAACCTTTGTAAACGTTTGGCTTAAATCGCCAAACCGATGAAACGTTTGGATTTGTTTCATAACGTTTGTAAACGTTTAGCTGAAATTGTTAAAAAGGTGAAACGTTTGGATTTGTTTCTTATCATTTGTAAACGTTTGGCTTAAATCACTAAAAGGGGAAATGTTTGAATTGGTTCCGTAACATTTGAATACATTTGGCTTAAGTCGCATAAAAGGTGAAACGTTTCGATTTGTTTTGTAACGTTTGTAAACGTTTGGCTCAAATCTCTAAAAAGGGGAAACGTTTGGATTTGTTTCGTAATGTTTGTAAACATTTGGCTTATATCGCTAAAAAGGTGAAACAAAACCAAACGTTTAAAACGTTACGAAACAAATCCAAACGTTTCACCTTTTTAGCGATTTAAGCCGTAACATTTATAAATGTTTGGCTTAAATCGCTAAAAAGGTGAACCGTTTGGATTTGTTCCATAGCGTTTGTAAATGTTTGGCTTAAATTGAAACGGTTGGATTTGTTTCATAACGCTTACAAACGTTTGGCTTAAATTGTTAAAAAGGAAAAACGTTTGGTTTTGTTTCGTAACGTTTGTAAACGTTTGGCTTATATTGCTAAAAAGGTGAAATGTTTGGATTTGTTTCGTTACATTTGTTAACGTTTGGCTTAAATTGCTAAAAAGGTGAAAGATTTGGATTTATTTCGTAATGTTTGTAAAGGTTTGGCTTAAATTTCTAAAAAGGGGAAACGTTTGGATTTATTTCGTAATGTTTGTAAGCGTTCCGCTGAAATCTCTAAAAAAGTTAAACGTTTGCATTTGTTTCGTATCGTTTGTATACGTTTGGCTTAAATCGCTAAAAAGGGGAAACATTTGGCTTAAATTGCTAAAAAGGTGAAACGCTTTGATTTGCTTCGTAACGTTTGTAAACATTTGGCTTAAATTGCTAAAATAGTGAAACGTTTGAATTTGTTTCGTAACGTTTTAAATGTCTGGTATTGTTTCGTTACGATTGTAAACGTTCGGCTTAAATCGCTAAAAATGTGAAATATTTGTATTTGTTTCGTAACGTTTGTAAACGATTGGCTTAAATGGCTAAAAAGGGGAAACGTTTGGATTTGTTTCGTAAGGTTTGTAAACGTTTGGCTTAAATTGCTAAAAAGGTGACACGTTTGGATTTATTTTTAACCTTTGTAAACGTTTGGCTTAAATCTCTAATAAGGTGAAACGTTTGGTTTTGTTTTGTGACCTTTGTAAATGTTTGGCTTAAATCGCTAAAAAGGTGAAACGTTTGGATTTATTTCGTAACATTTGTAAACGTTTTGCATAAATTTCTAAAAAGATGACACATTTGGATTTGTTCCATAATATTTTCAAACGTTTGGCTTAAATCGCTAAAAAGGTGAAACATTTAGGTTTGTTTCATAACATTTGCAAACGTTTGGCTTAATTCGCTAAAAGGGTGAAATGTTTGGATTTGTTCTGAAACGTTTGAAAATGTTTGGCTTAAGTCGCAAAAAAGGAGAAATGTTTAGATTTGTTTCGTAACTTTTGTAAATGTTTTGCTTAAATCGCTAAAAAGGTGAAAACGTTTGGTTTGTTTCGTAACGTTTGTAAACGTTTGGTTTAAATCGCTAAAAGGTGAAACGTTTGGTTTTGAAAGGTTATGAAACAAAGCCAAACGTTTAAAATGTTACGAAACAAATCCAAACGTTTCACCTTTTTAGCGATTTAAGACGTAATGTTTATAAACATTTCGCTTAAATCGCTAAAAAGGGGAAACATTTGGATTCGTTCCATAATGTTTGTAAACGTTTGGCTTAAATTGAAACGTTAGATTTGTTTCATAACGTTTGCAAACGTTTGGCTTAAATTGCTAAAAAGGTAAAACGTTTGGTTTTGTTTCGTAACGTTTGGGTGGATTAGTTTCGTAATGTTTGTAAACGTTTGGCTTCAATCGCGAAAATGGTGAAACGTTTGGATTTGTTTCGTAACGATTGTAAACGTTTGGCTTAAATCGCTGAAAAAGTGAAACGTTTGGATTTGTTTCGTAACGTTTTAAACGTTTAGCTGAAATCGCTAAAATGGGGGATATTTTAAATTTGTTTCGTAAAGTTTGTAAACGTTTGGCTAATATCGCTAAAAAGGTGAAACGTTTGGTTTTGTTTCGTAACGTTTGTAAACGTTCCGCTTCAATCACTAAAAAAATGAAACGTTTGGATTTATTTTGTAATGTTTGTAAACGTTTGGCTTAAATTGCTAAAAAGATGAAACACTTGGATTTGTTTCGTAATGTTTGTAAACGTTCGGCTTAAATCGCGAAACAGGTGAAACGTTTGGTTTTGTTTCGTAACGTTTGTAAATGTTCGCCTTAAATCGTGAAACAGGTGAAACGTTTGGTTTTGTTTCGTAACATTTGTAAACGTTCGGCTTAAATCTCTAAAAAGGTGAAAGGTTAGGATTTGTTTCGTAACGTTTGTAAACGTTCGGCCTAAACCACTAAAAAGTGGAAGAGTTTTGTTTTGTTACGTAAACATTGTAAACGTTCGGCTTTAATCGCTAAAAGGGTGGAACTCTTGGATTTGTTTCGTAATGTTTTAAACGTTTAGATTTATTTCAAAATGTTTGTATTCGTTTCATAACGCTTGTAAACGTTTGGCCTCAATCACTAATAAGGTGAAACGTTTGGATTTGTTTCGTAACGTTTGTAAAAGTTTGGCTTAAATCACTACAAATGAGAAACGTTTGGATTTGTTTCGTAACATTTGTAAACGTTTGGCTTGAATTACTAAAAATGTGAAACGTTTGGATTTGTTTCGTAACGTTTACAAAGGTTTGGTTTTGTTTCGTAACGTTAATAAACGTTTGGCTTAAATCGCTAAAATGGGAAAAGGTTTGGTTTTGGTTTTAACGTTTTTAAACGTTTGGATTTGTATTGTAACGTTTGTAAACGATTGCCTTAAATCGCTAAAAAGGTGAAACATTTGGTTTTCTTTCGTAATGTTTGTAAACGTTTGGCTTAAATCGCTAAAAAGGTGAAACGATTGGATTTGTTTCGTAACGTTTGTAAACGTTATGCTTAAATCGCTAAAAAAGTGAAACATTTGGATTTGTTTCGTAACGTTTGTAAACATATGGCTTAAATCGCTAAAAGGGTGAAACGCTTGGTTTTGTTTCGTAACGTTTGTAAATGTTTGGCTTAAATCACTAAAAAGGGGAGACGCTTGGTTTTGTTTCGTAACGTTTGTAAATGTTTGGCTTAAATCACTAAAAAGGTGAGACGTTTTATTTTGTTTAGTAACGTTTGTAAACGGTTGGATTTGTTTCTTAATGTTTTAAACGTTTGGTTTTGTTTCGTAACGTTTGTAAATGTTTGGCTTAAATCGTTAAAATGGGGAAACGTTTCGTTTTGTTTCGTAATTTTTGTAAACGTTTGGCTTAAATCGCTAAAAAGGTGAAACGTTTGGATTTGTTTCGTAACGTTTGTAAACGTTTGGGTTGAATCGCTAAAAAGGTGAAACGTTTGGATTTGTTTTGTAGCGTTTGTAAACGATTGGCTTAAATCGCTAAAAATGGGAAACGTTTGGTTTTGTTCCATAATGTTAGTAAGTGTTTGGCTTAAATCATTAAAATGGTGAAACGTTTCGTTTTGTTTCGTAATTTTTGTAAACGTTTGGCTTAAATCGCTAAAAAAGGGGAAACGTTTGGATTTGTTTCGTTGCATTTATAAACGTTTGGCTTAAATCTCTAAAAAGGTGAAACATTTGGTTTGTTTCGTAACTTTTGCAAACTTTTGGCTTAAATTGCTAAAAATGTGAAACGTATCGATTAGTTTCGTAATGTTTGTAAACGTTTGGCTTCAATCGCCAAAAAGGTTAAACGTTTGGATTTGTTTCATAACGATTGTAAACGTTTGGCTTAAATCGCTGAAAACCTGAAACGTTTGGATTTGTTTCGTAACGTTTAGCTGAAATTGCTAAAATGAGGAAACGTTTGAATTTTTTTCGTAAACTTTGTAAACGTTTTGCTAATATCGCTAAAAAGGTGAAACGTTTGGTTTTGTTTCGTAACGTTTGTAAACGTTCAGCTTGAATCACTAAAAAGGTGAAATGTTTGGATTTGTTTCGTAACGTTTGTAAACGTTTGGCTTAATTTGCTAAAAAGATGAAATGCTTGGATTTGTTTCGTAATGTTTGTAAACGTTTGGATTTGTTTCGTAACGTTTGTAAATGTTCGACTTAAATCCCGAAAAAGGTGAAACGTTAGTTTTACTTCGTAACATTTGTAAACGTTCGGCCTAAATCTCTAAAACGGTGAAAGGTTATCATTTTTTTATTAACGTTTGTAAACGTTCGGCCTAAATCGCTAAAAAGGTGAAACGTTTGGTTTCGTTTCGTAAACATTGTAAACGTTCGGCTTTTATCGCTTAAAAGGTGAAACGCTTGGATTTGTTTCGTAACGTTTTAAACATTTAGATTTATTTCAAAACATTTGTATTCGTTTCGTAACGCTTGTAAACGTTTGGCTTCAATCACTAAAAAGGTGAAACGTTTGGATTTGTTTCGTTACGTTTGTTAACATATGGCTTAAATCGCTAAAAAGGTGAAACGTTTGGTTTTGTTTCATAATGTTTGTAAATGTTTGGCTTAAATCACTAAAAAGGTGAGACGTTTGGTTTTGTTTCGTAAGGTTTGTAAATGTTTGCCTTAAATCACAAAAAAGGTGAGACGTTTTGTTTTGTTTCGTAATGTCTGTAAACGTTTGGATTTGTTTCATAACGTTTGTTTCTTAACGTTTTAAACGTTTGGTTTTTTTTCGTAACGTTTGGAAATGTTTGGCTTAAATCGTTAAAATGGTGAAACGTTTCGTTTTGTTTCGTAATTTTTGTAAACGTTTGGCTTAAATCGCTAAAAAGGTGAAACGTTTGGATTTGTTTCGTAACGTTTGTAAACGTTTGGGTTGAATCGCTAAAAAGGTGAAACATTTGGATTTGTTTCGTAGCGTTTGTAAACGATTGGCTTAAATCGCAAAAAATGGGAAACGTTTGGTTTTGTTCAATAATGTTAATAAACGTTTGGCTTAAATTGCTAAAACGGTAAAACGCTTGGATTTGTTTTGTAACGTTTGTCAATGTTTGGCTTAAACTGCTAAAAAAGGGGAAACGTTTGGATATGTTTCGTTGCGTTTATAAACGTTTGGCTTAAATCTCTAAAAAGGTGAAACGCTTGGTTTGTTTCTTAACGTTTGTAAACTTTTGGCTTAAATTGCTAAAAATATGAAACGTATGGATTAGTTTCGTAATGTTTGTAAACGTTTGGCTTCAATCGCAAAAAAGGTGAAACGTTTGGATTTGTTTCATAACGATTGTAAACGTTTGGCTTAAATCGCTGAAAAGCTGAAACGTTTGGATTTGTTTCGTAACGTTTTAAACTTTTAGCTGAAATCGCTAAAATGGGGAAACATTTGAATTTGTTTCGTAAACTTTGTATACGTTTGGCTAATATAGCTAAAAAGGTGAAACGTTTGGTTTTGTTTCATAACGTTTGTAAACGTACAGCTTGAATCAATAAAAAGATGAAACGTTTGGATTTGTTTCGTAACGTTTGTAAATGTTTGGCTTAATTTGCTAAAAAGATGAAACTCTTGGATTTGTTTCGTAATGTTTTTAAACGTTTGGATTTGTTTCGTAACGTTTGTAAATGTTCGGCTTAAATCCCAAAAAAGGTGAAATGTTTAGTTTTGCTTCGTAACATTTGTAAACGTTCGGCTTAAATCTCTAAAAAGGTGAAAGGTTAGGAGTTTTTTCATAACGTTTGTAAACGTTCGGCCTAAATCGCTAAAAAGGTGAAACGTTTGGTTTTGTTTCGTAAACATTGTAAACGTTCGGCTTTTATCGCTAAAAAGGTGAAACACTTGGATTCGTTTCGTAATGTTTTAAACATTTAGATTTATTTCAAAACATTTGTATTCGTTTCGTAACGATTGTAAACGTTTGGCTTCAATCACTAAAAAGCTGAAACGTTTGGATTTGTTTAGTAACGTTTGTAAACGTTTTGCTTAAATCACTAAAAATGTGAAACGTTTGGATTTGTTTCGTAACGTTTGTAAACGTTTGGCTTAAATCACTAAAAATGTGAAACGTTTGGATTTGTTTCGTAACGTTTGTATACGTTTGGCTTAAATCACTAAAAATGTGAAACGTTTGGATTTGTTTCGTAACGTTTGTAAACATTTGGCTTAAATCACTAAAAATGTGAAACGTTTGGATTTGTTTCGTAACGTTTGTAAACAAATGGCTTAAATCGCTAAAAAGGTGAAACGTTTGGTTTTGTTTCGTAACGTTTGTAAATGTTTGGCTTAAATCACTAAAAAGGTGAGACGTTTGGTTTTTTTTCGTAACGTTTGTAAATGTTTGGCTTAAATTACTAAAAAGGTGAGACGTTTTGTTTTGTTTCGTAACGTTTGTAAACGTTTGGATTTGTTTCATAACGTTTGTTTTTAACGTTTTTAACGTTTGGTTTTGCTTCGCAACGTTTGTAAATGTTTGGCTTATATCGTTAAATGGTGAAACGTTTGGTTTTGTTTCGTAACGTTTGTAAACGTTTGGCTTAAATCACTAAAAATGTGAAACATTTGGTTTTGTTTCGTAACGTTAGTAAATGTTTTGCTTAAATTGCTAAAAAGGTAAGACACTTGGATTTATTTCGTAACGTTTGTAAACGTTTGGCTTAAATCGCTAAAAAGTGTAACATTTAGATTTGTTTCGTAACGTTTGTAAACGTTTTGCTTAAATCGCTAAAACGGTGAAACGTTTGGATTTGTTTCGCTACGTTTGTAAACGTTTGGCTTAAATCGCTAAAAAGGGGAAACGTTTCGATTTGTTTCGTAACGTTTGCAAAGTTTGGCTTAAATTGCTAAAAAGGTGAAAAATTTTTATTTGTTTCGTAATCTTTGTAAACGTTTGGCTTGACTCGCTAAAAAGTTCAAACGTTTCGATTTGTTCCATAAGTTTGTAAATGTTTGGCTTAAATCACTAAAAAGGTGAGATGTTTGGTTTTGTTTCGTAACGTTTGTAAACGTTTTGATTTGTTTCGTAACTTTTTAAACGTTTGGTTTTGTTTCGTAACGTTTTTAAATGTTTGGCTTAAATCGCTAAAGAGGTGAAACATTTGGTTTTGTTTCGTAGCGTTTGTAAACGTTTGGCTTAAATCGTAAAAAGGGTGAAACATTTGGCTTTGTTTCGTAATGTTTGTAAACATTTCGATTTGTTTTGTAACGTTTGTTTCGTAACGTTTTAACATATTTGTTTTGTTTCATAATGCTTGTCAACGTTAGGCTTAAATTGTTAAAAAGGTAAAACGCTTGGATTTGTTTCGTAACGTTTGTAAACGTTTGGCTTAAATTGATAAAAAAGGGGAAACGTTTGGATTTGTTTCGTTGCGTTTATAAACGTTAGGCTTAAATCTCTAAAAAGGTGAAACGATTGGTTTGTTTCGTAACGTTTGTAAACTTTTGGCTTAAATTGCTAAAAATACGAAACGTATGGATTAGTTTCATAATGTTTCTAAACGTTTGGCTTCAATCGCGAAAAAGGTGAAACTTTTGGATTTGTTTCGTAACGATTGTAAACGTTTGGCTTAAATCGCTGAAAAGGTGAAACGTTTGGATTTGTTTCGTAATGTTTTAAACGTTTAGCTGAAATCGCTAAAACGGGGAAAAATTTGAATTTGTTTCGTAGAGTTTGTAAACGTTTGCCTAATATCGCTTAAAAGGGGAAACGTTTGGTTTTGTTTCGTAACGTTTGTAAACGTTCCGCTTGAATCAGTAAAAAGGTGAAACGTTTGGATTTGTTTCGTAACGTTTGTAAACGTTTGGCTTAAATTGCTAAAAAGATGAAACGCTTGGATTTGATTCGTAATGTTTGTAAACGTTTGGCTTAAATTGCTAAAAAGGTTAAACGTTTGGATTTGTTTCGTAACGTTTGTAAATGTTCGGCTTAAATCGCAAAAAAGTTGAAACGTTTGGTTTTGTTTCATACATTTGTAAACATTCGGCTTAAATCTCTAAAAAGGTGAAAGGTTAGGATTTGTTTCGTAACGTTTGTAAACGTTCGGCCTAAATCGTAAAAGAGGCGAAACGTTTGGTTTTTTTCCGTAAACATTGTAAACATTCGGCTTTAATCAATAAAAAGGTGAAACATTGTAAACATTGTAAATGTTTGGTTTTGTTTCGTATTTGTTTCGTAACGCTTGTAAACGTTTGGCTTCAATCACTAAAAATGTGAAACGTTTGGATTTATTTCGTAATATTTTTAAATGTTTGGCTTAAATCACTAAAAATGTCAAACGTTTGGATTTGTTTCATAACGTTTACAAACGTTTGGTTTTGTTTCGTTTACAAACGTTTGGATTTGTTTCGTAACGTTTATAAACGTTTGGCATAAATCGCTAAAATGGGGAAATGTTTGGTTTTGGTTTTTAACGTTTGTAAACGTTTGGATTTGTTTTGTAGCGTTTGTAAACGATTGACTTAAATGGCTAAAAAGGTGAAACATTTGGTTTTCTTTCGTAACGTTTGTAAACGTTTGGCTTAAATCGCTAAAAAAGGTGAAACGATTGGATTTTTTTTGTAACGTTTGTAAACATTAGGCTTAAATCGCTAAAAAGGTGAAACATTTGGATTTTTTCCGTAACGTTTGTAAACACATGGCTTCAATCGCTAAAAAGGTGAAACGTTTGGTTTTGTTTCGTAACGTTTGTAAATGTTTGGCTTAAATCACTACAAAGGTGAAACATTTGGTTTTGTTTCTTAACGTTTTAAACGTTTGGTTTTGTTTCTTAACATTTGTAAATGTTTGGCTTAAATTGCTAAAAATGTGAAACGCTTGGTTTTCTTTCGTAACGTTTGTAAAAAACGTTTGGCTTAAATCGCTGAAAAGTTTAAATGTTTTGTTTCGTAATGTTTGTACACGTTTCGATTTGTTTCGTAACGTTTCTTTCGTAACATTTTAAACATTTTGATTTGTTTCGTAATGTTTGTAAACGTTTGGATTAAATCGCTAATAAGGTGAAACGTTTGGTTTTGTTTCGTAAATTTTGTAAAGATTTGGCTTAAATCGCTAAAAAGGTGAAACGTTTGGATTTGTTTCGTAACGTTTTTAAACGTTTGGGTTCAATCGCTAAAAAGGTGAAACGGTTGGATTTGTCTCGTAGCGCTTGTAAACGATTGGCTTAAATCGCTAAAAATGTGAAACGTTTGGTTTTGTTCCGTAACGTTTGTGAACGTAATGCTTAAATTGCTAAAAAGGTGAAACATTTTGTTTTGTTTCGTAACGTTTGTAAACGTTTGGCTTGAATCGCTAAAACGGTGAAACGTTTGGTTTTGTTTCGTAACGTTTGTAAACGTTTCGATTTGTTTAACAACGTTTTAAACGTTTTGTTTTGTTTCGTAACATTTGTAAACTTTTGGCTTAAATCGCTAAAAAGGTGAAACGTTTGGTTTTGTTTCGTAATTTTTGTAAACATTTGGCTTAAATCGCTAAAAAGGTGAAAGGTTTGGATTTGTTTAGTAACGTTTATAAACGTTTGGGTTCAATCGCTAAAAAGGTGAAACGTTTGGATTTGTTTCGTAGCGTTTGTAAACGATTGGCTTAAATCGCTAAAAATGTGAAACATTTGGTTTTGTTCCATAATGTTAGTAAATGTTTGGCTTAAATTGCTAAAAAGGTAAAATGCTTGGATTTGTTTCGTAACGTTTGTAAACGTTTGGCTTAAATTGCTAAAAAATGGGAAACGTTTGGATTTGTTTCGTAGCGTTTATAAAGGTTTGGCTTAAATGGCTAAAAAGGTGAAACGCGTGGTTTGCTTTGTAACGTTTGTTAACTTTCAGCTTCAATTGCTAAAAATGTGAAACGTATGGATTAGTTTCGTAATGTTTGTAAACGTTTGGCTTCAATCGCAAAAAAGGTGAAACGTTTGGATTTGTTTCATAACGATTCTAAAAGTTTGGCTTAAATTGCTGAAAAGGTGAAACGTTTGGATTTGTTTCGTAATGTTTTAAACGTTTAGCTGAAATCGCTAAAATGGGGAAACGTTTGAATTTGTTTCGTAAAGTTTGTAAACGTTCGGCTAAAATCACAAAAAAGGTGAAACGTTTGGTTTTGTTTCGTAACGTTTGTAAACGTTCCGCATGATTCACTAAAAAGGTGAAATGTTTGGATTTATTTCGTAACGTTTGTAAACGTTTGTCTTAAATTGCTAAAAAGATGAAACGCTTGGATTTATTTCGTAACGTTTGTCTTAAATTGCGAAAAAGGTGAAACGTTTGGATTTGTTTCGTAACGTTTGTAAACGTTCGGCTTAAATCTCTAGGAGGTTAGGATTTGTTTCGTAACCTTTGTAAATGTTCGGCCTAAATCATTAAGACAAACGTTTGTAAACGTTTGGGTTCAATCGCTAAAAAGGTGAAACGTTTGGTTTTGTTTCGTAAACATTGTAAACGTTCGGCTTTAATCGCTAAAAAGGTGAAACGCTTGGATTTGTTTCGTAACGTTTTAATGGTTTAGATTTATTTCAAAACGTTTGTATTTGTTTTGTAACGCTTCTAAACGTTTGGCTTCAATCACTAAAAAGGTGAAACATTTGGATTTGTTTCGTAACGTTTGTAAACGTTTGGCTTAAATCGCTAAAAAGGTGAAACAATTGGATTTGTTTCGTAATGTTTGTAAACGTTAGGCTTAAATCGCTAAAAAGGTGAAATGTTTAGATTTATTTCGTAACTTTTATAAACATATGGCTTAAATTGCTAAAACGGTGAAACGTTTGGTTTTGTTTCGTAACGTTTGTAAATGTTTGGCTTAAATCAATAAAAAGGTGAGACTTTTGGTTTTGTTTCGTAATGTTTGTAAATGTTTGGCTTAAATCACTAAAAAGGTGAGACGTTTGGTTTTGTTTCGTAATGTTTGTAAACGTTTGGATTTGTTTCGTAACTTTTATTTCTTAACGTTTTTAACGTTTGGTTTTGTTTCGTAACGTTTGTAAATGTTTGGCTTAAATCGCTAAAAAGGTGAAACGTTTGGTTTTTTTGTAACTTTTGTGAACGTTTTGCTTAAATCGCCAAAAAGGTTAAACATTTGGTTTTGTTTCGTAACGCTTCTAAACATTTCGATTTGTTTCTTAACATTTTAAACATTTTGTTTCGTTTCGTAACGTTTGTAAATGTTTGGCTTAAATTGCTAAAAAGGTGAAACATTTGGTTTTGTTTCGTAACGTTTGTAAATGTTTGGCTCAAATCGCTAAAAAGTTGAAACGTTTGGTTTTGCTTCGTAACTTTTGTAAACGTTTCGATTTGTTTTGTAACGTTTTAAGCATTTTGTTTTGTTTCGTAACGTTTATAAACGTTTGGCTTAAATCGGTAAAAAGGTGAAACGTTTGGTTTTGTTTCGTAATTTTTGTAAACGTTTTGCTGAAATCGCTAAAAAGGTGAAACGTTAGGATTTGTTTCGTAACGTTTGTAAACGTTTGGGTTCAATCGCTAAAAAGGTCAAACGTTTGCATTTGTTTCGTAGCGTTTGTAAACGATTGGCTTAAATCGCTAAAAATGTGAAACGTTTGGTTTTCTTCCATAATGTTAGTAAACATTTGGCTTATATTGCTAAAATGGTAAAACACATGGATTTGTTTCGTATCGTTTGTAAACGTTTGGCTTAAATTGCTAAAAAAAGGGGAAACGTTTGGATTTGATTCGTAGCGTTTATAAAAGTTTGGCTTAAATCGCTAAAAAGGTGAAACGCTTGGTTTGTTTCGTAACGTTTGTAAACGTTTGCCTTAAATTGCTAAAAATGTGAAACGTATGGATTTGTTTCGTAATGTTTATAAACGTTTGGCTTAAATTGCTAAAAAATGGGAAACATTTGGATTTGTTTCCTAGCGTTTATAAAGGTTTGGCTTAAATGGCTAAAAAGGTGAAACGCGTGGTTTGCTTCGTAACGTTTGTTAACTTTCGGCTTTAATTGCTAAAAAAATGTGAAACGTATGGATTAGTTTCGTAATGTTTGTAAACGTTTGGCTTCAATCGCGAAAAAGGGGAAACGTTTGGATTTGTTTCATAACGATTCTAAACGTTTGGCTTAAATTGCTAAAAAGGTGAAACGTTTGGATTTGTTTCGTAATGTTTTAAACGTTTAGCTGAAATCGCTAAAATGGGGAAACGTTTGAATTTGTTTCGTAAAGTTTGTAAACATTCGGCTAAAACCGCAAAAAAGATGAAACGTTTGGTTTTGTTTCGTAACATTTGTAAACGTTCCGCATGATTCACTAAAAAGGTGAAATGTTTGGATTTGTTTCGTAACGTTTGTAAATGTTTGTCTTAAATTGCTAAAAAGATGAAACGCTTGGATTTATTTCGTAACGTTTGTAAACGTTTGGTTTAAATTGCGAAAAATGTGAAACGTTTAGATTTGTTTCGTAACGTTTGTAAACGTTCGGCTTAAATCTCTAGGAGGTTAGGATTTGTTTCGTAACCTATGTAAACGTTCGGCCTAAATCATTTAAAAAGTGAAACGTTTGGTTTTGTTTCGTAAAGCTTGTAAACGTTTGGCTTCAATCACTAAAAAGGTGAAACGTTTGGATTTGTTTCGTAACGTTTGTAAACGTTTGTCTTAAATCGCTAAAAAGGTGAAACAATTGGATTTGTTTCGTAACGTTAGGCTTAAATCGCTAAAAAGGTGAAATGTTTAGATTTATTTCGTAACTTTTATAATCATATGGCTTAAATTGCTAAAACGGTGAAACGTTTGGTTTTGTTTCGTAACGTTTGTAAATGTTTGGCTTAAATCAATAAAAAGGTGAGACTTTTGGTTTTGTTTCGTAATGTTTGTAAATGTTTGGCTTAAATCACTAAAAAGGTGAGACGTTTGGTTTTGTTTCGTAATGTTTGTAAACGTTTGGATTTGTTTCGTAACTTTTATTTCTTAACGTTTTTAACGTTTGGTTTTGTTTCGTAACATTTGTAAATGTTTGGCTTAAATCGCTAAAAAGGTGAAACGTTTGGTTTTTTTGTAACTTTTGTGAACGTTTTGCTTAAATCGCCAAAAAGGTTAAACATTTGGTTTTGTTTCGTAACGCTTCTAAACATTTCGATTTGTTTCTTAACATTTTAAACATTTTGTTTCGTTTCGTAACGTTTGTAAATGTTTGGCTTAAATTGCTAAAAAGGTGAAACATTTGGTTTTGTTTCGTAACGTTTGTAAATGTTTGGCTCAAATCGCTAAAAAGTTGAAACGTTTGGTTTTGCTTCGTATCTTTTGTAAACGTTTCGATTTGTTTTGTAACGTTTTAAGCATTTTGTTTTGTTTCGTAACGTTTATAAACGTTTGGCTTAAATCGGTAAAAAGGTGAAACGTTTGGTTTTGTTTCGTAATTTTTGTAAACGTTTTGCTGAAATCGCTAAAAAGGTAAAACGTTAGGATTTGTTTCGTAACGTTTGTAAACGTTTGGGTTCAATCGCTAAAAAGGTCAAACGTTTGCATTTGTTTCGTAGCGTTTGTAAACGATTGGCTTAAATCGCTAAAAATGTGAAACGTTTGGTTTTCTTCCATAATGTTAGTAAACATTTGGCTTATATTGCTAAAATGGTAAAACACATGGATTTGTTTCGTATCGTTTGTAAACGTTTGGCTTAAATTGCTAAAAAAAGGGGAAACGTTTGGATTTGATTCGTAGCGTTTATAAACGTTTGGCTTAAATCGCTAAAAAGGTGAAACGCTTGGTTTGTTTCGTAACGTTTGTAAACTTTTGCCTTAAATTGCTAAAAATGTGAAACGTATGGATTTGTTTCGTAATGTTTATAAACGTTTGGCTTAAATTGCTAAAAAATGGGAAACATTTGGATTTGTTTCGTAGCGTTTAAAAAGGTTTGGCTTAAATGGCTAAAAAAGTGAAACGCGTGGTTTGCTTCGTAACGTTTGTTAACTTTCGGCTTTAATTGCTAAAAAAATGTGAAACGTATGGATTAGTTTCGTAATGTTTGTAAACGTTTTGCTTCAATCGCGAAAAAGGGGAAACGTTTGGATTTGTTTCATAACGATTCTAAACGTTTGGCTTAAATTGCTGAAAAGGTGAAACGTTTGGATTTGTTTCGTAATGTTTTAAACGTTTAGCTGAAATCGCTAAAATGGGGAAACGTTTGAATTTGTTTCGTAAAGTTTGTAAACATTCGGCTAAAACCGCAAAAAATATGAAACGTTTGGTTTTGTTTCGTAACATTTGTAAACGTTCCGCATGATTCACTAAAAAGGTGAAATGTTTGGATTTGTTTCATAACGTTTGTAAATGTTTGTCTTAAATTGCTAAAAAGATGAAACGCTTGGATTTATTTCGTAACGTTTGTAAACGTTTGGCTTAAATTGCGAAAAATGTGAAACGTTTAGATTTGTTTCGTAACGTTTGTAAACGTTCGGCTTAAATCTCTAGGAGGTTAGGATTTATTTCGTAACCTTTGTAAACGTTCGGCCTAAATCATTTAAAAAGTGAAACGTTTGGTTTTGTTTCGTAAAGCTTGTAAACGTTTGGCTTCAATCAATAAAAAGGTGAAACGTTTGGATTTGTTTCGTAACGTTTGTAAATGTTTGTCTTAAATCGCTAAAAAGGTGAGACGATTGGATTTGTTTCGTAATGTTTGTAAACGTTAGGCTTAAATCGCTAAAAAGGTGAAATGTTTGGATTTATTTCGTAACTTTTATAAACATATGGCTTAAATTGCTAAAACGGTGAAACGTTTGGTTTTGTTTCGTAACGTTTGTAAATGTTTGGCTTAAATCAATAAAAAGGTGAGACTTTTGGTTTTGTTTCGTAACATTTGTAAATATTTGGCTTAAATCACTAAAAAGGTGAGACGTTTGGTTTTGTTTCGTAACGTTTGTAAACGTTTGGATTTGTTTCGTAATGTTTATTTCTTAACGTTTTTTAAGTTTTGGTTTTGTTTCGTAACGTTTGTAAATGTTTGGCTTAAATCGCTAAAAAGGTGAAACGTTTGGTTTTTTTGTAACTTTTGTGAACGTTTTGCTTAAATCGCCAAAAAGGTTAAACATTTGGTTTTGTTTCGTAACGGTTCTAAACATTTCAATTAGTTTCTTAACGTTTGTTTCGTAACGTTTTAAACATTTTGTTTTGTTTCGTAACGTTTGTAAATGTTTGGCTTAAATTGCTAAAAAGGTGAAACATTTGGTTTGGTTTCGTAACGTTTGTAAATGTTTGGCTCAAATCGCTTAATAGTTGAAACGTTTGGTTTTGCTTCGTAACTTTTGTAAACGTTTCGATTTGTTTTGTAAAGTTTTAAGCATTTTGTTTTGTTTCGTAACGTTTATAAATGTTTGGCTTAAATCGGTAAAAAGGTGAAACGTTTGGTTTTGTTTCGTAATTTTTGTAAACGTTTTGTTGAAATCGCTAAAAAGGTGAAACGTTAGGATTTGTTTCGTAACGTTTGTAAACGTTTGGGTTCAATCGCTAAAAAGGTCAAACGTTTGCATTTGTTTCGTAACATTTGTTTGTAAACGTTTGGATTTGTTTCGTAATGTTTATTTCTTAACGTTTTTTAACTTTTGGTTTTGTTTCGTAACGTTTGTAAATGTTTGGCTTAAATCACTAAAAAGGTGAAACGTTTGGTTTTTTTGTAACTTTTGTGAACGTTTTGCTTAAATCGCCAAAAAGGTTAAACATTTGGTTTTGTTTCGTAACGCTTCTAAACATTTCAATTAGTTTCTTAACGTTTGTTTCGTAACGTTTTAAACATTTTGTTTTGTTTCGTAACGTTTGTAAATGTTTGGCTTAAATTGCTAAAAAGGTGAAACATTTGGTTTGGTTTCGTAACGTTTGTAAATGTTTGGCGCAAATCGCTTAAAAGTTGAAACGTTTGGTTTTGCTTCGTAACTTTTGTAAACGTTTCGATTTGTTTTGTAAAGTTTTAAGCATTTTGTTTTGTTTCGTAACGTTTATAAATGTTTGGCTTAAATCGGTAAAAAGGTGAAACGTTTGGTTTTGTTTCGTAATTTTTGTAAACGTTTTGCTGAAATCGCTAAAAAGGTGAAATGTAGGATTTGTTTCGTAACGTTTGTAAACGTTTGGGTTCAATCGCTAAAAAGGTCAAACGTTTGCATTTGTTTCGTAACATTTGTTTCGTAACGTTTTAAACGTTTTGTTTTGTTTAGTAACGTTTGTAAACGTTTGGCTTAAATCACTAAAAAGGAGAAACGTTTGGTTTTGTTTCGTAATTTTTGTCAACGTTTGGCTTAAATAATAAGGTGAAACGTTTGAATTTGTTTCGTAACGTTTGTAAACGTTTGGGTTCAATCGCTAAAAAGGTGAAACGTTTGGATTTGTTTCGTAGCATTTGTAAACGATTGGCTTAAATCGCTAAAAATGTGAAACGTTTGGTTTTGTTCCGTAACGTTAGCAAATGTTTTACTTAAATTGCTAAAAAGGTAAAACGATTGGATTTATTTCGTAATGTTTGTAAAAGTTTGGCTTAAATCGCTAAAAAATGTAACATTTGGATTTGTTTCGTAATGTTTGCAAACGTTTCGCTTAAATCGCAAAAAAGGTGAAACATTTGGATTTTTTTCGTAACGTTTGTAGATGTTTGGCTTAAATCGATAAAATGGTGAAACGATTGGATTTGTTTTGTTACGTTTGTAAACGTTTCGCTTAAATCGCTAAAAAGGGGAAACAATTTGATTTATTTCGTAACGTTTGTAAACGTTTGGCTTAAATTTCTAAAAAGGTGAGAAATTTTGATATATTTCATAATCTTTATAAACGTTTGGCTTGAATTGCTAAAAAGTTGAAACGTTTGGATTTGTTTCCTACGTTTGTAAATGTTTGACTTAAATCACTAAAAAGGTGAGACGTTTGGTTTTGTTTCGTAACGTTTGTAAACGTTGGGATTTGTTTTGTAATGTTTGTTTCGTAACGTTTAAAACGTTTGGTTTTATTCCGTAACGTTTGTAAATGTTTGGCTTAAATCGCTAAAAAGGTGAAACATTTGGTTTTGTTTCGCAACGTTTGTAAACGTTTGGCTTAAATCGCTAAAAAGGTGAAACGTTTGGTTTTGTTTCGTAACGTTTGTAAACGTTTCGATTTGTTTCATAACGTTTGTTTCTTAACGTTTGAAACATTCGGTTTTTTTTCGTAACGTTTGTAAACATTTGGCTTAAATCGCTAAAAAGGTGAAAGGTTTGGTTTTGTTTAGTAATTTTTGTAAACGTTTGGCTTAAATCGCTAACAAGGTGAAACGTCTGGATTTGTTTCGTAACGTTTGTAAACGTTTGGGTTCAATCACTAAAAAGGAGAACGTTTGAATTTGTTTCGTAGCGTTTGTAAACGATTGGCTTAAATCGCTAAAAATGTGAAACGTCTGGTTTTGTTCCATAATGTTAGTAAACGTTTGGCTTATATTGCTAAAATGGTAAAACACATGGATTTGTTTCGTATCGTTTGTAAACGTTTGGCTTAAATTGCTAAAAAAAGGGGAAACGTTTGGATTTGATTCGTAGCGTTTATAAACGTTTGTCTTAAATCGCTAAAAAGGTGAAACGCTTGGTTTGTTTCGTAACGTTTGTAAACTTTTGCCTTAAATTGCTAAAAATGTGAAACGTATGGATTTGTTTCGTAATGTTTATAAACGTTTGGCTTAAATTGCTAAAAATTGGGAAACATTTGGATTTGTTTCGTAGCGTTTATAAAGGTTTGGCTTAAATGGCTAAAAAGGTGAAACGCGTGGTTTGCTTCGTAACGTTTGTTAACTTTCGGCTTTAATTGCTAAAAATATGTAAAACGTATGGATTAGTTTCGTAATGTTTGTAAACGTTTGGCTTCAATCGCGAAAAAGGGGAAACGTTTGGATTTGTTTCATAACGATTCTAAACGTTTGGCTTAAATTGCTGAAAAGGTGAAACGTTTGGATTTGTTTCGTAATGTTTTAAACGTTTAGCTGAAATCGCTAAAATGGGGAAACGTTTGAATTTGTTTCGTAAAGTTTGTAAACATTCGGCTAAAACCGCAAAAAAGATGAAACGTTTGGTTTTGTTTCGTAACATTTGTAAACGTTCCGCATGATTCACTAAAAAGGTGAAATGTTTGGATTTGTTTCGTAACGTTTGTAAATGTTTGTCTTAAATTGCTAAAAAGATGAAACGCTTGGATTTATTTCGTAACGTTTGTAAACGTTTGGCTTAAATTGCGAAAAATGTGAAACGTTTAGATTTGTTTCGTAACGTTTGTAAACGTTCGGCTTAAATCTCTAGGAGGTTAGGATTTGTTTCGTAACCTATGTAAACGTTCGGCCTAAATCATTTAAAAAGTGAAACGTTTGGTTTTGTTTCGTAAAGCTTGTAAACGTTTGGCTTCAATCACTAAAAAGGTGAAACGTTTGGATTTGTTTCGTAACGTTTGTAAACGTTTGTCTTAAATCGCTAAAAAGGTGAAACAATTGGATTTGTTTCGTAATGTTTGTAAACGTTAGGCTTAAATCGCTAAAAAGGTGAAATGTTTAGATTTATTTCGTAACTTTTATAATCATATGGCTTAAATTGCTAAAACGGTGAAACGTTTGGTTTTGTTTCGTAACGTTTGTAAATGTTTGGCTTAAATCAATAAAAAGGTGAGACTTTTGGTTTTGTTTCGTAATGTTTGTAAATGTTTGGCTTAAATCACTAAAAAGGTGAGACGTTTGGTTTTGTTTCGTAATGTTTGTAAACGTTTGGATTTGTTTCGTAACATTTATTTCTTAACGTTTTTAACGTTTGGTTTTGTTTCGTAACGTTTGTAAATGTTTGGCTTAAATCGCTAAAAAGGTGAAACGTTTGGTTTTTTTGTAACTTTTGTGAACGTTTTGCTTAAATCGCCAAAAAGGCTAAACATTTGGTTTTGTTTCGTAACGCTTCTAAACATTTCGATTTGTTTCTTAACATTTTAAACATTTTGTTTCGTTTCGTAACGTTTGTAAATGTTTGGCTTAAATTGCTAAAAAGGTGAAACATTTGGTTTTGTTTCGTAACGTTTGTAAATGTTTGGCTCAAATCGCTAAAAAGTTGAAACGTTTGGTTTTGCTTCGTAACTTTTGTAAACGTTTCGATTTGTTTTGTAACGTTTTAAGCATTTTGTTTTGTTTCGTAACGTTTATAAACGTTTGGCTTAAATCGGTAAAAAGGTGAAACGTTTGGTTTTGTTTCGTAATTTTTGTAAACGTTTTGCTGAAATCGCTAAAAAGGTGAAACGTTAGGATTTGTTTCGTAACGTTTGTAAACGTTTGGGTTCAATCGCTAAAAAGGTCAAACGTTTGCATTTGTTTCGTAGCGTTTGTAAACGATTGGCTTAAATCGCTAAAAATGTGAAACGTTTGGTTTTCTTCCATAATGTTAGTAAACATTTGGCTTATATTGCTAAAATGGTAAAACACATGGATTTGTTTCGTATCGTTTGTAAACGTTTGGCTTAAATTGCTAAAAAAAGGGGAAACGTTTGGATTTGATTCGTAGCGTTTATAAACGTTTGGCTTAAATCGCTAAAAAGGTGAAACGCTTGGTTTGTTTCGTAACGTTTGTAAACTTTTGCCTTAAATTGCTAAAAATGTGAAACGTATGGATTTGTTTCGTAATGTTTATAAACGTTTGGCTTAAATTGCTAAAAAATGGGAAACATTTGGATTTGTTTCCTAGCGTTTATAAAGGTTTGGCTTAAATGGCTAAAAAGGTGAAACGCGTGGTTTGCTTCGTAACGTTTGTTAACTTTCGGCTTTAATTGCTAAAAAAATGTGAAACGTATGGATTAGTTTCGTAATGTTTGTAAACGTTTGGCTTCAATCGCGAAAAAGGGGAAACGTTTGGATTTGTTTCATAACGATTCTAAACGTTTGGCTTAAATTGCTAAAAAGGTGAAACGTTTGGATTTGTTTCGTAATGTTTTAAACGTTTAGCTGAAATCGCTAAAATGGGGAAACGTTTGAATTTGTTTCGTAAAGTTTGTAAACATTCGGCTAAAACCGCAAAAAAGATGAAACGTTTGGTTTTGTTTCGTAACATTTGTAAACGTTCCGCATGATTCACTAAAAAGGTGAAATGTTTGGATTTGTTTCGTAACGTTTGTAAATGTTTGTCTTAAATTGCTAAAAAGATGAAACGCTTGGATTTATTTCGTAACGTTTGTAAACGTTTGGTTTAAATTGCGAAAAATGTGAAACGTTTAGATTTGTTTCGTAACGTTTGTAAACGTTCGGCTTAAATCTCTAGGAGGTTAGGATTTGTTTCGTAACCTATGTAAACGTTCGGCCTAAATCATTTAAAAAGTGAAACGTTTGGTTTTGTTTCGTAAAGCTTGTAAACGTTTGGCTTCAATCACTAAAAAGGTGAAACGTTTGGATTTGTTTCGTAACGTTTGTAAACGTTTGTCTTAAATCGCTAAAAAGGTGAAACAATTGGATTTGTTTCGTAACGTTAGGCTTAAATCGCTAAAAAGGTGAAATGTTTAGATTTATTTCGTAACTTTTATAAACATATGGCTTAAATTGCTAAAACGGTGAAACGTTTGGTTTTGTTTCGTAACGTTTGTAAATGTTTGGCTTAAATCAATAAAAAGGTGAGACTTTTGGTTTTGTTTCGTAATGTTTGTAAATGTTTGGCTTAAATCACTAAAAAGGTGAGACGTTTGGTTTTGTTTCGTAATGTTTGTAAACGTTTGGATTTGTTTCGTAACTTTTATTTCTTAACGTTTTTAACGTTTGGTTTTGTTTCGTAACGTTTGTAAATGTTTGGCTTAAATCGCTAAAAAGGTGAAACGTTTGGTTTTTTTGTAACTTTTGTGAACGTTTTGCTTAAATCGCCAAAAAGGTTAAACATTTGGTTTTGTTTCGTAACGCTTCTAAACATTTCGATTTGTTTCTTAACATTTTAAACATTTTGTTTCGTTTCGTAACGTTTGTAAATGTTTGGCTTAAATTGCTAAAAAGGTGAAACATTTGGTTTTGTTTCGTAACGTTTGTAAATGTTTGGCTCAAATCGCTAAAAAGTTGAAACGTTTGGTTTTGCTTCGTATCTTTTGTAAATGTTTCGATTTGTTTTGTAACGTTTTAAGCATTTTGTTTTGTTTCGTAACGTTTATAAACGTTTGGCTTAAATCGGTAAAAAGGTGAAACGTTTGGTTTTGTTTCGTAATTTTTGTAAACGTTTTGCTGAAATCGCTAAAAAGGTAAAACGTTAGGATTTGTTTCGTAACGTTTGTAAACGTTTGGGTTCAATCGCTAAAAAGGTCAAACGTTTGCATTTGTTTCGTAGCGTTTGTAAACGATTGGCTTAAATCGCTAAAAATGTGAAACGTTTGGTTTTCTTCCATAATGTTAGTAAACATTTGGCTTATATTGCTAAAATGGTAAAACACATGGATTTGTTTCGTATCGTTTGTAAACGTTTGGCTTAAATTGCTAAAAAAAGGGGAAACGTTTGGATTTGATTCGTAGCGTTTATAAACGTTTGGCTTAAATCGCTAAAAAGGTGAAACGCTTGGTTTGTTTCGTAACGTTTGTAAACTTTTGCCTTAAATTGCTAAAAATGTGAAACGTATGGATTTGTTTCGTAATGTTTATAAACGTTTGGCTTAAATTGCTAAAAAATGGGAAACATTTGGATTTGTTTCGTAGCGTTTAAAAAGGTTTGGCTTAAATGGCTAAAAAAGTGAAACGCGTGGTTTGCTTCGTAACGTTTGTTAACTTTCGGCTTTAATTGCTAAAAAAATGTGAAACGTATGGATTAGTTTCGTAATGTTTGTAAACGTTTTGCTTCAATCGCGAAAAAGGGGAAACGTTTGGATTTGTTTCATAACGATTCTAAACGTTTGGCTTAAATTGCTGAAAAGGTGAAACGTTTGGATTTGTTTCGTAATGTTTTAAACGTTTAGCTGAAATCGCTAAAATGGGGAAACGTTTGAATTTGTTTCGTAAAGTTTGTAAACATTCGGCTAAAACCGCAAAAAATATGAAACGTTTGGTTTTGTTTCGTAACATTTGTAAACGTTCCGCATGATTCACTAAAAAGGTGAAATGTTTGGATTTGTTTCGTAATGTTTGTAAATGTTTGTCTTAAATTGCTAAAAAGATGAAACGCTTGGATTTATTTCGTAACGTTTGTAAACGTTTGGCTTAAATTGCGAAAAATGTGAAACGTTTAGATTTGTTTCGTAACGTTTGTAAACGTTCGGCTTAAATCTCTAGGAGGTTAGGATTTATTTCGTAACCTTTGTAAACGTTCGGCCTAAATCATTTAAAAAGTGAAACGTTTGGTTTTGTTTCGTAAAGCTTGTAAACGTTTGGCTTCAATCACTAAAAAGGTGAAACGTTTGGATTTGTTTCGTAACGTTTGTAAATGTTTGTCTTAAATCGCTAAAAAGGTGAGACGATTGGATTTGTTTCGTAATGTTTGTAAACGTTAGGCTTAAATCGCTAAAAAGGTGAAATGTTTGGATTTATTTCGTAACTTTTATAAACATATGGCTTAAATTGCTAAAACGGTGAAACGTTTGGTTTTGTTTCGTAACGTTTGTAAATGTTTGGCTTAAATCAATAAAAAGGTGAGACTTTTGGTTTTGTTTCGTAACATTTGTAAATATTTGGCTTAAATCACTAAAAAGGTGAGACGTTTGGTTTTGTTTCGTAACGTTTGTAAACGTTTGGATTTGTTTCGTAATGTTTATTTCTTAACGTTTTTTAAGTTTTGGTTTTGTTTCGTAACGTTTGTAAATGTTTGGCTTAAATCGCTAAAAAGGTGAAACGTTTGGTTTTTTTTTAACTTTTGTGAACGTTTTGCTTAAATCGCCAAAAAGGTTAAACATTTGGTTTTGTTTCGTAACGGTTCTAAACATTTCAATTAGTTTCTTAACGTTTGTTTCGTAACGTTTTAAACATTTTGTTTTGTTTCGTAACGTTTGTAAATGTTTGGCTTAAATTGCTAAAAAGGTGAAACATTTGGTTTGGTTTCGTAACGTTTGTAAATGTTTGGCTCAAATCGCTTAATAGTTGAAACGTTTGGTTTTGCTTCGTAACTTTTGTAAACGTTTCGATTTGTTTTGTAAAGTTTTAAGCATTTTGTTTTGTTTCGTAACGTTTATAAATGTTTGGCTTAAATCGGTAAAAAGGTGAAACGTTTGGTTTTGTTTCGTAATTTTTGTAAACGTTTTGTTGAAATCGCTAAAAAGGTGAAACGTTAGGATTTGTTTCGTAACGTTTGTAAACGTTTGGGTTCAATCGCTAAAAAGGTCAAACGTTTGCATTTGTTTCGTAACATTTGTTTGTAAACGTTTGGATTTGTTTCGTAATGTTTATTTCTTAACGTTTTTTAACTTTTGGTTTTGTTTCGTAACGTTTGTAAATGTTTGGCTTAAATCACTAAAAAGGTGAAACGTTTGGTTTTTTTGTAACTTTTGTGAACGTTTTGCTTAAATCGCCAAAAAGGTTAAACATTTGGTTTTGTTTCGTAACGCTTCTAAACATTTCAATTAGTTTCTTAACGTTTGTTTCGTAACGTTTTAAACATTTTGTTTTGTTTCGTAACGTTTGTAAATGTTTGGCTTAAATTGCTAAAAAGGTGAAACATTTGGTTTGGTTTCGTAACGTTTGTAAATGTTTGGCGCAAATCGCTTAAAAGTTGAAACGTTTGGTTTTGCTTCGTAACTTTTGTAAACGTTTCGATTTGTTTTGTAATGTTTTAAGCATTTTGTTTTGTTTCGTAACGTTTATAAATGTTTGGCTTAAATCGGTAAAAAGGTGAAACGTTTGGTTTTGTTTCGTAATTTTTGTAAACGTTTTGCTGAAATCGCTAAAAAGGTGAAACGTTAGGATTTGTTTCGTAACGTTTTTAAACGTTTGGGTTCAATCGCTAAAAAGGTCAAACGTTTGCATTTGTTTCGTAACATTTGTTTCGTAACGTTTTAAACGTTTTGTTTTGTTTCGTAACGTTTGTAAACGTTTGGCTTAAATCACTAAAAAGGAGAAACGTTTGGTTTTGTTTCGTAATTTTTGTCAACGTTTGGCTTAAATAATAAGGTGAAACGTTTGAATTTGTTTCGTAACGTTTGTAAACGTTTGGGTTCAATCGCTAAAAAGGTGAAACGTTTGGATTTGTTTCGTAGCATTTGTAAACGATTGGCTTAAATTGCTAAAAATGTGAAACGTTTGGTTTTGTTCCGTAACGTTAGCAAATGTTTTACTTAAATTGCTAAAAAGGTAAAACGATTGGATTTATTTCGTAATGTTTGTAAAAGTTTGGCTTAAATCGCTAAAAAATGTAACGTTTGGATTTGTTTCGTAATGTTTGCAAACGTTTCGCTTAAATCGCAAAAAAGGTGAAACATTTGGATTTTTTTCGTAACGTTTGTAGATGTTTGGCTTAAATCGATAAAATGGTGAAACGATTGGATTTGTTTTCTTACGTTTATAAACGTTTCGCTTAAATCGCTAAAAAGGGGAAACGTTTTGATTTATTTCGTAACGTTTGTAAACGTTTGGCTTAAATTTCTAAAAAGGTGAGAAATTTTGATATATTTCATAATCTTTATAAACGTTTGGCTTGAATTGCTAAAAAGTTGAAACGTTTGGATTTGTTTCCTACGTTTGTAAATGTTTGACTTAAATCACTAAAAAGGTGAGACGTTTGGTTTTGTTTCGTAACGTTTGTAAACGTTGGGATTTGTTTTGTAATGTTTGTTTCGTAACGTTTTAAACGTTTGGTTTTATTCCGTAACGTTTGTAAATGTTTGGCTTAAATCGCTAAAAAGGTGAAACATTTGGTTTTGTTTCGCAACGTTTGTAAACGTTTGGCTTAAATCGCTAAAAAGGTGAAACGTTTGGTTTTGTTTCGTAACGTTTGTAAACGTTTCGATTTGTTTCATAACGTTTGTTTCTTAACGTTTGAAACATTCGGTTTTTTTTCGTAACGTTTGTAAACATTTGGCTTAAATCGCTAAAAAGGTGAAAGGTTTGGTTTTGTTTAGTAATTTTTGTAAACGTTTGGCTTAAATCGCTAACAAGGTGAAACGTCTGGATTTGTTTCGTAACGTTTGTAAACGTTTGGGTTCAATCACTAAAAAGGAGAACGTTTGAATTTGTTTCGTAGCGTTTGTAAACGATTGGCTTAAATCGCTAAAAATGTGAAACGTCTGGTTTTCTTCCATAATGTTAGTAAACATTTGGCTTATATTGCTAAAATGGTAAAACACATGGATTTGTTTCGTATCGTTTGTAAACGTTTGGCTTAAATTGCTAAAAAAGGGGAAACGTTTGGATTTGATTCGTAGCGTTTATAAACGTTTGGCTTAAATCGCTAAAAAGGTGAAACGCTTGGTTTGTTTCGTAACGTTTGTAAACTTTTGCCTTAAATTGCTAAAAATGTGAAACGTATGGATTTTTTTCGTAATGTTTATAAACATTTGGCTTAAATTGCTAAAAAATGGGAAACATTTGGATTTGTTTCGTAGCGTTTATAAAGGTTTGGCTTAAATGGCTAAAAAGGTGAAACGCGTGGTTTGCTTCGTAACGTTTGTTAACTTTCGGCTTTAATTGCTAAAAAAATGTGAAACGTATGGATTAGTTTCGTAATGTTTGTAAACGTTTGGCTTCAATCGCGAAAAAGGGGAAACGTTTGGATTTGTTTCATAACGATTCTAAACGTTTGGCTTAAATTGCTGAAAAGGTGAAACGTTTCGATTTGTTTCGTAATGTTTTAAACGTTTAGCTGAAATCGCTAAAATGGGGAAACGTTTGAATTTGTTTCGTAAAGTTTGTAAACATTCGGCTAAAACCGCAAAAAATATGAAACGTTTGGTTTTGTTTCGTAACATTTGTAAACGTTCCGCATGATTCACTAAAAAGGTGAAATGTTTGGATTTGTTTCGTAACGTTTGTAAATGTTTGTCTTAAATTGCTAAAAAGATGAAACGCGTGGATTTATTTCGTAACGTTTGTAAACGTTTGGCTTAAATTGCGAAAAATGTGAAACGTTTAGATTTGTTTCGTAACGTTTGTAAACGTTCGGCTTAAATCTCTAGGAGGTTAGGATTTGTTTCGTAACCTTTGTAAACGTTCGGCCTAAATCATTTAAAAAGTGAAACGTTTGGTTTTGTTTCGTAAAGCTTGTAAACGTTTGGCTTCAATCACTAAAAAGGTGAAACGTTTGGATTTGTTTCGTAACGTTTGTAAATGTTTGTCTTAAATCGCTAAAAAGGTGAAACGATTGGATTTGTTTCGTAATGTTTGTAAACGTTAGGCTTAAATCGCTAAAAAGGTGAAATGTTTGGATTTATTTCGTAACTTTTATAAACATATGGCTTAAATTGCTAAAACGGTGAAACGTTTGGTTTTGTTTCGTAACGTTTGTAAATGTTTGGCTTAAATCAATAAAAAGGTGAGACTTTTGGTTTTGTTTCGTAACATTTGTAAATATTTGGCTTAAATCACTAAAAAGGTGAGACGTTTGGTTTTGTTTCGTAACGTTTGTAAACGTTTGGATTTGTTTCGTAATGTTTATTTCTTAACGTTTTTTAACTTTTGGTTTTGTTTCGTAACGTTTGTAAATGTTTGGCTTAAATCACTAAAAAGGTGAAACGTTTGGTTTTTTTGTAACTTTTGTGAACGTTTTGCTTAAATCGCCAAAAAGGTTAAACATTTGGTTTTGTTTCGTAACGCTTCTAAACATTTCAATTAGTTTCTTAACGTTTGTTTCGTAACGTTTTAAACATTTTGTTTTGTTTCGTAACGTTTGTAAATGTTTGGCTTAAATTGCTAAAAAGGTGAAACATTTGGTTTGGTTTCGTAACGTTTGTAAATGTTTGGCGCAAATCGCTTAAAAGTTGAAACGTTTGGTTTTGCTTCATAACTTTTGTAAACGTTTCGATTTGTTTTGTAAAGTTTTAAGCATTTTGTTTTGTTTCGTAACGTTTATAAATGTTTGGCTTAAATCGGTAAAAAGGTGAAACGTTTGGTTTTGTTTCGTAATTTTTGTAAACGTTTTGCTGAAATCGCTAAAAAGGTGAAACGTTAGGATTTGTTTCGTAACGTTTGTAAACGTTTGGGTTCAATCGCTAAAAAGGTCAAACGTTTGCATTTGTTTCGTAACATTTGTTTCGTAACGTTTTAAACGTTTTGTTTTGTTTAATAACGTTTGTAAACGTTTGGCTTAAATCACTAAAAAGGAGAAACGTTTGGTTTTGTTTCGTAATTTTTGTCAACGTTTGGCTTAAATAATAAGGTGAAACGTTTGAATTTGTTTCGTAACGTTTGTAAACGTTTGGGTTCAATCGCTAAAAAGGTGAAACGTTTGGATTTGTTTCGTAGCATTTGTAAACGATTGGCTTAAATCGCTAAAAATGTGAAACGTTTGGTTTTGTTTCGTAACGTTAGCAAATGTTTTACTTAAATTGCTAAAAAGGTAAAACGATTGGATTTATTTCGTAATGTTTGTAAAAGTTTGGCTTAAATCGCTAAAAAATGTAACGTTTGGATTTGTTTCGTAATGTTTGCAAACGTTTCGCTTAAATCGCAAAAAAGGTGAAACATTTGGATTTTTTTCGTAACGTTTGTAGATGTTTGGCTTAAATCGATCAAATGGTGAAACGATTGGATTTGTTTTGTTACGTTTGTAAACGTTTCGCTTAAATCGCTAAAAAGGGGAAACGTTTTGATTTATTTCGTAACGTTTGTAAACGTTTGGCTTAAATTTCTAAAAAGGTGAGAAATTTTGATATATTTCATAATCTTTATAAACGTTTGGCTTGAATTGCTAAAAAGTTGAAACGTTTGGATTTGTTTCCTACGTTTGTAAATGTTTGACTTAAATCACTAAAAAGGTGAGACGTTTGGTTTTGTTTCGTAACGTTTGTAAACGTTGGGATTTGTTTTGTAATGTTTGTTTCGTAACGTTTAAAACTTTTGGTTTTATTCCGTAACGTTTGTAAATGTTTGGCTTAAATCGCTAAAAAGGTGAAACATTTGGTTTTGTTTCGCAACGTTTGTAAACGTTTGGCTTAAATCGCTAAAAAGGTGAAACGTTTGGTTTTGTTTCGTAACGTTTGTAAACGTTTCGATTTGTTTCATAACGTTTGTTTCTTAACGTTTGAAACATTCGGTTTTTTTTCGTAACGTTTGTAAACATTTGGCTTAAATCGCTAAAAAGGTGAAAGGTTTGGTTTTGTTTAGTAATTTTTGTAAACGTTTGGCTTAAATCGCTAACAAGGTGAAACGTCTGGATTTGTTTCGTAACGTTTGTAAACGTTTGGGTTCAATCACTAAAAAGGAGAACGTTTGAATTTGTTTCGTAGCGTTTGTAAACGATTGGCTTAAATCGCTAAAAATGTGAAACGTCTGGTTTTGTTCCATAATGTTAGTAAACGTTTGGCTTATATTGCTAAAATGGTAAAACACATGGATTTGTTTCGTATCGTTTGTAAACGTTTGGCTTAAATTGCTAAAAAAAGGGGAAACGTTTGGATTTGATTCGTAGCGTTTATAAACGTTTGTCTTAAATCGCTAAAAAGGTGAAACGCTTGGTTTGTTTCGTAATGTTTGTAAACTTTTGCCTTAAATTGCTAAAAATGTGAAACGTATGGATTTGTTTCGTAATGTTTATAAACGTTTGGCTTAAATTGCTAAAAATTGGGAAACATTTGGATTTGTTTCGTAGCGTTTATAAAGGTTTGGCTTAAATGGCTAAAAAGGTGAAACGCGTGGTTTGCTTCGTAACGTTTGTTAACTTTCGGCTTTAATTGCTAAAAATATGTAAAACGTATGGATTAGTTTCGTAATGTTTGTAAACGTTTGGCTTCAATCGCGAAAAAGGGGAAACGTTTGGATTTGTTTCATAACGATTCTAAACGTTTGGCTTAAATTGCTGAAAAGGTGAAACGTTTGGATTTGTTTCGTAATGTTTTAAACGTTTAGCTGAAATCGCTAAAATGGGGAAACGTTTGAATTTGTTTCGTAAAGTTTGTAAACATTCGGCTAAAACCGCAAAAAAGATGAAACGTTTGGTTTTGTTTCGTAACATTTGTAAACGTTCCGCATGATTCACTAAAAAGGTGAAATGTTTGGATTTGTTTCGTAACGTTTGTAAATGTTTGTCTTAAATTGCTAAAAAGATGAAACGCTTGGATTTATTTCGTAACGTTTGTAAACGTTTGGCTTAAATTGCAAAAAATGTGAAACGTTTAGATTTGTTTCGTAACGTTTGTAAACGTTCGGCTTAAATCTCTAGGAGGTTAGGATTTGTTTCGTAACCTATGTAAACGTTCGGCCTAAATCATTTAAAAAGTGAAACGTTTGGTTTTGTTTCGTAAAGCTTGTAAACGTTTGGCTTCAATCACTAAAAAGGTGAAACGTTTGGATTTGTTTCGTAACGTTTGTAAACGTTTGTCTTAAATCGCTAAAAAGGTGAAACAATTGGATTTGTTTCGTAATGTTTGTAAACGTTAGGCTTAAATCGCTAAAAAGGTGAAATGTTTAGATTTATTTCGTAACTTTTATAAACATATGGCTTAAATTGCTAAAACGGTGAAACGTTTGGTTTTGTTTCGTAACGTTTGTAAATGTTTGGCTTAAATCAATAAAAAGGTGAGACTTTTGGTTTTGTTTCGTAATGTTTGTAAATGTTTGGCTTAAATCACTAAAAAGGTGAGACGTTTGGTTTTGTTTCGTAATGTTTGTAAACGTTTGGATTTGTTTCGTAATTTTTATTTCTTAACGTTTTTAACGTTTGGTTTTGTTTCATAACGTTTGTAAATGTTTGGCTTAAATCGCTAAAAAGGTGAAACGTTTGGTTTTTTTGTAACTTTTGTGAACGTTTTGCTTAAATCGCCAAAAAGGTTAAACATTTGGTTTTGTTTCGTAACGCTTCTAAACATTTCGATTTGTTTCTTAACATTTTAAACATTTTGTTTCGTTTCGTAACGTTTGTAAATGTTTGGCTTAAATTGCTAAAAAGGTGAAACATTTGGTTTTGTTTCGTAACGTTTGTAAATGTTTGGCTCAAATCGCTAAAAAGTTGAAACGTTTGGTTTTGCTTCGTAACTTTTGTAAACGTTTCGATTTGTTTTGTAACGTTTTAAGCATTTTGTTTTGTTTCGTAACGTTTATAAACGTTTGGCTTAAATCGGTAAAAAGGTGAAACGTTTGGTTTTGTTTCGTAATTTTTATAAACGTTTTGCTGAAATCGCTAAAAAGGTGAAACGTTAGGATTTGTTTCGTAACGTTTGTAAACGTTTGGGTTCAATCGCTAAAAAGGTCAAACGTTTGCATTTGTTTCGTAGCGTTTGTAAACGATTGGCTTAAATCGCTAAAAATGTGAAACGTTTGGTTTTCTTCCATAATGTTAGTAAACATTTGGCTTATATTGCTAAAATGGTAAAACACATGGATTTGTTTCGTATCGTTTGTAAACGTTTGGCTTAAATTGCTAAAAAAGGGGAAACGTTTGGATTTGATTCGTAGCGTTTATAAACGTTTGGCTTAAATCGCTAAAAAGGTGAAACGCTTGGTTTGTTTCGTAACGTTTGTAAACTTTTGCCTTAAATTGCTAAAAATGTGAAACGTATGGATTTGTTTCGTAATGTTTATAAACGTTTGGCTTAAATTGCTAAAAAATGGGAAACATTTGGATTTGTTTCGTAGCGTTTATAAAGGTTTGGCTTAAATGGCTAAAAAAGTGAAACGTGTGGTTTGCTTCGTAACGTTTGTTAACTTTCGGCTTTAATTGCTAAAAAAATGTGAAACGTATGGATTAGTTTCGTAATGTTTGTAAACGTTTGGCTTCAATCGCGAAAAAGGGGAAACGTTTGGATTTCTTTCATAACGATTCTAAACGTTTGGCTTAAATTGCTGAAAAGGTGAAACATTTGGATTTGTTTCGTAATGTTTTAAACGTTTAGCTGAAATCGCTAAAATGGGTAAACGTTTGAATTTGTTTCGTAAAGTTTGTAAACATTCGGCTAAAACCGCAAAAAATATGAAACGTTTGGTTTTGTTTCGTAACATTTGTAAACGTTCCGCATGATTCACTAAAAAGGTGAAATGTTTGGATTTGTTTCGTAACGTTTGTAAATGTTTGTCTTAAATTGCTAAAAAGATGAAACGCGTGGATTTATTTCGTAACGTTTGTAAACGTTTGGCTTAAATTGCGAAAAATGTGAAATGTTTAGATTTGTTTCGTAACGTTTGTAAACGTTCGGCTTAAATCTCTAGGAGGTTAGGATTTGTTTCGTAACCTTTGTAAACGTTCGGCCTAAATCATTTAGAAAGTGAAACGTTTGGTTTTGTTTCGTAAAGCTTGTAAACGTTTGGCTTCAATCACTAAAAAGGTGAAACGTTTGGATTTGTTTCGTAACGTTTGTAAATGTTTGTCTTAAATCGCTAAAAAGGTGAAACGTTTGGTTTTTTTGTAACTTTTGTGAACGTTTTGCTTAAATCGCCAAAAAGGTTAAACATTTGGTTTTGTTTCGTAACGCTTCTAAACATTTCGATTTGTTTCTTAACATTTTAAACATTTTGTTTCGTTTCGTAACGTTTGTAAATGTTTGGCTTAAATTGCTAAAAAGGTGAAACATTTGGTTTTGTTTCGTAACGTATGTAAATGTTTGGCTCAAATCGCTAAAAAGTTGAAACGTTTGGTTTTGCTTCGTAACTTTTGTAAACGTTTCGATTTGTTTTGTAACGTTTTAAGCATTTTGTTTTGTTTCGTAACGTTTATAAACGTTTGGCTTAAATCGGTAAAAAGGTGAAACGTTTGGTTTTGTTTCGTAATTTTTGTAAACGTTTTGCTGAAATCGCTAAAAAGGTGAAACGTTAGGATTTGTTTCGTAACGTTTGTAAACGTTTGGGTTCAATCGCTAAAAAGGTCAAACGTTTGCATTTGTTTCGTAGCGTTTGTAAACGATTGGCTTAAATCGCTAAAAATGTGAAACGTTTGGTTTTCTTCCATAATGTTAGTAAACATTTGGCTTATATTGCTAAAATGGTAAAACACATGGATTTGTTTCGTATCGTTTGTAAACGTTTGGCTTAAATTGCTAAAAAAGGGGAAACGTTTGGATTTGATTCGTAGCGTTTATAAACGTTTGGCTTAAATCGCTAAAAAGGTGAAACGCTTGGTTTGTTTCGTAACGTTTGTAAACTTTTGCCTTAAATTGCTAAAAATGTGAAACGTATGGATTTGTTTCGTAATGTTTATAAACGTTTGGCTTAAATTGCTAAAAAATGGGAAACATTTGGATTTGTTTCGTAGCGTTTATAAAGGTTTGGCTTAAATGGCTAAAAAAGTGAAACGCGTGGTTTGCTTCGTAACGTTTGTTAACTTTCGGCTTTAATTGCTAAAAAAATGTGAAACGTATGGATTAGTTTCGTAATGTTTGTAAACGTTTGGCTTCAATCGCGAAAAAGGGGAAACGTTTGGATTTCTTTCATAACGATTCTAAACGTTTGGCTTAAATTGCTGAAAAGGTGAAACGTTTGGATTTGTTTCGTAATGTTTTAAACGTTTAGCTGAAATCGCTAAAATGGGGAAACGTTTGAATTTGTTTCGTAAAGTTTGTAAACATTCGGCTAAAACCGCAAAAAAGATGAAACGTTTGGTTTTGTTTCGTAACATTTGTAAACGTTCCGCATGATTCACTAAAAAGGTGAAATGTTTGGATTTGTTTCGTAACGTTTGTAAATGTTTGTCTTAAATTGCTAAAAAGATGAAACGCTTGGATTTATTTCGTAACGTTTGTAAACGTTTGGCTTAAATTGCGAAAAATGTGAAACGTTTAGACTTGTTTCGTAACGTTTGTAAACGTTCGGCTTAAATCTCTAGGAGGTTAGGATTTGTTTCGTAACCTTTGTAAACGTTCGGCCTAAATCATTTAAAAAGTGAAACGTTTGGTTTTGTTTCGTAAAGCTTGTAAACGTTTGGCTTCAATCACTAAAAAGGTGAAACGTTTGGATTTGTTTCGTAACGTTTGTAAACGTTTGTCTTAAATCGCTAAAAAGGTGAAACGATTGGATTTGTTTCGTAATGTTTGTAAACGTTAGGCTTAAATCGCTAAAAAGGTGAAATGTTTGGATTTATTTCGTAACTTTTATAAACATATGGCTTAAATTGCTAAAACGGTGAAACGTTTGGTTTTGTTTCGTAACGTTTGTAAATGTTTGGCTTAAATCAATAAAAAGGTGAGACTTTTGGTTTTGTTTCGTAACATTTGTAAATATTTGGCTTAAATCACTAAAAAGGTGAGACGTTTGGTTTTGTTTCGTAACGTTTGTAAACGTTTGGATTTGTTTCGTAATGTTTATTTCTTAACGTTTTTAACTTTTGGTTTTGTTTCGTAACGTTTGTAAATGTTTGGCTTACATCGCTAAAAAGGGGAAACGTTTGGTTTTTTGTAACTTTTGTGAACGTTTTGCTTAAATCGCCAAAAAGGTTAAACATTTGGTTTTGTTTCGTAACGCTTCTAAACATTTCAATTAGTTTCTTAACGTTTGTTTCGTAACGTTTTAAACATTTTGTTTTGTTTCGTAACGTTTGTAAATGTTTGGCTTAAATTGCTAAAAAGGTGAAACATTTGGTTTGGTTTCGTAACGTTTGTAAATGTTTGGCTCAAATCGCTTAAAAGTTGAAACGTTTGGTTTTGCTTCGTAACTTTTGTAAACGTTTCGATTTGTTTTGTAACGTTTTAAGCATTTTGTTTTGTTTCGTAACGTTTATAAACGTTCGGCTTAAATCGTTAAAAAGTTGAAACGTTTGGTTTTGTTTCGTAATTTTTGTAAACGTTTTGCTGAAATCGCTAAAAAGGTGAAACGTTAGGATTTGTTTCGTAACGTTTGTAAACGTTTGGGTTCAATCGCTAAAAAGGTCAAACGTTTGCATTTGTTTCGTAACATTTGTTTCGTAACATTTTAAACGTTTTGTTTTGTTTAGTAACGTTTGTAAACGTTTGGCTTAAATCGCTAAAAAGGAGAAACGTTTGGTTTTGTTTCGTAATATTTGTCTACGTTTGGCTTAAATAATAAGTCGAAACGTTTGGATTTGTTTCGTAACGTTTGTAAACGTTTGGGTTCAATCGCTAAAAAGGTGAAACGTTTGGATTTGTTTCGTAGCGTTTGTAAACGATTGGCTTAAATCACTAAAAATGTGAAACATTTGGTTTTGTTCCGTAACGTTTGCAAACGTTTTACTTAAATTGCTAAAAAGGTAAAACGCTTGGATTTATTTCGTAATGTTTGTAAAAGTTTGGCTTAAATCGCTAAAAAATGTAACGTTTGGATTTGTTTCGTAATGTTTGTAAACGTTTCGCTTAAATCGCAAAAAAGGTGAAACATTTGGATTTTTTTCGTAACGTTTGTAGATGTTTGGCTTAAATCGATAAAATGGTGAAACGATTGGATTTGTTTTCTTACGTTTATAAACGTTTCGCTTAAATCGCTAAAAAGGGGAAACGTTTTGATTTGTTTCGTAACGTTTGTAAACGTTTGGCTTAAATTTCTAAAAAGGTGAGAAATTTTGATATATTTCATAATCTTTATAAACGTTTGGCTTGAATCGCTAAAAAGTTGAAACGTTTGGATTTGTTTCCTACGTTTGTAAATGTTTGACTTAAATCACTAAAAAGGTGAGACGTTTGGTTTTGTTTCGTAACGTTTGTAAACGTTGGGATTTGTTTTGTAATGTTTGTTTCGTAACGTTTTAAACGTTTGGTTTTATTCCGTAACGTTTGTAAATGTTTGGCTTAAATCGGTAAAAAGGTGAAACATTTGGTTTTGTTTCGCAACGTTTGTAAACGTTTGGCTTAAATCGCTAAAAAGGTGAAACATTTGGTTTTGTTTCGTAACGTTTGTAAACGTTTCGATTTGTTTCATAACGTTTGTTTCTTAACGTTTGAAACATTCGGTTTTTTTTCGTAACGTTTGTAAACATTTGGCTTAAATCACTAAAAGGGTGAAAGGTTTTGTTTTGTTTAGTAATTTTTGTAAACGTTTGGCTTAAATCGCTAACAAGGTGAAACGTCTGGATTTGTTTCGTAACGTTTGTAAACGTTTGGGTTCAATCACTAAAAAGGAGAACGTTTGAATTTGTTTCGTAGCGTTTGTAAACGATTGGCTTAAATCGCTAAAAATGTGAAACGTCTGGTTTTCTTCCATAATGTTAGTAAACATTTGGCTTATATTGCTAAAATGGTAAAACACATGGATTTGTTTCGTATCGTTTGTTAACGTTTGGCTTAAATTGCTAAAAAAGAGGAAACGTTTGGATTTGATTCGTAGCGTTTATAAACGTTTGGCTTAAATCGCTAAAAAGGTGAAACGCTTGGTTTGTTTCGTAACGTTTGTAAACTTTTGCCTTAAATTGCTAAAAATGTGAAACGTATGGATTTTTTTCGTAATGTTTATAAACGTTTGGCTTAAATTGCTAAAAAATGGGAAACATTTGGATTTGTTTCGTAGCGTTTATAAAGGTTTGGCTTAAATGGCTAAAAAGGTGAAACGCGTGGTTTGCTTCGTAACGTTTGTTAACTTTCGGCTTTAATTGATAAAAAAATGTGAAACGTATGGATTAGTTTCGTAATGTTTGTAAACGTTTGGCTTCAATCGCGAAAAAGGGGAAACGTTTGGATTTGTTTCATAACGATTCTAAACGTTTGGCTTAAATTGCTGAAAAGGTGAAACGTTTGGATTTGTTTCGTAATGTTTTAAACGTTTAGCTGAAATCGCTAAAATGGGGAAACGTTTGAATTTGTTTCGTAAAGTTTGTAAACATTCTGCTAAAACCGCAAAAAAGATGAAACGTTTGGTTTTGTTTCGTAACATTTGTAAACGTTCCGCATGATTCACTAAAAAGGTGAAATGTTTGGATTTGTTTCGTAACGTTTGTAAATGTTTGTCTTAAATTGCTAAAAAGATGAAACGCTTGGATTTATTTCGTAACGTTTGTAAACGTTTGGCTTAAATTGCGAAAAATGTGAAACGTTTAGACTTGTTTCGTAACGTTTGTAAACGTTCGGCTTAAATCTCTAGGAGGTTAGGATTTGTTTCGTAACCTTTGTAAACGTTCGGCCTAAATCATTTAAAAAGTGAAACGTTTGGTTTTGTTTCGTAAAGCTTGTAAACGTTTGGCTTCAATCATTAAAAAGGTGAAACGTTTGGATTTGTTTCGTAACGTTTGTAAAGGTTTGTCTTAAATCGCTAAAAAGGTGAAACGATTGGATTTGTTTCGTAATGTTTGTAAACGTTAGGCTTAAATCGCTAAAAAGGTGAAATGTTTGGATTTATTTCGTAACTTTTATAAACATATGGCTTAAATTGCTAAAACGGTGAAACGTTTGGTTTTGTTTCGTAACGTTTGTAAATGTTTGGCTTAAATCAATAAAAAGGTGAGACTTTTGGTTTTGTTTCGTAACATTTGTAAATATTTGGCTTAAATCACTAAAAAGGTGAGACGTTTGGTTTTGTTTCGTAACGTTTGTAAACGTTTGGATTTGTTTCGTAATGTTTATTTCTTAACGTTTTTAACTTTTGGTTTTGATTCGTAACGTTTGTAAATGTTTGGCTTACATCGCTAAAAAGGTGAAACGTTTGGTTTTTTTGTAACTTTTGTGAACGTTTTGCTTAAATCGCCAAAAAGGTTAAACATTTGGTTTTGTTTTGTAACGCTTCTAAACATTTCAATTAGTTTCTTAACGTTTGTTTCGTAACGTTTTAAACATTTTGTTTTGTTTCGTAACGTTTGTAAATGTTTGGCTTAAATTGCTAAAAAGGTGAAACATTTGGTTTGGTTTCGTAACGTTTGTAAATGTTTGGCTCAAATCGCTTAAAAGTTGAAACGTTTGGTTTTGCTTCGTAACTTTTGTAAACGTTTCGATTTGTTTTGTAACGTTTTAAGCATTTTGTTTTGTTTCGTAACGTTTATAAACGTTTGGCTTAAATCGGTAAAAAGGTGAAACGTTTGGTTTTGTTTCGTAATTTTTGTAAACGTTTTGCTGAAATCGCTAAAAAGGTGAAACGTTAGGATTTGTTTCGTAACGTTTGTAAACGTTTGGGTTCAATCGCTAAAAAGGTCAAACGTTTGCATTTGTTTCGTAACATTTGTTTCGTAACATTTTAAACGTTTTGTTTTGTTTCGTAACGTTTGTAAACGTTTGGCTTAAATCGCTAAAAAGGAGAAACGTTTGGTTTTGTTTCGTAACGTTTGTAAACGTTTGGGTTCAATCGCTAAAAAGGTGAAACGTTTGCATTTGTTTCGTAACATTTGTTTCGTAACATTTTAAACGTTTTGTTTTGTTTCGTAACGTTTGTAAACGTTTGGCTTAAATCGCTAAAAAGGTGAAACGCTTGGTTTTGTTTCGTAACGTTTGAAAATGTTTGGCTTAAATCGCTAAAAAGGTGAAAAGTTTGGATTTGCTTCGTAACATTTTAAACGTTTGGATTTGTTTCGTTGCCTTTGTAAACGTTTGGCTTCAATCACTAAAAAGGTGAAACGTTTGGAATTGTTTCGTAACATTTGTAAAAGTTTGGCCTAAATTTTTAAATAGGTGCAACGCTTTGAATTTTTTCGTAATGTTTGTAAACGTTTGGCTTAAATTGCTAAAAAGGTGAAACATTTGGATTTGTTTCATAACCTTTGTAAAGATTTGGCTTAAATTGCTAAAAAGGTGAAACATTTGGATTTTTTTCGTAATGTTTGTAAACGTTTGGCTTAAATAGCTAAAAAGGGGAAATGTTTGGATTTGTTTCGTAACGTTTGTTAACGTTTGGCTTAAATTGCTAAAAAGGGGAAACGCTTGGTTTTTTTTTTCGTAACGTTTGTAAACGTTTGGCTAAAATTGCTAAAAAGGTGAAAGGCTTGGTTTTGTTTCATAACGTTTGTAAACGTTTGGCTTAAATCGCTAAAAATGTGAAACATTTGGATTTGTTTCGTAATGTTTTAAACGTTTAGCTGAAATCGCTAAAATGGGGAAACGTTTGAATTTGTTTCGTAAAGTTTGTAAACATTCGGCTAAAACCGCAAAAAAGATGAAACGTTTGGTTTTGTTTCGTAACATTTGTAAACGTTCCGCATGATTCACTAAAAAGGTGAAATGTTTGGATTTGTTTCGTAACGTTTGTAAATGTTTGTCTTAAATTGCTAAAAAGATGAAACGCTTGGATTTATTTCGTAACGTTTGTAAACGTTTGGCTTAAATTGCAAAAAATGTGAAACGTTTAGATTTGTTTCGTAACGTTTGTAAACGTTCGGCTTAAATCTCTAGGAGGTTAGGATTTGTTTCGTAACCTTTGTAAACGTTCGGCCTAAATCATTTAAAAAGTGAAACGTTTGGTTTTGTTTCGTAAAGCTTGTAAACGTTTGGCTTCAATCACTAAAAAGGTGAAACGTTTGGATTTATTTCGTAACGTTTGTAAACGTTTGTCTTAAATCGCTAAAAAGGTGAAACGATTGGATTTGTTTCGTAATGTTTGTAAACGTTAGGCTTAAATCGCTAAAAAGGTCAAATGTTTGGATTTATTTCGTAACTTTTATAAACATATGGCTTAAATTGCTAAAACGGTGAAACGTTTGGTTTTGTTTCGTAACGTTTGTAAATGTTTGGCTTAAATCAATAAAAAGGTGAGACTTTTGGTTTTGTTTCGTAACATTTGTAAATATTTGGCTTAAATCACTAAAAAGGTGAGACGTTTGGTTTTGTTTCATAACGTTTGTAAACGTTTGGATTTGTTTCGTAATGTTTATTTCTTAACGTTTTTAACTTTTGGTTTTGTTTCGTAACGTTTGTAAATGTTTGGCTTACATCGCTAAAAAGGTGAAACGTTTGGTTTTTTTGTAACTTTTGTGAACGTTTTGCTTAAATCGCCAAAAAGGTTAAACATTTGGTTTTGTTTCGTAACGCTTCTAAACATTTAAATTAGTTTCTTAACGTTTGTTTCGTAACGTTTTAAACATTTTGTTTTGTTTCGTAACGTTTGTAAATAATTGGCTTAAATTGCTAAAAAGGTGAAACATTTGGTTTGGTTTCGTAACGTTTGTAAATGTTTGGCTCAAATCGCTTAAAAGTTGAAACGTTTGGTTTTGCTTCGTAACTTTTGTAAACGTTTCGATTTGTTTTGTAACGTTTTAAGCATTTTGTTTTGTTTCGTAACGTTTATAAACGTTTGGCTTAAATCGGTAAAAAGGTGAAACGTTTGGTTTTGTTTCGTAATTTTTGTAAACGTTTTGCTGAAATCGCTAAAAAGGTGAAACGTTAGGATTTGTTTCGTAACGTTTGTAAACGTTTGGGTTCAATCGCTAAAAAGGTCAAACGTTTGCATTTGTTTCATAACATTTGTTTCGTAACGTTTTAAACGTTTTGTTTTGTTTCGTAACGTTTGTAAACGTTTGGCTTAAATCGCTAAAAAGGAGAAACGTTTGGTTTTGTTTCGTAATTTTTGTCAACGTTTGGCTTAAATAATAAGGTGAAACGTTTGGATTTGTTTCGTAACGTTTGTAAACGTTTGGGTTCAATCGCTAAAAAGGTGAAACGTTTGGATTTGTTTCGTAGCGTTTGTAAACGATTGGCTTAAATCGCTAAAAATGTGAAACGTTTGGTTTTGTTCCGTAACGTTAGCAAACGTTTTACTTAAATTGCTAAAAAGGTAAAACGCTTGGATTTATTTCGTAATGTTTGTAAAAGTTTGGCTTAAATCGCTAAAAATGTAACGTTTGGATTTGTTTCGTAATGTTTGTAAACGTTTCGCTTAAATCGCAAAAAAGGTGAAACATTTGGATTTTTTTCGTAACGTTTGTAGATGTTTGGCTTAAATCGATAAAATGGTGAAACGATTGGATTTGTTTTGTTACGTTTGTAAACGTTTCGCTTAAATCGCTAAAAAGGGGAAACGTTTTGATTTGTTTCGTAACGTTTGTAAACGTTTGGCTTAAATTTCTAAAAAGGTGAGAAATTTTGATATATTTCATAATCTTTATAAACGTTTGGCTTGAATCGCTAAAAAGTTGAAACGTTTGGATTTGTTTCCTACGTTTGTACATGTTTGACTTAAATCACTAAAAAGGTGAGACGTTTGGTTTTGTTTCGTAACGTTTGTAAACGTTGGGATTTGTTTTGTAATGTTTGTTTCGTAACGTTTTAAACGTTTGGTTTTATTCCGTAACGTTTGTAAATGTTTGGCTTAAATCGCTAAAAAGGTGAAACATTTGGTTTTGTTTCGCAACGTTTGTAAACGTTTGGCCTAAATCGCTAAAAAGGTGAAACGTTTTGTTTTGTTTCGTAACGTTTGTAAACGTTTCGATTTGTTTCATAACGTTTGTTTCTTAACGTTTTAAACATTCGGTTTTTTTTCGTAACGTTTGTAAACATTTGGCTTAAATCGCTAAAAAGGTGAAAGGTTTGGTTTTGTTTAGTAATTTTTGTAAACGTTTGGCTTAAATCGCTAACAAGGTGAAACGTCTGGATTTGTTTCGTAACGTTTGTAAACGTTTGGGTTCAATCACTAAAAAGGAGAACGTTTGAATTTGTTTCGTAGCGTTTGTAAACGATTGGCTTATATCGCTAAAAATGTTAAACGTCTGGTTTTGTTCCATAATGTTAGTAAACGTTTGGCTTAAATTGTTAAAAAGGTAAAATGCTTGGATTTGTTTCGTAACATTTGTAAATGTTTGGCTTAAATCGCTAAAAAGTGTAACGTTTGGATTTGTTTCGTAACGTTAGTAAACGTTTTGCTTAAATTGCTAAAAAGGTGAAACGTTTGGATTTGTTTCGTAATGTTTGTAAACGTTTGGCTTAAATCGCTAAAAAGGTTAATCGTTTGGATTTGTTTCGTTACGTTTGTAAACGTTTTGCTTAAATAACTAAAAAGGTGAAATGGTTTGATTTGTTTCGTAACATTTATAAACGTTTGGCATAAATTGCTAAAAAGGTGAAAGCCTTGGATTTGATTCGTAACGTTTGTAAACGTTTGGCTTAAATTGCTAAAAAGGTGAAACGCTTGGTTTTGTTTCGTAACGTTTGAAAATGTTTGGCTTAAATCGCTAAAAAGGTGGAAAGTTTGGATTTGCTTCGTAACATTTTAAACGTTTGGATTTGTTTCGTTGCCTTTGTAAACGTTTGGCTTCAATCACTAAAAAGATGAAACGTTTGGAATTGTTTCGTAACATTTGTAAAAGTTTGGCCTAAATTTTTAAATAGGTGCAACGCTTTGATTTGTTTCGTAATGTTTGTAAACGTTTGGCTTAAATTGCTAAAAAGGTGAAACATTTGGATTTGTTTCATAACCTTTGTAAAGATTTGGCTTAAATTGCTAAAAAGGTGAAACATTTGGATTTTTTTCGTAATGTTTGTAAACGTTTGGCTTAAATAGCTAAAAAGGGGAAATGTTTGGATTTGTTTCGTAACGTTTGTTAACGTTTGGCTTAAATTGCTAAAAAGGGGAAACGCTTGGTTTTTTTTCCGTAACGTTTGTAAACGTTTGGCTAAAATTGCTAAAAAGGTGAAAGGCTTGGTTTTGTTTCATAACGTTTGTAAACGTTTGGCTTAAATCGCTAAAAATGTGAAACATTTGGATTTGTTTCGTAATGTTTTAAACGTTTAGCTGAAATCGCTAAAATGGGGAAACGTTTGAATTTGTTTCGTAAAGTTTGTAAACATTCGGCTAAAACCGCAAAAAAGATGAAACGTTTGGTTTTGTTTCGTAACATTTGTAAACGTTCCGCATGATTCACTAAAAAGGTGAAATGTTTGGATTTGTTTCGTAACGTTTGTAAATGTTTGTCTTAAATCGCTAAAAAGATGAAACGCTTGGATTTATTTCGTAACGTTTGTAAACGTTTGGCTTAAATTGCGAAAAAGTGAAACGTTTAGATTTATTTCGTAACGTTTGTAAACGTTCGGCTTAAATCTCTAGGAGGTTAGGATTTGTTTCGTAACCTTTGTAAACGTTCGGCCTAAATCATTTAAAAAGTGAAACGTTTGGTTTTGTTTCGTAAAGCTTGTAAACGTTTGGCTTCAATCACTAAAAAGGTGACACGTTTGGATTTGTTTCGTAACGTTTGTAAACGTTTGTCTTAAATCGCTAAAAAGGTGAAACGATTGGATTTGTTTCGTAATGTTTGTAAACGTTAGGCTTAAATCGCTAAAAAGGTGAAATGTTTGGATTTATTTCGTAACTTTTATAAACATATGGCTTAAATTGCTAAAACGGTGAAACGTTTGGTTTTGTTTCGTAACGTTTGTAAATGTTTGGCTTAAATCAATAAAAAGGTGAGACTTTTGGTTTTGTTTCGTAACATTTGTAAATATTTGGCTTAAATCACTAAAAAGGTGAGACGTTTGGTTTTGTTTCGTAACGTTTGTAAACGTTTGGATTTGTTTCGTAATGTTTATTTCTTAACGTTTTTAACTTTTGGTTTTGTTTCGTAACGTTTGTAAATGTTTGGCTTACATCGCTAAAAAGGTGAAACGTTTGGTTTTTTTGTAACTTTTGTGAACGTTTTGCTTAAATCGCCAAAAAGGTTAAACATTTGGTTTTGTTTCGTAACTCTTCTAAACATTTAAATTAGTTTCTTAACGTTTGTTTCGTAACGTTTTAAACATTTTGTTTTGTTTCGTAACGTTTGTAAATAATTGGCTTAAATTGCTAAAAAGGTGAAACATTTGGTTTGGTTTCGTAACGTTTGTAAATGTTTGGCTCAAATCGCTTAAAAGTTGAAACGTTTGGTTTTGCTTCGTAACTTTTGTAAACGTTTCGATTTGTTTTGTAACGTTTTAAGCATTTTGTTTTGTTTCGTAACGTTTATAAACGTTTGGCTTAAATCGGTAAAAAGGTGAAACGTTTGGTTTTGTTTCGTAATTTTTGTAAACGTTTTGCTGAAATCGCTAAAAAGGTGAAACGTTAGGATTTGTTTCGTAACGTTTGTAAACGTTTGGGTTCAATCGCTAAAAAGGTCAAACGTTTGCATTTGTTTCGTAACATTTGTTTCGTAACGTTTTAAACGTTTTGTTTTGTTTCGTAACGTTTGTAAACGTTTGGCTTAAATCGCTAAAAAGGAGAAACGTTTGGTTTTGTTTCGTAATTTTTGTCAACGTTTGGCTTAAATAATAAGGTGAAACGTTTGGATTTGTTTCGTAACGTTTGTAAACGTTTGGGTTCAATCGCTAAAAAGGTGAAACGTTTGGATTTGTTTCGTAGCGTTTGTAAACGATTGGCTTAAATCGCTAAAAATGTGAAACGTTTGGTTTTGTTCCGTAACGTTAGCAAACGTTTTACTTAAATTGCTAAAAAGGTAAAACGCTTGGATTTATTTTGTAATGTTTGTAAAAGTTTGGCTTAAATCGCTAAAAAATGTAACGTTTGGATTTGTTTCGTAATGTTTGTAAACGTTTCGCTTAAATCGCAAAAAGGTGAAACATTTGGATTTTTTTCGTAACGTTTGTAGATGTTTGGCTTAAATCGATAAAATGGTGAAACGATTGGATTTGTTTTGTTACGTTTGTAAACGTTTCGCTTAAATCGCTAAAAAGGGGAAACGTTTTGATTTGTTTCGTAACGTTTGTAAACGTTTGGCTTAAATTTCTAAAAAGGTGAGAAATTTTGATATATTTCATAATCTTTATAAACGTTTGGCTTGAATCGCTAAAAAGTTGAAACGTTTGGATTTGTTTCCTACGTTTGTAAATGTTTGACTTAAATCACTAAATAGGTGAGACGTTTGGTTTTGTTTCGTAACGTTTGTAAACGTTGGGATTTGTTTTGTAATGTTTGTTTCGTAACGTTTTAAACGTTTGGTTTTATTCCGTAACGTTTGTAAATGTTTGGCTTAAATCGCTAAAAAGGTGAAACATTTGGTTTTGTTTCGCAACGTTTGTAAACGTTTGGCTTAAATCGCTAAAAAGGTGAAACGTTTGGTTTTGTTTCGTAACGTTTGTAAACGTGTCGATTTGTTTCATAACGTTTGTTTCTTAACGTTTTAAACATTCGGTTTTTTTTCGTAACGTTTGTAAACATTTGGCTTAAATCGCTAAAAGGTGAAAGGTTTGGTTTTGTTTAGTAATTTTTGTAAACGTTTGGCTTAAATCGCTAACAAGGTGAAACGTCTGGATTTGTTTCGTAACGTTTGTAAACGTTTGGGTTCAATCACTAAAAAGGAGAACGTTTGAATTTGTTTCGTAGCGTTTGTAAACGATTGGCTTAAATCGCTAAAAATGTGAAACGTCTGGTTTTGTTCCATAATGTTAGTAAACGTTTGGCTTAAATTGTTAAAAAGGTAAAATGCTTGGATTTGTTTCGTAACATTTGTAAACGTTTGGCTTAAATCGCTAAAAAGTGTAACGTTTGGATTTGTTTCGTAACGTTAGTAAACGTTTTGCTTAAATTGCTAAAAAGGTGAAACGTTTGGATTTGTTTCGTAATGTTTGTAAACGTTTGGCTTAAATCGCTAAAAAGGTGAATCGTTTGGATTTGTTTCGTTACGTTTGTAAACGTTTTGCTTAAATAACTAAAAAGGTGAAATGGTTTGATTTGTTTCGTAACATTTATAAACGTTTGGCATAAATTGCTAAAAAGGTGAAAGCCTTGGAATTGATTCGTAACGTTTGTAAACGTTTGGCTTAAATTGCTAAAAAGGTGAAACGCTTGGTTTTGTTTCGTAACGTTTGAAAATGTTTGGCTTAAATCGCTAAAAAGGTGAAAAGTTTGGATTTGCTTCGTAACATTTTAAACGTTTGGATTTGTTTCGTTGCCTTTGTAAACGTTTGGCTTCAATCACTAAAAAGGTGAAACGTTTGGAATTGTTTCGTAACATTTGTAAAAGTTTGGCCTAAATTTTTAAATAGGTGCAACGCTTTGATTTGTTTCGTAATGTTTGTAAACGTTTGGCTTAAATTGATAAAAAGGTGAAACATTTGGATTTGTTTCATAACCTTTGTAAAGATTTGGCTTAAATTGCTAAAAAGGTGAAACATTTGGATTTTTTTCGTAATGTTTGTAAACGTTTGGCTTAAATAGCTAAAAAGGGGAAATGTTTGGATTTGTTTCGTAACGTTTGTTAACGTTTGGCTTAAATTGCTAAAAAGGGGAAACGCTTGGTTTTTTTTTCCGTAACGTTTGTAAACGTTTGGCTAAAATTGCTAAAAAGGTGAAAGGCTTGGTTTTGTTTCATAACGTTTGTAAACGTTTGGCTTAAATCGCTAAAAATGTGAAACATTTGGATTTGTTTCGTAATGTTTTAAACGTTTAGCTGAAATCGCTAAAATGGGGAAACGTTTGAATTTGTTTCGTAAAGTTTGTAAACATTCGGCTAAAACCGCAAAAAAGATGAAACGTTTGGTTTTGTTTCGTAACATTTGTAAACGTTCCGCATGATTCACTAAAAAGGTGAAATGTTTGGATTTGTTTCGTAACGTTTGTAAATGTTTGTCTTAAATCGCTAAAAAGATGAAACGCTTGGATTTATTTCGTAACGTTTGTAAACGTTTGGCTTAAATTGCGAAAAAGTGAAACGTTTAGATTTGTTTCGTAACGTTTGTAAACGTTCGGCTTAAATCTCTAGGAGGTTAGGATTTGTTTCGTAACCTTTGTAAACGTTCGGCCTAAATCATTTAAAAAGTGAAACGTTTGGTTTTGTTTCGTAAAGCTTGTAAACGTTTGGCTTCAATCACTAAAAAGGTGACACGTTTGGATTTGTTTTGTAACGTTTGTAAACGTTTGTCTTAAATCGCTAAAAAGGTGAAACGATTGGATTTGTTTCGTAATGTTTGTAAACGTTAGGCTTAAATCGCTAAAAAGGTGAAATGTTTGGATTTATTTCGTAACTTTTAAAAACATATGGCTTAAATTGCTAAAACGGTGAAACGTTTGGTTTTGTTTCGTAACGTTTGTAAATGTTTGGCTTAAATCAATAAAAAGGTGAGACTTTTGGTTTTGTTTCGTAACATTTGTAAATATTTGGCTTAAATCACTAAAAAGGTGAGACGTTTGGTTTTGTTTCGTAACGTTTGTAAACGTTTGGATTTGTTTCGTAATGTTTATTTCTTAACGTTTTTAACTTTTGGTTTTGTTTCGTAACGTTTGTAAATGTTTGGCTTACATCACTAAAAAGGTGAAACGTTTGGTTTTTTTGTAACTTTTGTGAACGTTTTGCTTAAATCGCCAAAAAGGTTAAACATTTGGTTTTGTTTCGTAACGCTTCTAAACATTTCAATTAGTTTCTTAACGTTTGTTTCGTAACGTTTTAAACATTTTGTTTTGTTTCGTAACGTTTGTAAATGTTTGGCTTAAATTGCTAAAAAGGTGAAACATTTGGTTTGGTTTCGTAACGTTTGTAAATGTTTGGCTCAAATCGCTTAAAAGTTGAAACGTTTGGTTTTGCTTCGTAACTTTTGTAAACGTTTCGATTTGTTTTGTAACGTTTTAAGCATTTTGTTTTGTTTCGTAACGTTTATAAACGTTTGGCTTAAATCGGTAAAAAGGTGAAACGTTTGGTTTTGTTTCGTAATTTTTGTAAACGTTTTGCTGAAATCGCTAAAAAGGTGAAACGTTAGGATTTGTTTCGTAACGTTTGTAAACGTTTGGGTTCAATCGCTAAAAAGGTCAAACGTTTGCATTTGTTTCGTAACATTTGTTTCGTAACGTTTTAAACGTTTTGTTTTGTTTCGTAACGTTTGTAAACGTTTGGCTTAAATCGCTAAAAAGGAGAAACATTTGGTTTTGTTTCGTAATTTTTGTCAACGTTTGGCTTAAATAATAAGGTGAAACGTTTGGATTTGTTTCGTAACGTTTGTAAACGTTTGGGTTCAATCGCTAAAAAGGTGAAACGTTTGGATTTGTTTCGTAGCGTTTGTAAACGATTGGCTTAAATCGCTAAAAATGTGAAACGTTTGGTTTTGTTCCGTAACGTTAGCAAATGTTTTACTTAAATTGCTAAAAAGGTAAAACGCTTGGATTTATTTTGTAATGTTTGTAAAAGTTTGGCTTAAATCGCTAAAAAATGTAACGTTTGGATTTGTTTCGTAATGTTTGTAAACGTTTCGCTTAAATCGCAAAAAGGTGAAACATTTGGATTTTTTTCGTAACGTTTGTAGATGTTTGGCTTAAATCGATAAAATGGTGAAACGATTGGATTTGTTTTGTTACGTTTGTAAACGTTTCGCTTAAATCGCTAAAAAGGGGAAACGTTTTGATTTGTTTCGTAACGTTTGTAAACGTTTGGCTTAAATTTCTAAAAAGGTGAGAAATTTTGATATATTTCATAATCTTTATAAACGTTTGGCTTGAATCGCTAAAAAGTTGAAACGTTTGGATTTGTTTCCTACGTTTGTAAATGTTTGACTTAAATCACTAAATAGGTGAGACGTTTGGTTTTGTTTCGTAACGTTTGTAAACGTTGGGATTTGTTTTGTAATGTTTGTTTCGTAACGTTTTAAACGTTTGGTTTTATTCCGTAACGTTTGTAAATGTTTGGCTTAAATCGCTAAAAAGGTGAAACATTTGGTTTTGTTTCGCAACGTTTGTAAACGTTTGGCTTAAATCGCTAAAAAGGTGAAACGTTTGGTTTTGTTTCGTAACGTTTGTAAACGTTTCGATTTGTTTCATAACGTTTGTTTCTTAACGTTTTAAACATTCGGTTTTTTTTCGTAACGTTTGTAAACATTTGGCTTAAATCGCTAAAAAGGTGAAAGGTTTGGTTTTGTTTAGTAATTTTTGTAAACGTTTGGCTTAAATCGCTAACAAGGTGAAACGTCTGGATTTGTTTCGTAACGTTTGTAAACGTTTGGGTTCAATCACTAAAAAGGAGAACGTTTGAATTTGTTTCGTAGCGTTTGTAAACGATTGGCTTAAATCGCTAAAAATGTGAAACGTCTGGTTTTGTTCCATAATGTTAGTAAACGTTTGGCTTAAATTGTTAAAAAGGTAAAATGCTTGGATTTGTTTCGTAACATTTGTAAACGTTTGGCTTAAATCGCTAAAAAGTGTAACGTTTGGATTTGTTTCGTAACGTTAGTAAACGTTTTGCTTAAATTGCTAAAAGGGTGAAACGTTTAGATTTGTTTCGTAATGTTTGTAAACGTTTGGCTTAAATCGCTAAAAAGGTGAATCGTTTGGATTTGTTTCGTTACGTTTGTAAACGTTTTGCTTAAATAACTAAAAAGGTGAAATGGTTTGATTTGTTTCGTAACATTTATAAACGTTTGGCATAAATTGCTAAAAAGGTGAAAGCCTTGGAATTGATTCGTAACGTTTGTAAACGTTTGGCTTAAATTGCTAAAAAGGTGAAACGCTTGGTTTTGTTTCGTAACGTTTGAAAATGTTTGGCTTAAATCGCTAAAAAGGTGAAAAGTTTGGATTTGCTTCGTAACATTTTAAACGTTTGGATTTGTTTCGTTGCCTTTGTAAACGTTTGGCTTCAATCACTAAAAAGGTGAAACGTTTGGAATTGTTTCGTAACATTTGTAAAAGTTTGGCCTAAATTTTTAAATAGGTGCAACGCTTTGATTTGTTTCGTAATGTTTGTAAACGTTTGGCTTAAATTGATAAAAAGGTGAAACATTTGGATTTGTTTCATAACCTTTGTAAAGATTTGGCTTAAATTGCTAAAAAGGTGAAACATTTGGATTTTTTTCGTAATGTTTGTAAACGTTTGGCTTAAATAGCTAAAAAGGGGAAATGTTTGGATTTGTTTCGTAACGTTTGTTAACGTTTGGCTTAAATTGCTAAAAAGGGGAAACGCTTGGTTTTTTTTTCCGTAACGTTTGTAAACGTTTGGCTAAAATTGCTAAAAAGGTGAAAGGCTTGGTTTTGTTTCATAACGTTTGTAAACGTTTGGCTTAAATCGCTAAAAATGTGAAACATTTGGATTTGTTTCGTAATGTTTTAAACGTTTGGTTTTGTTTTGTAACGTTTGTAAACGTTTTGCTTAAATCGCTGGAAAGGTGAAACGTTTGGATTTGTTTCGTTATGTTTGTAAACGTTTGGCTTATATCGCTGAAAAGGGGAAACGTTTGGATTTGTTTCGTTATGTTTGTAAACGTTTGGCTTATATCGCTAAAAAGGTGAAACGTTTTGATTTCTTTCGTAACGTTTGTAACCGTTTGGCTTAAATCGCTAAAAAGGGGAAACGTTTGGATTTGTTTCCTAACGTTTGTAAAAAATTGGCTTAAATCGCTAAAAAGGTGCAGCGTTTGGACTTGTTTCGTAACGTTTGTAAACGTTTGGCTTAAATCGCTAAAAAGGTGAAAGTTTGGATGTGTTTCGTGACGTTTGGAAACGTTTGGCTTAAATTGCTAAAAAGGTGAAATGCTTTGATGTGTTTCGTATCGTTTGTAAACGTTTGGCTTAAAATGATAAAAAGGTGAAACACTTGGATTTGTTTCGTAACGTTTGTAAATGTTTGGCTTCAATTGCTTAAATGGGAAAACGTTTGTATTTGTTTTGTAGCGTTTGTAAACATTTGCCTTATATCGCTATAAAGGCGAAACATTTGAATATTTTTCGTAACGTTTGTAATCGTTTGGCTTAAATCGCTGAAAATGTGAAACGTTTGGATTTGTTTCGTAACGTTTGTAAACGTTTGGCTTCAATTGGTGAAAAGGTGAAACGTTTGGATTTTTTTCGTAACGTTTGTATACGTTTGGCTTTAATAGGTAAAAAGGTGAAACGTTTGGATATGTTTCGTAATGTTTGTCAACATTTGTCTTAAATCGCGAAAAAGGCGAAACGTTTGGATTTGTTTCGTAACGTTTGTAAACGTTTTGCTTAAATTGCTAAAAATGTGAAACGCTTGATTGTGTTACGTAACGTTTGTAAACGTTTGGCTTAAATTGCTAAAAAGGTGAAACGCTTGGACTTGTTTCGTAACGTTTGTAAACATTTGGCTTAAATTGCTAAAAAGGTGAAACGCTTGGTTTTGTTTCGTAACATTTGTAAACGTTTGGCTTAAATCGCTAAAAGTGTGAAACGTTTAGATTTGTTTCATAATGTTTTAAATGTTTGGTTTTGTTTTGTAATGTTTCTAAACGTTTGATTTAAATCGCTAATAAGGTGAAACGTTTGGATTTTATTTGTAATGTTTGTAAAGGTTTGGCTTAAATCGCTAAAAAGGTGAAACATTTGGATTTGTTTCGTAACATTTGTAAATGTTTGGCTTAAATCGCTAAAAAGGTGAAATGCTTGGATTTGTTTCGTAACATTTGTAAACGTTTGGGTTAAATCGATAAAAAGGAGAAACGTTTGTATTTGTTTCGTAACGTTTGTAAATGTTTTGCTTAAATTACTAAAAAGGTGAAACGCTTGGATGTGTTTCGTAACGTTTGCCTTAAATTGCAAAAAATGTGAAACGCTTGGATTTGTTTCGTATCATTTATAAACGTTTGGCTTAAATCGCTAAAAAGGTGAAACGTTTGGATTTGTTTTATACTGTTAGTAAACGTTTGCCTTAAATCGCTAAAAAGGTGAAATGTTTGGATATGTTTCGTAACGTTTGTAAACGTTTGGTTTAAATTGCTAAAAAGGTGGAAACGCTTGGATTTGTTTCGTAACGTTTGTAAACGTTTGACTTATATTGCTAAAAAGGTTAAACGCTTAGTTTTGTTGCGGAACGTTTGGCTTAAATAGCTGAAAATGTGAAACGTTTGGATTTGTTTCGTAACGTTTGTAAACATGTGGCTTCAATTTCTAAAAAAGTGAAACGTTTGGATTTGTTTCGTAACGTTTGTAAACGTTTGGCTTAGATTGCTAAAAACGTTAAACGTTTGGATTTGTTTCCTAATGTTTTAAACGTTTTGTTTAAATCGCTAAAATGGGGAAACGTTTGAATTTGATTCGTAACATTTGTTAACGTTAGGCTAATATCGCTAAAAAGGTGAAACGTTTGGATTTGTTTTATAACGTTTGTAAACGTTCGACTTAATTCGCTAAAAAGGTGAAACATTTGAATTTGTTTCGTAATGTTTATAAACGTTTGACTGAAATTGCTAAAAAGGTGGAAACGCTTGGATTTGTTACGTAATGTTTGTAAACGTTTGGCTTATATTGCTAAAAAGGTTAAACGCTTAGTTTTGTTGTGGAACGTTTGGCTTAAATAGCTGAAAATGTGAAACGTTTTGATTTATTTCGTAACGTTTGTAAACGTTTGGCTTCAATTTCTAAAAAGGTGAAACGTTTGGATTTGTTTCGTAACGTTTGTAAACGTTTGGCTTAAATTGCTAAAAACGTTAAACGTTTGGATTTGTTTCCTAACGTTTTAAACGTTTTGTTTAAATCGCCAAAATGGGGAAACGTTTGAATTTGATTCGTAACATTTGTAAATGTTAGGCTAAAATCGCTAAAAAGGTGAAACGTTTGGTTTTGTTTTATAACGTTTGTAAACGTTCGACTTAATTCGCTAAAAAGGTTAAACATTTGAATTTGTTTCGTAATGTTTATAAACGTTTGACTTAAATTTCTAAAAAGGTGGAAACGCTTGGATTTGTTACGTAACGTTTGTAAACGTTTGGCTTATATTGCTAAAAAGGTTAAACGCTTAGTTTTGTTGCGTAACGTTTGGCTTAAATAGCTGAAAATGTGAAACGTTTGGATTTGTTTCGTAACGTTTGTAAACATTTGGCTTCAATTTCTAAAAAGGGGAAACGTTTGGATTTGTTTCGTAACGTTTGTAAACGTTTGGCTTAAATTGTTAAAAACGCGAAGCGTTTGAATTTGTTTCTTAACGTTTTGAACGTTTTGTTTAAATCGCTAAAATGGGAAAACGTTTGAATTTGATTCGTAACATTTGTAAACGTTAGGCTAAAATCGCTAAAAAATGTGAAACGTTTGGTTTTGTTTTATAACGTTTGTAAACGTTCGGATTAATTCACTAAAAAGGTGAAACATTTGAATTTTTTTCGTAATGTTTATAAACGTTTGACTTAAATTGCTAAAAAGGTGAAACGCTTGGATTTGTTTCGTAACGTTTGTAAACGTTTGGCTTAAATTGCTAAAAACGTGAAACATTTTGATTTGTTTCTTGATGTTTGTAAACTTTTGGCTTAAATTGCTAAATATGAGACGTTTGGATTTTTTTGTAACGTTTGTAACCGTTTGGCTTACATTACTAAAAAGGTGAAACGTTTGGATTTGTTTCGTAATGTTTATAAACATTTGGCTTAAATTGCTATGAACAAGAAACGTTTGGCTTAAATTGCTATGGACAAGACACATTTGGATTTGTTTCGTAGTGTTTGTAAACGTTTGCCTTCAATCACAAATAAGGTGAAAGGTTTGGTTATTTCGTAACGTTTGTAAACGTTTGGCTTAAATTGCTAATAAGGTGAAACGCTTGGATTTTTTTCATATCGGTTGTAAACGTTCGGCTTAAATTGAAACGTTTGGATTTGTTTAATAACGTTTGTAAACGTTTGGCTTAAATTGCTAAAAAGGTAAAACGTTTGATTTTGTTTTGTAACGTTTGTAAACGTTTGGCTAAAATAGAAAACAAGGTAAAGCGTTTAGATTTATTTCGTAATGTTTGTAAACGTTTGGAATAAATTTCTAAAAAGGTGAAACGTTTTGATTTGTTTCGTAATGTTTATAAACGTTTAGCTTAAATTGCTGAAAACGGGAAACGTTTGGATTTGTTTCCTAGCGTTTGTAAACGTTTGGCTTAAATCGCTAAAAAGGTGAAAGGTTTGGTTTATTTTGTAACGTTTGTGAACGTTTGGCTTAAATCGCTAAAAGGCGAAACGTTTGGTTTTGTTTCGTAACATTTGTAAAGTTTGGCTTATATCGCTAAAAAGGTGAAACGTTTTGTTTTGTTTCGTAACATTTGTAAACGTTTCGATTTGTTTCGTAACGTTTTAAATGTTTGGTTTTGTTTCATATCATTTTTAAACGTTTGGCTTCAATCGTTTAAAAGGTGAAATGTTTGTTTTTGTTTTGTAATTTTTGTAAACATTTGGCTTATATCGCTAAAAAGGGGAAAAGTTTGGATTTGTTTCGTAACGTTTGTAAACGTTTGGGTTTAATCGCTAAAAAGGTGAAACATTTGGATTTGTTTCGTAGCGTTTCTAAATGATTGGCATAAATCGCTAAAATGTGAAACATTTGGATTTGCAAACGTTTGGCCTAAATCGCTAAAAAGACGAAACCTTTGGATTTGTTTCGCAACGTCTGTAGACGTTTGGCTTAATTCGCTAAAAAGGTGAAACGTTTGGATTTGTTTCGTAACGTTTGCCAACGTTTGGCTTAAATTGCTAAAAATGTGAAAAGTTTGGATTTGTTTCATAATGTTTGTAAATGTTTGGCTTCATTCGCTAAAAAGATGAAACGTTTTGGATTTGCATCGTAACGTTTTAAATGTTCGGCTTAAATCGCTAAAATGGGGAAAAGTTTGAATTTGTTTCGTAACGTTTGTAAATGTTTGGCTAAATTCGCTAAAAAGGTGAAACGTTTGGTTTTGTTTTGTAACGTTTGTAAACGTTCACCTTAAATTGCTCAAAAGGTGAAACGTTTAGATTTTTTTAGTAACGTTTGTAAACGTTTGACTTAAATTGCTAAAAAGGTGAAACGCCTGGATTTGTTTCGTAACGTTTGTAAATGTTTGTCTAAAATCGCTAAAAAGGTGAAACATTTTGTTTTGTTTCATAACGTTTGTAAATGTTTGGCTTAAATCGCTAAAAAGGTGAAACGTTTGGTTTTGTTTCGTAACGTTTGTAAATGTTTGGCTTAAATCGCTAAAAAGGTGAAACGTTTGGTTTTGTTTCGTAATGTTTGTAAATGTTTGGCTTAAATCGCTAAAAAGGTGAAACGTTTTGTTTTGTTTCATAAAATATGTAAACGTTTCGATTTGTTTCGTAACGTTTTAAACGTTTGGTTTTATTTCGTAACGTTTGTAAACGTTCGGCTTAAATCGCTAAAGAGGTCAAATGTTTGTTTTTCTTTGGTAATTTTTGTAAACGTTGGCTTATATCGCTAAAAAGGGGAAACGTTTGGATTTGTTTCCTAACGTTTGTAAATGTTTGGGTTCAATCGCTAAGAAGTTGAAACGTTTAGATTTGTTTCGTAGCGTTTGTAAACGTCTGGCTTAAATCGCTAAATATGTGAAACGTTTGGTTTTCTTCCGTAACCTTAGTAAACGTTTGGCTTAAATTGCTAAAAAGGTGAAACGCTTGGATTTGTTTCGTAACGTTTGTTGTAACGTTTGGTTTTGTTTCGTAATGTTTGTAAATATTTGGCTTAAATATCTATAAAGGTGAAACGCTTGGATTTGTTTCGTTACGATTGTAAACGTTTACAAACGTTACGAAACAAATCCAAGCATTTCACCTTTTTAGCCATTTAAGCCGAACGTTTGTAAACATTTTGCATAAATTGCTAAAAAGGTGAAACGTTTGGTTTTGTTCCATTACGTTTGTAAACGTTTGTCTTCAATCGAGTAAAAGGTGAAATGTTTGGATTTGTTTCGTAACCTTTGTAAATGTTTGGCATAAATTGCTAAAAAGGTTAAACGCTTGGATTTGTTTCGTAACGTTTGTAAAGGTTTGGCTTAAATCGCTGAAAAGGTGTAACGTTTGGTTTTGTTTCGTAACGTTTGTAAATGTTTGGCTTAAATATCTATAAAGTTAAAACGCTTGGATTTGTTTCGTAACATTTGGCTTAAATTTCTGAAAAAGGTGGAAACGCTTGGATTTGTTTCGTAATGTTTGTAAACGTTTGGCTTAAATTGCCAAAAAGGTGGACCACTTGGTTTTGTTTCGTAACGTTTGTAAACGTTTGGCTTATATTTGTCACGACCCAAATTCATGAATTGTGACCAGCGCTAGGGTATGGGTATGGTTGTACCAAAACCCGTAGCAAGCCTTGCGGAAATCAAATAAACATTCAAACCTGCAGAAACTGCTCGGGGGCAACCGAGACTCCAACCTAAGTCTAGCAATTTATAATACAGTTCTAATATAAATAACTTAAGTATCTGAAACATTCCACAACGTGCCTTAAATATAATAATAAAATATTCCAGTGTAAATATGCTAATAATAAATAATCGGTTTAATCGACAATCCCAATGCAATAACAAATGTAATATATAAACTAGTTCTACTGCGGTTTAAGAGTTTGAAAACAGAAACTAGTTTAATAACATAAAAACATCTGAAGAATCAAAAGAATCGGAGTGGACCAGCTTTCAAATCATAAACCTGGAAAATTTGGGAAAACAACGGGGTCAGATATACTAAGATTAGTTCGCAATACTATTTACATTTATTAAGTTTAAAACCCTTAAATCAAAACAGTTTATACTAATATAGTATGATTATGGAAAACAGTATTGAAATGATACCAGCGTAAGTATGACATAGCATACCGATAAACCCAGAGTGGACGGGAACAAATCCTCGTCATATAAATATACCAGCGTAAGCAAGACTTTAGTCTGCCATTTCCCAGAGTACTTGTAATACCCCAAAATATTTAATTATTTAATTGGACCACGTGTCCATTTTGGATTTGCGAGAATGGCAAAATCGGAAAGTTTTCCGATAAATAAGTTTTAATAGGTTGGTTTTGGAAAATTAATTATGAGAAAATTAAGGTTATATTTTAATTGTAAAGACAGAATTGGAATTGAAAAGAAAAATGTCAAAAAAAGCCCAAAATAAAGTGCAGGGACCAAAGTGGTAATTTAGGCACTTTGTGTCGAAAATGGAACATTTGGATTTTGACGGGAAAGTATTAATATCGGGTTTCGTATTATTTACTGGATATAAATAATACGTATAAGTTATAATAAAAGGATTTATCGATTTAGTTATGGACTAAATCGTACAAAACAAAAGTTTAAACGATAAATGGCAAGAAACAAAAAGGACAAGGACAAAAATGGCACTTTAGCCAAATTATATAAGAAAGAAAGATATGAATCAGAGAGGGAGCAGAAGGATCGAGAGAAATGGAGGAAAATATTGACGATACCGTCGTTTCGCCGCCGTTTCGCCGCTCGACGTCCGATTCGAGTGATTTTCGCGGCGATTTCTTCAGAATAGAAGCCTCTATTAACCCTAAGCATCAAATCAAGGTAATAGGTCGGTTTTTAGCTTGAAAATGATGAGTTTATGGCTGTTTTGGTGAGATTACGTTTTAGGATTGAATTTGACGTTTTTGGATCGTTTATAACGTTTAAGTAAAAACCAAGATATGGGTTTTGTGTGTTAAAATGAAGTAAGCATGTCGGGATGGACAAAAAGCCCCGAAAAACGACTTTCCGGGGGGCTGTCAAGGGTGTGCGTTCGCACACATTGAGTGTGCGTTCGCACACTCCTTGAATTTTAGGGTGTGCGTTCGCACACTCACTGTGTGCGTTCGCACACTACCCTAAACTTGACAGATTGAAAATCCCAACAGTCAGTTTATAGATTTGCCTCTTAGGAACGCGTCTGTCAAATTTCAGCTCGATCCAACTGTTCAATTGGGAGAGATCGTCGTTTTACTAAACAGTGTCAATGTGCAGGCAGCACCTGCACATTGCCTTGAAAACTCCTTAAAACTTCATCGGAATGAAACTAAACCCTAAAACTTAAAAGTATTATACGTATAGGAATACGAGATTAACGTCTAATCATTAAACGTTAATTATTTATCAGACGTGTCAGCAAGCAGAGAGATCAGTAGACGTGGGATAGCAAGGGCATATCATTTCATCGACCACATTATTGATTGGATTGCGGTCACTGTGAGTTGCACTTTACTTTCGTGTATTATATATATAAAGTCATTTTATATTGATATGTATACTGTTTTTACACATCGCATGTTAGATGATTTGATTAAATATTATATGTTTCTATCAAATGTATATACGAGAACTAGTATGCGATCCGAAGAAACTAGCTACCTATTGGGTGTCAATAGGCTGTGTGATCACCAATATTGAGTCAGTCTAGTGTGTTTGCATTTGAGAAATGATTGGATATGTATGATATGATATGAATTCGATACGAGAGTGAACTCGGCTACGGTGTAACCTGGAAGTCCCCGTATCTAGTGGGCTGGGCCCACCAGTGAGTTGGACTCACAACTTGAGATTTATGATTGGGTTGAACGATATATGATTATTCGAGAGATGTGTCGCATGCTAGGATATTAGTTTCGTACGGATCAAATACATGTTTATATGTTTTATATTATTGTTTTCTTGAGATGCGATGCTATGTTTTTAAATTAATACCGTTAGTAAAATGCAACCTCACTCAGTATTTTCCCAAATACTGACCCCTCACCTTTGATGTCTTTCAGGTACTTAGTATGTGGACCTAGCTAGAGGCCAATTTTGAAGTCCAGAAGTCAGTTGTATATGTTTAGTATCTGACTTCTGTGAATGCTACAGTAGTGGTCCCGTTTTGACAGAGTCGTAGCCTAGACAGCAGTACATTTTGAGTGTACATATTACTTGCTATCCTGTTTATATGTTTTTGTAGGCTACGTGTTTTATATGTTGTGCACGGCACCAGATGCCGGTGATATGTTGGATACACTAACCGATGGATATAGTACCGCGAGGCCAGTTCGTACAGGGTACGGTAACTAGAGCCCGCGAGGTTTTCGAACAGTTAGTGTAAATGTTTGTGTATACGTTATGTATACTTAGCTTCCGTTGTTTACTGTTGTTTGTTTATTATTTGCGAAAAATTAATAGTGGTTTGAGGCTTGCTACGGGTTCCGGAGCTACCACTCCCGTTCCCTAGCGCCGGTTGCGGCTCAATATTTTGGGTCGTGACAATGTTGGTATCAGAGCAGTTGATCCAGTTACCACTGCAAGTTTGTTTTGATAATTGTTTGAGAGCAGTTGGTCCAGTTACCACTGCTAATTTGTTTTGGATGTCTGTGTGAATTGTGAAACTTTGTCAGTAAGTAAACCTAGGAACTACTGCAGCAAGAGAGTCAAACCTTAGTTGTTTGTATTTGATTGATATGTGTATCATTAGTAAGTTCCATAACGCGCACGAACGCAGATAGTTAAGCGTATAAAATGGTTAAATGTTTGCAAATGTGAGCGGCTAAGGCAACTAAGTGTTTATTACTTGTGCAAGGGGTATTCAGTGATTACGTATTTGCGAATTACATACAGATTGATTTAATGTTAAATGTTTATAGTACCTTATAAGTTGATATTGAAGTTAAGCAAGGAAAAAGAGGGCTCATATGGTCGCTGGCGTTTGTAACTGTTTCTTTTTAGCATGTCTGGGCAAAATGGAGCTTAGTTACATGCAGCAGAGGAACGGGAGGAAGCACCTCCTATCTGTCAAGATGGATTTCATAACGAAATAGACGGACCATCTGAAGTCCATCAGAATGGATTCCACATAGATATTGGGAGATCATCTGAGATATATCAGAATGGTTTCATGTCAGTATCAGAAATTGGTAGTTCTTTTAGGGTTAGAGGTATAACTCACTTGCTTGAAATGGAGTACAGTAAAGAAAGTGAGGAAGATCCCGAGGAATATCCAGAGGAGAATCTAGAGGAAGAATCAGAAGAAGTTCCTCCAGAGGAGGACTTTAAAGAAGAAGAGTTATCAGATGAGTGAGACGTCGAGGAGTATCGGAGTTAACATTTCTGGTTCAATTTATGGAGGTATCGCAATTTGAGAGAAGATGGAGGGCTAGTAAATGGCCAGGCACAAGTGGTTTTGAATCAGGTTAGGAGGCAAATGCGCTCCTTTTCTAAAAGAATACTACCAATGGGATTGTATTCCTCTGACTTTCTGCGCATGGACAAAAAGTTCCAGACCTTAATGAAGATAATAGGACGATTAACCGTAGATACGTTAGGGGTTTGAGACTCGAATTTGATGAGCTATATGAGTATGTTCACGAGCACTTTGGGATGCTCACTATGATGGCCCGTAAGATCGAGGCTGACCGCGAGTGGAATGACAATTATGTTCGACCCTACTTTTTCAGACTTGCGTTTTATCCAGATTATACTAGTTGATCCTCTGTTATTAGGACTAACCCCCACTCCGTGCATAGAAGTGGAGGCAATTCCAGTAGAAGAGTTAAGGGTCGACACACTGGAATAGCTATTAGGAAACCTAGCGTTCCACATCAGGCACCCTTAGGTATAAATGATTAATATGCTTTGAGTATTTGTGTTTATATGTTGCATTGTTGTGTATATGTTTACTGCATGCATGATAGAGCATAACGAGTAGAATGTACCTATAGGATAATACCTCAGATAAGTAGGGCCTATAGGAAGCGATATTGACAATCACGTGCTTAAGAAATGAATATATAAACATAATTTGCAACAGCAATCATATAATAAACGATAAATAATACATTTATCGCGAATGTAATTCTTGTATTACGTTCTAGAAGTTGTGAAGAAAGAGATGGGTTACCAACAGGGAATCGATGTGAAACATCGGTACCTGCGTTTGTAGAGGACATGGTACAGAGTGTTAAAGAAGTGGTTGTGGTGATTACAGCAGTAGAAAATGTTGAATTAAATTAAGTTATCGGAGATATGGAGAAAGAATTGATGTGATAGGAGAATAGTCAGGAAAATGACAGAAGGTGACAGCAATACAAAAAATTTAAAATATACCCAATAAGTATAAAGAAAGCTGTTAATAGTCGCAGAGTGTACAATCTAGAGTAACTTACGATTTTATGAAAAATTTTAAGATTTTTCAAAATACAATTGTGCTCAGACATCGCATATGACATTGCATAATCACGATAGGAATGCATAAGAAAATCATTTTCTAAATGTAGATCATGCATCATATCTTTACAATGATAAAGAAAAATGCGATTTTGAGCAACTCTTTGGTGATGAGAGGTGTCATCACTCTGAGCTACAATTGTACTAATGATTTCAAACGATTTATGAAAAGTGATTTAAAAGAGCTGGCCAGCCAAAGGATGATTTGAAATCTTTTGTTAGTAAGTGAATTCAGATGTGAAACTCTGCGACGGATAATAAAATGTTCTTAGTAAATAAGAATAAAATTTAAAAGCAAACCCCAATAACAGAATAAAGCCCTGTTAATGATAATTGCAATAATGCTAAGGGAGCTACAATGAAATGTGAACGAGGAGTTATTGCCGGAGAGCGAACGCAGTCAAGATGCAATGCGCTGGCAATATTTAAGGATATAGTAAATATCCTTATGATAAAATAAAGGATGAAATGATGGAGAGTCATGTTAGACGAAAGAAACGTAACAAATACGCAAGGATGAAGAGTATAAGGATTATTCCTATGGTGAAATAAGTAACGTGGTGAATAAAAAATATACTAGAGAAAAGAAATTGAAAGTATAAGGGACGAGAAGACGATAATATGAGTGATGAACCTCAAGTGATATTAAAAGGATATATAACCTTTTCAATATCCGTGTTTGAAGATTCAGAAGTAGAAAGAGAAGGGATATGAACGATGAAGAAGATAATCCAATAAGATGTAAAGGTTCAAAGTTGGATAGATCAAGAGAGATAATGATACTAATGGACTGATATTAAGTGAAGTCACTAGTATCAGCATTAAAAGCTATAAATTGCGTTAACAGAAAGGAGAAAAATTAAGCTATAAAACTTAATATAAAGAGAAAGGCACACGTATAGGCATATGTGCCAATAAATATAAGGATAATGGATAATATGAAAGAAAGTATAATGAAGGAACTCATATACCCTTAACATTTAGTAAGATAAATAGAGAAGTGGAAGGTTCTAGAAATACGTCAGAAGGATTATCAGAGTGGAACAGCATTAATGGAGCTATTATAAATAAAGGAAGAACGTAATGAATACAGTAAGTAAAGGACAAGATGATACTTCATTACTATTGGACATATAGGAGTGAATTGTATCTAAGAAGCCACAATGTCATAAGAACGAGAGGTGGTATTAGTATAAAGAGATCAAGGTATTTAAAGACAGTTAGAACCATGTTATAAGTTCTAAAGAAGCATAAGGAGTGTAGGACAACAAAAATCGAAACTATTCCCTAATTTTGGAAGTTGCAAAGTCAAGTATGATCTAAATGCTAAGAGTGATCGAGAACACTTCAAGAAGAAGATAAAAGACAAAATAAGGACAAGCTAAGAAATGGTCATGACTAGTAGTAAGACGACACCTTGAAAAGTGAGAATAAAGTCGTAAAATTATTTGAAAGCAAGAAACAGAAATGTGAGACAAAAGAGAAAATTGATTATACAGTAAGAAGGATTCTTAAGAAATTTAAATATTTAAGAAACGTGTGAGATTCTTATGAGGTCATCATGAATAAGGAATTGTGACATAAAGGAAAAACAGCTTTGACTGATAAGTCAATAAGAAATTTGAGTACAAAAATATATAAATTATTAAAGGTCTGTTGAATCAGTCAGATATTAAGGTGATGTAAAGGAAGAACTTCGTAAGCGGAAAAGTCAATAAGAGATTCGAGGCGATCCTCAAAGGAGTAACTAGAAAGTAGTGAAGAGGATAAGAATACGAATAGTACTAGTAAGCAAGGACAACTGTATAAGCTATATAATCAAAGGTAACGTGAAATGCAACGTTTAAGACAATGGTAAAGGATGAAGGATCACGACCAACAGAGCAACGTGAAATTCACGATTGCTTAAATAACCAAAGAAAGGATAAATTGAAGATAGTAAAAGATGTATCAGACCCAACTACGTTAAGAAACAACATGTGTGATAAACAATGTACAAGTTGAAAAAGATTAGCTAATAAGGAAGGAGATGTCAGATGACAGTAGAGAGAAGTAAGAAACGACGATAACCAGTTAAGGAAGAAAGGTGATATCGTCAAATGATAGCAAAGATTAAAAGTCGTAGATTGTGCTTATAAAAGTAAAAATACTCATAGAAGTACGAATGAAGTAAGTACGTCATTAATGGTGTAATCGATACGTCGTGACTATTCACGTATAAAAGAGATAAGTAGCGACCCGATGACGATTAAGAATGAGACAATAGAGTTGGAAAGTATCAAGTGAGGATTAATCGACGCTAATGATGATCAGGAAGATCACGACCACTTGTAGATGACGAAAGGAGACGAGATGAGAGTAACAATAAGAAGATTCTCAGCTATGCTACGATAAGAGACTACTATGAGCAAGATAGACAATCGATTAGTGATAAGTGTAAGGTCACAGCTTTAGGCGGAAAGCTAAGAGTTAAAGTAAAAGAAAAAGATATGATTGACACATAGTAATGGACGTCAAGGGAGATATAAGAATAATTTAAAAGTCCCAACAAGTTTTATGAAAATTCGAGGACGAATTTTTATAAGGGGGGAAGAATGTAATACCCCAAAATATTTAATTATTTAATTGGACCACGTGTCCATTTTGGATTTGCCAGAATGGCAAAATCGGAAAGTTTTCCGATAAATAAGTTTTAATAGGTTGGTTTTGGAAAATTAATTATGAGAAAATTAAGGTTATATTTTAATTGTAAAGACAGAATTGGAATTGAAAAGAAAAATGTCAAGAAAAGCCCAAAATAAAGTGCAGGGACCAAAGTGGTAATATAGCCACTTTGTGTCGAAAATGGAACTTTTGGATTTTGACGGGAAAGTATTAATATCGGGTTTCGTATTATTTACTGGATATAAATAATACGTATAAGTTATAATAAAAGGATTTATCGATTTAGTTATGGACTAAATCGTACAAAACAAAAGTTTAAACGATAAATGGCAAGAAACAAAAAGGACAAGGACAAAAATGACACTTTAGCCAAATTATATAAGAAAGAAAGATATGAATCAGAGAGGGAGCAGAAGGATCGAGAGAAATGGAGGAAAATATTGACGATACCGTCGTTTCGCCGCCGTTTCGCCGTTCGACGTCCGATTCGAGTGATTTACGCGGCGATTTCTTCAGAATCGAAGCCTCTATTAACCCTAAGCATCAAATCAAGGTAATAGGTCGGTTTTTAGCTTGAAAATGATGAGTTTATGGCTGTTTTGGTGAGATTACGTTTTAGGATTGAATTTGACGTTTTTGGATCGTTTATAACGTTTAAGTAAAAACCAAGATATGGGTTTTGTGTGTTAAAATGAAGTAAGCATGTCGGGATGGACGAAAAGCCCCGAAAAACGACTTTCCAGGGGGCTGTCAAGGGTGTGCGTTCGCACACATTGAGTGTGCGTTCGCATACTCCTTGAATTTTAGGGTGTGCGTTCGCACACTCACTGTGTGCGTTCGCACACTACCCTAAACTTGACAGATTGAAAATCCCAACGGTCAGTTTATAGATTTGCCTCTTAGGAACGCGTCTGTCGAATTGCAGCTCGATCCAACGGTTCAATTGGGAGTGATCGTCGTTTTACTAAACAGTGTCAATGTGCAGGCAGCACCTGCACATTGCCTTGAAAACTCCTTAAAACTTCATCGGAATGAAACTAAACCCTAAAACTTAAAAGTATTATACGTATAGGAATACGAGATTAACGTCTAATCATTAAACGTTAATTATTTATCAGACGTGTCAGCAAGCAGAGAGGTCAGTAGACGTGGGATAGCAAGGGCATATCATTTCATCGACCACATTATTGATTGGATTGCGGTCACTGTGAGTTGCACTTTACTTTCGTGTATTATATATATAAAGTCATTTTATATTGATATGTATACTGTTTTTACGCATCGCATGTTAGATGATTTGATTAAATATTATATGTTTCTATCAAATGTATATACGAGAACTAGTATGCGATCCGAAGAAACTAGCTACCTATTGGGCGTTAATAGGCTGTGTGATCACCAGTATTGAGTCAGTCTAGTGTGTTTGCATTTGAGAAATGATTGGATATGTATGATATGATATGAATTCGATACGAGAGTGAACTCGGCTACGGTGTAGCCTGGAAGTCCCCGTATCTAGTGGGCTGGGCCCACCAGTGAGTTGGACTCACAACTTGAGATTTATGATTGGGTTGAACGATATATGATTATTCGAGAGATGTGTCGCATGCTAGGATATTAGTTTCGTACGGATCAAATACATGTTTATATGTTTTATTTTATTGTTTTCTTGAGATGCGATGCTATGTTTTTAAATTAATACTGTTAGTAAAATGCAACCTCACTCAGTATTTTCCCAAATACTGACCCCTCACCTTTGATGTCTTTCAGGTACTTAGTATGTGGACCTAGCTAGAGGCCAATTTTGAAGTCCAGAAGTCAGTTGTATATGTTTAGTATCTGACTTCTGTGAATGCTGTAGTAGTGGTCCCGTGTTGACAGAGTCGTAGCCTAGACAGCAGTACATTTTGAGTGTACATATTACTTGCTATCCTGTTTATATGTTTTTGTAGGCTACGTGTTTTATATGTTGTGCACGGCACCAGATGCCGGTGATATGTTGGATACACTAACTGATGGATATAGTACCGCGAGGCCAGTTCGTACAGGGTACGGTAACTAGAGCCCGCGAGGTTTTCGAACAGTTAGTGTAAATGTTTGTGTATACGTTATGTATACTTAGCTTCCGTTGTTTACTGTTGTTTGTTTATTATTTGCAAAAAATTAATAGTGGTTTGAGGCTTGCTACGGGTTCTGGAGCTACCACACCCGTTCCCTAGCGCCGGTTGCAGCTCAATATTTTGGGTCGTGACAGTACTTACCGGTGCACACAGTCTCGATACAAGCCTATCGAGTAGCTCGTTTCAATCCAGATCCATAATCCGTAAAAACAGTTCACAAACATTTATAATATTAAAATACGATGCGGTACTTAATAAAGCGGTAAATAGCACTACAAACTCACTGCTTGCTTATCCACGTGAATCTTGGCAAACAGCTAACCCTGCGTAGACTCCGAAGCACGAGCAGTCGACGGGTCTAAAACATTATACAACTTAAAATCCAGACAACCCCTAACTCTAAGAATACTAGACACCACATAGGACTAGCATCTCAAACACAACCAAAGAACAACCAAGGTAATCAAAGTACAACCGATGTATATCCAAAGTATCCATTCAAACCAAATAACAAAGTTAGGCAAATTAAGTTAGGTGTGTTCTTATCTTTGAAACAAAACCAAAGTCCTTTCATAACTTAAATACATTATTTAAAATCGAAAGATTTTCCAAGGTAGTTTGTTAGCCTTAACTGCAGTATAGCTCAACATCACATGTCGGGCGACACACGTCTAACCCGACTCAACCATAATCCAAAGTGAAAACCAAAGTCTTAAATCAATCTTTAAATAAAACCCAAGTTGAAATAAGAACTCATTCCCTAACTTAACAATGCCAAAAACACTGAAAGCAACAAAGCCAAAAACGCTTGCCAACACTTGGCAAGTAACACCCAAGGTACAATTGAATATACCACCTTAAATAGAATCGATAAGATTCAACATCTTTCAAGTATCAACTTGAAACTAAAATAACTTAGCTAAACATAATACAACAATCTTGCACCTTACATGCCTTTAATCGATTACTTAACCCATGTTAACCACAACCTAGAATAAGACTAACATCCTTTTAATATGTTTAAACCACTTTTAAAACATAGTCTCCAGCCTCTTATATTTAATAAAAACCATCTTAAATATGCCTTAAACATTTGGCAAAAACGTTGGTTAACCATTTAAATCCAGTCTCCCCCAAAGTAGCATTACAATTACTTAAAATCAACATTAAAATAATTTCCAGCAGTATAAGTCATTTCAAAACAGCGATTTAATCTTTGTAAAACGTTAATTAGTCTATGTTTTAACCTTGGCCAATTTATCACAAACCCCCCAATGAATTAGTTGTTAACTAACAACCTATAATCATCCTATAGCGGATTTCCAGATTTTCAATAAAACTTAAGACCAGAATTTTAATTCAAAACATTACCCAATGTATTAATCCTCCAATTAACTCAACCAAATCAATCCACCCAAAGTACAATTGACAAGAACAAGTCAATCACAACACTAATCAATATTTACAGATTTTTATATTGCAACCGAACAGAAATTAACAAGCCAAACACCACAGGTATGGATTCATACAATCATCTAGCAATCTCTACACATTTAAACAAGGGATTAGAGCCACTAACCTCTTGAAACGGATTAAGAACGGTTCAATATAGGGAACCCATAAAATATTTGATTAGAATAAGCCTACAATCAACCAAACGCCATAACTAATGAATCCAATTCGAAGGGACAAGGAAATCAATGAATTAAACAACAAGGGATATGCTTAGAACACTTACCGAATGTCTAAAGCACCAAGAAAAGGTAGAGAATCAGTTGGGAATGAGTTAGAATGGAGTTTAGGGTTTTAGAAACGAGTGGGGGCTGATTAGGTTTCAGAAACGGGGTTTTTATAGCAAACCCGTATGTGAACCGGTTCACTGGCCGGTTCTATTGGACAGAACCGGTCAATGAACCGGCCAGGCACAAAGTGAGCCGACCCTCTGGCCGGTTCTACTGGGCAGAACCGGTTAGAGAACCGGTTTGCCCTCTGCTCAGTAAAACTGAGCAAACCGGACCTCCAAACCGGTTCTACTCAGGAGGTCCGGTCCTAGGTCCAGTCAAGACCTTAAAACCGACTTAAAACATGTCCGAACACGTCTCGAAAGCTACGATACGATCCGCCAATCGCACACACAAGTGTTAACCAAACTGACACCAAAACACATGCACAAACCGAAGTGAAAACACGGCTAGTGTTCAACCTAAACTGAACATTATACGGTCAACCAACCTTCGAATCGAATCATAAAAACATGGGGTATTACAATATTCTTGAAAATATGAAACGTTTTGATTTGTTTCGTAACGTTTTAAACGTTTGGTTTTGTTTCGTAACGTTTGTAAATGTTTGGCTAAAATCTATAAAAAGGGGAAACGTTTAGATTTATTTCGTAACGTTTGTAAATGTTTGGCTTAAATTTCTAAAAAGGTGAAACGCTTGTATTTGTTTCGTAAAGTTTGTAAATGTTGGGCTTAAATTGCTAAAAAGGTGAAACGTTTGTATTTGTTTCGTAACGTTTGTAAAAGTTTGGCTTAAATCGTTAAAAAGGTGAAACGTTTGGTTTTATTTTATTACCTTTGTAAACGTTCGGCATAAATCGCAAAAAGGGTGAAACGGTTGGATTTGTTTCGTAACGTTTTAAACGTTTGGATTTGTTTCGAAACGTTTGGATTTGTTTCAAAATGTTTGGATTTGTTTCGTAACATTTGTAAACGTTTGGCTTCAATCACTTAAAAAGTGAAACATTTGGATTTGTTTCATGACATTTGTAAACATTTGGCTTAAATCATTAAAAATAGGCTTAATTACTTAAAAACCACCCACCTTGTAACTTTTTTTCATTTATATCATGACCTAGAAAAACTTTCAATTGTACCCTATTTTTGATTTTTATGTTTCATCTCTACCCTAATGAGTTGAATTGACCTATTTTCTTTTGAAAAAAGTCTAAATTAGTCCTTCATTTTTAACCTAGATTCTAATAAAACGTTAATGTTAATCATTTATATATCTTGTTTTTAATATTTTCATCTTTAAATTAATTAAATTATCAAAAAAATTACTCTTGGGGTACAAACGAAACATAGAAATCGAAAATAGGGTATAATTGAAAATTTTCCTAGGTCGTGGTATAAATGAAAAAAAGTTACAAGGTGAGTGGTTTTTAAGTAATTAAGCCTTAAAAATATGGAATGTTTGGATTTGTTTCGTAACGTTTACAAACGTTTGGTTTTGTTTCGTATAAACGTTTGGCATAAATCGCTAAAATGGGGAAACTGTCACGATCCAATTTCATGGATCGCGACCGGCGCTAGGGTATGGGTATGGTTGTACCAAAACCCGTAGCAAGCCTTGCGGAAAACCACCAATCAGATAAACCTGAAGAAAATCCAATGCTCGGGGCAGCCGAGACTCCAACTGAAACTAACAGCTTAAATATAAGCATTTCCATTAAATAAAAAAATAATCAGAGTTAAACAATAATAATGCCAAAGCATAAAATTAAACCAGTCAGACAAATCCGACAAGCAAACTAAAATAATAGACTTCTAGTTTACTACTGCGGTCTAAGAATAAAAATAGTTTGACAATTTATTAAAATAAAATAAACCTCCGAGGAATAAAGATTCGGAGATCAGCAGACTTGCTCAAAATAATAAACCTGGAAAATAGGAAAACAACGGGGGTCAAATATACTGAGATGAGTTCATAATACTATTTACATTTATTAAGTTTTAAACCCTTAAAACAAATCCTTTTATACTAATATATATAAGATTATGGAATAACAGTATGAAATGATCCCAGCGTAAGTATGACATAGCATACTGAAAAATCCAAAGTGGACGGGAACAAATCCTCGTCATATACCAGCGTAAGCAAGACATTAGCCTGCCGATCCCAGAGTACTTACCGGTGCACACAGTCTCGATACAAGCCTATCGAGTAGCTCGTTCCAATCCAGATCCATAATCGCTTAAAACAGTTCGAAAACATTTATAATACTAAAATAAATTTCGGTACTTAATAAAGCGGTAAATAGCACTACAAACTCACTGCTTGCTAATCCACGTGAAAAACCTGGCAAGCGACAAAAACTGATTTGACTCCGAAGCACCAGTAGTCGACGAGTCTAAGACAGGATAAAACAAATATTAAAATCAACCCCTAACTCTAGAGATTACTAGACACCACATAGGACTAGCACAATACCAAGTCTCTTACAAGCATAGCCAAAGAAGAAAGAACAATTAATTACATAATGACCCGAGTCAAAATACAAACCACCTTGAGTAAACACAATACTCAAAATTAATAAGTCAAGTTTATTGAGTTCCCGCTTTAAAATCCGTTCCAGAAAATATTACTTAAATAATATTTAAATAATAACTTAAATTCATTTCCTCAAATATTGGGTTAGCCGAGTTACCAATAACTACCAAGCTACCTCAAATGTCGGGTGACCCAAGTCTAACCCAACCCAAAATATTTATCAAAATATAAACAAGAGTTTATAATTCCCGAAAATGACTTTGATAAAATAAATATATTTATATCCAATTATAAACCATAGTTTATAATTATAGATACAACCTTGATAAAATAATAATCAAAATTTAAAATGGAACTCAATAACTTATAACTCAAGTAACCATTAGTTACTAACAATTTATTTAATTAAATTAAATTAAGAAAACGTTTAAAATTTAAAACGTCAAATTGACACGCCTAGTCAATAATTCCAAAATATAATAATTACCCGAGTAATTATAAATTGTTGGTTAAAAATATAATTATATTTTTTTTTCAAAAACAAATCAATTATAATTGCACAAATATTGTTTTCAGATTCTTAAATAATATTATCGATTAGCAATTTGGAAAAACAAAATAATAATTGAAAGCCCGGTTTTAAATCGATAAAAACATTATAATATTAAACTAATATAAATAAAATAGCTAAAGATGATATGGTTTAACAATTAGAAATAGTTACAAAAGAATTCAATACATATATAACACCATTTCATTACTGCCAATCAAATCATGAAACTAAAATCATTATTAAAATATGGAACCCATCTCACACAAGCCAATAATTTAGACCAATAATTTCAGTAAACCATTTACTTAACCAAACACTATTATTTTGCATAAAGAAACCTACTGAAATAGAAATGGAATTTAGCCAATACAAATTTAAATCTCAATCTGCCGCCAACCAATTATTAAAGAAATCAAACAACTAGAAACTGAGTCCAACAGTTAGCAGCCAAAAGTAATTCCAAAGCATCAAAACAAAAATATTAATCAATGAACATTTCAGCAATAACATCACCAAATAATCAACAAGAGTAATTGCAAAACCACAAGAATGTACTCCTGCAATAACAATCACATGCTGGCCAAGCACAGAGGTTAAGAAGAACGAACCGAGACGAAGCAGTGATACAAGCAACGAGAATCAATCTCAGCACAACAGCCAGACAATAAAAGATCAGATTATAATCATAAAAGCAACATGAATCACATCAGCAACCACGAAAAATGGGCAGCAACATAAAGAATAGACGACAGATTAATGGCATGAACAAACAGTCACCATAACAACAAAGACGATGAAACGACGGCGCGAATAACGGAGAGATTGACATACCGTTTGACGAAGAAAAAAAAAAGAATTGTTGAGGACGACGTGAACTAGTCTTGGGACGAAACGGATCTCAAATAGATGCTAAAACGAATAAGATATAGTTAAAAAAACGAGACGTGACGATGACGATGAATAACAAAGAACAAAAGCTTAGACTTACCGAATTGTTGCAGCAATGGAGAGGATGAAAATAGTATAAGTTCAGAGAATTTTGAAGTGTGTACGTCGGGTAGGGTTTGGAAAAAATAGAGGAATAAAAAAATTTAGGGTTGTTAAGAATTATTTATAGAAGGAACAAAAATGTCGCAGGACGAAGAAAAGGATTGGGCTACTGAAACATGTGAGAAATGGGCCAACACTATGCATGGTCAACACCAAGAGGCCCAAGTTAAATGTCACGACCCAAATTATTGAGCCGCGACCGACGCTAGGGAATGGGAGTGGTAGCTCCAAAACCCGTAGCAAGCCTGAAAATACATATTAATTTTTTGCAAATCAAATTATATCTCGTATATCATCATAATATCAAAATATACACGACCCCTGTTTGAAATACATATCAGAGTTAAAGCGCTTCACAAATAGAGTCTGACTATTCTAAACTACTGCGGACTTGCTAGAATGAGAACCTAGTCTCATGACTCGTACTACTTCCGAGAATTAAAAACTTCGGAAGCTTCGATTTCCACATCGTACCTAACTCAACCTGTAAAAAATTGGAATAACAACGGGGTCAGTATAAAACTGAGTGAATACACATAATTACAAGTAATATTGCATAAAGGGTGAAAACGCTTAAAAACCTCTTTATATAGAAAATATTCTTTTTGAATTATACTTCACACGATCTTACTCCCAAACATACTTCGTATGTTCGTTCATACTACCAGAGGACCTGTACGTGTCATAAACTAAGCGTTTATGTTATAGACGTACCTGATATCCTTGCCTCATTCTTATGTTTCATGTACGTTTATACTGTGTACGTGCTTGACATGTTTTGTTTACTGTTATTGTTTTGATTGTCTTTATTTTTCTTATTAAGTTTCTCTAACTTCATTTTTCTGACATCGATAGCAAAGCCAACCGATGTGTTTCATCTGTCTGACATCGATAGCAAAGCCAACCGATGTGTTACGCATATCTGACATCGATAGCAAAGCCAACCGATGTGTTTTACATATCTGACATCGATAGCCAAGACAACCGATGTGTCTTTAATCATCTGACATCGATAGCCACGCCAACCGATGTGTCTTATCTCATATCTTAATTATTGCTCTTGTTTCATATTGATTCTCGATATATATATATACTTGATTTTATCTTTATATGAGTCCCGAGGACTATTATCAAGAATGGATAGATACAGGTCTCGGGATACCTCTACCGAGATCAACCTTGTATCTCAGTTCTTATATTTGGTTGTATCATCGTACAACTTCTCGTTTTACGTTTATTATTTAATTATATATTTTCCGTTATGTTGTATTGATCCTTTATGGACCATAACATGCACATTGCAATCTACAATCATACATCTATAACACACGCACGTATGGTATTCGTTATAATTAAAAGTACGTATGGAAACGTACTATATTTCTTTGTAAACATATGAATAATAGTACATATGGGAATGTACTATACTTTCCTCGTGCATATTTGGTTCGATACTTGTATATTGCTTAACCCCTTCCCCAGTATTTTAAACATATATGTTCTTTTCATCTATTTATGTTATTCTTAAAATAACGCAGTACGGAAAGTAATCATTTTCAAAACATACATACATGTACTTTTTCAAACATATTATTAAACATATAAGTATTCATATAGTCGCCCGTATATAAAAATACGCGACTTTATGAATATTAACGAGTAATTAAAATGTACTCACAGTGACTGCTATCCAATCTACCGCAATGCTACCAATCTATCACACAGGTGAAATGCATTGTCCCATCTTGTAGCTATTCCATCTCGTCGGCCTGGTAGCTCGTCGGCACGCCCATTACTTATCCAAATTACATGTACGTTTAATTCATAAACGTAAACTTTAGGGTTTACTTTCATTTCGATGAACTTTCAAGGAGTTTTCAGGACAATGCGCAGGTGCTGCCTGCACACTGACACTGTTTAGTAAAACGATGATCTCTCTCAATTGAACCGTTGGATCGACATGAAATTTGACAGACGCGTTCCTAAGAGGCAAATATATAAACTGACCGCTGGGATTTTAAATCTGTCAAGATTTGGGTAGTGTGTGAACGCACACAATGGGTGTGCGAACGCACACCCTAAATTTCAAGGAGTGTGCGAACGCACACTCAATGTGTGCGAACGCACACCCTTGACAGCCCCCGGAAAGTCATTATTCGGGGCTTTTCAACCATCCCGACATGCTTAAAACATAACCACCTCCAAAACCCATATCTCGGTTTATGCTAAAACGTTATAAACAATCCAAAAACGTCAAATTCAATCCTAAAACACAATCTCACTAAAACAGCCATATATATTCGATTTTTAACCAAATTTATTGAAGATTTACCTTGAAACGAAGCTTAGGATCGATAGAGGCTTCGATTCTGAAGAAATCGCCGCGAAAATCACTCGATTCGGACGTCGAACGGCGAAACGGCAGCGAAACGACGGTATCGCTCGTTATCTCTCTCGCTCTCTCTGGACTCTTCTTTCCTTCTGATTCATATCTTTCATTATATATAATTCGGCTAAAGTGCCACTTTGATCCTTGTTCTTTTTGTTTACTATCATTTATCCTTTAAACTTTTCTTTCGTATGATTTAGTCCATAACTAAATCGATAAACTCTTAAATTATTACTGTTGCGTATTATTTATATCCGATAAATAATACGAAGCTCGATATTAACACTTTCCCGTCAAAATTTAATATTTCCATTTCCGACACAAAGTGGCTAAATTACCACTTTGGTCTCTGCACTCTATTTTGGGCTTTACTTGATATTTTTCCTTTTAATTCCAATTCTAACTTTAGAATTGAAATATAACCGTATTTTCCTCATAATTAATTTCCTCCAAACCGACCTACTAAAACTTATTTATCTTAGTTTTATCGGAAATCTTTCTGATTTCGCCATTCTGGCGATTCCAGACTGGACACATGGTCCAATTAGCTAATTAAATATTTTGGGGTATTACATTAAACAAAACAAACCATAGCCCAACAAAGCTGAAACACAATCCAAAAAAAATTACTCACAGCACGAATCGAACCACGAATTCGTAATGGCTCAAAATTATTATAGGAAACTCATCAGAAAATAAAAAAAAATACGGGATATTACATTCTCCCCAACTTAATAAAAATTCGTCCTCGAATTTTCCATAAAATCAAAATACTAAAAAAAAAAAACATTTATAGTACGCAAGAAATCTCACATAACTCAAAATACGGAGCAACGCATCCCCAATGGAACGAAAGAAAACAATTACGCATCACGATTTCCGATCCCTAAAATCACTCACGACCAAGTGACAACTCAACGGAAACAAAATTAAAAAAAACGCCTAACTCAACTTAATTAAGCAAAACACCACCGCAAATTCAATAGATTAAACCAAACTCTTACCCAAGGAAATTCTATCATAAAAACAACTGAGGAAAGTCAAGCGAAACGAAACATAATATAACCGAAAACACGTTGAAAAATATGGGGTGCCACATTCTCCCCAACTTAAAGAAATACGACCTCGAATTTAAAACTGATTTGAAAACTCGAAAGATCACCACACGCATACGCGAAAAATTCTGAATTCAACAATCTGGTACCTCAAACGACTTCTCAGACACAACGTGCAAATTAAAAATTTTCTTCCAACCGGGAATAACCAACACGCAATACGAGGAAAATTCCTAGGTTACAAACCAAAAACCTACAGACACTCTCAACTAGAAATAATATTTCATTCCTAACAATACGCCCTATATCATCTATAGTGGTCACAACACCAAATACCTCAATGAGAAAACTTAAAACGCCTGTTAACGAGCAATTCAAAATATCCTCGTGCTTACATACTTTCTCACAAAAATAACAGCTGAAACTAAATACAATTAGAATCGTCTCGATTTAACTAACTAAGATCAGTTCAACAATTTCATCAACTTTTCGATCCCAGACGTAAGAAAGCACACCAATTCTAAGGAAAATATAACTTAAACTCCTGACAACAAAATTTTTCATCCTCAATTTTTTTTTATATATTCACCCACTATAACCTTGAATCTTACAGAAGATCATTTAGGTCAAATCGCAATTAATCGGTTTATTGGTTAGGCTCAAAACAAAATTTTTTTATATAAAAACGTTTTTTGCAACCACAAAATATTTAATAATACCATCCTCCTTTAATTTAAAATTACTAACATTTTTAGTTTAATTTCATTTTCAACCGAAAATAATTAATCAGTTGAAAAATTTCTAGTTTCGTAAACGCATCCACGAAATAAAGCACTCTCACTTTGAAATCATAACCGAACCCTACTTTCACCATAAATTCACGATTTTATAAAATCATTCATTTAGAAAAAAAAATTAAAATCCTCTTTTAGTCAAAACTGACAAAATTTCATCTCTTTCTCAACAAAATAAAGTTTTACAATTAAGAATCCCTTCGTTTACGAAATATTCCCATACTGGTACCAAAACGTCTTAAACAGAAATCGAATTTGTAAAAACAAAATTCCTTTTAAGTCTTTCAGTGTAAATGAACACGCAGAGTATAACCAATTTCCTTAAAACAAAATTTCTCAAATTATATACTCTAAGCTGACACAATTCTTTAATCCGAACTCAAAATTTTCCTGCACTTACCACACCTGAACCTCGAGCGCAACCTTATAACCATAGCTCTTATTTATCAAATACCGAATCTCCATCAATATAAAACAATTCCTTAAAATGTCATTTCTCTTAAGTCATCACCGTCATCACAGAGTATTTGTCTAGACACACCAGATAAAGATTTCAAAAGAGTTTGAAATTTAACAACTTTTTAAACACCATTTTCACAATGTGACTCGCGAGTTTATTACAAAACATTTTCCTTGAAAAAGCCTTACTGATAAAATTTATATTACATAATTGTGCGCCAGACCTTAATAATTTAATGCCGTGATGAATGTTCTAATTGCATGTCTCAATTATTTATTTCTCTTTTAATTAGTGATCATACTCAATGCTCAATGCAGTTTCCTATTCGTGGCATTTCAAATGCATGTTCATGACATGTCTGGGCACAATTGTGTGATAAAAATATTTCAATTACTTTAACAAATTAATATTTGGAATCAATTTTCCTTCGAAACATTTTTCTAGACATTACACTCTATGAGACGTGCACTCGTCCATCTTGACATATTTGCCCATCTCTATTATCCTAGTCCGCCAATTTGCATTGTCAAAAACAAAATGACCCAAAAACACATAGATCAGTCAATACTAGCAAATCGAGCATAAGACCAACAACACTACAATTTTTGACGAACCGAAATATGATAAAATTACGAAAGTAATATTGAATTACCAACTCTGTATCCCCCTTCAAAATAATTTTATTTCAAAAAAAACAATCATTTTATAAGTACCAATCCAGACGTAAAAATTTAAATTTCAAATTACGAGAAATTCATTAAAAAGCACAACCCTCTTTCAATCCTTAGTCAAATATAAAATTTGTAATATGTTAATTTCATTTTTTATTGGCAAGATTCTGAAAATAATATTTCTGGTGATATTCCATTATCTGCGTGGAATCCATTCTGATGGACCCCAGATGGTTCGCCTACTTCATTGTGAAACCCGTTTTGAAATATAGGAGGCGCTTCCTCCCGTTCTTCCTCAGCATGCGACTGAGCTTCGTTTTGCCCAGACATGCTGAAAAAAAAACAATTTCAAACATAAGCGACCATCTGAGTTCCTTTCCACACGCAATTCCAGTTTCAATTTATACAATACTGTAAACATTTTAGCATTTAATCCAACTGCATGTAATTCGCAAGCAAATAATCACTTATCAATCTCAGAGCGAGTAGCAAATACTTAACCCTCTCAATTGTCCATAATTTGCAAACATGTAACCACCTTCTAAATCTTAACATAAGAAACAATTATTTAGTCGTCTTAGTCGTCCGTATGAACAGATACTATTCACTTAATAATTTAATAGTCCTGGTTCGGGCGCGTAATGCCACGTACTACTAATGCACACATAACACAATTACAGATAACCACGGTCTGACTCTTGCTGCAGTAGTTCCTAGGTATACTCACTGACAAATACTCCCAGTCAAACAGACAATCAGACAAATCTAGCAGTGGTAACTGGACCAACTGCTCTCAAACAAACATTGAAACAAACTTGCAGTGGTAACTGGACCAAACTGCTCTGATACCAACATTGTCACGACCCAAAATATTGAGCCGCAACCGGCGCTAGGGAACGGGAGTGGTAGCTCCGGAACCCGTAGCAAGCCTAAAATCACAATTAATTTTTCACAAATAATAAATAAATAATAACAAACAACGGAAGCAAATACTCATATATAACATGTAACCAAGTATATACACTAACTGTTTAAAACCTCGCGGGCTCTAGTTACCGTACCCTGTACGAACTGGCCTCGCGGTACTATATACATCAGTTAGTGTCTCAAACTATCACACCGGCATCTGGAGCCGTGGATTATATATCACACACGTAGCCTATCAAAAAGCATATAAAAACAATAACAGCAGTGAATATATACAATAAAATAAACTGCTGTCTAGGCTACTATTCTACTGACACAGGACCACTACTGCAGCATTCACAGAAGTCATAAACTAACGTATACAGATGACTTCTGCACTCCAAAATTGGCCTCTAGCTAGGTCCACAAGCTAAGCACCTGAAAGACATCAAAGGTGAGGGGTCAGTATTTGGGAAAATACTGAGTGAGTTGACATTTACTAGCAGTATTAATATAAAAAGATATCATCGCATTTCAAGAAAACAATAATATGAAACATATAAACACGTATTTGATCCGTACGAAACTAATATCCTAGCATGCAACACATCTCTCGAATAATCATATATCATTCAACCCAATCGTAAATATCAATTGCGAGTCCAACTCGCTGGTGGCCCAGCCACTCGATATGGGGACTTCCAGGCTACACCGTAGCCGAGTTCACTCTGCGTATCGAAATCATAACCCAATCGTAAATATCATATTCATCAACAGCTCCCAGCTGTGTCAAGTCATTTCTCAATGCAAACATACTAGACTGACTCGATACTGGTGATCACACAGCCTATTGACACCCAATAGGTAGCTAGTTTCTTCGGATCGCATACTAGTTCTCATATATAGAAATTAATAAAGCATATAACATTTCAATCAATTATATATAATGCGATGCGTGTAAACAGTATATATATAAAATAGTTTTAATACACGAAAGTAAAAGTACAACTAACAGTGACCGCAAACCAAGAAATGATATGATCGATCTGATGGTATGCCCCCGCTAGTCCGCTTCTACTGACTCCACTACTCGCTGACACGTCTGGTACATTGTTTATGATTAGACGTGCACTTTATACTTTAATACATATAATACTTTTAAGTTGTAGGATTTAGTTTTATTTTTAACTTTATTTACGATCGCATTCTTCTTTTATCATAGTTGCGATATCTCGAACTCTGTTTCTCGTATTCGAGAAACGTATAATGTTCTTGACATTTTTCATTATCATAGCTCACGTAAAACGTCGAGCTAAAACTTTATTTTTCAATTTATCGGGGTCCTTAATCGTTTTTAGGGTCTAATATTCCAAAATGTTGAAATCCCGTTCAACTAGGGCTAAAAGCTCAATTAGGTTCCTGCGGACCCACTGTGTGCGCTCGCACACTTCAGTGTGCGTCCGCACACTTGGGAGTGTGCGTTCGCACCCCACAAGTGTGCGTTCGCACACCACAAGTGTGCGTTCGCACACCACAAGTGTGCGTTCGCACACTTGTTCAAGTGTGCGTCCGCACACTTGTTCAAGTGTGCGTCCGCACACTGCAAGTGTGCGTTCGCACACTTCGGTGTGCGATCGCACACCGAGTGCAGTTCACGCACAGCCCCGGAAACGTCGTTTCCGGGTTTCCCGTCGTGCTATCTCTTGCCATACACATCAAACACTTCGTTTCCGATAAAACCCGTAACTTTGTTTCTCCAAAAACACCAAAAATCGAGTTTAATCAATCATTCCAATTCCTAAACTAGAATAGCCTATAACTTGCTTTTAGCACCAAAAATCCGAAACTTTACCTTGAAATGAAGCTCAAGATCAGTAGAGGATTGAATTCCGAAGAGATTGCTGCGAAAATCACGTGAATCGGACGTCTTACGGAGAAACGGCGGCGAGACGACGGAAATCGGCGATAGCTTCTGTCTTCTCTCGATCCTTCTCTGATCTTCATTTCATATTTCCTTAATTATATATGATTTGGCTAAAAGCTCATTTGTGTCCTTGTTCTTTTTGTTTCTTATCACTTATCTTTTAAACTTTTCTTTCTTACGATTTAGTCCATAGCTAAATCGTTAAACTCTTTTATTACGACTTATACGTATTATTTATATTCAATAAATAATACGAAACTCGATATAACACTTTTCCATCAACACCCAATATTTCTATTTTCGACATAAAGTGGCTAAATTACCACTTTGGTCCCTATACTTTATTTTAGACTTTTCTCATCATTTTTCCATTAAATTCCAGTTCCAACTTTTAGAATAAAAATATAATACAAGTTTTCTCCATAATGACCTTTTCTAAAACGACCTACTAAAACTTATTTATCGGAAAACTTTCCAATATCGCTACTTCTGCGACTCAAAACTGGACACGTGGTCCGATTAGCTGATTAATTATTTTGGGGTATTACATTCTTCCCCCCTTATAAAAATTCGTCCTCGAATTTTCATAAATCTTGTTGGGATCTTAACTTATCTTTACAGTTTCCTTGACGTCCATTACTACGTTTTGATCACAACTTTTCCTTTTACTTAACTCTTAGTTTTCCATGCACAGCTATAACTTCATACTTGTTGTTAATCGATTGTCTATTCAACTCTTAATAGTTGCTTGCTGTTACATCGTTGAGAATCCTCTTACCGGTACCTTCATCTCGTCTGTTATCTCTTCTGAGATAGAATGGTCCTTGGATGTATTCTTGATGTCGTAGTCCTTGCGTCATTGCTATCTGATTGTTACTATCTGATTGTTTCATTCCCAGTAGCCATGGGGTTGTTACTCATCTTCTTTATACGTGAATGGTCACGACGTGTTGACTCCATCTTTAATAACGTACTTACTTTATTCATACTCCTATGAGTATTTTCTTGTCGTAATCACAATCTATGACTTTTAGTCTTTACTATCATCTAACGATATCATCCTTCTTCCTTACTGATTATCATCGTTTCTTACTTCTTTCTACCGTTAACTGACATCTCATTCCTGATCAACTAATCTCTTTCAACTTGTGCCCTGTCTAGCACAGTTACCGTCTTTTAACATAGTTAAACTTGATACACCCTTCATTATTTTCCACTTCTTATTCTTTTGTTTCTTTAAGCTATCGTAAACTTTACGTCGTTCTATTGGTCGTGATCCTTTGTTCTTTACCATTATCTTAGACACGTAATTCACGTTACTTCTGATCGTATGGCTTGTATAGTCTCCCTTATGCACTAATATTACTCATATTCTTATCCCCTTCACTTTCACCTAATTGCTCTTTGAAGGTTTACCTTGAATCTCTTATTGATTTTTCATTCAATGATGTTTTTCCTTTACGTCACAGTTCCTTATTCAAGATGACCTCATAAAATTCTATTTTACACTTCTACTCCATACTATCAATTCTTTATTTTCACTTTTTACAATATAATCTTAATACTGATTGTAATCGTTCCTTAACTTTTATATTGTACTTACTTTGTAATTCCCAAAGTCAGGGAATAATTTCAATTCACTGTCATCCTATACGCTTTACGCTTCCTTAGCACTTATATCTTAATTCTATTTGTCTTTGAATAACTTTATCTCTTTGTACTAGTATCGACTCTTGTCTTGTCTTTTACTTGTTATATTTGTTGCGTCTTTCCTTCGTTTATAGCAGTTCTATTGCTGCTACTCTATTCTGACAATCCTTATGACGTATTTCTAGAACTTTCACTTCTCTAATCATCTTACTAAATTTTGAGGGTATTTGAATTTTACCCTTACACTTTTCTTTATATCATCCACCATTCTTACATTTACTGATACGTATGTCTATACATGTACCTTTCTCCTTTCTGTTAACGTAACTTATAATTCTTAGTACTGATATTAGTAACTTTACTCAATATCAGTCATATAGCATCATCATCTCTTTCGATCTATCAAGTTTTAAGCTTCCGTGTCTTACAAGATCATCTCCTTTGTCATTTCATTCTTTATTCTGTTATAAGGATAAATACTATATCCTTAAAATATTCCTTAATGTTCATTATTCATATTACCATCTTCTCGTCCTTCATACTCTTAATCTTTTCCCTCCAATTATAACTTTCGATTGCTACTTCGTTTATCGTAATCATAAGAGTAATCATACATCATCCTTATGTATATGTTATGTTTCTTTCGTCTTGCACGACTCCCTGTCGTTCCATCCTTTACTCTTGTATAAAGATAAATTCTGTATCCTTAAACATTATCAGTGCCTCGCAGCTTATCTGCGTATGCTTCCCGATGATCACTCTTTTAGCTTCCTTAGGCTAATTGCAATAATTGTTAACATGGCTTTATTCTTTTATTGGAATTTCTTTCACAATTTTGTTCTTATTTAATAAGAATCTTTTATTCTTTGTCGCAGGGCTTTATATCCGAGTTTACTTACTGAACAATACGATTTTAAAACTTCTTTTGGCTGCGCAGCTCTTTCTAAACCACTTTTCATAAATCATTTAAAATCGTTAGTACAATTGTTGCTCAGAGTGATGATATCTCTCATCACCAAGGAGTTGCTCAAAATCGCATTTTCTTTATCATTGCAAAGATATGATGCACGATCTACATTTTGAAAATCAGTTTCTTATGCATTCCTATCGTGATTATGCAATGTTATATGCGATGTCTGAGCACAACTGTACTTTGAAAAATCATAAAAACTTTCAAAATTTTCATAAAATCGTAAGTCTTACTCTAGATTATAAGCTCTGCGATTATTAACGGCTTTCTTTATACTTATTGGGTATAATTCAAATTTTTATATTGCTGTCAAATTTTTGTATTGCTGTTATTTTCCGTCACTTACAGACTGTTCGTCTGTCACATCACTTCTCTCTCCATATCTCCGATAACTCAATTAAATTCATAATTCTTTATTACTGTAATCACCATATCCACTTTTGCAACATTCTATTGCTGCAAAAACGCAGGTACCGATGTTTCACATCGATTCACTGTCGATAATCCACCTCTTCTTCACAACTTCTAAAACGTAATATAGGGGTTACGTTTACAACAAATGTATTATATAGTATATATATTATTGTTTTTGTGAGTTATGTTTATATATTCTTTTATTAGGCGCGTGCTTAATTACAATACTTCTTATAGGTTCTCGCTTTCCGAAGATCTATCCTATAGGCATATCCTATTACTGTCATTCTATTATGCAATGCAGCAATTATATAAACACAATAATGCAGTCACATAAGCACAATAATCAAAGCATATAAACCACTAATACCTGGAGGTGCCTGACGCGGAATGTTAGGTTCCCTAATAACTATGCCTGTATGCCGGCCCCTAACTGTTCTACCAGAGTTTCGTCCACCTCTTTGCACAAAATAAGGGTTGGTTGTAGTTCTGGAGGACGTACTGACGTAATCCGGGTGGTACTCACGTCTAAAGTAATAAGGTCGTATTGGATCACCTGACCATTCATGCTCTGTTTCAATCCTGCGGGCCATTGTAGTAAGCGTGCTGAAATGTTCGTCCACATGCTCATACAGCTCATCAAACTGAGGTCCTAAACCCCTGACATATCTACGATTAATGGTCCTATTGTCTTCGTTCAGATTAGGAACTCCCTCTGCCATCCGCAGAAAGTCAGTAGAATACGCTCCTACGGTTAACATCCCTCTAGAAAAAGAACGCATCTGCCTCCTAACCTGATTTAAGGCTATCTGCGCCTGACCGTTAGCTATGTCCGCATCTTCCCTCAAATTGCGGTATCTCCGCACACTTGACCAGAAATAGTCACCTCTGTATTCCTCGACATCTAATTCATCTAACTCTTCTTCTTCTTCAAACTCTTCTTCCTGAGGATTTTCCTCTTCTGCTTCTTCTTCTAATTCTTCTTCTTGATCCTCCTCAGGATCCTCCTCAGGGTCTTCCTCAGGATCTTCTTCAAAATCCTCTTCCGGATCTTCCTCCGGTTCTTCTTCCTCTTCTTCGCTGTATTCAATCTCCGGCGAATGTTCTCTAACTCTGTTTCTGGAAGAACTACCTATCTCTGACACAGACATAAAACCATTTTGATATATTTCTGGTGATATTCCATTATCTGCGTGGAATCCATTCTGATGGACCCCAGATGGTTCGCCTACTTCATTGTGAAACCCGTTTTGAAATATAGGAGGCGCTTCCTCCCGTTCTTCCTCAGCATGCGACTGAGCTTCGTTTTGCCCAGACATGCTGAAAAAAAAAACAATTTCAAACATAAGCGACCATCTGAGTTCCTTTCCACACGCAATTCCAGTTTCAATTTATACAATACTGTAAACATTTTAGCATTTAATCCAACTGCATGTAATTCGCAAGCAAATAATCACTTATCAATCTCAGAGCGAGTAGCAAATACTTAACCCTCTCAATTGTCCATAATTTGCAAACATGTAACCACCTTCTAAATCTTAACATAAGAAACAATTATTTAGTCGTCTTAGTCGTCCGTATGAACAGATACTATTCACTTACTAATTTAATAGTCCTGGTTCGGGCGCGTAATGCCACGTACTACTAATGCACACATAACACAATTACAGATAACCACGGTCTGACTCTTGCTGCAGTAGTTCCTAGGTATACTCACTGACAAATACTCCCAGTCAAACAGACAATCAGACAAATCTAGCAGTGGTAACTGGACCAACTGCTCTCAAACAAACATTGAAACAAACTTGCAGTGGTAACTGGACCAAACTGCTCTGATACCAACATTGTCACGACCCAAAATATTGAGCCGCAACCGGCGCTAGGGAACGGGAGTGGTAGCTCCGGAACCCGTAGCAAGCCTAAAATCACAATTAATTTTTCACAAATAATAAATAAATAATAACAAACAACGGAAGCAAATACTCATATATAACATGTAACCAAGTATATACACTAACTGTTTAAAACCTCGCGGGCTCTAGTTACCGTACCCTGTACGAACTGGCCTCGCGGTACTATATACATCAGTTAGTGTCTCAAACTATCACACCGGCATCTGGAGCCGTGGATTATATATCACACACGTAGCCTATCAAAAAGCATATAAAAACAATAACAGCAGTGAATATATACAATAAAATAAACTGCTGTCTAGGCTACTATTCTACTGACACAGGACCACTACTGCAGCATTCACAGAAGTCATAAACTAACGTATACAGATGACTTTTGCACTCCAAAATTGGCCTCTAGCTAGGTCCACAAGCTAAGCACCTGAAAGACATCAAAGGTGAGGGGTCAGTATTTGGGAAAATACTGAGTGAGTTGACATTTACTAGCAGTATTAATATAAAAAGATATCATCGCATTTCAAGAAAACAATAATATGAAACATATAAACACGTATTTGATCCGTACGAAACTAATATCCTAGCATGCGACACATCTCTCGAATAATCATATATCATTCAACCCAATCGTAAATATCAATTGCGAGTCCAACTCGCTGGTGGCCCAGCCACTCGATACGGGGACTTCCAGGCTACACCGTAGCCGAGTTCACTCTGCGTATCGAAATCATAACCCAATCGTAAATATCATATTCATCAACAGCTCCCAGCTGTGTCAAGTCATTTCTCAATGCAAACATACTAGACTGACTCGATACTGGTGATCACACAGCCTATTGACACCCAATAGGTAGCTAGTTTCTTCGGATCGCATACTAGTTCTCATATATAGAAATTAATAAAGCATATAACATTTCAATCAATTATATATAATGCGATGCGTGTAAACAGTATATATATAAAATAGTTTTAATACACGAAAGTAAAAGTACAACTCACAGTGACCGCAAACCAAGAAATGATATGATCGATCTGATGGTATGCCCCCGCTAGTCCGCTTCTACTGACTCCACTACTCGCTGACACGTCTGGTACATTGTTTATGATTAGACGTGCACTTTATACTTTAATACATATAATACTTTTAAGTTGTAGGATTTAGTTTTATTTTTAACTTTATTTACGATCGCATTCTTCTTTTATCATAGTTGCGATATCTCGAACTCTGTTTCTCGTATTCGAGAAACGTATAATGTTCTTGACATTTTTCATTATCATAGCTCACGTAAAACGTCGAGCTAAAACTTTATTTTTCAATTTATCGGGGTCCTTAATCGTTTTTAGGGTCTAATATTCCAAAATGTTGAAATCCCGTTCAACTAGGGCTAAAAGCTCAATTAGGTTCCTGCGGACCCACTGTGTGCGCTCGCACACTTCAGTGTGCGTCCGCACACTTGGGAGTGTGCGTTCGCACACCACAAGTGTGCGTTCGCACACTTGTTCAAGTGTGCGTCCGCACACTGCAAGTGTGCTTTCGCACACTTGTTCAAGTGTGCGTCCGCACACTGCAAGTGTGCGTTCGCACACTTCGGTGTGCGATCGCACACCGAGTGCAGTTCACGCACAGCCCCGGAAACGTCGTTTCCGGGCTTCCCGTCGTGCTATCTCTTGCCATACACATCAAACACTTCGTTTCCGATAAAACCCGTAACTTTGTTTCTCCAAAAACACCAAAAATCGAGTTTAATCAATCATTCCAATTCCTAAACTAGAACAGCCTATAACTTGCTTTTAGCACCAAAAATCCGAAACTTTACCTTGAAATGAAGCTCAAGATCAGTAGAGGATTGAATTCCGAAGAGATTGCCGCGAAAATCACGTGAATCGGACGTCGTACGGAGAAACGGCGGCGAGACGACGGAAATCGGCGATAGCTTCTGTCTTCTCTCGATCCTTCTCTGATCTTCATTTCATATTTCCTTAATTATATATGATTTGGCTAAAAGCTCATTTGTGTCCTTGTTCTTTTTGTTTCTTATCACTTATCTTTTAAACTTTTCTTTCTTACGATTTAGTCCATAGCTAAATCGTTAAACTCTTTTATTACGACTTATACGTATTATTTATATTCAATAAATAATACGAAACTCGATATAACACTTTTCCATCAACACCCAATATTTCTATTTTCGACATAAAGTGGCTAAATTACCACTTTGGTCCCTATACTTTATTTTAGACTTTTCTCATCATTTTTCCATTAAATTCCAGTTCCAACTTTTAGAATAAAAATATAATACAAGTTTTCTCCATAATAACCTTTTCTAAAACGACCTACTAAAACTTATTTATCGGAAAACTTTCCAATATCGCTACTTCTGCGACTCAAAACTGGACACGTGGTCCGATTAGCTGATTAATTATTTTGGGGTATTACAGACACAACAACAACACTTAACATGCCTTAAAGCGATAAACAAATAACATGCAATAAGTTGGCCTTAGTTCAAAACTAAAGCTCTGATACCAACTTTGTCACGACCCAATTTCATGGATTGCGACCGGCGCTAGGGTATGGGTATGGTTGTACCAAAACCCGTAGCAAGCCTTGCGGAAAACCACCAATCAGATAAACCTGCAGAAAATCCAATGCTCAGGGCAGCCGAGACTCCAACTTAAACTAACAGTTTAAATATAAGTATTTCCATTAAATAAAAAAATAACCAGAGTTAAACAATAATAATGCCAAAGCATAAAATTCAACTAGTCAGACAAATCCGACAAACAGACTAAAATAATAGACTTCTAGTTTACTACTGCGGTCTAAGAATAAAAATAGTTTGACAATTTATTAAAATAAAATAAACCTCCGAGGAATAAAGATTCGGAGATCAGCAGACTTGCTCAAAATAATAAACCTGGAAAATGGGAAAACAACGGGGGTCAGATATACTGAGATGAGTTCATATTACTATTTACATTTATTAAGTTTAAAACCCTTAAAACAAATCCTTTTATACTAATATATATAAGATTATGGAATAACAGTATTGAAATGATCCCAGCGTAAGTATGACATAGCATACTGAAAAATCCAAAGTAGACGGGAACAAATCCTCGTCATATACCAGTGTAAGCAAGACATTAGTCTGCCGATCCCAGAGTACTTACCGGTGCACACAGTCTCGATACAAGCCTATCGAGTAGCTCGTTCCAATCCAGATCCATAATCGCTTAAAACAGTTCGAAAAGATTTATAATACTAAAATAAATTTCGGTACTTAATAAAGCGGTAAATAGCATTATAAACTCACTGCTTGCTAATCCACGTGAAAAACCTGGCAAGCGACAAAAACTGATTTGACTCTGAAGCACCAGTAGTCGACGAGTCTAAGACAGGATAAAACAAATATTAAAATCAACCCCTAACTCTAGAGATTACTAGACACCACATAGGACTAGCACAATACCAAGTCTCGTACAAGCATAGCCAAAGAAGAAAGAACAATTAATTACATAATGACCCGAGTCAAAATACAAACCACCTTGAGTAAACACAATACTCAAAATTAATAAGTCAAGTTTATTGAGTTCCCGCTTTAAAATCCGTTCCAGAAAATATTACTTAAATAATATTTAAATAATAACTTAAATTCATTTCCTCAAATATTGGGTTAGCCGAGTTACCAATAACTACCAAGCTACCTCAAATGTCGGGTGACCCAAGTCTAACCCAACCCAAAATATTTATCAAAATATAAACAAGAGTTTATAATTCCCAAAAATGACTTTGATAAAATAAATATATTTATATCCAATTATAAACCATAGTTTATAATAATAGAAACAACCTTGATAAAATAATAATCAAAAATTAAAACGGAACTCAATAACTTATAACTCAAGTAACCATTAGTTACTAACAATTTATTTAATTAAATTAAATTAAGAAAACGTTTAAAATTTAAAACGTCAAATTGACACGCCTAGTCAATAATTCCAAAATATAATAATTGCCCGAGTAATTATAAATTGTTGGTTAAAAATATAATTATATTTTTTTTCAAAAACAAATCAATTATAATTGAACAAATATTGTTTTCAAATTCTTAAATAATATTATCGATTAGCAATTTGGAAAAACAAAATGATAATTGAAAGCCCGGTTTTAAATCGATAAAAACATTATAATATTAAACTAATATAAATAAAATAGCTAAAGATGATATGGTTTAACAATTAGAAATAGTTACAAAAAAATTCAATACATATATAACACCATTTCATTACTGCCAATCAAATCATGAAACTAAAATCATTATTAAAATATGGAACCCATCTCACACGAGCCAATAATTTAGACAAATAATTACAGTAAACCATTTACTTAACCAAACACTATTATTTTGCATAAAGAAACCTACTGAAATAGAAATGGAAATTAGCCAATACAAATTTAAATCTCAATCTGCCGCCAACCAATTATTAAAGAAATCAAACAAATAGAAACCGAGTCCAACAGTTAGCAGCCAAAAGTAATTCCAAGGCATCAAGACAAAAATATTAATCAATGAACATTTCAGCAATAACATCACCAAATAACCAACAAGAGTAATTGCAAAACCACAAGTATGTACTCCTGCAATAACAATCACAGGCTGGCCTAGCACAGAGGTTAAGAAGAACGAACCGAGACGAAGCAGTGATACAAGCAACGAGAATCAATCTCAGCACAACAGCCAGACAATAAAAGATCAGATTATAATCATAAAAGCAACATGAATCACATCAGCAACCAGGAAAAATGGGTAGCAACATAAAGAATAGACGACATATTAATGGCATGAACAAACAGTCACCATAACAACAAAGACGATGAAACGACGGCGCGAATAACGGAGAGATTGACATACCGTTTGACGAAGAAAAAAAAGAATTGTTGAGGACGACGTGAACTAGTCTTGGGACGAAACGGATCTCAAATAGATGCTAAAACGAATAAGATATAGTTAAAAAAACGAGACGTGACGATAACGATGAATAACAAAGAACAAAAGCTTAGACTTACCGAATTGTTGCAGCAATGGAGAGGATGAAAATAGTATAAGTTCAGAGAATTTTGAAGTGTGTAGGTCGGGTAGGTTTTGGAAAAAATAGAGGAATAAAAAAATTTAGGGTTGTTAAGAATTATTTATAGAAGGAACAAAAATGTCGCAGGACGAAGAAAAGGATTGGGCTGCTGAAACATGTGAGAAATGGGCCAACACTATGCATGGTCAACACCAAGAGGCCCAAGTTAAACAAAACAAACCATAGCCCAACAAAGCTGACACACAATCCAAAAAAAATTACTCACAGCACGAATCGAACCACGAATTCGTAATGGCTCAAAATTATTATAGGAAACTCATCAGAAAATAAAAAAAATACGGGATATTACAGAAACATTTGTTGTTGTTTTGTAACATTTGTAAACGTTTGGATTTGTTTCGTAACGTTTTAAGCGTTTGGATTTGTTGCGTAATGTTTCTAAAAGTTTGGCTAAAATCGCTAAAATGGTGAAATAATTTTTTTTGTTTTGAAATTTTTGTAAACGTTTTGCTTAAATCGCTAAAAAGGTGAAACATGTGGATTTGTTTTGTAACATTTGTAAACGTTTGGCTTAAATCTCGAAAAAGTTTAAGCGTATGGATTTGTTTTGTAACGTTTTTAAACGTATGGCCTAAATCACTGAAAAGGTGAAACGTTTGGTTTTTTTCGTAACGTTTGTAAACGTTTGCTTAAATCACAAAAAAGGTGAGACGTTTGGTTTTGTTTCCTAAGGTTTTTAAACGTTCAGATTTATTTCGTAATGTTTGTTTCATAACGTTTTAAACGTTTGTTTTTGTTTCGTAATGTTTGTAAACGTTTGGCATAAATCGCTAAAAAGGTGAAACGTTTGGTTTTGTTTCGTAACATTTGGCTTAAATCTCTAAAAATATGAAACATTTGGTTTTGTTTCGTAACGTTTGTAAATGTTTCGATTTGTTTCGTAACGTTTTATACGTTTGGTTTTGTTTCGTAACGTTTGTAAACGTTTGACTTAAATCCCTAAAAAGGTGAAACGTTTGGTTTTGTATCGTAATTTTTGTAAACGTTTAGCTTATATCGCTAAAAAGGGGAAACGTTTGGATTTATTTCGTAATATTTGTAAAAGTTTGGGTTAATCGCTAAAAAGGTGAAACGTTTGGATTTGTTTCGTAGCTTTCGTAAACGATTGGCTTAAATCGCTAAAAATGTGAAACGCTTGCTTTTGTTCCTTAACGTTAGTAAACGTTTTGCTTAAATTGCTAAAAAAGTAAAACGCTTGGGTTTGTTTCGTAACGTTTGTAAACGTTTGGCTTAAATCGCTAAAAAGTGTAACGTTTGGATTTGTTTCGTAACGTTTGTAAACGTTTTGCTTAAATCGCTAAAAAGGTGAAACATTTGGATTTGTTTTGTAACGTTTGTAAACGTTTGGCTTGAATCGCTAAAAAAGCGAAACGTTCGGATTTGTTTCGCTACGTTTGTAAACGTTTGTCTTAAATACCTAAAAAGGTGACATGTTTCGATTTGTTTCGTAACGTTATTAAACGTTTGGCTTAAATTGCTTAAAAGGTGAAAGGCTTGGATTTGTTTTGCAATGTTTGTAAACGTTTGGCTTAAATTGCTAAAAAGGTGAAACGCTTGGATTTGTTTCGTAACGTTTGTAAACATTTGGCTTAAATGGCTAAAGAGGTGAAAAATTTCGATTTGTTTCGTAATCTTTGTAAACGTTTGGCTTGAATCGCTAAAAAGTTGAAACGTTTGGATTTCTTTTCTATGTTTGTAAACTTTTGGCTTAAATCATTAAAAAGGTGAAATGTTTTGATTTGTTTCGTAACGCTTGTAAACGTTTGGCTTGAATTTCTAAAAAGGTCAAAAATTTGGATTTGTTTCGTAACGTTTGTAAACGTTTGGCTTAAATTTTCAAGAAGGTGAAACGCTTGGATTTGTTTCGTAACCTTTGTTAACGTTTGGCTGAAATGGCTTAAAAGGTGAAACTCTTGGTTTTGTTTCGTAACGTTTGTAAAGGTTTGGCCTAAATCGCTAAAAATGTGAAACGTTTGGATTTGTTTAAACGTTTGATTTTGTTTCGTAACTTTGTAAACGTTTGGATTTGTTTCGTAACGTTTGTAAACGTTTGGCTTAAATCGCTAAAAAGACGAAACGTTTGGATTTGTTTCGTAACGTCTGTAAACGTTTGTCTTAATTCGGTAAAAAGGTGAAACGTTTGGATTTGTTTCGTAGCGTTTGTCAACGTTTGGCTTAAATTGCTAAAAATATGAAAAGTTTGGATTTGTTTCGTAATGTTTGTAAATGTTTGGCTTCAATCGCTAAAAAGGTGAAATGTTTGGATTTGTATCGTAACGTTTTAAACGTTTGTTTTAAATCGCTAAAATGGGGAAACGTTTGAATTTGTTTCGTGACGTGTGTAAGTGTTTGGCTAAATTTGCTAGAAAGGTTAAACGTTTGGTTTTGTTTTGTAACCTTTGTAAACATTCAGCTTAAATTGCTATAAAGGTGAAACGTTTGGATTTTTTTCGTAACGTTTGTAAACGTTTGGCTTAAATTAATAAAAAGGTGAAACGCCTGGATTTGTTTTGTAACGTTTGTAAACGTTTGGCTAAAATCGCTAAAAAGGTGAAACGTTTTGTTTTGTTTCATAACATTTTTAAACGTTTGGCTTAAATCGCTAAAAAGGTGAAACGTTTGGTTTTGTTTCGTAACGTTTGTAATTATGTGGCTTAACCCGCTAAAATGGTGAAATGTTTTGTTTTGTTTCGTAACGTTTGTAATTGTTTCGATTTGTTTCATAACGTTTTAAACGTTTGGTTTTGTATCGTAACGTTTGTAAACGTTCGGATTAAATCACTAAAAAGGTGAATTGTTTGTTTTTGTTTCGTAATTTTTGTAAACGTTGGCTTATATCGCTAAAAAGGGGAAACGTTTGATTTGTTTCGTAACGTTTGTAAACGTATGGGTTCAATGGCTAAAAAGGTGAAACGTTCAGATTTGTTTCGTAGCGTTTGTAAACGTTTGGCTTGAATCGCTAAAAATGTGAAACGTTTGGTTTTCTTCCATAACCTTAGTAAACGTTTGGCTTAAATTGCTAAAAAGGTGAAATGTTTGGTTTTGTTTCGTAACGTTTGTAAATGATTGGCTTAAATGGCTATAAAGGTGTAACGTTTGGTTTTGTTTCGTAACGTTTGTAAATGTTTGGCTTAAATATCTATAAAGGTGAAACGCTTGGATTTGTTTCGTAACGTTTGTAAACGTTTGGCTTTGTTTCGTAATATTTGTAAACGTTTGGCTTAAACGGCTAAAACGGTTAAACGTTTGAATTTGCTGCGTAACATTTTAAACGTTTGGATTTGTTTCCAAAAGTTTGAATTTGTTTCTTAACATTTGAAAACATTTGGCTTCAATCACTAAAAAGATGAAATGTTTGGATTTGTTTCGTAACGTTTGCAAACGTCTGGCTTAAATTGCTATACAGGTGGAATGCTTGGATTTGTTTTGTAACGTTTGTAAACGTCTGGCTCAAATTGGTAAAAAGCTGAAACATTTGGATTTGTTTCATATCATTTGTAAACGTTTGGCTAAAATCGTTAAAAAGGTGAAGCATTTAGATTTTTTCATTGCGTTTGTAAACGTTTGGCTTAAATAGCTAAAAAAGGGAAACGTTTGAATTTGTTTTGTAACGTTTGTAAACGTTTGACTTAAATTGCTAAAAAGGTGAAACGCTTGGATTTGTTTCGTAACGTTTGTAAACGTTTGGCATAAATTGCTAAAAAGGTAAAATGCTTGGTTTTGTTTCGAAACGTTTGGCTTAAATCGCTAAAAATGTGAAGCGTTTGGATTTGTTTCGTAACGTTTTAAACGTTTGGTTTTGTTTCATAACGTTTGTAAATGTTTCGCTTAAATAGCTCAAAAGGTGAAACGTTGGGATTTGTTTCGTAATATTTATGAACGTTTGGCTTAAATCTCTAAAAAGGTGAAACCTTTGGATTTGTTTCGTAACATTTGTAAACGTTTGGCTTAAATTGCTAAAAACGTGAAACATTTGGATTTGTTTCGTAACATTTGTAAAGGTTTGGCTTAAATCGCTAAAAAGGTGAAATGTTTGGATGTGCTTCGTAACATTTGTAAACGTTTGGCTTAAATTGCTAAAAAGGTGAAACGCTTGGATGTGTTTCGTAACGTTTGTAAACGTTTGGCTTGAATTTCTAAAAAGGTGAAACGCTTGGATTTGTTTCGTAACGTTTGTAAACATTTGGCTTAAATTGATAAAAAGATGAAGCGCTTGGATTTGTTTTCTAGCTTTTCTAAAAGATTGGCTTACATCGCTAAAAAGGTGAAACGTTTGGATTGTTTCGTGCCGTTTATAAACGTTTTCCTTAAATTGCTAAAAAGGGGAAACGTTTGAATATGTTTCGTAACGTTTGGCTTAAATTGCTAAAAAAGGTGGAAACCCTTGGATTTGTTTCGTAACGTTTGTAAACGTTTGGCTTAAAGTGCTAAAAAGATGAAACTCTTGGTTTTGTTTCGTAACGTTTGTAAACGTTTGGCTTATATTCTTGAAAATGTGAAACGTTTTGATTTGTTTCGTAACATTTTAAAACGCTTGGATTTGTTTCGTGACATTTGTAAACATTTGGCTTCAATCAATAAAAAGGTGAAACGTTTGGATTTGTTTCGTAACATTTGTAAACGTTTGGCTTAAATTGCTAAAAATGTGAAACGCTTGGATTTGTTTCGTAACATTTGTAAATGTTTGGCTCAAATTGGTAAAAAGCTGAAACATTTGGATTTGTTTCATAACCTTTGTAAACGTTTGGCTAAAATCGTTAAAAAGGTGAAACATTTGGATCTTTTTCGTAGCGTTTGTAAACGTTTGGCATAAATAGATAAAAAGGGGAAACTTTTGAATTTGTTTGGTAATGTTTGTAAACATTTGGCTTAAATTGCTAAAAAGGTGAAACGCTTGGATTTGTTTCTAATGTATGTAAACGTTTGGCTTAAATTGCTAAAAAGGTGAAATGCTTGGTTTTGTTTCGTAACTTTTGGCTTAAATCGCTAAAAATGTGAAACGTTTGGATTTGTTTCGTAACGTTTTAAATGTTTGGTTTTGTTTCGTAACGTTTGTAAAAATGTTTCAATGAAATCGCTGAAAAGGTGAAACGTTGAGATTTGTTTCGTAATATTTGTAAACGTTTGGCTTAAATCGCTAAAAAGGTGAAACGTTTGCATTTGTTTCGTAACGTTTGTAAACGTTTGGATTAAATCGCTAAAAAGGTGAAACACTTGGATTTGTTTCGTAACGTTTGTAAAGGTTTGGCTTAAATCGCTAAAAAGGTGAAACGCTTGGATTTGTTTATAATGTTTGTAAACGTTTAGCTTAAATTGCTAAAAAGGTGAAATGCTTGGTTTTGTTTCGTAACGTTTGGCTTAAATCGCTAAAAATGTAAAACATTTGGATTTGTTTCGTATCGTTTTAAATGTTTGGTTTTGTTTCGTAATTTTTGTAAATGTTTCGCTTAATCACTGAAAAGGTGAAATGTTGAGATTTGTTTCGTAATATTTGTAAACGTTTGGCTGAAATTGCTAAAAAGGTGAAACGTTTGGATTTGTTTCGTAACGTTTGTAAATGTTTGGCTTAAATCGCTAAAAAGGTGAAACATTTGGATTTGTTTCGTAATATTTGTAAAGGTTTGGCTTAAATCGCTAAAAAGGTGAAACGTTTGGATTTGTTTCGTAACGTTTGTAAAGGTTTGGCTTAAATCGCTAAAAAGGTGAAACGCTTGGATGTGTTTCGTAACGTTTGTAAACGTTTGGCTTGAATTGCTAAAAAGGTGAAACGCTTGGATTTGTTTCGTAACTTTTGTAAACGTTTGGCTTAAATTGCTAAAAAAAATGAAGCACTTGGATTTGTTTCGTAGCGTTTATAAACGTTTGACTTATATCGCTAAAAATGTGAAACGTTTGGATTTCTTTCATTCCGTTTGTAAACGTTTGCATTAAATTGCTAAAAAGGTGAAACGTTTCAATATGTTTCATAACGTTTGGCTTAAATTGTTAAAAAAGGTGGAAACGTTTGGATTTGTTTCGTTACGTTTGTAAACGTTTGTCTTAAATTGCTAAAAAGGTGAAACGCTTGGTTTTGTTTCGTAACGTTTGGCTTATATTCTTGAAAATGTGAAATGTTTTGTAACGTTTTAAACGTTTGGTTTTGTTTCGTAACGTTTTAAACGTTTGGTTTTGTTTCGTAACATTTGTAAACGTTTGGCTAAAATCGCTAAAAAGGTGAAACGTTTAGATTTGTATAGTAACGTATGTAAATGTTTGGCTTAAATTGCTAAAAAGGTGAAACACTTGGATTTGTTTCGTAATGTTTGTAAATGTTAGGCTTAAATTGCTAAAAAGGTGAAATGTTTGGATTTGTTTCGTAACGTTTGTAAATGTTTGGCTTAAATCAATAAAAGGTGAAATGTTTGGTTTTATTTCGTAACCTTTGTAAACGTACGGCTTAAATCGCTAAAAAGGTCAAACGGTTGGATTTGTTTCGTAACGTTTTAAACGTTTGGATTTGTTTCGAAACGTTTGGATTTGTTTCGTAACGTTTGTTAACGTTTGGCTTCAATCACTAAAAAGGTGAAACGTTTGGATTTGTTTCGTAACGTTTGTAAACATTTGGCTTAAATCCCTAAAAATGTGGAATGTTTGGATTTGTTTCGTAACGTTTGCAAACGTTTGGTTTTGTTTCATATAAACGTTTGGCTTAAATCGCAAAAATGGAAAAACGTTTGGAGTTGTTTTATAACGTTTGTAAACGTTTGGATTTGTTTCGCAACGTTTTAAACGTTTGGATTTGTTTTGTAACGTTTGTAAAAGTTTGGCTAAAATCGCTAAAAAGGTGAAATGTTTTATTTTGTTTCGTAGCGTTTGTAAACATTTGGCTTAAATCGCTAAAAAGGTTAAACGTATGGATTTGTTTCGTAACGTTTGTTAACGTATGGCTTAAATCACTGAAAAGGTGAAACGTTTGGTTTTGTTTCGTAAGGTTTGTAAACGTTTGGCTTAAATCACTCCAAAAGGTGAGACGTTTGGTTTTATTTCGTAACGTTTTTAAACGTTTAGATTTGTTTCATAATGTTTGTTTCGTAACGTTTTAAACGTTTGGCTTTATTTCGTAACGTTTGTAAACGTTTGGCTTAAATCGCTAAAAAGGGGAAACGTTTGAATTTGCTTCGTAACATTTTAAACGTTGGATTTGTTTCTAAACGTTTGGATTTGTTTCGTAATATTTGTAAACGTTTGGCTTCAATCACTAAAAAGGTGAAACATTTTGATTTGTTTCGTAACTTTTGTAAAAGTTTTGCTTAGATTGCTAAAAAGGTGAAACGCTTGGATATGTTTCGTAACGTTTGTAAACATTTGGCTTAAATTTCTAAAAAGGTGAAACATTTGGATTTGTTTCATAACCTTTGTAAAGGTTTGGCTTAAATCGCTAAAAGGGTGAAACATTTGGATTTGTTTTGTAACGTTTGTAAACGTTTGGCTTAAATTGCTAAAAAGGGGAAACGTTTGGATTTGTTTCATAACGTTTGTAAATGTTTGGCTTAAATTGCTAAAAAGGTGAAACGCTTGGATTTTTTCGTAACGTTTGTAAACGTTTGGCTTAAATTGCTAAAAAGGTGAAAGGCTTGGTTTTGTTTCGTAACGTTTGTAAACATTTAGCTTAAATAGCTAAAAATGTGAAACGTTTGGATTTGTTTCGTAATGTTTTAAACGTTTGGCTTTGTTTCGTAATGTTTGAAAACGTTTTGCTTATATCGCTACAAAGGTGAAACATTTGTATTTGTTTCGTTATGTTTGTAAACGGTTGACTTCTATCGCTAAAAAGGTGAAACGTTTGCATTTGTTGTGTAACGTTGGTAAACGTTTGGCTTAAATCGCTAAAAAGGTGAAACGTTTGGATTTGTTTCGTAACGTTTGTAAACGTTTCGCTTAAATCGCTAAAAAGGTGAAACGTTTGGATTTGTTTCGTAACATTTGTAAACGTTTGGCTTAAATCGCTAAAAAGGTGAAACGGTTGGATGTGTTTCGTAACGTTTGTAAACGTTTGGCTTAAATTGCTAAAAAGGTGAAACTCTTGGATGTGTTTCGTATCGTTTGTAAACGTTTGGCTTAAATTGCTAAAAAGGGGAAACGCTTGGATTTGTTTCGTAACGTTTGTAAACGTTTGGCTTATATTGCTAAAAAGGGAAAACGTTTGGTTTTGTTTCGTAGCGTTTGTTAACATTTGCCTTATATCGCTAAAAAGGTGAAACGTTTGGATATTTTTTGTAACGTTTGCAAACGTTTGGCTTAAATCGCTGAAAATGGGAAACATTTGGATTTGTTTCGTAAAGTTTGTAAACGTTTGGCTTCAATTGCTAAAAAGGTGAAACGTTTGGATTTATTTTGTAACGTTTCTAAACGTTTGGCTTAAATTGCTAAAAAGGTGAAACGTTTGGATTTGTTTCGTAACGTTTGTAAACGTTTGTCTTATATCGCTAAAAAGGTGAAACGTTTTGATTTGTTTCGTAACGTTTGTAAACGTTTTGCTTAAATTTCTAAAAAGGTGAAAAGCTTGAAAGTGTTACGTAACATTTGTAAATGTTTGGCTTAAATTGCTAAAAAGGTGAAACGCTTGGATTTGTTGCGTAACGTTTGTAAACGTTTGGCTTAAATTGCTAAAAAGGGGAAACGCTTGGTTTTGTTTCGTAACATTTGTAAACGTTTGGCTTAAATCGCTAAAAGTGTGAAACTGTCACGACCCATTTTCACGAATCGTGACCGGCGCTAGGGTATTGGTATGGTTGTACCAAAACACGTAGCTAACCTTGCGGATAGCCAACTTATAGCATTTAAAACAATGTACCTGCAGAAAACCACATGCTCGGGGGCAACCGAGACTTCAGCCTAGTCTAGCAGTACAATATAAACAACTTGTATTTAAAGTACGCTTATCTCAAAATAATTTCTATCAGCATGGCAATATATAAAATACCATAAACGTTGTAATCATGCCAAAGCTGATAAAATAATAGTTGGACCAATCCAACAAACAATAGTCTAAAATATAAATAAAAGACTAAGACATGAATAAACAGATACTACTACTGCAGTCTAAGAGTTTGAAACAGTTCGACTCTTTTATTCTAAAAATAAAATAAAAACCTACGAAAATGAAGAAACGGAAATCGACCGATGCTCAAATCATAAACCTAGAAAATTTGAGAAAAGAACGGGGTCAGATTTACTGAGTAGAGTTTATATAACCATTTACATTTATTAAGTTAAAAAGCTTTAAAACGTTTAATAAAACATTTTCATTATGGATTATCAATGAAACCCTGAACCACAATTCTAAATCCGTTGTCGTGTCGGTGAGACGTATCTCAATAATTGATCCCCGACTATCACTGTAATATCCCGTATTTTTGAAATTTTTTTTTTAATTTAAATTCCGTCAAGTTTTAAGTAATTTATTATTATTATTATTATTAAATTAAATATGTTAAGTATTTATTTTGTTTATAAAAATATATATATAAGTAATATATAATTCATGCAAAATGAATGCAAAGTGATTTGGCCCATTTGTTTTGTATATTAACCTTCCACGTGAATATGGCCCATTGCTTTGTCTTGTTTCTATCATAAAAGGCCCATGTTAGAATTATAGAAAATCTAATACACTTTTTTATTTAAGATTACTGCAGAGTCTTCTTCTTCGTTTATATGCCTCTGTTTCATAACTTTTTGTAAACCTATTTTCTTTCTTTCTTTTCTTAAATAAAACCTTAGCCGTCAAACACTCTAAACCCATCTGAGACATATCATTCTTCGCTCCATTCGTTCAATCCGCTTTATTCTGAGATTTCTTGTGACGGTTCCTCATTATTCTTCGTTCTCTATATTCGTTACGTTTCGAAATCGATAAAGGTACGTAAAGATTACTCCGTTTATCGCCGTTCGTTTCGCCATATTCTCGTTAGTTTACTGCCATCTCTTTTGGTACTAAATGCTATTGTTCTTATGAAAAATTAATTAGTGATTAGTTGTTGTTGAGGTCGTTATAGTTATCTAGGGTACGTGAATGAATTGGTTTGAATTCGACGGTTTGTCGACGTTCTTCATGGCATGACAGTTTCTACATGTTATGTTTCTTATTTCCTCCTGAGATTATATGATCTTCATGGAGTTGCTAGTTTTATATGGTTTAAAGATTGTAAGACCTATGCGTGGATCTTAGTGTGCTTCTATGTTGTTATCATTGTCTAATCTTTTTATGTTAGTTAGGGAATGTTAAATTGGAAATCGTTCATGGTGTTTTAATGGCAGGGACTTGAGTTATGATTTTGATTTAAAAGGATGGTTAAATGTCATGTGTAATCACCAAGTTATTTTATTGAAATCAATTGAATCCTTTAAGTTAGTTTTACCTATCGAATTCGGTTTGATAATAACTTAAACTCGTTTAATTTTAAATAGAAAATTTGGATACGTTAAATAATTTTATAACTTAGATTAATATAATTACCGGATAATTATATTTAATTTTAATTGAAATATAAATTTGGCTACATTACAATTTAACCCCTAAAAGTTTCTAAAAAACTCATTTAAGTTATGTTTTATCTTTTGGACTTCTAATTGATTGATAATTTAGTAAATTGAGATTGGGTATTAATTTTGACTATGAATATCAAATTTGGCTAAATTACAGTTTAGTCCCTGAACTTTTATAAACTTAAAATGGTTAAGTTTTGGGTTGTAACTTAGGTTATTTAAGTTGCAAGATATTGAATTCTACTTTAAAATGGATAATTATTTTATTGAATTATTTTAATTTATAAACTCGGGTTTATAAATTTAATAAGTTATGTTTGGGTTAGACTGTGGTCGCCCGACAAGTGGGAAGAAGCTTGATAGTTTTTAATAACTCGGCTGACTCACTGATATGGATTTTAACTTGGGTTTATTTAAACTATTTTACGATTCACTCTAAATATATCTATATGATTTGTACTCTATAACTTGGGTTATATTTGAAATGCATTTAATATAAGTATTTATTAAATGTGGCTTGGTATTGTGTTGTGCTAGTCCTATATGGTGTCTAGTACTCTTTAGAGTTAGGGTCTGATTTTAATTATGATTTTAATATTTTATTTAGACCCGTCGACTCTTCGTACTTCAGAGGCGAACCAGAGTTAGGTGCTTGTCAGGATCACGTGGATTTGGCAAGCAGTGAGTTTATATCTCTATTTACCTCTTTATTAAGAAAATATTATATTTTATATATGTATATGTATAAACAGCTTTTGAACTTTTTTTCGGCATTGTGGATTTGATTTGGAACGTGCTACTCGATGGGCATCATCGGGACTGCGTGCGCACCGGTAATGATTATGGTATTGAGGTAGGTCTGAGATATGTGTCACCTTAGTGAGGGCACCGGTGGAAGATACGTCTCATGGGCTCACTATTTATTAAGTGATAGTCGGGGATCGGTTATTGAGATACGTCTCACCGACACAACAATGGATTTAGAATTGTGCTTTAGGGTTTCATTGATAATCCATAATGAAAATGTTTTATTAAACGTTTTAAAGGTTTTTAACTTAATAAATGTAAATGGTTTTATAAACTCTACTCAGTAAATCTGACCCCGTTGTTTTCCCAAATTTTCCAGGTTTATGATTTGAGCATTGGTCGATCTCCGTTTCTTCATTCTCGGAGGTTCTTTATTTTATTTTCAGAATAAAAGAGTCGAACTGTTTTAAACTCTTAGACCGCAGTAGTAGTATCAGATTATTTATGTTTTAGTCTTATACTATATTTTCAGACTGTTGTTTGTTGGTAATTACTTTATCGCTTTTGGCATGATTACAGTGTTTATGATATTTATATTATATTGCCACACTATTGGAGTTATAATTTGAGATAAGCATACTTTGAATATATGTTTCTTATTGTACTGCTAGACTAGGCTGAAGTCTCGGTTGCCCCCGAGCATGTGGTTTTCTGCAGGTACATTGTTTTAACTGTTTAAGTTGGTTATCCGCAAGGCTTGCTACGGGTTTTGGTACAACCATACCCATACCCTAGCGCCGGTCACGATTCATGAAAATGGGTCGTCACAAACTTGGTATTAGAGCTTTGGTTTCAAACCAAGGCCTTTTAAAATGTTAAGTGTTTACTTTGTTTGGCATGTTAAGTGGTTAACTTGTCCTAGGAACTACTGCGGAATTAGGATTCGAGTCTTGTCTTTGAAACGTCATCTTTTTTTTTCAAAACTTTCTGCCTACTCCTATAGGAATGTCGTGAGTCAGTCATGAGATTTTATTTGCTTATTGCTTTTTATATGTTGTTTTCACTTGGGTGATTACTTGTTGGCTGATTCTCCATGTTGTGTTTATTTGGTTAAATTTTGTTGTATTGAGAAATTTTGTTTCATTCTTAGGAATGAATACTCGTACTCGTGCTGCGGCTCAGCAAAATGTTGAGGCTGATGACGCGATCTCTATGAAGGTGGACCAGAATGAACCAGAGGTTCAAGCTGGTAGAGGACTAGCAGGCAGAGGCCCAGCTGGTCAGGGTCGAGCTGGTCGAGTACGAGATGGCCGAGGTCAAGCTGGCCGAGGTCAAGCTGGCAGTGGCAGAGGCGTAGGACGCGGTGCTGCAGGGGGTGCTCAAGCACCAGGTGTGGCACAGTCTCAGTTGGACGATTTTGACTTCAACACATTTTTGGCTGGAGTTGCTGCTTTACAACTCAACCAGGTTCAGCTGCAAGCGGGTCAGGTCGCTATACAGGATCAGTCTGCGGTTTTGGGTCAGATAGTTCAGCAGCAGCAACCACGGGCTGGTAGTGCAGCAGTTGGTGGTGTCAGAACCACTGACAGGGATTTGGTTCTGGCTTACATGAGGCTGAAGCCAACTGAGTTTGACGGTTCGGGAGACGCGCTGGATTTTCTCGAGGAGGTTGAGCATAATGCTCGGCGACTACAGGCTACTGAGCGTTAGACCGTCGTTCTAGTCGAGGTGTCCATGAAGGGTTCAGTTGGGGACTGGTTTCGTAGCTCTATTCATGCTGACATGGCTACCATCTCTTGGGCTCAGTTTGTGGCGAGATTCAGAGCTTTCTTCTTGTCGTTTTCAGTGACAGAGGGTCACAGAGACAGGTTGCTTACGCTTACTAGGGATGATAGGTCAGTATCTGAGTACACGACAGAGTTCGTGAGGTTGGGTCGGTTCGCTCCAGACTTGCAGGCAGATCAGCAAAGGGTAAACGACGGATACATAAAAGGCTTAGGGCGCGATTTTATGAGTTTGCTGACTGAGACACGCAGAGACTTTACAGACGTAGTGGACAGTGCTCGGCGTATGGAGAGGTCGTTATTGCAGTTTGGGGATATTCCTGGTTCTTCTCAGGCTAAGAAGTCTTCTGGCCCTGGACAGCGGAGTGGTGGTGGTAGCTACCAATCGACACCTTCTCAGTACGAGAACAAGAAGAGGGGTGTCAAGAAGAGTTATCAGCCGTACACCTACAGTTCAGGCAACAGCGATAGCAGCCGCAACTTTGGGCGCGGTAACAGTGGAGGTGCTAGTTTTCCTTTCTGCCAGAATTGCAGACGTCGACATCCAGGCGAGTGTCGTTTAGCACCAGGGAATTGTTTTACTTATGGCCAGCCGGGTCACTTTTCCAGAGAGTGCCAAGCATCTAGGCAGCAGATGTCGGCAGCTAGTGTCGCTCAGCCATTCTATCAGAGTTAGAGACCAGCGTTCTCTGCACCGGCAGGGTTTTCTCAACCTGCCGCTTCTTTTGGTGGCCAACGAGGCCGTGGTTCTGGAGGGCGTGGTTTTGGAGGCCGTGGCAACGGTGGCAGAGGTTCTAGCAGCTATGGTACTGGACAGAGTTCTCAACAGCAGAGTCAGGGTGAGGCTAGAGTTTTCGCCTTGACTACTCAGGATGCTCTCGCATCTAACGCAGTGGTGCAAGGTACTATTCAGATTGCCTTTGTAGATTCTTTAGTTTTATTTGATGCGGGTGCAACCCATTCTTTTGTGTCAACGTGTTTTGCTGCTAAGTTGGGTGTAACACCAACAAGTCTGTGTGAACCTTTATCTTTTTCAACTCCTTTGTCTGACTGTGTGGTGGTGGACGTTGTGTATCCATCGTGTTCTGTGGTTATCCATGGAAGAGACTTGCGTGCTGATTTGATTATTTTGGATGTACTTTCATTTGACATGATTTTGGGGATGGATTGGGTGGCACGCCATTATGCTTCGATCGACTGTCGAGGGAAGTCGGCTGAGTTTCGGATTCCAGGTGATCTACCCTTTTCTTTTTAAGGGAAAAAGGCGGAGACACCGAAGAATCTCATTTCTGCGATCCAGGCAAAGCGGATGATGAGTAAGGGTTGTCAAGCTTTCTTAGCTGTGGTTCGAGACATGGATGCTGAGGTGGGCAGTATGAACACTGTCCCTATAGCGAATGAGTTCACTGACGTTTTTCCAGAGGAGTTGCCTGGATTACCACCTGATCGGAATATCGAGTTCTGCATTGACGTTGTTCCTGGAACTGGTCCGATTTCGATACCGCCGTATCAGATGGCTCCTGCTGAGCTGAAGGAGTTGAAGGAGCAGTTACAAGAATTTTTGGTCAGTGGCTTCATCAGACCGAGTACTTCTCCGTGGGGTGCTCCAGTTCTGTTTGTTAAGAAGAAAGATGGTTCCTTTTGGCTTTGTATCGATTACAGGCAGTTGAATAAGACTACCATCAAGAACAGATATCCTCTTCCTCGCATTGACGACTTGTTTGATCAGTTGCAAGGTGCGAAGTGCTTTTCCAAGATTGACTTGAGATCCGGGTATCATCAACTTCGGATTCGGGATGTCGATGTACCTAAGACTGCTTTCAGAGCGCATTATGGGCATTTCGAGTTTTTGGTCATGTCGTTTGGGTTGAGTAACGCACCAGCAGCGTTTATGGACATGATGAATCGAGTTTTCAAGCCGTTTTTAGATCAGTTTGTCATCGTCTTCATTGATGACATTCTGATTTATTCTCGGAGTGAGGAAGAGCATGCTTATCACTTGAGGACTATACTACAGACTTTGCGAGAACATCAGTTGTATGCTAAGTTGTCAAAGTGCGAGTTTTTGCTGGAACATGTTACCTTCTTAGGACACGTGGTGTCGAAGGATGGGATCAAGGTTGATCCAAAGAAGATTGAGGCAGTTATGGATTGGCAAAGGCCAAGGTCAGTTACCGAGATCAGGAGTTTTCTTGGGTTAGCTGGCTACTACCGTCGGTTCATGCAGGATTTCTCTCGGATATCTGCACCTTTGACTAAACTGACACAAAAGGGTGTTAAGTTTGAGTGGACCGACAAGTGTGAGGCAAGTTTCGAGAAGCTGAAGGAGATTCTGACTACAGCTCCTGTTTTGGCGTTACCTTCTGGCATTGAGGGTTTTACTGTGTACTGCGATGCTTCTCGGATGGGCTTAGGTTGCGTGTTGATGCAACATGGACAGGTGATCGCCTATGCTTCTCGTCAGCTGAAGAAGCATGAGGTGAATTACCCTACTCATGACTTGGAGTTAGCTACTGTGGTTTTTGCTCTAAAGATCTGGAGGCACTACTTCTACGGTGCGACTTGCAAGATCTTCATTGATCATAAGAGTCTGAAGTATATCTTTGATCAGCGAGAGTAGAATCTGAGACACAGGAGGTGGCTAGAGTTGCTGAAAGACTACGACTGTACTATTCAGTACCATCCTGGTAAGGCTAATGTGGTAGCCGATGCATTGAGTCGCAAGTCTTTGGGCAGTCTGGCCCATATTTCTGAGGTTAGGCGTAGACCCATGGTTCGAGAGTGGCATGGTTTGATAGCTTCGGGCTACGGTTTTCAGGTTTCTCAGAATGGTATTTTGTTGGCACAACTGCAGGTGCAGCCAGTTTTGATTGATAGGATTAAAGCTTTACAAGCCGAGGATCCACAATTCAAACGGATTATAGATGAGATCCATCTGGACGGGAATTCCGAGTTTGTTTTTGTTGACGGAGTTCTCAGGTTTGGTTCTAGATTGTGCGTTCTGGATTCGGATGGTTTGAGAGATCAGATTCTGGAGGAAGCGCATAGATCAGCTTACAGTGTTCATCCGGGATCTACCAAGATGTACCATGACCTCAATGGTGCGTATTGGTGGAGCGGAATGAAGAAGGATGTTGCAGAGTACGTTTCCAAGTGTCTGACTTGCCAGCAGGTGAAGCTGGAATATCAGAGACCCTTTGGCTCTCTGCAGCCACTACCTATTCCAGAGTGGAAGTGGGAGCGGATTGCCATGGACTTTGTTGTTGGTTTACCACGTACTCGACAGGGGTACGATTCCATCTGGGTGATAGTTGACCGTATGACTAAGTCAGCTCATTTCCTTCCGATCAAAGTTTCATATCCTGCTTCGAAGTTGGCTCAGTTGTACATCGACAGGATTGTCAGTTTGCATGGTGTACCGGTTTCGATTGTTTCAGACAGAGGTTCTGTTTTCACTTCGAGCATCTGGAAAGCGTTACATGAGTCTTTGGGTTCTCGATTGGACTTCAGTTAGCTTTTCATCTTCAGACTAATGGTCAGTCTGAGAGAACTATTCAGACTGTAATATCAAGGGAATTTCTAAAAAATTTATCATTAAGTTGCGGAAATAATTTGAGTCGTTCTCGGTATTGTAGATCGTTTGGTTTACGTATAGGGTTTTAATTGGGTTTGATTTTAGCCCTATATAGGTTTGGTTGGCCCATGGGGGTTTGGCCCATGGGCCAAACCAAATTTCTTTCGGCCCAAACACAGGTCTCGAACGAGACCTGTGCCATTTGAGGCCAGTCTCGTTCGAGAATTCCATTCTCGAACGAGACCCTAGCTGAATTCAGCTAGTCTCTTTCGAGAATGGCAATTCTCGAACGAGAATTGGCCTAAATCTGCTGGTCTCGTTCGAGACCAGCCCTATCCTTGCGGGGGGGAACTTTCGTCAATCGTTTCTAACCTAATTGGCCTACTTAAATACGAAATTTTCTACCCTAACTCATTCTCCACACTACAAGCAAACCCTAGCCACCTTTAACATCCGTTTTTACTGATAAACGACGCTGAAATCATCCGTCAAAGTTGTTGTCCCGGTAAGTCTCTTCGTTCATCAGATTTCAGTTTTTGGTTTTGAACGGCATTCCGTATTTTTGATCGTTCTCTCTCGTTTCTACATCGAAATTGGTTTCGTTTGATCCCGTGGATTCTAGACTCGAGTATCTTCGATTCCCCACCTCGTTTTCGTGGAACGGTACGCTATCGATTCCGTTTCAATCGACGTACGGTTTCCGTTTTAAGTTTGATAAACTTGTTTCTTGTAGAATTTGGTTTCTGCCGAATTCTTTTCAATAGTCTTGGCCATGATTTTATTGATTCATGTTTATGAAACTCTTAGTAGGTTAGTTGTAAATCGTTTTAGCTTTCGTTTTGTGTTTGTTCCATCGACAATGGATGTCTCGGTTGAGTTTTGATTGAGTAATTCGGAATTGTCCTTGCTTGTGAGTTTTTCGAATTAATCACTACGGATTTTGCTTTTTAAGATGTTGGGTTATTGATTTTGATGGATGATGTGTTTATAATATGAAGTCTTAAGGGTTTGAAGATTAAAAATCAAGATCAATAGCTTAAAAAAATGGTGAAATGAATATTTCAAGGTTGGCGGGTCTGTTGATTTGTTTGAATTAAGAGGATGGTCAAATGGCCATATTAGTCATGTATTTGTTTTGATTAAATCAAACAAATCCCTTAGGTTAAAATTCTGCCAATCATTTGATAATAAATAGGATTTTGATTTGATTTTTAATTAACAAATTATAAATGATAGTTATTATAATTAAGCAAATATAATTACTCGGGTAATTATATTAAATTTCGAATTTCGATTTGGTATAAATTGGCTAAATTACAATTTAGCCCCTAAACGTTTTAATAACTTATTTAAGTAGGATTTTGATTAACAACTTTGTATTTTGTATTAATTATAAACAAAAGTAATTAATTTGATTTTAAATATCAAATTGGCAAAAGTACAATTTAGTCCTTAATTGGCAAAAGTACAATTTAGTCCTTAATTGGCAAAAATACAGTTTAGTCCCTAATTGGCTAAAGTACAGTTTAGCCCCTAAAATTTTATAAACTTAAAATGATTAGATTTTTGGGTTATAGCTTGGTTTACTTGAAATTGAAGTTATTGAGTTCCGCTTTTAAAATGGATGTTATTTTATCGAATTATTTTATAAATATAAACTCGGGTTTATATTTGATAAACGTTTTGAGTCGGGTTAGACTTGGGTCACCCGACAAGTGAGGTTAGCTTGGTAGTTATTGGTAACTCGGCTAACCCACTATTTGGAAATTAATTATTATTTAAAGATTATTAAATAATATTTATAAATTGGATTTTAAGCGAGAACTCAATACACTTGTATTAATTGTACATTGTTACCTTTTGGGTATTTTTGTGTTGTTCTGGATTATTTAATTCCGACGTGTTAATTGTGCTAGTCCTATGTGGTGTCTAGTACTCTCTAGAGTTAAGGTCAGTTTTTAATAATTATTTTATTTGTCTAGACCAGTCTATTGTTCGTGCTCCAGAGGCGAACCAGGATTAGTTGCTTGCCGGTTATCACGTGGATTAGCAAGCAGTGAGTTTGTACTTACTATTTACCGCTTTATTAAGTAAATTGTTATTTTATTATTAAATATATATACTGTACGTATATTTCGAACTGTTTTTATATTATGACTTTTAGTTGGAACATGCTACCTAATGGGCATCATTAGGACTGCGTGCGCACCGGTATTGATCTGGGTAAGTTATATATGGAAATGTGGTAACTCGGTGTGAGCATAGCTCTCGGGACCAAATAGAGTAAGTCGGTGTACCACAGCTCTCGGGACTCTGGATATGGTAAAGTGTGGTCAGTGGTAACTCGGTGTAGCTCAGCTCTCGGGACCAGACCTATTGGATTATGTTTATATTTAGAATTGTGGATTAGGGTTCCAACTATTATTCGTAATATCGTTATTAAATGTTTTAAACGGTTTTAAAGGTTTTCCACTTAATAAATGTCGATAGTGGTATAAACTCATCTCAGTATATCTGACCCCGTTGTTTTCCCAATTTTTCCCAGGGTTATTATCTGAGAGAGTCTGGTGATCTCCGCATTTACTTTTCTTCGGAGGTTCCCTTTATTTTTGATAAACTGTAAAACTGTTTTATTCTTAGACCGCAATAGTTGACTAGACGTCTTTATTTTATTTTAGTTGTTATCGGATTAGTCCGACTGGATTATTATTGCTTTGGCATGTTATATTATTATTCAGAATTATTATGTTAAGCCGAATTAAGACTATTATTGGAAAGCATGTTATTTTAATTGCTGAATATTATAACTGCTAGATTTAGGCTGAAGTCTCGGTTGCCCCCGATCATTGGTTTTCTGCAGGTTTATGAATTTTCATGTTAATTGAAAGGTTAGCTACAGGTTTTGGTACTACATTACCCATACCCTAGCGCCGGTCGCGATTCATGAAAATGGGTCGTGACAAGACATTGGAGGATATGCTCAGGATGTGCATTCTTGATTTTCAGGGTAGCTAGGATACTCATTTGCCTTTGATTGAGTTTTCCTACAACAACAGTTACCATGCGAGCATTGAGATGGCACCTTATGAGGCTCTGTAGGGACGCAAGTGTCGATCTCCTATCTGCTGGGAAGAGGTCGGCGAGCGGAAGTTGTCTGGTGCTAAGATTATTCAGATTACCTTAGAGAAGGTACCGTTGATAAAACGAAGGTTGGAGACAGATTTTAGTCGGCATAAGAGTTATGCTGATCCGAACAGAAAAGACATCGAGTTTCAGGTGGGAGACTTTTTGTTTCTTTGGGTTTCGCCTATGAAAGGCGTGGTTCGTTTTGGTGTCAAGGGGAAGTTGGCACCGAGGTACGTTGGTCCTTATGAGATTTCAGAGAGGATTGGAGTTGTGGCTTATCGTCTGGTTCTGCCGCCAGACATGTCTTTGGTACATCCTGTATTTCATGTTTCTATGTTGAGGAAGTGCATCTCAGATCCTTCACATGTGATTGTGCCTCTGAGCGTTGAGATTGACCAGGAGCTGTCCTATGAGGAACAGCCAGTTGAGATTTTTGATACGCAAGTGCGTAAGTTACGTAACAAGGAGATTCTGATGGTCAAAGTTCTGTGGCGAAATCATTCTGTTGAGGAGTGCACTTGGGAGACGGAGTCCGATATGCGGAAACGTTATCCTTTCCTCTTTTCTTAAGGTACGTGTATCATTGCTTATGTGTTTTAGTTGCTTGTTTGTGTACTTGGGGTGCTATTATGATTTATTTTGGTTGCGTATTAAATTCGAGAACGAATTTTTAATAAGTTGGGGAGATTGTAATATCCCGTATTTTTGATTTTTTTTTTAAAATTTAAATTCCGTCAAGTTTTAAGTAATTTATTATTATTATTAATAAATTAAATATGTTAAGTATTTATTTTGTTTATAAAAATAAATATATAAGTAATATATAATTCATGCAAAATGAATGCAAAGTGATTTGGCCCATTTGTTTTGTATATTAACCTTCCACGTGAATATGAGCCACTGCTTTGTCTTGTTTCTATCATAAAAGGCCCATGTTAGAATTATAGAAAATCTAATACACTTTGTTATTTAAGATTACTGCAGAGTCTTCTTCTTCGTTTATATGCCCCTGTTTCATAACTTTTTGTAAACCTCTTTTCTTTCTTTCTTTTCTTAAATAAATCCCTAGCCGTCAAACACTCTAAACCCATATGAGACATATCATTCTTCGCTCCATTCGTTCAATCCGCTTTATTCTGAGATTTCTTGTGACGGTTCCTCATTATTCTTCGTTCTCTATATTCGTTACATTTCGAAATTGATAAAGGTACGTAAAGATTACTCCGTTTATCGCTGTTTGTTTCGTCGTATTCTCGTTAGTTTACTGCCATCTCTTTTGGTACTAAATGCTATTGTTCTTATGAAAAATTAATTAGTGATTAGTTGTTCTTGAGGTCGTTATAGTTATCTAGGGTGCGTGAATGAATTGGTTTGAGTTCGACGGTTTGTCGAAGTTCTTCATGGCATGACAGTTTCTACATGTTCTGTTTCTTATTTCCTCCTGAGATTATATGATCTTCATGGAGCTGCTAGTTTTATATGGTTTAAAGATTGTAAGACCTATGCGTGGATCTTAGTGTGCTTCTATGTTGTTATCATTGTCTAATCTTTTTATGTTAGTTAGGGAATGTTAAATTGAAAATTGTTCATGGTGTTTTAATGGCAGGGACTTGGGACTTGAGTTGTGATTTTGAATTAAAAGGATGGTTAAATGTCATGTGTAATCACCAAGTTATTTTATTGAAATCAATTGAATCCCTTAAGTTAGTTTTACCTATCGAATTCGGTTTGATAATAACTTAAACTCGTTTAATTTTAAATAGAAAATTTGGATATGTTAAATATTTTTATAACTTAAATTAATATAATTACCGGATAATTATATTTAATTTTAATTGAAATGTCAATTTGGCTAAATTACAATTTAGCCGCTAAAAGTTTCTAAAAAACTTATTTAAGTTAAGTTTTATCTTTTGGACTTCTAATTGATTGATAATTTAGTAAACTGAGATTGGGTAATTAATTTTGACTTCGAATATCAAATTTGGCTAAATTAGAGTTTAGTCCCTGAACTTTTATAAACTTAAAATGGTTAAGTTTTGGGTTGTAACTTAGGTTACTTAATTTGCAAGATATTGAATTCTACTTTAAAATGGATAATTATTTTATTGAATTATTTTAATTTATAAACTCGGGTTTATAAATTTAATAAGTTTCGTTTGGATTAGATTGTGGTCGCCCGACAAGTGGGAAGAAGCTTGGTAGTTTTTAATAACTCGGTTGACTCACTGATATGGATTTTAACTTGGGTTTATTTAAACTATTTTACGATTCACTTTAAATATGTTTATATGATTTGTACTCTATAACTTGGGTTATATTTGAAATGCATTTAATATAAGTATTTATTAAATGTGGCTTGGTATTGTGTTGTGCTAGTCCTATGTGGTGTCTAGTACTCTTTAGAGTTAGGGTCTGATTTTAATTATGATTTTAATATTTTATTTAGACCCGTCGACTGTTCGTACTTCAGAGGTGAATCAGAGTTAGGTGCTTGTCAGGATCACGTGGATTTAGCAAGCAGTGAGTTTATATCTCTATTTACCTCTTTATTAAGAAAATATTATATTTTGTATATGTATATGTATAAACAGCTTTTGAACTATTTTTCGGCATTGTGGATTTGATTTGGAACGTGCTACTCGATGGGCATCATTGGGACTGCGTGCGCACCGGTAATGATTATGGTATTGAGGTAGGTTTGAGATACATCTCACCTTAGTGAGGGCACCGGTGGAAGATACGTCTCCTGGGCTCACTATTTATTAAGTGATAGTCGGGGATCGGTTATTGAGATACGTCTCACTGACACGACAATGGATTTAGAATTGTGCTTTAGGGTTTCATTGATAATCCATAATGAAAATGTTTTATTAAACGTTTTAAAGGTTTTTAACTTAATAAATGTAAATGGTCATATAAACTCTACTCAGTAAATGTGACCCCGTTGTTTTCCCAAATTTTCCAGGTTTATGATTTGAGCATTGGTTGATCTCCGTTTCTTCATTCTCGGAGGTTCTTTATTTTATTTTCAGAATAAAAGAGTCGAACTGTTTTAAACTCTTAGACCGCAGTAGTAGTATCAAATTATTTATGTTTTAGTCTTATACTACATTTTTAGACTGTTGTTTGTTGGTAATTACTTTATCGCTTTTGGCATGATTACAATATTTATGGTATTTATATTATATTGCCACACTGTTGGAGTTATAATTTGAGATAAGCATACTTTGAATATATGTTGCTTATTGTACTGCTAGACTAGGCTGAAGTCTCGGTTGCCCCCGAGCATGTGGTTTTCTGCAGGTACATTGTTTTAACTGTTTAAGTTGGTTATCCGCAAGGCTTGCTACGGGTTTTGGTACAATCATACCCATACCCTAGTGCCGGTCACGATTCATGAAAATGGGTTGTGACAATCACTTAATAAATAGTGAGCCCAGGAGACGTATCTTCCACCGGTGTCCTCACTAAGCTGAGACGTATCTCAAACCTACCTCAATACCATAATCATTACTGGTGCGCACGCTGTCCCGATGATGCCCATCGAGTAGCACGTTCCAAATCAAATCCACAATGCCAAAAAAAAAACAGTTCAAAAGCTGTTTATACATATACATATACAAAATATAATATTTGCTTAATAAAGAGGTAAATAGTGATATAAACTCACTGCTTGCTAAATCCACGTGATCCTGACAAGCACCTAACTCTGGTTCGCCTTTGAAGTACGAACAGTCGATTGGTCTAATTAAAATATTAATATCATAATTAAAATCAGACCCTAACTCTAAAGAGTACTAGACACCACATAGGACTAGCACACACAAAGCAAAGCCAACGTATAATCGAACACATAAGATTTAAAACGTATTAAATCTATAACCCATGTTATAGAAATCAAACCAGATAAATTATATATTAAATTACAATTCAAATAATATATTAAACAATTTAATTTTGGCTTAATTGCATAAAAAATCACCAACTTTCGCGTGTTTTTGGTATTTAACATAATTTTTTTTTCTTTGTATAAAAAAGCACCAACTTTCATTTTTTGGCATATTTGTCCACGGGATGTGAAACGACGCCGTTTGGAATATAAAACGGCGCCGTTTTACGCTAAAACAACATCGTTTTGCGTTTAATTTTTCAAAGAAAACGGCTATGTGGATGAATATGCCAAAAAATGAAAGTTGACAATTTTTTATGCCAAGAAAAAAGATTATGTTAAATACCAAAAACACGCGAAAGTTGGTGATTTTTGTGCAATTAAGCCTTTAATTTATCCCAAGTTAAAAATCCATTCTAGTTATGTCATGGCAGTAATGCAATTCTATCTTGGGTCTAGGCACAATTATGCTTATAAAACCATTTAAACAAATAACTTTGAACAAGTTATAAATCTTTAGTTTTGTAAGTTCTCCAGACCTTAGACTCTGTAACTTGAAGGTTCTTCAACTTCCTTGGATCCACGCTTTTCTATCGATCATCCTTTGATGCCTCTATCCTATGATTTCGATGGTATATTCATGTCGCACGATGCTCGATACATTAGGTTCGCTCTTAAGTCGTATAAATATCGGTTATCTACTTCATACGTAATAATACACAACAATCATAACATAATCATATCTTACTAACATGCTGAGCATGTGTCCATATAATCAAATCTGAATACAAAAGCGATATATCAATGCCTAGGAAGGGCATCAAAACATAGGCCCAACGTCTAGGCATAAGCGGAATATCTACGCATGTGTATCTCGTCAAACAATCTTATTGAACTTCCTAATAGACTCGCATCTTAGAGAGGAGAGTTGAAAGTTTTAAAATAAGACGAAAACCGATCAAGACATGACTCGAATCTTATGTGCTGCAGTAGTTCCTAGGTAGACTGACACACAAAGCAGTGGTATCCTGGACCAACTGCTCTGATACCACCTTTTTTTTCAGGTGCGGTCGTAACCGATATGGACTCCGTCCTATCCCATAGGGTGACATCCATATGTACCTATCAGAGCACGCATTACCATACGCTCTAGGGCAGAGAGCCTCACTTCGTCACAGATCATGAGTGAGAGTTCCCTAGAATCGGACCGGTCCCGGGAGCCCCGCTCACCAGCCGAACCTCCCATCCTTTGCTCTGATACCACCTTTGTCACGACCCAAAATCGAGGGCCGAGACCGGCGCTAGGGAACGGGAGTGGTTGCTCCGGAACCCGTAGCAAGCCTAAAAACGAGTAAATTTTTTTCGCAAATCAAACATAAAATTATGCACAAAACGTTTTCGAGAAAACATCGTAAAACAATATTTCATATACGTCGAAACCGTTCTTTGAAAACCGATGCATAATCGATAGGAACCAAGGTCTTACTCTGCGATAACATAACTCAGCATTGCCTTGTTTCGAGTCAAACAATTTCATACCAATTTCATTCATAGACAATTGTTGAAAATATCAAACTGGTAAAAATATAGTTTTATAAACCGTGTATGTATATATTATAAAATCAGAGTTAACAGCTGGACCTTGTTTGATATAAACAATCAAATATAGGGTGACATCTACTGACTACTGCAGCGCTACGAATTGAAGCGTACTTCAATACATACTTTATATATTGCAGACTTCCGAAACAAGAATGGAAGTCCATCTCTTCAAATACTATCACCTGAAATAAAACACTGTTGGGGGATCAGACAACGCTGAGTGAGTTTACACGTTACTAATGTTGTTTTATAAAATAACACCGCATTTAAAAACAAAACATATATAGAGAACATAATATATATCAAGTATTAGATCCGATTGAAACCTTAATCTTAAACTCATACTATTTCCTATAAATATCCTACTCATACTGTATCCGTTCATATTATATCAAATCATTTTAATCCAAGTGGTACGGTCCCGAGATAGTTCAACCGAGTTACTCGTTACCACGTGACATAGTCCCGAGATAGTTCAACCGAGTTACATCATGTCACTGCTTAATCCCAAGGTGTGAGTCCCGAGATAGTTCAACCGAGTTACTCACTAGATACGGGTCCCGAGATAGTTCAACCGAGTTACTCACGTATCTACCAAAAACATAATCCTCCTTACTCCCAAACATAGTCATCATTTAACGAGATCATATTAAACATTTTTAAATACAAGCATCTATCTATACTAATTCTATGACTGACCGGACACTGGTGATCACACAGCCTATTGACGCCCAATAGGTAGCTCGTTTCCTCGGATCACTATACTAGTTTTATTTTATAAGAAATAAACATTCAATAAGAAATAATAATCATTATAAATAATAATGCTTTATGCGATGCATTAATAATAATGACAATAAAATAAATAGCTTTTATTAATAACACACACAAGTAAATTGTAAACTCACCACTTGCTAACCATAATCTTCGAGAATTCGTAAAACGGTATCGCGTTCGTCATGTTCCGAGTCCCGTTAGTAATCGTCTCGCCGGGTCTACGAAAATTTGATAATTGCACTAATTAATAAAAAATCTAACTAGACTCACTTATCTAAAAATTGGGTTTGTAGCCAACTTCGGCTATCGAAACCGCTTATTTAAAATAGCCCATACTCAAAACCAATTGGACATTTCCATAGTCCGTAACATCGTCTACGACTTTCATTTAGATTCAAACTTCATTTGACGTCTTTAATGTTTCCAAAACTTTTCTCAAAGATAGCTCTTTAAATTTTTCCTATTTATTTCGTGTTTTTGGACCATCTTTGAGATACTAAAACTGTCAATTAAAGTGGTCCAAATTCAAAATAAAATTGACATTTCTAAAGTTCGGAATGTCGTCTAGACCTCGGAGTGAAACTAGCACCCGAAGGTGTCAGAAATCAATCCTGAAGTTGGTACCTCAAATCTGGAAATTAAAGCTGTCAAAACAGCCTACTACTGCTGCTGTTTCAGGCCTCGAAACAGGGCACGTATATTGGTCGAAATCCAAAACAAATTTGACATTCTTATTCTCCATACTCCAGTGAACAACTTTCGTGAAGATTTCAACTCATTACGACTTACCGTTTGTTCACAATTTAATTCCAAAGTTGCTCTTTTATTATGTTTTAACACTTAGTTTATTTTTTTCTAACTTATATTTCCAGTTTTTAATATTTTCAACTCATCATCTATTTTAATCACCCTAGCCCTATTTACTTGTTTAAATCCTAATCTGACTCTTACAATGTACTCTCCGTATATCCCTTACGATCTACCATTTAAACCTTCTCGAAAAGCATCGCTTAAAGACCTCCGTATCGTTGCCTAAACTTGGCATCATAGACTGTTTTTGGGTTTATTTTTCTACATTTTATAAGCTCAGTTTTAAACCCCTTTAACCATGATTTTTGAAGTTCCGAAAACTACGTTCTGGACTCGAGTATGCGTACATCGACCTAATGTTAGTGCGCCATTTTTATGGCTGCCGGAGCTCACCGGCAGCTCCGCTAAAAGTGGCAGCAACTGCTGCCTATTGCAGCAGTTTGCTGCTGCACTCTGCAGCAGTTTGCTGCTGCCTATTGCAGCAGTTTACTGCTGCACTTTTGCAGCAGTTTGGCTGCTATTTTGGGGCACGGATTCGACGTTAAAAACGTAAATTCTGAGGTGTCCAAACCCCTTGAATTATCTCTGAAAAATAGCCCCTAAATTCATCAAAATCATAGCTCAATTTCTTAGTTTCAACACTAACTATTAACACTCAACACAACAACTCAAACTTTAAATAAATCACATCAAACTCATCATCAATCATTGATTTTCAGAATTTATACCTTGAGCATGATGGAGGAACCATTCGGCCGAACCCCTATGTCAAGTTTCCATCATTAAATCTTCATCCTTCAAGCTCCAATTCATGGATTTATACCTTAACACCAATCAAATACCTAATATCAACTTAAAGCTCCAAAACCTTAGCTTTTCTTATCAAATTTTCCACCAAAATCAGCCATGGAAATTACAAATAATTGGCTTACCTTGCTTACCCACCATCTCATGATCATTTTGCATCAAAAATTGTTGAATTCCATTGAGAAAAAGTGAAGCTAGGTTGATGGAGTTTTCCTTCGGCAAAGGAGAAGAGAAATGGAAGTCCTTTTGAGTTTTTGATCTCTAATTTGGCTGCTAGAGAAAATGATTAAGAGGTGGAGGGGAGTAGGTGTCCTCATCTAATTAATTTGATGGGTAAAAAGTCCATCTAAGTGCTTAAATTAGGCACCTCTTACAACTAAATCCTTCGATTTTCTATTCTTACACTTTGATCCTAATCGTTTTCATAATTACACGAAAACTTGACGATTATTCTTTATAGATAAATAATGGACTCCATCGCATTATTTATTTCTTCGGGTCCAAATAATTTATTTATATCCCTTTTTTTTCGATAATTAAAATTCCGTTTAATAAAATGCTTTCGTCCAAATTTATATGATTTATTCTTAGGTCCATAAATTTATTTTACGAACCTTATCTTAAAAATTTATTAGCTTGGAACTTACCAATTATTTTATTTTGATTTATCGATCTTTCCTTAGTCCCGCTAAAATCCAATTTTATCGAATAATAATTTTCACTTAAATTATTATTTTACGATAATTCTAATAGACCCGCTTTGGTCTAATTCTTATTTCTTGAACTTAATTTCAATGTCCTTGATTTAATTCTCGCATTTACGCCTCTTGGCACCTTACGTAGTACTTTAAAAGTACGGGGTATTACAACACTTATACCATATCCAGAGTCCCAAGAGCTGAGCTAAACAGAGTTACGCTACCTGGTCCCGAGAGCTATGCTCACACCGAGTTACCACATTTCACAATATACCTTACCCGGATCATTACCGGTGCGCACGCAGTTCTAATGATGCCGATTAGGTAGCATGTTCCAACTAAGAGCCATAATATAAAAATAGTTCGAAATATACGTACAATATATATTTAATATTAAAATAACAATTTACTTGATAAAGCGCCAAATAGTAAGTACAAACGCACTGCTTGCTAATCCACGTGATAATCTGACAAGCAATCTAATCTTGGTTCGTCTCCGAATCACGATCAGTCGACGAGTCTAAAAAATATAAATAATTATTAAAAACGGACCCTAACTCTAGGGAGTACTAGATACCACATATGACTAGCATCAACAATAAGTCAAGCAAAAATACAACCAAACAGAATTAACAATTAATTACATAATGATCCTAGTCAAAACACGAAACACAACGAGTAACACAATACTCAAATAATTAATAAGTCAAGTATATTGAGTTCCCGTTTTAAAATCTGTTTCAAAAAATATTATTTAAATAATATTTAATTAATGAAATAAATCAATTTCCAAATAGTGGGTTAGCCGAGTTATCGATAACTACCAAGCTACCTCACATATCGGGTGACCAAAATATAACCCAACCCAGAATATTTTATCAAAAAATATAAAACAGAGTTTATAATATCCAAAAACAACTTTGATAAAATAAATATATTTATATTTTATTATAAACTATAGTTTATAATTATAGAAACAACTTTAATAAAATAATAATCCAAATTTAGAACGGAATTCAATATCTTAAAATTCAAGTAACCAATAGTTACTCATAATTTAGTTATTGAAATAAATTAAGAAGACCGTTAAAATCTCAAAACGTCTAAATGACACGTCTAGTCAAAAATTTCAAAATTAATAATTACCCGAGTAATTATAAATTATCGATTAAAAATATAATTATCGATCTCCGAATCGAAATAAATTAAACAAAACTAACATTATTCTTAGATTTGAAATGATGTTGCCAGATTAATTTATAAACAATAATATTATCAATTTATTATAAATAATAAATAATAATATTAACAAAATAATTTAAATAAAAAAATATAATGTTATCAAATTGCCAATTTATAAATCGAAACTAAATCTGTAGATTAAAATTAATTAACATTAGATTAAATGTGAATAGTTATAAATAAACTTAAAGGATTCAACTTAAAAATAATAATTAATAATTTTTTATTAATTACAATTAAAAAAACAAAAATCCAAACTTGAAAAAACAATTCAATAGTGTAATTTTAATTAATCATGAATTCATGCAATTGGTGGCTAAAAGAAAAATTCATGCACAGAACAATTTGAACATATATTTGACGTCCACTTTAATGGCCAAAAGAACACCATAAACAAACAAATCATTTTCATTAATTAACTAAGCAAGCCGCCATAATTTCCTTATTTTTTTAATAAACTATAAACCATTAACAGTACAATATTACATCGAGAACAGAACACTAAACAAATTTGAAGCCACAACAAACCCACTTAAACAATTACATTACCCGTCAAACATTAATGATGTAACACAAAACGAAGACAAGACAATGAAGCACCTACACTCACAATATCAACTCAATAAACAACCAAAACCATAGTGAAAACAATAACACAAACCATTCAACAAGCACAATAACCAAAAAAGAGTTGCAGCAATCTTCATCTCAAGAACCCACAGTTATATGAATAAGAATAAAACCAAACAACTCATAATCAAGAAATAAATCAGTTGAACAGATCAAAAACAATATATATAAATATTAGGTTAAGAGTAATACGTATCAGTTTATAACTTAGAACAACACAAATCACATAATCAAAATTTCAAGAGTAATGGCAGACACCTTTTGTAAGATATGCAGTCAAAATAACAAGAAAAAAATGGTGAAACGACGTCGTTTAGTACGGAGAGATTAACGTACCAAATAACGAATTTCCAGCTTAGAATCAAAGAGCACTTAGTTAGCTAAGACATCAAACAAGCGGATCTCGATTTGGTGCTAAAACGAATGAGAACGGATTAAAATACAAAACTATCAATAATTAAATAAAACTGAAATTCAGATTTGAAACTTGCCGAATTTCAGCGACGAAGGGATTAGGAATTTTCATGTAGAAGAAAGAGAATGATGAATAATATGACAGCTAGGGTTTGGTAATGATGAAAGTAAAATTTAGGGTTGTAAAACGGTTTTAAAAGACTTAAGTATTCAAGGAAAGAAGAAGAGAAAAGAACGCAGCAAGTTGTTGCTGCCAAATTGATATTAAGCAATTGAATGGGCAATATAGCAATTGCATGACATGGGCTTAATATTTGCTTGAATTAACATTGGGCTTTGTATAATACATGGGCTTTTATGGATTTAAATAAGAAAAAATTAGGAAAAATACTCTCTTTTTGAAAATAATATGATTTCCTACCTCAACAAATAAAAGATAGAGAAAATATCTCACTATTTTAATATATTTATTTTTTTACTCTAACACCTATTTATATTATAATTATACCTACTCTTTATTATTATTTTACTCTAACTATATTATTGGTGATTCATAAGTGACAACTGTCACTTTTTTCCTATTTTTCTCTCTCTTTTTCTCTTTCTTCTCCATGGCTTTCTTCTTCTTCTCTGTTTTTTTTTTCGCCATTCTTTTTTTTCATTTTCTTCTTCCTCTTCTTTTTTTTCTTTATTTCTTGTTCATTTTTATTCTCTTCTTCTTCATCGTTAATTCATCGCTCCGTCGTCGTTCCACCATTATCTCGCCGTCGCTCCGCCGTTTTTCATATTTGATTTTAGCGATTTTCCTCAACTCGTGGTGATTAATACGATTTCTTTCAACTTTCAGATCTAAATAAATTACTCTTGAATTTTTCCAATTCTAAATCTAAAAATCTATATTAAAAACAATTTTCTGCAGAAAAAATGATTTTCTGCAAAAAAAAACAGCTTCTGATTATCATATAAGTATCATCACTGCATTATCATGTAAGTATCATAACACTGCTGAGAAAATTTATTTTTTACTAAAAAAATAGTGTCTGATTATCATATGATTAACACTGTATTAACATATCGTTATCATAACATTATATGATTATGATAAGGTTATGATAATCCAAATGTACGATAATGATAATAGTATGATAATGTTTTTATGATAATATAATGATAAGCTTATAACAGTATGATAATATGATCCTTACATGGAAAAAAAATTACAGAAATAGTGTCATATGATAATATTTTATCATATGATAACGAGATGATAATATTTATGGTACATATATGATAATATCTATGATAATATATGATAAAATAGTGTCTGATTATCATGTCGTTATCATAACACTAGAGTATGATAATTAGATGATAATGAATTATGATAAGGTTATGATAACTGGATGATAACGTACGTGAAAATAAAATTACAAAAGATTCATGACACTAGTATGATAACCAGATGATAATAAAATAATAAAATTATGATAATAGTATGATAATATGATACCTATATGTAAAAAGATTACAAAAAAATTATGATAATAAGATGATAATGTAAAGATAATAGTATGATAATATGATACATGTATGAAAAAAGTAATTACAAAAGAATTAATGATAACGAGATGATAATGTGAAAATAATAGTATGATAATATGATACATGTATGAAAATCAATTACAAAAAATTTATGATACTAAGGTGATAAGGTGAAGATAATAGTATGATAACATGACCTTATTATACTTCATTATCATACTATTTTATTCATATTATCATATCGTTATTATAATTTTTATGTAATTCTTTTCATATAGGTATCATATTATCATATTGTTATCATAATTTTATTATTATGTCATTGTCATAACATTATCATTTAGATACAATAATACATTATCATCTCGGTATCATATGATTATATTATGATAACGAGATGATAATACAGTGATAACAACATGAAAATCAATTTTTTTTTGTAGAAAATATTTCTTTATATAGTGTTATGATAACAACATGATAATATAATGATACTCATATGATAATCAGAGACTGTTTTTTTTTTTCAAAATCATTTTTTTCTGCAGTGTTATGATAATCATATGATAATCAGATGCTGTTTTTTTTTTTGCAGAAAATCGTTTTTTGTGTAGAAAGTTGTTTTTTTTTCATCATAACATCGTTTTTCATGCAGATTATTATATCTAAACTTGAAAAAAAAATCAAGAGTAATTTATTTAGATCTGAATGTTATAAAAATCGCAATAATCACATGAATTAAAGAAAAGTTTGCTAAAATAAAATATGAAAGAACAATGCAGTGATGGTGGAGCGATGGAGAAACGGCGGCAGAGCGATGAAAGAACGAAGAAGAAAGAAAGAAAATGGAGAAGAGAAGAAATAAAGAAGAAAAAAAATTAACGAAGAAAAGAAGAAATATAGAAGAAGAAGAAGAAGAAAAAGAAGAGAGAGGAGAGAGGAGAAAGAAATAAAAAAGAGAGTCATATAAAAATGACAGCTATTATATGCTAAAAGTAAAGAATTAAAGAAAATGAGGTATAATTATAATATAAACATGCTTTAGAGTAAAAAAAATAAAAGTATTAAAATGATGAGGTATTTTCTTTATCTTTTCCTTATTGAGGTAAGAAATCAAATTATTTTAGAAAATAGAGTATTATCCTAATCTTCCTTTTAAATAATTCACACAAAGCATGGCCTAATTTACAATTTGCATGGGTAACTAAATTAAGGTATGGGCCTAATTAATAAAACAAACCGAATACGAATCGAACCACAATCGAATTAACTAACGATTCAATTAATATTATCAAATGCTCAACTGAAAAGGCCAAAAAATACGAGATATTACAATCTCCTCAACTTATTAAAAATTCGTCCTCGAATTTACCACAAAACCAAAATAAAATTAAATTAGAAACAGTGCGCACCACAAGCCCCACCTAACACATAAATCAAGAGTTAACGAATCACAGGCAAAGCGAAAAGAAAACAACTAAGCATAACAATTTTCGATTCCCAGAATTCCGCTCAACAGCTGAGTGGCAACTCAATCAAATTAAAATTAAAACGAATAATTCAACCTATGCGAAACGCAACCGCAATCTCAACGGATTTCTCGCGAATGATCATTTTTTTTCGCACTGCTCACTTACTTCAAGCAATAACCACACTTGGTGATACTAACTTTTGCATAACACAACAACCAAGCAACACAATAAGTCATCCTGATTAAATATACTCTCACAAAAATCACAACTGAAAACTAAATACCAAAAGAATCGTCCTAGTTCAACCAACTAAGATTTAATCAACAATACTATCAACTTCGCGAACCAAGACGCGAGAAATTCGCATAACGCAATTACATGGGATACATAGCTTAGACTTTTGACAACAATTCTCCGAATTGATAAACACAAAACTTTTAAGCTAACTCGCAAATCCAAAAAAAATATCATCATCTAACCGTAACCTCGAATCCTACGAAAGATCATTTAGATCGAAACCGCACATAATCGGTTCATTGGTTATGATCAAAACAATTTTTGTTTTTTAAGAAAAACACTTCCCAAAAACATAAAATATCATTTAACAATATCATCCGTCTAAAATTAAAATTGCTAGCATCTCAGGCTTCATTTCATTTTGAAACATAAAATAAATAATCTGTTGGAAAACCCTCCAGTTTGAAAACGCACCAACAGAATTTAAACACTCTCAATTTTGAATTCACTCCTTACTTTCAGAATAAATTCACAATTTTATAAAAACGTTCAATTATAAAAATAGTAATCTTCTCTTTTAACCAAAACTGATAAAATTTTATAATTTTCTAAAAAGATAACATTTTCAAATAAGATTCCCTTTGTTTACGAAATAATTTCCATATCGATATCAAAACTTTTGGACAGAAATCGAATCTGTAAAAATAATATCTTCTTTTTAAGTTTTTTTTAGTGTAAAAACACGCATAGAATATTACCAAATTTCTTAAACCAAAATTCTCAAATTATAAACCGTAAGCGAACACAATTCTTTCTAATCCAGACCTAATATGTTACTGCTTAACCCAACTATACCTCGAGTGCAACCTTATAACCAAATCATTCCTTACGAAACACAGATACTCCGACAATAAAACAATTCCTTACAAAGAAATCGCCCTTAAATCACCACCGTCGTCACAAAATATTTGTCTAGATACCACCTAGATAAAAAAAAATCAGAACCGTTTGAAATTTATCAACTTTTTAAACAAAATTTTTGACAATGTAAGTAGATAGTTTATAACAAAATATTTTTCTCAACAAGGCCTTACAGATAAAAATTTATTTTACATAATTGTGCGCCAGGGTGATGACAACTCTCATCCCCAAAGAGTTGCATTCAACCCTAATCATTTAATGACCGTGATGAATGTACTAAATGCATGTATCAATTATTTATTTCTCTTTTAATTAGTGATCATACTCGATGCTCAATGCATTTTCCTATCTGTGGTATTTAAAATGCATGATGATGACATGTATGAGCACAATTATGTGATAAAAACGTTTCAGTTTCTTAAACAAGATAATCCTTTGAAATCAAATCTTTTTAAAACATTTATTAGATGTTACACCCTGTGAGACGCGCACTTGTCCATCTTGACATATTTATCCAACTCCATCATTATAGTCCACCCATTTGAATCGCCATTAACAACATAACCCAAATCAATAACGTATCTAAAATTTACCTAACAACGAATTCTGACTCAAAACAAAATGAATTTTTTTCACAAAGAAAACAATGGAACACGACCGCCTTCACAACTCCACCATCAGTTTCGGTATTTCATAAATCTACCTGATGTAAACATCAGTGTATTGCTACACTGATAAATCTCGAGTCACAATTTCCACATCCTTTTCCAGAATGCTAAAAGCCAAAAAATTTGATACTCTAAATTTCTCACAAAGAGCCGATCTAGAAACGCAGTAACGCTCGAAGGTTAACGCACGAAGCGAACACCCACCGTTACTGAGTAATATTAACTCACAACACCATCCTCAGACCTAGGTAGATTTTTATACAGAATCCACTAACAGTTATGAGGAGTCGCTCCTCGAATTCCTCGACGCCAATCTCAATCATCTTGATTTCCAAAGCTCAAGGGTTAGTTCCGGCTAAACCAATTACAACATCTAAACTAAACGTAGGGTCTAAACAAAGGTTCGAATCGCACGACGATACATACACCAGAGTTAAACTAAAGAAAAACAAGCGAGTAATGTCCCCACGTGACACACCACACCATGAGGCAAACGAGAAAAAAAAATCAATATGGCATAACTTAGCCAAACATGAGAGACACAGTAAGAATACAATAATATAGGTCATGAATTTTCACACTACCAAAAACCACTTAAGCATCTCGTAATAAAACAATAATCGCTAGGGTAGGTAAACAATATTATACCAAAAGAACTGAGCATGTAACATCTTATCTGACCAACGTATTCCTACCGACATGGCAACAACTCAATCCGCCCAACAATAATTAAAATAATAAATATGTAATAACATGCTCAAAACGTCAAATCAGATCAAAAGAAATTGTGATATAGATCAAAAGTGTGCATTAAACCCATCTTGAAAAATAAAATAATTAATAAAATAGATCTCGACCCCCACAATTTTAGAACTTATTTTCTGGAAAACCTCTTTTATAAAGTAATGGTTAAAATTTTTTGAACGCTCCAATTAATAAATCATCGAGTTAGACGAGTAGTTACAACTACCAAACTCAACTCCAAATTTGGGTGACCGAAGTCATACCCGCAACAACCATTTGTAAAACGTATACAACACGTTTTCAAATCCGGACAAACGCATTTTAAAATAAATCTCAATCTTTTCAAAATAAGAAGCTCGACGTCACCCAAATAACAACATCAAACTCATCACCCAAGTGAGAAAACATTTATTCTTTAACAATTTTTTAAAAGAAAACGTAAGCTTCAGTCAAAACTAGCAACTCGAGCACAAAACCAACAACACCAAAGTATTGACAAACAAAAAATATGGTAAAAATTACAAAAGTTATTTTAAATCGTCAAAATAGTGTCACATTTTAAAATAATTAATATTAGATCAACAATATTTATTTTGGAAACACCAAGCCCGTTATAACATTTAAATTTTTAAAAACGAGAAATTCATTTTATTTCAAAAGAACGACCTTTTTTTTTTAAATTCTTACACAAATATAAAATTTTGAAATACATAAATTTAATTATTATTATTATTTTACTGGCAAGATAATGAAAAAAATATTTTAGGGTGTCGTGTCCAGACTACCCATTTGACTTTTTCGTTAAAATACTAGTTAGAAAAAAATCAATTTCCTTATGGAAATTTTAAACTAGTACATGGTCAACAATGTAATCCACAAAACATGATAAAAAAAAAAAATTTCAATCAAAAATCATTTACACTGGAAACAATGTCAAAGCCTAACAAAATATCATTTTTAAAATCAAGGCTCTCGACAAACGCTAGAAATACTCACAAAATAATTCAACCTCAACAATTTATTAAAGGCATAAAAGTCAGAATACTATCACCCAGTAAAACGCATCAACATCATGAAAAGATAAAATAACATCATGCCCAAGCATGAATTAAAGCAATTTACCAAAGTAAGATTTCTCGAGAAATCAAACGAAATTAAAATCACCCAAGTGGAAACGGCATCAACAGCAAAAGTATTAGCATCAAATCAAGACATAAGAAATGACTGACTCGACACATTCCTATCGGTGTAAGCAGAAAGCTTAAAATTAAAAGATGACGTTTGAAAAGACAAGACATGAATCCTAATTCCGCAGTAGTACCTATGACTCAATAACAACTTAACAGAGTAAACACATAGCAAGAAAATGGTCTTGGTTTGAAACTAAAGCTCTGATACCAAGTTTGTCACGACCCATTTTCATGAATCGTGACCGGCGCTAGGGTATGGGTAATGTAGTACCAAAACCCGTAGCTAGCCTTTCGGTTAACATACAATTATAATAATCCTGCAGAAAACTAATGCTCGGGGGCAACCGAGACTTCAGCCTAATTCTAGCAGTTATAATATTCAACAATTAATATAACATGCTTATCCAATATTGAGTATAAATAGGCATAACATAAACCGGTATAAATAATATAACATGCCAAAGCAATAATAATTCAGTCGAATCAATCCGACAAACAATTAGAATAAAATGAAGACGTCTAGTTACAACTGCGGTCTAAGATTAAAATAGTTTGACAGTTTATCAAAATAAATGAAACCTCCAAGAAAAGTAAAGACGGAGATCATCGAACTCTCGCAGATCATAACTCTGGGAAAAATTGGGAAAACAACAGGGTCAGATATACTGAGATGAGTTTATACCACTATTTACATTTATCAAGTGGAAAACCTTTTATACCGTTTAAAACATTTAATAACGATATTAGGAATAATAGTTGGAACCCTAATCCACAATTCTAAATAGTATACATAATCCAATAGGCTTGGTCCCGAGAGCTAAGCTACACCGAGTTACTACTGACCACACTTATACCATATCCGGAGTCCCGAGAGCTGAGCTACACCGAGTTACTCTACCTAGTCCCGAGAGCTATGCTCACACCAAGTTACCACATTTCACAATATACCTTACCCAGATCATTACCGGTGCGCACGCAGTCCTAATGATGCCCATTAGGAAGCATGTTCCAACTAAGAGCCATAAAATAAAAACAGTTTATGCCAAACGTTTGGCTTAAATCGCTAAAAAGGTGAAACGTTTTGTTTTGCTTTGAAACATTTGTAAACGTTTGGCATAAACTGCTAAAAAGGTGAAACGCTTGGATTTTTTTCGTAATATTTGTAAACGTTTTGCTCAAATCTCTAAAAATGTGAAATGTTTGGTTTTGTTTTGTAACGTTTGTAAACGTTTAGCTTAAATTGCAAAAAGGTGAAACGCTTGGATTTGTTTCGTAACGTTTGTAAACGTTTGGCCTAAATTTCTAAATAGGGGAAACGTTTGGATTTGCTACGTAACGTTTGTAAACGTTTGGCTTATATCGCTTAAAAGGTGAAACGTTTGGATTTGTTTCGTAACGTTTTAAATGTTTGCCTTAAATCGCTAAAAAGGTAAAACATTTGGTTTTTTTTTCGCAACGTTTTAAATGTTTTGTTTTGTTTCGTAACGTTTGTAAACGCTTGGCTTTAATCGCTAAAAAGGTGAAACGTTTGGATTTGTTTCGTAACGTTTGTAACCGTTCGGCTTAAATCTCTAAAATGGGGAAACGTTTGTATTTGTTTCGTAACTTTTTAGACATTTGGTTTTGTTTCGTATTGTTTAAAATGTGTGGCTTAAATCGCTAAAAATGAGAAACGTTTGGTTTTGTTTCGTAATGGTTGTAAACGTTTGGCTTAAATCGCTAAAACAGTGAAACGATTGGATTTCTTTCGTAACGTTTGTAAACATTTGACTTAAATCGCTAAAAAGGTAAAACGTTTGGACTTGTTTTGTATCGTTTGTAAACGTTTGGCTTAAATCGCAAAAAAGGGAAAACGTTTGGCTTAAATTGCTAAAAAGGTGAAATGCTTGGATTTTTTTCGTAACGTTTGTAAACGTTCGCCTTAAATTGCTAAATGGAAAACGTTTGGATTTGTTTCGTAGAGTTTATAAACGTTTGGCTTAAATCGCTAAAAAGATTAAACGCTTGGTTTGTTTCGTAACGTTTTTAAACTTTTGGCTTAAATTACTAAAAATGTGAAACGTTTGGATTAATTTCATAATGTTTGTAAACGTTTGGCTTCAATCGCGTAAAAGGTGAGACGTTTGGATTTGTTTCGTAACGATTGTAAACGTTTGACTTAAATTGCTAAAGAGGTGAAACGTTTGGATTTGTTTCGTAACGTTTTAAACGTTTAGCTGAAATCGCTAATATGGTAAAACGTTTGAATTTATTTCGTAACGTTTGTAAACGTTTGGCTAAAATCGCTAAAAAGGGGAAACGTTTGTTTTTTATCGTAACGTATGTAAATGTTCCGCTTCAATCGCTAAAAAGGCGAAACGTTTGGATTTGTTTCGTAATGTTTGTAAACGTTTAGCTAAAATTGCTAAAAAGATGAAACGCTTGGATTTATTTCGTAACGTGTGTAAAAGTTTGACTTAAATCGCTAAAAAGGTGAAATGTTTGGAATTGTTTCGTAACGTTTTACGCGTTTAGCTGAAATCGCTAATATGCTAAAACGTTTGAATTTATTTCGTAACGTTTGTAAACGTTTGGCTAAAATCGCTAAAAAGGTGAAACGTTTGGTTTTGTTTCGTAACGCTTGTAAATGTTCCGCTTGAATCGCTAAAAAGGCGAAACGTTTGGATTTCTTTCGTAATGTTTGTAAACGTTTGGCTAAAATTGCTAAAAAGATGAAACGCTTGGATTTGTTTCGTAACGTTTGTAAACGTTTGGCTTAAATTGCTAAAAAGGTGAAGCATTTGGATTTGTTTCGTAGCGTTTGTAAACGTTCGTCTTAAGTCACGAAAAAGGTGAAACGTTTGGTTTTGTTTCGTACCCTTTGTTAACGTTCGGCTTTAATTTCTAAAAAGGTGAAAGGTTTGGATTTTTTTCGTAACGTTTGTAAACGTTTGGCTTAAATCGCTAAAAAGGTTAAACGTTTGGTTTTGTTTCGTAACAATGTTCCGCTTGAATCGCTAAAAAGGCAAAACATTTGGATTTGTTTCATAACGTTTGCAAACGTTTGGCTAAAATTTCTAAAAAGATGAAACGTTTGGTTTTGTTTCGTAACGTATGTAAGCATTTGGCTTAAATTGCTAAAAAGGTGAAACGTTTGGATTTGTTTCACAACGTTTGTTACCGTTCGGCTTAAATCGCAAAAAAGGTGAAACGTTTGGTTTTGTTTCGTAACCTTAGTAAACGTTCGGCTTTAATCTCTAAAAAGTTGAAAGGTTTGGATTTGTTTCGTAACGTTTGTAAACGTTTGGCTTAAATCTCTAAAAGGGGAAACGTTTGGTTTTGTTTCGTAAACATTATAAATGATCAGCTTACATAGCTAAAAAGGTGAAACGGTTGGATTTGTTTCGTAATGTTTTAAACGTTTGGATTTATTTCAACCCTTTTTTTATTTGTTTCGTAACGTTTGTAAACGTTTGGCTTCAATCACTAAAAAGGTGAAACGTTTGGATTTGTTTCGTAACGTTTGTAAACGTTTGGCTTAAATCACTAAAAATGTGAAACGTTTAGATTTGTTTCGTAACGTTTACAAACGTTTGGTTTTGTTTCGTAACGTTTCTAAACTTTTGGCTTAAATCGCTAAAATGGGGAAACGTTTGGTTTTGTTTTTTAGCGTTTGTAAACGTTTGGCTTAAATCGCTAAAAAGGTGAAACGTTTGGTTTTGTTTCGTAACTTTAGTAAAGGATTGGCTTAAATCTCTAAAAAGGTGAAACATTTGGTTTTATTTCGTAATGTTCGTAAACGTTTGGCTTAAATCGCAAAAAAGGTGAAACGTTTGGATTTGTTTCGTAACGTTTGTAAACGTTTGGCTTAAATCTCTAAAAAGGTGAAAGGTTTGGATTTGTTTCGTAACGTTTCTGAACGTTTGGCTTGAATCGCTAAAAGGGGAAACGTTTGGTTTTGTTACGTAAACATAATAAACGTTCGGCTTAAATAGCTAAAAAGGTGAAAAGGTTGGATTTGTTTCGTAATGTTTTAAACGTTTGGATTTATTTCAAACCTTTTTTTATTTGTTTCGTAGCGTTTGTAAACGTTTGACTTCAATCACTAAAAAGGTGAAACGTTTGGATTTGTTTCGTAACGTTTGTAAACGTTTGGCTTAAATCACTAAAAATGTGAAACTTTTAGATTTGTTTCGTAACGTTTACAAACGTTTGGTTTTGTTTCGTAACGTTTATAAACGTTTGGCTTAAATCGCTAAAATGGGGAAACGTTTGGTTTTGTTTTTTGGCGTTTGTAAACGTTTCGCTTAAATCGCTAAAAAGGCGAAACGTTTGGATTTTTTTCGTAATGTTTGTAAACGTTTGGATAAAATTGCTAAACAGATGAAACGCTTGGATTTGTTTCATAACGTTCGTAAACGTTTGGCTTAAATTGCTAAAAAGGTGAAATGTTTGGATTTGTTTCGTAACGTTTGTAAACGTTTGGCTTAAATCGCGAAAAAGGCGAAACGTTTGGTTTTTTTCATAACCTTTGTATACGTTCGGCTTTAATCTCTAAAAAGGTGAAAGGTTTGGATTTGTTTCGTAACATTTGTAAACGTTTGGCTTAAATCGCTAAAAAGGTGAAACGTTTGGTTTTGTTTGGCAAACATTATAAACGTTCGACTTAAATAGCTAAAAAGGTGAAACGTTTGAATTTGTTTCGTAACCTTTGTAAACATTCGGCTTTAATCTCCAAAAAAGTGAAAGGTTTGGATTTGTTTCGTAACGTTTCTGAACGTTTGGCTCAAATCGCTAAAAAGGTGAAACGTTTGGTTTTGTCACGTAAACGTAATAAACGTTCGGCTTAAATAGCTAAAAAGGTGAAACGGTTGGATTTGTTTCGTAATGTTTTAAACGTTTGGATTTATTTCAAATCTTTTTTTATTTGTTTCGTAGCGTTTGTAAACGTTTGTCTTCAATCACTAAAAAGGTGAAACATTTGGATTTGTTTCGTAACGGTTGTAAACGTTTGGCTTAAATCACTAATAATGTGAAACGTTTAGATTTGTTTCGTAACGTTTACAAACGTATGGTTTTGTTTCGTAGCGTTTATAAAAGTTTGGCTTAAATCGCTAAAATGGGGAAACGTTTGGTTTTGTTTTTTAGCGTTTGTAAACGTTTTGCTTAAATCGCTAAAAAGGCGAAACGTTTGGATTTGTTTCGTAATGTTTGTAAATGTTTGGCTAATATTGCTAAAAGATGAAACACTTTGATTTGTTTCGTAACGTTTGTAAACGTTTGGCTTAAATTGCTAAAAAGGTAAAACGTTTGGATTTGTTTCGTAACGTTTTTAAACGTTCGGCTTAAATCGCGAAAAAGGTGAAACGTTTGGTTTTGTTTCGTAGCCTTTGTATACGTTCGGCTTTAATCTCTAAAAAGGTGAAAGGTTTGGATTTGTTTCGTAACGTTTGTAAACGTTTCGCTTAAATCGCTAAAAAGGTGAAACGTTTGGTTTTTTTTCGTAAACATTATAAACGTTCGGCTTAAATAGCTAAAAAGGTGAAACGGTTGGATTTGTTTCGTAATATTTTAAACGTTTGGATTTATTTCAACCCTTTTTTTATTTGTTTTGTAACGTTTGTAAACGTTTGGCTTCAATCACTAAAAAGGTGAAAACGTTTGGATTTGTTTCGTAACGTTTGTAAACGTTTGGCTTAAATCACTAAAAATGTGAAACGTTTAGATTTGTTTTGTAACGTTTACAAACGTTTGGTTTTATTTCGTAACGTTTATATAACGTTTGGCTTAAATCGCTAAAATGGGGAAACGTTTGGTTTTGTTTTTTAGCGTTTGTAAACGTTTGGCCTAAATCGCTAAAAAGGTGAAATGTTTGGTTTTGTTTCGTAACGTTTGTAAACGATTGGCTTAAATCGCTTAAAAGGTGAAATGTTTGGATTTGTTTCGTAACGTTTTAAATGTTTGGATTAAATCGCTAAAAAGATAAAACCTTTGGTTTTGTTTCGCAATGTTTTAAACGTTTTGTTTTGTTCGTAACGTTTGTAACGTTTGACTTTAATCGCTAAAAAGGTGAAACTTTTGGATTTGTTTCGTAACGTTTGTAAACATTCGGCTTAAATCTCTAAAATGGGGAAACGTATGGATTTGTTTCGTAACTTTTTAAACATTTGGTTTTGTTTCGTAATGTTTAAAACGTGTGGCTTAAATCGCTAATAATGAGAAACGTTTGGTTTTGTTTCGTAATATTTCTAAACGTTTGGCTTAAATCGCTAAAACAGTGAAACGATTGGATTTGTTTCGTAACGTTTGTAAACATTTGACTTAAATCTCTAAAAAGGTAAAACGTTTGGACTTGTTTTGTATTGTTTGTAAACGTTTGGCTGAAATCGCTAAAAAGGAGAAATGTTTGGATTTGTTTCGTAACCTTTGTAAACGTTTAGCTTAAATTGCTAAAAAGCTGAAACGCTTGGATTTGTTTCGTAACGTTTGTAAACGTTCGGCTAAAGTCGCTAAAAAGGGGAAACATTTGGATTTGTTTCATAACGTTTGTAAACGTTTGGTTTCAATTGCTAAAAATGGAAAACGTTTGGATTTGTTTCGTAGCGTTTATAAACGTTTGCCTTAAATCGCTAAAATGGTGAAACCTTTGTTTTGTTTTGTAATGTTTGTTAAATTTTGGATTGAATTGCTAAAAATGTGAAACGTATGGATTAGTTTCATAATATTTGTTAACGTTTGGCTTGAATCGCGAAAAAGGAGAAACGTTTGGATTTGTTTCGTAACGATTGTAAACGTTTGACTTTAATCGCTAAAAAGGTGAAATATTTGGATTTGTTTCGTAAAGTTTTAAACGTTTAGCTGAAATCGTTAATATGGTAAAACGTTTGAATTTATTTCGTAACATTTGTAAACGTTTGGCTAAAATGGCTAAAAAGGTGAAACGTTTGGTTTTGTTTCGTAACGTTTGTAAATGTTCCGCTTGAATCGCTAAAAAGGAGAAACGTTTGGATTTGTTTCGTAACGTTTGTAAACGTTCGGATTAAATTGCTAAAAAGGGGAAACGTTTGGATTTGTTTCGTAACGTTTGTAAACGTTCGGCTTAAATCGCGAAAAAGGTGAAACATTTGGTTTTGTTTCGTAACCTTTGTAAACGTTCGGCTTTAATCTCTAAAAAGGTGAAAGGTTTGGTTTTGTTTTTTAACGTTTGTAAACGTTTGGCTTAAATCGCTAAAAAGGTGAAACGTTTGGTTTTGTTTCGTAACGTTTGTAAACGATGGGCTTAAGTCGCTTAAAAGCTGAAACGTTAGGATTTGTTTCGTAACGTTTTAAATGTTTGGCTTAAATCGCTAAAAAGGTAAAACGTTTGGTTTTGTTTCGCAAAGTTTTAAACGTTTTGTTTTGTTTCGTAACGTTTATAACGTTTGGCTTTAATCGCAAAAAAGGTGAAACGTTTAGATTTGTTTCGTAACGTTTGTAAACGTTCGGCTGAAATCTCTAAAATGGGAAAATGTTTGGATTTGTTTCGTAAGTTTTTAAACATTTGGTTTTGTTTCGTAATGTTTAAAACGTGTGGCTTAAATCGCTAAAAATGAGAAACGTTTGGTTTTGTTTCGTAATATTTGTAAACGTTTGGCTTAAATTGCTAAAACAGTGAAACGATTGGATTAGTTTCATTATGTTTGTAAATGTTTGGCTTTAATCGTGAAAAAGGGGAAATGTTTGGATTTGTTTCGTAACGATTGTAAACGTTTGACTTAAATCGCTAAAAAGGTGAAACTTTTGGATTTTTTTCGTAACGTTTTAAGCGTTTAGCTGAAATCGCTAATATGGTAAAACGTTTAAATTTATTTCGTAACCTTTGTAAACATTTGGCTAAAATCGTTAAAAAGTTGAAACGTTTGGTTTTGTTTCGTAACGTTTGTAAATGTTTCGCTTCAATCGCTAAAAAGGCGAAACGTTTGGATTTGTTTCGTAACGTTTGTAAACGTTTGGCTAAAATTGCTAAAAAGATGAATAGCATAAATTTGTTTCGTAACGTTTGTAAACATTTGGCTTAAATTGCTAAAAAGGTGAAACGTTTGGATTTGTTTTGTATCGTTTGTAAACGTTTGGCTTAAATCGCAAAAAAGGGGAAACATTAGGATTTGCTTCGTAACGTTTGTAAACGCTTGGCTTAAATCGCTAAACAGGGGAAACTTTTGGATTTGTTTCGTAACCTTTTTAAACGTTTGGCTTAAATTGCTAAAAAGGTGAAACGCTTGGATTTGTTTCGTAACGTTTGTAAACGTTCGGCTTAAATCGATAAAAAGGGGAAACGCTTGGATTTTTTTCGTAACGTTTGTAAACGTTTGGCTACAATCGCTAAAAAGGGAAAACGTTTGGATTTGTTTCGTAGCATTTATAAATGTTTGGCTTAAATCGCTAAAAAGGTAAAACGCTTGGTTTGTTTCGTAACGTTTGCAAACATTTGGCTTAAATTGCTAAAAATGTGAAATGTATGGATTAGTTTCATAATATTTGTAAACGTTTTGCTTTAATCATGAAAAAGGGGAAACGTATGGATTTGTTTCGTAACGATTGTAAACGTTTGACTTAAATCGCTAAAAGGGTGAAACTTTTGGATTTGTTTCATAACGTTTTAAGCGTTTAGCTGAAATCGCTAATATGGTAAAACGTTTAAAATTTATTTCGTAACCTTTGTAAACATTTGGCTAAAATCGTTAAAAAGTTGAAACGTTTAGTTTTGTTTTGTAACGTTTGTAAATGTTCCGCTTCAATCGCTAAAAAGGCGAAACGTTTGGATTTGTTTCGTAACGTTTGTAAACGTTTGACTAAAATTGCTAAAAAGATGAATAGCATAAATTTGTTTCGTAACGTTTGTAAACGTTTGGCTTAAATTGCTAAAAAGGAGAAACGTTTGGATTTGTTTCGTAACGTTTGTAAACGTTCGGTTAAATCGCGAAAAAGGTGAAACGTTTGGTTTTGTTTCGTAACCTTTGTAAACCTTCGGCTTTAATCTCTAAAAAGGTGAAAGGTTTTGATTTGTTTCGTAACGTTTGTAAAAGTTTGGCTTAAATCGCTAAAAAGGTGAAACGTTTGGTTTTGTTTCGTAAACATTATAAACGTTCAGCTTAAATAGCTAAATAGGTGAAACCGTTGGATTTGTTTCGTAATGTTTTAATCGTTTGGATTTATTTCAACCCTTTTTTTATTTGTTTCGTACCGTTTGTAAACGTTTGGCTTCAATCACTAAAAAGGTGAAACGTTTGGATTTGTTTCGTAACGTTTGTAAACGTTTGGCTTAAATCAGTAAAAATGTGAAACATTTAGATTTGTTCCGTAACGTTTACAAACGTTTCGTTTTGTTTTGTCACGTTTATAAACGTTTGGCTTAAATCGCTAAAATGGGGAAACATTTGGTTTTGTTTTTTTAGCGTTTGTAAACGTTTGGCTTAAATCGTTAAAATGGGGAAACGTTTGGTGTTGTTCTGTAACATTTGTAAACGTTTGGATTTGTTTTGTAACGTTTTAAACGTTTGGTTTTGTTTCGTAACGTTTGCAAACTTTTGGCTAAAATCGCTAAAAAGGTGAAACGTTTTATTTTGTTTCGTAACGTTTGCAAATGTTTGGCTTAAATCGCTAAAAAGGTGAAACTTTTGGATTTGTTTCATAACGTTTGTTAACGTTTGGCTTAAATCTCTAAAAAGGTGAAACGTTTGGATTTGTTTTCGTAATATTTGTAAACGTATGGCTTAAATCGCTAAAAAGGTGAAATGTTTGGTTTTGTTTCGTAACGTTTGTAAACGTTTGGTTTAAATCACTAAAAAGGTGAGACGTTTGCTTATGTTTCGTAACGTTTGTACACGTTTGGATTTGTTTCGTAATGTTTGTTTTGTAACTTTTTAAAGGTTTGCTTTTGTTTCGTAACGTTTGTAAACGTTTGGCTTAAATCGCTAAAACGGGGAAATGTTTTGTTTTGTTTCGTAATGTTTGTTAATGTTTGGCTTCAATACCTAAAAAGGTGAAACATTTGGTTTTGTTTTATAACGTTTGTAAATGTTTCGATTTGTTTCGTAACGTTTTAAACGTTTGGTTTTGTTTCGTAACGTTTGTAAACGTTTGGCTTATATCCCTAAAAAGGTGAAACGTTTGGTTTTTTCTCGTAATTTTTGTAAAAGTTTGACTTAAATCGCTAAAAAGGTGAAACATTTGGATTTGTTTCGTAACGTTTGTAAATGTTTGGGTTCAATCATTAAAAAAGTGAAATATTTGGATTTATTTCGTAGTGTTTGTAAACGTTTGACTTAAATCGCTAAAAATGTGAAACATTTGGTTTTGTTCCGTAACGTTAGTAAACGTTTGGCTTAAATTGCAAAAAAGGCTAAACGCTTAGATTTGTTTCGTAACGTTTGTAAACGTTTGGCTTATATCGCTAAAATGGTGCAACGTTTGGTTTTATTTCTTAACGTTTGTAAACGTTTGGCTTAAATTGCTATTAAAGTGAAACGCTTGGATTTGATTCGTAACGTTTGCAAATGTTTGGTTTTATTTCGTAACGTTTGTAAACGTTTGGCTTAAATCGCTAAAAAGGTGAAACGTTTGAATTCGCTTCGTAACGTTTTAAGCGTTTGGATTTGTTTCGAAACATTTGGATTTGTTTCGTAACATTTGTAAACATTTGGATTCAATCACTAAAAAGGTGAAACGTTTGGATTTGTTTCATAACGTTTCTAAATGTTTGGCTTAAATTTCTAAAAAGGTGAAACGCTTAAATTTTTTTCAATACGTTTGTAAACATTTTGCTTAAATTGCTAAAAAGATGAAACATTTGGATTTGTTTCATATAAACATTTGGCTGAAATCGCTAAAAAGGTTAAACATTTGTATTTTTTTCGAAACGTTTGTAAACGTTTGGCTTAAATAGCTAAAAAGGGGAAACGTTTGGATTTTTTTCGTAACGTTTGTAAACGTTTGGCTTAAATTGCTAAAAAGGTGAAATGCTTGGATTTGTTTCGTAACGTTTGTAAACGTTTTGCTTAAATTGCTAAAAAGGTGAAAGGCTTGGTTTTGTTTCGTAGCGTTTGTAAACGTTTGGCTTAAGTCGCTAAATATGTGAAACGTTTGGATTTGTTTCATAATGTTTTAAACGTTTGGTTTTGGTTCGTAACGTTTGTAAACGTTTCGCTTAAATCGCTGAAAAGGTGAAACATTTGGATTTGTTTCGTAATGTTTGATAACGTTTGGCTTATATCGCTAAAAAGGTGAAACGTTTGGATTTGTTTGGTAACGTTTGTAAACGTTTAGCTTAAATCGCTGAAAAGGTGAAACGTTTGGATTTATTTCGTAACGTTTATAAACGTTTGGCTTAAATCTCAAAAAAGGTGAAACGTGGATTTGTTTCGTAACGTTTGTAAACGTTTTGCTTAAATCGCTAAAACGGTGAAACGCTTGGATATGTTTCGTAACGTTTGTAAACGTTTGGCTTAAATTGCTAAAAATGGAAAAAGTTTGGATTTGTCTCGTAGCGCTTGTAAACATTTCCGTTATATCGCTAAAAAGGTGAAACATATCGTAACGTTTGTAAACATTTGGCTTAAATCGCAGAAAATGTGAAACGTTTGGATTTGTTTCGTAACGTTTGTAAACGTTTGGCTTTAATTGCTAAAAATGGGTAACGTTTGGATTTGTTTTGTAACGTTTGTAAACGTTTGGCTTAAATCGCTGAAAAGGGTGAAACGTTTTGATTTGTTTCGTAACTTTTGTAAACGTTTGTCTTAAATCGCTAAAAAGGTGAAACAGTTGGATTTGTTTTGTAACGTTTGTAAACGTTTGGCTTAAATTGCTAAAATTGGGAAATGCTTGAATGTGTTTCGTAACGTTTGTAAACGTTTGGCTTAAATTGCTAAAAAGACGAAACGCTTGGATTTGTTTCGTAACGTTTGTAAACGTTTGGCTTAAATTGCTAAAAATGTGAAACGCTTGGTTTTGTTTCGTAACAATTGTAAACGTTTGACTTAAATCGCTAAAAGTGGGTAACATTTGGATTTGTTTTATAACGTTTTAAACGTTTGGTTTTGTTTTGTAACGTTTCTAAACGTTTCGTTTAAATCGCTGAAAAGGTGAAACGTTTGGATTTGTTTCGTAACGTTTGTAAACGTTTGGCTCAAATCGCTAAAAAGGTGAAACGTTTGGATTTGTTTTGTTACGTTTGATAACGTTTGGCTTAAATTTTTAAAAAGGTGAAACATTTGGATTTTTTTCGTAACGTTTGTTAACATATGGCTTAAATTGCTAAAAAGGTGAAACGTTTGGCTTTGTTTCGTAACGTTTGTAAACGTTTGGCATAAATCAATAAAATGGTTAGACGTTTGGTTTTGTTTCGTATCGTTCGTAAACTTTTGGATTTGTTTCCCAATGTTTTTTCGTAACGTTTTAAACGTTTGCTTTTGTTTCGTAACGTTTGTATACGATTTGCTTAAATCGCTAAAATGGTGAAACGTGTGGTTTTGTTTCGTAATGTTTGTAAAACTTTGTCTTAAATCGCTAAAAAGGTTAAACATTTGGTTTTATTTTATTACGTTTGTAAATGTTTCGATTTGTTTCGTAGCGTTTTAAACGTTTGGTTTTGTTTCTTAACGTTTGTAAACGTTTGGCTTAAATCGCTAAAAAAGTGAAACGTTTGGTTTTTTCTCGTAATTTTTGTAAACGTTTGGCTTTAATTGCTAAAAATGGGAAACGTTTGGATTTGTTTTGTAACGTTTGGCTTAAATCGCTAAAAAGGTGTAACGTTTTGATTTGTTGCGTAACTTTTGTAAACGTTTGTCTTAAATCGCTAAAAAGGTGAAACGGTTGGATTTGTTTTGAAACGTTTGTAAACGTTTGGCTTAAATTGCTAAAATTGGGAAATGCTTGAATGTGTTTCGTAACGTTTGTAAACGTTTGGCTTAAATTGCTAAAAAGACGAAACGCTTGGATTTGTTTCGTAACGTTTGTAAACGTTTGGCTTAAATTGCTAAAAAGGTGAAACGCTTGGTTTTGTTTCGAAACATTTGTAAACGTTTGACTTAAATCGCTAAAAGTGGGAAACGTTTGGATTTGTTTTGTAACGTTTTAAACGTTTGGTTTTGTTTTGTAACGTTTCCAAACGTTTGGTTTAAATCGCTGAAAAGGTGAAACGTTTGGATTTGTTTCGTAACGTTTGTAAACGTTTGGCTCAAATCGCTAAAAAGGTGAAATGTTTGGATTTGTTTTGTAATGTTTGTTAACATTTGGCTTAAATTTCTAAAAAGGTGAAACATTTGGATTTTTTTCGTATCGTTTGTAAACATATGGCTTAAATCGCTAAAAAGGTGAAACGTTTGGCTTTGTTTCGTAGCGTTTGTAAACATTTGGCATAAATCAATAAAATGGTTAGACGTTTGGTTTTGTTTCGTATCGTTTGTAAACTTTTGGATTTGTTTTGCAATTTTTTTTCGTAACGTTTTAAACGTTTGCTTTTGTTTCGTAACGTTTGTAAACGATTGGCTTAAATCGCTAAAACGGTGAAACGTGTGGTTTGTTTTCGTAATGTTTGTAAAACTTTGTCTTAAATCGCTAAAAAGGTTAAACATCTGGTTTTATTTTATTACGTTTGTAAATGTTTCGATTTGTTTCGTAGCGTTTTAAACGTTTGGTTTTGTTTCTTAACGTTTGTAAACGTTTGGCTTAAATCGCTAAAAAAGTGAAACGTTTGGTTTTTTCTCGTAATTTTTGTAAACGTTTGGCTTAAATCGCGAAAAAGGTGAAATGTTTGCATTTGTTTCGTAACGTTTGTAAACGTTTGGGTTCAATCATTAAAAAAGGGAAACGTTTAGATTAGTTTCTTTGTGTCTGTAAACGTTTGGCTTAAATCGTTAAAAATGGGAAACATTTGGTTTTGTTCCGTAACGTAAGTAAACGTTTGGCTTAAATTGCTAAAAAGGTGAAACGCTTTGATTTTTTTGTAACGTTTGTAAACGTTTGGCTTATATCGCTAACAAGGTGCTATATTTGGTTTTTTTCATAACATTTGTAAACGTTTGGCTTAAATCGTTAAAAAGGCGAAACGTTCGAATTTTCTTCGTAACGTTTTAAACGTTTGGATTTGTTTTGAAACGTTTGATCTGTTTCGTAACATTTGTAAACGTTTGGCTTCAATCACTAAAAAGGTGAAACGTTTGGATTTGTTTCGTAACGTTTGGCTTAAATTACTAAAAAGGTGAAATGCTTGAATTTTTTTCGTAATGTTTGTAAACGTTTGGCTTATATCGCTAAAAAGGTTAAACATTTGGAATTTTTTCGTAACATTTGTATACGTTTGGCTTAAAAAGCTAAAAAGGTGAAACGCTTGGATTTGTTTTGTACCGTTTGCAAACGTTTGTCTTAAATTGCAAAAAAAGTGAAAGGCTTGGAATTATTTTGTAACGTTTGTAAACGTTTGGCTTAAATCGCTAAAAATGTAAAACTTTTTGATTTGTTTCGTAATATTTTAAACGTTTGGTTTTGTTTCCTAACATTTGTAAATGTTTGGATTAAATCGCTGAAAAGGTGAAACGTTTGGATTTGTTTCTTAATGTTTGTAAACGTTGGCTTATATTGCTAAAAAGGGGAAAACGTTTGGATTTGTTTCGTAACGTTTGTAAACGTTTGGCTTAAATCTCTAAAAAGGTGAAACACTTGGATGTGTTTCGTAACGTTTGTAAACGTTTGGCTTAAATTGCTAAAAAGATGACACGCTTGGATGTGTTTCGTATCGTTTGTAAACATTTGGCTTAAATTACTAAAAAGGTGAAACGCTTGGATTTGTTTCATAACGTTTGTAAACGTTTGGCTTAAATTGCTAAAAAGGGGAAACATTTGGATTTCTTTCGTAGCGTTTGTAAACATTTGCCTTATATCACTAAAAATGAGAAACGTTTGGATATGTTTCGTAACGTTTGTAAACGTTTGGCTTAAATCGCTGAAAAATGTGAAACGTTTGGATTTGTTTCGTAACGTCTGTAAACGTTTGGCTCCAATTGCTAAAAATGTGAAACGTATGGATTTGTTTCGTAACATTTGTAAACGTTTGGCTTAAATCGCTAAAAAGGTGAAACGTTTTGATTTATTTTGTATCTTTTATAAACATTTGTCTTAAATCGCTAAAAAGGTGAAACGTTTGGATTTGTTTCGTAACGTTTGTAAACGTTTGGCTTAAATTGCTAAATAGGTGAAACGCTTGAATGTGTTTCTTAACGTTTGTAAACGTTTGGCTTAAATTGCTAAAAAGGTGAAACGCTTGGATTTGTTTCGTAACGTTTGTAAACGTTTCGCTTAAATTTCTAAAAAGGTGAAATGATTGGTTTTCTTTCGTAACATTTGTAAACGTTTGACTTAAATTGCTAAAATTGTGAAACATCTGGATTTGTTTCGTAACGTTTTAAATGTTTGGTTTTGTTTCGTAACGTTTATAAATATTTGGTTTAAATTGCTGAAAACGTGAAACGTTTGGATTTGTTACGTAATATTTGTTAACGTTTGGCTTAAATCGCTAAAAAGGTGAAACGTTTGGATTTTTTTCGCAAGGTTTATAAACATTTGGCTTAAATCGCTAAAAAAGGGAAACGTTTTATTTTGTTTCGTAACATTTGTAAAAGTTTGGCTTAAATAGCTAAAAAGGGGAAACGTTTGGATTTGTTTCATAACGTTTGTAAATGTTTGGCTTAAATCGCTAAAAAGGGGAAACGTTTTAATTTCTTTCGTAACGTTTGTAAACGTTTGGCTTAAATCGCTAAAAAGGTGAAACGTTTGGATTTCTTTCGTAATGTTTGTTAACGTTTGGCTTAAATCGCTTAAAAGGTGAAACGTTTGGATTTTTTTTGTAACGTTTGTAAACATATGGTTTAAATCGCTAAAAAGGTGAAACGTTTGGTTTTGTTTCGTAACGTTTGTAAACGTTTGGCTTAAATCACCAAAAAGGTGAGACGTTTGGTTTTGTTTCGTAACGTTTGTACATGTTTGGATTGGTTTCGTAATGTTTGTTTCGTAACGTTTTAAACGTTTGCTTTTGTTTCGTAACGTTTGTAAACATTTGGCTTAAATTGCTAAAATGGTGAAACGTTTTGTTTTGTTTCGTAATGTTTGTAAACATTTGTCTTAAATACCTAAAAAGGTGAAACATTTGGTTTTGTTTTGAAACGTTTGTAAATGTTTTGATTTGTTTCGTAACGTTTTAAACGTTTGGTTTTGTTTCGTAACGTTTGTAAACGTTTGACTTAAATCACTAAAAAGGTGAATTGTTTGGTTTTTCCTCGTAAGTTTGGTAATAGTTTGGCTTATATCGCTAAAAAGGTGAAACGCTTGGATTTGTTTCGTAACGTTTGTAAACGTTTGGCTTAAATTGCTAAAAAGGTGAAATGGTTGGTTTTGTTTCGTAACATTTGTAAACGTTTGGCTCAAATCACTAAAAGTGGGAAACATTTTGATTTGTTTCATAACGTTTTAAACGTTTGGTTTTGTTTCGTAACATTTCTAAACGTTTGGTTTAAATCGCTGAAAAGCTGAAACGTTTGGATTTGTTTCGTAATGTTTGTAAACGTTTGACTTAAATCCTAAAAAGGGGGAAACATTTGGATTTGTTTCGTAACGTTTGTAAACGTTTGGCTTAAATCGCTAAAAAGGGGAAACGTTCGGATTTGTTTCGTAACGTTTGTAAATGTTTGGCTTAAATTGCTAAAAAGGTGAAACGTTCGGATTTGTTTAGTAACGTTTGTAAACGTTTGGCTTAAATCGCTAAAAAGGTGAAACGTTTTGATTTGTTTCGTAACGTTTGTAATCGTTTGGCTTAAAATGCTAAAAAGGTGAAACGCTTGGATGTGTTTCGTAATGTTTGTAAACGTTTGGCTTAAATTGCTAAATAGGTTAAACGCTTGGATTTGTTTCGTAACGTGTGTAAACGTTTGCCTTAAATTTCTAAGAAGGTGAAACGCTTGGATTAGTTTCGTATCATTTATAAATATTTGGCTTAAATCGCTAAAAAGGGGAAACGTTTGGATTTGTTTTGTACCGTTTATTAACATTTGCCTTAAATCGCTAAAAAGGTGAAACATTTTGATATGTTTCGTAATGTTTGTAAATGTTTGGCTTAAATTGCTAAAAAGGTGGAAACGCTTTGATTTGTTTCATAACTTTGGATTATATTTCTAAAAAGGTGAAACGCTTGGTTTTGTTGCGTAACATTTGTAAACGTTTGGCTTAAATAGCTGAAATGTGAAACATTTGGATTTGTTTCGTAACGTTTGGCTTAAATCGCTAAAATGGGGAAACGTTTGGATTTATTTCGTAACGTTTTAAACGTTTGGCTTAAATCGCTAAAATGGGGAAACGTTTGAATTTGTTTCGTAACGTTTGTAAACGTTTGGCTTAAATTGCTATAAACAGTAAACGTTTGGATTTGTTTCATAGCATTTGTAAACGTTTGCCTTCAATCACTAATAAGGTGAAAGGTTTGGTTTATTTCGTAACGTTTAGCTTAAATTTCTAGAAAGGTAAAACGCTCGGATTTTTTTCATATCGTTTGTCAACATTTGGCTAAAATTGAAATGTTTGGATTTGTTTCATAAAGTTTGTAAACGTTTAGCTTAAATTGCTAAAAAGCTAAAACGTTTGGTTTTGTTTTGTAACGTTTGTAAACGTTTGGCATAAAGAGCTAAAAATGTGAAATGCTAGGATTTGTTTAGTGACGTTTATAAATATTTGGCTTAAATTGCTAAATCAGTGAAACATTTGGTTTTGTTTCGTAACGTTTGTAAATGTTTGGCTTAAATTGCTAAAAAGGTGAAATATTTTGATTTGTTTCGTGACGTTTGTAAACGATTGGCGTAAATTGCTAAAAAGGTGAAATGTTTGGATTTGTTTCGTAATGTTTATAAACGTTTGGCCTAAATTACTAAAAGGGGAAACATTTGTATTTGTTTTGTTGCGTTTGTAAATGTTTGGCTTCTATCGCTAAAAAGGGGAAACGTTTGGATTTGATTCGTAACATTTGTAAATGTTTGACTTAAATCGCTAAAAAGGTGAAACGCTTGGATTTGTTTTGTAAAGTTAGTAAATGTTTTGCTCAAATAGCCAAAAAGGTGAGACGTTTGGATTTGTCTCGTAACGTTTGTTAATGTTTGGCTTAAATCACTAAAAAGGTGAAACGTTTTGAATTGTTTCGTAACATTTGTAAATGTTTGGCTTAAATTGTTAAAAGGTTGAAACGCTTGGATTTGTTTCGTAACGTTTCAAAACCTTTGGCTTAAGTCACTAAAATGGGGAACCGTTTACAAACGTTACGAAACAAATCCAAACGTTTCACTTTTTTAGCAATTTAAGCTAAATGTTTACAAAGGTTATGAAGCAAAACCAAACATTTCCCCATTTTAGCAATTTAAGCCAAACATTTACAAACTTTACAAAAAAAGCCAAACGTTTACAAAAATCCAAACGTTTCCCCTTTTTTGCGATATAAGCCAAACGTTTACAAACGTTACGAAACAAATCCAAACGTTTCACCTTTTTAGCAATTTAATCCAAACGTTTACAAACGTTACGGAACAAAGCCAAACGTTTCACATATTTTGCAGTTTAAGTCAAACGTTTTACAAACGTTACAAAACAAATCCAAATGTTTCACATTTTTAGCGAATAAAGCCAAAAGTTTACAAAAGTTACGAAACAAATCCAATCCAAACGTTTCCCCATTTTAGCGATTTAAGCCAAACGTTTTCTTTCATAACCTTTGTAAACGTTTTGTTTAAATCGTTAAAAACGTGAAACATTTGGATTTGTTTTGTAACGTTTGTAAACGTTTGGCTTAAATCGCTAGAAACATTTGAATTTTCTTCATAACGTTTTAAATGTTTGGCTTAAATCATTAAAATGGGGAAACGTTTGGATTTGTTTTGTAACGTTTGTAAACGTTTTGCTTTAATCGCTAAAAATGTGAAACGATTGGATTTGTTTCGTCACGTTTGTAAACGTTTGGCTTAAATAGTTTAAAAGGTGAAACGCTTGGATTTGTTTCGTAACGTTTGTAAACGTTTGACTTAAATCGCTAAAAAGGCGAAAAGTTTGGTTTTGTTTTGTAACGTTTGTAAATGTTTGGCTTAAATCGCTAAAAATGTAAAACGTTTGGATTTGTTTCGTTACATTTGTAAACGTTTGGCTTAAATCGCTAAAATAGGGAAATGTTTGGATTTGTTTCGTAACGTTTGTAAACGTTTGGCTTAAATTGCTAAAAATGTGAAATTTTTGGATTTGTTTCGTAACGTTTGTAAACGTTTGGCTTAAATTGCTAAAAAGGTGAAACGCTTGGATTTGTTTCATAACGTTTGTAAAGGTTTGGTCTAAATCGCAAAAAAGGTGAATTGTTTAGATTTATTTCCTAACGTTTGAAAACGTTTGGCTTAAATCGCTAAAAAGGTAAAACGTTTGGATTTGTTTCGTAATATTTTAAACGTTTGGCTTAAATCGCTAAAATGGGGAAACATTTGGATTTATTTCGTAACGTTTGTAAACGTTTGGTTTAAATCGCTAAAAAGGTGAAACGTTTTATTTTGTTTAGTAACGTTTGTAATCGTTTGGCTTAAATTGCTAAAAATGTAAAAAGCTTGGATTTGTTTCGTAACAATTGTAAACGTTTAGCTCAAATCGCTAACAAGGTGAAACGCTTGGATTTGTTTCGTAACTTTGTAAACGTTTGGATTAAATTGCTAAAAAGACGAAACGTTTGGTTTTATTTTGTAACGTTTGTAAATGTTTGGCTTAAATCGCTAAATATGTGAAACGTTTGGATTTGTTTCGTTACATTTGTAAACGTTTGGCTTAAATCACTAAAAAGGTGAATTGTTTGGATTTGTTTCGTAAATTTTGTAAAAGTTTGGCTTAAATTGCTAAAGAGGTGAAACGTTTGGATTTGATTCGTAACATTTGTAAACGTTTGGCTTAAATCGCTTGGATTTGTTTCGTAACGTTTGTAAATGTTTGGCTTAAATCGCTAAAAAGGTGAAACGTTAGGATTTGTCTCGTACGTTTGTAAACGTTTGGCTTAACTCTCTTAAGGGAAACGTTTTGATTTTTTTCGTAACGTTTGTAAACGTTTGCCTTAAATTAGTAAAAGGGTGAAACGCTTGGATTTGTTTCGTAATGTTTGCAAACGTTTTGCTTAAGTCGCTAAAATGGGGAAATGTTTACAATCGTTACGAAACAAATCCAAATGTTTCACTTTTTTAACAATTTAAGCCAAATTTTACAAAGATTATGAAACAAAACCAAACGTTTCCCCATATTAGCGATTTAAGCCAAACATATACAAACATTACGAAATAAAGCCAAACGTTTACAAAAATCCAATTGTTTCACCCTTTTTGCCATTTAAGCCAATCATTTACAAACGTTACGAAACAAATCCAAACGTTTCACCTTCTTAGCAATTTAAGCCAAATGTTTACAAACGTTACGGAACAAAACCAAACGTTTCACATTTTTAGTGATTTAAGTCAAACGTTTAACAAACGTTACGAAACAAATCCAAATGTTTCACATTTTTAGCGATTTAAGCCAAACGTTAAAAAAATTAACGAAACAAATCCAATCCAAACGTTTTCCCATTTTTGCAATTTAAGCTAAACGTTTTGTTTCATAACCTTTGTAAACGTTTGGCTTAAATTGCTAAAAAGGTGAAACATTTGGATTTGTTTCGTAACGTTTGTAAACGTTTGGCTTAAAAGGCTAGAAACGTTTGGATTTGCTTCATAATGTTTTAATCGTTTGGCTTAAATCGCTAAAACGGCAAAACAATTGGATTTGTTTTGTAATGTTTGTAAACGTTTGGCTTAAATCGATAAAATATGAAATGTTTGGATTTGTTTCGTAACGTTTGTAAACGTTTGGCTTAAATCGCTAAAAATTTGAAACGCTTGGATTTGTTTCGTAACGTTTGTAAATGTTTGGCTTAAATTCCTAAAAAGGTGAAACGCTTGGATTTGTTTCGTATCGTTTGTAAACGTTTAGCTTAAATCACTAAAAAGGTGAATTGTTTGGATTTGTTTCGTACCGTTTGAAAACGTTTGGCTTAAATCGCTAAAAGGCGAAATGTTTGGATTTTCTTCGTAATGTTTTAAACGTTTGGCTTAAATCGCTAAAATGGGGAAACTTTAGGATTTGTTTCGTAACGTTTGTTAACATTTGGCTTAAATCGCTAAAAAGGTGAAACGTTTTGTTTTGTTTTCTAACGTTTGTAAACGTTCGGTTTAAATTGCTAAAAAGGTGAAACACTTGGATTTGTTTCGTAACGTTTAGCTTAAATCGCTAAAAATATGAAACTTTTGGATTTGTTTCGTTACGTAAAACTTTTGGATTTGTTTCGTTACGTAAATTTTGTAAAAGTTTGGCTTAAATTGCTAAAGAGGTGAAACGTTTGGATTTGATTCGTTATGTTTTTGGCTTAAATCTCCAAATAGGTGAAATGTTTATATTTATTACGCAACGTTTGTAAACGTTTGGCTTATATTTTTTAAAAGGTGAAACGTTTGGATTTATTTCGTAACGTTTTAAATGTTTGGCTTATATCGCTAAAAAGGTAAAACGTTTAGTTTTGATTCGTAACGTTTTAAATGTTGGTATTGTTTCGCAACGTTTGTAAACATTTGGCTTCAATCGCTAATAAGGTGAAACGTTTGGATTTGTTCGTTCGGTTTAAATCTCTAAAATGGGGAAACATTTGGATTTGTTTCGTAACGTTTGTATACGTTCGGCTTTAATCTCTAAAAAGGTGAAAGGTTTGGATTTGTTTCGTAACGTTTGTAAACGTTTCGCTTAAATCGCTAAAAAGGTGAAACGTTTGGTTTTTTTTCGTAAACATTATAAACGTTCGGCTTAAATAGCTAAAAAGGTGAAACGGTTGGATTTGTTTCGTAATGTTTTAAACGTTTGGATTTATTTCAACCCTTTTTTATTTGTTTTGTAACGTTTGTAAACGTTTGGCTTCAATCACTAAAAAGGTGAAACGTTTGGATTTGTTTCAAAACGTTTCTAAACGTTTGGCTTAAATCACTAAAAATGTGAAACGTTTAGATTTGTTTTGTAACGTTTACAAACGTTTGGTTTTGTTTCGTAACGTTTATATAACGTTTGGCTTAAATCGCTGAAATGGGGAAACGTTTGGTTTTGTTTTTTGGCGTTTGCAAACGTTTGGCCTAAATCGCTAAAAAGGTGAAATATTTGGTTTTGTTTCGTAACGTTTGTAAACGATTGGCTTAAATCGCTTAAAAGGTGAAATGTTTGGATTTGTTTCGTAACGTTTTAAATGTTTAGCTTAAATCGCTAAAAAGATAAAACCTTTGGTTTTGTTTCGTAACGTTTGTAAACATTCGGCTTAAATCTCTAAAATGGGGAAACGTATGGATTTGTTTCGTAACTTTTTAAACATTTGGTTTTGTTTCGTAATGTTTAAAACGTGTGGCTTAAATCGCTATTAATGAGAAACGTTTGATTTTGTTTCGTAATGTTTCTAAACGTTTGGCTTAAATCGCTAAAACAGTGAAACGATTGGATTTGTTTCGTAACGTTTGTAAACATTTGACTTAAATCTCTAAAAAGGTAAAACGTTTGGACTTGTTTTGTATTGTTTGTAAACGTTTGGCTTAAATCGCAAAAAAGGAGAAATGTTTGGATTTGTTTCGTAACCTTTGTAAACGTTTAGCATAAATTGCTAAAAAGCTGAAACGCTTGGATTTGTTTCGTAACGTTTGTAAACGTTCGGCTAAAGTCACTAAAAAGGGGAAACATTTGGATTTGTTTCATAACGTTTGTAAACGTTTGGCTTCAATTGCTAAAAATGGAAAACGTTTGGATTTGTTTCGTAGCGTTTATAAACGTTTGGCTTAAATCGCTAAAATGGTGAAACCTTTGTTTTGTTTCATAACGTTTGTTAACTTTTGGATTGAATTGCTAAAAATGTGAAACGTATGGATTAGTATCATAATATTTGTTAACGTTTGGCTTGAATCGCGAAAAAGGAGAAACGTTTGGATTTGTTTCGTAACGATTGTAAACGTTTGACTTTAATCGCTAAAAAGGTGAAACATTTGGATTTGTTTCGTAATGTTTTAAACGTTTAGCTGAAATCGTTAATATGGTAAAACGTTTGAATTTATTTCGTAACATTTGTAAACGTTTGGCTAAAATGACTAAAAAGGTGAAACGTTTGGTTTTGTTTCGTAACGTTTGTAAATGTTCCGCTTGAATCGCTAAAAAGGAGAAACGTTTGGATTTGTTTCGTAATGTTTGTAAATGTTTGGATAAAATTGCTAAAAAGATAAAACGCTTGGATTTGTTTCGTAACGTTTGTAAACGTTCGGATTAAATTGCTAAAAAGGGAAAACGTTTGGATTTGTTTCGTAACGTTTGTAAACGTTCGGCTTAAATAGCGAAAAAGGTGAAACATTTGGTTTTGTTTCGTAACCTTTGTAAACGTTCGGCTTTAATCTCTAAAAAGGTGAAAGGTTTGGATTTGTTTCGTAACGTTTGTAAACGTTTGGCTTAAATCGCTAAAAAGGTGAAACGTTTGGTTTTGTTTCGTAAACATTATAAACGTTTGGCTTAAATAGCTAAAAAGGGAAAACGGTTGGATTTGTTTCGTGATGTTTTAAACGTTTGGATTTATTTCAACCCTTTTTTTATTTGTTTCGTAACGTTTGTAAACGTTTGGCTTCAATCACTACAAAGGTGAAGCGTTTGGATTTGTTTCGTAACGTTTGTAAACGTTTGGCTTAAATCATTAAAAATATGAAACGTTTAGATTTTATTCGTAACGTTTATAAACGTTTGGTTTAAATCGCTAAAATGGGGACATGTTTGGTTTTGTTTTTTAACGTTTTAAATGTTTGGCTTAAATCACTAAAAAGGTAAAACGTTTGGTTTTGTTTCGCAAAGTTTTAAACGTTTTGTTTTGTTTCGTAACGTTTATAACGTTTGGCTTTAATCGCAAAAAAGGTGAAACGTTTAGATTTGTTTCGTAACGTTTGTAAACGTTCGGCTGAAATCTCTAAAATGGGGAAATGTTTGGATTTGTTTCGTAAGTTTTTAAACATTTGGTTTTGTTTCATAATGTTTAAAACGTGTGGCTTAAATCGCTAAAAATGAGAAACATTTGGTTTTGTTTCGTAATATTTGTAAACGTTTGGCTTAAATTGGTAAAACAGTGAAACGATTGGATTAGTTTCATAATGTTTGTAAACGTTTGGCTTTAATCGTGAAAAAGGGGAAACGTTTGGATTTGTTTCGTAACGATTGTAAACGTTTGACTTAAATCGCTAAAAAGTGAAACTTTTGGATTTGTTTCGTAACGTTTTAAGCGTTTAGCTGAAATCGCTAATATGGTAAAACGGTTAAATTTATTTCGTAACATTTGTAAACATTTGGCTAAAATCGTTAAAAAGTTGAAACGTTTGGTTTTGTTTCGTAACGTTTGTAAATGTTCCGCTTCAATCGCTAAAAAGGCGAAACGTTTGGATTTGTTTCGTAACGTTTGTAAACGTTTGGCTAAAATTGCTAAAAAGATGAATAGCATAAATTTGTTTCGTCACGTTTGTAAACGTTTGGCTTAAATTGCTAAAAAGGTGAAACGTTTGGATTTGTTTTGTATCGTTTGTAAACGTTTGGCTTAAATCGCAAAAAAGGGGAAACATTTGGATTTGTTTCGTAACGTTTGTAAACGCTTGGCTTAAATCGCTAAAAAGGGGAAACTTTTGGCTTTGTTTCGTAACCTTTGTAAACGTTTGGCTTAAATTGCTAAAAAGGTGAAACGCTTGGATTTGTTTCGTAACGTTTGTAAACGCTCGGCTTAAATCGATAAAAAGGGGAAACGTTTGGATTTTTTTCGTAACGTTTGTAAACGTTTGGCTTCAATCGCTAAAAAGGGAAAACGTTTGGATTTGTTTCGTAGCATTTATAAATGTTTGGCTTAAATTGCTAAAAAGGTAAAACGCTTGGTTTGTTTCGTAACGTTTACAAACATTTGGCTTAAATTGCTAAAAATGTGAAACGTATGGATTAGTTTCATAATGTTTGTAAACGTTTGGTTTTAATCATGAAAAAGGGGAAACGTTTGGATTTGTTTCGTAACGATTGTAAACGTTTGACTTAAATCGCTAAAAAGGTGAAACTTTTGGATTTGTTTCGTAACGTTTTAAGCGTTTAGCTGAAATCGCTAATATGGTAAAACGTTTAAATTTATTTCGTAACCTTTGTAAACATTTGGCTAAAATCGTTAAAAAGTTGAAACGTTTGGTTTTGTTTTGTAACGTTTGTAAATGTTCCGCTTCAATCGCTAAAAAGGCGAGACGTTTGGATTTGTTCGTAACGTTTGTAAACGTTTGGCTAAAATTGCTAAAAAGATGAATAGCATAAATTTGTTTCGTAACGTTTGTAAACATTTGGCTTAAATTGCTAAAAAGGTGAAACGTTTGGATTTGTTTCGTAACGTTTGTAAACGTTCGGTTAAATCGCAAAAAAGGTGAAACGTTTGGTTTTGTTTCGTAACCTTTGTAAACCTTCAGCTTTAATCTCTAAAAAGGTGAAAGGTTTTGATTTGTTTCGTAACGTTTGTAAAAGTTTGGCTTAAATCGCTAAAAAGGTGAAACGTTTGGTTTTGTTTCGTAAACATTATAAACGTTCGGCTTAAATAGCTAAAAAGGTGAAACCGTTGGATTTATTTCGTAATGTTTTAATCGTTTGGATTTATTTCAACCCTTTTTTTATTTGTTTCGTAACGTTTGTAAACGTTTGGCTTCAATCATTAAAAATGTGAAACGTTTAGATTTGTTTCGTAACGTTTACAAACGTTTGGTTTTGTATTGTCACGTTTATAAACGTTTGGCTTAAGTCGCTAAAATGGGGAAACATTTGGTTTTATTTTTTAGCGTTTGTAAACGTTTGGCTTAAATCGTTAAAATGGGGAAACGTTTGGTGTTGTTCTGTAACGTTTGTAAACGTTTGGATTTGTTTTGTAACGTTTTAAACGCTTGGTTTTGTTTCGTAACGTTTGCAAACTTTTGGCTAAAATCGCTAAAAAGGTGAAACGTTTTATTTTGTTTCGTAACGTTTGCAAATGTTTTGCTTAAATCGCTAAAAAGGTAAAACTTTTGGATTTGTTTCATAACGTTTGTTAACGTTTGCCTTAAATCTCTAAAAAGGCGAAACGTTTGGATTTTTTTTCGTAATATTTGTAAACGTATGGCTTAAATCGCTAAAAAGGTGAAACGTTTGGTTTTGTTTCGTAACGTTTGTAAACGTTTGGTTTAAATCACTAAAAAGGTGAGACGTTTGGTTTTGTTTTGTAACGTTTGTACACGTTTGGATTTGTTTCATAATGTTTGTTTCGTAACTTTTTAAAGGTTTGCTTTTGTTTCGTAACGTTTTTAAACGTTTGGCTTAAATCGCTAAAACGGGGAAATGTTTTGTTTTGTTTCGTAATGTTTGTTAACGTTTGGCTTCAATACCTAAAAAGGTGAAGCATTTGGTTTTGTTTTATAACGTTTGTAAATGTTTCGATTTGTTTCGTAACGTTTTAAACGTTTGGTTTTGTTTCGTAACGTTTGTAAACGTTTGGCTTATATCCCTAAAAAGGTGGAACGTTTGGTTTTTTCTCGTAATTTTTGTAAAAGTTTGACTTAAATCGCTAAAAAGGTGAAACATTTGGATTTGTTTCGTAACGTTTGTAAATGTTTGGGTTCAATCATTAAAAAAGTGAAATGTTTGGATTTATTTCGTAGTGTTTGTAAACGTTTGACTTAAATCGCTAAAAATGTGAAACATTTGGTTTTGTTCCGTAACGTTAGTAAACGTTTGGCTTATATTGCAAAAAAGGCTAAACGCTTAGATTTGTTTCGTAACGTTTGTACACGTTTGGCTTATATCGCTAAAATGGTGCAACGTTTGGTTTTATTTCGTAACGTTTGTAAACGTTTGGCTTAAATTGCTATAAAAGTGAAACGCTTGGATTTGATTCGTAACGTTTGCAAATGTTTGGTTTTATTTCGTAACGTTTGTAAACGTTTGGCTTAAATCGCTAAAAAGGTGAAACGTTTGAATTTGCTTCATAACGTTTTAAGCGTTTGGATTTGTTTCGAAACATTTGGATTTGTTTCGTAACATTTGTAAACATTTGGATTCAATCACTAAAAAGGTGAAACGTTTGGATTTGTTTCATATAAACATTTTTTTCAATACGTTTGTAAACATTTTGCTTAAATTGCTTAAAAGATGAAACATTTGGATTTGTTTCATATAAACATTTGGCTTAAATCGCTAAAAAGGTTAAACATTTGTATTTTTTTCGAAACGTTTGTAAACGTTTGGCTTAAATAGCTAAAAAGGGGAAACGTTTGGATTTTTTTCATATAAATTTTTTTCAATACGTTTGTAAACATTTTGCTTAAATTGCTTAAAAGATGAAACATTTGGATTTGTTTCATATAAACATTTGGCTTAAATCGCTAAAAAGGTTAAACATTTGTATTTTTTTCGAAACGTTTGTAAGCGTTTGGCTTAAATAGCTAAAAAGGGGAAACGTTTGGATTTTTTTCGTAACGTTTGTAAACGTTTGGCTTAAATTGCTAAAAAGGTGAAATGCTTGGATTTGTTTCGTAACGTTTGTAAACGTTTTGCTTAAATTGCTAAAAAGGTGAAAGGCTTGGTTTTGTTTCGTAACGTTTGTAAATGTTTGGCTTAAGTCGCTAAATATGTGAAACGTTTGGATTTGTTTCATAATGTTTTAAACGTTTGGTTTTGGTTCGTAACGTTTGTAAACGTTTCCCTTAAATCGCTGAAAAGGTAAAACGTTTGGATTTGTTTCGTAATGTTTGATAACGTTTGGCTTATATCGCTAAAAAGGTGAAACGTTTGGATTTGTTTGGTAACATTTGTAAATGTTTAGCTTAAATCACTAAAAAGATGAAACGTTTGGATTTATTTCGTAACGTTTGTAAACGTTTGGCTTAAATCTCAAAAAAGGGGAAACGTGGATTTGTTTCGTAACGTTTGTAAACGTTTTGCTTAAATCGCTAAAACGGTGAAACGCTTGGATATGTTTCGTAACGTTTGTAAATGTTTGGCTTAAATTGCTACAAAGGTGAAACGCTTGGATTTGTTTCGCAACGTTTGTTAAATTTGGCTTAAATTGCTAAAACATGAAAAAGTTTGGATTTGTCTCGTAGCTCTTGTAAACATTTCCGTTATATCGCTAAAAAGGTGAAACATATCGTAACGTTTGTAAACATTTGCCTTAAATCGCAGAAAATGTGAAACGTTTGGATTTGTTTCGTAACATTTGGCTTTAGTTGCTAAAAATGGGAAACGTTTGGATTTGTTTTGTAACGTTTGTAAACGTTTGGCTTAAATCGCTGAAAAAAGTGAAACGTTTTGATTTGTTTCGTAACTTTTGTAAACGTTTGTCTTAAATCGCTAAAAAGGTGAAAGGGTTGGATTTGTTTTGTAACGTTTGTAAACGTTTGGCTTAAATTGCTAAAATTGGGAAATGCTTGAATGTGTTTCGTAACGTTTGTAAACGTTTGGCTTAAATTGCTAAAAAGACGAAACGCTTGGATTTGTTTCGTAACGTTTGTAAACGTTTGGCTTAAATTGCTAAAAAAGTGAAACGCTTGGTTTTGTTTCGTAACATTTGTAAACGTTTGACTTAAATCGCTAAAAGTGGGTAACGTTTGGATTAGTTTTATAACGTTTTAAACGTTTGGTTTTGTTTTGTAACGTTTCTAAACGTTTCGTTTAAATCGCTGAAAAGATGAAACGTTTGGATTTGTTTCGTAACGTTTGTAAACGTTTGGCTCAAATCGCTAAAAAGGTGAAACGTTTGGATTTGTTTTGTAATGTTTGTTAACGTTTGTCTTAAATTTCTAAAAAGGTGAAACATTTGGATTTTTTTCGTAACGTTTGTTAACATATGGCTTAAATCGCTAAAAAGGTGAAACGTTTGGCTTTGTTTCGTAACGTTTGTAAACGTTTGGCATAAATCAATAAAATGGTTAGACGTTTGGTTTTGTTTCGTATCGTTTGTAAACTTTTAGATTTGTTTCGCAATGTTTTTTCGTAACGTTTTAAACGTTTTCTTTTGTTTCGTAACGTTTGTAAACGATTGGCTTAAATCGCTAAAACGGTGAAACGTGTGGTTTTGTTTCGTAATGTTTGTAAAACTTTGTCTTAAATCGCTAAAAAGGTTAAACATTTGGTTTTATTTTATTACGTTTGTAAATGTTTCGATTTGTTTCATAGCGTTTTAAACGTTTTGTTTTGTTTCTTAACGTTTGTAAATGTTTGGCCTAAATAGCTAAAAAAATGAAACGTTTGGTTTTTTCTCGTAATTTTTGTAAACGTTTGGCTTTAATTGCTAAAAATGGTGAAACGTTTTGATTTGTTTCGTAACTTTTGTAAACGTTTGTCTTAAATCGCTAAAAAGGTGAAACAGTTGGATTTGTTTTGTAACGTTTGTAAACATTTGGCTTAAATTGCTAAAATTTGGAAATGCTTGAATATGTTTCGTAACGTTTGTAAACGTTTGGCTTAAATTGCTAAAAAGACAAAACGCTTGGATTTGTTTCGTAATGTTTGTAAACGTTTGGCTTAAATTGCTAAAAAGGTGAAACGCTTGGTTTTGTTTCGTAACATTTGTAAACGTTTGACTTAAATCGCTAAAAGTGGGAAACGTTTGGATTTGTTTTATAACGTTTTAAACGTTTGGTTTTGTTTTGTAATGTTTCTAAACGTTTGGTTAAAATCGCTGAAAAGGTGAAACGTTTGGATTTGTTTCGTAACGTTTGTAAACGTTTGGCTCAAATCGCTAAAAAGGTGAAATGTTTGGATTTGTTTTGTAATGTTTGTTAACATTTGGCTTAAATTTCTAAAAAGGTGAAATATTTGGATTTTTTTCGTATCGTTTGTAAACATATGGCATAAATCGCTAAAAAGGTGAAACGTTTGGCTTTGTTTCGTAACGTTTGTAAACATTTGGCATAAATACATAAAATGGTTAGACGTTTGGTTTTGTTTCGTATCGTTTGTAAACTTTTGGATTTGTTTTGCAATTTTTTTTGTAACGTTTTAAACGTTTGCTTTTGTTTCTTAACGTTTGTAAACGATTGGCTTAAATCGCTAAAACGGTGAAACGTGTGGTTTTGTTTCGTAATGTTTGTAAAACTTTGTCTTAACTCGCTAAAAAGGTTAAATATTTGGTTTTATTTTATTACATTTGTAAATGTTTCGATTTGTTTCGTAGCGTTTTAAACGTTTGGTTTTGTTTCTTAACGTTTGTAAACGTTTGGCTTAAATCGCTAAAAAAGTGAAACGTTTGGTTTTTTCTCGTAATTTTTGTAAACGTTTGGCTTAAATCGCGAAAAAGGTGAAATGTTTGCATTTGTTTCGTAACGTTTGTAAACGTTTGGGTTCAATCATTAAAAACGGGACACGTTTAGACTAGTTTCTTAGTGTTTGTAAACGTTTGGCTTAAATCGTTAAAAATGGGAAACATTTGGTTTTGTTCCGTAACGTAAGTAAACGTTTGGCTTAAATTGCTAAAAAGGTGAAACGCTTTGATTTTTTTTGTATCGTTTGTAAACGTTTGGCTTATATCGCTAACAAGGTGCTATGTTTGGTTTTTTTCGTAACATTTGTAAACATTTGGCTTAAATCGTTAAAAAGGCGAAACGTTCGAATTTTCTTCGTAACGTTTTAAACGTTTGGATTTGTTTCGAAACGTTTGATCTGTTTCGTAACATTTGTAAATGTTTGGCTTCAATCACTAAAAAGGTGAAATGTTTGGATTTGTTTCGTAACGTTTGGCTTAAATTAATAAAAAGGTGAAATGCTTGAATTTTTTTCGTAATGTTTGTAAACGTTTGGCTTATATCGCTAAAAAGGTTAAACATTTGGAATTTTTTCGTAACATTTGTATACGTTTGGCTTAAAAAGCTAAAAAGGGGAAACGTTTGGCTTAAATTGCTAAAAAGGTGAAACGCTTGGATTTGTTTTGTACCGTTTGTAAACGTTTGTCTTAAATTGCAAAAAAAGTGAAAGGCTTGGAATTATTTTGTAACGTTTGTAAACGTTTGGCTTAAATCGCTAAAAATGTGAAACTTTTTTATTTGTTTCGTAATATTTTAAACGTTTGGTTTTGTTTCATAACATTTATAAATGTTTGGCTTAAATCGCTGAAAAGGTGAAACGTTTGGATTTGATTCTTAATGTTTGTAAACGTTGGCTTATATCGCTAAAAAGGGGAAAACGTTTGGATTTGTTTCGTAACGTTTGTAAACGTTTGGCTTAAATCTATAAAAAGGTGAAGCACTTGGATGTGTTTCGTAACGTTTGTAAACGTTTGGCTTGAATTGCTAAAAAGATGACACGCTTGGATGTGTTTCGTATCGTTTGTAAACATTTGGCTTAAATTACTAAAAAGGTGAAACGCTTGGATTTGTTTCGTAACGTTTGTAAACGTTTGGCTTAAATTGCTAAAAAGGGGAAACATTTGGATTTCTTTCGTAGCGTTTGTAAACATTTGCCTTATATCAGTAAAAATGTGAAACGTTTGGATATGTTTCGTAACGTTTGTAAACGTTTGGCTTAAATTGCTGAAAAATGTGAAACGTTTGGATTTGTTTCGTAACGTTTGTAAACGTCTGGCTCCAATTGCTAAAAATGTGAAACGTATGGATTTGTTTCGTAACATTTGTAAACGTTTGGCTTAAATCGCTAAAAAGGTGAAACGTTTTGATTTATTTTGTATCTTTTTTAAACATTTGTCTTAAATCGCTAAAAAGGTGAAAAGTTTGGATTTGTTTCGTAACGTTTGTAAACGTTTGGTTAAAATTGCTAAATAGGTGAAAGGCTTGAATGTGTTTCGTAACGTTTGTAAACGTTTGGCTTAAATTGCTAAAAAGGTGAAACGCTTGGATTTGTTTCGTAACGTTTGTAAACGTTTCGCTTAAATTGCTAAAAAGGTGAAATGCTTGGTTTTCTTTCGTAACATTTGTAAACGTTTGACATAAATCGCTAAAATTGTGAAACGTCTGGATTTGTTTCGTAACGTTTTAAATGTTTGGTTTTGTTTCGTAACGTTTCTAAATATTTGGTTTAAATTGCTGAAAAGGTGAAACGTTTGGATTTGTTACGTAATATTTGTAAACGTTTGGCTTAAATCGCTAAAAAGGTGAAACGTTTGGATTTGTTTCGCAAGGTTTATAAACATTTGGCTTAAATCGCTAAAAAGGGGAAACGTTTTATTTTGTTTCGTAACGTTTGTAAACGTTTGGCTTAAATCGCTAAAAAGGTGAAACGTTTGGATTTGTTTCATAACGTTTGTAAACGTTTGGCTTAAATTGCTAAAAAGGGGAAACGTTTTAATTTGTTTCGTAACGTTTGTAAACGTTTGGCTTAAATCCCTAAAAATGTGAAACGTTTGGATATGTTTCGTAATGTTTGTTAACGTTTGGCTTAAATCGCTAAAAAGGTGAAACGTTTGGATTTATTTTGTAACGTTTGTAAACATATGGTTTAAATCGCTAAAAAGGTGAAACGTTTGGTTTTGTTTCGTAACGTTTGTAAACGTTTGGCTTAAATCACCAAAAAGGTAAACGTTTGGCTTAAATCGCTAAAATGGGGAAACGTTTGAATTTGTTTCGTAACGTTTGTAAATGTTTGGCTTAAATTGCTATAAACAGTAAACGTTTGGATTTGTTTCGTAGTGTTTGTAAACGTTTGCCTTCAGTCACTAATAAGGTGAAAGGTTTGGTTTATTTCATAACGTTTAGCTTAAATTTCTAGAAAGGTAAAACGCTCGGATTTGTTTCATATCGTTTGTAAACATTTGGCTAAAATTGAAATGTTTGGATTTGTTTCATAAAGTTTGCAAACGTTTAGCTTAAATTGCTAAAAAGCTAAAACGTTTGGTTTTGTTTTGTAACGTTTGTAAACGTTTGGCATAAATAGCTAAAAATAAGAAACACTAGGATTTGTTTAGTGACGTTTATAAATATTTGGCTTAAATTGCTAAAACAGTGAAACATTTGGTTTTGTTTCGTAACGTTTGTAAATGTTTGGCTTAAATTGCTAAAAAGGTGAAATATTTTGATTTGTTTCGTGACGTTTGTAAATGATTGGCGTAAATTGCTAAAAAGGTGAAATGTTTGGATTTGTTTCGTAACGTTTATAAACGTTTGGCCTAAATTACTAAAAGGGGAAACAATTGTATTTGTTTTGTTGCGTTTGTAAATGTTTGGCTTCTATCGCTAAAAAGGGGAAACGTTTGGATTTAATTCGTAACATTTGTAAATGTTTGAATCAAATTGCTAAAAAGGTGAAACGCTTGGATTTGTTTTGTAAAGTTAGTAAATGTTTTGCTCAAATAGCCAAAACGGTGAGACGTTTGGATTTGTCTCGTAACGTTTGTTAACGTTTGGCTTAAATCGCTAAAAAGGTGAAACGTTTGGATTTTTTTCGTAACGTTTGTAAACGTTTGGCTTAAATTGCTAAAAAGGTGAAATGCTTGGATTTGTTTCGTAACGTTTGTAAACGTTTTGCTTAAATTGCTAAAAAGGTGAAAGGCTTGGTTTTGTTTCGTAACGTTTGTAAATGTTTGGCTTAAGTCGCTAAATATGTGAAACGTTTGGATTTGTTTCATAATGTTTTAAACGTTTGGTTTTGGTTCGTAACGTTTGTAAACGTTTCCCTTAAATCGCTGAAAAGGTAAAACGTTTGGATTTGTTTCGTAATGTTTGATAACGTTTGGCTTATATCGCTAAAAAGGTGAAACGTTTGGATTTGTTTGGTAACATTTGTAAATGTTTAGCTTAAATCACTAAAAAGATGAAACGTTTGGATTTATTTCGTAACGTTTGTAAACGTTTGGCTTAAATCTCAAAAAGGGGAAACGTGGATTTGTTTTGTAACGTTTGTAAACGTTTTGCTTAAATCGCTAAAACGGTGAAACGCTTGGATATGTTTCGTAACGTTTGTAAACGTTTGGCTAAGATTCCTAAAAAGATGAAACGCTTGGATGTGTTTTGTATCGTTTGTAAATGTTTGGCTTAAATTGCTACAAAGGTGAAACGCTTGGATTTGTTTCGCAACGTTTGTTAAATTTGGCTTAAATTGCTAAAACTGGAAAAAGTTTGGATTTGTCTCGTAGCTCTTGTAAACATTTCCGTTATATCGCTAAAAAGGTGAAACATATCGTAACGTTTGTAAACATTTGGCTTAAATCGCAGAAAATGTGAAACGTTTGGATTTGTTTCGTAACGTTTGGCTTTAGTTGCTAAAAATGGGAAACGTTTGGATTTGTTTTGTAACGTTTGTAAACGTTTGGCTTAAATTGCTGAAAAAGGTGAAACGTTTTGATTTGTTTCGTAACTTTTGTAAACGTTTGTCTTAAATCGCTAAAAAGGTGAAAAGGTTGGATTTGTTTTGTAACGTTTGTAAACGTTTGGTTTAAATTGCTAAAATTGGGAAATGCTTGAATGTGTTTCGTAACGTTTGTAAACGTTTGGCTTAAATTGCTAAAAAGACGAAACGCTTGGATTTGTTTCGTAACATTTGTAAACGTTTGGCTTAAATTGCTAAAAAGGTGAAACGCTTGGTTTTGTTTCGTAACATTTGTAAACGTTTGACTTAAATCGCTAAAAGTGGGTAACGTTTGGATTAGTTTTATAACGTTTTAAACGTTTGGTTTTGTTTTGTAACGTTTCTAAACGTTTCGTTTAAATCGCTAAAAAGATGAAACGTTTGGATTTGTTTCGTAACGTTTGTAAACGTTTGGCTCAAATCGCTAAAAAGGTGAAACGTTTGGATTTGTTTTGTAATGTTTGTTAACGTTTGGCTTAAATTTCTAAAAAGGTGAAACATTTGGATTTTTTTCGTAACGTTTGTTAACATATGGCTTAAATCGCTAAAAAGGTGAAACGTTTGGCTTTGTTTCGTAACGTTTGTAAACGTTTGGCATAAATCAATAAAATGGTTAGACGTTTGGTTTTGTTTCGTATCGTTTGTAAACTTTTAGATTTGTTTCGCAATGTTTTTTCGTAACGTTTTAAACGTTTTCTTTTGTTTCGTAACGTTTGTAAACGATTGGCTTAAATCGCTAAAACGGTGAAACGTGTGGTTTTGTTTCGTAATGTTTGTAAAACTTTGTCTTAAATCGCTAAAAAGGTTAAACATTTGGTTTTATTTTATTACGTTTGTAAATGTTTCGATTTGTTTCGTAGCGTTTTAAACGTTTTGTTTTGTTTCTTAACGTTTGTAAATGTTTGGCTTAAATAGCTAAAAAAGTGAAACGTTTGGTTTTTTCTTGTAATTTTTGTAAACGTTTGGCTTTAATTGATAAAAATGGGAAACGTTTGGATTTGTTTTGTAACGTTTGGCTTAAATCGCTAAAAAGGTGAAACGTTTTGATTTGTTTCGTAACTTTTGTAAACGTTTGTCTTAAATCGCTAAAAAGGTGAAACAGTTGGATTTGTTTTGTAACGTTTGTAAACGTTTGGCTTAAATTGCTAAAATTTGGAAATGCTTGAATATGTTTCGTAACGTTTGGCTTAAATTGCTAAAAAGACAAAACGCTTGGATTTGTTTCGTAATGTTTGTAAACGTTTGGCTTAAATTGCTAAAAAGGTGAAACGCTTGGTTTTGTTTCGTAACATTTGTAAACGTTGGACTTAAATCGCTAAAAGTGGGAAACGTTTGGATTTGTTTTATAACATTTTAAACGTTTGGTTTTGTTTTGTAACGTTTTAAACGTTTGGTTAAAATCGCTGAAAAGGTGAAACGTTTGGATTTGTTTCGTAACGTTTGTAAACGTTTGGCTCAAATCGCTAAAAAGGTGAAATGTTTGGATTTGTTTTGTAATGTTTGTTAACATTTGGCTTAAATTTCTAAAAAGGTGAAACATTTGGATTTTTTTCGTATCGTTTGTAAACATATGGCATAAATCGCTAAAAAGGTGAAACGTTTGGCTTTGTTTCGTAACGTTTGTAAACATTTGGCATAAATCAATAAAATGGTTAGACGTTTGGTTTTGTTTCGTATCGTTTGTAAACTTTTGGATTTGTTTTGCAATTTTTTTCGTAACGTTTTAAACGTTTGCTTTTGTTTCTTAACGTTTGTAAACGATTGGCTTAAATCGCTAAAACAGTGAAACGTGTGGTTTTGTTTCGTAATGTTTGTAAAACTTTGTCTTAACTCGCTAAAAAGGTTAAATATTTGGTTTTATTTTATTACATTTGTAAATGTTTCAATTTGTTTCGTAGCGTTTTAAACGTTTGGTTTTGTTTCTTAACGTTTGTAAACGTTTGGCTTAAATCGCTAAAAAAGTGAAACGTTTGGTTTTTTCTCGTAATTTTTGTAAACGTTTGGCTTAAATCGCGAAAAAGGTGAAATGTTTGCATTTGTTTCGTAACGTTTGTAAACGTTTGGGTTCAATCATTAAAAACGGGAAACATTTAGACTAGTTTCTTAGTGTTTGTAAACGTTTGGCTTAAATCGTTAAAAATGGGAAACATTTGGTTTTGTTCCGTAACGTAAGTAAACATTTGGCTTAAATTGCTAAAAAGGTGAAACGCTTTGATTTTTTTTGTAACGTTTGTAAACGTTTGGCTTATATCGCTAACAAGGTGCTATGTTTGGTTTTTTTCGTAACATTTGTAAACATTTGGCTTAAATCGTTAAAAAGGCGAAACGTTCGAATTTTCTTCGTAACGTTTTAAACGTTTGGATTTGTTTCGAAACGTTTGATCTGTTTCGTAACATTTGTAAATGTTTGGCTTCAATCACTAAAAAGGTGAAATGTTTGGATTTGTTTCGTAACGTTTGGCTTAAATTAATAAAAAGGTGAAATGCTTGAATTTTTTTCGTAATGTTTGTAAACGTTTGGCTTATATCGCTAAAAAGGTTAAACATTTGGAATTTTTTCTTAACATTTGTATACGTTTGGCTTAAAAAGCTAAAAAGGGGAAACGTTTGGCTTAAATCGCTAAAAAGGTGAAACGCTTGGATTTGTTTTGTACCGTTTGTAAACGTTTGTCTTAAATTGCAAAAAAAGTGAAAGGCTTGGAATTATTTTGTAACGTTTGTAAACGTTTGGCTTAAATCGCTAAAAATGTGAAACTTTTTGATTTGTTTCGTAATATTTTAAACGTTTGGTTTTGTTTCATAACATTTGTAAATGTTTGGCTTAAATCGCTAAAAAGGTGAAACGTTTGGATTTGATTCTTAATGTTTGTAAACGTTGGCTTATATCGCTAAAAAGGGGAAAACGTTTGGATTTGTTTCGTAACGTTTGTAAACGTTTGGCTTAAATCTATAAAAAGGTGAAGCACTTGGATGTGTTTCGTAACGTTTGTAAACGTTTGGCTTGAATTGCTAAAAAGATGACACGCTTGGATGTGTTTCGTATCGTTTGTAAACATTTGGCTTAAATTACTAAAAAGGTGAAACGCTTGGATTTGTTTCGTAACGTTTGTAAACGTTTGGCTTAAATTGCTAAAAAGGGGAAACATTTGGATTTCTTTCGTAGCGTTTGTAAACATTTGCCTTCTATTAGTAAAAATGTGAAACATTTGGATATGTTTCGTAACGTTTGTAAACGTTTGGCTTAAATTGCTGAAAAATGTGAAACGTTTGGATTTGTTTCATAACGTTTGTAAACGTCTGGCTCCAATTGCTAAAAATGTGAAACGTATGGATTTGTTTCGTAACATTTGTAAACATTTGGCTTAAATCGCTAAAAAGGTGAAACGTTTTGATTTATTTTGTATCTTTTTTAAACATTTGTCTTAAATCGCTAAAAAGGTGAAACGTTTGGATTTGTTCCGTAACGTTTGTAAACGTTTGGTTAAAATTGCTAAATAGGTGAAACGCTTGAATGTGTTTCGTAACGTTTGTAAACGTTTGGCTTAAATTGCTAAAAAGGTGAAACGCTTGGATTTGTTTCGTAACGTTTGTAAACGTTTCGCTTAAATTGCTAAAAAGGTGAAATGCTTGGTTTTCTTTCGTAACATTTGTAAACGTTTGACTTAAATCGCTAAAATTGTGAAACGTCTGGATTTGTTTCGTAACGTTTTAAATGTTTGGTTTTGTTTCGTAACGTTTCTAAATATTTGGTTTAAATTGCTGAAAAGGTGAAAAGTTTGGATTTGTTACGTAATATTTGTAAACGTTTGGCTTAAATCGCTAAAAAGGTGAAACGTTTGGATTTGTTTCGCAAGGTTTATAAACATTTGGCTTAAATCGCTAAAAAGGGGAAACGTTTTATTTTGTTTCGTAACGTTTGTAAACGTTTGACTTAAATCGCTAAAAAGGTGAAACGTTTGGATTTGTTTCATAACGTTTGTAAACGTTTGGCTTAAATTGCTAAAAAGGGGAAACGTTTTAATTTGTTTCGTAACGTTTGTAAACGTTTGGCTTAAATCCCTAAAAATGTGAAACGTTTGGATATGTTTCGTAATGTTTGTTAACGTTTGGCTTAAATCGCTAAAAAGGTGAAACGTTTGGATTTTTTTTGTAACGTTTGTAAACATATGGTTTAAATCGCTAAAAAGGTGAAACGTTTGGTTTTGTTTCGTAACGTTTGTAAACGTTTGGCTTAAATCACCAAAAAGGTGAGATGTTTGGTTTTGTTTCGTAACGTTTGTACGCGTTTGGATTTGTTTCGTAATGTTTGTTTCGTAACGTTTTAAACGTTTGCTTTTGTTTCGTAACGTTTGTAAACATTTGGCTTAAATTGCTAAAATGGTGAAACGTTTTGTTTTGTTTCGTAATGTTTGTAAACGTTTGGCTTAAATACCTAAAAAGGTGAAACATTTGGTTTTGTTTTGAAACGTTTGTAAATGTTTCAATTTGTTTCGTAACGTTTTAAACGTTTGGTTTTGTTTCGTAACGTTTGTAAACGTTTGACTTAAATCACTAAAAAGGTGAATTGTTTGGTTTTTTCTCGTAAGTTTGGTAATAGTTTGGCTTATATCGCTAAAAAGGTGAAACGCTTGGATTTGTTTCGTAACGTTTGTAAACGTTTGGCTTAAATTGCTGAAAAGGTGAAATGCTTGGTTTTGTTTTGTAACATTTGTAAACGTTTGGCTTAAATCACTAAAAGTGGGAAACATTTTGATTTGTTTCATAACGTTTTAAACGTTTGGTTTTGTTTCGTAACATTTCTAAACGTTTGGTTTAAATCGCTGAAAAGCTTAAACGTTTGGATTTGTTTCGTAATATTTGTAAACGTTTGACTTAAATCCTAAAAAGGGGGAAACATTTGGATTTGTTTCGTAATGTTTGTAAACGTTTGGCTTAAATCGCTAAAAAGGGGAAACGTTCGGATTTGTTTCGTAACGTTTGTAAACGTTTGGCTTAAATCGCTAAAAAGGTGAAACGTTCGGATTTGTTTCGTAACGTTTGTAAACGTTTGGCTTAAATCTCTAAAAAGGTGAAACGTTTTGATTTGTTTCGTAACGTTTGTAATCGTTTGGCTTAAAATGCTTAAAAGGTGAAACGCTTGGATGTGTTTCGTAACGTTTGTAAACGTTTGGCTTAAACTGCTAAATAGCTTAAACGCTTGGATTTGTTTCGTAACGTGTGTAAACGTTTGCCTTAAATTTCTAAGAAGGTGAAACGCTTGGATTAGTTTCGTATCATTTATAAACATTTGGCTTAAATCGCTACAAAGGGGAAACGTTTGGATTTGTTTTGTACCGTTTATTAACATTTGCCTTAAATCGCTAAAAAGGTGAAACATTTTGATATGTTTCGTAATGTTTGTAAACGTTTGGCTTAAATTGCTAAAAAGGTGGAAACGCTTTGATTTGTTTCATAACTTTGGATTATATTACTAAAAAGGTGAAACGCTTGGTTTTGTTGCGTAACGTTTGTAAACGTTTGGCTTAAATAGCTAAAATGTGAAACATTTGGATTTGTTTCGTAACGTTTGGCTTAAATCGCTAAAATGGGGAAACGTTTGGATTTATTTCGTAACGTTTTAAACGTGAAACGCTTGGATGTGTTTCGTAACGTTTGTAAACGTTTGGCTTAAATCGCTAAAAAGGTGAAACGTTTTGATTTGTTTCGTAACGTTTGTAATCGTTTGGCTTAAAATGCTTAAAAGGTGAAACGCTTGGATGTGTTTCGTAACGTTTGTAAACGTTTGGCTTAAATTGCTAAATAGCTTAAACGCTTGGATTTGTTTCGTAACGTGTGTAAACGTTTGCCTTAAATTTCTAAGAAGGTGAAACGCTTGGATTAGTTTCGTATCATTTATAAACATTTGGCTTAAATCGCTAAAAAGGGGAAACGTTTGGATTTGTTTTGTACCGTTTATTAACATTTGCCTTAAATCGCTAAAAAGGTGAAACATTTTGATATGTTTCGTAATGTTTGTAAACGTTTGGCTTAAATTGCTAAAAAGGTGGAAACGCTTTGATTTGTTTCATAACTTTGGATTATATTACTAAAAAGGTGAAACGCTTGGTTTTGTTGCGTAACGTTTGTAAACGTTTGGCTTAAATAGCTGAAATGTGAAACATTTGGATTTGTTTCGTAACGTTTGGCTTAAATCGCTAAAATAAGGAAACGTTTGGATTTATTTCGTAACGTTTTAAACGTTTGGCTTAAATCGCTAAAATGGGGAAACGTTTGAATTTGTTTCGTAACGTTTGTAAATGTTTGGCTTAAATTGCTATAAACAGTAAACGTTTGGATTTGTTTCGTAGTGTTTGTAAACGTTTGCCTTCAGTCACTAATAAGGTGAAAGGTTTGGTTTATTTCATAACGTTTAGCTTAAATTTCTAGAAAGGTAAAACGCTCGGTTTTGTTTCATATCGTTTGTAAACATTTGGCTAAAATTGAAATGTTTGGATTTGTTTCATAAAGTTTGTAAACGTTTAGCTTAAATTGCTAAAAAGCTAAAACGTTTGGTTTTGTTTTGTAACGTTTGTAAACGTTTGGCATAAATAGCTAAAAATAAGAAACGCTAGGATTTGTTTAGTGACGTTTATAAATATTTGGCTTAAATTGCTAAAACAGTGAAACATTTGGTTTTGTTTCGTAACGTTTGTAAATGTTTGGCTTAAATTGCTAAAAAGGTGAAATATTTTGATTTGTTTCGTGACGTTTGTAAATGATTGGCGTAAATTGCTAAAAAGGTGAAATGTTTGGATTTGTTTCGTAACGTTTATAAACGTTTGGCCTAAATTACTAAAAGGGGAAACAATTGTATTTGTTTTGTTGCGTTTGTAAATGTTTGGCTTCTATCGCTAAAAAGGGGAAACGTTTGGATTTAATTCGTAACATTTGTAAATGTTTGACTCAAATCGCTAAAAAGGTGAAACGCTTGGATTTGTTTTGTAAAGTTAGTAAATGTTTTGCTCAAATAGCCAAAAAGGTGAGACGTTTGGATTTGTCTCGTAACGTTTGTTAACGTTTGGCTTATATCGCTAAAAAGGTGAAACGTTTTGAATTGTTTCGTAACATTTGTAAACGTTTGGCTTAAATTGTTAAAAGGTTGAAACGCTTGGATTTGTTTCGTAACGTTTCAAAACCTTTGGCTTAAGTCACTAAAATGGGGAACCGTTTACAAACGTTACGAAACAAATCCAAACGTTTCACTTTTTTAGCAATTTAAGCTAAATGTTTACAAAGGTTATGAAGCAAAACCAAACATTTCCCCATTTTAGCAATTTAAGCCAAACATTTACAAACTTTACAAAAAAAGCCAAACGTTTACAAAAATCCAAACGTTTCCCCTTTTTTGCGATATAAGCCAAACGTTTACAAACGTTACGAAACAAATCCAAACGTTTCACCTTTTTAGCAATTTAATCCAAACGTTTACAAACGTTACGGAACAAAGCCAAACGTTTCACATATTTTGCAGTTTAAGTCAAACGTTTTACAAATGTTACAAAACAAATCCAAATGTTTCACATTTTTAGCGAATAAAGCCAAAAGTTTACAAAAGTTACGAAACAAATCCAATCCAAACGTTTCCCCATTTTAGCGATTTAAGCCAAACGTTTTCTTTCATAACCTTTGTAAACGTTTTGTTTAAATCGTTAAAAACGTGAAACATTTGGATTTGTTTTGTAACGTTTGTAAACGTTTGGCTTAAATCGCTAGAAACATTTGAATTTTCTTCATAACGTTTTAAATGTTTGGCTTAAATCATTAAAATGGGGAAACGTTTGGATTTGTTTTGTAACGTTTGTAAACGTTTTGCTTTAATCGCTAAAAATGTAAAACGATTGTATTTGTTTCGTCACGTTTGTAAACGTTTGGCTTAAATAGTTTAAAAGGTGAAACGCTTGGATTTGTTTCGTAACGTTTGTAAACGTTTGACTTAAATCGCTAAAAAGGCGAAACGTTTGGTTTTGTTTTGTAACGTTTGTAAATGTTTGGCTTAAATCGCTAAAAATGTAAAACGTTTGGATTTGTTTCGTTACATTTGTAAACGTTTGGCTTAAATCGCTAAAATGGGGAAATGTTTGGATTTATTTCGTAACGTTTGTAAACGTTTGGCATAAATTGCTAAAAAGGTGAAATTTTTGGATTTGTTTCGTAAAATTTGTAAACGTTTGGCTTAAATTGCTAAAAAGGTGAAACACTTGGATTTGTTTCATAACGTTTGTAAAGGTTTGGTCTAAATCGCTAAAAAGGTGAATTGTTTGGATTTATTTCGTAACGTTTGAAAACGTTTGGCTTAAATCGCTAAAAAGGTGAAACGTTTGGATTTGTTTCGTAATATTTTAAACGTTTAGCTTAAATCGCTAAAAAGGTGAAACGTTTTGATTTATTTTGTATCTTTTTTAAACATTTGTCTTAAATCGCTAAAAAGGTGAAACGTTTGGATTTGTTTCGTAACGTTTGTAAACGTTTGGTTAAAATTGCTAAATAGGTGAAACGCTTGAATGTGTTTCGTAACGTTTGTAAACGTTTGGCTTAAATTGCTAAAAAGGTGAAACGCTTGGATTTGTTTCGTAACGTTTGTAAACGTTTCGCTTAAATTGCTAAAAAGGTGAAATGCTTGGTTTTCTTTCATAACATTTGTAAACGTTTGACTTAAATCGCTAAAATTTGGATTTGTTTCGTAACGTTTGTAAACGTTTGGTTTAAATCGCTAAAAAGGTGAAACGTTTTGTTTTGTTTAGTAACGTTTGTAATCGTTTGGCTTAAATTGCTAAAAATTTGAAAAGCTTGGATTTGTTTCATAACAATTGTAAACGTTTAGCTCAAATCGCTAAAAAGGTGAAACGCTTGGATTTGTTTCGTAACTTTGTAAACGTTTGGATTAAATTTCTAAAAAGACGAAACGTTTGGTTTTATTTTATAACGTTTGTAAATGTTTTGCTTAAATCGCTAAATATGTGAAACGTTTGGATTTGTTTCGTTACATTTGTAAACGTTTGGCTTAAATCACTAAAAAGGTGAATTGTTTGGATTTGTTTCGTAAATTTTGTAAAAATTTGGCTTAAATTGCTAAAGAGGTGAAACGTTTGGATTTGATTCGTAACATTTGTAAACGTTTGGCTTAAATCGCTAAAAAGATGAAACGCTTGGATTTGTTTCGTAACGTTTGTAAATGTTTGGCTTAAATCGCTAAAAAGGTGAAACATTAGGATTTGTCTCGTAATGTTTGTAAACGTTTGGCATAACTCCCTTAAAAGGGGAAACGTTTTGATTTTTTTCGTAACGTTTGTAAACGTTTGACTTAAATTAGTAAAAGGGTGAAACGCTTGGATTTGTTTCGTAATGTTTGCAAACGTTTTGCTTATGTCGCTAAAATGGGGAAACGTTTACAATCGTTACGAAACAAATCCAAATGTTTCACTTTTTGAGCAATTTAAGCCAAATTTTTACAAAGATTATGAAACAAAACCAAACGTTTGCCCATTTTAGCGATTTAAGCCAAACATTTACAAACATTACGAAATAAAGCCAAACGTTTACAAAAATCCAATCGTTTCACCTTTTTTGTCATTTAAGCCAAACATTTACAAACGTTACGAAACAAATCCAAACGTTTCACCTTCTTAGCAATTTAAGCCAAATGTTTACAAACGTTACGGAACAAAACCAAACGTTTCACATTTTTAGTGATTTAAGTCGATCGTTTAACAAACGTTACGAAACAAATCCAAATGTTTCACATTTTTAGCGATTTAAGCCAAACGTTTAAAAAATTAACGAAACAAATCCAATTTAAACGTTTTCCCATTTTTGCAATTTAAGCTAAACGTTTTGTTTCATAACCTTTGTAAACGTTTGGCTTAAATTTCTAAATAGGTGAAACATTTGGATTTGTTTCGTAACGTTTGTAAACATTTGGCTTAAAAGGCTAGAAACGTTTGGATTTGCTTTGTAATGTTTTTAATCGTTTGGCTTAAATCGCTAAAACTGGGAAACAATTGGATTTGTTTTGTAATGTTTGTACACGTTTGGCTTAAATCGATAAAATATGAAATGTTTGGATTTGTTTCGTAACGTTTGTAAATGTTTGGCTTAAATCGCTAAAAATTTGAAACGCTTGGATTTGTTTCGTAACGTTTGTAAATGTTTGGCTTAAATTCCTAAAAAGGTGAAACGCTTGGATTTGTTTCGTATCGTTTGTAAACGTTTAGCTTAAATCACTAAAAAGGTGAATTGTTTGGATTTGTTTCGTATCATTTGAAAACGTTTGGCTTAAATCGCTAAAAGGCGAAATGTTTGGATTTTCTTCGTAATGTTTTAAACGTTTGGCTTAAATCGCTAAAATGGGGAAACTTTAGGATTTGTTTCGTAACATTTGTTAACATTTGGCTTAAATCGCTAAAAAGGTGAAACGTTTTGTTTTGTTTTCTAACGTTTGTAAACGTTCGGCTTAAATTGCTAAAAAGGTGAAACACTTGGATTTGTTTCGTAACGTTTGGCTTAAATCGCTAAAAATATGAAACTTTTGGTTTTGTTTTGTAACGTTTGTAAACGTTTGACTTAAATTAAAAGGGGAAACGCTCGAATTTGATTCGTTAAGTTTGTAAACGTTTGGCTTAAATCTCTAAATAGGTGAAATGTTTATATTTATTACGCAACGTTTGTAAACTTTTGGCTTATATTTCTTAAAAGGGGAAACGTTTGGATTTATTTCGTAACGTTTTAAATGTTTGGCTTATATCGCTAAAAAGGTAAAACATTTAGTTTTGTTTCGTAACGTTTTAAATGTTGGTTTTGTTTCGCAATGTTTGTAAACATTTGGCTTCAATCGCTAATAAGGTGAAATGTTTGGATTTGTTCGTTCGGCTTAAATCTCTAAAATCGGGAAACGTTTGAATTTATTTCGTAACGTTTTAAACGTTTGGTTTTGTTTAGTAAAGTTTAAAACGTGTGGTTTAAATTGCTAAAATTGGGAAACATTTGTTTTGTTTCATAACGTTTGTAAATGTTTCCCCAAATCGTTTCACCTTTTCACCTTTGGATTTATTTCGTAATGTTTTAAACGTTTCTATTTGGATTCGTTTTGTAACGTTTTAACCGTTTGATTTTGCTTTGTAACGTTTACAACGTTTGGCTTAAATCGCTAAAAATGGAAAACGTTTGGTTTTGTTTCGTAACGTTTGTAAACGTTTCCCCAAATCGTTTTGCCTTTTCATGTTTGGATTTTTTTCGACGCGTTTTAAACGTTTGGAATTCGATTTGTTTCGTAACATTTTAAACGTTTGGATTTGTTTCGTTACGTTTTAAAGGTTTGGCTTAAATCGCTAAAAAGGTGACACGTTTGGATTTGTTTCGTAATGTTTGTAAACGTTTGGCTTAAATTTTTAGAAAGGTGAAACACTTTGATTTATTTTGTAATGTTTGTAAACGTTTGGTTTTGTTTCGTAGCGTTTGTAAATGTTTGGCTTCAATCGCTAAAAAGGGGAAACGCTTGGATTTGTTTCGTAATGTTTTGAAACTTTTGGTTTTGTTTCATAACATTTGTAAACGTTTGGATTTGTTTCGTAACGTTTGTAAACGTTTTGCTTAAATCGCTATAAAGGTAAAACGTTTGGTTTTGTCTTATAACCTTTGTAAACATTTGGTTTTGTTCCGTAACATTTGTAAACGTTTTGCTTAAATTGTTTAAAACGAGAAATGTTTGATTTGTAAACGTTTGGCTTAAATCTCTAAAACGGTGAAACGTTTGGATTTGTTTCGTAACGTTTTAAATGTTTGGTGAAACGTTTGGATTTGTTTGTTAACCTTTGGTTTTGTATCGTAACATCTGTAAACGTTTGGCGTAAATTGATAAAAACGGTGATCCCCTAGTGTCTATGTGGAATCCATTCCGTTGGACTTCAGATGGTCCGCCTACTTCATAATGAAATTCATTCTGAAAAATAGGAGGCGCTTCCTCATGTTCTTCTGCAGCATGTGACTGAGCTCCGTTCTGCCCAGACATGTTGAAAAGAAACAATTTTAAATGTGAGACCATTTGAGTCCATTTACACACAAAATACCAATAATATCTTATAAAATGATGTATACACTTAATCAATCTATACGCAGATCGCAAGCACTTAATCACTTAATACTTCCTGCGTAGGTAATAAACACTCAGTTGCTTTAGCAGTTTGTATAAGCAGCTAGTAAACACTTACTTGCTTAACAGTTTTGGTACGCGAGCATTATGGATCATACTAACAATACACATATTAAACAAATACAAGCAATTAAGGTTCGACCCTATCGCTGCAGTTTTTCCTATATTCACTTATTGACAGAGTATCTAAACTCGAACAGACATTTCAAACAAACTAGTAGTGGTAACTGGACCAACTGTTATGATACCACTATTGTCACGACCCAAATTATTGAGCTGAGACCGACGCTAGGGAATGAGAGTGGTAGCTCCAAAACCCGTAGCAAGCCTAAATTACTAAAAACATTTTCGCATATATAAAATAAAATAATAACATTACAAAGGGAAGCAAACATATATTTATATACAAACATTTAAACTAGATATTTTGATATTCACGTGAGCTCTAGTTATTGTACTCTATACAAACTGGCCTCACGGGATTATATACATACTATGTATCAAAACATATCACTGGCATTTGGTGCCGTAAACAGAACCTAACATACGTAACCCACAAAAATATATAAACATAGACAGCAAGTAAAACATAAAACCAAAATATACTGGTGTCAAGGCTACGAATTTGTCGACACAGGACCACTACTGCAGCTCTACGGAAGTCAAGAACTATACATGTACTGCTGACTTCCGGATCCCAAAAACGACCTCTAGCTAGGTCCAGACACTAAGCACCTGAAAATGTTTAAACAACAACAGGTCAGACTATGCTGAGTGAGTTTGCAATTTACTAACAATATTATAAAATAACATCGCATTTCAAATAAAGCCATAATATGAAAATACATATAAGCAAGTATTTGATCCGTTCAAAACTAAAAGCCTGAAACTTAACACGACTTACGAATATTCAAATCAAACTGATCCAAATTGTCTGGCCCCGGGAAAACTCAACCGCGTCAGCCGCGACCAACCTCTTAATCCCAAGTGGTGGGCCTAAGGATAACTCAACCGAGTTCAACCCACTAGATACGGGGCTCAGGTTACCTTAACCGAGTTCACTCTCGTATCCACATTCATATTCCGACTTCCATAATCATATCATGCATATATATCAAGTCACTTCACATAGTCTAAACACACTAGACTGACTCAATACTGGTGATCACATAGCCTATTGACACCTAATAGTTAGCTAGTTTCTTCGGATCTCATACTAGTTTGTCGTACTTGGAATATAATAAAAACATATAACATTTCAGCAAATCATACATAATGCGATGCGTTTAAATAATATATATAAAATATAATATAAAATATAATAGATAAATAATACACGAAAGTAAAGTGCAACTCATAGTGACCGCTATCCAATCTATGATGTAGTTAATATGATAGTATGCTCGTACAAACCCACATTTGCTGACCTCACCGTTTGCTGACATGTCTGATACATATATAGGTCAAATACACGTTTAGTACATAAACGTGAACCTTATAAACCTAAACCCTATGTTATTTATTTAAGTTATCATTAGTTTACTTTGTACTCGACTCTCAATTCTGATAACTTTTTTATTGAGCTCTTATTTAATCGATATGCTTATATCGATTTACTTATCATACTCATGTCCATTTGTATAATGTTTCATAGCATTTATGGGTTTAATATGTTTATTTTACGTGCATAGAATTCCTGGGAGTCACCATCGAGGTAGGGCACGGCGTGCCGAGTGTTTTTAGGGAGGGGTATGTCATGCCCTCTTCATCGCGTCGCGCCTCCCCCGAAAAGGGAGAGGCGAGTCGCGCCTCTGCCTGGCGCGTCGCGCCAGAGCTATCTCTGGCCCGTCGCGTCGCGTCTGGCCAAAAATGGCCTGGTCGTGTCGCGCCCCCCTGCTGGGTGCGATTTCAGCAGGGTGAAGCCACGCCTCCGACTCCGATACCCTCCCAACTGCATTCCGACATGCTAGATTTACAAATTCCAACTTAAAACTAGCCGAAATATCCAATAACAACATAATTTTGTCACTTTCGATTAATCTGTAGCGTCACAATTCAAAACATCCCTTATTCTTCAATTTTCGTATTTAAAACATCGAACTTACCTTATTTTGAAGACAAAGATCGACGCGAAAATCACTCGAAACGGATTTCGAACGGCGAAACGGCAAAGTAACGACGGTGAGAACGATGAAATGATGTCTCTGGAGTCTTCTTCTCATTCTCATTTCACAACCAATTCCTTATATAGTTTGGCTAAAGTGCCACTTAGATCCTTGCTTTCTTTAATTGCTGCAATTTATTCTTTAAACTTTTCTTTTGCTCATTTTAATCCACAACTAAATCAATTAACCCTTTAACCAATTTGTATACGTATTAGTTATATCTAATAAATAATACGATCCAAGAATTTACATTTTCCCGTCAAAACTTATAATTTTGATTCTCGAGAGTTAATTGGTGAAATTACCAATTAGTACATGAACTTTATTTTGTGACCTTTTTTGCTATTTTTCCTTTTAGTCCCAATTCCAATCTTCAAACTAAAATATAATATTAAATTCTTCATAATTACTTTCGTGAAACCGATCTAGAATTTTATTTATTTTAATTTCTCAGAAAATTTTCTGATATCGCCACTCAGGCAACTCAAAATTGGACACCTAGCCTAATTAAATAATTTAAGCTTATGGGGTATTACAGATTTGCTTCGTAATATTTGGATTAATTGCTAAAATGGGGAAACGTTTACAAACGTTACAAAACAAATCCAAACGTTTCACCTTTTTAGCAATTTAAGCCAAATGTTTACAAAAGATATGAAATAAAACTAAACGTTTCCCCATTTTAGCGATTTAAGCCAAACGTTTACAAACGTTACAAAACAAATACAAACGTTTCTCCTTTTTTGCGATTTAAGCCAAACGTTTACAAACGTTACGAGACAAATCCATGCGTTTGGCCTTTTTAGTAATTTAAGCCAACCGTTTACAAACGTTACGGAACAAAACCAAACGTTTCACATTTTTAGCGATTTAAGTCAAATGGTTACAAATGTTACGAAACAAATCCAAACGTTTCATATTTTTAGCGATTTAAGCCAAACGCTTGCAAACTTTTGGATTTGATTCGTAACGTTTGTAAACGTTTGGCTTAAATCGCTAAAAAGGTGAAACAATTGGATTTGTTTCGTAAAGTTTGTAAACGTTTGGCTTATATCGCAAAAAAGGTGAAACATTTGGATTTGTTTCGTAACGTTTGTAAACGTTTGGCTTTAATCGCTAATAATGGGAAACGTTTAGATTTGTTTCGTAACGTTTGTAAACGTTTAGCTTAAATCGCTAAAAAGGTGAAACGTTTGGATTTGTTTTGAAACGTTTGTAAACGTTTAACCTAACTCGCTAAAAAGGTGAAACGTTTAGATTTGTTTCGAAACGTTTGGCTTGAATTGCTAAAAAGATGAAACGCTTGTATTTGTTTCGTAACGTTTGTAAACATTTGGCTTAAATCGCTAGAAAGATGAAACGTTTGGATTTGTTTCGTAACGTTTGTAAATTTTTGGCTTAAATTGCTAAAAAGGGGAAACGTTTGGATTTATTTTGTAACGTTTTAAACGTTTGGCGTAAATCGCTAGAATGGGGAAACGTTTGGGTTTGTTTCGTAACGATTTGTAAACGTTGGCTTAAATTGCTTAAAAGGGTAAACGTTTGGATTTGTTTCGTAACGTTTGTAAACGTTCGGCTTAAATTGCTAAAAAGGTGAAACGCTTGGATTTGTTTCATAACATTTGTAAACGTTTGGCTTAAATCGCTAAAATTGTGAAACGTTTGGTTTTATTTTGTACAATTTGTAAACGTTTGGCTTCAATTGCTAAAAATGTGAAACGCTTGGGTTTGTTTCGTAACATTTGTAAACATTTGGCTTAAATAGATAAATAGGTGAAACTTTTGGATTTGTTACGTAACATTTGTAAACGTTTGGCTTCGCTAAAAAGGGGAAACGTTTCTAAACATTCGGCTTAAATAGCTAAAATGGTGAAACGTTTGGTTTTGTTTCGTAACGTTTTAAACATTTTGTTTTGTTTAATAACGTTTGTAAACATTTGGCTTCAATCGCTAAAAAGGTGAAACGTTTGGATTTGTTTCATAACGTTTGTAAACGTTCAGTTTGAATCGCTAAACTAGGGAAACATTTGGATTTGTTTCTTAACGTTTTAATCGTCTGGTTTTGTTTCGTAACGTTTAAAACATGTGGCTTAAATTGCAAAAAATTGGAAACATTTTGTTTTGTTTTGTAACATTTGTAAACATTTCCCCAAATCGTTTTACCTTTTCACGTTTGGATTTGTTTCGTAACGTTTAAACGTTTGGATTTGGATTTGTTTTGTAACATTTTAATCGTTTTGTTTTGTTTCGTAACGTTTGTAAACGTTTTCCCAAATCGTTTCACCTTTTCACGTTTGGATTTGTTTCGTAACGTTATAAAAGTCTGGATTTGGATTTGTTTCGTAACATTTTAATTGTTTGGATTTTTTTCATAACGTATTAAATGTTTAGCTTAAATCACTAAAAAGGTGACAAGTTTTGATTTGTTTCGTAACGTTTGGCTTAAATTGCTAAAAAGGTCAAACGCTTGGATTTGCCTCGTAACCTTTGTAAACGTTTAGTTTTGTTTCGTAACGTTTGTAAACGTTTGGCTTCAATCGCTAAAAATGTGAAACGCATGGATTTGTTTCGTAACGTTATCAAACGTTTGGTTTTGTTTCGTAATGTTTGTAAACGTTTTGATTTATTTCGTAACGTTTGTAAACGTTTAGCTTAAATCGCAAAACAGGGGAAACGTTTGGTTTTGTTTCATAACCTTTGTAAGCGTTTGGTTTTGTTTCGTAAGATTTATAAACGTTTCGCTTAAATCGCTATAAAGGTGAAACGTTTGGATTTGTTTTGTAACGTTTTAAATGTTTGGTGAAACGTTTGGATTTGTTTTTAAACGTTTGTTTTTGTTTTATAACATTTCTAAATATTTACAAACGTTACAAAACAAATCCAAACGCTTCACCTTTTTAGCGATTTAAGCCAAATGTTTACAAATATTACGAAACAAAACCAAACGTCTAAAACGTTACAAACAAATCCAAACGTTTCACCTTTTTAGCGATTTAAGCCAAACATTACGAAACACAACCAAACGTTTACAAAGGTTATGAAACAAAACCAAACGTCTCACCTTTTTAGCGATTTAAGCAAAACATTTACAAACGTTACGGAACAAAAACAAATGTTTCCCATTTTTAGCGATTTATGCCAAATGTTTACAACTGTTACGGAACAAATCAAAACGTTTCAAATGTTACGAAACAAATCCAAACGTTTCACCTTTTTAGCGATTTAAGCCAAACGTTTACAAACGTTACGAAACAAAACCAAACGTTTACAAACATTACGAAACAAAACCAAATGTTTCAAAACGTTACAGAACAAATCCAAACGTTTGACCTTTTTAGCGATTGAAGTTAAACGTTTACAAACGTTACGAAACAAAACCAAACGTTTACAAATGTTACAAAACAAATCCAAGCGTTTCAACTTTTTAGCAATTTAAGCCAAACGTTTACAAACGTTACAAAACAAATCCAAATGTTTCCCCTTTTTAGCGATTTAATCCAAACGTTTACAAATGTTACGAAACAAATCCAAATGTCACGACCCAAATTATCGAGCTGCGACCGGCGCTAGGGAATGTGAGTGGTAGCTCCGAAACCCGTAGCAAGCCTAAAATAACTAAAACTTTTTCGCAAATAATACAACACATACGGAAGCAATCATATATACAAATATTTACACTAGATATCTTGATATCCACGTGGGCTCTAGTTTCCTTACCACGTACGAACTGGCCTCACGGAACTATATACATCCCAGTGTATCACAACCATATCACCAGCATATGGTGCTGTGAATAAAACACAACGTACGTAGCCTACAAAAATCTATAAACAAGGACAGTAAGTAAAACATAAAACCAAAATAAACTGTTGTCAAGGCCATGAATTTATTGACACAGGACCACTACTACAGCACTACGGAAGTCAAGAACTATACAAGTGCGGCTGACTTTCGGATACCAAAAACAACCTCTAGTTAGCTCCAGACACTAAGCACCTGAAATGTTAAACAATAACAGAGTCAGACTATGCTGAGTGAGTTTGCAATTTACTAACGGTATAATAAAATAACATCGCATTTCAAATAAAACATTATTACGAAAATACAATGATCAAGCATTTGATCCGTTCGAAACTAAAAGCCTGAAACTTAACATAACCTACGTATCGCATATCATATATATCAAGATTCGAATTGATCATTCAACCTTGGGCCCGGTCATGGGATAGTTCCACCGAGTTCAACCGCTGCCAATTTCTTCATCCCAAGTTGTGGGTCCCGAGATAGTTCAACCAAGTTCAACCCACTAGATACGGGTCCCGCGATAGTTCAACCGAGTTTAACCTGATATCTTCTATTCATATATCCAACTTACATATTCATATTCGTGCGCACTTATCAAATCATCACAAATAGTCTAAACACACTAGACTGACTCAATTACTGGTGACCACACAGCCTATTGACTCCCTATAGGTAGCTAGTTTCTTCGGATCGCATACTAGATTCTTATATATATGATTTAATCAAATCATATAGCATATACCATATCGACAAAACATATAAGATGTGATGCGTTTCAATATAATATATAAAACATACTATCAAATAACTTTCATAGATAATACACGAAAGTAAAGTGCAACTCACTTGGACCGCTATCCAATCTATGACGTGGTCAATATGATAATTTGCTCGCACTAGCCCAAGTTTGCTGACCTCACCGCTCGTTGACACGTCCGTTACATATTACTTGATGTTTGATAGTTAGACGTGAAACTCGTGTTTTACATGCATAATACTTTTAACTTCTAGGTTTTTGGGCTTAATTTCATCTTTAATGTTATTCATGAATCGATAATCCTTTATCGTATTGACAACTTAACAAATACCATTTCTCATATTCAAGGATCATTTAACTTGCTAATCGTTTTCCACTTTTGTTTATCACCTAAAACGTCAAGCTTAAATCTTAATTCAGGATTCTCGGGGTTCAAGATTCGTCTTTATGGTCTAATGTCCGTAAAATCAAAAGTCTAGGTCGAATAGGGGATAAAATACCCATTTCGTGCTTCGAATCAGCTGTGCGGGCGCACATGGGGTACTGTGCGTCCGCACAAGATGTTGTGCGTTCGCACAGCCCCGAAAATCCTTTTCCCGGGCTTCCCGATGTGCCTTAACATACCACACACGGAAAAGACACTCTTCCATACAAAACCCGTATTTTAGTGTCTCCGAAATCGAGCTAGTTAAGACGAAATCAAAATCCCTAACTTATCACACATAAAACAGCCAACAATTTCTTTATTTCAACGCCAATTTTTAAAGTCTTACCTTAAAATGCTTCTCTGAGACGATAGAGAATTAAATTTCGAGAAGTTTAACACAAAAAACGCGGAATTCGTACGTCGAACGGCAAAACCCTCACGATCACCGTCTTTTTCTTCGTTTCTTCTCGATTCTTCTTCTCCTTCTCTGATTTCTTTCTTTTGAATTTGGGTCATAGATATATATTTTGGCTAAAATGATTCTTTGATCCTTATTTTCTTTAGTTATTACAATTCATCCTTTAAACTTTTCCTTTACTCGATCTAATCAATTGATTCATCGATTAATACTTTAATCAATTCGTATACGTATTATTTATATACAATAAATAATACGATCCAAAAATTTATATTTTCCCGTTGAAAAACTTATAATTTTTCGATATTAAAGAATTTATTGGCTAATTACCAGTTTGATTCCTAAACTTTATTTTGTAACTTTTCTTGACATTTTTCCTTTTAATCCCAATTCCAACATTTAATCTGGCGTATAATATTAAATTCCTTGTAATAATCATTCTGAAACCGACCTTCTAAGATTTTATTTATCTTAATTTCTCGGAAATGTTCCCGATATCGCCACTCTGGCAACTCAAAACTGTAAACGTGGTCCAATTAAATAATTTAAACTTACGGGGCATTACAACAAACGTTTCAGATTTTTAGCAATTTAAGCCAAACGTTTACAAACGCTACGAAACAAAGCCAAACATTTTACAAATATTACAAAACAAATCCAAGCGTTTCACCTTTAATCCAAATGTTTATAAACGTTACGAAACAAATCCAAACGTTTTCCCATTTTCGCGATTTAAGCCAAGCGTTTATAGCGTTAGAAAACAAATCCAAACGATTTAAGCCGAACGTTTACAAAGTTACAAAACAAATCCAAACATTTACAAAATTACAACCGTAACGTTTGTAAACGTTTGGCTCAAATCGCTAAAAAGGGGAAACGTTCGACCTTGGGTCGTAACGTTTGTAAACGTTTGGCTAACCCAATTTTAGTAATTTAAGCCAAACGTTTACAAATGTTACGAAACAAAGCCAAACGTTTCCAAAATATTAGAAAACAAAACCAAGCGTTTCGCCTTATTAGTAATTTAAGCCAAACATTTACAAACGTTATGAAACAAATCCAAGCGTTTCACCTTTTTAGTGATTTAAGCCAAACATTTACAAAGGTTACGAAACAAAACCAAATGTTTCACCTTTTTATTTCGTAACGTTTGTAAACGTTTGGCTTAAATTGTTTGGATTTGTTTCGTAACGTTTTAAACGTTTGGCTTAAATCGCTAAAATGGTGAAATGTTTGGATTTGTTTCGTAACGTTTCTAAACGTTTGGCTGAAATTGCAAAAAAAGGGAAACATTTCGATTTGTTTCGTAACGTTTGTAAACGTTTGGCTTCAATCGCTAAAAAGATGAAACGTTTGGATTTGTTTCGTAACGTTTACAAACGTTTGGCTTCAATCACTAAAAGGGTGAAAACTTTGGATTTGTTTCGTAACTTTTGTAAACCATTTGGCTTAAATCGCCAAAAAGGTGAAACATTTGGTTTTGTTTCGTAACGTGTTTAAACGTTCGGCTTCAATCACTAAAAAGTTGAAACGTTTGGTTTTGTTTCGTAATGTTTGTAAACGATTGGCTTGGATTTGTTTCGTAGCGTTTGTAAACGTGTGGCTTAAATTGCTAAAATGAGGAAACGTTTGGATTTTTTTTGTAACATTTGTGAACGTTTGGCTTAAATCGCTAAAAGGGCGAAACGTTTTGATTTGTTTCGTAACATTTGTAAACGTTTGGCTTAAATCGCTAAAAAGGTGAAACGCTTGGATTTGATTCGTAACGTTTGTAAACGTTTCGCTTAATTTGCTAAAAAGGGAAAACGCTTGGTTTGTTTCGTAACGTTTGTAAATGTTTGGCTTAAATCGCTCAATAGGTGAAACGTTTGGTTTTGTTTCGTAACATTTGTAAACGTTCATCTTAAATCGCTAAAAATGTGAACGTTTGGTTTTGTTTCAGAACCTTTGTAAATGTTTGGCTTAAATCGCTAAAAAGGTGAAACGTTTGGATTTGTTTCATAATGTTTATAAATGTTTTGTTTAAATTGCTAAAAATGTGAAACGCTTGGATTTGTTTCGTAACGTTTGTAAATATTTGGCTTTGTTTGTAACGTTTGTAAACATTTCGCTTAAATTGCTAAAAGGAGAAACGTTTGGTTTTGTTTCGTAACATTTTAAACGTTTGGATTTATTTCGTAACGTTTGTAAACGTTTGGCTTAAATCGCTAAAAAGGGAAACGTTTGGTTTTGTTTCATAGCCTTTATAAACGTTCGGCTTAAATCGTAAAAAGGTGAAGCGTTTGGATTTGTTTCGTAACGTTTTAAATGTTTGGCTTAAATCGCTAAAATGGGGAAACATTTGGATTTTTTTCGTAACGCTTGGATTTTTATCGTAACGTTTTAAACATTTGGCTTAAATTGCTCAGTTTATAAACGTTTACAAACCAAATCCAAACGATTCCCCATTTTAGCGATTGAAATCAAACGTTTACAAACGTTAAAATACGAATCCAAGCGTTTCGTATTTCCTTGAACAATTAAGCCAAACGTTTACAAACGTTACGAAACAAAACAAAACGTTTCACATTTCCTTGAACAATTAAACCAAACGATTAAAAAGGTGAAACATTTGGATTTGTTTCGTAACGTTTGTAAACGTTTGGCTTACACTGCTAAAATGGGGAAACGTTTGCATTTGTTTCGCAACGTTTTAAACGTTTGGCTTAAATAGCTTCGGATTTATTTCGTAACGTTTTAAACGTTTTGGCTTAAATAGCTAAAATGGGGAAACTTATGGATTTGTTTTGTACCGTTTGTAAACGTTTGGCTTGAATCACTAAAATAGGGAAACATTTGGTTTTTTCGTAACGTTATAAAAACGTTTGGATTTGTTTCGTAAAGTTTGTAAAATTATGGCTTAAATTGCTAAAACATGAAACGTTTGGATTTGTTTCGTAACGTTTTAAAAGTTTGGTTTTGTTTCATAACGTTTATTAACGTTCAGCATAAATCGTTAAAAAGGTGAAACGTTGGGATTTGTTTCGTAACGTTTGTAAATGTTTGGCGTAAATTACTAAAAAGGTGAAACGCTTGGATTTGTTTCCTAACGTTTGTAAATATTTGGCTTAAATCACTAAAAAGGTGAAACGTTTAGATTCGTTTCGTAACGTTTGTAAACGTTTGGCTTAAATTGCTAAAATGGGGAAACGTTTGGAATTGTTTCGTAACGTTTGTTTTAAATCGCTAAAAAGGTGAAACGTTTGGTTTTATTTCATAACCTTTGTAAAGGTTTGGCTTAAATCGCTAAAATGGGGAAACATTTGGATTTGTTCCGTAATGTTTAGAACGTTACAAAACAAATCCAAACGTTTCCCCTTTTTAGCGATTTAAGCCAAACGTTTATAACGTTACAAAATAAATCCAAACATTTCTCCATTTTAGCAATTTTAGCCAAACGTTTACTAACGCTACGAAACAAATCCAAACGTTTCCCCTTTTTAGCAATTTAAGCCAAACGTTTGCAAACGTTACGGAACAAATCCAAGCATTTCACCTTTTTAGCAATTCAAGCCAAATGTTTACAAACGTTACGAAACAAATCCAACCGTTTCACCTTTTTATCGATTTAAGCCAAACATTTACAAACGTTAAAGAAAAAATTCAAAATGTCACCTTTTTAGCGATTGAAACTAAACGTTTCACCTTTTTAAAGATATAAGCCAAACGTTTACAAACGTTATGAAAGAAATCCAAACGTTTCACCTTTTTAGCAATTTAAGCCAAACATTTTCAAACGTTTCGAAACAAATCAAAATGTTTCGCCTTATAGCAATTTAAGCCAAACGTTTACAAACGTTACGAAACAAATCAAAACATTTCACCTTTTTAGCGATTGAAGCTAAACGTTCAACCTTTTTGGCGATTTAAGCCGAACGTTTTCAAACGTTATGAAACAAATCCAAACGTTTCAAACGTTTGGCTTAAATTGCTAAAAAGGTGAAATGTTTGGTTTTGTTTCGTAACGTTTGTAAACGTTTGGTTTTGTTTCGTAACGTTTTCACCTTTTTAGCGATTTAAGCCAAACATTTGGTTTTGTTTCGTAACAATTATAAACGTTTCGAAATGAAACCAAACGTTTAAAACGTTACGAAACAAATCCAAACGTTTCACATTTTTAGCGATTTAAGACAAACGTGTACAAACGTTACCAAACAAATCCAAACGTTTCCCCATTATAGCGATTTCAGGTTACGAAACAAATCCAAGCGTTTCACCTTTTTAGCAATTTAAGCCAAACGTTTACAAACGCTACGAAACAAATCCAAACTTTTCCCCATTCTAGCCATTTAAGCCAAATGTTTACAAACGTTACGGAAAAAAACCAAACGTTTCCCTTTTTTTAAAGATCTAAGCCAAACGTTTACAAACGTTACGAAACAAATCCAAACGTTTCCCCTTTTTAGCGATTTAAGCCAAACGTTTACAAATGTTACGAAACAAATATAAATGTTTCCCCATTTTAGCGATTGAAGCCAAATGTTTATAAACGTTTGGTTTTATTTTGTAATTTTGTAAACGTTTTGGCTTAAATCGCTAAAAAGGGGAAACGTTTGGATTTGTTTCGTAACGTTTCTAAAGGTTTGGCTTAAATCGCTAAAAATGAGAAACGTTTGGTTTTGTTTCGTAACATTTGTAAACGTTTGGCTTAAATTGCTAAAAAGGGGAAACGCTTGGATTTGTTTCGTAACATTTGTAAACGTTTGGCTTAAATCGCTAAATAGGTGAAACGTTTGGTTTTGTTTCGTAACATTTGTAAACGTTCAACTTAAATCGTTAAAAATGTGAAATGTTCGGTTTTGTTTCATAACCTTTGTAAATGTTGGCATAAATCGCTAAAAAGGTGAAACGTTTGGATTTGTTTTATAATGTTTATAGATGTTTTGTTTAAATTGCCACAAATGTGAAACGCTTGGATTTGTTTCGTAACGTTTGTAAATGTTTGGCTTTGTTTTGTAACGTTTGTAAACGTTTGCCTTAAATTGCTAAAAAGGTTAAACATTTGGTTTTGTTTCGTAACGTTTTAAACGTTTGGATTTATTTCGTAACGTTTGTAAACGTTTGGCTTAAATCGCTAAAAACGGAAACGATTGGTTTTGTCTCATAGCCTTTGTAAACGTTCGGCTTAAATCGTAAAAAGGTGAAGCGTTGTCACGACCCAGTTTCATGAATCGTGACCGGCGCTAGGGTATGGGTATGGTTGTACCAAAACCCGTAGCAAGCCTTGCGGATAACAACTTAGATACATTTAAAACAAAGTACCTGCAGAAAATCACATGCTCGGGGGCAACCGAGACTTCAGCCTAATCTAGCAGTACAGATAAACAGCATATATTTAAAGTACGCTTAATCTCAAATAAACTCCAACATGGCAATATAATATAAATGCCATAACACTGTAATCATGCCACAAGCGATAAGTAATAGTTGGACCAATCCAACAACAATAGTCTAAAATATAAACGTAAGACTAAGACATGAATAATATGAAACTACTACTGCGGTCTAAGAGTTTAAAATAGTTCGACACTTTATTTCTGAAATAAATAAAGAACCTCCGAGAATGAAGAAACGGAGATCGACCAAAGCTCAAATCATAAACCTGGAAAATTTGGGAAAACAACGGGGTCAGATTTACTGAGTAGAGTTTATATAACCATTTACATTTATTAAGTTAAAAACCTTTAAAACGTTTACTAAAACATTTTCATTATGGATTATCAATGAAACCCTAAACCACAATTCTAAATCCATTGTCGTGTCGGTGAGACGTATCTCAATAACCGATCCCCGACTATCTCTTAATAAAAAGTGAGCCCAGGAGACGTATCTTCCACCGGTGCCCTCACTAAGGTGAGACGTATCTCAAACCTACCTCAATACCATAATCATTACCGGTGCGCACGCAGTCCCGATGATGCCCATCGAGTAGCACGTTCCAAATCAAATCCACAATGCCGAAAACAGTTCAAAAGCTGCTTATACATATATATATATACAAAATAATACATTTGCTTAATAAAGAGGTAAATAGAGATATAAACTCACTGCTTGCTAAATCCACGTGATCCTGACAAGCAATCTAACTCTGGTTCGCCTCTGAAGTACGAACAGTCGACGGGTCTAAATAAAATATTAAAATCATAATTAAAATCAGACCCTAACTCTAAAGAGTACTAAACACCACATAGGACTAGTACAACACAAAACCAAGTCACATTAAACAAACACTTATATTAACGCATTCAAATTATAATCCAAGTTATAAGGTACAAATCATATAATCACCTTTAAAATAGTACATAACCTAATTTAAATAAATTCGAGTTAAAAATCCATATTAGTGAGTCAGCCGAGTTATATAAACTACCAAGCTTCTTCCCACTTATTGGGCGACCACAGTCTAACCCAAACAAAACTTTTAAATTTTATAAACCCGAGTTTATAAAATAAAATACTTGATAAAACAATTATCTATATTAAATAGAATTTAATATCTTAATATTCAAGTAACCCAAGTTACAATCAAAACTTAAATATTTAAAGTCTATAAAAGTTTAGGGACTAAACTGTACTTTAGCCAAATAGGGACTAAACTGTACTTTAACCACTAAGGGCTAAATGGTACTTTAGTCAATTATAAAATCCAATAAATTTCCCATTCTTAATTTACTAATTAAAAATCAATTAGAAATCCCAAAAGATAAAACATAACTTAAATAAGTTTTTTAGAAACTTTTAGGGGCTAAATTGCAATTTAGCCAATTTGACATTTCGATTAAAATTACATATAATTACCCGAGTAATTATATTAATTTAAGTTATAAAATATCTAGCGTATTCTAATTGTCTATTTAAAATCAACGAGTTCAAGTTATAAACGAAACCAAATTCAATAGATAAAACTAACTTAAAGGATTCAATTGATTTCAATAAAACAAATTGGTGACTACACATGATAATTGACCATCTCTTTTAATTCAAACAGAAGCCATTACCGCCATCACCATTGCTGCAACTTTTCACGAAATTGAAAACAATATTTAACCTAGTCTTGATTCCTCTAACAAACATAAACATAAACTTGGCAACATCACAATCTAACATGATCAAGAACAAGTTACAGAAACATCAAGAACAACAGCCCAACATAGCACGCAGAAAAACGAGGAACGGCGAACACCAAACGATGAGGCCAACCAAAAATTAAGAGCTATCAATCCATAACTAACAACCCACGAGATTATACATATTAACAAGTAAAATCATAGCCAAAAAGGGAGTGAATCATTCGGCAGAAACATGAAAATCAAGAACAGAATATACACGTACAATTTCGATGAAACAGCGGCGACTATATCGCATAGAATTACGTACCGTTTTGACGAAAACAAAGATGGAAATTGAAGAGGCGTGTGTCTATAATCTTATCGACGAAACGGAACTGGATTCGACCAAGAAACGAAGGAGAACGAATCAAAATACGGAAAGCCGTTCAAAAGCAAAAATCTGAGATTATGAAAAAGACTTACCGAAATTTTCTGTCAACTTCGGAAGGGATTACGGCTAACGATTCCTCAGCGAAAACGGAAAGGAATGATGGCTACGGGTTGTCTGATGTGTGGAGAATAGATTAGGGTTGAAAGTAATTGATTTAGCTAGGTCAGAATAGGTTAGAATGACAGACAAAAATGCCCCCTCGCAAGGTTACAAGAGTCTCGAACGAGAACAGCCTCTCAGGCCTGTTTCTCGTTCGGGACTGGCCTGGTCTCGAACGAGACCAGGCCCAGAATATGATTCTCGTTCGAGAATCATCAGATTCTCGAACGAGAATTTACAAAAGGTGCTTTATATATTTTTTTTTCTTTTTCTCGAATTAAAACATTTTATGATTTAACTACAAATCTACCCACTCACGAATCAACACGAACCCGACCGATAACTTCGATTTTATTTCAAAACGATCGGAAAAATTTGTCGGAAAAACGCTGAAAATTTACGGGATATTACATTCTCCCCAACTAATTAAAAATTCGTCCTCGAATTTAACACGATATGCAAATCACACCAGAACAACACGTAACACAAGTAAAAAATCATAAAATCACAGAAATCAAGATATCGTACCTCACGGAAAAAGAAAAGGATAGCGATTCCGCATATCCAACTCGGTCTCCCAAGTACATTCCTCTACAGAATGATTGCGCCAAAGCACCTTGACCATCGGAATCTCCTTGTTCCGCAATTTACGCACTTGCGTATCAACAATCTCAACTGGCTGTTCCTCATAGGACAGCTCCTGGTCAATCTCAACACTCTGAGGCACAATCACATGCGAAGGATCGGAAATACACTTCCTCAACATAGAAATGTGAAACACAGGATGTACTAACGACATGTCTGGCGGCAGAACCAGACGATATGCCACAGCTCCAATCCTCTCTGAAATCTCATAAGGACCGATGTACCTCGGTGCCAACTTTCCTTTGACACCAAAACGAACCACGCCTTTCATAGGCGAAACCCGAAGAAACACAAAGTCTCCCACCTGAAACTCGATGTCTTTTCTCTTCGGATCAGCATAACTCTTATGCCGACTAAAAGCAGTCTCCAACCTCCGTTTTATCAACGGTACCTTCTCTGAGGTAATCTGAATAATCTCAGCACCAGACAACTTCCGCTCACCGACCTCTTCCCAGCAGATAGGAGATCGACACTTGCGTCCGTACAGAGCCTCATAAGGTGCCATCTCAATGCTCGCATGATAACTGTTGTTGTAGGAAAACTCAATCAACGGCAAATGAGTATCCCAGCTACCCTGAAAATCAAGAATGCACATCCTGAGCATATCCTCCAACGTCTGAATAGTCCTCTCAGACTGACCGTCAGTCTGAGGATGAAAAGCTGTACTGAAGTCCAACCGAGAACCCAAGGACCCCTGTAACGCTTTCCAGAACCTCGAAGTGAAAACAGAACCTCTGTCAGAAACAATCGAAACCGGTACACCATGCAAACTGACAATCCTGTCGATGTACAACTGAGCCAACTTCGAAGCAGGATACGAAACCTTGATCGGAAGGAAATGAGCTGACTTAGTCATACGGTCAACTATCACCCAGATGGAATCGTACCCCTGTCGAGTACGTGGTAAACCAACAACAAAGTCCATGGCAATCCGCTCCCACTTCCACTCTGGAATAGGTAGTGGTTGTAGATAGCCAAAAGGTCTCTGATGTTCCAGCTTCACCTGTTGGCAAGTCAGACACTTGGAAACGTACTCTGCAACATCCTTCTTCATTCCGCTCCACCAATATGTACCCTTGAGGTCATGGTACATCTTGGTAGATCCCGGATGAACACTGTAAGCTGATCTATGCGCTTCTTCCAGAATCTGGTCTCTCAAACCATCTGAATCCGGAACGCACAGCCTCGAACCAAACCTGAGAACTCCGTCGACAAAAACAAACTCGGAATTCCCATCCAGATGGATCTCGTCCATAATCCGTTTCAATTGTGGATCCTCAGCTTGTAAAGCTTTAATCCTATCAACCAAAACCGGCTGCACTTGTAGATGTGCCAACAAACTCCCGTTCTGAGAAACCTGAAAACCGTAGCCCGAAGCTATCAAACCATGCCATTCTCGAACCATGGGTCTACGTCCAACCTCAGAAATATGGGCTAAACTGCCCGAAGACTTGCGACTCAACGCATCGGCTACCACATTAGCCTTACCAGGATGGTACTGAATAGTACAGTCGTAGTCTTTCAACAACTCTAGCCACCTCCTCTATCTCAGATTCAACTCTCGCTGATCAAAGATGTACTTCAGACTCTTGTGATCAGTGAAGATCTCGCAAGTCGCACCGTACAAGTAGTGCCTCCAGATCTTCAGAGCAAAAACTACAGCAGCTAACTCCAAGTCATGAGTAGGGTAATTCACCTCATGCTTCTTCAGCTGACGAGAAGCATAGGCGATCACCTGTCCATGTTGCATCAACACGCAACCTAAGCCAATCCGAGAAGCATCGCATTACACAGTAAAACCCTCAATGCCAGAAGGCAACGCCAAAACAGGAGCTGTAGTCAGAATCTCCTTCAGCTTCTCGAAGCTTGCCTCACACTTGTCGGTCCACTCAAACTTAACACCCTTCTGTGTCAGCTTAGTCAAAGGTGCAGATATCCGAGAGAAATCCTGCACGAACCGACGATAGTAGCCAGCTAACCCAAGAAAACTCCTGATCTCGGTAACTGACCTCGGTCTCTGCCAATCCATGACCGCCTCGATCTTCTTCGGATCAACCTTGATCCCATCCTTCGACACCACGTGTCCTAAGAAGGTAACCTGTTCCAGCCAAAACTCGCACTTTGAGAACTTAGCATACAACTGATGCTCTCGCAAGGTCTGTAGTATAGTCCTCAAGTGATAAGCATGCTCCTCCTCACTCCGGGAATAAATCAGGATGTCATCAATGAAGACGATAACAAACTGATCCAAAAACGGCTTGAAAACCCGATTCATCATGTCCATGAACGCTGCTGGTGCGTTAGTCAACCCAAACGACATGACCAGAAACTCGAAATGCCCATAACGCGTTCTGAAAGCAGTCTTAGGCACATCGACATCCCGAATTCGAAGTTGATGATACCCGGATCTCAAGTCAATCTTGGAAAAGCACTTCGCACCCTGCAACTGATCAAACAAGTCGTCGATGCGAGGAAGAGGATATCTGTTCTTGATGGTAGCCTTGTTCAACTGTCTGTAGTCGATACAAAGTCGAAAGGAACCATCCTTCTTCTTAACAAACAGAACTGGAGCACCCCATGGAGAAGTACTCGGTCTGATGAAGCCACTGTCCAGAAGTTCTTGTAACTGCTCCTTTAACTCCTTCAGCTCAGCAGGAGCCATCCGATACGGCGGTATCGAAATAGGACCAGTTCCAGGAACAACGTCAATGCAGAACTCGATATCCCGATCAGGTGGTAATCCAGGCAACTCCTCTGGAAAAACATCAGTGAACTCATTCACTATAGGGACAGTATTCATACTGCCCACCTCAGCATCCATGTCTCTAACCACAGCTAAGAAAGCTTGACAGCCCTTACTCATCATCCGCTTTGCCTTGATCGCAGAAATCAGATTCTTCGGTGTCTCCGCCTTTTCCCCTTGAAAAGAAAAGGGTAGATCACCTGGAATCCGAAACTCAACCGACTTCCCTCGACAGTCGATCGAAGCATAATGGCGCGCTAGCCAATCCATCCCCAAAATCACGTCAAATGAAAGTACATCCAACACAACTAAGTCAGCACGTAAATCTCTTCCATGGATCACCACGGAACACGATGGATACACAACGTCCACAACCACACAGTCAGACAAAGGAGTAGAAACAGATAAAGGTTCACTCAGACTTGTTTGTGTTACACCCAACTTAGCAGCAAAACACGTAGACACAAAAGAATGGGTTGCACCCGCATCAAATAAAACAAGTGCATCTACGAAAGAGATCTGAAGAGTACCTTGCACCACTGCGTTAGATGCATGAGCATCCTGAGGAGTCAAGGCGAAAACTCTGGCCTGACCCTGACTCTGCTGCTGAGAGCTCTGCCCGGTACCATAGCTGCTAGAACCTCTACCGCCGTTGCCACGGCCTCCAAAACCACGCCCTCCAGAACCTCGGCCCCGCTGGCCACCAAAAGAAGCAGCAGGTTGAGAAAACCCTGCTGGTGTAGAGAACGCTGGTCTCTGACTCTGATAGGATGGCTGAGCAACGCTAGCTGCAGACATCTGCTGCCCAGATGCCTGACACTCTCTTGCGAAGTGACCCGGCTGGCCACAAGTAAAACAACCCCCTGGTGCTAAACGACACTCGCCTGGATGTCGACGTCTGCAGTTCTGGCAAAAAGGAAAACTAGCACCTCCGCTGTTACCGCGCCCAAAACTGCGGCTGCTACCGCTGTTGCCTGAACTGTAGGTGTACGGCTGATAACTCTTCTTGACACCCCTCTTCTTGTTCTTGTACTGAGAAGGTGCCGATTGGTAGCTACCACCACCACTATGCTGTCCAGGGCCAGAAGACTTCTTGGTCTGAGAAGGACCAGAAATATCCCCAAACTGCAGTAACGAGCTCTCCATACGCCGAGCACTGTCTACTACGTCTGTAAAATCTCTGCGTGTCTCGGTCAGCAAACTCACAAAATCGCGCCCTAAGCCTTTTACGTATCTGTTGTTCACCCTTTCCTGATCTGTCTGCAAGTCCGGCGCGAACCGACCCAACCTCACGAACTCTGTCGTATACTCGGATACTGACCTATCATCCCTAGTCAGCGTAAGCAACCTGTCCCTGTGACCCTCTGTCACTGAAAACGGCAAAAAGAAAGCTCCGAATCTCGCCACAAACTGAGCCCAAGAGATGGTAGCCATGTCAGCATGAACAGAGCTACGAAACCAGTCCCCAGCTGAACCCTTCATTGACATCTCGACTAGAACGACGGTCTGACGCTCAGTAGCCTGTAGTCGCCGAGCATTCTGCTCAACCTCCTCGAGAAAATCCAGTGCGTCTCCAGAACCGTCAAACTCTGTTGGCTTCAATCTCATGTAAGCCAAAACCAAATCTCTGTCAGTGGTTCCAACACCACCAACTACTGCACCACCAACCTGTGGTTGCTGTTGCTGGGCAATCTGACCCAAAACCGCATACTGATCCTGCAAAGCGACCTGTCCCGCTTGCAGCTGAACCTGGTTGAGTTGTAACGCCGCGACTCCAGCCAAAAACGTGTTGAAGTCGAAGTCGCCCAACTCAGGTTGTGCCACACCTGGCGCTTGAGCACCTCCTGCAGCACCGCGTCCTACGCCTTTGCCTCTACCTCTGCCAGCTTGGCCTCGGCCACCACGACCTCGACCAGCTCGACCCCGACCAGCTGGGCCTCTGCCTGCTAGTCCTCTACCAGCATGAACCTCTGGTTCATTCTGATCCACCTCCATAGAGATCGCGTCATCAGCCTCAGCATTTTGCTGAGCCGCAACACGAGTACGAGTATTCATTCCTAAGAATGAAACAAGAACAATTTAAATAACACATAAAATTTCATACCCAAGCATGAAATAAAACAAGCACCAATTAAGATTTCCCGAGAAATCAACAATGATAAAAATTTATTCACCCAAGTGAAAATAACAATATAGTAAACAATAAAGCAAATAAATTCACACGACTGACTCACGACATTCCTATAGGAGTAGGCAGAAAGTTTTGAAAACAAAAGATGACGTTTCAAAGACAAAACTCGAATCCTAATTCCGCAGTAGTTCCTAGGACAATTTAACCACTTAACATGCCAAACAATAAACACTTAACATTTAAAAGGCCTTGGTTTGAAACCAAAGCTTTGATACCAAGTTTGTCACGACCCAGTTTCATGAATCGTGACCGGCGCTAGGGTATGGGTATGGTTGTACCAAAACCCGTAGCAAGCCTTGCGGATAACAACTTAGATACATTTAAAACAAAGTACCTGCAGAAAATCACATGCTCGGGGGGAACCGAGACTTCAGCCTAATCTAGCAGTACAGATAAACAGCATATATTTAAAGTACGCTTAATCTCAAATAAACTCCAACATGGCAATATAATATAAATGCCATAAAACTGTAATCATGCCACAAGCGATAAGTAATAGTTGGACCAATCAAACAACAATAGTCTAAAATATAAACGTAAGACTAAGACATGAATAATATGAAACTACTACTGCGGTCTAAGAGTTTAAAATAGTTCGACACTTTATTTCTGAAATAAATAAAGAACCTCCGAGAATGAAGAAACGGAGATCGACCAAAGCTCAAATCATAAACCTGGAAAAATTGGGAAAACAACGGGGTCAGATTTACTGAGTAGAGTTTATATAACCATTTACATTTATTAAGTTAAAAACCTTTAAAACGTTTACTAAAACATTTTCATTATGGATTATCAATGAAACCCTAAACCATAATTCTAAATCCATTGTCGTGTCGGTGAGACGTATCTCAATAACCGATCCCCGACTATCTCTTAATAAATAGTGAGCCCAGGAGACGTATCTTCCACTGGTGCCCTCACTAAGGTGAGACGTATCTCAAACCTACCTCAATACCATAATCATTACCGGTGCGCACGCAGTCCCGATGATGCCCATCGAGTAGCACGTTCCAAATCAAATCCACAATGCCGAAAATAGTTCAAAAGCTGCTTATACATATATATATATACAAAAAAATACATTTGTTTAATAAAGAGGTAAATAGAGATATAAACTCACTGCTTGCTAAATCCACGTGATCCTGACAAGCAATCTAACTCTGGTTCGCCTCTGAAGTACGAACAGTCGACGGGTCTAAATAAAATATTAAAATCATAATTAAAATCAGACCCTAACTCTAAAGAGTACTAAACACCACATAGGACCAGTACAACACAAAACCAAGTCACATTAAACAAACACTTATATTAACGCATTCAAATTATAATCCAAGTTATAAGGTACAAATCATATAATCACCTTTAAAATAGTACATAAACTAATTTAAATAAATCCGAGTTAAAAATCCATATTAGTGAGTCAGCCGAGTTATATAAACTACCAAGCTTCTTCCCACTTATTGGGCGACCACAGTCTAACCCAAACAAAACTTTTAAATTTTATAAACCCGAGTTTATAAAATAAAATACTTGATAAAACAATTATCTATATTAAATAGAATTTAATATCTTAATATTCAAGTAACCCAAGTTACAATCAAAACTTAAATATTTAAAGTCTATAAAAGTTTAGGGACTAAACTGTACTTTAGCCAAATAGGGACTAAACTGTACTTTAACCACTAAGGGCTAAATGGTACTTTAGTCAATTATAAAATCCAATAAATTTCCCATTCTTAATTTACTAATTAAAAATCAATTAGAAATCCCAAAAGATAAAACATAACTTAAATAAGTTTTTTAGAAACTTTTAGGGGCTAAATTGCAATTTAGCCAATTTGACATTTCGATTAAAATTACATATAATTACCCGAGTAATTATATTAATTTAAGTTATAAAATATCTAGCGTATTCTAATTGTCTATTTAAAATCAACGAGTTCAAGTTATAAACGAAACCAAATTCAATAGATAAAACTAACTTAAAGGATTCAATTGATTTCAATAAAACAAATTGGTGACTACACATGATAATTGACCATCTCTTTTAATTCAAACAGAAGCCATTACCGCCATCACCATTGCTGCAACTTTTCACGAAATTGAAAACAATATTTAACCTAGTCTTGATTCCTCTAACAAACATAAACATAAACTTGGTAACATCACAATCTAACATGATCAAGAACAAGTTACAGAAACATCAAGAACAACAGCCCAACATAGCACGCAGAAAAACGAGGAACGGCGAACACCAAACGATGAGGCAAACCAAAAATTAAGAGCTATCAATCCATAACTAACAACCCACGAGATTATACATATTAACAAGTAAAATCATAGCCAAAAAGGGAGTGAATCATTCGGCAGAAACATGAAAATCAAGAACAGAATATACACGTACAATTTCGATGAAACAGCGGCGACTATATCGCATAGAATTACGTACCGTTTTGACAAAAACAAAGATGGAAATTGAAGAGGCGTGTGTCTATAATCTTATCGACGAAACGGAACTGGATTCGACCAAGAAACGAAGGAGAACGAATCAAAATACAGAAAGCCGTTCAAAAGCAAAAATCTGAGATTATGAAAAAGACTTACCGAAATTTTCTGTCAACTTCGGAAGGGATTACGGCTAACGATTCCTCAGCGAAAACGGAAAGGAATGATGGCTACGGGTTGTCTGATGTGTGGAGAATAGATTAGGGTTGAAAGTTTGTGATTTAGCTAGGTCGGAATAGGTTAGAATGATAGACAAAAATGCCCCCTCGCAAGGTTGCAAGAGTCTCGAACGAGAACAGCCTCTCAGGCCTGTTTCTCGTTCGGGACTGGCCTGGTCTAGAACGAGACCAGACCCAGAATATGATTCTCGTTCGAGAATCATCAGATTCTCGAACGAGAATTTACAAAAGGTGCTTTATATATTTTTTTTTCTTTTTCTTGAATTAAAACATTTTATGATTTAACTACAAATCTACCCACTCACGAATCAACACGAACCCGACCTATAACTTCGATTTTATTTCAAAACGATCGGAAAAATTTGTCGGAAAAACGCTGAAAATTTACGGGATATTACAAGCGTTTGGATTTGTTTCGTAACGTTTTAAACGTTTAGCTTAAATCGCTCAAATGGGGAAACATTTGAATTTTTTCCGTAACGCTTGGATTTTTATCGTAACGTTTTAAACATTTGGATTAAATTGCTCGGTTTATAAACGTTTACAAAATAAATTCAAACGTTTCCCCATTTTAGCGATTGAAGCCAAACGTTAACAGACATTACAAAACGAATCCAAGCGTTTCACTTTTTTAACGATTTAAGCCAAACGTTTACAAACGTTACGAAACAAAACAAAACGTTTTACATTTACTTAAACATTTAAACCAAACGTTTAAAAAGGTGAAATATTTGGATTTGTTTCGTAACGTTTGTAAACGTTTGGTTTAAATCGCTAAAATGGTGAAACGTTTGGATTTGTTTCGTAACGTTTTAAATGTTTGGCTTAAATCATAAAATGGGGAAATATTTGGATTTGTTTCTTAACATTTTAAACGTTTGGCTTAAATAGCTAAAATGGGGAAACGTATGGATTAGTTTTGTACCGTTTGTAAACGTTTGGCTTGAATCGCTAAAAAGGGGAAACGTTTGATTTTGTTTCGTAACGTTATAAAAATGTTTGGATTTTTTTCGTAAAATTTGTAAATTTATGGCTTAAATTGCTAAAACTTGAAATGTTTGGATTTGTTTCGTAATGTTTTAAACGTTTGGTTTTGTTTCGTAACGTTTATTAACATTCGGCTTAAATCGGTAAAAAGGTGAAACGTTTGAATTTGTTTCGTAACATTTGTAAACGTTTGGCTTAAATTGCTAAAAAGGTGAAACGTTTGGGTTAAATCGCTAAAAAGGAGAAACGTTTGGATTTGTTTCGTAACGTTTGTAAACATTTGGAATAAATCGCTAAAAATGTGAAACATTTGGATTTGTTTCGTAACGTTTGTAAACGTTTGGCTTAAATCGTTTAAAAGGGGAAACGCTTGAATTTATTTTGTAACGTTTGTAAAGTTTTGGCTTATTTCGCTAAAAAGGTCTGAAATATCCCGTAATTTTAATTTTTTTTTTAAATATTAATTTTAATTTTTACATTCTGCCAAGTTTTAAGTAATTTATTATTATTATTATTAAAAAGTTTTATTTGACTCATTCGTTAATTCGGCCGTGTTTCGTTACAGGAAAATTGGTTAGTATTATTAAATTTAAAAGAAAAAAAAAGAAAAGAAGAAAAAGGATATATTCCATGCATGCAAAGTAAAGATCCCATGCATGCCTTATTCTTTGTTTAAATCAATGTAATATGGCCCATCTATTTTGTAAGCATGAAAATCCCATGCACTTGCAACATTAAAACCCATGTTTCTTATTATTAATTTGGCAGAAGCGGGAATCACCATCCTTATTCCTTATATATATATATATACACACACATATATATATATATATATATATATATATATATATATATATATTGCTGTTTCACGTGTTTTTCTTTCTTAAACTTAAAAGTTCCCATCATTTAAAATAAACCCTATCCGTCTATCCCTCCAAACGTTCCTGAGATTTCCTTTCACCTTAATCCTTTCGATTCAAGATCCGGTAAGTAATTCTCATTGCTTTTCATGTTTTTCATTCGACATCGCATTGCCGTTCTTAACTGATATCTCTATCTTTTCGGCATAAATCTGAGTTTTGTTTTGATTCGTTCATCCATTCCGTTGTCCTCTATTATCGCTACGTTTAGGAATCGATTACGGTACGTATCATTCTTTGTTTCGACGCCGTTTTGATTTCGCCGTGTAAATGTTATATTGCTGCCATGTTCTTGGTTGTGGCTGCCCTAAGTGTTTTCTTTGCTTAAATGATTACTCTGACTATTTTTCTTAGGTTATGATAAATCTAGTATTGTTGTTCATGAAGAAAGTTGCCATGATTAGTGTAAATCATGCATGGTTTTAAGCTTGCTTTAGATTGATAGTTACTGCAATTTTCTTGAGTTTGGCGGGAATGGATAAGTTCAAATAGGATATGGCTTTTGATGTTTGTTCATGGTTGTTTAAGTTGGTCATTAATGCATTAGGTGATTATTTGGCCATTTAAGTTCATAATTTCTATTGTTTTGTTTAGTGTTATAGCAATCCATATTTAAGTTTTTATCTTTCAATTATTATGACTCTAAATAAATTTGTATGATTATTAGAAAACTATTATTTTGGTTATTACGATTTGAAACCGAGCTTTTGATTATCGTTTAGGTTGTTAAAAATGCTAATTATATTAAATCTAAAAAAATATTATTTTATTTATAATTAGCTTGATATTAATAATTATACTCTAAAAAACGGTAATTATTTTATACGCTAAATTCATATAATTACTTGGGTAATTATTATTTAATTTAAAGTTTGACTTAGCGTGTCAAACTGGCTAAATTACAATTTAGTTTTTAAATTATTTTTTTAACTTATTTTAGTTAAGAAATTTGTCGGTAACTATTGGTTACTTGTGTTTTAAGCTATTGAGTTCCGTTTTAATATTTAATTATTATTTTATCAAATGTACTATTATAGAATTATAAACTGTGGTTTAACATTTTTTAAATTATTTGGGTCGGGTTAGACTTGGGTCGCCCGACATTTGAAGTTAGATTGGTAGTTATCGGTAACTCGGCTAACCCACTATTTAAAAATTGATTTAATTTACTATTTAAATAATATTTTCCGAAACGGATTTTAAAGTGTGAACTCAATAGACTTGTTATTTATGGCTTATTTATGATTTTATTATTATTTGAGTATTATGATTACTCTGACTTGGCTTTACATTGATTTGTCGTTTGTGCAAGTCCTATGTGGTGTCTAGTACTCTCTAGAGTTATGGTCTGTTTTTAATTATTATTTTATACATTGTCTAGACCCGTCGACTGTTCGTACTTCAGAGGCGAACCAGAGTTAGATTGTTTGCCATTTTTTACGTGGAATAACAAGCAGGGAGTTTATATCTCTATTTACCTCTTTATTAAACAAATGTTATATATACATATATATATATATACACACACACACACACACACACATATATATATATATATACATATACATATATATATATATATATATATATATATATATATATATATATATATATACATATATACATATACATATATATATACATATACATATATATATATACATATATACATATACATATATACATATACATATATATATATACATATATACATATACATATATATATATACATATACATATATATATATACATATACATATATATACATATACATATATATATATATATATATACATATATATATATACACACATATATATATATATAAGCAACTTTTAAACTGTTTTCGGCATTGTGGATTTGATTTGGAATGTGCTACTCGATGGGCATCATCGGGACTGCGTGCGCACCGGTAATGATTATTATGGTATTGAGGTAGGTTTGAGATACGTCTCACCTTAGTGAGGTCACCGGTGGAAGATACGTCTCATAGGCTCACTATTTTATTAAGTGATAATCGGGAATCGGTTATTGAGATACGTCTCACCGACACGACAATGGATTTAGAATTGTGGTTTAGGGTTTCATTGATAATCCATAATGAACAAATGTTTTATTAAACGTTTTAAAGGTTTTTCAACTTAGTAAATGTAAATGGTTATATAAACTCTACTCAGTAAATCTGACCCCGTTGTTTTCCCAAAAACTTTCAGGGTTATGATTTGAGTGAGTCAGCTGGTCTCCGATTCTTTATTTCCTCGGAGGTTTACTTTATTTTATTAAAATTATTAAACTGATTTTATTCTTAGACCGCAGTAGTAGTTACAAGTCGTATTTTTCTAATATTTGTTATCAGAATTATTCTATTGATTTAAGTGTTTTTTTTTTTGCATTAATGTAATAACTTGGGTTATTAAATATTTATGCTATGTTGGAGACTCACAATTGATCGACCATTTATTATATAAAAAATGTTGTATTTTATGAACTGCTAGAACTAGGCTGAAGTCTCGGTTGCCCCCGAGTATTGGTTTCTTGCAGGTTATGTATGTATAAGGTTATATGTAAGGCTAGCTACTGGTTTTGGTACAACCATACCCATACCCTAGTGCCGGTCGCGATTCATGAAAATGGGTCATGGCAAGGTCAAACGTTTAGATTTGTTTGTAACGTTTGTAAACGTTTGGCTTAAATTGATAAAATGGGGAAACGTTTGGATTTGTTTCATAACGTTTGTAAATGTTCGGCATAAATCGTTAAAAAGATGAAACGTTGGGATTTTTTTCGTAACGTTTGTAAACGTTTGGCTTGAATTGCTAAAAAGATAAAACGTTTGAATTTGTTTCGTAACGTTTGTAAATGTTTGGCTTAAATCGCTAAAAAGGTGAAACGTTTAGATTCGTTTTCGTAAAGTTTGTAAACGTTTGGCTTAAATTGCTAAAAAGGTGAAACGTTTGGTTTTGTTTCATAACTTTTGTAAAGGTTTGGCTTAAATCTCTAAAATGGGGAAACACTTGGATTTTCTTCCTAGCGTTTAAAACGTTACGAAACAAATCCAAACGTTTCACCTTTTTAGCGATTTAAGCCAAACGTTTAAAAAATAACGAAACATGTAATATTCCGTATTTTTCCATCATAGTTTCGTTGTGTTTCCGACTTAGTTTCGGATTATTAATGGTGGACTTAGCAAGTTTGAAAATTCAATTGGGGTTGAAGTATTATATTGTATGTGTCGTGTGAGTTTTCGAATGCGATTTGATTTTTATCCGGATTATAAACGATGTTGTGTTCGTGTGCCTTCTAAATCTAACATGTTTTGATAAAACATTTATATCTCCCAATTGAACTGTTGGATCGGGTTCATTTTTGGATATGCTGTGCACGACAAAAAGTTGACCGTAGGATTCAAATTTGAGGCGATTTGGAGGAGAGATGGAGTGTGCGATCGTGCACTCAATTGTACGAACGTGCACTATGCTGTTACGGCATTTTAGGTATGTAAATAGCCTCTTACGTTTTTAAAACCTATTTTTCATAGTCTATTGTTTTCTATCAACCCTATCCGACTCCCTCACCCTCAGACACTTTGAAATATTCTACCATCATCCTTTATCATTAGCTTTCGCATTCGATAAGTAAATCACGTTCGTTTCATTCGTTTATTCTATTCATTATCGTTAAATACGTTCTAAGTTAATATCCCTCATGGTGTAGCGAATTTCTAAGATTGTTGCTACGTTACATCAGTAGGCTATATCCTCCTTAATCTCTATGATTCTTAACCTTGATTTCGCCAAACGGTACGTAATTGATTCTGCTATAATCATTGTCGTCTTATCGTGTTCGTTTGTTCTAAACTGTGAACCTCCATATATTGATTCTCTGCTTATGGTTTGGTTACTTTTGAGTATTGATTATGGCATCTAAGGATTGTAGACTCTTGCATTTTGTATGTTTAAATCCTTGAACTCATAACTGATGATTCCTCGCTTAACTTCTGTCTTTCGTTTTGGTTCTTGATGTTCTGCCGAAACTTTTAATATTGATTTTCCAAGCTTGCTTTGATTCTTACTAAGGACTTTAAATTTGTTAGGGTGTTGTTGATGAGTGGATTTTAGGTTAATAATATTGTAGGTTGTTAAGATATCTTGTTGATTTGATGAAATCTTAAGCTACGGTTTGAATTGTGTACTGTTATGTTGGTGTATTGGGTTCTTGTTATGTAGATGATGATGTGTCCCTTGTCTATTGGCTGCCATGATTTTCTTTTGACTAAAGGTTCTTTAAAGTCCCTGAATTGTTTTGATTAAAACTTTTTAATTCCTTAAGTTATTTATAAACTGTTTTTATAATTTATTCTGATTATTAATTTACGAAATTGGATTCGACTTATTAATTAACAATTTAAATAATATTTTTATTTATAATATGAATTACATTGGGAGTATATATTTTAAATTTATCCTTAATATTAACCCTATTATAATGTAAATGATGTTAGATTTAATCATTTATTTTGACTATATTAAATGGGAATTGGGGATTTCATTTTAATTTGAAAGTTGTTAAGTTATTTTAAGACCTAAAAATAATATTTGAGTTATTAAAAATTAAATTAATCATTATTTAATTATTAATTAGAGATTTTGGGCTTAGCATGCCAATGTGATTAAATTTATATTTTTAAACTTTTGGATTTCGTTATATAAAATTCGACAAATTGAAAACGATGATTATTTTATAATCTAAATTAATATAATTACTCGGGTAATTATATTTGATTTTGAATATCTTTTTGGTATGTAATTTTGGCTAAATTACAATTTTTCCCTTGAACGTATTTAAAACTTATTTGATTAAATTTTGATTGTAACTTGGGTTACTTGAAGTTAAAGCTATTGGGTTCCGTTTTAAATATTGATTTATTATTTAATCAAAGTTGATTTTATAATTATAAACTATGGTTTATAATTGGATATGATTATACTTATTTTATCAAAGTGATTTTGGAAATTATAAACTCTGATTTATATTTTGATAAAATATTTTGGGTCGGGTTAGACTTGGTTCACCCGACATGTGAGGTAGCTTGGTAGTTATTGGTAACTCGGATAACCCAATATTTGAGGAAATGAATTTAAGTTATTATTTATTTATTATTTAAAGTAATATTTTACGGAACGAATTTTAAAGCGGAAACCCAATAAATTTGGCTTATTTATTTATTTGAGTATTATGTTACTCGATGTGGTTCATTTTGACTCAGGTCATTACGTGATTAACTATTCATTCTATTCTAGCTACATTTATACTTGACTCGGTATTGTGCTAGTCCTATGTGGTGTCTAGTATTCTTAGAGTTAGGGGTTAAATGGATTTTAACTTATATATTGTTTTAGACCCGTCGACTGCTCGTGCTTCGGAGTGTACGCAGGTTAGCTATTTGCCAAGATTCACGTGGATAAGCAAGCAGTGAGTTTGTAGTGCTGTTTACCACTTTATTAAGTACCGTATCATATTTTAATATTATAAATGTTTTTGAATTGTTTTAAGCGATTATGGATCTGGATTGAAATGAGCTACTCGATAGGCTTGTATCGAGACTGTGTGCACCGGTAAGTGCTCTGGGATCGGCAAACTAAAGTCTTGCTTACGCTGGTATATGATGAGGATCTGTTCCCGTCCACTCTGGGTTTATCAGTATGCTACTTTATACTTATGCTGGGATCATTTCAATACTGTTTTTCCATAATCATATTATATTAGTATAAAAGATTTTGATTTAAGGGTTTTAAACTTAATAAATGTAAATAGTATTGCGAACTCATCTCAGTATATCTGACCCCGTTGTTTTCCCAAATTTTCCAGGTTTATTATTTTGAGCGAGTCTGCTGATCTCCGAATCTTTATTCCTCGGAAGTTTATTTTCTTTTAATAAATTGTCAAACTACCTTTATTCTTAGACCGCAGTAGTAAACTAGAGACCTATATTATTCTAGTCTGTTTGTCAGATTTCTCTGACTGACTTTATTTTATACTTTGGCATTATTATTGTTTAACCCTGTTTATTTTTATTTAATGGAAGTACTTATATTTAAACTGTTAGCTTAAGTTGGAGTCTCGGTTTCTCCTGAGCATTTGATTTTCTGCAGGTTTATATGATTGGTGGTTTTCCGCAAGACTTGCTACGGGTTTTGGTACAACCATACCCATACCCTAGCGCCGGTCGCGATCCATAAATTTGGGTCGTGACAAACTTGGTATCAGAGCTTTGGTTTAAAACCAAGGCCATTTGCATCCTATGTGTTTACTCTGCTAAGTTTGATATTGAGTCATAGGTACTTCTGTGGAATTAGGTTCACGTCTTGTCTTTGAAATGTCATCTTTTAATTTTAAAACTTTCTACCTACACTGACAGGATTGCGTTGAGTCAGTCAGTATTTATGCTTTGATTTGATGCTTTTAGCTTATTATATTGATGTTATTTCACTTGGGTGATTTAATTGCTTTTTATTTCTCTGAAAATCTCATTTTGGTAATTTGATTTAATTTCATGATTGTGCATGATGTTATTTTCTTATCATGTTGATGATCCGTTTTAGTGGTGATAGTATTCTGGCCTTTATGTCTTTAATAAAATTGTTGATGTTGAATTATTTTATGAGAACTTCTGGCGTTGGTTGAGAGCCTTGATTTTAAAAATAATATTTTGTTAAGCTTTGACATTATTTCGGGTTTGAATGATTTTTGACTGAATTTTTTTATCACGTTTTGTGGATTACGTTGCTGGCCACGTATTGGTTTTAAATTTCCTAAAGGAAATTATTTTGGCCTAACTGGTGTTTTGATGTAAAAAGTCAAATGAGTAGTGAGGACACGACACCCTAAAATATTATTTTCAGTATCTTGGCAGTAAAATGAAATTCTTATATTTCAAAATTTAACATTTGACTTAGGATTGAAAAAAAAAGCTGTTATTTTGAAATAAAATTAAATTCTCGTATAAAAAAAACTTAATGTTATGTCTAGCATGGTGTGTTCAAAATGTTTGTTTTGAAATAAAATTATTTATTTAAAAGGGGATACCGTTTTGATGATTTAATATTATTTTTGTAATTTTTACCATATTTTGGTTGTCAACACTTTGGTGTTGTTGGTATTATGCTCGATTTGCTATTGTTGATTAAGCTTGTGTTTCAGAAAAGGTTGTTAAAGAATAATTGTTTTCATACTTAGAAAATGAGTCTGATGTTGTTAATTGGGTGACGTCGAGCTTCTTATTTTGAAAATATTGAGATTTATTTTGAAATGCGTTTTTCCGGATTTGAAAATGTTTTGCATATATTTACAAATGGTAATTGCGGGTTTGACTTGGGTCACCCAAATTGTGAGTTGAGTTTGGAAGTTGTAATTACTCGGCTAACTCGATGATTTGAAATTGGGGCATTTGGGGAACAATTATATCTATTGTTTTATAAAAAGAGGTTTTTAGAAAATGATTTTAAAACTGTGGGGCTCGACATTAACTTGAAATCTATTTTGTAAATATTATCTTTCGAAATGAGTTTTGATAAATATTTTTGATCAATATCACATTTCGTTTTATTCTGAATTGACGTTTTGAAAATGTTATTACATGATTTAATCATTGTTTGGCTATTTAAGTTACTGCCATGTCAGTAGGATTTCGTTGATCACATAAGATGTTCTATGCTTAATCCTTTGAAATTTATATTGGTTATCTATCTTAATGAGTAATTGTTTTACTGCAAAATGCTTAAATGTTTTTCGGATGTGTGTACAATTATTGACCTATATTATTATGTCGTTATTTTTTTGTCTCTCGTTAAGTTATGCCATGGTAGTTTTGTGCTCGTTCGCCTCATTGTGCAAAGTATCACGTGAGGACACTTCTCGCAAGTTTTTCTTTGGCTTAACTTGGCATTGGTATCGATGTGCATTTCGAACCTTTGTTTTGACCCTGCGATTAGTTTAGATGTTCTAATTGGTTTAGTTGCATCGAATGTTTGGACTCTGTAAATCGAAGTTATTAATTTTGTCATCAAGAAATTTGAGGAGCGATTCTCAAGAGCTGTTTACAGATTCGAATTCCGAATTTGTCCTGGTTAGAGGAAGGCGGGTATAGTTATATTACTCCGCACCGGTCGAATAATTTTTCTCGTGAGTGATTTTTCGAGCGTTATGGGTTTTACGTCAGGCTCGTTTGTGATAAATTGTAGTATCGAAATTCCGGCTGTTAGCATTCTAATATTAGATATGGCATATTGTGAATCGGGGTTGATCAGCGTAGTAATACACTGGTGTTTTCTTTAGAGGAATCAGTGAAATACCAAACTTCATAGTGGAGCTGTGAAGGCGGTCGTGTTGCTTTGATGCCTTTGGAAAATTTTCAATTCGATTTGAGGGGGAATTCTTTGTTAGGAAAATTTTAGTATTGTTGTTGATTTTGGGTTATTTCGTTAATGACGATGCAAATTGGTGGACTAAAATAATGAAGATGGAGAAATATGTCAAGATGGACGAGTGCACCTCTCACAGAGTGTAATGTCTAGAGAATGTTTTAAAGGAAAATTGATTTCAAATGTAACTTGTTAAAGTAATTGAAATGCTTTTATCACGTAATTCTGCCCATACATGTCATGGACATGCATTCAAAATGCCACGAATAGGATACTGCATTGAGCATTAAATATGATCACTATTTAAAAGAGAATTAAATAATACATGCATTTAATACATTAATCATGACATTAGATGATTAGGGTTGAATGCAACTCTTTGGAGATGAGAGCTGTCATCACCCTGGCGCACAATTGTGTAAAATAAATTTTATCAGTGAGACTTTTCAAGAAAAAAATATTTTCAAAAAAAAAAAACAAACTCGTGAGTTATATTGTGAAAATAATGTTAAAAAAAGTTGTTAAATTTCAAACGATTTTGAAATTTTTATATGGTTGGTATCTAGACAAATACTATGTGATGACGGTGGTGTTTTAAGAAAAATTGCATTGTAAGAAATTGTTCATATTGTTAGAATATTTGTACTTGATAAAGAAGAGTTATGGTTATAAAGTTGTACTCGAGGTTTATTCGTGGTGAATGCGGGAAAATATTGAGTTAGGATTAAAGAATTATGTCAGTTTAGAGTTTATTATTTGAGGATTTTAGTTTTAAGAAAATTGGTTATGCTCTGCTTGTTCATTTACACTAAAAGATTTAAAAGAAATTTAGTTTTTACAGATTCGATTTTTTTTGTTTTGTTTAAAAAGTTTTGGTAACGATATAAAAATTATTTCGTAAACGAAGGGATTTTGTTTTGCAAAAATTTATCTTTTGGGAAAGAGATGAAATTTTTGTCAGTTTGATTAAAAGTGAATTTTAAGATTTTTCAAAAGAAACGATTTTATAGAAATCATGAATTTATTTTTAAAGTAAAATTTGGTGGTGATTTCAAATTGAGAGTGTTTTATTATATTGATACGTTTACAAGCAAAAAAAAATTTCAATGGGTTAATTAATTTCGATTGAAAGTGAAAATTAAATTTGAGGTGCCAGTAATTTCAATTTAAAGGTGGATTGCGTTATTATATATTTGTATTTACGAAAAGCGTTGTTTTAGAGTTTTGTTATGTTTTGAGTGTAACCAATAATCCTATTGATTGCGATTTGATCTTAATGATCTACGATAGAATTCGGGGTCTTAGTGTTTCAAAATAAATGTCGAGGATGAAAAATATTGTTGTCTGAAGATTAAGATATGTATTCGTTAAAATTGGTGTGTTTTCTTACGTCTGGGTTTGAAAGGTTGATGAAATTGTTGAACTGATATTAGTTAGTTGAACCAGGACGATTCTAGTGGTATTTAGTTTTAAGTCGTTATTTGTAACAGAAATTATAAGAAGGACGACATATTGAATTGTTGATAAGCTTTCTCATTTGAGGTCATTGGTATTTTGACCACTATAAGTTTTGTAGTGCGTAGGTGTTGAGTGATGTAAGATTAATTCCAGTGAGAGTGTCAGCATGTTTTAGTTGTAGCGTTGGAGTTCGGCTTATTAAGATTTCGATTTATTTTTGGGATTGCTCCTACACTTATGGTGTTGCTTTGTAGTCTTGGAGACTTGATCTGGTTATTTTGAAACTTTTCCTCGTGTAGCGTGTTGGTTATTTCCCGGTTGTAAATAAATTTCTAATCCATTCACACGTGGTGTTTAAGAAGTTGATTGAAGTAGCAAATTGTTGAACCAAGAATTTTTCGCGTATGCATGTGGTGATCATTCGAATTTTCGATCTAATTCTATCTTCGAAGTCGTATTTTAATAAGTTGGGGAGAATGTCCGTAAAATTTTCAGCGTGTGTTCAGTTATTATGGTTTACTTCGCTTTAACTCTTCTCAGTCTTATTTATGATAAGATTACCCTTAGGTAGGAGTTTTGTTTAAACTTTTGAGATTGCAGTGATGTTTTTACTTAGGCGGAATTAAGCGGTTTTTATTTTGTTATCCGTTGAGTTGTCCCTCGGCCGTGAGTAATCTTGAAAATCAGAAATTTTTATGCGTATATTTTCTTTCGTTCGGTCGAGAATGCATTACTTCGTATTTTGAGTTATGTGTGAGTTTTACGTATTGTAATTGAGTTCTTATTACTTGGCTTTGTGGTAAATTCGAGGACGAATTTATAATAAGTTGGGAAGAATGTAATATCCCGTATTTTTTCGTCATAGTTTCGTTGTGTTTCCGACTTAGTTCCGGATTATTAATGGTGGACTTAGCAAGTGTGAAACTTTAATTGGGGTTGGAGTTGTATATTGTATGTGTCGCATGTGTCGTGTGAATTTTCGATGGCGATTTGATTTTTATCCGGATTATAAACGATGTTGTGTTCGTGTGCCTTCTAAATCTGACATGTTTTGATAAAACATTTATATCTCCCAATTGAACCGTTGGATCGGGTTCAGTTTTGGATATGCTGTGCACGACAAAACGTTGACCGTTGGAACCAAATTTGAGGCGATTTGGAGGAGCGATGGATTGCGCGATCGTGCACTATGCTGTTACGGCATTTCAGGTATTTAAATAGCCTCTTACGTTTTTAAAACCTATTTTTCATAGTCTATTGTTTTCTATCAACCCTTGCCGACTTCCTCACCCTCAAACACTCTGAAATATTCTACCATCATCCCTTATCATTAGCTTTCGCATTCGATAAGTAAATCACGTTCGTTTCATTCGTTTATTCTATTCATTATCGATGAATACGTTGTAAGTTAATATACCTCATGCTGTAGCGAATTTCTAAGATTGTTGCTACGTTACATCAGTAGGCTATATCCTCCTTAATCTCTATGATTCTTAATCTTTATTTCGCCAAACGGTACGTAATTGATTCTGCTTTAATCATTGTCGTCTTATCGTGTTCGTTTGTTCTAAACTGTGAACTTCCATATATTGATTCTCTGCTTATGGTTTGGTTACTTTTGAGTATTGATTATGGCATCTAAGGATTGTAAACTCTTGCATTTTGTATGTTTAAATCCTTGAACTCTTAACTGATGATTCCTCGCTTAACTCTTGTCTTTCGTTTTGGTTCTTGATGTTCTGCCGAAACTTTTATTATTGATTTTCCCAGCTTGTTTTGATTCTTACTAAGGATTTTGAATTTGTTAGGGTGTTGTTGATGAGTGGATTTTAGGTTAATAATATTGTAGGTTGTTAAGATATCTTGTTGATTTGATGAAATCTTAAGCTACGGTTTGAATTGTGTACTATTATGTTGGTGCATTGGGTTCTTGTTATGTAGATGATGATGTGTCCCTTGTCTATTGGCTGCCATGATTTTCTTTTGACTACAGATTCTTTAAAGTTCCTGAATTGTTTTGATTAAAACCTTTTAATTCCTTAAATTATTTATAAACTGTTTTTATAATTATGTTAGAATTAATCATTTATTTTGACTATAATAAATGGGAATTGGGGATTTCATTTTAATTTGCAAGTTGTTAAGTTAGTAATATTATTTTAAGACCTAAAAATAATATTTGAGTTATTAAAAATTAAATTATTATTATTTAATTATTATTTAGAGATTTTGGGCTTAGCATGCCAATGTGATTAAATTTATATTTTTAAACTTTTGGATTTCGTTATATAAAATTTGACAAATTGAAAACTATGATTATTTTATAATCTAAATTAATATAATTACTCGGGTAATTATATTTGATTTTGAATATCTTTTTGGTATGTCATTTTAACTAAATTACAATTTATCCCTTGAACGTTTTTAAAACTTATTTGATTAAATTTTGATTGTAACTTGGGTTACTTGAAGTTAAAGCTACTGGGTTCCGTTTTAAATATTGATTTATTATTTTATCAAAGTTGATTTTATAATTATAAACTATGGTTTATAATTGGATATGATTATACTTATTTTATCAAAGTGATTTTGGGAATTATAAACTCTGATTTATATTTTGATAAAATATTTTGGGTCGGGTTAGACTTGGGTCACCCGACATGTGAGATAGCTTGGTAGTTATTGGTAACTCGGCTAACCCAATATTTGAAGAAATGAATTTAAATTATTATTTATTTATTATTTAAAGTAATATTTTACAGAACGGATTTTAAAGCGGAAACCCAATAGACTTGGCTTATTTATTTATTTGAGTATTATGTTACCCGATGTGGTTCATTTTGACTCGGGTCATTACGTGATTAACTATTCATTCTATTCTGCCTACGTTTATGCTTGACTCGGTATTGTGCTAGTCCTATGTGGTGTCTAGTATTCTTAGACTTAGGGGTTGAATGGATTTTAACTTATATATTGTTTTAGACCCGTCGACTGCTCGTGCTTCGGAGTGTACGCATGTTAGCTATTTGCCAAGATTCACGTGGATAAGCAAGCAGTGAGTTTGTAGTGATATTTACCACTTTATTAAGTACCGCATCATATTTTAATATTATAAATGTTTTTGAATTGTTTTAAGCGATTATGGATCTGGATTGAAACTAGCTACTCGATAGGCTTGTGTCACGACCCATTTTCATGAATCGCGACCGGCGCTAGGGTATGGGTAATGTAGTACCGAAACCCGTAGCTAGCCTCCCATAGAAATCATAAACACATAAACCTGCAGAAAACCAATGCTCGGGGCAACCGAGACTTCAGCCTAAACTAGCAGTTATAATAATCAACAGTTAATATAACATGCTTATTCAATTCTGAGTCTAAAATAGATTTGTCATAAACCAATATAATAATATAACATGCCAAAGCAATATAACCAGTCGAACCAATCCGACAAATAACTGTAATAATAGTAAAGACGTCTAGTCAACTACTGCGGTCTAAGAATAAAATAGTTTGACAGTATATCAAAATAATGGAACCTCCGAGGAAAAGTAAATGCGGAGATCACCCGACTCTCTCAGATCATAACCCTGGGAAAATTGGGAAAAACAACGGGGTCAGATATACTGAGATGAGTTCATACCACTATCTACATTTATTAAGTGGAAAACCTTTAAAACGTGTAAAACATTTAATAACGATATTACGGATAATAGTTGGAACCCTAATCCACAATTCTAAAAATAATCATAATCCAATAGGTCTGGTCCCGAGAGCTGGGCTACACCGAGTTACCACTAACCACACTTATACCAGAGTCCCGAGAGCTGAGCTACACCGAGTTACTCTACCTGGTCCCGAGAGCTATGCTCACACCGAGTTACCACATTTCCATATATACCTTACCCAGATCAATACCGGTGCGCACGCAGTCCTAATGATGCCCATTAGGTAGCACGTTCCAACTAAGAGCCATAATATAAAAACAGTTCGAAATATACGTACAGTATATATATTTAATATTAAAATAACAATTTACTTAATAAAGCGGTAAATAGTAAATATAAACTCACTGCTTGCTAATCCGCGTGAAATACCGGCAAGCAACTAACTCTGGTTCGCCTCAGAAGCACGAACAGTAGACGAGTCTAGACAAATAAAATAATTATTAAAATCAGACCCTAACTCTAGAGAGTACTAGACACCACATAAGACTAGCATAATTAACACGTAGTAAATAAACAATCCAAAATAACACAAAAATATCCAAAAGTTAATAAAGCCCAATTAATATAAGTCTATTGAGTTCCCGCTTAAAATCCAATTTATAAATATTATTTAATAACTTTAAATAATAAATAATTTACAAATAGTGGGTTTGCCGAGTTACCAAATAACTACCAAGCTAACCTCACTTGTCGGATGACCCAAGTCTAATCCGACTCAAAACGTTTATCAAATATAAACCCGAGTTTATATTTATAAAACAATTTAACAAAATAATAATCCATTTTAAAAGCGGAACTCAATAACTTCAATTCTAAGTAACCCAAGTTACAAAATCAAAAACTTAATCATTTTAAGTTAATAAAAGTTTAGGGACTAAATCGTACTTTTGCCAAATAAGGACTAAATTGTACTTTTGCTAATTAGGGACTAAATTGCACTTTAGTCAATTTGATATCCGAAATCAATTTATTGCTTTTCTTTATAATTAAAACCAACAATAAAGTTATTAACCAAAAATCCACTTAATTAAGTTATAAAATAAGTTTAGGGGCTAAATTGTAATTTAGCCAACTTTTGACAAAACGACATTTGAAAACAAATATAATTACCCGAGTAAATATATTAACTTAGATTATAAAAATATCGTTACAATAAATCAATTGTAAGTTATAATGAAATTTAAGTTATTATCAATTAAAAATAAACCTAAAGGACTTAATAATATCAAGCCAAATAAGATGGTGACTTAACATGGCATTTATACCATCATCTTCAACAAAAAGAAAAAGAACAGAGCCATATTCATGCCGCCATTTCTCATTTGAATTAATCAAAACCGAACTAAATCCCATTCACTATATAACTAACAACTTAAACACTTAACACAAATCCAACATTCCCAATCCAATCATACTACCTTCATTCAATAACCCAACAATTTAAACACAACCAAATCACAAAAACTAACAAGAACCATACGGCGAAACCCAAGATCATGGCATGATAATATTTAACCAAAATCTAATTAACCCATTAACAAGGATGCCAAAGGATGCCAAACCATGAAGAAGAAACAAAACCTAAGCCTAAAGCATGAAGGGACACAACGGCAGCAACCAACAATTCAATGAACAGAATTTTAACAAAACCAAGCGATAAACCGAACGGCAAAAGAACGAGATCAACGGCGTACCGTTAAGCGAAGCGAACGGATTGAATCGAAGGTAAACGAGTCTAGAACGCCTGAGATCAAACGGTTTCAGTTTCGATCTAGAAACGAACACACACGGATCAGAAAACCGAAGTATGTTCAAAGCTAAAAATCTGAAATGGAAAAGGTTAAGAACACTTACCACGGGCTGAGTTTGGAGCAGATTTTGGAGGTGAAAAACATGAAGGGAAAAGAGAAGGATGGTGGCTAGGGCTAGCTGAATATATAGAGAAGGAAAATAAGGAATCAAATCAGCTAAGAAGGGAAAGAAATCGGAATGGTAACGGCAGAAATTAAGCCTCCTAACTGCCGTTACCAGTCTCGAACGAGACTCAGCAAAAATGCTGAGTTCCCGTTCGGGACAGCCTGGTCTCGTACGAGACCAGTGCAAATTTTGCACAGTCCCGTACGGGACAGGCACAGTCCCGTACGGGACCGTACGGGAAAACATCAGGTCTCTTACGAGACCTGATTTAACCCTTGGTTCAACCATTTGGTTGAACCAAGACCCAAAGGAGAAGTTTATATATTTTTTTTAAAACCGAACCGAAGATGAATCGAACCACAATTAAATTACGAAACTTCAAATACCCCACAAAATACATCCGGAACCACGTCGGAAATTATAAAAATAAATTTAAAATTTTACGGGATATTACATTCTCCCCAACTAATTAAAATTCGTCCTCGAATTTAACACGACAAGTAAATCACATCAGAACAACACGTAACACAAGTAAAAACTACAAAGTCACAGAAAAACAAGATATTGTACCTCACGGAAATAGAAAAGGATAGCGATTCCGCATATCCAACTCGGTCTCCCAAGTACACTCCTCTACAGAATGATTGCGCCAGAGAACTTTGACCATCGGAATCTCCTTGTTCCGCAATTTACGCACCTGCGTATCAACAATCTCAACTGGTTGTTCCTCATAGGACAGCTCCTGGTCAATCTCAACACTCTGAGGCACAATCACGTGCGAAGGATCAGAAATGCACTTTCTCAACATAGACACGTGAAACACAGGATGTACTAACGACATGTCTGGCGGTAAAACCAGACGATAAGCCACAGCTCCAATCCTCTCCGAAATCTCATAAGGACCAACATACCTCGGTGCCAACTTTCCCTTGACACCAAAACGAACCACGCCTTTCATAGGCGAAACCCGAAGAAATACGAAATCACCAACCTGGAACTCAATGTCTTTCCTCTTCGGATCAGCATAACTCTTATGCCGACTAAAAGCAGTCTCTAACCTCCGCTTAATCAACGGTACCTTCTCAGAGGTAATCTGAATAATCTCCGCTCCCGAGAGTTTACGCTCTCCGACCTCCTCCCAACAGATAGGAGATCTACACTTGCGCCCGTACAAAGCCTCATACGGCGCCATCTCGATACTCGCATGATAACTGTTGTTATAGGAAAACTCAATCAACGGCAAATGAGTATCCCAGCTACCCTGAAAATCGAGAACACACATCCTGAGCATATCCTCCAACGTCTGAATAGTCCTCTCAGACTGACCGTCAGTCTGAGGATGAAAAGCTGTACTGAAATCCAACCGAGAACCCAAGGATTCCTGTAACGCTTTCCAAAACCTCGAAGTAAACACAGAACCTCTGTCTGAAACAATAGAAACCGGTACACCATGCAAACTGACAATCCTGTCGATGTACAACTGAGCCAACCTCGAAGCAGCATACAAAACCTTAATCGGAAGGAAATGAGCTGACTTTGTCATACGGTCAACTATCACCCAGATGGAGTCGTATCCCTGTCGAGTACGTGGTAACCCAACCACAAAATCCATAGCAATCCGCTCCCACTTCCACTCTGGAATAGGTAGTGGCTGCAGATAGCCAAAAGGTCTCTAATGCTCCAGCTTCACCTGCTGGCACGTCAGACACTTAGAAACATACTCAGCGACATCCTTCTTCATCCCGCTCCACCAGTAGGTACCCTTAAGATCATGGTACATCTTAGTAGAACCCGGATGAACACTATAAGCAGACTTGTGCGCTTCTTCCAGAATCTGGTCCCTCAAACCATCTGAATCCGGAACACACAATCTCGAACCATGTCTCAGAACACCATCCACAAATGTAAATTCAGGATTTCCATCCTGCTGAACTTCCTCAATAATCCGTTTCAACTGTGAATCCTCAGCTTGTAAAGCTTTGATCCGATCAATCAAAACGGGTTGCACTTGCAACTGTGCTAACAAACAACCAGTCTGAGAAATCTGAAATCCATAGCCTGAAGCTATCAAACTGTGCCACTCTGTAACCATGGGTCTACGCCCAATCTCAGAAATATGAGCCAAGCTGCCCGAAGACTTGCGACTTAACGCATCGGCTACCACATTAGCCTTACCAGGATGGTACTGAATAGTACAGTCGTAGTCTTTCAGCAACTCTAACCACCTCCTCTGTCTCAAGTTCAACTCGCTCTGATCAAAGATATATTTCAGACTCTTATGATCAGTGAAAATCTCACAAGTAGCACCATACAAATAATGCCTCCAAATTTTCAGCGCAAAAACCACAGCTGCCAACTCTAAATCATGAGTAGGGTAATTCACCTCATGCTTCTTCAACTGTCTGGAAGCATAGGCAATCACCTGTCCATGTTGCATCAGAACGCAACCCAAACCAATCCGAGACGCATCACAATACACTGTGAAACCATCAATGCCAGAAGGCAATGCCAACACCGGAGCTGTAGTCAAAATCTCCTTGAGCTTCTCAAAGCTCGCCTCGCACTTGTCAGTCCACTCAAACTTGACACCCTTCTGTGTCAGTTTAGTCAAAGGTGCAGATATTCTGGAGAAATCTTGCACGAACCGACGATAGTAACCAGCTAAACCCAGAAAACTTCTGATCTCGGTAACTGACCTTGGCCTTTGCCAATCCATGACCGCCTCAATCTTCTTCGGATCAACCTTGATCCCATCTTTCGACACCACGTGTCCTAGAAAGGTAACCTGATCCAACCAGAACTCACATTTTGAGAACTTAGCGTACAACTGATGCTCACGCAACGTCTGTAGTATAGTCCTCAAATGATAAGCATGCTCCTCCTCACTCCGAGAATAGATCAAAATGTCATCAATGAAGACGATAACAAATTGATCCAAAAACGGCTTGAACACTCTGTTCATCATATCCATAAACGCTGCTGGTGCATTCGTCAGACCAAAGGACATAACCAGAAACTCAAAATGTCCATAACGAGTCCGAAAAGCAGTCTTAGGCACATCTGCATCACGGATCCGAAGCTGATGATACCCAGACCTCAAATCAATCTTGGAAAAACACTTCGCACCCTGCAACTGGTCAAACAGATCATCGATGCGAGGAAGAGGATATCTGTTCTTGACAGTAGCCTTATTCAACTGTCTGTAGTCGATACACAGTCGAAAGGAACCGTCTTTCTTCTTTACAAACAGAACTGGAGCACCCCACGGAGAAGTACTCGGTCTGATGAACCCGCTATCCAACAACTCTTGTAACTGGTCCTTCAACTCCTTCAGCTCTGCAGGAGCCATCCGATACGGCGGTATCGAAATCGGAGCTGTACCAGAAACCACATCAATGCAAAACTCAATATCACGATCAGGTGGTAATCCAGGCAATTCCTCTGGAAACACATCAGTGAACTCATTCACTATCGGAACACTATGCATATCACCACTACTAGTCTCCAAATCACGAACCACAGCAAGAAAACCCTGGCAACCCTTGCCTAACATCCGCTTCGCCTTGATGGCGGAAATCAGATTCTTAGGTGTCTCTGCCTTTTCTCCCTGAAAGGAAAAAGGTAAACCACCTGGAATCCTGAACTCGACTGACTTCTCTCGACAGTCAATAGAAGCATAATGGCGTGACAACCAGTCCATCCCCAAGATAACATCAAAAGAAAGAACGTCAAGTACAATCAAATCAGCACATAATTCTCTACCCTGAATAACCACAGGACAAGAAGGATAGACGACGTCCACTACTACACCTTCAGACATAGGTGTAGACACAGCTAGAGGTTCACTCAAAACAGATGGTGCTCTACCCAATTTCCCAGCAAAACAAGTAGAAACAAACGAATGGGTCGCACCCGCATCAAATAATACCAAAGCATCAGTAAAAGAAATCGGAATGGTACCTTGCACCACAGCATTTGATGCACGCGCATCCTGAGGAGTAAGTGCGAACACTCTGGCCTGACCCTGCGGCTGCTGCTGCGAACTCTGTCCAGTACCATAACCGTTGGAACCTCTACCGCCGTTACCACGGCCACCGAAACCTCTGCCACCAGAACTACGGCCCCGCTGGCCACCAAAAGATGCTGCAGGTTGAGAGTACCCTACAGACTGTGTAAACGCAGGTCTCTGCTGCTGATAAGATGACTGCGCCACACTGGAGTTAGACATCTGCTGCCCAGATGTCGGACACTCCCTAGAAAAATGACCCGGCTGGCCACAAGTGAAACAACCTCCAGGAGCTAACTGGCACTGACCATAATGCCTACGTCTGCAATTCTGGCAGAACGGAATGTTCGATCCACCACTGTACCCGCGTCCTGAACCACGGCTGCTCCCACTGCTACTGGAACTGTACGGAGCACTCCTGGCACTATGCCTCCCTTTGTTGTGAGTCCGTCGACTCCCCCTGTTGGCCTGAGAAGAGCCACTGTAGTAGTTCCCACTACCATGCTGCACTGGGGCCTGCTGCCCCCCACTAGGAACGTCACTCTTTCCCTTCTGATTCTGGAAAGGGTCAGAGATCGTCCCAAACTGAACCATCGAATTCTCCATCCGTCGCGCACTATCCACTAACCGGGCAAACTCCATGTTTGTCCCTATCAGCAAAGGAAGAAACTCCGAGCCTAAACCCCTAACATAACGGTCGTTCACTCGCTCTTGATCACCCTGTAGATCTGTAGCAAACCGCCCCAAACGTACAAACTCAGTAGTGTAGTCTGTCACTGATCTATCCCCCTTCTTCTAAGTGAGCAGCTTTTCTCTGAAACTCTCAGTAACAGAGAAGGGTAGATAGTAACCTCTGAACCTGGTCACAAAATCAGCCCAAGGCAAAGTATCCATAACTGGCCTGATGTTATCGCGATACCAATCCTTAGCTGGACCCTTCAGCGACATTTCCACAAGCATCACTGATTGCCGATCAGACGCTTGAATCCTCTGACTGTTGTACTCAAATTCCTCCAAAAAGTCAAGAGCATCCCCAGTACCATCAAAAGAAGTCGGATTCAACTTCAAGTAGGTCATCACCAACTCTCTGTCTGTTGGAATATGACCGTCACCAGCATTTCCACCAATACCAGCTACAGCACCAACCTGAGGTTGCTGTTGCTGCGCTAACTGACCCAGTATATTACACTGATTCTGCAGTAGAGCCTGATTGTTCTGCATCTCGACAACGCCAGCCAAGAAAGTAGTGAAGTCGAACGCTTGCATATTTGGTGCCTGCTGCACATTCGGTGCCTGAACACCTGCTGCACCGCGCCCTCTAGCTCCACCTCTACCAGCACAAGCTCCTCTGCCTCTACCAGCACCTCTACCTCTGCCAGCACCTCCACCTCGACCACGTCCAACATTTGCCTGAACTGGTGGTGCGTTCTGATCGACTTCCATAGAAATCGCATCATCAGCCACAGCTTCTTGCTCTGCCGCAGCACGAGCACGAGTACGAATAACGTTGTCCATATCCTAAGATTGAACAACAACAACTTAAATAACAGATATTTCATACCCAAGTATGAACAAAACAAGCAACATATAGGATTTCCCAAGAAATCAACAGCAATAAAATGTTCACCCAAGTGAAATAGCATTAACAATTAAAGGCATCCAATCAACAAATAATGACTGACTCGACGCAATCCTATTGGTGTAGGCAGAATGTTTTAAAATCAAAAGATGACGATTTTAAAGACATGACAGAATCCTATATCCGCAGTAGTTCCTAAGACACAACCAGACTTAACAGAGTAAACACATAGCAAGCAATGGCCTTGGTTTGAAACCAAAGCTCTGATACCAAGTTTGTCACGACCCATTTTCATGAATCGCGACCGGCGCTAGGGTATGGGTAATGTAGTACCGAAACCCGTAACTAGCCTCCCATAGAAATCATAAACACATAAACCTGCAGAAAACCAATGCTCGGGGCAACCGAGACTTCAGCCTAAACTAGCAGTTATAATAATCAACAGTTAATATAACATGCTTATTCAATTCTGAGTCTAAAATAGATTTGTCATAAACCAATATAATAATATAACATGCCAAAGCAATATAACCAGTCGAACCAATCCGACAAATAACTGTAATAATAGTAAAGACGTCTAGTCAACTACTGCGGTCTAAGAATAAAATAGTTTGACAGTATATCAAAATAATGGAACCTCCGAGGAAAAGTAAATGCGGAGATCACCCGACTCTCTCAGATCATGACCCTGGGAAAATTGGGAAAAACAACGGGGTCAGATATACTGAGATGAGTTCATACCACTATCTACATTTATTAAGTGGAAAACCTTTAAAACGTGTAAAACATTTAATAACGATATTACGGATAATAGTTGGAACCCTAATCCACAATTCTAAAAATAATCATAATCCAATAGGTCTGGTCCCGAGAGCTGGGCTACACCGAGTTACCACTAACCACACTTATACCAGAGTCCCGAGAGCTGAGCTACACCGAGTTACTCTACCTGGTCCCGAGAGCTATGCTCACACCGAGTTACCACATTTCCATATATACCTTACCCAGATCAATACCGATGCGCACGCAGTCCTAATGATGCCCATTAGGTAGCACGTTCCAACTAAGAGCCATAATATAAAAACAGTTCGAAATATACGTACAGTATATATATTTAATATTAAAATAACAATTTACTTAATAAAGCGGTAAATAGTAAATATAAACTCACTGCTTGCTAATCCGCGTGAAATACCGGCAAGCAACTAACTCTGGTTCGCCTCAGAAGCACGAACAGTAGACGAGTCTAGACAAATAAAATAATTATTAAAATCAGACCCTAACTCTAGAGAGTACTAGACACCACATAAGACTAGCATAATTAACACGTAGTAAATAAACAATCCAAAATAACACAAAAATATCCAAAAGTTAATAAAGCCCAATTAATATAAGTCTATTGAGTTCCCGCTTAAAATCCAATTTATAAATATTATTTAATAACTTTAAATAATAAATAATTTACAAATAGTGGGTTTGCCGAGTTACCAAATAACTACCAAGCTAACCTCACTTGTCGGATGACCCAAGTCTAATCCGACTCAAAACGTTTATCAAATATAAACCCGAGTTTATATTTATAAAACAATTTAACAAAATAATAATCCATTTTAAAAGCGGAACTCAATAACTTCAATTCTAAGTAACCCAAGTTACAAAATCAAAAACTTAATCATTTTAAGTTAATAAAAGTTTAGGGACTAAATCGTACTTTTGCCAAATAAGGACTAAATTGTACTTTTGCTAATTAGGGACTAAATTGCACTTTAGTCAATTTGATATCCGAAATCAATTTATTGCTTTTCTTTATAATTAAAACCAACAATAAAGTTATTAACCAAAAATCCACTTAATTAAGTTATAAAATAAGTTTAGGGGCTAAATTGTAATTTAGCCAACTTTTGACAAAACGACATTTGAAAACAAATATAATTACCCGAGTAAATATATTAACTTAGATTATAAAAATATCGTTACAATAAATCAATTGTAAGTTATAATGAAATTTAAGTTATTATCAATTAAAAATAAACCTAAAGGACTTAATAATATCAAGCCAAATAAGATGGTGACTTAACATGGCATTTATACCATCATCTTCAACAAAAAGAAAAAGAACAGAGCCATATTCATGCCGCCATTTCTCATTTGAATTAATCAAAACCGAACTAAATCCCATTCACTATATAACTAACAACTTAAACACTTAACACAAATCCAACATTCCCAATCCAATCATACTACCTTCATTCAATAACCCAACAATTTAAACACAACCAAATCACAAAAACTAACAAGAACCATACGGCAAAACCCAAGATCATGGCATGATAATATTTAACCAAAATCTAATTAACCCATTAACAAGGATGCCAAAGGATGCCAAACCATGAAGAAGAAACAAAACCTAAGCCTAAAGCATGAAGGGACACAACGGCAGCAACCAACAATTCAATGAACAGAATTTTAACAAAACCAAGCGATAAACCGAACGGCAAAAGAACGAGATCAACGGCGTACCGTTAAGCGAAGCGAACGGATTGAATCGAAGGTAAACGAGTCTAGAACGCCTGAGATCAAACGGTTTCAGTTTCGATCTAGAAACGAACACACACGGATCAGAAAACCGAAGTATGTTCAAAGCTAAAAATCTGAAATGGAAAAGGTTAAGAACACTTACCACGGGCTGAGTTTGGAGCAGATTTTGGAGGTGAAAAACATGAAGGGAAAAGAGAAGGATGGTGGCTAGGGCTAGCTGAATATATAGAGAAGGAAAATAAGGAATCAAATCAGCTAAGAAGGGAAAGAAATCGGAATGGTAACGGCAGAAATTAAGCCTCCTAACTGCCGTTACCAGTCTCGAACGAGACTCAGCAAAAATGCTGAGTTCCCGTTCGGGACAGCCTGGTCTCGTACGAGACCAGTGCAAATTTTGCACAGTCCCGTACGGGACAGGCACAGTCCCGTACGGGACCGTACGGGAAAACATCAGGTCTCTTACGAGACCTGATTTAACCCTTGGTTCAACCATTTGGTTGAACCAAGACCCAAAGGAGAAGTTTATATATTTTTTTTTTAAAACCGAACCGAAGATGAATCGAACCACAATTAAATTACGAAACTTCAAATACCCCACAAAATACATCCGGAACCACGTCGGAAATTACAAAAATAAATTTCAAATTTTACGGGATATTACAGCTTGTATCGAGACTGTGTGCACCGGTAAGTACTCTGGGATCGGCAAACTAAAGTCTTACTTACGCTGATATATGATGAGGATCTGTTCCGGTCCACTCTGGGTTTATCAGTATGCTACGATATACTTACGCTGGGATCATTTCAATACTGTTTTTCCATAATCATATTATATTAGTATAAAAGATTTTGATTTAAGGGTTTTAAACTTAATAAATATAAATAGTATTGCGAACTCATCTCAGTATATCTGACCCCGTTGTTTTCCCAAATTTTCCAGGTTTATTATTTTGAGCGAGTGTGCTGATCTCCGAATCTTCATTCCTCGGAGGTTTATTTTCTTTTAATAAATTGTCAAACTACCTTTATTCTTAGACCGCAGCAGTAAACTAGAGGCCTATATTATTCTAGTCTGTTTGTCGGATTTCTCTTACTGGCTTTTTTTTATACTTTGGCATTATTATTGTTTAACCCTGTTTATTTTTCTTTAATGGAAGTACTTATATTTAAACTGTTAGCTTAAGTTGGAGTCTCGGTTTCCCCCGAGCATTGGATTTTCTGCAGGTTTATATGATTGGTGATTTTCCGCAAGACTTGCTACGGGTTTCGGTACAACCATATCCATACCCTAGCGCCGGTCGCGATCCATAAATTTGGGTCGTGACAAACTTGGTATCAGAGCTTTGGTTTCAAACCAAGGCCATTTGCATCCTATGTGTTTACTCTGCTAAGTTTGCTATTGAGTCATAGGTACTCCTGCGAAATTAGGTTCACGTCTTGTCTTTGAAACGTCATCTTTTTATTTTAAAACTTTGTACCTACACAGACAAGATTGCGTTGAGTCAGTCAGTATTTATGCTTTGATTTGATGCTTTTAGCTTATTATATTGATGTTATTTCACTTGGGTGATTTAATTGCTTTTGATTTCTCGGGAAATCTCATTTTGGTAATTTGATTTAATTTCATGATTGGGCATGATGTTATTTTCTTATCATGTTGATGATCCGTTTTAGTGGTGATAGTATTCTGGCCTTTATATCTTTAATAAAATTGTTGATGTTGAGTTATTTTATGAGAACTTCTGGCATTGGCCGAGAGTCTTGATTTTAAAAATAATATTTTGTCAGGCTTTGACATTATTTCGGGTTTAAATGATTTTCGACTGAATTTTTTTTATCACGTTTTGTGGATTACGTTGCTGGCCACGTATTGGTTTTAAATTTCCTAAAGGAAATTATTTTGGCCTAATTGGTGTTTTGATGTAAAAAGTCAAATAGGTAGTCTGAACACGACACCCTAAAATATTATTTTTAGTATCTTGGCAGTAAAATGAAATTCTTATATTTCCAAATTTAACATTTGACTTAGGATTGAAAAAAAAAGCTGTTATTTTGAAATAAAATTAAATTCTCGTATAAAAAAAAATTTAATGTTATGTCTAGCATGGTGTGTTCAAAATGTTTGTTTTGAAATAAAATTATTTATTTAAAAGGGGATACCGTTTTGATGATTTAATATTATTTTTGTAATTTTTACCATATTTTGGTTGTCAACACTTTGGTGTTGTTGGTATTATGCTCGATTTGCTATTGTTGATTAAGCTTGTGTTTCAGAAAAGGTTGTTAAAGAATAATTGTTTTCATACTTAGAAAATGAGTCTGATGTTGTTAATTGGGTGACGTCGAGCTTCTTATTTTGAAAATATTGAGATTTGTTTTGAAATGCGTTTTTCCGGATTTGAAAATGTTTTGCATATATTTACAAATGGTAATTGCGGGTTTGACTTGGGTCACCCAAATTGGGAGTTGAGTTTGGAAGTTGTAATTACTCGGCTAACTCGATGATTTGAAATTGGGGCGTTTGGGGAACAATTATATCTATTGTTTTATAAAAAGAGGTTTTTAGAAAATGATTTTAAAACTGTGGGGCTCGACATTAACTTGAAATCTATTTTGTAAATATTATCTTTCGAAATGAGTTTTGATAAATATTTTTGATCAATATCACATTTCGTTTTATTCTGAATTGACGTTTTGAAAATATTATTACATGATTTAATCATTGTTGGGCTATTTAAGTTACTGCCATGTCAGTAGGATTTCGTTGATCACATAAGATGTTCTATGCTTAATCCTTTGAAATTTATATTGGTTATCTATCTTAATGAGTAATTGTTTTACTGCAAAATGCTTAAATGTTTTTCGGATGTGTGTACAATTATTGACCTATATTATTATGTCGTTATTTTTTTGTCTCTCGTTAAGTTATGCCATGGTAGTTTTGTGCTCGTTCGCCTCATTGTGCAAAGTATCACGTGAGGACACTTCTCGCAAGTTTTTCTTTGGCTTAACTTGGCATTGGTATCGATGTGCATTTCGAACCTTTGTTTTGACCCTGCGATTAGTTTAGATGTTCTAATTGGTTTAGTTGCATCGAATGTTTGGACTCTGGAAATCGAAGTTATTAATTTTGTCATCAAGAAATTTGAGGAGCGATTCTCAAGAGCTGTTTACAGATTCGAATTCCGAATCTGTCCTGGTTAGAGGAAGGCGGGTTGAGTTATACTACTCAGCACCGGTGGAATAATTTTTCTCGTGAGTGTTTGCCTCGTGCGTGATTTTTTGAGTGTTATGCGTTTTACGTCAGGCTCGTTTGTGATAAATTGTAGTATCGAAGTTTCGGCTGTTAGCATTCTCATATTAGATATGGCATATTGTGAATCGGGGTTGATCAGTGTAGTAATACACTGGTGTTTTCTTTAGAGGGATCGGTGAAATACCAAATTTTATAGTGGAGCTGTGAAGGCGGTCGTGTTTCTTTGATGTCTTTGGAAAATTTTCAATTCGATTTGAGGGGAAATTCATTGTTAGGAAAATTTTAGTATTGTTGTTGATTTTGGGTTATTTCGTTAATGACGATGCAAATTGGTGGACTAAAATAATGGAGATGGACAAATATGTCAAAATGGACGAATGCACCTCTCACAGAGTGTAATGTCTAGAGAATGTTTTAAAGGAAAATTGATTTCAAATGTTAATAACTTGTTAAAGTAATTGAAATGTTTTTATCACGTAATTGTGCCCAATCATGTCATGAACATGCATTTGTAATGCCACGAATAGGATACTGCATTGAGCATTAAATATGATCACTATTTAAAAGAGAATTAAATAATATATGCATTTAGTACATTCATCACGACATTAGATGATTAGGGTTAAATGCAACTCTTTGGAGATGAGAGCTGTCATCACACTGGCGCACAATTGTGTAAAATAAATTTTATCAGTGAGACTTTTCAAGAAAAAAATGTTTTGAAAAAAAAAAACTCGCGAGTTATATTGTGAAAATAGTGTTAAAAAAAGTTGTTAAATTTCAAACGATTTTGAAATTTTTATACGGTTGGTATCTAGACAAATACTATGTGATGACGGTGGTGTTTTAAGAAAAATTGCATTGTAAGAAATTGTTCATATTGTTAGAATATTCGTACTTGATAAAGAAGAGTTATGGTTATAAGGTTGTACTCGAGGTTTATTCGTGGTGAATGCGGGAAAATATTGAGTTAGAATTAAAGAATTGTGTCAGTTTAGAGTTTATTATTTGAGGATTTTAGTTTTAAAAAAATTGGTTATGCTCTGCGTGTTCATTTACACTAAAAGATTTAAAAGAAATTTAGTTTTTACAAGTTCGATTTTTTTTTGTTTTGTTTAAAAAGTTTTGGTAACGATATGAAAATTATTTCGTAAACGAAGGGATTTTTTTTTTGCAAAAATTTATCTTTTGGGAAAGTGATGAAATTTTTGTCAGTTTGATTAAAAGTGAATTTTATGATTTTTCCAAAGAAACGATTTTATAGAAATCGTGAATTTATTTTTAAAGGTAAAATTTGGTGGTGATTTCAAATTGAGAGTGTTTTATTATATTAAACAATTTTTTTTTTCAATGGGTTAATTAATTTCGGTTGAAAGTGAAAATTAAATTTGAGGTGCCAGTAATTTCAATTTACATGTGGATTGCGTTATTATATATTTGTATTTACGAAAAGCGTTGTTCTAGAATTTTTTTGGTTTTGAGTGTAACCAATAATCCGATTGATTGCGATTTGATCTTAATGATCTACGATAGAATTCGGGGTCTTAGTGTTTCAAAATAAATGTCGAGGATGAAAAATATTGTTGTCTGAAGATTAAGATATGTATTCGTTAAAATTGGTGTGTTTTCTTACGTCTGGGTTTGAAAGGTTGATGAAATTGTTGAACTGATGTTAGTTAGTTGAACCAGGACGATTCTAGTAGTATTTAGTTTTAAGTCATTATTTGTAACAGAAATTATAAGCAGGACGACATTTTGAATTGCTGATAAGCTTTCTCATTTGAGGTAATTGGTATTTTGACCACTATAAGTTTTGTAGTGTGTAGGCGTTGAGTGATGTAATATTAATTCCAGTGAGAGTGTCAGTATGTTTTAGTTGTAGCGTTGGAGTTTGGCTTATTAAGATTTCAATTATTTTTGGGATTGCTCCTACACTTATGGTGTTGCTTGGTAGTCTTGGAGACTTGATCTGGTTATTTTGAAACTTTTCCTCGTATAGCGTGTTGGTTATGTCCCGGTTGTAAATAAATTTCTAATCCATTCACACGTGGTGTTTGAGAAGTTGATTGAAGTAGCAAATTGTTGAACCAAAAAATTTTCGCGTGTGCATGTGGTGATCATTCGAATTTTTGATCTAATTCTATCTTCGAAGTCGTAATTTAATAAGTTGGGAAGAATGTCCATAAAATTTTCAGCGTGTTTTCAGTTATTGTGGTTTACTTCGCTTTAACTCTTCTCAGTCTTATTTATGATAAGATTACCCTTAGGTAGGAGTTTTGTTTAAACTTTTGAGATTGCAGTGATGTTTTTACTTAGGCGGAATTAAGCGGTTTTTATTTTTTTATCCGTTGAGTTGTCCCTCGGCCGTGAGTAATCTTGAAAATCAGAAATTATGATGCGTATATTTTCTTTCGTTCGGTCGAGAATGCATTACTTCGTATTTTGAGTTATGTGTGAGTTTTACGTATTGTAATTGAGTTCTTATTACTTGGCTTTGTGGTAAATTCGAGGACGAATTTATAATAAGTTGGGAAGAATGTAATATCCCGTATTTTTTCATCATAGTTTTGTTGTGTTTCCGACTTAGTTTCGGATTATTAATGGTGGACTTAGCAAGTGTGAAACTTTAATTGGGGTTGTAGTTGTATATTGTATGTGTCGCATATGTCGTGTGAGTTTTCGATGGCGATTTGATTTTTATCCGGATTATAAACGATGTTGTGTTCATGTGCCTTCTAAATCTGACATATTTTGATAAAACATTTATATCTCCCAATTGAACCGTTGGATCGGGTTCATTTTTGGATATGCTGTGCGACAAAGAGTTGACTGTTGGATCCAAATTTGAGGCGATTTGGAGGCGCGATGGAGTGCGCGATCGTGCACTCGAGTGCACGAACGTGCACTATGCTGTTACGGCATTTCAGGTATTTAAATAGCCTCTTACGTTTTTAAAACCTATTTTTCATAGTCTATTGTTTTCTATCAATCCTAGCCGACTCCCTCACCCTCAAACACTCTGAAAATTCTACCATCATCCCTTATCATTAGCTTTCGCATTCGATAAGTAAGTCACGTTCGTTTCATTCGTTTATTCTATTCATTATCGTCGAATACGTTCTAAGTTAATATCCCTCATGTTGTAGCGAATTTCTAAGATTGTTGCTACATTACATCAGTAGGCTATATCCTCCTTAATCTCTATGATTCTTAACCTTGATTTCGCCAAACGGTACGTAATTGATTCTGCTTTAATCATTGTCGTCTTATCGTGTTCGTTTGTTCTAAACTGTGAACTTCCATATATTGATTCTCTGCTTATGGTTTGGTTACTTTTGAGTATTGATTATGGCATCTAAGGATTGTAGACTCTTGCATTTTGTATGTTTAAATCCTTGAACTCTTAACTGATGATTCCTCGCTTAACTTTTGTCTTTCGTTTCGGTTCTTGATGTTCTGCCGAAACTTTTATTATTGATTTTTCAAGCTTGCTTTGATTCTTACTAAGGACTTTGAATTTGTTAGGGTGTTGTTGATGAGTGGATTTTAGGTTAATAATATTGTAGGTTGTTAAGATATCTTGTTGATTTAATAAAATCTTAAGCTACGGTTTGAATTGTGTACTGTTATGTTGGTGTATTGGGTTCTTGTTATGTAGATGATGATGTGTCCCTTGTCTATTGGCTGACATGACTTTCTTTTGACTAAAGGTTCTTTAATGTCCCTGAATTGTTTTGATTAAAACCTTTTAATTCCGTAAGTTATTTATAAACTGTTTTTATAATTTATTCTAATTATTAATTTACGAAATTGTTTTCGACTTATTAATTAACAATTTAAATAATATTTTTATTTATAATTTGAATTATATTGGGAGTATATATTTTAAATTTATATTTAATATTAACCCTATTATAATTTAAATGATGTTAGAATTAATCATTTATTTTGACTATATTAAATGGGAATTGGGGATTTCATTTTAATTTGAAAGTTGTTAAGTTAGTAATATTATTTTAAGACCTAAAAATAATATTTGAGTTATTAAAAATTAAATTAATTATTATTTAATTATTAATTAGAGATTTTGGGCTTAGCATGCCAATGTGATTAAATTTATATTTTTAAACTTTTGAATTTCGTTATATAAAATTTGACAAATTGAAAACGATGATTATTTTATAATCTAAATTAATATAATTATTCGGGTAATTATATTTGATTTTGAATATCTTTTTGGTATGTCATTTTGGCTAAATTACAATTTATCCCTTGAACATATTTAAAACTTATTTGATTAAATTTTGATTGTAACTTGGGTCACTTGAAGTTAAAGCTATTGGGTTCCGTATTAAATATTGATTTATTATTTTATCAAAGTTGATTTTATAATTATAAACTATGGTTTATAATTGGATATGATTATATTTATTTTATCAAAGTGATTTTGGGAATTATTAACTCTGATTTATATTTTGATAAAATATTTTGGGTCGGGTTAGACTTGTGTCACCCGACATGTGAGGTAGCTTAGTAGTTATTGGTAATTCGGCTAACCCAATATTTGAGGAAATGAATTTAAGTTATTATTTATTTATTATTTAAAGTAATATTTTACGGAACGGATTTTAAAGCGGAAACCCAATAAATTTGGCTTATTTATTTATTTGAGTATTACATTACTTGATGTGGTTCATTTTGACTCGGGTCATTACGTGATTAACTATTCATTCTATTCTGGCTACGTTTATACTTGACTCGGTATTGTGCTAGTCCTATGTGGTGTCTGGTATTTTTAGAGTCAGGGGTTGAATGGATTTTAACTTATATATTGTTTTAGACCCGTCGACTGCTCGTGCTTCGGAGTGTACGCAGGTTAGCTATTTGCCAAGATTCACGTGGATAAGCAAGAAGTGAGTTTGTAGTGCTATTTACCACCTTATTAAGTAACACATCATATTTTAATATTATAAATGTTTTTGAATTGTTTTAAGCGATTATGGATCTGGATTGAAACGAGCTACTCGATAGGCTTTTATCGAGATTGTGTGCACCGGTAATTACTCTGGGATCGGCAAACTAAAGTCTTACTTACGCTGGTATATGATGAGGATCTGTTCCCGTCCACTTTGAGTTTATCAGTATGCTACGTTATACTTACGCTGGGATCATTTCAATACTGTTTTTTCATAATCATATTATATTAGTATAAAAGATTTTGATTTAAGGGTTTTAAACTTGATAAATGTAAATAGTATTGCGAACTCATATCAGTATATCTGACCCCTTTGTTTTCCCAAATTTTCCAGGTTTATTATTTTGAGCGAGTCTGGTGATCTCCGAATCTTTATTCCTCGGAGGTTTATTTTCATTTAATAAATTGTAAAACTACCTTTATTCTTAGACTGCAGTAGTAAACTAGAAGTCTATATTATTCTAGTCCGTTTGTCGAATTTCTCTGACTGGCTTTATTTTATGCTTTGGCATTATTATTGTTTAACCCTGTATATTTTTATTTATAGGAAGTACTTATATTTAAACTGTTAGCTTAAGTTGGAGTCTCGGTTGCCCCCGAGCATTGGATTTTTTTGCAGGTTTATATGATTGGTGGTTTTCCGCAAGACTTGCTACTGGTTTTGGTACAACCATACCCATACCCTAGCGCCGGTCGCGATCCATAAATTTGGGTCGTGACAAAACAACTCCAAACATTTCCCCATTTTAGCAATTTTAGATACAAACGTTACGAAATAAATCCAAACCTTTCACCTTTTTAGCAATTTAAGCCAAACGTTTTCAAACGTTGCGGAAAAAATTCAAGCGTTTCACCTTTTTAGCAATTCAAGCCAAACGTTTACAAACATTACGAAACAAATCCAACCGTTTCATATTTTTAGCGATTGAAGCCAAACGTTTACAAACGTTAAAGAAAAAATCCAAACGTTTCACCTTTTTAGCGATTTAAGCCGAACTTTTACAAACGTTATGAAACAAATCCAAACATTTCAAACGTTTGGCTTAAATTGCTAAAAAAGTGAAACGTTTGGTTTTGTTTCGTAATGTTTTCACCTTTTTAGCGATTTATGCCAAATGTTTGGTTTTGTTTCGTAACAATTATAAACGTTATGAAACAAAACCAAACGTTTAAAACTTTTAAAAACAAATCCGAACATTTCACATTTTTAGCGATTTAAGACAAACGTTTACAAACGTTACCAAACAAATCCAAACGTTTCCCCATTTTAGCGATTTCAGCCAAACATTTTCAAACGTTACGAAACAAATCCAAGCGTTTCCCCTTTTTAGCAATTTATGCCAAACGTTTACAAAACATTATGAAACAAATACAAACGTTTCCCCATTTGAGCGATTTAAGCCAAACATGTATAAACGTTACGAAACAAGTCCAAACGTTTCACCTTTTTAGCAATTTATGCCAAACGTGAAACTTTTGGATTTATTTCGTAACATCTTAACGTTTATAAACGTTTGGCTTAAATCGCTAAATATATGAAACGTTTGGATTTATTTCGTAATGTTTGTAAACGTTTGGGTTAAATACCTAAAAATGTGAAATGTTTGGATTTTTTTCATAACGTTTGTAAACATTTGGCTTAAGTCGCTAAAAAGATGAAACGTTTGGATTTGTTTGGCAACGTTTGTCGTAAATCGCTAAAATGGTGAAATGTTAGGATTTGTTTAGCAACGTTTGTACACGTTTGGCTTAAATCGCTAAAATAGGGAAACGTTTGTATTTGTTTCGTAACGTTTGTAAATGTTTGACTTAAATCGCTAAAAAGGTGAAACGTCTGGATTCGTTTCGTAACGTTTATAAATGTTTGGCTTAAATCGCTAAAGAGGTGAAACGTTTGGATTTGCTTTGTAACATTTGTAGACGTTTGGCTTTAATTTCTAAAAAGGTAAAACGTTTTGTTTAGTCTCGCAACGTTTGTACACGTTTGGCTTAAATGGCTAAAATGGGGAAACGTTTGGATTTGTTTCGTAACGTTTGTAAACGTTTGGCTTCAATCAATAAAAAGGTGAAACGTTTGGATTTGTTTCGTAATGTTTGTAAATGTTTGGCTTAAATCGCTAAAAAGGTGAAACGTTTGGATTTATTTTGTAACGTTTCTAAACGTTTGTCATAAATCGCTAAAAAGGTGAAATGTTTGGTTTTGTTTCATAATGTTTGTAAATGTTTGGTTTTGTTTTGTCACGTTTGTAACCATTTGGCTTAAATCGCTAAAAAGGTGAAACGTTCAGATTTGTTTCATAACATTTGTAAACATTTGGCTTAAATCGCTAAAAAGGTGAAACGCTTGGATTTGTTTCATAATTAAAGTTTGGCATAAGTCTCTAAAAAGGTGAAACGTTTGGTTTTGTTTCGAAACGTTTGTAAACGTTTGGCTTAAATTGCTAAAAAGGTGAAACGTTTTGTTTTGTTTCGTAACGTTTGTAAATGTTACGAAACAAAACCAAACATTTAAAACGTTATGAAACGAATCCAAATGTTTCACATTTTTAGCGATTTAAGCCAAATGTTTACAAACTTTACGAAACAAATCCAAACATTTCCCCATTTTAGCAATTTAAGCCAAACCTTTACAAAGGTTATGAAACAAATCCAAGCGTTTCAACATTTTAGCAATTTAAGCCAAACATTTATTAACATTACGAAAAAAAACCAAACGTTTCACCTTTTTAGCGATTTAAGCCACATGTTTACAAACATTACGAAACAAATCCAAATGTTTCATCTTTTTAGCGATTTATGGCAAACGTTTACAAAAGTTACGAAACAAATCCAAACGTTTCTCCATTTTAGCGATTTAAGCAAAACGTGCATAAACTATTGGTTTTATTTCGTAATTTTGTAAACGTTTGGCTTAAATCACTAAAAAGGGGAAACGTTTGGATTTGTTTCGTAACGTTTGTAAACGTTTGGCTTGAATCGCTAAAAATGTGAAACGTTTGGTTTTGTTATGTAACGTTTGTAAACGTTTGGCTTAAATTGCTAAAAAGGTGAAACGCTTGGATTTGTACCGTAACGTTTGTAAACGTTTGGCTTAAATTGCTAAAAAGGCGAAATGTTCGGTTTCGTTTTGTAATTTTGTGAACGTTTGGCTTAAATCACTAAAAAGGTGGCTTAAATCGTTAAAAAGGTGAAATATTTGGATTTGCTTCGTAACATTTTAAACGTTTGGTTTCAATCGCTAAAAATGTGAAACGTTTGGATTTGTTTTGTAACGTTTTAAACATTTGGATTAAATCGCTAAAAAGGTGAAACGTTTGGATTTTTTTGGCAACGTTTGTAAACGTTTGGCGTAAATTGCTAAAATGGTGAAACGTTTGGATTTATTTCGTAACGTTTGTACACGTTTGGCTTAAATCGCTAAAATGGTGAAACGTTTGGATTTGTTTCGTAAAGTTTTTAAATGTTCGACTTAAATCGCTAAAAAGGTGAAACGTTTGGATTTGTTTAGTAACGCTTGGCTTAAATCGCTAAAGAGGGGAAACCTTTGGATTTGTTTCGTAACGTTTGTAGACGTTTGGCTTTAATTGCTAAAAAGGTAAATAGTTTGGTTTTGTTTCGTAACGTTTGTACACGTCTGGCTTAAATCGCTAAAATGGGGAAACGTTTGGATTTGTTTCGTAACGTTTGTAAACGTTTGACTTCAATCAATAAAAAGGGGAAAGGTTTGGATTTGTTTCGTAACGTTTGTAAACATTTATCTTAAATCACTAAAAAGGTGAAATGTTTGGATTTATTTCGTAATATTTCTAAACGTTTGGCATAAATCGCTAAAAAGGTGAAACGTTTGGTTTTGTTTCGTAATGTTTGTAAATGTTTGGTTTTGTTTTGTAACGTTTGTAAACATTTGACTTAAATCGCTAAAAAGGTGAAACGTTCAGATTTGTTTCGAAACGTTTGTAAACATTTGGCTTAAATCAATAAAAAGGTGAAACATTTGGATTTGTTTCGTAATAAACGTTTGGCTTATGTCTCTAAAAAGGGGAAATGTTTGGCTTTGTTTCGTAACGTTTGTAAACGTTTGGCTTAAATTACAAAAAAGGTGAAACGTTTTGTTTTGTTTCGTAACGATTGTAAATGTTACGAAGCAAAACCGAACATTTAAAACGCTACGAAACAAATCCAAATGTTTCACTTTTTTAGCGATTTAAGCCAAACGTTTACAAACTTTACGAAACAAATCCAAACGTTTCCCCATTTTAACAATTTAAGCCAATCCCTTACAAAGGTAACGAAGCAAATCCAAGCGTTTAAACTTTTTAGCAATTTAAGCCAAACATTTATTAACATTACGAAACAAAGCCAAACATTTCACCTTTTTAGCAATTTAAGCCACATGTTTACAAACATTACAAAACAAATCCTAATGTTTCACCTTTTTAGCGATTTAAGCTAAACGTTTACAAAAGTTACGAAACAAATACAAACGTTTCCCCATTTTAGCGATTTAAGCCAAACGTTTATAAACGTTTGGATTTATTTCGTAATTTTGTAAACGTTTGCCTTAAATCGCTAAAAAGGTGAAACGTTTCGATTTGTTTCGTAACGTTTGTAAACGTTTGGCTTGAATCGCTAAAAATATGAAATGTTTGGTTTTGTTCTGTAACGATTGTAAACGTTTGGCCTAAATTTCTAAAAAGGTGAAACGCTTGGATTTGTTTCGTAATGTTTGTAAACGTTTGGCTTAAATTGCTAAAAAGGTGAAACATTCGGTTTTGTTTCGTAAATTTGTAAACGTTTGGCTTAAATCACTAAAAAGGTGGCTTAAATCGCTAAAAAGGTGAAACGTTTGGATTTGTTTCGTAACGGTTTAAACGTTTGGATTAAATCACGAAAAAGGTACAACGTTTGGGTTTGTTTCGTAACGTTTGTAAACGTTTGGCTTAAATTGCTAAAAAGGTGAAACGTTTGGATTTGTTTTGGAACGTTTACACACGTTTGGCTTAAATCACTAAAAAGTGTTTCACCTTTTTAGCAATTTAAGCCAACCGTTTACAAACGTTATGAAACAAATCCAAGCTTTTCACCTTTTTAGCAATTTAAGCTAAACGTTTAGAAACATTACGGAACAAAACCAAATGTTTCACATTTTTAGCGATTTTGGCCAAACGTTTACAAACGTTACGAAACAAATCCAAACGTTTCACCTATTTAGCAATTTAAGCCAAACGTTTACAAACGTTACAAAATAAATGCAAGCGTTTCACCTTTCTAGAAATTTAAGCTAAACGTTTACAAATGTTACGAAACAAAACCAAACATTTCTCCTTTTTAGAGATTTAAGCTAAACTTTTACAAAGGTTACGAAACAAATCCAAACGTTTCACCTTTTCAGCGATTTAAGCCAAACGTTTACAAATATTACGAAACAAATCCAATCCAAACGTTTCCCCATTTGAGCTATTTAAGCCATACGTTTATAAACGTTTTGTAAATCCAAACGTTTGTAAATGTTTGGATTTGTTTTGTATCGTTTGTAAACGTTTGGCTTGAATCGCTAAAATGGGGAAACGCTTGGATTTGTTTCGTAATGTTTGTAAACGTTTGGCTTAAATCGCTTAAATGGGAAAACATTTGGATTTGTTTCGTAATTTATGTAAACGTTTGGCTTAAATCGCTAAAAATGTGAAACGTTTTGTGTTGTTCTGTAACGTTTGTAAACGTTTGGCTTAAATCGCTAAAAAGGTAAAATGTTTGGATTTGTTTCGTAACGTTTACAAACGTTTGGCTTAAATCACTAAAAAGGTGAAATGTTTGATTTTGTTTTATTACGTTTATAAACGTTTGACATAAATCGTTAAAAATGTGAAACGTTTGGTTTTGTTTCGTAACGTTTGGAAACGTTTGGCTTAAATTGCTAAAAAGATGAAACGCTTGGATTTGTTTGGTAATGTTTGTACACGTTTGGCTTAAATTGCTAATATGGGGAAACGATTGAATTTGTTTCGTAACGTTTGTAAACGTTTGACTTAAATCGCTAAAAAGGCGAAACGTTTGGACTTGTTCTAAATGTTTGTAAACGTTTGGGTTAAATTGCTAAAAAGGTGAAATGTTTGGATTTGTTTCGTAACGTTTGTAAACGTTTTGCTTAAATCGCTAAAAAGGTGAAACACTTGCATTTGTTTCGTAACGTTTGTAAACGTTTGGCTTAAATCGCTAAAGTGGGAAAACGGTTGGATTTGTTTTATAACGTTTATAAACGTTTGACTTAAATCGCTAAAAAGGGGAAACATTTTTTTTTGTTTCGTAACGTTTGTAAACGTTTGGCTTAAATCGCTAAAAAGGTGAAACGTTTGGTTTTATTTCGTAACGTTTATAAACGTTTGGCTTAAATTGCTAAAAAGGCGAAACATTTTGTTTTGCTTTATAACATTTCTAAACGTTTGGCTTAAATCGCTAAAAAGGTGAAACGTTCGGTTTTGTTTCGTAGTGTTTGTAAACGTTTGGCTTAAATCGCTAAAAAGGTGAAATGCTTGGATTTGTTTCGAAATGTTTGATAACGTTTGACTTAAATTGCTAAAAAGAGAAAACGTTTGGATTTTTTTGTAACGCTAGTAAACGTTTGGCTTATATTGCTAGAAAGGTTATGTTTTGATTTGCTTCTTAACGTTTGTAAATGTTTGGCTTAAATCGCTAAAATGGGGAAACGTTTGCATTTGTTTAATAACGTTTTAAACGTTTGACCTAAATCGCTAAAATGGGGAAACGTTTGTATTTGTTTCGTAACGTTTGTAAATGTTTGGATTAAATCGCTAAAAAGGTGAAACGTACGGATTTGTTTTGTAGCGTTTTAAACGTTTGGTTTTGTTTCATAACCTTTATAAATGTTTGGCTTAAGTCGCTAAAAAGGTGATATGTTTGGATTTGTTTCGTAATGTTTTAAACGTTTGGTTTTGTTTCGTAACGTTTGGATTTGTTTCGTAACATTTGTAAACGTTCGGCTTAAATCGCTAAAATGGTGAAACGTTCGAATTTGTTTCGTAACGTTTGTAAACATTCGGAAACAAAACCAAACGTTTAGATAGTTATGAAACAAATCCAAATGTTTCACCTTTTTAGCGATTTAAACCAAACGTTTACAAAATGTTATGAAACAAAACCAAATGTTTCCCCTTTTTAGCGATTTAAGCCAAACGTTTACAAACGTTACGAAACAAATCAAAACGATTCACCTTTTTAGCAATTTAAACCAAACGTTTACAAACATTACGAAACAAATCCGAACGTTTCCCCTTTATAAATATTTAAGCCAAACGTTTACAAACGTTAGGAAACAAATCCAAACGTTTCATCTTTTTAGCGATTTAAGCCAAGCGTTTACAAACGTTACGAAACAAATCAACCGTTTCACCTTTATAGTGATTGAAGCCAAACGTTTACAAATGTTACGAAATATATCCAAACGCTTCGAAACAAATCCAAATGTTTAAAACATTACGAAACAAATCCAAATGTTTTGAAACGTTTGTAAATGTTCGGCTTCAATCGCTAAAAAGGTGAAACGTTTGGATTTATTTTATAACGTTTGTAAACGTTTGGCTTAAATCGCTAAAAAGGGGAAACGTTTGGATTTGTTGCGTAACGTTTGTAAAAGTTTGGCTTAAATCGCTAAAAAGGCGAAACGTTTGGATTTGTTCCGTAACATTTGTAAACGTTTGGCTTGAATCGCTAAAAAAGGTGAAACGTTTGGTTTTCTTTCATAACGTTTGTAAACATTTGGTTTTGTTTCGTAACGTTTGTAAATGTTTAGCTTAAATCGCTCAAATAGGTGAAATGTTTGGTTTTATTTCATAAAGTTTGTAAACGTTTGGATTGAATCGCTGAAACATTTGGATTTGTTTCATAATGTTTGTAACCGTTCGGCTTAAATCGCTAAAAGGGTGAAACGTTTGGATTTATTTTGTAACGTTTGTAAATGTTTGGCTTAATTTGTTAAAAAGGTGAAACGCTTGGATTTGTTTCGTAAGGTTTTTAAACGTTTGGCTTAAATCGCTATAAAGGTGAAATGTTTAGTTTTGTTTCATAACGTTTGTAAACGTTTGACCTAAATTTTTATAAAGGTGAAATACTTGGATTTGTTTCATAACATTTACAAACATTTGGTTTTGTTTCGTAACGTTTGTAAATGTTTGGCTTAAATCGCCAAAAAGTTGAAACGTTTGGATTTGCTTCGTATGATTTTAAACGTTTGGATTTGTTTCGAAATATTTGTAAACGTTTGGTTTCAATCACTAAAAAAGGTGAAACGGTTGGATTTGTATAGTGTCGTTAGTAATCGTTTGGCTTAAATTGCTAAAAAGGTGAAACGTTTGGATTTGTTTCGTAACGATTGTAAAAGTTTTGCTTGAATTGCTAAAAAGGAGAAACTTTTTGATTTGTTTTGTAACGTTTGTAAACATTTGGCTTAAATTGCTAAAAAGATGAAACGTTTGAATTTGTTTCGTAATGTTTGTAAACGTTTGGCTTAAATTGCTAAAAAGGTGAAACATTTGGTAATGTTTCATAACGTTTGTAAACGTTTTGCTTCAATCGATAAAAATTGGAAACATTTGGTTTTGTTTCGTAATGTTTGTAAACGTTTGGCTAAAATTGCTAAAAATGTGAAACGCTTGGATTTGTTTCGTAGCGTTTGTAAACGTTTGGCTTAAATCGCTAAAAAGAGTGAAACGTTTGGATTTGTTTCATAACGTTTTAAACGTTAGGTTTTGTTTCGTAATATTTGTAAACATTTGGCTTAAATTGCTAAAACGGTAAAACGCTTGGATTTATTTCGTAAGGTTTGTAAGCGTTTGGCTTGAATTGCTAAAAAGGTGAAACGTTTGGATTTGTTTCGTAACGTTTGTAAACGTTTGGCTTAAATAGCTAAAAATGTAAAACGTTTGGATTTGTTTTGTAATGTTTTTAATGTTCGGTTTAGTTTCATAACGTTTGCAAACGTTTGGCTTAAATTGCTAAAAAGGTGAAACATTTAGTTTTTTTGTAACGTTTTAAACATTTGGTTTTTTTGGTAACATTTGTAAACGTTTGGCACAAATTTCTAAAAAGGCGAAACGTTTGGTTTTGTTTTGTATCATTTGTAAACGTTTTGCTTAAATCGCTAAAAGGTGAAACATTTGGATTTGTTCCGTAGCGTTTGTAAACGTCTGGGTCAATCGCTAAAAAGGGGAAACGTTTGGAGTTGTTTTGTAGCATTTGTAAACGTTAGGCTTCAATCGGTAAAACTGTGAAACGTTTGGTTTTGCTTCGTGTCGTTAGTAATCGTTTGGCTTCAATTGCTAAAAAGGTGAAACGCTTGGATTTGTTTCGTAACATTTTTTAACGTTTCGCTTAAATCGTTAAAAAGGTGAAATGTTTGGTTTTGTTTCGTAACCTGTGTAAACGTTTGGCTTAAATTGCTATAAAAGGGAAATGCTTGGATTTGTTTCCTAACGTTTGTAAACGTTTGGCTTTGTTTCGTAACGATTGTAAATATGTGGCTTAAATCGCTAATAAGGTGAAACGTTTGGATTTGCTTCGTAACATTTTAAACGTTTGGATTTGTTTCGAAACGTTTCGTTTTGTTTCGAAACATATTTCAACGTTTGGTTTCAATCACTAAAAAGGTGAAACGTTTGGATTTGTTTCGTAATGTTTGTAAACGTTTGGCTTAATTCGCTAAAAAGGTGAAACGCTTGGATTTGTTTCTTAAATTTTGTAAACGTTTGGCTTAAATCGCTAAAAAGGTGACACTTTCTGATTTATCTCATAACCTTTGTAAACGTATGGCTTAAATAGTTAAAAAAGTGAAATGTTTGGATTTTTTCGTAACGTTTGTATACGTTTGGTTTAAATAGCTAAAAAGGTGAAACATTTGGATTTGTTTCGTAAAGTTTCTAAACGTTTGGCTTAAATTGCTAAATAGGTGAAACGCTTGGTATTGTTTCGTAATGTTTTAAATTTTTGGTTTTGTTTCGTAACGTTTGTCAACGTTTGGCTTAAGTTGCTAAAAAGGTGAAACGTTTGGATTTGTCTCGTAACGTTTGTAAACGTTTGGCGTAAATCGCTAAAAAGGTGAAATATTTGCATTTGTTTCGCAACGTTTATAAAGGTTTGGCTTAAATTGCTAAAAAGGTGAAACGCTTGGATTTGTTTCGTAACATTTTAAACGTTTTGTTTTGTTTCGTAATGTTTGTAAAAGTTTGGCTTGAATCGCAAAAAAGGTGATGCGTCCTATTTTGTTTTGTAACGTTTGTAAACGTTTGGCTTAAATCGCTAAAAAGGTGAAACGTTTATATTTATTTCGTAACATTTGTAAACGTTTGGCTTAAATCGCTAAAAAGGTGAAACGTTTGGATTTGTTTCGTAACTTTTTTAAACGTTTGGTTTAAATCGCTAAAAAGGTTAAACGCTTGGATTTGTTTCGTAACGTTTGTAAACTTTTGGCTTACATCGCTAAAAGGGTGAAACGTTTGGATTGCTTTCGTAAAGTTTGAAAACGTTTGCCTTAAATTGCTAAAAAGGTGAAACGTATGGATTTGTTTGGTAACGTCTGTAAACGTTTGGCTTAAATCACTAAAAAGGTGAAACGTTTGGTTTTGTTTTGTAACGTTTGTAAACGTTTGGCTTAAATCGCTAAAAAGGGGAAACGGTTGGATTTGTTTCGTAACGTTTGTAAACGTTTGTTTTAAATCGCTAAAAGGTGAAACTTTTGGATTTTTTTCGTAACGTTTGGCTTAAATTTCTAAAAACGGTTTCGTAACGTTTCAAATGTTTGGATTAGTTTCCTAACGTTTATAAACGTTTGGCTTAAATCGCTAAAAAGGTGAAACATTTGGATTCGTTTCGTAACGTTTGTAAAAGTTTGGCTTAAATCGCTAAAAAGGTTAAACGTTTGGCTTAAATCGCTAAAAAGGGGAAACGTTTGGATTTGTTTCGTAACGTTTGTAAACGTTTGGCTTAAATCGCTAAAGAGGGGAAACGTTTGGATTTAAATTGCTAAAAGGTGAAATGTTTGGATTTATTTTGTAACGTTTGTAAACGTTTGGCTTAAATCGCTAAAGAGGTGAAATGTAATACCCCGTGTTTTTCCGGCTTGTTATAATGAATTTTCCGATGTGTTTTGAGTAAACTTTGGTGAGTTGGTTTCCAAAAATCTTGAATTGGTATTCTTAGACCTTGTATTGATGTTAGATCTTATCTTCGACTTGATTTAGGATTGGTTCAAATTGGTTTTTTAATTGTGACAACTTCATTGAGCCTTGTTTTGTATCTTATATGTTTCACATGTGTCGTGCGGGTATTTGATATTGATTTGATTTGTTTCCGGTTAATTATAGTAGATGTGTTTGTGCACTTTTCAAATCTGTCATGCTTTAGTAAAACGTCCATATCTCCCAATTGCACTATCGGATCGGGCCGCCATTCGGATATGTTGTTCCTAAGAGGATTTGCTAAAATCTGGTTGGTTAAGATCGGTTTTGGATATCACGGGCGCGATCTACATGTCGCGGGAGCGACGAGGGAGCTGCTAGGTTTTGCGAAGTATATAAATAGACCCCTAACTCGACCTAGTCCTCCTCCTTTCGACTCATAAACCCTAAAAACGCTCTTATTCACTAAAAATACTCTATTTCATCATTCTATTATGTCTACATGCAATTCCTATCAATTACAACGTGATTTAATCTTCTAGTTACGAAATCTATGCGATTTGTGGAAGCGTGTTCTTCGTTGGTGGTTTGGTGAATCAATTAAATTTGGTCCAGACCTTCATACCTTGGTTAATTACCTCTATTAGCATCTCATTTATCATATTTAAGTAATGGGTCCTCTCTTTTTAATTTATGGTTTCGTTGTTGTACGATTGTTGTGTAAAATCGCATGATTTAAGGTTTTTTTTATTGAAACCATATGAACGGTGGGTTGTGATTTATAATCTGATTTGGTATGAATAAAATAATGTTACGGACATGTATATTCTTATGTTACATGAATTGGAAACTATTGGGCAAGATAAATCAATGTTAGGGTTAATTCTTGCATTTTATGAGTTCGATTTGAATTGTTGTTTTGCGTTGATGTTGAATCTGATTTGACTTGATATTAATTGAATATATATGCCGGGTTACTGACCTTAACTATTGGGATCTATCAAACACTTTTCATATAATAATTCGTGTTAGGCGATTTTGCGTAGAATGGTGAATTCATGGGTTATGAGCATTGTTATCGCTTTATTATTTTGAGATGACTTACCTACTGTTCTAGGATGAGTAAAATGATGTTTTTATTGTTTATAATTAGTTTTTATATGTTTGGCTTAAGTTTCTAAAAAGGTGAAACTGCGGATTTGTTTCGTAACGTTTGTAAAGGTTTGACTTAAATTGCTAAAAAGGTGAAACATTTGGATTTGTTTCATAACCTTTGGAATCGTTTGGCTTAAATCGCTAAAAAGGTGAAACATTTGGATTGATTTCGTAGCGTTTGTAAACCTTTGGCTTAAGTAGCTAAAAAGGTTAAACCTTTGGATTTGTTTCGTAACGTTTGTAAACGTTTGGCTTAAATTGCTAAAAAGGTGAAACGCTTGGATTTGTTTCATAACGTTTGTAAACGTTTGGCTTAAATTGCTAAAAAGGTGAAACGCTTGGATTTGTTTCGTATCGTTTGTAAACAATTGGCTAAAATTGCTAAAAAGGTGAAACCCTTGTTTTGTTACGTAGCGTTTGTAAACGTTTGGCTTAAATCGCTAAAAATGAGAAACGTTTTGATTTGTTTTGTAATGTTTTAAACGTTTGGTTTTATTTCGTAACGTTTGTAAACATTTGGCTTAAATCGCTAAGAAGGTGAAACGTTTGGATTTGTTTCGTAGTGATTGTAAACGTTTGGCCTAATTCGCTAAAAAGGTGAAACGTTTGGATTTATTTTGTAACTTTTGTAAACATTTGGCTTATATCGCTAAAAAGGGGAAATGTTTGGATTTGTTTCGTAACGTTTTTAAAAGTTTGGCTTAATTCGCTAAAAAGGTGAAACGTTTGGATTCGTTTCGTAACGTTTGTAATGTTTGGCTTAAATCGCTAAAAATGTGAAACGTTTGTATTTGTTTTGTAACGTTTATAAACGTTTGGCTTATATTGCTAAAAAGGGGAAACGCTTGGATTTGTTTCGCTGCGCTTGTAAACGTTTTGTTTTGTTTCGTAACGTTTGTAAACATTTGGCTTAAATCGCTAAAAATGTGAAACGTTTGGATTTTTTTCGTAACGTTTTAATCATTTGATTTTGTTCCGTAACGTTTGTAAACATTTGGCTTAAATCGCTAAAAAGGTGAAATGCTTGGATCGTTTCGGAGCGCTTGTAAATGTTTGGTTTTGTTTCGTAACGTTTGTAAACATTTGGCTTATATAGCTAAAAATGTGAAACATTTGGATTTGTTTGGTAATGTTTTAAACATTTGGTTTTGTTTCGTAATGTTTGTAAACGTTTTGCTTAAATCGCTAAAAAGGTGAAACGTTTGGATTTGTTTCGTAGTAATTGTAAACGTTTGGCTTAAATCGCTAAAAAGATGAAATGCTTGGATTTATTTTGTAACTTTTGTAAACGTTTGGCTTATATCGCTAAAAAGGGGAAATGTTTGGATTTGTTTCGTAACGTTTGTAAAAGTTTGGCTTAATTCGCTAAAAGGTGAAACGTTTGGATTTATTTCGTAACGTTTGTAAACGTTTGGCTTAAATTGCTAAAAAGGTGAAACGCTTGGATTTGTTTCGTAACGTTTGTAAACGTTTGGCTTAAATTGCTAAAAAGGTGAAACGCTTGGATTTGTTTCGTATTGTTTGTAAACAATTGGCTAAAATTGCTAAAAAAGTGAAACCCTTGTTTTGTTACGTAGCGTTTGTAAACGTTTGGCCTAAATCGCTAAAAATGAGAAACGTTTGGATTTGTTTCGTAATGTTTTAAACGTTTCGTTTTATTTCATAACGTTTGTAAACATTTGACTTAAATCGCTAAGAAGGTGAAACGTTTGGATTTGTTTCGTAGTGATTGTAAACGTTTGGCTTAATTCGCTAAAAAGGTGAAACGTTTGGATTTATTTTGTAACTTTTGTTAACATTTGGCTTATATCGCTAAAAAGGGGAAATGTTTGGATTTGTTTCGTAACGTTTTTAAATGTTTGGCTTAATTCGCTAAAAAGGTGAAACGTTTGGATTCGTTTCGTAACGTTTGTAATGTTTGGCTTAAATCACAAAAAATGTGAAACGTTTGTATTTGTTTTGGAACATTTATAAACGTTTGGCTTATATTGCTAAAAAGGGGAAACGCTTGGATTTGTTTCGCTGCGCTTGTAAACGTTTGGTTTTGTTTCGTAACGTTTGTAAACATTTAGCTTAAATCGCTAAAAATGTGAAACATTTGGATTTTTTTCGTAACGTTTTAATCATTTGATTTTGTTCCGTAACGTTTGTATACATTTGGCTTAAATCGCTAAAAAGGTGAAATGCTTGGATTAGTTTCGGAGCGCTTGTAAACGTTTGGTTTTATTTCGTAACGTTTGTAAACATTTGGCTTATATAGCTAAAAATGTGAAACGTTTGGATTTGTTTGGTAATATTTTAAACGTTTGGATTTGTTTGGTAATGTTTTAAACGTTTGGTTTTGTCTCGTAATGTTTGTAAACGTTTTGCTTAAATCGCGAAAAAGGTGAAACGTTTGGATTTGTTTCGTAGTAATTGTAAACGTTGGTTTAAATCGCTAAAAAGGTGAAATATTTGGATTTATTTTGTAACTTTTGTAAACGTTTGGCTTATATCGCTAAGAAGGGGAAATGTTTGGATTTGTTTCGTAACGTTTGTAAAAGTTTGGCTTAATTCGCTAAAAAGGTGAAACGTTTGGATTTGTTTCGTAACGTTTGTAAATGTTTGGTTTAAATTGATAAAAAGGTGAAACGCTTGGATTTGTTTCGTAACGTTTGTAAACATTTGGCTTAAATTGCTAAAAAAATTTTGGATTTGTATTGTAACCTTTGTAAACGTTATAAAACAAATCCAATCCAAACGTTTCCCTATTTTAGCGATTTAAGCCAAATGATTTGTTTCATAACCTTTGTAAACGTTTGGCTAAAATTGCTAAAAAGGTGAAACGTTTGGATTTGTTTCATAACGTTTGTAAACGTTTGGCTTATATAGCTAGAAACGTTTGGATTTTTTCGTAACGTTTAAAACGTTTGGCTTAAATTGCTAAAATGGGTAAACGTTTGGATTTGTTTTGTAACATTTGTAAACGTTTTGCTTAAATCGTTAAAAATGTGAAATGTTTGGATTTGTTTCGTAACGTTTGTAAGCGTTTGGCTTAAATCGCTAAAATGGGAACGTTTGAATTTGTTTTGTAACGTTTGTAAACGTTTTGCTTAATTTGCTAAAATGCGAAAAGTTTGGATTTGTTTTGTAACGTTTAAAAATGTTTGGCTTAAATCGCTAAAAAGGTAAAACGTTTGGATTTGTTTCGTAACGTTTGTAAACGTTTGGCTTAAATCGTTAAAAAGGTGAAACGTTTGGATTTGTTTCGTAACGTTTGTAAATGTTTGGCTTAAATCGCTAAAAATGTGAAACGTTTGGATTTGTTTTGTAACGTTTATAAATGTTTTGCTTAAATTGCTAAAAAGGTGAAACACTTGTATTTGTTTCGTAGCGCTTGTAAACGTTTGGTTTTGGTTCGTAACGTTTGTAAATATTTGGCTTAAATCGCTAAAAATATGAAACGTTTGGATTTGTTTCGTAATGCTTTAATCATTTGATTTTGTTCTTTAACGCTTGTAAACGTTTGTCTTAAATTGCTAAAAATGTGAAAATCTAGGATTTGTTTCGTGACGTTTATAAACGTTTGGCTTAAATTGCTAAAAAGGCGAAACATTTGGATTTGTTTCGTAACGTTTGTAAATGTTTGGCTTAAAGTGCTTAAAAGGTGAAACATTTGGATTTGTTTCGTGACGTTTGTAAACGTTCGGCGTAAATTGCTAAAAAGGTGAAACATTTGGATTTGTTTCGTAACGTTTATAAACGTTTGGCCTAAATTGCTAAAACGGTGAAACATTTAGATTTGTTTTTTAGCGTTTGTAAACGTTTGGCTTCTATCGCTAAAAAGGTGAAACGTTTGGATTTGATTCGTAACATTTTTAAATGTTTGACTTAAATCGCTAAGAAGGTGAAACGCTTGGATTTGTCTCGTAACGTTTGTAAACGTTTGGCTTAAATCACTAAAAAGGAAAAACGTTTTGATTTTTTTCATAACGATTGTGAATGTTTAGCTTAAATTGCTAATAGGATGAAACGCTTGGATTTGTTTCATAACGTTTGTAAACGTTTGGCTTAAATTGCTATAAAGGTGCACTGCTTGGATTTGTTTCGTAATGTTTGTAAACGTTTTGCATAAATTGCTAAAAAGGTGAAACGCTTAGATTTATTTCGTAAAGTTTGTTAACGTTTGGCTTAAATTGTTAGAAAGGTGAAAAATTTGGATTTGTTTCGTAACCTTTGTAAACGTTTGGCTTAAATCGCTAAAAAGGGGAAACGTTTGGATTTGTTTTATACGTTTGTAAAAGTTTTGCTTCAATCGCTAAAAAGGTGAAATGTTTGGATTTGTTTCGTAACGTTTGTAAACGTTTGCCTAAAATTTCTAAAAAGGGGAAACGCTTGGATTTGTTTCGGAACATTTATAAATGTTTTGCTTAAATTTCTAAAAAGGTGAAACGATTGGATTTGTTTCATAAGGTTTGTAAACGTGAGGCTTAAATTGCTATAAAGATGAAAATGTTTGTAAACGTTTGGCTTAGATCGCTAAAAATGGGAAACGTTTGGAATTGTTTCGTAATGTTTTAAACGTTTGGTTTTGTTTCGTAATGTTTGTAAATGTTTGGCTTAAATCGCCAAAAAGGTGAAATGTTTGGATTGGTTTCGTAACGTTTGTAAACGTTCCGCTTAAATTTCTAAAAAGGTGAAACGTTTGGTTTTGTTTCGTAACGTTTGAAAACGTTCGGCTTAAATCGCTAAAAAGGTGAAACGTTTGGATTTGTTTCGTAACGTTGGTAAACGTTTGGCTTAAATTGCTAAAAAGGTGAAAGACTTGGATTTGTTTTGTATGGTTTGTAAACATTTGGCTTAAATTCGTATAAATGGGAAACGTTTGGATTTGTTTCAGAACATTTCTAAATAATTTGCTTAAATTTATAAAAAGGTGAAACACTTGGATTTGTTTTGTAACATTTGTAAACGTTTGGCTTAAATTGCTAAAAAAGTGAAACGCTTGGTTTTGTTACGTAACGTTTGTAAAGGTTTTGCTTAAATCGCTAAAAATGTGAAATGTTTGGATTTGTTTCGAAACGTTTTAAACGTTTGGCTTTGTTTTGTAACGTTTGTAAACATTTGGCTTAAATCTCTAAAAAGGTTAAACATTTAGATTTGTTTCGTAATGTTTGTAAACGTTTGGCTTAAATTGCTAAAAAGGTGAAACGCTTCGATTTGTTTCATAACGTTTGTAAACGTTTGGCTTAAATTACTAAAAAGGTGAAATGCTTGGATTTGTTTCGGAACGTTTGTAAAAGTTTGGCTTAAATTGTTAAAAATAAAACGCTTGGATTTATTTCGTAAAGTTTGTAAACGTTTGGCTTGAATTGCTAAAAAGGTGAAACGTTTGAATTTGTTTCGTAACGTTTTAGACTTTTAGTTTTTTTTCGCAATGTTTGTAAACGTTTGGCTTAAATCGTTAAAAAGGTGAAACGTTTGGATTTGTTTCGCAACGTTTGTAAACGTTTGGCTTAAATCGTTAAAAATGTGAAACGTTTGGATTTGTTTCCTAACGTTTGTAACTGTTTGGCTTAAATTGTTAAAAAGGCAAAACGTTTGGATTTGTTTAGTAACGTTTGCCAACGTTTGCCTTAAATCGCTAAAAAGGTGAAACTTTTGGATTTGTTTCGTAATGTTTGTAAACGTTTCGCTTAAATCGCTAAAAACGTGAAGCGTTTGGATTTGTTTTGTAGCGTTTGTAAACGTTTGGCTTAAATCGCTAAAAAGGTGAAACGTTTGGATTTGTTTCGTATTGTTTATAAACCTTTGGCTTAAATCGCTAAAAAGGTGACACGTATGGAATTGTTTCGTAACGTTTGTAAACGTTTGGCTAAAATTGCTAAAAAGGTGAAACGCTTGGTTTTGTTTCGAACGTTTGTAAACATTTGGTTTAAATTGTTTAATATTGGAAACGTTTGGATTTGTTTCATAACGTTTGTAAACATTTTGATTCAATCGCTAAAAATGTCAAACGTTTGAATTTGTTTCGTAACGTTTGTAAACGTTTGGCTTAAATTGTTAAAAAAGGTAAAACGTTTGGATTTTGTTTCGTAACGTTTTAAACGTTTGGCTTAAATCTCTAAAATGGGGAAACATTTGGATATGTTTCGTAACGTTTGTAAACGTTTGGCTTAAATCGCTAAAAAGGTGAAACATTTGGTGTTGTTTCGTAACGTTTGTAAATGGTTTGCTTAAATTGCTAAAAAGGAGAAACGCTTGGATTTGTTTCGTACGTTTGTAAACGTTTGGCTTAATTGCTAAAAAGGTGAAACAAAGGATTTGTTTTGTAACGTTTGTAAACGTTTGGATTTGTTTCGTAACGTTTTTAAATGTTTGGCTTAAATCGCTAAAAAGGAGAAACGTTTGGATTTGTCTCGTAACGTTTGTAAACGTTTGGCGTAAATCGCTAAAAAGGTGAAATGTTTGCATTTGTTTCGCAATGTTTACAAAGGTTTGGCTTAAATTGCTAAAAAGGTGAAACGCTTGGATTTGTTTCATAACGTTTTAAACGTTTGGTTTTGTTTTGTAATGTTTGTAAAAGTTTGGCTTGAATCGCAAAAAAGGTGATACGTCCTGTTTTGTTTTGTAATGTTTGTAAACGTTTGGCTTAAATCACTAAAAAGGTGAAACGTTTTGATTTATTTCGTAACGTTTGTAAACGTTTTTTTTTAAATCGCTAGAAAGGTGAAACGTTTAGATTTGTTTCGTAACGTTTTTAAACGTTTGGTTTAAATCGCTAAAAAGATTAAACGCTCGGATTTGTGTCGTAACGTTTGTAAACTTTTGGCTTAAATCGCTAAAAAGGTGAAACGTTTGGATTTGTTTCGTAAAGTTTGTAAACGTTTGGCTTAAATTGCTAAAAAGGTGAAACATTTGGATTTGTTTGGTAACGTCTGTAAACGTTTGGCTTAAATCACTAAAAAGGTGAAACGTTTGGTTTTGTTTTGTAACGTTTGTATATGTTTGGCTTAAATCGCTAAAAAAGGGGAAACGTTTGGATTTGTTTCGTAACGTTTGTAAACGTTTGTTTTAAATCGCTAAAAGGTGAAACGTTTGGATTTTTTTCGTAACGTTTGTAAAAGTTTGGCTTAAATTGCTAAAAACGGTTTCGTAACGTTTCAAATGTTTGGATTAGTTTCCTAACGTTTATAAACGTTTAGCTTAATTCGCTAAAAAGGTGAAACATTTGGATTTGTTTCGTAATGTTTGTAAACGTTTGGCTTAAATCGCTAAAAAGGTTTAAACGTTTGGCTTAAATCGCTAAAAAGGTGAAACGTTTGGATTTGTTTCGTAATGTTTGTAAACGTTTGGCTTAAATCGCTAAAGAGGTGAAACGTTTGGATTTAAATTGCTAAAAGGTGAAATGTTTGGATTTATTTTGTAACGTTTGTAAACGTTTGGCTTAAATCGCTAAAAAGGTGAAATGTAATACCCCGTGTTTTTCCGGCTTGTTATGATGAATTTTCCGATGTGTTTTGAGTAAGGTGAGTTGGTTTCCAAAAATCTTGAATTGGTATTCTTAGACCTTGTATTGATGTTAGATCTTATCTTCGACTTGATTTAGGATTGGTTTGGATTTGTTTTTTAATTGTGACACCTTCATTGAGCCTTGTTTTGTATCTTATATGTTTCACATGTGTCGTGCGGGTATTTGATATTGATTTGATTTGTTTCCGGTTAATTATAGTAGATGTGTTTGTGCACTTTTCAAATATGTCATGCTTTAGTAAAACGTCCATATCTCCCAATTGCACTGTCGGATCGGGCTGCCGTTCGGATATGTTGTTCCTAAGAGGATTTGCTAAAATCTGGTTGGTTAAGATCGGTTTTGGATATCACGGGCGCGATCTACATGTCGCGGGAGCAACGAGGGTGCTGTTAGGTTTTGCGAAGTATATAAATAGACCCCTAACTCGACCTAGTCCTCCTCCTTTCGACTCATAAACCCTAAAAACGATCTTATTCACTGAAAATACTCTATTTCATCATTTTATTATGTTTACATGCGATTCCTATCAATTACAACGTGATTTAATCTTCTAGTTACGAAATCTATGCGATTTGTGGAAGCGTGTTCTTCGTTGGTGGTTTGGTGAATCAATTGAATTTGGTCCAGACCTTCATACCTTGGTTCAATACCTCTATTAGCATCTCATTTATCATATTTAAGTAATGGGTCCTCTCCTTTTAATTAATGGTTTCGTTGTTGTATGATTGTTGTGTAAAATCGCATGATTTAAGGTTTTTTTATTAAAACCATATGAACGGTGGGTTGTGATTTATAATATGATTTGGTATGAATAAAATAATGTTAAGGACATGTATATTCTTATGTTACATGAATTGGAAACTATTAGGCATGATAAATCAATGTTAGATTTAATTCTTGCATTTTATGAGTTCGATTTGAATTGTTGTTTTGCGTTGATGTTGAATCTGATTTGACTTGATATTAATTGAATATACATGTCGGGTTATTGATCTTAACTATTGGGATCTATCAAACACTTTTCATATAATAATTCGTGTTAGGCGATTTTGCGTAGAATGGTGAATTCATGGGTTATGAGCATTGTTATCGCTTTATTATTTTGAGATGACTTACCTATTGTTCTAGGATGAGTAAAATGATGTTTTTATTGTTTATAATCAGTTTTTACATGTTTGAAACCTTAGGAGTATGTTTTGGCATGTTTAGGCAATTTCTAGCGAAATTGCGCTATTGTATAAATTGGTATTTCTGACATGTGATAGGATCAGAAATAAAATGATATTTTATGTTTATATGAGATGTAGTAATGATCTATTAGGAATTGTAATGTTGATTCATGTTGTGTTGGTTCATATTTGCTTTGTTTGCAAAATTAGCTAGTTTTACGCTAATATGCCATGTTTTCGGATTCGATGTGTTGTGAGACTTAAGATTAGTTTTGAACTCATAATGTATCTCAAGGCATGTTTATAATATGATGCAAGGTGTTTAGCTTATGGTTCATGTTTGAGTTTAGTTATGGGCTAATTTCCATGTATGCTAGTTTGGCCTAATTTTTGTGAAAGGCATGTTTATGATTTATAATTATTTGGCTATGGTATAAATATGTTTATGAATTATGCAAGGGCTGTTGTGTATTGATTTATGGCTTGTTTATAAGTGTTTGTCCTTTAGGATCTTGTATCAAACTCTGGGTGGGCATTTTGCCATATTTAACTATTGGATGGTTTCCTTGTTCCCTTGTTTTCAAAAGCGATTCTTTGGGTTATTCAAATATTTTCCGGATTTAAACTTTGGTTTTACTTTGGGTTGATGACTGGTTTGGGTTAGACTTGGGTCGCCCAATTTGTGAGAAGAAGTTTGGAAGTTGTTATAACTCAGTTTACTCACCACTTTGGATTTTAACTTGGTTTACTGTTTTTAACTAAGTTATTTATTTTGTAATCCGGACTATGTTTTTCAACGTGGGAACTAATGTTGTTTGATTTTGGATTATATATTGTATTTGGCTATTGTGTTTGCTTTGCCTTGTGGTTTGAAATACTAGTCCTTTGTGGTGTCTAGTATTCTGAGAGTTAGGGGATAATTTGATTTTAACCTAAACTTTGTTTCTAGACTCGTCGACTGTTCGTGCTTCGAAGTCAGATCATGTTTAGTTGCTTGCCAGGTTTTCACGTGGATTCGAAAACAGTGAGTTTGTACTTACTATTTACCACTTTATTAAATCAGTGGTTATTTTAGTATCTATATATTATATACGTACTATTGCAAATTGTTTTTCAATTATGGCTCTTAGTTGGAACATGCTACCTAATGGGCTTCATTAGGACTGCGTGCGCACCGGTATTGATCTAGATAAGGTATGTGATATGTGGAGGTAACTCGGTGTAACCATAGTTCTCGGGAGCAGTAGAGTAACTCGGTGTAGCTCAGCTCTCGGGACTCTGGATATGGAATAAGAGTGGACGGTGGTAACAAACGTTCGAAACAAAACCAAGCGTTTCACCTTTTTACCAATTTTGGCCAAACGTTTACAAACGTTACGAAACAATTCCATACGTTTCACCTTTTTAGCGATATAAGCCAAAGGTTTACAAACGATACAAAACAAATCCAAACGTTTCACCTTTTTAGCGATTTAAGCCAAACGTTTACAAACGCAACGAAACAAATCCAAACGTTTCACGTTTTTAGCGATTTATGCCAAACGTTTACAAACGCAACGAAACAAATCCAAACGTTTCACGTTTTTAGCGATTTAAGCGAAACGTTTACAAACGTTATGAAAGAAAGCCAAACGTTTCACCTTTATAGCGTTTTAAGCCGAACGTTTACAAACGTTACGAAACAAAAACGAATGTTTGCCCTATTTAGCGATTTAAACTAAACGTTTACAAATGTTACGAAACAAATCTAAACGTTTTACCTTTGTAGCGATTTAAGCCGAACGTTTACAAACGTTACTAAACAAATCTAAATATTTTCCTTTTTTAGCAATTTTTGCCAAACGTATACAAACATTATGAAACAATCCAAATGTTTCCCCTTTTTAGCAATTGAAGCCAAACGTTTACAAACGTTACGAAACAAATCCAAACGATTCACCTTTTTAGCGATTTAAGCCCGATGTTTACAAACGTAACGAAAACCCAAACGTTTCACCTTTTTAGCGATTTAAACCAAATGTTTACAAAGGTTATGAAACAAATCCAAATGGTTCATATTTTTAGCAAGTTAAGCCAAACGTTTACAAGCGTTACGAAACAAATCCAAGCGTTTCACCTTTTTAGCAATTTAAGCCAAACCTTTACAAACGTTACGAAACAAATCCAAACGTTTCACCTTTTTAGTAATTTAAGCCAAGCGTTTACAAACGTTAAGAAACAAATCCAAGCTTTTCACTTTTTTAGTAATTTAAGCCAAGCGTTTACAAACGCTACGCAACAAATCCAAGCGTTTCACCTTTTTAGCGATTTAAGCCTAATGTTTACAAATGTTACGAAACAAAACCAAACGTTTAAAACGTCACGAAACAAATCCAAACGTTCCATAATTTTAGCGATTTAAGCCAAACCTTTACAAACATTACGAAACCAAACCAAACGTTTAAAACGTTACGATACAAATCCGAACGTTTCACATTTTTATTTAAGCCAAACCTTTACAAACGTTACGAAACAAATCCAAGCGTTTCACCTTTTTAGAGATTTAAGCCTAATGTTTACAAACGTTTCGAAATAAAACCAAACGTTTAAAACGTTACGAAACAAATCCAAACGTTTCACATTTTCAGCAATTTAAGCCAAACCTTTACAAACGTTACGAAACCAAACCAAACGTTTAAAATGTTACGAAACAAATCCTAACGTTTCACATTTTTAGCGATTTAAGCCAAAAGTTTATAAACGTTACGAAACAAATCCAAGCGTTTCACCTTTTTAGCAATTTAACCCAAACGTTTACAAACGTTACGAAATAAATCCAAGCGTTTCACCTTTTTAGCAATTTTATCCAAACATTTACAAACGTCCCGAAACAAATCCAAGCGTTTCACCTTTATAGCAATTTAAGCCAAACGTTTACGAACGTTATGAAATAAATCTAAGCGTTTCACCTTTTTAGCGATTGAAGCCAAGCATTTAGAAACGTTACAAACTATTCCAAACATTTCACCTCTTTAGCGATTAAAGCAAAACGTTTATAAACGCTACGAAACAAATCCAAACGTTTCCCCTTTATAGAAATTTAAGCCAAACGTTTACAAACGTTACGAAACAAATCAAATCGTTTCACCTTTTTAGCAATTTAAGCCAAACGTTAGGAAACAAATCCAAACGTTTCACCTTTTTAGCGATTTAAGCAAAATGTTTACAAACGATACGAAATAAATCCAAACGTTTCGCCTCTTTAGCGATTTAAGCCAAACGTTTACAAACGTTACGAAACAAATCCAAACGTTTCATCTTTTTAGCGATTTAAGCCAAACGTTTACAAACGTTCTGAAAAACGTCCAAACGTTTCGCCTTTATAGCGATTTAAGCCAAACGTTTACAAACGTTACGAAACAAATCCAAACGTTTCACCTTTTTAGCAATTTAAGCCAATCGTTTACAAACGTTACGAAACAAAACCAAATGTTAAAAATGTTACGAAACAAATCCAAACGTTTCACATTTTTAGCGATTTAAGCCAAACCTTTACAAACGTTACGAAATAAACCAAGCATTTCACCTTTTTAGCATTTGAAGCCAAACGTTTACAAACATTATGAAACAAATCCAAGCGTTTCACCTTTTTAGCAATTTAAGCCAAACGTTTACAAACATTCTGAAACAAATCCAAGCGTTTCACCTTTTTAGCAATTTAAGCCAAACGTTTACAAACATTCTGAAACAAATCCAAGCGTTTCACCTTTTTAATAATTTAAACCAAACATTTACAAACGTTACGAAACAAATACAAAAGTTTCACCTTTTTAGCGATTGAAGCCAAACGTTTACAAATGTTACGCAACAAATCCAAACGTATCCCCTTTTTAGTGATTTAAGCTAAACGTTTACAAAAGTTACGAAACAGAATCCAAACGTTTCACCTTTATAGCGATTTAAGGCAAACGTTTACAAAGGTTATGAAACAAATCCAAATGTTTCAAGTTTTTAGCAAGTTAAGCCAAACGTTTACAAACGTTGCGGAACAAATCCAAGCGTTTCCCCTTTTTAGCAATTGAAGCCAAACGTTTACAAATGTTTTGAAACAAATCCAAGCGTTTCACCTTTTTAGTAATTTATGCCAAGCGTTTACAAACGTTACGAAACAAATCCAAGCGTTTCACCTTTTTAGCAATTTAAGCCAAACGTTTACAAACGCTACGAAACAAATCCAAATACTTCCCCTGTTTAGCGATTTAAAACAAACGATAACAAACGTTACGAAACAAAACCAAATATTTTAAACGTTACGAAAAAAATCCACACGTTTCACATTTTTTGCAATTTAAGCCAAACCTTTACAAACAGTACGAAACAAAACCAAACGTTTCACCTTTTTATAGATTTAAGCCTAATGTTTACAAACGTTTCGAAACAAAACCAAACATTTAAAACATTACGAAAGAAATACAAACGTTTTACATTTTTAGCGATTTAAGCCAAACCTTTACAAACGTTATGAAACCAAACCAAACGTTTAAAATGTTATGAAACAAATCCGAACATTTCACATTTTTAGCGATTTAAGACAAACCTTTACAAACGTTACGAAACAAAACCAAGCGTTTCACCTTTTTAGCAATTTAACCCAGACGTTTACAAACGTTACGAAACAAATCAAAGCGTTTCACCTTTTTTGCAGTTTTATCCAAACATTTACAAACGTTCCAAAACAAATCCAAGCGTTTCACCTTTTTAGCAATTTAAGCCAAACGTTTACGAACGTTATGAAATGAATCTAAACGTTTCACCTTTTTAGCAATTGAAGCCAAACATTTAGAAACGTTACAAACAATTCCAAACGTTTCACCTCTTTAGCGATTAAAGCAAAATGTTTATAAACGCTACGAAACAAATCCAAACGTTTCCCCTTTATAGCATTTTAAGCCAAACGTTTACAAACGTTATGAAACAAATCAAATCGTTTCACCTTTTTAGCAATTTAAGCCAAATGTTAGGAATCAAATCCAAACGTTTCACCTTTTTAGGAATCAAAGCGAAATGTTTACAAACGTTTCGCCTCTTTAGCGATTTAAGCCAAACGTTTACAAACGTTACGAAAAAATCCAAACGTTTCATCTTTTTAGCGATTTAAGCCAAACGTTTACAAACGTTCTGAAACACATCCACACATTTCGCCTTTATAGCGATTTAAGCCAAACGTTTACAAACGTTGCGAAACAAATCCAAACGTTTCACCTTTTTAGCAATTTAAGCCAATCTTTTACAAACGTTACGAAACAACACCAAATGTTAAAAACGTTACGAAACAAATCCAAACGTTTCACATTTTTAGCGATTTAAGCCAAACCTTTACAAACGTTTCGAAATAAACCAAGCATTTCACCTTTTTAGCATTTGAAGCCAAACGTTTACAAACATTATGAAACAAATCCAAGCGTTTCACCTTTTTAGCAATTTAAGCCAAACGTTTACAAACATTCTGAAACAAATCCAAGCGTTTCACCTTTTTAGCAATTTAAGCCAAACGTTTACAAACATTCTGAAACAAATCCAAGCGTTTCACCTTTTTAATAATTTAAACCAAACATTTACAAACGTTACGAAACAAATACAAAAGTTTCACCTTTTTAGCGATTGAAGCCAAACGTTTACAAATGTTACGCAACAAATCCAAACGTATCCCCTTTTTAGTGATTTAAGCTAAACGTTTACAAAAGTTACGAAACAGAATCCAAACGTTTCACCTTTATAGCGATTTAAGGCAAACGTTTACAAAGGTTATGAAACAAATCCAAATGTTTCAAGTTTTTAGCAAGTTAAGCCAAACGTTTACAAACGTTGCGGAACAAATCCAAGCGTTTCCCCTTTTTAGCAATTGAAGCCAAACGTTTACAAATGTTTTGAAACAAATCCAAGCGTTTCACCTTTTTAGTAATTTATGCCAAGCGTTTACAAACGTTACGAAACAAATCCAAGCGTTTCACCTTTTTAGCAATTTAAGCCAAACGTTTACAAACGCTACGAAACAAATCCAAATACTTCCCCTGTTTAGCGATTTAAAACAAACGATAACAAACGTTACGAAACAAAACCAAATATTTTAAACGTTACGAAACAAATCCACACGTTTCACATTTTTTGCAATTTAAGCCAAACCTTTACAAACGTTACGAAACAAAACCAAACGTTTCACCTTTTTAGAGATTTAAGCCTAATGTTTACAATCGTTTCGAAACAAAACCAAACGTTTAAAACGTTACGAAACAAATCCAAACGTTTTACATTTTTAGAGATTTAAGCCAAACCTTTACAAACGTTATGAAACCAAACCAAACGTTTAAAATGTTATGAAACAAATCCGAACGTTTCACATTTTTAGCGATTTAAGACAAACCTTTACAAACGTTACGAAACAAAACCAAGCGTTTCACCTTTTTAGCAATTTAACCCAGACGTTTACAAACGTTACGAAACAAATCAAAGCGTTTCACCTTTTTTGCAGTTTTATCCAAACATTTACAAACGTTCCAAAACAAATCCAAGCGTTTCACCTTTTTAGCAATTTAAGCCAAACGTTTACGAACGTTATGAAATGAATCTAAACGTTTCACCTTTTTAGCAATTGAAGCCAAACATTTAGAAACGTTACAAACAATTCCAAACGTTTCACCTCTTTAGCGATTAAAGCAAAATGTTTATAAACGCTACGAAACAAATCCAAACGTTTCCCCTTTATAGCATTTTAAGCCAAACGTTTACAAACGTTATGAAACAAATCAAATCGTTTCACCTTTTTAGCAATTTAAGCCAAATGTTAGGAATCAAATCCAAACGTTTCACCTTTTTAGGAATCAAAGCGAAATGTTTACAAACGTTTCGCCTCTTTAGCGATTTAAGCCAAACGTTTACAAACGTTACGAAAAAATCCAAACGTTTCATCTTTTTAGCGATTTAAGCCAAACGTTTACAAACGTTCTGAAACACATCCACACATTTCGCCTTTATAGCGATTTAAGCCAAACGTTTACAAACGTTGCGAAACAAATCCAAACGTTTCACCTTTTTAGCAATTTAAGCCAATCTTTTACAAACGTTACGAAACAACACCAAATGTTAAAAACGTTACGAAACAAATCCAAACGTTTCACATTTTTAGCGATTTAAGCCAAACCTTTACAAACGTTTCGAAATAAACCAAGCATTTCACCTTTTTAGCATTTGAAGCCAAACGTTTACAAACATTATGAAACAAATCCAAGCGTTTCACCTTTTTAGCAATTTAAGCCAAACGTTTACAAACATTCTGAAACAAATCCAAGCGTTTCACCTTTTTAGCAATTTAAGCCAAACGTTTACAAACATTCTGAAACAAATCCAAGCGTTTCACCTTTTTAATAATTTAAACCAAACATTTACAAACGTTACGAAACAAATACAAACGTTTCACCTTTTTAGCGATTGAAGCCAAACGTTTACAAATGTTACGCAACAAATCCAAACGTATCCCCTTTTTAGTGATTTAAGCTAAACGTTTACAAAAGTTACGAAACAGAATCCAAACGTTTCACCTTTATAGCGATTTAAGGCAAACGTTTACAAAGGTTATGAAACAAATCCAAATGTTTCAAGTTTTTAGCAAGTTAAGCCAAACGTTTACAAACGTTGCGGAACAAATCCAAGCGTTTCCCCTTTTTAGCAATTGAAGCCAAACGTTTACAAATGTTTCGAAACAAATCCAAGCGTTTCACCTTTTTAGTAATTTATGCCAAGCGTTTACAAACGTTACGAAACAAATCCAAGCGTTTCACCTTTTTAGCAATTTAAGCCAAACGTTTACAAACGCTACGAAACAAATCCAAATACTTCCCCTGTTTAGCGATTTAAAACAAACGATAACAAACGTTACGAAACAAAACCAAATATTTTAAACGTTACGAAACAAATCCACACGTTTCACATTTTTTGCAATTTAAGCCAAACCTTTACAAACGTTACGAAACAAAACCAAACGTTTCACCTTTTTAGAGATTTAAGCCTAATGTTTACAATCGTTTCGAAACAAAACCAAACGTTTAAAACGTTACGAAACAAATCCAAACGTTTTACATTTTTAGAGATTTAAGCCAAACCTTTACAAACGTTATGAAACCAAACCAAACGTTTAAAATGTTATGAAACAAATCCGAACGTTTCACATTTTTAGCGATTTAAGACAAACCTTTACAAACGTTACGAAACAAAACCAAGCGTTTCAACTTTTTAGCAATTTAACCCAGACGTTTACAAACGTTACGAAACAAATCAAAGCGTTTCACCTTTTTTGCAGTTTTATCCAAACATTTACAAACGTTCCAAAACAAATCCAAGCGTTTCACCTTTTTAGCAATTTAAGCCAAACGTTTACGAACGTTATGAAATGAATCTAAACGTTTCACCTTTTTAGCAATTGAAGCCAAACATTTAGAAACGTTACAAACAATTCCAAACGTTTCACCTCTTTAGCGATTAAAGCAAAATGTTTATAAACGCTACGAAACAAATCCAAACGTTTCCCCTTTATAGCATTTTAAGCCAAACGTTTACAAACGTTATGAAACAAATCAAATCGTTTCACCTTTTTAGCAATTTAAGCCAAATGTTAGGAATCAAATCCAAACGTTTCACCTTTTTAGGAATCAAAGCGAAATGTTTACAAACGTTTCGCCTCTTTAGCGATATAAGCCAAACGTTTACAAACGTTACGAAAAAATCCAAACGTTTCATCTTTTTAGCGATTTAAGCCAAACGTTTACAAACGTTCTGAAACACATCCACACATTTCGCCTTTATAGCGATTTAAGCCAAACGTTTACAAACGTTGCGAAACAAATCCAAACGTTTCACCTTTTTAGCAATTTAAGCCAATCTTTTACAAACGTTACGAAACAACACCAAATGTTAAAAACGTTACGAAACAAATCCAAACGTTTCACATTTTTAGCGATTTAAGCCAAACCTTTACAAACGTTTCGAAATAAACCAAGCATTTCACCTTTTTAGCATTTGAAGCCAAACGTTTACAAACATTATGAAACAAATCCAAGCGTTTCACCTTTTTAGCAATTTAAGCCAAACGTTTACAAACATTCTGAAACAAATCCAAGCGTTTCACCTTTTTAGCAATTTAAGCCAAACGTTTACAAACATTCTGAAACAAATCCAAGCGTTTCACCTTTTTAGCAATTTAAGCCAAACGTTTACAAACATTCTGAAAGAAATCCAAGCGTTTCACCTTTTTAATAATTTAAACCAAACATTTACAAACGTTACGAAACAAATACAAACGTTTCACCTTTTTAGTGATTGAAGCCAAACGTTTACAAATGTTACGCAACAAATCCAAACGTATCCCCTTTTCAGTGATTTAAGCTAAACGTTTACAAACGTTACGAAACAGAAACCAAACATTTCACCTTTATAGCGATTTAAGGCAAACGTTTACAAAGGTTATGAAACAAATCCAAATGTTTCAAGTTTTTAGCAAGTTAAGCCAAACATTTACAAACGTTGCGGAACAAATCCAAGCGTTTCCCCTTTTTAGCAATTGAAGCCAAACGTTTACAAATGTTTCGAAACAAATCCAAGCGTTTCACCTTTTTAGTAATTTATGCCAAGCGTTTACAAACGTTACGAAACAAATCCAAGCGTTTCACCTTTTTAGCAATTTAAGCCAAACGTTTACAAACGCTACGAAACAAATCCAAATACTTCCCCTTTTTAGCGATTTAAAACAAACGATAACAAACGTTACGAAACAAAACCAAATATTTTAAATGTTACAAAAAAATCCAAACGTTTCACATTTTTAGCAATTTAAGCCAAACCTTTACAAACGTTACGAAACAAAACCAAACGTTTCACCTTTTTAGAGATTTAAGCCTAATGTTTACAATCGTTTCGAAACAAAACCAAACGTTTAAAACGTTACGAAACAAATCCAAACGTTTTACATTTTTAGAGATTTAAGCCAAACCTTTACAAACGTTATGAAACCAAACCAAACGTTTAAAATGTTATGAAACAAATCCGAACGTTTCACATTTTTAGCGATTTAAGACAAACCTTTACAAACGTTACGAAACAAAACCAAGCGTTTCACCTTTTTAGCAATTTAACCCAGACGTTTACAAACGTTACGAAACAAATCAAAGCGTTTCACCTTTTTTGCAGTTTTATCCAAACATTTACAAACGTTCCAAAACAAATCCAAGCGTTTCACCTTTTTAGCAATTTAAGCCAAACGTTTTCGAGCGTTATGAAATGAATCTAAACGTTTCACCTTTTTAGCAATTGAAGCCAAACATTTAGAAACGTTACAAACAATTCCAAACGTTTCACCTCTTTAGCGATTAAAGCAAAATGTTTATAAACGCTACGAAACAAATCCAAACGTTTCCCCTTTATAGCATTTTAAGCCAAACGTTTACAAACGTTATGAAACAAATCAAATCGTTTCACCTTTTTAGCCATTTAAGCCAAATGTTAGGAATCAAATCCAAACGTTTCACCTTTTTAGGAATCAAAGCGAAATGTTTACAAACGTTTCGCCTCTTTAGCGATTTAAGCCAAACGTTTACAAACGTTACGAAAAAATCCAAACGTTTCATCTTTTTAGCGATTTAAGCCAAACGTTTACAAACGTTTCTGAAACACATCCACACATTTCGCCTTTACAGCGATTTAAGCCAAACGTTTACAAACGTTGCGAAACAAATCCAAACGTTTCACCTTTTTAGCAATTTAAGCCAATCTTTTACAAACGTTACGGAACAACACCAAATGTTAAAAACGTTAAGAAACAAATCCAAACGTTTCACATTTTTAGCGATTTAAGCCAAACCTTTATAAACGTTTCGAAATAAACCAAGCATTTCACCTTTTTAGCATTTGAAGCCAAACGTTTACAAACATTATGAAACAAATCCAAGCGTTTCACCTTTTTAGCAATTTAAGCCAAACGTTTACAAACATTCTGAAACAAATCCAAGCGTTTCACCTTTTTAGCAATTTAAGCCAAACGTTTACAAACATTCTGAAACAAATCCAAGCGTTTCACCTTTTTAATAATTTAAACCAAACATTTACAAACGTTACGAAACAAATACAAACGTTTCACCTTTTTAGCGATTGAAGCCAAACGTTTACAAATGTTACGCAACAAATCCAAACGTATCCCCTTTTTAGTGATTTAAGCTAAACGTTTACAAAAGTTACGAAACAGAATCCAAACGTTTCACCTTTATAGCGATTTAAGGCAAACGTTTACAAAGGTTATGAAACAAATCCAAATGTTTCAAGTTTTTAGCAAGTTAAGCCAAACGTTTACAAACGTTGCGGAACAAATCCAAGCGTTTCCCCTTTTTAGCAATTGAAGCCAAACGTTTACAAATGTTTCGAAACAAATCCAAGCGTTTCACCTTTTTAGTAATTTATGCCAAGCGTTTACAAACGTTACGAAACAAATCCAAGCGTTTCACCTTTTTAGCAATTTAAGCCAAACGTTTACAAACGCTACGAAACAAATCCAAATACTTCCCCTGTTTAGCGATTTAAAACAAACGATAACAAACGTTACGAAACAAAACCAAATATTTTAAACGTTACGAAAAAAATCCACACGTTTCACATTTTTTGCAATTTAAGCCAAACCTTTACAAACGTTACGAAACAAAACCAAACGTTTCACCTTTTTAGAGATTTAAGCCAAATGTTTACAATCGTTTCGAAACAAAACCAAACGTTTAAAACGTTACGAAACAAATCCAAACGTTTTACATTTTTAGAGATTTAAGCCAAACCTTTACAAACGTTATGAAACCAAACCAAACGTTTAAAATGTTATGAAACAAATCCGAACGTTTCACATTTTTAGCGATTTAAGACAAACCTTTACAAACGTTACGAAACAAAACCAAGCGTTTCAACTTTTTAGCAATTTAACCCAGACGTTTACAAACGTTACGAAACAAATCAAAGCGTTTCACCTTTTTTGCAGTTTTATCCAAACATTTACAAACGTTCCAAAACAAATCCAAGCGTTTCACCTTTTTAGCAATTTAAGCCAAACGTTTACGAACGTTATGAAATTAATCTAAACGTTTCACCTTTTTAGCAATTGAAGCCAAACATTTAGAAACGTTACAAACAATTCCAAACGTTTCACCTCTTTAGCGATTAAAGCAAAATGTTTATAAACGCTACGAAACAAATCCAAACGTTTCCCCTTTATAGCATTTTAAGCCAAACGTTTACAAACGTTATGAAACAAATCAAATCGTTTCACCTTTTTAGCAATTTAAGCCAAATGTTAGGAATCAAATCCAAACGTTTCACCTTTTTAGGAATCAAAGCGAAATGTTTACAAACGTTTCGCCTCTTTAGCGATTTAAGCCAAACGTTTACAAACGTTACGAAAAAATCCAAACGTTTCATCTTTTTAGCGATTTAAGCCAAACGTTTACAAACGTTCTGAAACACATCCACACATTTTGCCTTTACAGCGATTTAAGCCAAACGTTTACAAACGTTGCGAAACAAATCCAAACGTTTCACCTTTTTAGCAATTTAAGCCAATCTTTTACAAACGTTACGGAACAACACCAAATGTTAAAAACGTTAAGAAACAAATCCAAACGTTTCACATTTTTAGCGATTTAAGCCAAACCTTTATAAACGTTTCGAAATAAACCAAGCATTTCACCTTTTTAGCATTTGAAGCCAAACGTTTACAAACATTATGAAACAAATCCAAGCGTTTCACCTTTTTAGCAATTTAAGCCAAACGTTTACAAACATTCTGAAACAAATCCAAGCGTTTCACCTTTTTAGCAATTTAAGCCAAACGTTTACAAACATTCTGAAACAAATCCAAGCGTTTCACCTTTTTAATAATTTAAACCAAACATTTACAAACGTTACGAAACAAATTCAAACGTTTCACCTTTTTAGCGATTGAAGCCAAACGTTTACAAATGTTACGCAACAAATCCAAACGTATCCCCTTTTTAGTGATTTAAGCTAAACGTTTACAAAAGTTACGAAACAGAATCCAAACGTTTCACCTTTATAGCGATTTAAGGCAAACGTTTACAAAGGTTATGAAACAAATCCAAATGTTTCAAGTTTTTAGCAAGTTAAGCCAAACGTTTACAAACGTTGCGGAACAAATCCAAGCGTTTCCCCTTTTTAGCAATTGAAGCCAAACGTTTACAAATGTTTCGAAACAAATCCAAGCGTTTCACCTTTTTAGTAATTTATGCCAAGCGTTTACAAACGTTACGAAACAAATCCAAGCGTTTCACCTTTTTAGCAATTTAAGCCAAACGTTTACAAACGCTACGAAACAAATCCAAATACTTCCCCTGTTTAGCGATTTAAAACAAACGATAACAAACGTTACGAAACAAAACCAAATATTTTAAACGTTACGAAAAAAATCCACACGTTTCACATTTTTTGCAATTTAAGCCAAACCTTTACAAACGTTACGAAACAAAACCAAACGTTTCACCTTTTTAGAGATTTAAGCCTAATGTTTACAAACGTTTCGAAACAAAACCAAACGTTTAAAACGTTACGAAACAAATCCAAACGTTTTACATTTTTAGCGATTTAAGCCAAACCTTTACAAACGTTATGAAACCAAACCAAACGTTTAAAATGTTATGAAACAAATCCGAACGCTTCACATTTTTAGCGATTTAAGACAAACCTTTACAAACGTTACGAAACAAAACCAAGCGTTTCACCTTTTTAGCAATTTAACCCAGACGTTTACAAACGTTACGAAACAAATCAAAGCGTTTCACCTTTTTTGCAGTTTTATCCAAACATTTACAAACGTTCCAAAACAAATCCAAGCGTTTCACCTTTTTAGCAATTTAAGCCAAACGTTTACGAGCGTTATGAAATGAATCTAAACGTTTCACCTTTTTAGCAATTGAAGCCAAACATTTAGAAACGTTACAAACAATTCCAAACGTTGCACCTCTTTAGCGATTAAAGCAAAATGTTTATTAACGCTACGAAACAAATCCAAACGTTTCCCCTTTATAGCATTTTAAGCCAAACGTTTACAAACGTTATGAAACAAATCAAATCGTTTCACCTTTTTTGCAATTTAAGACAAATGTTAGGAATCAAATCCAAACGTTTGACCCTTTTAGGTTCAAAGCCAAATGTTTACAAACGTTTCGCCTCTTTAGCGATTTAAGCCAAACGTTTACAAACGTTACGAAAAAATCCAAACGTTTCATCTTTTTAGCGATTTAAGCCAAACGTTTACAAACGTTCTGAAACACATCCACACATTTCGCCTTTACAGCGATTTAAGCCAAACGTTTACAAACGTTGCGAAACAAATCCAAACGTTTCACCTTTTTAGCAATTTAAGCCAATCTTTTACAAACGTTACGGAACAACACCAAATGTTAAAAACGTTAAGAAACAAATCCAAACGTTTCACATTTTTAGCGATTTAAGCCAAACCTTTATAAACGTTTCGAAATAAACCAAGCATTTCACCTTTTTAGCATTTGAAGCCAAACGTTTACAAAAATTATGAAACAAATCCAAGCGTTTCACCTTTTTAGCAATTTAAGCCAAACGTTTACAAACGTTACGAAACAAATACAAATGTTTCACCTTTTTAGCAATTTAAGCCAAACGTTTACAAATGTTACGCAACAAATCCAAACGTATCCCCTTTTTAGTGATTTAAGCTAAACGTTTACAAACGTTACGAAACAGAATCCAAACGTTTCACCTTTTTAGCGATTCAAGGCAAATGTTTACAAAGGTTATGAAACAAATCCAAATGTTTCAAGTTTTTAGCAAGTTAAGCCAAACGTTTACAAACGTTGCGAAACAAATCCAAGCGTTTCACCTTTTTAGCAATTGAAGCCGAACGTTTACAAATGTTTCGAAACAAATCCAAGCGTTTCACCTTCTTAGTAATTTATGCCAAGCGTTTACAAACGTTACGAATAAATCCAAGCGTTTCACCTTTTTAGCAATTTAAGCCAAACGTTTACAAACGCTACGAAACAAATCCAAACATTTCCCCTTTTTAGCGATTTAAAACAAACAATAACAAAGGTTACGAAACAAAACCAAATATTTTAAACGTTACGAAAAAAATCCAAACGTTTCACATTTTTAGCAATTTAAGCCAAACCTTTACAAACATTACGAAACAAAACCAAACGTTTCACCTTTTTAGAGATTTAAGCCTAATGTTTACAAACGTTTTGAAACAAAACCAAACGTTTAAAATGTTACGAAACAAATCCAAACGTTTTACATTTATAGCGATTTAATCCAAACCTTTACAAACGTTATGAAACCAAACCAAACGTTTAAAATGTTATGAAACAAATCCGAACGTTGCGCATTTTTAGCGATTTAAGACAAACCTTTACAAACGTTACGAAACAAAACCAAGCGTTTCACCTTTTTAGCAATTTAACCCAGACGTTTACAAACGTTGCGAAACAAATCAAAGCGTTTCACCTTTTTAGCAGTTTTATCCAAACATTTACAAACGTTCCAAAACAAATCCAAACGTTTCACCTTTTTATCAATTTAAGCCAAACGTTTACGAACGTTATGAAATGAATCTAAACGTTTCACCTTTTTAGCAATTGAAGCCAAAAATTTAGAAACGTTACAAACAATTCCAAACGTTGCACCTCTTTAGCGATTAAACCAAATGTTTATAAACGCTACGAAACAAATCCAAGCGTTTCCCCTTTATAGCATTTTAAGCCAAACGTTTACAAACGTTATGAAACAAATCAAATCGTTTCACCTTTTTAGCAATTTAAGCCAAATGTTAGGAATCAAATCCAAACGTTTCACCTTTTTAGGAATCAAAGCCAAATGTTTACAAACGTTTCGCCACTTTAGCGATTTAAGCCAAACGTTTACAAACGTTACGAAAAAATCCAAACGTTTCATCTTTTTAGCGATTTAAGCCAAACGTTTACAAACGTTCTGAAACACTTCCACACATTTCGCCTTTATAGCGATTTAAGCCAAACGTTTACAAACGTTACGAAACAAATCCAAACGTTTCACCTTTTTAGCAATTTAAGCCAATCGTTTACAAACGTAACGAAACAACATAAAATGTTAAAAACGTTAAGAAACAAATCCAAACGTTTCACATTTTTAGCGATTTAAGCCAAACCTTTATAAATGTTACGAAATAAACCAAGCATTTCACCTTTTTAGCATTTGAAGCCAAACGTTTACATATATTATGAAACAAATCCAAGCGTTTCACCTTTTTAGCAATTTAAGAAAAACGTTTACAAACATTCTGAAACAAATCCAAGCGTTTCACCTTTTTAATAATTTAAACCAAACATTCACAAACGTTACGAAACAAATACAAACGTATCACCTTTTTAGTGATTGAAGCCAAACGTTTACAAATGTTACGCAACAAATCCAAACGTATCCCCTTTTTAGTGATTTAAGCTAAACGTTTACAAACGTTACGAAACAGAATCCAAACGTTTCACCTTTTTAGCGATTTAAGGCAAACGTTTACAAAGGTTATGAAACAAATCCAAATGTTTCAAGTTTTTAGCAAGTTAAGCCAAACGTTTACAAACGTTGCGAAACAAATCCAAGCGTTTCCCCTTTTTAGCAATTGAAGCCAAACGTTTACAAATGTTTCGAAACAAATCCAAGCGTTTCACCCTTTTAGTAATTTATGCCAAGCTTTTACAAACGTTATGAAACAAATCCAAGCGTTTCACCTTTTTAGCAATTTAAGCCAAACGTTTACAAACGCTACGAAACAAATCCAAACATTTCCCCTTTTTAGCGATTTAAAACAAACGATAACAAACGTTACGAAACAAAACCAAATGTTTTAAACGTTACGAAAAAAATCCAAACGTTTCACATTTTTAGCAATTTAAGGCAAACCTTTACAAACGTTACGAAACAAAACCAAACGTTTAAAACGTTACGAAACAAATCCAAACGTTTCACATTTTTAGCGCTTTAAGGCAAACCTTTACAAACGTTACGAAACAAAACCAAGCATTTCACCTTTTTAGTAATTTAAGCCAAGCGTTTACAAACGTTACGAAACAAATCCAAGCGTTTCACATTTTTAGCAATTTAAGCCAAACGTTTACAAACGCTACGAAACAAATCCAAACGTTTCCCCTTTTTAGCGATTTAAAACAAACGATAACAAACGTTACGAAAAAACCAAATGTTTTAAACGTTACGAAAAAAATCCAAACGTTTCACATTTTTAGCAATTTAAGCCAAACCTTTACAAACATTACGAAACAAAACCAAACGTTTATAACGTTACGAAACAAATCCAAATGTTTCACATTTTTAGCGCTTTAAGGCAAACCTTTACAAACGTTGCGAAACAAAACCAAGCGTTTCACCTTTTTAGTAATTTAAGCCAAGCGTTTACAAACGTTACGAAACAAATCCAAGCGTTGCACATTTTTAGCAATTTAAGCCAAACGTTTACAAACGCTACGAAACAAATCCAAACGTTTCCCCTTTTTAGCGATTTAAAACAAACGATACTAAACGTTACGAAACAAAACCAAATGTTTTAAACGTTACGAAAAAAATCCAAATGTTTCACATTTTTAGCAATTTAAGCCAAACCTTTACAAACATTACGAAACAAAACCAAACGTTTAAAACGTTACGAAACAAATCCAAACGTTTCACATTTTTAGCGCTTTAAGGCAAACCTTTACAAACGTTACGAAACAAAACCAAGCGTTTCACCTTTTTATCAATTTAAGCCAAACGTTTACAAACGTTACGAAACAAATCAAAGCGTTTCACCTTTTTAGCAATTTAAGCCAAACGTACAAAACAAATCCAAACGTTTCGCCTTTTTAGCGATTTAAGCCAAACGTTACAAACGATACGAAATAAATCAAAACGATTCACCTTTTTAGCGATTTAAGCCAAACGTTTACAAACGTTACGAAACAAATCCAAACGTTTCATCTTTTTAGCGATTTAAGCCAAACGTTACGAAACAAATCAAAACGTTTCGCCTTGATAGCGATTTATGTTAAACGTTTACAAACTTTACGAAACAAATCCAAACGTTTCTCCTTTTTAGCGATTTTAGCCAAACGTTTACAAACGTTACAAAACAAAACCAAACTTTTAAAACATTATGAAACCTATTCAAAGATTTCACATTTTTAGCGATTTAAGCCAAACTTTTACAAACGTTACAAAACAAAACCAAGCATTTCACCTTTTTAGCAATTTAATCCAAACTTTTACCAACGTTACGAAACAAATTCAAAAGTTTTGCCTTTATAGCGATTTAAGCTAAACGTTTACAAACGTTACGAAACAAATCCAAACGTTTCTCCTTTTTAGCGATTTTAGCCAAACGCTTATAAACGTTACGAAACAAAACCAAACATTTGAAACGTTACAAAACCTATCCAAACATTTCACTTTTTTAGCGATTTAAGCCAAACCTTTACAAACGTTACGAAACAAAACCAAGCATCTCACCTTTTTAGCAATTTAAGCCAAACGTTTACAAACGTTCCGAAAAAAATCCAAGCGTTTCACCTTTTTACAAATTTAAGTCAAACGTTTACAAACGTAACGAAACAAATCCAAGCGTTTAACCCTTTTAGCAATCTAAGCCAAACGTTTACAAACGTTACGAAAGAAATCCAAACATTTCACCTTTTAGTGATTTAAGCCGAACGTTTACAAATATTACGAAACAAATCCGAACGTTTCACCCTTTTAGCGATTTAGACAAAACGTTTGCAAACGTTGCAAAACAAATCGAAACTATTCCCCATTTTAGAGATTTAAGCCAAACGTTTACAAACGTTACGAAACAAATCCAAAAACTTTTCCCCTTTCTCCGATTGAAGCCAAACGTTTACAAACATTACGAAATAAATTCAAAGCGTTTCACCGTTTTAGAAATATAATCCAAACGTTTACAAACTTTACGAAACAAATCCAAACGTTTCACCTTTTTAGTGATATAAGTGAAACGTTTACAAACATTACGAAACAAATCAAAATGTTTTCCCATTTTAGCGATTTAAAGCAAACGTATAAAACATACCGAAAGAAATCCAAACGTTTCACCTTTTTAGAGATTTAAGCCAATTGTTTACAAATGTTACGAAACAAATCCAAACATTACACCTTTTCAGCGATGTAAGCCAAACGCTTACAAACATTACGAAACAAATCCAAATGTTTTCCCATTTTAGCTATTTAAACCAAACGTTTTGAAATTAAACCAAACGTTTCCCCTTTTTAGCGATTTAAGTGAAAAGTTTACAAACGTTACGGAACAAAAACCAACATTTCACCTTTTTAGCGATTTAAGCCAAACGTTTAAAATGTTGCGAAACAAATCTAAGCGTTTCACCTTATTTGCAATTTATGCCAAACAGTTACATACGTTACGAAAAAAATCTAAACGTTACAACTTTTTAGCAATTTAAGCCAAACGTTTACAAACGTTGCGAAACAAATCCAAACGTTTTCCCATTTTAGCGATTTAAGCCAAACGTTTACAAATTTTACGAAATATATCCAAGCGTTTCACCTTTTTAGCGATTTAAGCCAAAATTTTACAAACGATACAAAACAAAACCAAACGTTTAAAATGTTACGAAACAAATCCAAACGTTTCACCTTTTTAGCGTTTCACCGTTTTAGCATTATAAACCAAACGTTTACAAACGTTTTAAAAGAAATCCAAGCGTTTCACCTTTTTAGCAATTTAAGCCAAACGTTTACAAGCATTACGAAACAAATCCAAACGTTTCACCTTCTTAGCGATTGAAGCAAACGTTTACAAACATTGTGAAACAAAACAAACGTTTACAAACGTTACGAAGCAAATGCAAGCATTTAACCTTTTTAGCAATTTAAGCCAAACGTTTACAAACATTCCGAAAGAAATCCAAAGGTTTAACCTTTTTTGTTATTTAAGCCAAACGTTTGCAATTTTTTAGTGAATGAAGCCAAACGTTACGAAACAAATCCAAACGTTTCACGTTTTTTGCTATTTAAGCCAAACATTTACAAACGTTACGAAACAAATCCAAACGTTTCCCCATTTTAGCGATGGAAGCCAAACATTTACAAACGTTGCGAAACAAGTCCCAACGTTTTTCCTTTTTAGCGATTTAAGCCAAACGTTTACAAACGTTATGAAACAAATCAGAAAGTTTCCCCATTTTAGCGATTTAAGACAAACGTTTACAAACGTTATGAAACAAATCCAAACGTTTCACCTTTTTATCGATTTAAGCCAAACGTTTACAAACGTTAAGAAACAAAACCAAACGTTTAAAACGTTACGAAAATCCAAACGTTTTATATTTTTAGCTATTTAAGCCAAACGTTTAAACGTTACGGAACAAAACAAAACGTTTCCCATTTTCGATTTAAGCCAAACGTTTGCAAATGTTACGAAACGAATCCAAGCATTTCACCTTTTTAGCGATTTAAGCCAAACGTTTACACAAGTTACGAAAAAAATCCAAGCGTTTCACCTTTTTAGCAATTTAAGCCAAATGTTTACAAACGTTACGAAACAAATCCAAACATTTCACCTTTTTAGCAATTTAAGCCAAACGTTTACAAACGTTACGAAACAAAATCCAAACGTTTACACACGTTACGAAATAAAATCCAAACGTTTACAAACGTTACGAAACAAATCTAAACATTTCCCTATTTCAATGATTTAAGCCAAACGTTTACAAACGTTACGAAAAAATCCAAACTTTTCACCGTTTTAGCGATTTAAGCCAAACGTTTACCAACATTACGAAACAAATCCAAACCTTTACAAACATCACGGAACAAAAACAAACTTTTCTCATTTTTAGCAATTTAAGCCAAACATTTACAAACATTACAAAACAAATCCAAACGTTTTACCTTTTTAGCGATTGAAGCCAAACATTTACATATGTTAAGAAACAAATCCAAACTATTCCCCATTTTAGCGATTTAAGCCAAATGTTTATAAACGTTACGAAACAAAACCCAAACGTTCACAAACGTTACGCAACATATCCAAATGTGTACAAACGTTACAAAACAAATCCAAACGTTTCCCCATTTTTAGCGATTTAAGCCAAACGTTTACAAACGTCACGAAACAAATCCAAACGTTTCACCTTTTTAGCGATTTAAGCCAAACGTTTACAAATGTTACGAAATAAATCGAAAGGTTTTCCAATTTTAGCTATTTAAGCCAAACGTTTATAAACGTTACGAAACAAATCCAAAAGTTTCCTCAATTTTAAGATTGAAGGCAAACGTTTACAAATATTACGAAACAAATCAAAAAGTTTCACCTTTTTAGCAATATAATCCAAATTTTTACAAACGTTACGAAACAAATCCAATCGTTTATTTCCCCTTTTTATTAATATAAGCCAAACGTTTACAAACGTTACGAAACAAATTCAAATGTTTCACCTTTTTAGCGATTTAAGCCAAACGTTTACAAACGTCACGAAACAAATCCAACCGTTTCACCTTTTTAGTGATTTAAGCCAAACGTTTACAAATGTTACGAAATAAATCCAAAGGTTTTCCAATTTTAGCAATTTAAGCCAAACGTTTACAAACGTTACGAAACAAATCCAAACGTTTCCCCTTTTTCGCAATTGAAGGCAAACGTTTATAAATATTACGAAACAAATCCAAAAGTTTCACCTTTTTAGCAATATAATCCAAACTTTTACAAAAGTTATGAAACAAATGCAAGCGTTTATTTCCCCTTTTTATCAATATAAGACAAACGTTTACAAACATTACGAAACAAATCCAAATGTTTCACCTTTTTAGTGATTTAAGTCAAACGTTTACAAACGTTACGAAACAAATCCAAATGTTTCCCCATTTTTAGAAATTTAAGCCAGACGTTTACAAACGTTACGAAACAAATCCAAACGTTTCACCTTTTTAGCGACTTAAGCCAAACATTTACAAACGTTACTAAACATAGCCAAACGTTTCACCTTTTTAGAGATTGAAGCCAAACGTTTACAAATGTTACGAAATAAATCCAAACGTTTCACCTTTTTAGCAATTTAAGACAAACTATTACAAACTTTACGAAACAAATCCAAATGTTTCACCTTTTTAACGATTTATGCCAAACGTTTACAAACGTCACGAAACAATACCAAACGTTTCAAACATTACAAAACAAATTAGAAAATTTCACATTTTTAGCGATTTAAGCCAAACATTTACAAACATTACGAAACAAAACCAATCATTTACAAACATTACGAAACAAATCAAAACGTTTCCCCTTTTTAACAATTCAAGCCAAACAGTTACAAACGTTACGGAACAAATCCAAACGTTTCCCCTTCATAGCGATTTAAGCCAAACGTTTACGAATGTTACGAAACAAAACCAAACGTTTCACCTTTTTAGCTATTTAAGCAGAACGTTTACAAACGTTACTAAACAAAACCAAACATTTCACCTTTTTAGCGATTTAAGCCGAACGTTTACAAACATTACGAAACAAAACCAAACGTTTCGCCTTTTTAGCAATTTAAGCCAAACGTTTACAAACGTTACAAAAAAAATCCAAACATTTCACCTATTAAGCGATTTAAGCCGAACGTTTACAAACGCTACGAAACAAATCTAAACGTTTCACCTTTTTGTCAATTTAAGCCGAACGTTTACAAACGTTACTAAACAAAACCAAACCTTTACAAACATTACGGAACAAAAACAAACTTTTCTCATTTTTCGCAATTTAAGCCAAACATTTACAAACGTTACAAAACAAATCCAAACGTTTCACCTTTTTAGCGATTGAAGCCAAACATTTACATACGTTAAGAAACAAATCCAAACTTTTCCCCATTTTAGCGATTTAAGCCAAATGTTTATGAACGTTACGAAACAAAACCCAAACGATTACAAACATATCCAAATGTGTACAAACATTACAAAACAAATCCAAACGTTTCACCATTTTTAGCGATTTAAGCCAAACGTTTACAAACGTCACGAAACAAATCCAAACGTTTCACCTTTTTAGCGATTTAAGCCAAACGTTTACAAATGTTACGAAATAAATCCAAAGGTTTTCCAATTTTAGCGATTTAAACCAAACGTTTACAAACGTTACAACAAATCCAAACGTTTCCCCAATTTTGAGATTGAAGGCAAACGTTTACAAATATTACGAAACAAATCCAAAAGTTTCACCTTTTTAGCAACATAATCCAAACTTTTACAAACATTACGAAACAAATCCAAGCGTTTATTTCCCCTTTTTATCAATATAAGTCAAACGTTTACAAATGTTACGAAACAAATCCAAATTGTTTACCTTTTTAGCGATTTAAGTAAAACGTTTACAAACGTTACGAAACAAATCCAAATGTTTCCCCATTTTAGCGATTTAAGCCAAACAATTAAAACGTTATGTAACAAATCTAAACGTTTCACCTTTTTAGCGATTTAAGCCAAACATTTACAAACGTTACTAAACAAATCCAAATGTTTCACCTTTTTCGAGATTGAAGCCAAACGTTTACAAATCTTACGAAACAAATCCAAACGTTTCACCTTTTTAGCAATTTAAGGCAAACTATTATAAACTTTACGAAACAAATCCAAATGTTTCACCTTTTTAGCGATTTAAGCCAAACGTTTACAAACGTTACGAAACAATACCAAACGTTTAAAACATTGCAAAACAAATTAAAAAATTTCACATTTTTAGCGATTTAAGCCAAACATTTACAAACATTGCGAAACAAAACCAATCGTTTACAAACATTACGAAACAAATCAAAACGTTTCCCCTTTTTAGCAATTTAAGCCAAACATTTACAAACGTTACGGAACAAATCCAAATGTTTCCCCTTCATAGTGATTTAAGCCAAACGTTTAAGAATGTTACGAAACAAAACCAAACGTTTCCCCTTTTTAGCTATTTAAGCCGAACGTTTACAAACGTTACTAAACAAAACCAAACATTTTACCTTTTTATCCATTTAAGCCGAACGTTTACAAACATTACGAAACAAACCCAAACGTTTCGCCTCTTTAGCAATTTAAGCCAAACGTTTACAAACGTTACAACAAAAATCCAAACATTTCACCTTCTTGGCGATTTATGGCAAACGTATACAAACATTACGTAACAAATCCAAACGTTTCACCTTTTAAGAAATTTAAAGCCAAACATTTACAAACGTTACAAAAAAACCAAACGTTTCACATTTTTAGCAATTTAAGCCAAACGTTTACAAACGTTACGAAACAAATCCAAGCGTTTCACCTTTTTAGCAATATAAACCAAACGTTTACAAACGTTACGAAACAAATCCAAGCGTTTCACATTTTTAGCAATTTAAGCCAAACGTTTACAAATGTTACGAAACAAATCCAAGCGTTTCACCTTTTTAGCAATTTAAACGAAACGTTTACAAACATTATCAAACAAATCCAAGAGGTTCACCTTTTTAGAAATTTAAGCCAAACATTTACAAACGTTAGGAAACAAATCCAAACGTTTCACCTTTATAGCGATATAAGCCAAACGTTTACAAACGTTACCAAACAAATCCAAACGTTTCACCTTTTTAGCGATTTAAGCCAAACGTTTACAAACGTTACGAAACAAATCCAAATGTTTCACCTTTTATCTATTTAAGCCAAACGTCAAAAAACGTTAAGAAAAAAAACCAAACGTTTAAAATGTTACGAAGCAAATCCAAACGTTTTACCTTTTTAGCGATTTAATCCAAACTTTTAGAAACGATACAAAACAAATCCAAACATTTCACCTTTTTAGCGATTTAAGCCAAACGTTTACAATCGGTACGAAACAAATCCAAACGTTTCCCCTTTTTAGCGATTTAAGCCAAACGTTTACAAACGCTACGAAATCAATCTAAATGTTACCCCTTTTTAGCAATATATGCAAAACGTTTACAAACGTTACGAAATAAATCCAAACGTTTCATCTTTTTAACGATTTAAGACAAACATTTGCAAATGTTACGAAACAAATACAAACTTTTAACCTTTTTAGCGATTTAAACCGAACATTTACACACGTTACGAAACCAATTCAAACGTTTCACCTTTTTAGCGATTTAAGGCGAACGTTTCCAAACGTTACGAAACAAATCCAAACACTTCCCCTATTTAGCGTTGAAAGCCAAACATTTACAAACGTTACGACACAAATCCAAACGTTTCACATTTTTAGCGATTGAAACCAAACCTTTACAAACGTTACGAAACAAATTCAAATGTTTCTCATATTTAACAATTTAAGCCATACATTTACAAAATTTACGACACAAAACCAAGAGTTTCACCTTTTTAGCAATTTAAGCCAAACGTTTACAAACGTTGCGAAACAAATCCAAACGTTTCATATTTTTAGCGATTTAAGCCAAACGTTTACAAACGGTATGAAAGAAATCCAAACGTTTCACCTTTTTAGCGATTTAAGCCAAACGTTTACAAACGCTACGAAACAAATCGAAATGTTTCACCTTTTTAGCGATTTAAGCCAAACGTTTACAAACGTTAAGAAACAAATCCAAATGTTTCCCCATTTTTGCGATTTAACCAAACGTTTAAAACGTTTCAAAACAAATCCAAACATTTCACCTTTTTAGCGATTTATGCCAAACGTTTACAAAATTTACGAACAAATCCAAACGTTTCACCTTTTTAGCGATTTAAGCCAAACGTTTACAAACGTTACGAAACAAATCCAAACGTTTCACCTTTTTTGCAATTTAAGCCAAATGTATACAAACTTTACGAAACAAATCAAAACGTTTCACCTTTTAGCGATTTAAGCCAAACGTTTACAAATGTTGGGAAACAAATCCAAATGTTTCTCATATTTAATAATTTAAGCCAAACGTTTACAAACGTTACGAAACAAAACCAAGTGTTTCACCTTTTCAGCAATTTAAGCCAAACGTTAACAAATGTTACGAAACAAATCCAAACGTTTCACCTTTTTATCGATTTAAGCCAAACGTTTCACCTTTTTAGCGATTTAAGTCATACGTTTATAAACGTTAAAACCAAACTTTCTAAACGTTACGAAACGAATCCAAACGTTTACAAAAGTCACAAAACAACACCAAATGTTTCCCCATTTTAGCAATTTAAACCAAACGTTACAAACGTTACGAAACAAAACCAAACGATGCTAAACGTTACGAAACAAATCCAAACGTTTCCCATTTTTAGTGATTTAAGCCAAACGTTTACAAACGTTACGAAACAAATCTGAACGTTTCACCATTTTATTGATTGAAGCCTAACATTTACAAACGTTATGAAAAAAATCCAAACGTTTCGAAACAAATTTAAAACGTTAAAAACGTTACAAACAAATCCAACCGTTTAACGTTTTTAGCAATTTAAGCCGAACGTTAACAAAGGTTACAAAACAAATCCAAATGTTTCACCTTTTCAATAATTTAAGCCAAACGTTTACAAACGTTACAAAACTAATCAAAACGTTTAAAATGTTAAGAAACCCTTATTAGCATTTTAAGCCAAATGTTTACAAACCTTACGAAACAAATCCAAACGTTTCACCTCTTTAGCTATATAAAACAAATGTTTACAAACGTTACGAAACAAATTCAAACGTTTCACCTTTTTAGTGATTTAAGCCAAATGTTTACAAACGTAAAAAAACATTTTACCTTTTTAATGATTTAAGCCAAATATTTACAAACGTTACGAAACAAATCCAAAAGTTTAACCTTTTTAGCGATTTAAGCCAAACATTTACAAATGTTACGAAACAAATCTAAACATTTCCCCTTTTTATCTATTTAAGCCAAAAGTTTATAAACGTTACAAAACAAATCCAAGCGTTTCACCTTTTTTGCGATTTAAGCCAAACGTTTCAAAACGTTACGAAACAAATCCAAATGTTCCTGCTTTTTAGCGAATTAAGCCAAACGTTTACAAACTTTATGAAACAAATCCAAACGTTTCACCTTTTTAGCGATTTAAGCCAAACGTTTACAAACGTTACGAAACAAAACAGGACGTTTCACCTTTTTTCCGATTTAAGTCAAACGTTTACAAACATTACGAAACAAAACAGGACGTTTCACCTTATTAGTGATTTAAGCCAAACATTTACAAACATTACGAAACAAATCCAAACGTTTCACCTTTTAGCGATTTAAGCCAAACGTTTACAAACGTTATGAAACAAATCCAAACGTTTCACATATTTAACAATTTAAGCCAAACGTTTACAAACGTTATGAAATAAAACCAAGTGTTTACAAACATTACGAAACAAAACAGGACGTTTCACCTTTTTTAGCGATATAAGCCAAACGTTTACAAACATTACGAAATAAAACATGACGTTTATCCTTTTTTAGAATTAAAGCCAAACGTTTACAAACATTACGATATGAAACCAAACGTTTAAAACGTTACGAAACAAATCCAAACATTTCACCTTTTTAGCGATTTAAGCCAAACATTTACAAACGCTACGAAACAAATCCAAAAGTTTCACCTTTTCAGCAATTTAAGCCAAACGTTTACAAACGTTTCCAAACGTTACGAAACAAATACAAGCGTTTCACCTTTCTTAGCAATATAAGACAAACGTTTACAAAAGTTGCGATACAAATCCAATTATTTCACATTTTTAGCGATTTAAGCCAAACAAATCCAAACGTTAAGAAACAAATCTAAACGTTTCGCATTTTTAGCAATATTAGCCAAACATTTACAAACGTTACAAAACAAATCTAAACGTTTCCCCATTTTAGCGATTTAAGCCAAACGTTTAAAAAGTTACGAAACAAATCCAAACGTTTTACCTTTTTAGCAATTTATGCAAAACGTTTACAAACGTTACGAAACAAATCCAAACATTTCACATTTTTAGCGATTGAAGCCAAACAAATCCAAACGTTAAGAAACAAATCTAAACGTTTCACATTTTTAGCAATATTAGCCAAACATTTACAAAAGTTACAAAACAAAAACCAAGCGTTTCACGTTTTTTGCAATTTAAGCCAAACGTTTACAAACGTTACGAAACAAATCCAAGCGTTTCACCTTTTTAGCAATTTAAACCAAACGTTTACAAACGTTATCAAACAAATCCAAGAGGTTCACCTTTTTAGAAATTTAAGCCAAACGTTTACAAACATTAGGAAACAAATCCAAACGTTTCACCTTTATAGCGATATAAGCCAAACGTTTACAAACGTTACCAAACAAATCCAAACGTTTCACCTTTTTAGCGATTTAAGCCAAACGTTTACAAACGTTAGGAAACAAATCCAAACGTTTCACCTTTTAGCTATTTAAGCCAAACGTCAAAAAACGTTACGAAAAAAACCAAACGTTTAAAATGTTACGAAACAAATCCAAACGTGTTACCTATTTAGCTATTTAATCCAAACTTTTAGAAACGATACAAAACAAATCCAAACGTTTCATCTTTTTAGCGATTTAAGCCAAACGTTTACAAACGTTACGAAATAAATCCAAACGTTTCACCTTTTTAACGATTTAGGACAAACGTTTGCAAACGTTACGAAACAAATCCAAACGTTTAACCTTTTTAGCGATTTAAGCCGAACATTTACACACGTTATGAAACAAATTCAAACGTTTCACCTTTTTAGCCATTTAAGGCGAACGTTTCCAAACGTTACGAAACAAATCCAAACACCTCCCCTATTTAGCGTTGAAAGCCAAACATTTACAAACGTTACGATACAAATCCAAAGGTTTCACATTTTTAGCGATTGAAACCAAATCTTTACAAACGTTACGAAACAAATTAAAATGTTTCTCATATTTAACAATTTAAGCCAAACGTTTACAAAATTTACGAAACAAAACCAAGAGTTTCAACTTTTTAGCAATTTAAGCCAAACGTTTACAAACGTTACGAAACAAATCCAAATGTTTCATATTTTTAGCGATTTAAGCCAAACGTTTACAAACGGTACGAAAGAAATCCAAACGTTTCACCTTTTTAGCGATTTAAGCCAAACGTTTACAAACGCTACGAAACAAATCCAAACGTTTCACCTTTTTAACGATTTAAGCCAAACGTTTACAAACGTTAAGAAACATATCCAAATGTTTCCCCATTTTAGCGATTTAACCAAACGTTTAAAACGTTTCAAAACAAATCCAAACATTTCACCTTTTTAGCTATTTATGCCAAACGTTTACAAACATTACGAACAAATCCAAACGTTTCACCTTTTTAGCGATTTAAGCCAAACGTTTACAAACGTTACGAAACAAATCCAAACGTTTCACCTTTTTAGCAATTTAAGCCAAAGGTATACAAACCTTACGAAACAAATCAAAACATGTCACCTTTTAGCGATTTAAGCCAAAACGTTTACAAATGTTGGGAAACAAATCCAAACGTTTCTCATATTTAATAATTTAAGCCAAACGTTTACAAACGTTACGAAACAAAACAAAGTGTTTCACCTTTTCAGCAATTTAAGCCAAACGTTAACAAACGTTACGAAACAAATCCAAACGTTTCACCTTTTTATCGATTTAAGCCAAACGTTTCACCTTTTTAGCTATTTAAGTCATACGTTTATAAACGTTAAAACCAAACTTTCAAAACGTTACGAAACGAATCCAAACGTTTACAAAAGTTACAAAACAACACCAAATGTTTCCCCATTTTAGCAATTTAAACCAAACGTTACAAACGTTACGAAACAAAACCAAACGATGCTAAACGTTACGAATCAAATCCAAACGTTTCCCATTTTTAGTGATTTAAGCCAAACGTTTACAAACGTTACGAAACAAATCTGAACGTTTCACCATTTTCTTGATTGAAGCCTAACATTTACAAACGTTATGAAAAAAATCCAAACGTTTCGAAACAAATTTAAAACGTTAAAAACGTTACAAACAAATCCAACTGTTTAACGTTTTTAGCAATTTAAGCCGAACGTTAACAAAGGTTACAAAACAAATCCAAATGTTTCACCTTTTCAATAATTTAAGCCAAACGTTTACAAACGTTACAAAACTAATCAAAACGTTTAAAATGTTAAGAAACCCTTATTAGCATTTTAAGCCAAATGTTTACAAACCTTACGAAACAAATCCAAACGTTTCACCTCTTTAGCGATATAAAACAAATGTTTACAAACGTTACGAAACAAATTCAAACGTTTCACCTTTTTAGTGATTTAAGCCAAATGTTTACAAACGTAAGAAAACAAAACCAAACATTTGACCTTTTTAATGATTTAAGCCAAATATTTACAAACGTTACGAAACAAATCCAAAAGTTTCACCTTTTTAGCTATTTAAGCCAAACATTTACAAATTTTACGAAACAAATCTAAACGTTTCCCCTTTTTATCTATTTAAGCCAAAAGTTTATAAACTTTACTAAACAAATCCAAGCGTTTCACCTTTTTTGCGATTTAAGCCAAACGTTTCAAAACGTTATGAAACAAATCCAAACGTTCCTGCTTTTTAGCGAATTAAGCCAAACGTTTACAAACTTTATGAAACAAATCCAAACGTTTCACCTTTTTAGCGATTTAAGCCAAACGTTTACAAACGTTACGAAACAAAACAGGACGTTTCACCTTTTATACGATTTAAGTCAAACGTTTACAAACATTACGAAACAAAACAGGACGTTTCACCTTATTAGCGATTTAAGCCAAACATTTACAAACATTACGAAACAATTCCAAACGTTTCACCTTTTAGCGATTTAAGCCAAACGTTTACAAACGTTATGAAACAAATCCAAACGTTTCACATATTTAACAATTTAAGCCAAACGTTTACAAACGTTATGAAATAAAACCAAGTGTTTACAAACATTACGAAAAAAACAGGACGTTTCACCTTTTTTAGCGATATAAGCCAAACGTTTACAAACATTACGAAACAAAACATGACGTTTATCCTTTTTTAGAATTAAAGCCAAACGTTTACAAACATTACGATATGAAACCAAACGTTTAAAACGTTACGAAACAAATCCAAACATTTCACCTTTTTAGCGATTTAAGCCAAACATTTACAAACGCTACGAAACAAATCCAAAAGTTTCACCTTTTCAGCAATTTAAGCCAAACGTTTACAAACGTTTCCAAACGATACGAAACAAATCCAAGCGTTTCACCTTTTTTAGCAATATAAGACAAACGTTTACAAAAGTTGCGATACAAATCCAATTATTTCACATTTTTAGCGATTTAAGCCAAACAAATCCAAACGTTAAGAAAAAAATCTAAACGTTTCATATTTTTAGCAATATTAGCCAAACATTTACAAACGTTACAAAACAAATCTAAACGTTTCCCCATTTTAGCGATTTAAGCCAAACGTTTAAAAAGTTACGAAACAAATCCAAACGTTTTACCTTTTTAGCAATTTATGCAAAACGTTTACAAACGTTACGAAACAAATCCAAACATTTCACATTTTTAGCGATTGAAGCAAAACAAATCCAAACGTTAAGAAACAAATCTAAACGTTTCACATTTTTAGCAATATTAGCCAAACATTTACAAATGTTACAAAACAAAAACCAAGCGTTTCACGTTTTTTGCAATTTAAGCAAAACGTTTACAAACGTTACGAAACAAATCCAAGCGTTTCACCTTTTTAGCAATTTAAACCAAACGTTATCAAACAAATCCAAGAGGTTCACCTTTTTAGAAATTTAAGCCAAACGTTTACAAACATTAGGAAACAAATCCAAACGTTTCACCTTTATAGCGATATAAGCCAAACGTTTATAAACGTTACCAAACAAATCCAAACGTTTCACCCTTTTAGCGATTTAAGCCAAACGTTTACAAACGTTACGAAACAAATCCAAACGTTTCACCTTTTAGCTATTTAAGCCAAACGTCAAAAAACGTTACGAAAAAAACCAAACGTTTAAAATGTTACGAAACAAATCCAAACGTGTTACCTATTTAGCTATTTAATCCAAACTTTTAGAAACGATACAAAACAAATCCAAACGTTTCATCTTTTTAGCGATTTAAGCCAAACGTTTACAAACGTTACGAAATAAATCCAAACGTTTCACCTTTTTAACGATTTAGGACAAACGTTTGCAAACGTTACGAAACAAATCCAAACTTTTAACCTTTTTAGCGATTTAAGCCGAACATTTACACACGTTATGAAACAAATTCAAACGTTTCACCTTTTTAGCCATTTAAGGCGAACGTTTCCAAACGTTACGAAACAAATCCAAACACTTCCCCTATTTAGCGTTGAAAGTCAAACATTTACAAACGTTACAACACAAATCCAAAGGTTTCACATTTTTAGCGATTGAAACCAAATCTTTACAAACGTTACGAAACAAATTCAAATGTTTCTCATATTTAACAATTTAAGCCAAACGTTTACAAAATTTACGAAACAAAACCAAGAGTTTTAACTTTTTAGCAATTTAAGCCAAACGTTTACAAACGTTACGAAACAAATCCAAATGTTTCATATTTTTAGCGATTTAAGCCAAACGTTTACAAACGGTACGAAAGAAATCCAAACGTTTCCCCTTTTTAGCGATTTAAGCCAAACGTTTATAAACGCTACGAAACAAATCCAAACGTTTCACCTTTTTAGCGATTTAAGCCAAACGTTTACAAACGTTAAGAAACAAATCCAAATGTTTCCCCATTTTAGCGATTTAACCGAACGTTTAAAACGTTTCAAAACAAATCCAAACATTTCACCTTTTTAGCTATTTATGCCAAACGTTTACAAACATTACGAACAAATCCAAACGTTTCACCTTTTTAGCGATTTAAGCCAAACGTTTACAAACGTTACAAAACAAATCCAAACGTTTCACCTTTTTAGCAATTTAAGCCAAAGGTATACAAACCTTACGAAACAAATCAAAACATGTCACCTTTTAGCGATTTAAGCCAAACGTTTACAAATGTTGGGAAACAAATCCAAACGTTTCTCATATTTAATAATTTAAGCCAAACGTTTACAAACGTTACGAAACAAAACCAAGTGTTTCACCTTTTCAACAATTTAAGCCAAACGTTAACAAATGTTACGAAACAAATCCAAACGTTTCACCTTTTTATCGATTTAAGCCAAACGTTTCACCTTTTTAGCGATTTAAGTCATACGTTTATAAACGTTAAAACCAAACTTTCAAAACGTTACGAAACGAATCCAAACGTTTACAAAAGTTACAAAACAACACCAAATGTTTCCCCATTTTAGCAATTTAAACCAAACGTTACAAACGTTACGAAACAAAACCAAACGATGCTAAACGTTACGAAACAAATCCAAACGTTTCCCATTTTTAGTGATTTAAGCCAAACGTTTACAAACGTTACGAAACAAATCTGAACGTTTCACCATTTTATTGATTGAAGCCTAACATTTACAAACGTTATGAAAAAAATCCAAACGTTTCGAAACAAATTTAAAACGTTAAAAACGTTACAAACAAATCCAACCGTTTAACGTTTTTAGCAATTTAAGCCGAACGTTAACAAAGGTTACAAAACAAATCCAAATGTTTCACCTTTTCAATAATTTAAGCCAAACGTTTACAAACGTTACAAAACTAATCAAAACGTTTAAAATGTTAAGAAACCCTTATTAGCATTTTAAGCCAAATGTTTACAAACCTTACGAAACAAATCCAAACGTTTCACCTCTTTAGCGATATAAAACAAATGTTTACAAACGTTACGAAACAAATTCAAACGTTTCAGCTTTTTAGTGATTTAAGCCAAATGTTTACAAACGTAACAAAACAAAACCAAACATTTTACCTTTTTAATGATTTAAGCCAAATATTTACAAACGTTACGAAACAAATCCAAAAGTTTCACCTTTTTAGCGATTTAAGCCAAACGTTTACAAATGTTACGAAACAAATCTAAACGTTTCCCCTTTTTATCTATTTAAGCCAAAAGTTTATAAACTTTACGAAACAAATCCAAGCGTTTCACCTTTTTTGCGATTTAAGCCAAACGTTTCAAAACGTTACGAAACAAATCCAAACGTTCCTGCTTTTTAGCGAATTAAGCCAAACGTTTACAAACTTTACGAAACAAATCCAAACGTTTCACCTTTTTAGCGATTTAAGCCAAACATTTACAAACGTTACGAAACAAAACAGGACGTTTCACCTTTTTTACGATTTAAGCTAAACGTTTACAAACAGTACGAAACAAAACAGGACGTTTCACCTTATTAGCAATTTAAGCCAAACATTTACAAACATTACGAAACAAATCCAAACGTTTCACCTTTTAGCGATTTAAGCCAAACGTTTACAATCGTTATGAAACAAATCCAAACGTTTCCCATATTTAACAATTTAAGCCAAACGTTTACAAACGTTATGAAATAAAACCAAGTGTTTACAAACATTACGAAACAAAACAGGACGTTTCACCTTTTTTAGCGATATAAGCCAAACGTTTACAAACATTACGAAATAAAACATGACGTTTATCCTTTTTTAGAATTTAAGCCAAACGTTTACAAACATTACGATATGAAACCAAACGTTTAAAACGTTACGAAACAAATCCAAACATTTCACCTTTTTAGTGATTTAAGCTAAACGTTTACAAACGTTACGAAACAAAAGAGGACGTTTCACCTTTTTTACGATTTAAGTTAAACGTTGACAAACAGTACGAAACAAAACAGGACGTTTCACCTTATTAGCAATTTAAGCCAAACATTTACAAACATTACGAAACAAATCCAAACGTTTCACCTTTTAGCGATTTAAGCCAAACGTTTACAATCGTTATGAAACAAATCCAAACGTTTCCCATATTTAACAATTTAAGCCAAACGTTTACAAACGTTATGAAATAAAACCAAGTGTTTACAAACATTACGAAAAAAACAGGACGTTTCACCTTTTTTAGCGATATAAGCCAAACGTTTACAAACATTACGAAATAAAACATGACGTTTATCCTTTTTTAGAATTTAAGCCAAACGTTTACAAACATTACGATATGAAACCAAACGTTTAAAACGTTACGAAACAAATCCAAACATTTCACCTTTTTAGTGATTTAAGCTAAACGTTTACAAACGCTACGAAACAAATCCAAACGTTTCACCTTTTTAGCAATTTAAGCCAAACGTTTACTAACGTTTCCAAACGTTACGAAACAAATCCAAGCGTTTCACCTTTTTTAGCAATATAAGACAAACGTTTACAAAAGTTGCGATACAAATCCAATTATTTCACATTTTTAGCGATTTAAGCCAAACCTTTACAAAATATTACGAAACAAATCCAAACGTTTCGCCTTTTAAGCAATTTAAGCCAAACGTTTACGAACGTTACAAAACAAATCTAAACGTTTTCCCATTTTAGCGATTTAAGCCAAACGTTTAAAAAGTTACAAAACAAATCCAAACGTTTTACCTTTTTAGCAATTTATTCCAAACGTTTACAAACGGTGCGAAAGAAATCCAAACGTTTCACCTTTTTAGCGATTTAAGCCAAACGTTTACAAACGTTACGAAACAAATCCAAACGTTTCACCTTTTAGCTATTTAAGCCAAACGTCAAAAAACGTTACGAAAAAAACAAAACGTTTAAAATGTTACGAAACAAATCCAAACGTGTTACCTATTTAGCTATTTAATCCAAACTTTTAGAAACGATACAAAACAAATCCAAACGTTTCATCTTTTTAGCGATTTAAGCCAAACGTTTACAAACGTTACGAAATAAATCCAAACGTTTCACCTTTTTAACGATTTAGGACAAACGTTTGCAAACGTTACGAAACAAATCCAAACGTTTAACCTTTTTAGCGATTTAAGCCGAACATTTACACACGTTATGAAACAAATTCAAACGTTTCACCTTTTTAGCCATTTAAGGCGAACGTTTCCAAACGTTACGAAACAAATCCAAACACTTCCCCTATTTAGCGTTGAAAGCCAAACATTTACAAACGTTACGACACAAATCCAAAGGTTTCACATTTTTAGCGATTGAAACCAAATCTTTACAAACGTTACGAAACAAATTCAAATGTTTCTCATATTTAACAATTTAAGCCAAACGTTTACAAAATTTACGAAACAAAACCAAGAGTTTCAACTTTTTAGCAATTTAAGCCAAACGTTTACAAACGTTACGAAACAAATCCAAATGTTTCACCTTTATAGCGATTTAAGCCAAACGTTTACAAACGGTACGAAAGAAATCCAAACGTTTCCCCTTTTTAGCGATTTAAGCCAAACGTTTACAAACGCTACGAAACAAATCCAAACGTTTCACCTTTTTAGCGATTTAAGCCAAACGTTTACAAACGTTAAGAAACAAATCCAAATGTTTCCCCATTTTAGCGATTTAACCAAACGTTTAAAACGTTTCAAAACAAATCCAAACATTTCACCTTTTTCGCTATTTATGCCAAACGTTTACAAACATTACGAACAAATCCAAACGTTTCACCTTTTTAGCGATTTAAGCCAAACGTTTACAAACGTTACGAAACAAATCCAAACGTTTCACCTTTTTAGCAATTTAAGCCAAAGGTATACAAACCTTACGAAACAAATCAAAACATGTCACCTTTTAGCGATTTAAGCCAAACGTTTACAAATGTTGGGAAACAAATCCAAACGTTTCTCGAATTTAATAATTTAAGCCAAACGTTTACAAACGTTACGAAACAAAACCAAGTGTTTCACCTTTTCAACAATTTAAGCCAAACGTTAACAAATGTTACGAAACAAATCCAAACGTTTCACCTTTTTATCGATTTAAGCCAAACGTTTCACCTTTTTAGCGATTTAAGTCATACGTTTATAAACGTTAAAACCAAACTTTCAAAACGTTACGAAACGAATCCAAACGTTTACAAAAGTTACAAAACAACACCAAATGTTTCCCCATTTTAGCAATTTAAACCAAACGTTACAAACGTTACGAAACAAAACCAAACGATGCTAAACGTTACGAAACAAATCCAAACGTTTCCCATTTTTAGTGATTTAAGCCAAACGTTTACAAACGTTACGAAACAAATCTGAACGTTTCACCATTTTATTGATTGAAGCCTAACATTTACAAACGTTATGAAAAAAATCCAAACGTTTCGAAACAAATTTAAAACGTTAAAAACGTTACAAACAAATCCAACCGTTTAACGTTTTTAGCAATTTAAGCCGAACGTTAACAAAGGTTACAAAACAAATCCAAATGTTTCACCTTTTCAATAATTTAAGCCAAACGTTTACAAACGTTACAAAACTAATCAAAACGTTTAAAATGTTAAGAAACCCTTATTAGCATTTTAAGCCAAATGTTTACAAACCTTACGAAACAAATCCAAACGTTTCACCTCTTTAGCGATATAAAACAAATGTTTACAAACGTTACGAAACAAATTCAAACTTTCAGCTTTTTAGTGATTTAAGCCAAATGTTTACAAACGTAACAAAACAAAACCAAACATTTTACCTTTTTAATGATTTAAGCCAAATATTTACAAACGTTACGAAACAAATCCAAAAGTTTCACCTTTTTAGCGATTTAAGCCAAACATTTACAAATGTTACGAAACAAATCTAAACGTTTCCCCTTTTTATCTATTTAAGCCAAAAGTTTATAAACTTTACGAAACAAATCCAAGCGTTTCACCTTTTTTGCGATTTAAGCCAAACGTTTCAAAACGTTACGAAACAAATCCAAACGTTCCTGCTTTTTAGCGAATTAAGCCAAACGTTTACAAACTTTATGAAACAAATCCAAACGTTTCACCTTTTTAGCGATTTAAGCCAAACATTTACAAACGTTACGAAACAAAACAGGACGTTTCACCTTTTTTACGATTTAAGTTAAACGTTTACAAACAGTACGAAACAAAACAGGACGTTTCACCTTATTAGCAATTTAAGCCAAACATTTACAAACATTACGAAACAAATCCAAACGTTTCACCTTTTAGCGATTTAAGCCAAACGTTTACAATCGTTATGAAACAAATCCAAACGTTTCCCATATTTAACAATTTAAGCCAAACGTTTACAAACGTTATGAAATAAAACAAAGTGTTTACAAACATTACGAAACAAAACAGGACGTTTCACCTTTTTTAGCGATATAAGCCAAACGTTTACAAACATTACGAAATAAAACATGACGTTTATCCTTTTTTAGAATTTAAGCCAAACGTTTACAAACATTACGATATGAAACCAAACGTTTAAAACGTTACGAAACAAATCCAAACATTTCACCTTTTTAGCGATTTAAGATAAACGTTTACAAACGCTACGAAACAAATCCAAACGTTTCACCTTTTTAGCAATTTAAGCCAAACGTTTACTAACGTTTCCAAACGTTACGAAACAAATCCAAGCGTTTCACCTTTTTTAGCAATATAAGACAAACGTTTACAAAAGTTGCGATACAAATCCAATTATTTCACATTTTTAGCGATTTAAGCCAAACCTTTACAAAATGTTACGAAACAAAACCAAACGTTTCGCCTTTTAAGCAATTTAAGCCAAACGTTTACGAACGTTACAAAACAAATCTAAACGTTTTCCCATTTTAGCGATTTAAGCCAAACGTTTAAAAAGTTACAAAACAAATCCAAACGTTTTACCTTTTTAGCAATTTATGCCAAACGTTTACAAACGGTACGAAAGAAATCCAAACGTTTCACCTTTTTAGCGATTTAAGCCAAACGTTTACAAACGTTACGAAACAAATCCAAACGTTTCACCTTTTAGCTCCAAACGTCAAAAAACGTTACGAAAAAAACCAAACGTTTAAAATGTTACGAAACAAATCCAAACGTGTTACCTATTTAGCTATTTAATCCAAACTTTTAGAAACGATACAAAACAAATCCAAACGTTTCATCTTTTTAGCGATTTAAGCCAAACGTTTACAAACGTTACGAAATAAATCCAAACGTTTCACCTTTTTAACGATTTAGGACAAACGTTTGCAAACGTTACGAAACAAATCCAAACGTTTAACCTTTTTAGCGATTTAAGCCGAACATTTACACACGTTATGAAACAAATTCAAACGTTTCACCTTTTTAGCCATTTAAGGCGAACGTTTCCAAACGTTACGAAACAAATCCAAACACTTCCCCTATTTAGCGTTTAAAGCCAAACATTTACAAACGTTACGACACAAATCCAAAGGTTTCACATTTTTAGCGATTGAAACCAAATCTTTACAAACGTTACGAAACAAATTCAAATGTTTCTCATATTTAACAATTTAAGCCAAACGTTTACAAAATTTACGAAACAAAACCAAGAGTTTCAACTTTTTAGCAATTTAAGCCAAACGTTTACAAACGTTACGAAACAAATCCAAATGTTTCATATTTTTAGCGATTTAAGCCAAACGTTTACAAACGGTACGAAAGAAATCCAAACGTTTCCCCTTTTTAGTGATTTAAGCCAAACGTTTACAAACGCTACGAAACAAATCCAAACGTTTCACCTTTTTAGCGATTTAAGCCAAACGTTTACAAACGTTAAGAAACAAATCCAAATGTTTCCCCATTTTAGCGATTTAACCAAACGTTTAAAACGTTTCAAAACAAATCCAAACATTTCACCTTTTTAACTATTTATGCCAAACGTTTACAAACATTACGAACAAATCCAAACGTTTCACCTTTTTAGCGATTTAAGCCAAACGTTTACAAACGTTACGAAACAAATCCAAACGTTTCACCTTTTTAGCAATTTAAGCCAAAGGTATACAAACCTTACGAAACAAATCAAAACATGTCACCTTTTAGCGATTTAAGCCAAACGTTTACAAATGTTGGGAAACAAATCCAAACGTTTCTCATATTTAATAATTTAAGCCAAACGTTTACAAACGTTACGAAACAAAACCAAGTGTTTCACCTTTTCAACAATTTAAGCCAAACGTTAACAAATGTTACGAAACAAATCCAAACGTTTCACCTTTTTATCGATTTAAGCCAAACGTTTCACCTTTTTAGCGATTTAAGTCATACGTTTATAAACGTTAAAACCAAACTTTCAAAACGTTACGAAACGAATCCAAACGTTTACAAAAGTTACAAAACAACACCAAATGTTTCCCCATTTTAGCAATTTAAACCAAACGTTACAAACGTTACGAAACAAAACCAAACGATGCTAAACGTTACGAAACAAATCCAAACGTTTCCCATTTTTAGTGATTTAAGCCAAACGTTTACAAACGTTACGAAACAAATCTGAACGTTTCACCATTTTATTGATTGAAGCCTAACATTTACAAACGTTATGAAAAAAATCCAAACGTTTCGAAACAAATTTAAAACGTTAAAAACGTTACAAACAAATCCAACCGTTTAACGTTTTTAGCAATTTAAGCCGAACGTTAACAAAGGTTACAAAACAAATCCAAATGTTTCACCTTTTCAATAATTTAAGCCAAACGTTTACAAACGTTACAAAACTAATCAAAACGTTTAAAATGTTAAGAAACCCTTATTAGCATTTTAAGCCAAATGTTTACAAACCTTACGAAACAAATCCAAACGTTTCACCTCTTTAGCGATATAAAACAAATGTTTACAAACGTTACGAAACAAATTCAAACGTTTCAGGTTTTTAGTGATTTAAGCCAAATGTTTACAAACGTAACAAAACAAAACCAAACATTTTACCTTTTTAATGATTTAAGCCAAATATTTACAAACGTTACGAAACAAATCCAAAAGTTTCACCTTTTTAGCGATTTAAGCCAAACATTTACAAATGTTACGAAACAAATCTAAACGTTTCCCCTTTTTATCTATTTAAGCCAAAAGTTTATAAACTTTACGAAACAAATCCAAGCGTTTCACCTTTTTTGCGATTTAAGCCAAACGTTTCAAAACGTTACGAAACAAATCCAAACGTTCCTGCTTTTTAGCGAATTAAGCCAAACGTTTACAAACTTTATGAAACAAATCCAAACGTTTCACCTTTTTAGCGATTTAAGCCAAACATTTACAAACGTTACGAAACAAAACAGGACGTTTCACCTTTTTTACGATTTAAGTTAAACGTTTACAAACAGTACGAAACAAAACAGGACGTTTCACCTTATTAGCAATTTAAGCCAAACATTTACAAACATTACGAAACAAATCCAAACGTTTCACCTTTTAGCGATTTAAGCCAAACGTTTACAATCGTTATGAAACAAATCCAAACGTTTCCCATATTTAACAATTTAAGCCAAACGTTTACAAACGTTATGAAATAAAACAAAGTGTTTACAAACATTACGAAACAAAACAGGACGTTTCACCTTTTTTAGCGATATAAGCCAAACGTTTACAAACATTACGAAATAAAACATGACGTTTATCCTTTTTTAGAATTTAAGCCAAACGTTTACAAACATTACGATATGAAACCAAACGTTTAAAACGTTACGAAACAAATCCAAACATTTCACCTTTTTAGCGATTTAAGATAAACGTTTACAAACGCTACGAAAAAAATCCAAACGTTTCACCTTTTTAGCAATTTAAGCCAAACGTTTACTAACGTTTCCAAACGTTACGAAACAAATCCAAGCGTTTCACCTTTTTTAGCAATATAAGACAAACGTTTACAAAAGTTGCGATACAAATCCAATTATTTCACATTTTTAGCGATATAAGCCAAACCTTTACAAAATGTTACGAAACAAAACCAAACGTTTCGCCTTTTAAGCAATTTAAGCCAAACGTTTACGAACGTTACAAAACAAATCTAAACGTTTTCCCATTTTAGCGATTTAAGCCAAACATTTAAAAAGTTACAAAACAAATCCAAACGTTTTACCTTTTTAGCAATTTATGCCAAACGTTTACAAACGGTACGAAAGAAATCCAAACGTTTCACCTTTTTAGCGATTTAAGCCAAACGTTTACAAACGTTACGAAACAAATCCAAACGTTTCACCTTTTAGCTCCAAACGTCAAAAAACGTTACGAAAAAAACCAAACGTTTAAAATGTTACGAAACAAATCCAAACGTGTTACCTATTTAGCTATTTAATCCAAACTTTTAGAAACGATACAAAACAAATCCAAACGTTTCATCTTTTTAGCGATTTAAACCAAACGTTTACAAACGTTACGAAATAAATCCAAACGTTTCACCTTTTTAACGATTTAGGACAAACGTTTGCAAACGTTACGAAACAAATCCAAACGTTTAACCTTTTTAGCGATTTAAGCCGAACATTTACACACGTTATGAAACAAATTCAAACGTTTCACCTTTTTAGCCATTTAAGGCGAACGTTTCCAAACGTTACGAAACAAATCCAAACACTTCCCCTATTTAGCGTTGAAAGCCAAACATTTACAAACGTTACGACACAAATCCAAAGGTTTCACATTTTTAGCGATTGAAACCAAATCTTTACAAACGTTACGAAACAAATTCAAATGTTTCTCATATTTAACAATTTAAGCCAAACGTTTACAAAATTTACGAAACAAAACCAAGAGTTTCAACTTTTTAGCAATTTAAGCCAAACGTTTACAAACGTTACGAAACAAATCCAAATGTTTCATATTTTTAGCGATTTAAGCCAAACGTTTACAAACGGTACGAAAGAAATCCAAACGTTTCCCCTTTTTAGCGATTTAAGCCAAACGTTTACAAACGCTACGAAACAAATCCAAACGTTTCACCTTTTTAGCGATTTAAGCCAAACGTTTACAAACGTTAAGAAACAAATCCAAATGTTTCCCCATTTTAGCAATTTAACCAAACGTTTAAAACGTTTCAAAACAAATCCAAACATTTCACCTTTTTCGCTATTTATGCCAAACGTTTACAAACATTACGAACAAATCCAAACGTTTCACCTTTTTAGCGATTTAAGCCAAACGTTTACAAACGTTACGAAACAAATCCAAACGTTTCACCTTTTTAGCAATTTAAGCCAAAGGTATACAAACCTTACGAAACAAATCAAAACATGTCACCTTTTAGCGATTTAAGCCAAACGTTTACAAATGTTGGGAAACAAATCCAAACGTTTCTCGAATTTAATAATTTAAGCCAAACGTTTACAAACGTTACGAAACAAAACCAAGTGTTTCACCTTTTCAACAATTTAAGCCAAACGTTAACAAATGTTACGAAACAAATCCAAACGTTTCACCTTTTTATCGATTTAAGCCAAACGTTTCACCTTTTTAGCGATTTAAGTCATACGTTTATAAACGTTAAAACCAAACTTTCAAAACGTTACGAAACGAATCCAAACGTTTACAAAAGTTACAAAACAACACCAAATGTTTCCCCATTTTAGCAATTTAAACCAAACGTTACAAACGTTACGAAACAAAACCAAACGATGCTAAACGTTACGAAACAAATCCAAACGTTTCCCATTTTTAGTGATTTAAGCCAAACGTTTACAAACGTTACGAAACAAATCTGAACGTTTCACCATTTTATTGATTGAAGCCTAACATTTACAAACGTTATGAAAAAAATCCAAACGTTTCGAAACAAATTTAAAACGTTAAAAACGTTACAAACAAATCCAACCGTTTAACGTTTTTAGCAATTTAAGCCGAACGTTAACAAAGGTTACAAAACAAATCCAAATGTTTCACCTTTTCAATAATTTAAGCCAAACGTTTACAAACGTTACAAAACTAATCAAAACGTTTAAAATGTTAAGAAACCCTTATTAGCATTTTAAGCCAAATGTTTACAAACCTTACGAAACAAATCCAAACGTTTCACCTCTTTAGCGATATAAAACAAATGTTTACAAACGTTACGAAACAAATTCAAACGTTTCAGCTTTTTAGTGATTTAAGCCAAATGTTTACAAACGTAACAAAACAAAACCAAACATTTTACCTTTTTAATGATTTAAGCCAAATATTTACAAACGTTACGAAACAAATCCAAAAGTTTCACCTTTTTAGCGATTTAAGCCAAACATTTACAAATGTTACGAAACAAATCTAAACGTTTCCCCTTTTTATCTATTTAAGCCAAAAGTTTATAAACTTTACGAAACAAATCCAAGCGTTTCACCTTTTTTGCGATTTAAGCCAAACGTTTCAAAACGTTACGAAACAAATCCAAACGTTCCTGCTTTTTAGCGAATTAAGCCAAACGTTTACAAACTTTATGAAACAAATCCAAACGTTTCACCTTTTTAGCGATTTAAGCCAAACATTTACAAACGTTACGAAACAAAACAGGACGTTTCACCTTTTTTACGATTTAAGTTAAACGTTTACAAACAGTACGAAACAAAACAGGACGTTTCACCTTATTAGCAATTTAAGCCAAACATTTACAAACATTACGAAACAAATCCAAACGTTTCACCTTTTAGCGATTTAAGCCAAACGTTTACAATCGTTATGAAACAAATCCAAACGTTTCCCATATTTAACAATTTAAGCCAAACGTTTACAAACGTTATGAAATAAAACCAAGTGTTTACAAACATTACGAAACAAAACAGGACGTTTCACCTTTTTTAGCGATATAAGCCAAACGTTTACAAACATTACGAAATAAAACATGACGTTTATCCTTTTTTAGAATTTAAGCCAAACGTTTACAAACATTACGATATGAAACCAAACGTTTAAAACGTTACGAAACAAATCCAAACATTTCACCTTTTTAGTGATTTAAGCTAAACGTTTACAAACGTTACGAAACAAAACAGGACGTTTCACCTTTTTTACGATTTAAGTTAAACGTTTACAAACAGTACGAAACAAAACAGGACGTTTCACCTTATTAGCAATTTAAGCCAAACATTTACAAACATTACGAAACAAATCCAAACGTTTCACCTTTTAGCGATTTAAGCCAAACGTTTACAATCGTTATGAAACAAATCCAAACGTTTCCCATATTTAACAATTTAAGCCAAACGTTTACAAACGTTATGAAATAAAACCAAGTGTTTACAAACATTACGAAACAAAACAGGACGTTTCACCTTTTTTAGCGATATAAGCCAAACGTTTACAAACATTACGAAATAAAACATGACGTTTATCCTTTTTTAGAATTTAAGCCAAACGTTTACAAACATTACGATATGAAACCAAACGTTTAAAACGTTACGAAACAAATCCAAACATTTCACCTTTTTAGTGATTTAAGCTAAACGTTTACAAACGCTACGAAACAAATCCAAACGTTTCACCTTTTTAGCAATTTAAGCCAAACGTTTACTAACGTTTCCAAACGTTACGAAACAAATCCAAGCGTTTCACCTTTTTTAGCAATATAAGACAAACGTTTACAAAAGTTGCGATACAAATCCAATTATTGCACATTTTTAGCGATTTAAGCCAAACCTTTACAAAATATTACGAAACAAATCCAAACGTTTCGCCTTTTAAGCAATTTAAGCCAAACGTTTACGAACGTTACAAAACAAATCTAAACGTTTTCCCATTTTAGCGATTTAAGCCAAACGTTTAAAAAGTTACAAAACAAATCCAAACGTTTTACCTTTTTAGCAATTTATTCCAAACGTTTACAAACGGTGCGAAAGAAATCCAAACGTTTCACCTTTTTAGCGATTTAAGCCAAACGTTTACAAACGTTACGAAACAAATCCAAACGTTTCACCTTTTAGCTATTTAAGCCAAACGTCAAAAAACGTTACGAAAAAAACAAAACGTTTAAAATGTTACGAAACAAATCCAAACGTGTTACCTATTTAGCTATTTAATCCAAACTTTTAGAAACGATACAAAACAAATCCAAACGTTTCATCTTTTTAGCGATTTAAGCCAAACGTTTACAAACGTTACGAAATAAATCCAAACGTTTCACCTTTTTAACGATTTAGGACAAACGTTTGCAAACGTTACGAAACAAATCCAAACGTTTAACCTTTTTAGCGATTTAAGCCGAACATTTACACACGTTATGAAACAAATTCAAACGTTTCACCTCTTTAGCCATTTAAGGCGAACGTTTCCAAACGTTACGAAACAAATCCAAACACTTCCCCTATTTAGCGTTGAAAGCCAAACATTTACAAACGTTACGACACAAATCCAAAGGTTTCACATTTTTAGCGATTGAAACCAAATCTTTACAAACGTTACGAAACAAATTCAAATGTTTCTCATATTTAACAATTTAAGCCAAACGTTTACAAAATTTACGAAACAAAACCAAGAGTTTCAACTTTTTAGCAATTTAAGCCAAACGTTTACAAACGTTACGAAACAAATCCAAATGTTTCATATTTTTAGCGATTTAAGCCAAACGTTTACAAACGGTACGAAAGAAATCCAAACGTTTCCCCTTTTTAGCGATTTAAGCCAAACGTTTACAAACGCTACGAAACAAATCCAAACGTTTCACCTTTTTAGCGATTTAAGCCAAACGTTTACAAACGTTAAGAAACAAATCCAAATGTTTCCCCATTTTAGCGATTTAACCAAACGTTTAAAACGTTTCAAAACAAATCCAAACATTTCACCTTTTTCGCTATTTATGCCAAACGTTTACAAACATTACGAACAAATCCAAACGTTTCACCTTTTTAGCGATTTAAGCCAAACGTTTACAAACGTTACGAAACAAATCCAAACGTTTCACCTTTTTAGCAATTTAAGCCAAAGGTATACAAACCTTACGAAACAAATCAAAACATGTCACCTTTTAGCGATTTAAGCCAAACGTTTACAAATGTTGGGAAACAAATCCAAACGTTTCTCATATTTAATAATTTAAGCCAAACGTTTACAAACGTTACGAAACAAAACCAAGTGTTTCACCTTTTCAACAATTTAAGCCAAATGTTAACAAATGTTACGAAACAAATCCAAACGTTTCACCTTTTTATCGATTTAAGCCAAACGTTTCACCTTTTTAGCGATTTAAGTCATACGTTTATAAACGTTAAAACCAAACTTTCAAAACGTTACGAAACGAATCCAAACGTTTACAAAAGTTACAAAACAACACCAAATATTTCCCCATTTTAGCAATTTAAACCAAACGTTACAAACGTTACGAAACAAAACCAAACGATGCTAAACGTTACGAAACAAATCCAAACGTTTCCCATTTTTAGTGATTTAAGCCAAACGTTTACAAACGTTACGAAACAAATCTGAACGTTTCACCATTTTATTGATTGAAGCCTAACATTTACAAACGTTATGAAAAAAATCCAAACGTTTCGAAACAAATTTAAAACGTTAAAAACGTTACAAACAAATCCAACCGTTTAACGTTTTTAGCAATTTAAGCCGAACGTTAACAAAGGTTACAAAACAAATCCAAATGTTTCACCTTTTCAATAATTTAAGCCAAACGTTTACAAACGTTACAAAACTAATCAAAACGTTTAAAATGTTAAGAAACCCTTATTAGCATTTTAAGCCAAATGTTTACAAACCTTACGAAACAAATCCAAACGTTTCACCTCTTTAGCGATATAAAACAAATGTTTACAAACGTTACGAAACAAATTCAAACGTTTCAGCTTTTTAGTGATTTAAGCCAAATGTTTACAAACGTAACAAAACAAAACCAAACATTTTACCTTTTTAATGATTTAAGCCAAATATTTACAAACGTTACGAAACAAATCCAAAAGTTTCACCTTTTTAGCGATTTAAGCCAAACATTTACAAATGTTACGAAACAAATCTAAACGTTTCCCCTTTTTATCTATTTAAGCCAAAAGTTTATAAACTTTACGAAACAAATCCAAGCGTTTCACCTTTTTTGCGATTTAAGCCAAACGTTTCAAAACGTTACGAAACAAATCCAAACGTTCCTGCTTTTTAGCGAATTAAGCCAAACGTTTACAAACATTATGAAACAAATCCAAACGTTTCACCTTTTTAGCGATTTAAGCCAAACATTTACAAACGTTACGAAACAAAACAGGACGTTTCACCTTTTTTACGATTTAAGTTAAACGTTTACAAACAGTACGAAACAAAACAGGACGTTTCACCTTTTTTACGATTTAAGTTAAACGTTTACAAACAGTACGAAACAAAACAGGACGTTTCACCTTATTAGCAATTTAAGCCAAACATTTACAAACATTACGAAACAAATCCAAACGTTTCACCTTTTAGCGATTTAAGCCAAACGTTTACAATCGTTATGAAACAAATCCAAACGTTTCCCATATTTAATAATTTAAGCCAAACGTTTACAAACGTTATGAAATAAAACAAAGTGTTTACAAACATTACGAAACAAAACAGGACGTTTCACCTTTTTTAGCGATATAAGCCAAACGTTTACAAACATTACGAAATAAAACATGACGTTTATCCTTTTTTAGAATTTAAGCCAAACGTTTACAAACATTACGATATGAAACCAAACGTTTAAAACGTTACGAAACAAATCCAAACATTTCACCTTTTTAGCGATTTAAGATAAACGTTTACAAACGCTACGAAACAAATCCAAACGTTTCACCTTTTTAGCAATTTAAGCCAAACGTTTACTAACGTTTCCAAACGTTACGAAACAAATCCAAGCGTTTCACCTTTTTTAGCAATATAAGACAAACGTTTACAAAAGTTGCGATACAAATCCAATTATTTCACATTTTTAGCGATTTAAGCCAAACCTTTACAAAATGTTACGAAACAAAACCAAACGTTTCGCCTTTTAAGCAATTTAAGCCAAACGTTTACGAACGTTACAAAACAAATCTAAACGTTTTCCCATTTTAGCGATTTAAGCCAAACGTTTAAAAAGTTACAAAACAAATCCAAACGTTTTACCTTTTTAGCAATTTATGCCAAACGTTTACAAACGGTACGAAAGAAATCCAAACGTTTCACCTTTTTAGCGATTTAAGCCAAACGTTTACAAACGTTACGAAACAAATCCAAACGTTTCACCTTTTAGCTCCAAACGTCAAAAAACGTTACGAAAAAAACCAAACGTTTAAAATGTTACGAAACAAATCCAAACGTGTTACCTATTTAGCTATTTAATCCAAACTTTTAGAAACGATACAAAACAAATCCAAACGTTTCATCTTTTTAGCGATTTAAGCCAAACGTTTACAAACGTTACGAAATAAATCCAAACGTTTCACCTTTTTAACGATTTAGGACAAACGTTTGCAAACGTTACGAAACAAATCCAAACGTTTAACCTTTTTAGCGATTTAAGCCGAACATTTACACACGTTATGAAACAAATTCAAACGTTTCACCTTTTTAGCCATTTAAGGCGAACGTTTCCAAACGTTACGAAACAAATCCAAACACTTCCCCTATTTAGCGTTGAAAGCCAAACATTTACAAACGTTACGACACAAATCCAAAGGTTTCATATTTTTAGCGATTGAAACCAAATCTTTACAAACGTTACGAAACAAATTCAAATGTTTCTCATATTTAACAATTTAAGCCAAACGTTTACAAAATTTACGAAACAAAACCAAGAGTTTCAACTTTTTAGCAATTTAAGCCAAACGTTTACAAACGTTACGAAACAAATCCAAATGTTTCATATTTTTAGCGATTTAAGCCAAACGTTTACAAACGGTACGAAAGAAATCCAAACGTTTCACCTTTTTAGCGATTTAAGCCAAACGTTTACAAACGCTACGAAACAAATCCAAACGTTTCACCTTTTTAGCGATTTAAGCCAAACGTTTACAAACGTTAAGAAACAAATCCAAATGTTTCCCCATTTTAGCGATTTAACCAAACGTTTAAAACGTTTCAAAACAAATCCAAACATTTCACCTTTTTAGCTATTTATGCCAAACGTTTACAAACATTACGAACAAATCCAAACGTTTCACCTTTTTAGCGATTTAAGCCAAACGTTTACAAACGTTACGAAACAAATCCAAACGTTTCACCTTTTTAGCAATTTAAGCCAAAGGTATACAAACCTTACGAAACAAATCAAAACATGTCACCTTTTAGCGATTTAAGCCAAACGTTTACAAATGTTGGGAAACAAATCCAAACGTTTCTCATATTTAATAATTTAAGCCAAACGTTTACAAACGTTACGAAACAAAACCAAGTGTTTCACCTTTTCAGCAATTTAAGCCAAACGTTAACAAATGTTACGAAACAAATCCAAACGTTTCACCTTTTTATCGATTTAAGCCAAACGTTTCACCTTTTTAGCGATTTAAGTCATACGTTTATAAACGTTAAAACCAAACTTTCAAAACGTTACGAAACGAATCCAAACGTTTACAAAAGTTACAAAACAACACCAAATGTTTCCCCATTTTAGCAATTTAAACCAAACGTTACAAACGTTACGAAACAAAACCAAACGATGCTAAACGTTACGAAACAAATCCAAACGTTTCCCATTTTTAGTGATTTAAGCCAAACGTTTACAAACGTTACGAAACAAATCTGAACGTTTCACCATTTTATTGATTGAAGCCTAACATTTACAAACGTTATGAAAAAAATCCAAACGTTTCGAAACAAATTTAAAACGTTAAAAACGTTACAAACAAATCCAACCGTTTAACGTTTTTAGCAATTTAAGCCGAACGTTAACAAAGGTTACAAAACAAATCCAAATGTTTCACCTTTTCAATAATTTAAGCCAAACGTTTACAAACGTTACAAAACTAATCAAAACGTTTAAAATGTTAAGAAACCCTTATTAGCATTTTAAGCCAAATGTTTACAAACCTTACGAAACAAATCCAAACGTTTCACCTCTTTAGCGATATAAAACAAATGTTTACAAACGTTACGAAACAAATTCAAACGTTTCAGCTTTTTAGTGATTTAAGCCAAATGTTTACAAACGTAACAAAACAAAACCAAACATTTTACCTTTTTAATGATTTAAGCCAAATATTTACAAACGTTACGAAACAAATCCAAAAGTTTCACCTTTTTAGCGATTTAAGCCAAACATTTACAAATGTTACGAAACAAATCTAAACGTTTCCCCTTTTTATCTATTTAAGCCAAAAGTTTATAAACTTTACGAAACAAATCCAAGCGTTTCACCTTTTTTGCGATTTAAGCCAAACGTTTCAAAACGTTACGAAACAAATCCAAACGTTCCTGCTTTTTAGCGAATTAAGCCAAACGTTTACAAACTTTATGAAACAAATCCAAACGTTTCACCTTTTTAGCGATTTAAGCCAAACATTTACAAACGTTACGAAACAAAACAGGACGTTTCACCTTTTTTACGATTTAAGTTAAACGTTTACAAACAGTACGAAACAAAACAGGACGTTTCACCTTATTAGCAATTTAAGCCAAACATTTACAAACATTACGAAACAAATCCAAACGTTTCACCTTTTAGCGATTTAAGCCAAACGTTTACAATCGTTATGAAACAAATCCAAACGTTTCCCATATTTAACAATTTAAGCCAAACGTTTACAAACGCTATGAAATAAAACAAAGTGTTTACAAACATTACGAAACAAAACAGGACGTTTCACCTTTTTTAGCGATATAAGCCAAACGTTTACAAACATTACGAAATAAAACATGACGTTTATCCTTTTTTAGAATTTAAGCCAAACGTTTACAAACATTACGATATGAAACCAAACGTTTAAAACGTTACGAAACAAATCCAAACATTTCACCTTTTTAGCGATTTAAACTAAACGTTTACAAACGCTATGAAACAAATCCAAACGTTTCACCTTTTTAGCAATTTAAGCCAAACGTTTACTAACGTTTCCAAACGTTACGAAACAAATCCAAGCGTTTCACCTTTTTTAGCAATATAAGACAAACGTTTACAAAAGTTGCGATACAAATCCAATTATTTCACATTTTTAGCGATTTAAGCCAAACCTTTACAAAATGTTACGAAACAAATCCAAACGTTTCGCCTTTTAAGCAATTTAAGCCAAACGTTTACGAACGTTACAAAACAAATCTAAACGTTTTCCCATTTTAGCGATTTAAGCCAAACGTTTAAAAAGTTACAAAACAAATCCAAACGTTTTACCTCTTTAGCAATTTATGCCAAACGTTTACAAACGTTACGAAACAAATCCAAACATTTCACATTTTTAGCGATTGAAGCCAAACAAATCCAAACGTTAAGAAACAAATCTAAATGTTTCACATTTTTAGCAATATAAGCCAAAGATTTACAAAATTTACCAAACAAAAACCAAGAGTTTAAATTTTTTTGCAATTTAAGCCAAAGGTTTACAAACGTTACGAAACAAATCCAAACGTTTCACCTTTTTAGCAATTTAAACCAAACGTTTAAAAACATTATCAAACAAATCCAAGAGTTTCTCCTTTTTAGCAATTTAAGCCAAACATTTACAAACGTTAGGAAACAAATCCAAACGTTTTACCTTTATAGCGAATTAAGCCAAACGTTTACAAACGTTATGAAACAAATCCAAACGTTTCACCTTTTTAGCGATTTAAGCTAAACGTTTCACCTTATAGCGATTTAAGCCAAATGTCAAAAAACGTTACGAAAAAAACCAAACGTTTAAAATGTTACGAAACAAATCCAAACGTTTCACCTTTTTAGCAATTTAAGCCAAACTTTTAGAAATAATACAAAACAAATCCAAACGTTTCACCTTTTTAGTGATTTAAGCCAAACGTTTACAATCGGTACGAAAAAATCTAAACGTTTCCCCTTTTTATCGATTTAAGCCAAATGTTTACAAACGCTACGAAATCAGTCTAAATGTTTCACCTTTTTAGCAATATTAGCCAAACGTTTACAAACGTTACGAAATAAATCCAAACGTTTCACCTTTTTAGCGATTTAAGACAAACATTTGCAAACGTTACGAAAGAAATCCAAACGTTTAACCTTTTTAGCGATTTAAGCCGAACGTTTACACACGTTACGAAACAAATTCAAATGTTTCACATTTTTAGCGATTTAAGCCGAACGTTTCCAAACGGTACGAAACAAATCCAAACGATTCCCCTTTTTAGCGATGAAAGCCAAACGTTTACAAACGTTACGAAACAAATCCAAACATCTCACATTTTTAGCGATTGAAACCAAACCTTTACAAACGTTACGAAACAAATTCAAATGTTTCTCATATTTAACAATTTAAGCCAAACGTTTACAAAATTTACGAAACAAAACCAAGAGTTTCACCTTTTTAGCAATTTAAGCCAAACATTTACAAACGTTACGAAACAAATCCAAACGTTACACATTTTTAGCAATTTTAAGCCAAACGTTTAGAAACGGTACGAAAGAAATCCAAACGTTTCCCCTTATTAGCGATTTAAGCCAAACGTTTACAAACGCTACGAAACAAATCCAAACGTTTCACCTTTTTAGCGATTTGAGCCAAACGTTTACAAACGTTAAGAAACAAATCCAAATGTTTCCCCATTTTAGCGATTTAAGCCAAACATTTAAAACGTTACAAAACAAATCCAAACATTTCACCTTTTTAGCGATTTATGCCAAACGTTTACAAACGTTACGAACAAATCCAAACGTTTCCCCTTTTAAGCGATTTAAGCCAAACGTTTACAAACGTTACGAAATAAATCCAAACGTTTCACCTTTTCAGCAATTTAAGCCAAATGTATACAAATTTTACGAAACAAATCAAAATGTTTCACCTATTAGCGATTTAAGCCAAACGTTTACAAACGTTGAAAAACAAATCCAAACGTTTCTCATATTTAATAATTTAAGCCAAACGTTTACAAACGTTACGAAACAAAACCAAGTGTTTCACCTTTTCAGGAATTTAAGCCAAACGTTAACAAACGTTACGAACAAATCCAAACGTTTCACCTTTTTATCGATTTAAGCCAAACGTTTCACCTTTTTAGCGATTTAAGCCAAACGTTTATAAACGTTAAAACGAAACTTTCAAAACGTTACGAAACGAATCCAAACGTTTAAAAAAGCTACAAAACAATACCAAACGTTTCCCCATTTTAGGGATTTAGGCCAAACGTTTATAAACGTTACGAAACAAAACCAAACGATGGTAAACATTATGAAACAAATCCATTTGTTTAACATTTTTAGTGATCTAAGCCAAACGTTACGAAAAAATCCAAACGTTTCGCCATTTTAGTGATTGAAGCGAAACATTTACAAACGCTATGAAAAAAATCCAAACGTTTCGAAACAAATCAAAAGGTTTAAAACGCTACGAAACAAATCCATCCCTTTCACCTCTTTAGCAATTTAAGCCGAACGTTTACAAAGGTTACAAAACAAATCCAAATATTTCACATTTTCAGTAATTTAAGCCAAACGTTTACAAACGTTACGAAACTAATTAAAACGTTTAAGATGTTAAGAAACCCTTTTTAGCATTTTAAGCCAAATGTATACAAACATTACGAAACAAATCCAAACGTTTCTTCTCTTTAGTGATCTAAAACAAACGTTTACAAACGTTACGAAACAAGTCCAAACGTTTGACCTTTATTAGTGATTTAAGCCAAACGTTTACAAATGTAACAAAACAAAACCAAAGGTTTCACCTTTTTAGCGATTTAAGACAAACATTTACAAACATTACGAAACAAATCCAAAAGTTTCACCTTTATAGCGATTTAAGCCAAACGTTTACAAATGTTACGAAACAAATCCAAACTTTTCCCCTTTTTATATATTTAAGCCAAAAGTTTACAAACGTTACGAAACAAATCCAAGCGTTTTACCTTTTTAGCTATTTAAGCCAAACATTTCAAAACGTTACGAAACAAATCCAAATGTTTCTGCTTTTTAGCGAATTAAGCCCAACGTTTGCAAACTTTATGAAACAAATTCAAACGTTTCACCTTTTTTAGCGATTTAAGCCAAACGTTTACAAATGTTACGAAACAAAACATGACATTTCACCTTTTTTACGATTTAAGTCAAACATTTACAAACATTACGAAACAAAATAGGACGTTTCACCTTTTTAGCGATTTAAGCCAAACATTTACAAACCTTACGAAACAAATCCAAACGTTTCACCTTTTAGCGATTTAAGCCAAACGTTTACAAACGTTATGAAACAAATCCAAACGTTTCCAATATTTAACAATTTAAGCCAAACGTTTACAAACGTTATGAAACAAAACCAAGTGTTTACAAACATTACGAAACAAAACAGGATGTTTCACCTTTTTTAGCGATTTAAGCCAAACGTTTACAAACATTACGAAACAAAACATGACGTTTATCATTTTTTAGAATTTAAGCCAAACGTTTACAAACATTACAATATGAAACCAAACGTTTAAAACGTTAGGAAACAAATCCAAACGTTTCACCTTTTTAGGGATTTATGCCAAACTCTTACAAACGCTACGAAACAAATCCAAACGTTTCACCTTTTTAGCAATTTAAGCCAAACATTTCCAAACGTTACGAAACAAATCCAAGCTATTCACCTTTTTTAGCAATTTACGCCAAACGTTTACAAAAGATACGATACAAATACAATCGTTTCACCTTTTTAGCGATCTAAGCCAAACCTTTATAAAATGTTGCAAAACAAATCCAAACGTTTCCCCTTTTAAGAAATTTAAGCCAAACATTTACAAACTTTACAAAAAAAATCCAAACGTTCCCCCATTTTAGCGATTTAAGCGAAACGTTTAAAAAATTACGAAACGAATCCAAACGTTTTACCTTTTTAGCAATTTATGCCAAACGTTTACAAACGTTACGAAACAAATCCAAACATTTTACATTTTTAGCGATTGAAGCAAAACAAATCCAAACGTTACGAAACAAATCCAAACGTTTCACATTTTTAGCAATTTAAACCAAACATTTACAAACATTACGAAACAAAAACCAAGCCTTTTACATTTTTAGCAATTTAAGCCAATCGTTTACAAACGTTACGAAACAAATCCAAGCGTTTCACCTTTTTAGCAATTTAAACCAAACGTTTACAAACTTTATCAAACTAATCCAAGAGTTTCACCTTTTTAGCAATTTAAGCCAAACGTTTACAAACGTTAGGAAACAAATCCAAACGTTTCACATTTATAGCGATTTAAGCCAAACGTTTACAAACGTCACGAAACAAATCCAAACGTTTCACTTTTTTAGCGATTTAAGCCAAACATTTACAAACGTTACGAAAGAAATCCAAACATTTCACCTTTTAGCGATTTAAGCCAAACGTCGAAAAGCGTTACGAAAAAAAACCAAACGTTTAAAATGTTACGAAACAAATGTTAGTAGTATATGCCCTAGTGCCATTTGATCGTGTATATTTGTAGAATTAATCCCAATGGCAAAGATATATATGTTCTATTTGAACTAAGTTTCTCATCAACTAAGTGTTCATGTATTACGTATTGTCCTTATCACATTGTGATAGAATCTATTCTTAAGGTGTTAAGAATATGAGTGACAAATTCTATTATACAAGTGATCTAAATAACCGTTCACGATCGATGGGATCCTGCGAAATGTTTAAGCCAAATGTTTACAAACGTAACAAAACAAAACCAAACATTTTACCTTTTTAATGATTTAAGCCAAATATTTACAAACGTTACGAAACAAATCCAAAAGTTTCACCTTTTTAGCGATTTAAGCCAAACATTTACAAATGTTACGAAACAAATCTAAACGTTTCCCCTTTTTATCTATTTAAGCCAAAAGTTTATAAACTTTACGAAACAAATCCAAGCGTTTCACCTTTTTTGCGATTTAAGCCAAACGTTTCAAAACGTTACGAAACAAATCCAAATGTTCCTGCTTTTTAGCGAATTAAGCCAAACGTTTACAAACTTTATGAAACAAATCCAAACGTTTCACCTTTTTAGCGATTTAAGCCAAACATTTACAAACGTTACGAAACAAAACATGACGTTTCACCTTTTTTACGATTTAAGTTAAACGTTTACAAACATTACGAAACAAAACAGGACGTTTCACCTTATTAGCGATTTAAGCCAAATATTTACAAACATTACGAAACAAATCCAAACGTTTCACCTCTTAGCGATTTAAGCCAAACGTTTACAATCGTTATGAAACAAATCCAAACGTTTCCCATATTTAACAATTTAAGCCAAACGTTTACAAACGTTATGAAATAAAACAAAGTGTTACAAACATTACGAAACAAAACAGGACGTTTCACCTTTTTTAGCGATATAAGCCAAACATTTACAAACATTACGAAATAAAACATGGCGTTTATCCTTTTTTAGAATTTAAGCCAAACGTTTACAAACATTACGATATGAAACCAAACGTTTAAAACGTTACGAAACAAATCCAAACATTTCACCTTTTTAGCGATTTAAGCTAAACGTTTACAAACGCTACGAAACAAATCCAAACGTTTCACCTTTTTAGCAATTTAAGCCAAACGTTTACTAACCTTTCCAAACGTTACGAAACAAATCCAAGCGTTTCACCCTTTTTAGCAATATAAGACAAACGTTTACAAAAGTTGCGATACAAATCCAATTATTTCACATTTTTAGCGATTTAAGCCAAACCTTTACAAAATGTTACGAAACAAATCCAAACGTTTCGCCTTTTAAGCAATTTAAGCCAAACGTTTACGAACGTTACAAAACAAATCTAAACGTTTTCCCATTTTAGCGATTTAAGCCAAACGTTTAAAAAGTTACAAAACAAATCCAAACGTTTTACCTTTTTAGCAATTTATGCCAAACGTTTACAAACGTTACGAAACAAATCCAAACATTTCACATTTTTAGCGATTGAAGCCAAACAAATCCAAACGTTAAGAAACAAATCTAAATGTTTCACATTTTTAGCAATATAAGCCAAAGATTTACAAAATTTACAAAACAAAAACCAAGAGTTTAATTTTTTTTGCAATTTAAGCCAAACGTTTACAAACGTTACGAAACAAATCCAAACGTTTCACCTTTTTAGCAATTTAAACCAAACGTTTAAAAACATTATCAAACAAATCCAAGAGTTTCACCTTTTTAGCAATTTAAGCCAAACGTTTACAAACGTTAGGAAACAAATCCAAACGTTTTACCTTTATAGCGAATTAAGCCAAACGTTTACAAACGTTACGAAACAAATCCAAACGTTTCACCTTTTTAGCGATTTAAGCCAAACGTTTACAAACGTTACGAAAGAAATCCAAACGTTTCACCTTATAGCGATTTAAGCCAAATGTCAAAAAACGTTACGAAAAAAACCAAACGTTTAAAATGTTACGAAACAAATCCAAACGTTTCACCTTTTTAGCGATTTAAGCCAAACTTTTTGAAATAATACAAAACAAATCCAAACGTTTCACCTTTTTAGCGATTTAAGCCAAACGTTTACAATCGGTACGAAAAAATGTAAACGTTTCCCCTTTTTAGCGATTTAAGCCAAATGTTTACAAACGCTACGAAATCAATCTAAACGTTTCACCTTTTTAGCAATAGTAGCCAAACGTTTACAAACGTTACGAAATAAATCCAAACGTTTCACCTTTTTAGCGATTTAAGACAAACATTTGCAAACGTTACGAAAGAAATCCAAACGTTTAACCTTTTTAGCGATTTAAGCCGAACGTTTACACACGTTACGAAACAAATTCAAACGTTTCACATTTTTAGCGATTTAAGCCGAACGTTTCCAAACGGTACGAAACAAATCCAAACGATTCCCCTTTTTAGCGATGAAAGCCAAACGTGTACAAACGTTACGAAACAAATCCAAACATCTCACATTTTTAGCGATTGAAACCAAACCTTTACAAACGTTACGAAACAAATTCAAATGTTTCTCATATTTAACAATTTAAGCCAAACGTTTACAAAATTTACGAAACAAAACCAAGAGTTTCACCTTTTTAGCAATTTAAGCCAAACGTTTACAAACGTTACGAAACAAATCCAAACGTTACACATTTTTAGCAATTTTAAGCCAAACGTTTACAAACGGTACGAAAGAAATCCAAACATTTCCCCTTTTTAGCGATTTAAGCCAAACGTTTACAAACGCTACGAAACAAATCCAAACGTTACACCTTTTTAGCGATTTGAGCCAAACGTTTACAAACGTTAAGAAACAAATCCAAATGTTTCCCCATTTTAGCGATTTAAGCCAAACGTTTAAAACGTTACAAAACAAATCCAAACATTTCACCTTTTTAGCGATTTATGCCAAACGTTTACAAACGTTACGAACAAATCCAAACGTTTCCCCTTTTAAGCGATTTAAGCCAAACGTTTACAAACGTTACGAAATAAATCCAAACGTTTCACCATTTCAGCAATTTAGCGATTTAAGAAACTTTACGAAACAAATCAAAATGTTTCACCTATTTGCGATTTAAGCCAAACGTTTACAAACGTTGGGAAACAAATCCAAACGTTTCTCATATTTAATAATTTAAGCCAAACGTTTACAAACGTTACGAAACAAAACCAAGTGTTTCACCTTTTCAGCAATTTAAGCCAAACGTTAACAAATGTTACGAAATAAATCCAAACGTTTCACCTTTTTATCGATTTAAGCCAAACGTTTCACCTTTTTAGCGATTTAAGTCATACGTTTATAAACGTTAAAACCAAACTTTCAAAACGTTACGAAACGAATCCAAACGTTTACAAAAATTACAAAACAACACCAAATGTTTCCCCATTTTAGCAATTTAAACCAAACATTACAAACGTTACGAAACAAAACCAAACGATGCTAAACGTTACGAAACAAATCCAAACGTTTCCCATTTTTAGTGATTTAAGCCAAACGTTTACAAACGTTACGAAACAAATCTGAACGTTTCACCATTTTATTGATTGAAGCCTAACATTTACAAACGTTATGAAAAAAATCCAAACGTTTCGAAACAAATTTAAAACGTTAAAAACGTTACAAACAAATCCAACCGTTTAACGTTTTTAGCAATTTAAGCCGAACGTTAACAAAGGTTACAAAACAAATCCAAATGTTTCACCTTTTCAATAATTTAAGCCAAACGTTTACAAACGTTACAAAACTAATCAAAACGTTTAAAATGTTAAGAAACCCTTTTTAGCATTTTAAGCCAAATGTATACAAACTATACGAAACAAATCCAAACGTTTCTTCTCTTTAGTGATCTAAAACAAACGTTTACAAACGTTACGAAACAAATCCAAACGTTTGACCTTTTTTAGTGATTTAAGCCAAACATTTACAAATGTAACAAAACAAAACCAAACGTTTCACCTTTTTAGCGATTTAAGCCAAACATTTACAAACATTACGAAACAAATCCAAAAGTTTCACCTTTTTAGCGATTTAAGCCAAACGTTTACAAATGTTACGAAACAAATCCAAACGTTTCCCCTTTTTATATATTTAAGCCAAAAGTTTACAAACGTTACGAAACAAATCCAAGCGTTTCACCTTTTTAGCTATTTAAGCCAAACATTTCAAAACGTTACGAAACAAATCCAAATGTTTCTGCTTTTTAGCGAATTAAGCCCAACGTTTGCAAACTTTATGAAACAAATCCAAACGTTTCACCTTTTTTAGCGATTTAAGCCAAACGTTTACAAATGTTACGAAACAAAACATGACATTTCACCTTTTTTACGATTTAAGTCAAACATTTACAAACATTACGAAACAAAACAGGACGTTTCACCTTTTTAGCGATTTAAGCCAAACATTTACAAACCTTACGAAACAAATCCAAACGTTTCACCTTTTAGCGATTTAAGCCAAACGTTTACAAATATTATGAAACAAATCCAAACGTTTCCAATATTTAACAATTTAAGCCAAACGTTTACAAACGTTATGAAACAAAACCAAGTGTTTACAAACATTACGAAACAAAACAGGATGTTTCACCTTTTTTAGCGATTTAAGCCAAACGTTTACAAACATTACGAAACAAAACATGACGTTTATCATTTTTTAGAATTTAAGCCAAACGTGTACAAACATTACGATATGAAACCAAACGTTTAAAACGTTAGGAAACAAATCCAAACGTTTCACCTTTTTAGGGATTTATGCCAAACTCTTACAAACGCTACGAAACAAATCCAAACGTTTCACCTTTTTAGCAATTTAAGCCAAACATTTACAAACATTCTGAAACAAATCCAAGCGTTTCACCTTTTTAGCAATTTAAGCCAAACGTTTACAAACATTCTGAAACAAATCCAAGCGTTTCACCTTTTTAATAATTTAAACCAAACATTTACAAACGTTACGAAACAAATACAAACGTTTCACCTTTTTAGCGATTTAAGCCAAACGTTTACAAATGTTACGAAACAAAACATGACATTTCACCTTTTTTACGATTTAAGTCAAACGTTTACAAACATTACGAAACAAAACAGGACGTTTCACCTTTTTAGCGATTTAAGCCAAACATTTACAAACCTTACGAAACAAATCCAAACGTTTCACCTTTTAGCGATTTAAGCCAAACGTTTACAAATATTATGAAACAAATCCAAACGTTTCCAATATTTAACAATTTAAGCCAAACGTTTACAAACGTTATGAAACAAAACCAAGTGTTTACAAACATTACGAAACAAAACAGGATGTTTCACCTTTTTTAGCGATTTAAGCCAAACGTTTACAAACATTACGAAACAAAACATGACGTTTATCATTTTTTAGAATTTAAGCCAAACGTGTACAAACATTACGATATGAAACCAAACGTTTAAAACGTTAGGAAACAAATCCAAACGTTTCACCTTTTTAGGGATTTATGCCAAACTCTTACAAACGCTACGAAACAAATCCAAACGTTTCACCTTTTTAGCAATTTAAGCCAAACATTTCCAAACGTTACGAAACAAATCCAAGCTATTCACCTTTTTTAGCAATTTACGCCAAACGTTTACAAAAGTTACGATACAAATCCAATCGTTTCACCTTTTTAGCGATTTAAGCCAAACCTTTATAAAATGTTGCGAAACAAATCCAAACGTTTCCCTTTTAAGAAATTTAAGCCAAACATTTACAAACTTTACAAAAAAATCCAAACGTTCCCCCATTTTAGCGATTTAAGCGAAACGTCTAAAAAATTACGAAACGAATCCAAACGTTTTACCTTTTTAGCAATTTATGCCAAACGTTTACAAACGTTACGAAACAAATCCAAACATTTTACATTTTTAGCGATTGAAGCCAAACAAATCCAAACGTTACGAAACAAATCCAAACGTTTCACATTTTTAGCAATTTAAGCCTAACATTTACAAACATTACGAAACAAAAACCAAGCCTTTTACATTTTTAGCAATTTAAGCCAATCGTTTACAAACATTACGAAACAAATCCAAGCGTTTCACCTTTTTAGCAATTTAAACCAAACGTTTACAAACGTTATCAAACTAATCCAAGAGTTTCACCTTTTTAGCAATTTAAGCCAAACGTTTACAAACGTTAGGAAACAAATCCAAATGTTTCACATTTATAGCGATTTAAGCCAAACGTTTACAAACGTTACGAAACAAATCCAAACGTTTCACTTTTTTAGCGATTTAAGCCAAACATTTACAAACGTTACGAAAGAAATCCAAACGTTTCACCTTTTAGCGATTTAAGCCAAACGTCGAAAAGCGTTACGAAAAAAAACCAAACGTTTAAAATGTTACGAAACAAATGTTAGTAGTATATGCCCTAGGGCCATTTGATCGTTTATATTTGTAGAATTAATCCCAATGGCAAAGATATATATGTTTTATTTGAACTAAGTGTCTCATCAACTAAGTGTTCATGTATTACGTATTGTCCTTATCACATTGTGATAGAATCTATTCTTAAGGTGTTAAGAATATGAGTGACAGATTCTATTATACAAGTGATCTAAATAACCGTTCACGATCGATGGGATCCTGCGAATAAGGTCATCGCATTATCACGGAAAGATTGTCACCTCTATTTATTCTCCTGATTAGTAAAGAGTTGCTAATTATAGGAAGTAGTGAGTCTCATAATACTTGATGGGGATCAGAATAAACATGTGCACACTCAAGGTGTTGAGTAAGTCGAACAAGTGACGCTAGATGACTTATACATGGTAATTCATTAAAGTCAATTTAATGTCATCTAGTTCATAATTGTACATATGTCCTTTGACTTGCGGTGACACTATCTTGTATATAGGTGATTAGAGTTTGATACTCCTTAACCCTAGATCTTTCATGAGCTAGGGCCGCGGGATGTGTTGGCTCTAGTTAGTTGTATATGGAGATAGGGGTTTAACCTAGAAAGGATTCATCACTCTGGATGAACGGAGACAAGATTCTATGCTATCTCAAATTGTTCTTGATGGATGATAAAACCTGCGCAGGTGTATATGACTTACATAGAAAGTTGTTTGTAGTGGAAGTCATATTTATCAAGAATTAGAATTGAGAGATGAGGTCATATAATCAAGACATACAGTGTTTGACATAACCGTGAAACTAGTCAAGATTGGAATCTTAGATGAAGGGAATTTTGAGTGTACGGTAATTATGAACATTGGTTCAAAAAGAATGCATCGAAACATTCATCTCTATTTGGGGTCGTGATATGTTGCTAGACGTCACTCTCGATCTACGAGAATTAATAATTAAATGGGATTTAATTATTTAATATAATAAAGGCGTTTCTTATGTCTCTCGTTGCCATATATATGTGAACCTAGTTAGTCACACACAATAGAGTGTGCAACCGATTGAGTTTACGAAAGATCAATTTCATATGGATACTAGCATATCTCGGAAATTAATCTAAGATGAAAAACAAGTACAAATTAGGGACTAATATGTATGAGTTATAAATTAGTATGAACCTAATTGTACTATGTCCAAGCTAATTAGGGACTAATTTATAAAAGTTATAAATTAGTAGGAACCTAATTTTATTTTAACCAAATTATGATTAAAAGGCTTAAGTAATTAATTAGTGTAATTAATGATACTTAAATCATTAATCATAAGCTAATGGAATGATGATGTCATGGTGATGATGTAATGAGATAAGCTTATGTCATATATGTGATATCATATGATGACATCACCTATATGATGTCACCTATGTGATGTCACCACATGAAAGGTGTCATGTGGTGGCAACACCTTTGCTTGGTGTGTGACACCTAGCATGCAAGGTGTTGCATTCTTAAGACATGCTCTAGCCTATAAATAGAGCATGTCCTTACTCATTTCAATATACCACACAACACACATCTCACTACAAAGTTGTAGAGAGAGAAAGCACTTGAAGGAGTTCAAGTAGTCATCAATCACGGGAAAAACTTGGCGACGTTTCTCATACATCCTAGCAAGGTAGTGATCGCGGCGAGAGTTTGAACTTAGGGCTGCTCGACAAGAGGAACTCTTGCAGATTACTTCAAGGCGAGGATTCAATCGGACGCATACTCGTGTGGACGAGCTTGAGGTCACCGTAATTTCGGGACTACAAGAATCGTTGGAGAATAGACATAGGTATTCTTCTTATGATTCCTAGATGCGTGCTTTAATTATTAAATGATACGACGATCCATTTGTTGTTGATATGATCAACTTTAGGATCCGGATTGTTGAAATATATGATCCGGACCCGCGCCTCCCGCTTCGCCAACAACAAATCCAAACGTTTCATCGTTTTAGCGATTTGAGCCAAACTTTTAGAAACGATACAAAACAAATCCAAATGTTTAACCTTTTTAGCGATTTAAGCCAAATGTTTACATTCAGTACGAAACAAATCCAAACGTTTCCCCTTTTTATCGATTTAAGACAAACCTGTGCAAACGTTACGAAACAAATCCAAACATTAAACCTTTTTAGCGATTTAAGCCGAACGTTTACACACGTTAGGAAACAAATTCAAACGTTTCACCTTTTTAGCGATTTAAGCCGAACGTTTCCAAACGTTACGAAACAAATCCAAACGCTTCCCCTTTTTAGTGATGAAAGCCAAACGTTTACAAACGTTACAAAACAAATCCAAACGTTTCACATTTTTAGCGATTGAAACCAAACCTTTACAAACGTTACGAAACAAATTCAAATGTTTCTCATATTAAACAATTTAAGCCAAATGTTTACAAAATTTACGAAACAAAACCAAGAGTTTCACCTTTTTAGCAATTTAAGCCAAACGTTTACAAACGTTATGAAACAAATCTAAACGTTTCACATTTTTAGCGATTGAAGCCAAACATTTACAAACGATACGAAAGAAATCCAAACGTTTCCCCTTTTTAGCGATTTAAGCCAAATGTTTACGAACGCTACGAAACAAATCCAAACGTTTCACCTTTTTAGCGATTTAAGCCAAACGTTTACAAACGTTAAGAAACAAATCCAAATGTTTCCCCATTTTAGCGATTTAACCGAACGTTTAAAACGTTTCAAAACAAATCCAAACATTTCACCTTTTTAGCTATTTATGCCAAACGTTTACAAACATTACGAACAAATCCAAACGTTTCACCTTTTTAGCGATTTAAGCCAAACGTTTACAAACGTTACAAAACAAATCCAAACGTTTCACCTTTTTATCGATTTAAGCCAAATGTATACAAACTTTACGAAACAAATCAAAACGTTTCACCTTTTAGCGATTTAAGCCAAATATTTACAAACGTTGGGTAACAAATCCAAATGTTTCTCATATTTAATAATTTAAGCCAAACATATACAAACGTTACGAAACAAAACTAAGTGTTTCACCTTTTCAGCAATTTAAGCCAAACGTTAACAAACGTTATGAAACAAATCCGAACGTTTCACCTTTTTATCGATTTAAGCCAAACGTTTCACCTTTTTAGCGATTTAAGCCAAACGTTTACAAACGTTAAAACCAAACTTTCAAAACGTTACGAAACGAATCCAAACGTTTCCCCATTTTAACGATTTAAGCCAAACGTTTATAAACGCTACGAAACAAAACCAAACGATGGTAAATGTTACGAAACAAATCCAAACGTTTAACCTTTTTAGTGCTTTATGCCAAACGTTTACAAACGTTGCGAAACAAATCCAAACGTTTCACCATTTTAGTGATTGAAGCCAAACATTTACAGACGTTATAAAAAAGATCCAAACGTTTCGAAACAAATCAAAACGTTTAAAACGTTGAAACAAATCCAACCGTTTCACCTTTTTAGCAATTTAAACTGAACGTTTACAAAGGTTACAAAACAAATCCAAATGTTTCACCTTTTCAATAATTTAAGCCAAGCGTTTACAAACATTACAAAACTAATCAAAACGTTTAAAATGTTAAGAAACCCTTTTTAGCATTTTAAGCCAAATGTTTACAACGTTACGAAACAAATCCAAACAATTGATCTCTTTAGCGATATAAAACAAACGTTTACAAACCTTACGAAACAAATTCAAAAGTTTCACCTTTTTAGTGATTTAAGCCAAACGTTTACAAGCGTAACAAAACAAAACCAAAAGTTTTACCTTTTTAGCGATTTAAGCCAAACATTTACAAACGTTAGGAAACAAATCCAAAATATTCACCTTTTTAACGATTTAAGCCAAACGTTTACAAATGTTACGAAACAAATCCAAATGTTTCCCCTTTTTATCTATTTAAGCCAAACGTTTACAAACGTTACAAAGAAAATCCAAGCGTTTCACCTTTTTAGCGATTTAAGCCAAACGTTTCAAAATGTTACGAAACAAATCCAAACGTTTCTGCTTTTTAGCGAATTAGGAAACAAATATAAACATTTCACCTTTCTAGCGATTTAAGCCAAACTTTTACAAACGTTACGAAACAAATCCAATCGTTTCACATTTTTATCGATTTAAGCCAAACCTTTACAAAATGTTTCGAAACAAATCCAAACGTTTCTCCTTTTAAGCAATTTAAACCAAACGTTTAAAAAGTTACGAAACAAATCCTAACGTTTTACCTTTTTAGCAATTTATGCCAATCGTTTACAAACGTTACGAAACAAATCCAAAATTTCACAGTTTTAGCGATTGAAGCAAAACAAATCCAAACGTTACAAAGCAAATCCAACGTTTCACATTTTTAGCAATTTAAGCCAAAATTAACAAACGTTACGAAACAAAAACCAAGCGTTTCACATTTTTATCAATTTAAGCCAAACGTTTACAAACATTACGAAACAAATCCAAACGTTTCACCTTTTTAGCAATTTAAACCAAACGTTTACAAACGTTATCAAACAAATCCAAGAGTGTCACCTTTTTAGCAATTTAAGCCAAACGTACACAAACGTTAGGAAACAAATCCAAACATTTCACCTTTATAGCGATTTAAGCCAAACATTTACAAACATTGCGAAACAAATCCAAACGTTTCACCTTTAAGCATTTTAAGCCAAACGTCGAAAAACGCTACGAAAAAAAAACGTTTAAAATGTTACGAAACAAATACAGACGTTTCACCTTTTTAGCGATTTAAGCCAAACTTTTAGAAACGATACAAAACAAATCCAAACGTTTCACCTTTTTAGCGATTTAAGCCAAACGTTTACAATCAGTACGAAGCAAATCCAAACGTTTGCCCTTTTTAGCGATTTAAGCCAAACGTTTACAAACGCTACGAAATCAATCTAAACGTTTTACCTTTTTAGCAATATAAGCCAAGCGTTTACAAACGTTACGAAATAAATCCAAACGTTTCACCTTTTTAGCGATTTAAGACAAACGTTTGCAAACGTTACGAAACAAATCCAAATGTTTAACCTTTTTGGCGATTTAAGCAGAACGTTTACACACGTTACGAAACTAATTCACATGTTTCACCTTTTTAGCGATTTAGGCCGAACGTTTCCAAACGTTACGAAACAAATCCAAACGCTTCCCCTTTTTAGCGATGAAAGCCAAATGTTTACAAACGTTACGAAACAAATCCAAACGTTTCACTTTTTTAGCGATTGAAACCAAACCTTTACAAACGTTACGAAACAAATTCAAATGTTTCTCATATTTAACAATTTAAGACAAACGTTTGGAAAATTTACGAAACAAAACCAAAAGTTTCACCTTTTTAGCAATTTCAGCCAAACGTTTACAAACGTTACGAAACAAATCCAAACGTTTCACATTTTTAGCAATTTAAGCCAAACGTTTACAAACGGTACGAAAGAAATCCAAACGTTTCACCTTTTTAGCGATTTAAGCCAAACGTTTGCAAACGCTACGGAATCAATCCAAACATTTCACCTTTTTAGCGATTTAAGCCAAACGTTTACAAACGTTGAAACAAATCCAAATGTTTCCCAATTTTAGCGATTTAAGCCAACGATTAAAACGCTACAAAACAAATCCAAACGTTTCACCTTTCTAGCGATTTATGCCAAACGTTTACAAAAGTTACGAACAAATCCAAACGTTTCCCCCTTTTAGTGATTTAAGCCAAACGTTTACAAAAATTACAAAACAAATCCAAACGTTTCACCTTTTAGCGATTTAAGCCAAACATTTACAAACGTTGGGAAACAAATCCAAACTTTTCTCATATTTAATAATTTAAGCCAAACGTTTACAAACGTTACGAAACAAAACCAAGTGTTTCAGCTATTCAGCAATTTAAGCCAAACTTTACGAAACAAATTCAAACGTTTCACCTTTTTATCGATTTAAGCCAAACGTTTCACCTTTTTAGCGATTGAAGCCAAACGTTTAGAAACATTAAAACCAAACTTTCAAAATGTTATGAAACGAATCCAAACGTTTACCAAAGTTACAAAACAACACCAAACGTTTCCCCATTTTAGCGATTTAAGCCAAACGTTTAGAATAGTTACGAAACAAAACCAAATGATGTTAAACGTTACGAAACAAATCTAAACGTTTCACATTTTTAGTGATTTAAGCCAAACGTTTACAAACGTTACGAAACAAATTCAAACGTTTCACCATTTTAGTGATTGAAGCCAAACATTTACAAATGTTATGAAAAAAATCCAAACGTTACGAAACGAATCCAAACATTTATAAAAAATACAAAACAACACAAAACGTTTCCCCGTTTTAGCGATTTAAGCCAAACGTTTATAAACGTTACGAAACAAAACCAAACGATGGTAAAAGTTACGAAACAAATCCAAACGTTTCACATTTTTAGTGATTTAAGCCAAACATTTACAAACGTTACGAAACAAATCCAAACGTTTCACCATTTTAGTGATTGAAGCCAAACATTTACAAACGTTATGAAAAAAATCCAAACGTTTATAAACAAATCAAAACGTTTAAAACGTTACGAAACAAATCCAACCGTTTCACCTTTTTAGCAATTTAAGCCGAACGTTTACAAAGGTTACAAAACAAAACCAAACGTTTCACCTTTTTAGCAATTTAATCCAAACGTTTACAAATGTTACGAAACAAATCCAAACGTTTCACCTTTTTAGCGATTTAGGACAAATGTATACAAACTTTACGAAACAAATCAAAACGTTTCACCTTTTAGCGATTTAAGTCAAACGTTTACAAATGTTGGGAAACAAATCTAAACGTTTCTCATATTTAATAATTGAAGCCAAACGTTTACAAACGATACGAAACAAAACCAAGTGTTTCACCTTTTCAGCAATTTAAGCCAAACGTTACGAAACAAATCCAAACGTTTCCCCTTTTTAGCGATTTAAACCAAACATTTACAAAAGTTACGAAACAAATCCAAACGTTTCACCTTTTAGCGATTTAAGCCAAACGTCGAAAAACGTTACGAAAAAAAACCAAACGTTTAAAATGTTACGAAACAAATCCAAACGTTTCCCCTTTTTACCGATTTAAGCCAAACTTTTGGAAACGATACAAAACAAATCCAAATGTTTCACCTTTTTAGCGATTTAAGCCAAACGTTTACAATCGGTACGAAACAAATCCAAACGTTTTCCCTTTTTAGCAATTTAAGCCAAACGTTTACAAACGCTACGAAATCAATCTAAACGTTTCCCCTTTTTAGCACTATAAACCAAACGTTTATAATCGGCACGAAACAAATCCAAATGTTTCACCTTTTCATCGATTTAAGCCAAACGTTTCACCTATTTAGAGATTTTAAGCCAAACGTTTACGAACGTTAAAACCAAACTTTCAAAACGTTACGAAACGAATCCAAACGTTTACAAAAGTTACAAAACAACACCAAACGTTTCCCCATTTTAGCGATTTAAGCCAAACATTTTTAAACGTTACGAAACTAAACCAAACGATGGTAAACGTTACGAAACAAATCCAAACGTTTCACATTTTTAGTGATTTAAGACAAACGTTTACAAACGTTACGAAACAAATCCAAACGTTTCACCATTTTAGTGACTGAAGCCAAACATTTACAAACGTTATGAAAAAAATCCAAACGTTTCGAAACAAATCAAAACGTTTAAAACATTACGAAACAAATCCAACTGTTTCACCTTTTTAGCAATTTAAGCCGAACGTTTACAAAGGTTACAAAACAAATCCAAATGTTTCACCTTTTCAGTAATTTAAGTCAAACATTTACAAACGTTAAGAAACTATTCAAAACATTTAAAATGTTAAGAAACCCTTTTTAGCATTTTAAGCCAAATGTTTACAAACGTTACGAAACAAATCCAAACGTTTCACCTCTTTAGCGATATAAAACAAACGTTTACAAACGTTACGAAACAAATTCAAACGTTTTACCTTTTTAGTGATTTAAGCCAAACGTTTACAAACGTAACAAAACATAACCAAACGTTTACCCTTATTAACGATTTAAGCCAAACATTTACAAACGTTACGAAACAAATCCAAAAGTTTCACCTTTTTAGCGATTTAAACCAAACGTTTAAGATGTTACGAAACAAATCCAAACGTTTAACCTTTTTAGCGATTTAAGCCAAACCTTTAGAAATAATACAAAACAAATCCAAATGTTTCACCTTTTTAGCGATTTAAGCCAAACGTTTACAATCGGTACGAAAAAAAATCCAAATGTTTCCCCTTTTTAGTGATTTAAGCCAAATGTTTACAAACGCTACGAAATCAATCTAAACGTTTCACCTTTTTAGCAATATAAGCCAAACGTTTACAAACGTTACGAAATAAATCCAAACGTTTCACCTTTTTAGCGATTTAAGACAAACGTTTGCAAACGTTACGAAAAAAATCCAAACGTTTAACCTTTTTAGCGATTTAAGCCGAACGTTTACACATGTTACGAAACAAATTCAAACGTTTCACCTTTTTAGCGATTTAAACCGAACGTTTCCAAACGGTACGAAGCAAATCCAAACGATTCCCCTTTTTAGCGATGAAAGCCAAACGTTTACAACAACGTTACGAAACAAATCCAAACATTTCACATTTATAGCGATTGAAACCAAACCTTTACAAACGTTTCGAAACAAATTCAAATGTTTCTCATATTTAACAATTTAAGCCAAACGTTTACAAAATTTACGAATCAAAACCAAGAGTTTCACCTTTTTAGCAATTTAAGCAAAACGTTTACAAACGTTACGAAACAAATCCAAACGTTTCATATTTTTAGCGATTTAAGCCAAACGTTTACAAACGTTAAGAAACAAATCCAAATGTTTCCTCATTTTAGCGATTTAAGCCAAACGTTTAAAAAGTTACAAAACAAATCCAAACATTTCACCTTTTTAGCGATTTATGCCAAACGTTTACAAACGTTACGAACAAATCCAAACCTTTCACCTTTTTAGTGATTTAAGCCAAATTTTTACAAACGTTACGAAACAAATCCAAACGTTTCACCTTTTTAGCGATTTAAGCCAAATGTATACAAACTTTACGAAACAAATCAAAACATTTCACCTTTTAGCGATTTAAGCCAAACATTTACAAACGTTGGGTAACAAATCCAAACGTTTCTCATATTTATTAATTTAAGCCAAACATTTACAAACGTTACGAAACAAAACCAAGTGTTTCACCTTTTCAACAATTTAAGCCAAACGTTAATAAACGTTATGGAACAAATCCGAACGTTTCACCTTTTTATCGATTTAAGCCAAACGTTTCACCTTTTTAGCGATTTAAGCCAAACGTTTACAAACGTTAAAACCAAACTTTCAAAACGTTACGAAACGAATCCAAACGTTTACAAAAGTGACAAAACAACACCAAACGTTTCCCCATTTTAGCGATTTAATCCAAACGTTTATAAACGCTACGAAACAAAACCAAACGATTGTAAATGTTACGAAACAAATCCAAACGTTTATCCTTTTTAGTGCTTTAAGCCAAACGTTTACAAACATTACGAAACAAATCCAAACGTTTCACCATTTTAGTGATTGAAGCCAAACATTTTCAGACGTTATAAAAAAGATCCAAACGTTTCGAAACAAATCAAAACGTTTAAAATGTTGAAACAAATCCAACCGTTTCACCTTTTTAACAATTTAAGCCAAACGTTTTCAAAATTTAGGAATCAAACCAAGAGTTTCACCTTTTTAGCAATTTAAGCCAAACGTTTACAAACGTTACGAAACAAATCCAAACAATTCACATTTTTAGCGATTTAAGCCAAACGTTTACAAACGTTAAGAAACAAATCCAAATGTTTCCTCATTTTAGCGATTTAAGCCAAACGTTTAAAACGTTACAAAACAAATCCAAACATTTCACCTTTTTAGCGATTTATGCCAAACGTTTACAAACGTTATGAACAAATCCAAACATTTCACCTTTTTAGCAATTTAAGCCAAACTTTTACAAACGTTATGAAACAAATCCAAACGTTTCACCTTTTTAGCGATTTAAGCCAAATGTATACAAACTTTACGAAACAAATCAAAACGTTTCACCTTTTAGCGATTTAAGCCAAACATTTACAAACGTTGGGTAACAAATCCAAACGTTTCTCATATTTAATAATTTAAGCCAAACATTTACAAACGTTACCAAACAAAACCAAGTGTTTCACCTTTTCAGCAATTTAAGCCAAACGTTAATAAACATTATGAAAGAAATCCGAACGTTTCACCTTTTTATCTATTTAAGCCAAACGTTTCACCTTTTTAGCGATTTAAGCCAAACGTTTACAAACGTTAAAACCAAACTTTCAAAACGTTACGAAACGAATCCAAACGTTTACAAAAGTTACAAAACAACACCAAACGTTTCCCCATTTTAGCGATTTAAGCCAAACGTTTATAAACGCTACGAAACAAAACCAAACGATTGTAAATGTTACGAAACAAATCCAAGCGTTTAACCATTTTAGTGCTTTAAGCCAAACGTTTACAAACGTTACGAAACAAATCCAAACGTTTCACCATTTTAGTGATTGAAGCCAAACATTTACAGACGTTATAAAAAAGATCCAAACATTTCGAAACAAATCAAAACGTTTAAAACGTTGAAACAAATCCAACCGTTTCACCTTTTTAGCAATTTAAACCGAACGTTTACAAAGGTTACAAAACAAATCCAAATGTTTCACCTTTTCAATAATTTAAGCCAAGCGTTTACAAACGTTGCGAAGCTAATCAAAACGTTTAAAATGTTAAGAAACCCTTTGTAGCATTTTAAGCCAAATGTTTACAACGTTACGAAACAAATCCAAACAATTCACCTCTTTAGCGATATAAAACATACGTTTACAAACCTTACGAAACAAATTCAAAAATTTCACCTTTTTAGTGATTTAAGACAAATGTTTACAAACGTAACAATACAAAACCAAAAGTTTTACCTTTTTAGCGATTTAAGCCAAACATTTACAAACGTTAGGAAACAAATCCAAAAGATTTTAGCGATTTAAGCCAAACGTTTACAAATGTTACGAAACAAATCCAAACGTTTCCCCTTTTTATCTATTTAAGCCAAACGTTTACAAACGTTACAAAGAAAATCCAAGCGTTTCACCTTTTTAGTGATTTAAGCCAAACGTTTCAAAACGTTACGAAACACATCCAAACGTTTCTGCTTTTTAGCGAATTAGGAAACAAATATAAACATTTCACCTTTTTAGAGATTTAAGCCAAACGTTTACAAACGTTAGGAAACAAATCCAATCGTTTCACATTTTTATCGATTTAAGCCAAACCTTTACAAAATGTTTCGAAACAAATCCAAACGTTTCTCCTTTTAAGCAATTTAAACAAAACGTTTAAAAAGTTACGAAACAAATCCAAACGTTTTACCTTTTTAGCAATTTATGCCAATCGTTTACAAACGTTACGAAACAAATCCAAACATTTCACAGTTTTAGCGATTGAAGCAAAACAAATCCAAACGTTACAAAACAAATCCAATGTTTCACATTTTTAGCAATTTAAGCCAAAATTAACAAACATTACGAAACAAAAACCAAGCGTTTCACATTTTTATCAATTTAAGCCAAACGTTTAGAAACATTATGAAACAAATCAAAGCGTTTCACCTTTTTAGGAATTTAAACCAAACGTTTACAAACGTTATCAAACAAATTCAAGAGTTTCACCTTTTTAGCAATTTAAGCCAAATGTATACAAACGTTAGGAAACAAATCCAAACGTTTCACCTTTATAGCGATTTAAGCCAAACATTTACAAACGTTGCGAAACAAATCCAAACGTTTCACCTTTTAGCATTTTAAGCCAAACGTCGAAAAACGCTACGAAAAAAAAAGGTTTAAAATGTTCGAAACAAATACAGACGTTTCACCTTTTTAGCGATTTAAGCCAAACTTTTAGAAACGATACAAAACAAATCCAAACGTTTCATCTTTTTAGCGATTTAAGCCAAACGTTTACAATCTGTACGAAGCAAATCCAAACGTTTCCCCTTTTTAGCGATTTAAGCCAAACGTTTACAAACGCTACGAAATCAATCTAAACGTTTTACCTTTTTAGCAATATAAGCCAAGCGTTTACAAACGTTACGAAATAAATCCAAACGATTCACCTTTTTAGCGATTTAAGACAAACGTTTGCAAACGTTACGAAACAAATCCAAACGTTTAACCTTTTTGGCGATTTAAGCCGAACGTTTACACACGTTACGAAACAAATTCACATGTTTCACCTTTTTAGCGATTTAAGCCGAACGTTTCCAAACGTTACGAAACAAATCCAAACGCTTTCCCTTTTTAGCGATGAAAGCCAAATGTTTACAAACGTTACGAAACAAATCCAAACGTTTCATTTTTTAGCGATTGAAACCAAACCTTTACAAACGTTACGAAACAAATTCAAATGTTTCTCATATTTAACAATTTAAGACAAACGTTTACAAAATTTACGAAACAAAACCAAGAGTTTCACCTTTTTAGCAATTTCAGACAAACGTTTACAAACGTTACAAAACAAATCTAAATGTTTCGCATTTTTAGCAATTTAAGCCAAACGTTTACAAACGGTACGAAATAAATCGAAACGTTTCACCTTTTTAGCGATTTAAGCCAAACGTTTGCAAACGCTACGAAATCAATCCGAACGTTTCACCTTTTTAGCGATTTAAGCCAAACGTTTACAAACGTTGAAACAAATCCTAATGTTTCCCAATTTTAGCGATTTAAGCCAACGTTTAAAACGTTACAAAACAAATCCAAACATTTCACCTTTTTAGCGATTTATGCTAAACGTTTATAAACGTTACGAACAAATCCAAACGTTTCCCCCTTTTAGCGATTTAAGCCAAACGTTTACAAAAATTACAAAACAAATCCAAACGTTTCACCTTTTAGCGATTTAAGCCAAACATTTACAAACGTTGGGAAACAAATCCAAACGTTTCTCATATTTAATAATTTAAGCCAAACGTTTACAAACGTTACGAAACAAAACCAAGTGTTTCAGCTATTCAGCAATTTAAGCCAAATTTTACGAAACAAATTCAAACGTTTCATATTTTTATCGATTTAAGCCAAACGTTTAACCTTTTTAGCGATTGAAGCCAAAAGTTTACAAACATTCTGAAACAAATCCAAGCGTTTCACCTTTTTAATAATTTAAACCAAACATTTACAAACGTTACGAAACAAATACAAACGTTTCACGTTTTTAGCGATTGAAGCCAAACGTTTACAAATGTTACGCAACAAATCCAAACGTATCCCCTTTTTAGTGATTTAAGCTAAACGTTTACAAACGTTACGAAACAGAATCCAAACGTTTCACCTTTTTAGCGATTTAAGGCAAACGTTTACAAAGGTTATGAAACAAATCCAAATGTTTCAAGTTTTTAGCAAGTTAAGCCAAACGTTTACAAACTTTGCGAAACAAATCCAAGCGTTTCCTCTTTTTAGCAATTGAAGCCAAACGTTTACAAATGTTTCGAAACAAATCCAAGCGTTTCACCTTTTTAGTAATTTATGCCAAGCGTTTACAAACATTACGAAACAAATCCAAGCGTTTCACCTTTTTAGCAATTTAAGCCAAACGTTTACAAACGCTACGAAACAAATCCAGGCATTTCCCCTTTTTAGCGATTTAAAACAAACGATAACAAACGTTACGAAACAAAACCAAATATTTTAAACGTTACGAAAAAATCCAAACGTTTCACATTTTTAGCAATTTAAGCCAAACCTTTACAAACGTTACGAAACAAAACCAAATGTTTTACCTTTTTAGAGATTTTAGCCTAATGCTTACAAACGTTTCGAAACAAAACCAAACGTTTAAAACGTTACGAAACAAATCCAAACGTTTTACATTTTTAGCGATTTAAGCCAAATCTTTACAAACGTTATGAAACCAAACCAAACGTTTAAAATGTTATGAAACAAATCCGAACGTTTCACATTTTTAGCGATTTAAGCCAAACCTTTACAAACGTTACGAAACAAAACCAAGCGTTTCACCTTTTTAGCAATTTAACCCAGACGTTTACGAACGTTACGAAACAAATCCAAGCGTTTCACCTTTTTAGCAACTTTATCCAAACATTTACAAACGTTCCAAAACAAATCCAAGCGTTTCACCTTTTTAGCAATTTAAGCCAAACGTTTACGAACGTTATGAAATGAATCTAAACGTTTCACCTTTTTAGCAATTGAAGCCAAACATTTAGAAACGTTACAAACAATTCCAAACGTTGCATCTCTTTAGCGATTTAAGCAAAATGTTTATAAACGCTAAGAAACAAATCCAAACGTTTCCACTTTATAGCATTTTAAGCCAAACGTTTACAAATGTTAGTAAACAAATCAAATTGTTTCACCTTTTTAGCTATTTAAGCCATATGTTAGGAATCAAATCCAAATGTTTCACCTTTTTAGGAATCAAAGCCAAATGTTTACAAACGTTTCGCCTCTTTAGCAATTTAAGCCAAACGTTTACAAACGTTACGAAAAAATCCAAACGTTTCATCTTTTTAGCGATTTAAGCCAAACGTTTACAAACGTTCTGAAACACATCCACACATTTCGCCTTTATAGCGATTTAAGCCAAACGTTACGAAACAAATCCAAACGTTTCACCTTTTTAGCAATTTAAGCCAATCGTTTACAAACGTTACGAAACCACACCAAATGTTAAAAACGTTAAGAAACAAATCCAAACGTTTCACATTTTTAGTGATTTAAGCCAAACCTTTATAAACGTTACGAAATAAACCAAGCATTTCACCTTTTTAGCATTTGAAGCCAAACGTTTACAAACATTATGATACAAATCCAAGCGTTTCACCTTTTTAGCAATTTAAGCCAAACGTTTACAAACATTCTGAAACAAATCCAAGCGTTTCACCTTTTTAACAATTTAAGCCAAACGTTTACAAACATTCTGAAACAAATCCAAGCGTTTCACCTTTTTAATAATTTAAACCAAACATTTACAAACGTTACGAAACAAATACAAACGTTTCACCTTTTTAGTGATTTAAGCTAAACGTTTACAAACGTTACGAAACAGAATCCATACGTTTCACCTTTTTAGCGATTTAAGGCAAACGTGTACAAAGGTTATGAAACAAATCCAAATGTTTCAAGTTTTTAGCAAGTTAAGCCAAACGTTTACAAACGTTGCGAAACAAATCCAAGTGTTTCCCCTTTTTAGCAATTGAAGCCAAACGTTTACAAATGTTTCGAAACAAATCCAAGCGTTTCACCTTTTTAGTAATTTATGTCAAGCGTTTACAAACGTTACGAAACAAATCCAAGCGTTTCACCTTTTTAGCAATTTAAGCCAAACGTTTACAAACGCTACGAAACAAATCCAAACATTTCCCCTTTTTAACGATAACAAACGTTACGAAACAAAACCATATATTTTAAACGTTACTAAAAAAATCCAAACGTTTCACATTTTTAGCAATTTAAGCCAAACCTTTACAAACGTTTCACCTTTTTAGAGATTTTAGCCTAATGTTTACAAACGTTTCGAAACAAAACCAAACGTTTAAAACGTTACGAAACAAATCCAAACGTTTTACATTTTTAGCGATTTAAGCCAAATCTTTATAAACGTTATGAAACCAAACCAAACGTTTAAAATGTTATGAAACAAATCTGAACGTTTCACATTTTTAGCGATTTAAGCCAAACCTTTACAAACATTACGAAACAAAACTAAGCGTTTCACCTTTTTAGCAATTTAACCCAGACGTTTACAAACGTTACGAAACAAATCCCAGCGTTTCACCTTTTTAGCAATTTTATCCAAACATTTACAAACGTTCCAAAACAAATCCAAGCGTTTCACCTTTTTAGCAATTTAAGCCAAACGTTTACGAACGTTATGAAATGAATCTAAACGTTTCACCTTTTTAGCAATTGAAGCCAAACATATAGAAACGTTACAAACAATTCCAAACGTTTCACCTCTTTAGCGATTAAAGCAATGTCACGACCCATTTTCATGAATCGCGACCGGCGCTAGGGTATGGGTAATGTAGTACCGAAACCCGTAGCTAGCCTTCCATTTATCACATAAACACATAAACCTGCAGAAAACCAATACTCAGGGGCAACTGAGACTTCAGCCTAAAACTAACAGTTATAATATTCAACAGTTAATATAACATGCTTAATCAATTCCGAGCCTAAAATAGGTTTATCATCAACCAATGTAAATAATATAACATGCCAAAGCAATAAAATCAGCCGAACCAATCCGACAAAAATATAATAATTATAAAGACGTCTAGTTACTACTGCGGTCTAAGAATTAAACAGTTTTACAGTTTTATTAAAAATAAAAGAAACCTCCGAGGAAAAGTAAATGCGGAGATCACCAGACTTTCTCAGATCATAACCCTGGGGAAAATTGGAAAAACAACGGGGTCAGATATACTGAGATGAGTTTATACCACTATCTACATTTATTAAGTGGAAACCTTTAAAACCGTTTAAAACGTTTAAATACGATATTACGAATAATAGTTGGAACCCTAATCCACAATTCTAAATAATAAACATAATCCAACAGGTCTGGTCCCGAGAGCTGAGCTACACCGAGTTACCACTGACCACAATTATACTAGAGTCCCGAGAGCTGAGCTACACCGAGTTACTCTACTTGGTCCCGAGAGCTATGCTCACACCGAGTTACCACATTACCATAATTATCTTTCCCAGATCATTACCGGTGCGCACGCAGTCCTAATGATGCCCATTAGGTAGCATGTTCCAACTAAGAGCCATAATACAAAAACAGTTCGAAATATACGTACTGTATATATACTTAATATTAAAATAGCAATTTACTTAATAAAGCGGTAAATAGCAAGTACAAACTCACTGCTTGCTTGTCCACGTGAATCTTGGCAAACAGCTAACCCTGCGTAGACTCCGAAGCACGAGCAGTGGACGGGTCTAAAACATATATAAGTTAAAATCTGATCAACCCCTAACTCTAAGATTACTAGACACCACGTAGGACTAGCATTTCAAAACACAACCAAGGTACAACCAAAGTATCCATACAAACCAAATAACAAAATTAGGCAAGTTAAGCTTAGGTGAGTTCTTATCTTTTAAAACGAAATCAAAGTTCTTAAATACTTTTATAGTCCTTTCAAAATCCAAGAGTTTTCCCAAAGTAGTGTGCTAGCCTTAACTGTAGTATAGCTCAACACAATATGTCGGGCGACACAAGTCTAACCCGACCCAACCATAAGCCAAAGTAAAACCATAGTAAATCTGATCCTTAAATAAAACTAAGTTAAAAATAAGAACTCATTCCCTAACTTAATAATGCCAAAATCATGATAAGCAAATAAGCCAAATAACTTGCCAACACTAGGCAAGTAACACCCAAAGTACATACACTTAAATACACCACTTAAATGGAATCAAAAGATTTAACGCCTTTCAAGTCTCATCTTGAACCTAAAATAGTTTAGCCAAAACAATACACACAATATAACACCTTACATGCCTTTAACCAAATTGTTTAACCCAACAACCTAAGATGAAACTAATATCTTTATATGTGTTCAAAACCGTTTTATAAACAAAGTTTCCAGCCATTAACAATTTGATAAAACCAAAATTAAGCCAAAGCACACAAATAATCAAACATGGCAATTTTGCCGAAAATTGCCTAAACTAGCCAAACGATTCAAAACCAATAATCGACAAACCAAAGTATGTTATTACTGATTTAAAACCTTTAAAACATCACTTAGAATATATTATATCAGTAGGTATAGCATTTGAAACCATTTTGCAATTATAGCGTTTAACTTTCATAAAATTGTCAATTTCGCAAATCGTAGAGATTTTTACAAAATAGATCAAACCCAATTCTCACTTCTAGATCTTAAATCATTAGATCATTAGCCATTGTAGCACAAACACATAATATCCCAAATAACTCAGATTCAACACTTTAACAAATCATTAAACAAATCAATTTCATACAAACCTAGAATTAGCCAATTCGTTGTTTAAATCATGCAAATCCAATTCCAATCATAATACATCATCATATTATAATAATATTAAAATCTATTTAAAACATATTATTCAAATCATAAATCTCAGACCATTGAACAATAAGTTCCAAACTCCAAAACACCCTAAATCATGCCATTCTACGCAAAACACATGACAACGATTCACCAATACATAAGAGATTGAAATCATTACCTTAGAATGAAGAATAACAAGATTAAATAAGTATTAAACCCTAGGGAAGGGTCTGGACAAGAAGCAACAAGAGTCACAATCACACCAACGAAGAACACCACAAGCAAATCGCGTAGAAATCGCAAAACGAATATATAATCACCAATCAATTGTTAAAAACCATCAAGGATCATAAAGGAATGATAGAAATAGGGTTTATCTGAATGTAGGGTCGCATTAGGTTTGATAGGGTGAAAAAGGGCTGAAAGAATCGAGTTAAGGAGCTATTTATAGCAAAACAGCGAACCCTACAGTGCCGCGTCGCGCCCAAGATGTCTCAATCGCGCCCGTGATGGTGTATCACGACCGTGATGCTCCTGGCACGACCGTGATACACCCCCTGCTTCCAAAAATATTAATTTTTTGGGCCTTAAGCCCAAGGTCGATCCACACGGCCCAAACCGCACTCAAAACAAGCTCAAACATCGAAATAACTATTTTGCAACCCAAACCAAAGTTCAAAGGAACTAAACCACCAAACATCAACCCAAAACACATTGAAAAACTCATCGTAACAAGCCGGAAAAATACGGGGTGTTACATTCTCCCCAACTTAAAAACAAAATCGTCCTCGATTTTAACACAACACAAACAAAGCACAAAACACGATATATGCGCACAAGGCAACCAAAGTAAAACATATAACACAAATTCAAAGTACTAAAATAGCATTGAATATTTGACGCAATGCGAAACCCAACGTACCTCAAGAAAAGAAAGATAACAATTCCACATAATGGACTCCGTCCCCTAAGTATACTCCCCAACTATATAACTGAATTAAAACTGAAACCATAGGCATACTTCCACTCATCAACCTACGCACTTGCATAACCACAACTCGACAAGTTGTACCTCGAATGATAACTCAAATCACCACTTACATAAAACAACAACCCAAATTTTCACACCACGTATAAGCAAAATTAAAATTTCGACAGTTCAGTACTCCAACTATTACTTGATTAAACAAAATATAAACCTCCAAGATTATTCAACTATAAACATTAACATTCTCACAAGGAAGGTTACTAAACTCATTCGATTTCAAACAGCTATCTAGACAACCTTGACAAGGTGCAAGGAGAAGCCCGAAACTCAAATCGCAATTCTTACAATATCAAAATCTAACACTTTAAATGAAAACCTCAAAATCCCCATTAATAACATCATGCAATACTCGTCACCTACTTAACATCTCTACACCTATTATCCCATATCAAAGATATAAATAAACTCGTTATATCAAACGAACAGTCTAGTCCAAAATTAACTAGATAAGGTTCTCGCCAATATAAATCAGCCAACTTTAACGCATCATGAAAATTGAGTTGTACACACGACAAGGACTAAGCTCGACAAGACCATCAATCTTAACGAATCAATAAACACGTACACACCTACCGACAATCCAAAAATATATCACTTTAATCTATGATGACGAAATCTCCAAGTTACATACAAACCGACCCATTTAGAAAGATTCTTCCACTCATACCAAGAAAGCATACAGCCCGAAGTTACCTAAATTAATTAAATACAACATACATACCAATTTTGTTTCACAAACTAAATCTATGCCGCACACAAAAGGTTAAACAACCAAACAAAACGATATCAAATTTTCAACAACAAAAAATTCACAACCAATAGTATCGATCAACCAACCTTTATTGTCGAAACCTACTCATCACGATTCTCGAATTAGCTAACTCATAAATCCGAGCCAAACTGAAATTCTCAAAATTGTATCACCAAATATTACAGTAACCTTGCTAACAAGAGTTCACCTAAATCACATTCACCAGTAATCGGATCATTGGTTATGCTCAAAACTAAACTTATAGGTAAATAATGCAGATCACAAAACGTTACAACTTCCCACTTCTCTTTAAAAGAATTTAATATCTTATAACTCCTTTTTTTTATTTAAAAACAAAATACTATTACTGTTGGAAAAACTCCAGTTTTGAGAACACATTAAAATTTTCAAAACATTCGTATTTGAATTTACAGTTACACCTTACTTTCAAATAATTTTTCAAATCCATAAAACCGTTCAACTAACCATTTTTTTTTCTCTTTAATTCAAACTTGATAAAATTTTATCCTTTGTCAAAATGGGAAAATAAATTTATATTGAAAATATCCTCGCTCGCACAATATTCTATTTGAGTATACCAAAATGTTTAAACAAAATCGAACATGTAAAAACCAAAATTCTTTTAAAATCACCATATATACACGCACGTGGAGCATAACCAAATTCCCTAATCCAACAACTCTCAAATCACAACTCGGAAGTTAGCACGTAAGCCTTCTAATCTGACCTCCAAATCCTATCATACTTATTAAAACAATAATTCGAGTGCAATTTACTACTTCCTACGAAACACAAAATTATGATACTACAAACCGATCAATCATAACGTAATCGTCCTCAATTCAACACCATCATCACAGAGTATTTGTCTAGCTACCTTTCGGTAAAATTTCAAACCATTTGAAATTCATCTACTTCATAAATACAATTATCCCAAGGTGACTCACGAGTTCGTTTCAAAATATTTTTCTCAAAAACACTTTATTGCAAAATCCACTTTACATAATTGTGCGCCAGGGTGATGACACCTCTCATCCCCAAAGAGTTGCATCCAACTCTAACCATTTCAATGCACGTGATGCATGTACTACTATGCAAGTACCAATAATTTTTTTTTGAACATACTCAGTGCTCAATGCAATTTCCTATTCGTGACATACAAAAATGCATGTTCATGATATGTCTGGGCACAATTACGTGATAAAAACATTTCAAATACTTTCACAAATTTTCATTTGAAATCAATTTCTCAATAACACATTTCTAGACATTACACTCTGTGATATGTGCACTCGATACCCTCAAAACCATTTCTCAAACTCCTTACTTGCAATCTACCAAATCATATGATACTTACATAACAATTTAAACCGATAACTACTATAAAATCTCTTATGTGACAATAAACTCCCACTAAGCTTAAACTTATCTCAAAGAAAAACAATACATCACATATATTTCTACAAAACAAACCACTAGTTCCCGCATCGCATCATCCAATCTTGATGAAAAACACTAGTGTATTATTAATATATTGAACTATCTCTTCCAATAAGAATTTCCAACATCCTTGTCCTGGATAATCAAAAACCACCAAAGAAACACTTTGTTCATCTTACTAATATCGAAACCTCAAGACCTCGATCCACAAACAACATACCAAATCCAGCGTAATCTGAAACCGAAACTAAAGCAATACAGGGTCTAAACGAAGGTTCGACTCACAATCAACATAGTCCAACCCAACATGCGAGGTACACAACGCAAATCAAAACCAAAAGATTACAAATTATACAACCATAAACCAACCAAGCATGTCATTAAGCAAAATAATCCTAACATGCTTAAAAGACAAAATCAAGACATGTTACAACAAGATTTCGAATCTCCGTAATAAAATCAATCTATAAAATATATCATCTTTCAAAAGTACGTATCAAAATTCATTTTGAAGTTTATAGTCAACCAGAAGAGTTCCAAATTTAGTTGAGTCCCACGGTTAAAAACAAAATCAATATCCGAAGATATCTCCTTAATTAAATCAATTGCTTTAAAATTTCTAAAGTATCTCAATCCATAAAACCATCGAGTTAGCCGAGTCATTACAACTACCAAGCTCAACTCCCAAATTTGGGTAACCCCTGTCAAACCCGAAATAACCTTTTATAAAACGTATTCAAAACATTTGTAAATTCAAAAAAACATTTTAATAAAAACACAATATTTTCAAAATAAGAGCTCAAGCAACCTAAGTATCAAAAATTAAAAGCGTTTGAAAAACATAAGTGAGAAAATCTTTGATATAAAATAATCATTCTGTAAGCACCTAAGCAAGCCAACAAAATTACCAAGCATATGACCAAACGACGCTTCAAACGTCGACATGCCACAACATGGTAAAATAACAGCCACAAATATTGAATTTTCTATACAATAGACTTCTCTTCCGATTCTCGTGTCAAAACACAAATCAAATCGAAATAGTTTTCTCAATAAAACCATGAAACCAACGCGTGACCAGACAACGCGTAGCCACAACACAAGCTTAAAGATTTATCACAAAAATCCTTTAAAAACCAGATATGGCCAACGCCTAACGTATCATAGTACGTGCCAGCCTATTTGGCACACAACCACACAGCAAAACCAACTATGCTCACCGACAAGGTGAAAACAATCCAATTATAATCAAAATCATCAAAGGCGTAAAAGCCAAGAACTAATCACCCAAGGTAAAAATCATATAACGAACAACATCGTAGAAAGCATCACCCTAAGTAGACACCATATAAGGCACAACAGTCAACCAAAACGTCAACCGAAGTAAACACCATATAAGGTGCAAAAGCCGACAAAATATCACCCAATGTATATCTCATATATGGCACAACAGCCAACAAAAAAATTGCTCAAGTATATCTCATATATGGCACAACAGCCAACAAGTCAGCCAATATATAAGCAGTAAACATTCCAAAGCAAGGCATCAGTAACACATAAGACCGACACTCAACATCCCTATAGATGAAGGTAGGCAGTTTTGAAAACAAATGATGACGTTTCAAAGACAAGACTTGAATCCTAATTCCGCAGTAGATCCTATGACACAACAACACTTAACATACCTCAAAGCGATAAACACATAACATGCAAATATTTGGCCTTAGTTCGAAACTAAAGTTCTGATACCAAGTTTGTCACGACCCATTTTCATGAATCGCGACCGGCGCTAGGGTATGGGTAATGTAGTACCGAAACCCGTAGCTAGCCTTCCATTTATCACATAAACACATAAACCTGCAGAAAACCAATACTCAGGGGCAACTGAGACTTCAGCCTAAAACTAACAGTTATAATATTCAACAGTTAATATAACATGCTTAATCAATTCCGAGCCTAAAATAGGTTTATCATCAACCAATGTAAATAATATAACATGCCAAAGCAATAAAATCAGCCGAACCAATCCGACAAAAATATAATAATTATAAAGACGTCTAGTTACTACTGCGGTCTAAGAATAAAACAGTTTTACAGTTTTATTAAAAATAAAAGAAACCTCCGAGGAAAAGTAAATGCGGAGATCACCAGACTCTCTCAGATCATAACCCTGGGGAAAATTGGGAAAACAACGGGGTCAGATATACTGAGATGAGTTTATACCACTATCTACATTTATTAAGTGGAAACCTTTAAAACCGTTTAAAACGTTTAAATACGATATTACGAATAATAGTTGGAACCCTAATCCACAATTCTAAATAATAAACATAATCCAACAGGTCTGGTCCCGAGAGCTGAGCTACACCGAGTTACCACTGACCACAATTATACTAGAGTCCCGAGAGCTGAGCTACACCGAGTTACTCTACTTGGTCCCGAGAGCTATGCTCACACCGAGTTACCACATTACCATAATTATCTTTCCCAGATCATTACCGGTGCGCACGCAGTCCTAATGATGCCCATTAGGTAGCATGTTCCAACTAAGAGCCATAATACAAAAACAGTTCGAAATATACGTACTGTATATATACTTAATATTAAAATAGCAATTTACTTAATAAAGCGGTAAATAGCAAGTACAAACTCACTGCTTGCTTGTCCACGTGAATCTTGGCAAACAGCTAACCCTGCGTAGACTCCGAAGCACGAGCAGTGGACGGGTCTAAAACATATATAAGTTAAAATCTGATCAACCCCTAACTCTAAGATTACTAGACACCACGTAGGACTAGCATTTCAAAACACAACCAAGGTACAACCAAAGTATCCATACAAACCAAATAACAAAATTAGGCAAGTTAAGCTTAGGTGAGTTCTTATCTTTTAAAACGAAATCAAAGTTCTTAAATACTTTTATAGTCCTTTCAAAATCCAAGAGTTTTCCCAAAGTAGTGTGCTAGCCTTAACTGTAGTATAGCTCAACACAATATGTCGGGCGACACAAGTCTAACCCGACCCAACCATAAGCCAAAGTAAAACCATAGTAAATCTGATCCTTAAATAAAACTAAGTTTAAAATAAGAACTCATTCCCTAACTTAATAATGCCAAAATCATGATAAGCAAATAAGCCAAATAACTTGCCAACACTAGGCAAGTAACACCCAAAGTACATACACTTAAATACACCACTTAAATGGAATCAAAAGATTTAACGCCTTTCAAGTCTCATCTTGAACCTAAAATAGTTTAGCCAAAACAATACACACAATATAACACCTTACATGCCTTTAACAAAATTGTTTAACCCAACAACCTAAGATGAAACTAATATCTTTATATGTGTTCAAAACCGTTTTATAAACAAAGTTTCCAGCCATTAACAATTTGATAAAACCAAAATTAAGCCAAAGCACACAAATAATCAAACATGGCAATTTTGCCGAAAATTGCCTAAACTAGCCAAACGATTCAAAACCAATAATCGACAAACCAAAGTATGTTATTACTGATTTAAAACCTTTAAAACATCACTTAGAATATATTATATCAGTAGGTATAGCATTTGAAACCATTTTGCAATTATAGCGTTTAACTTTCATAAAATTGTCAATTTCGCAAATCGTAGAGATTTTTACAAAATAGATCAAACCCAATTCTCACTTCTAGATCTTAAATCATTAGATCATTAGCCATTGTAGCACAAACACATAATATCCCAAATAACTCAGATTCAACACTTTAACAAATCATTAAACAAATCAATTTCATACAAACCTAGAATTAGCCAATTCGTTGTTTAAATCATGCAAATCCAATTCCAATCATAATACATCATCATATTATAATAATATTAAAATATATTTAAAACATATTATTCAAATCATAAATCTCAGACCATTGAACAATAAGTTCCAAACTCCAAAACACCCTAAATCATGCCATTCTACGCAAAACACATGACAACGATTCACCAATACATAAGAGATTGAAATCATTACCTTAGAATGAAGAATAACAAGATTAAATAAGTATTAAACCCTAGGGAAGGGTCTGGACAAGAAGCAACAAGAGTCACAATCACACCAACGAAGAACACCACAAGCAAATCGCGTAGAAATCGCAAAACGAATATATAATCACCAATCAATTGTTAAAAACCATCAAGGATCATAAAGGAATGATAGAAATAGGGTTTATCTGAATGTAGGGTCGCATTAGGTTTGATAGGGTGAAAAAGGGCTGAAAGAATCGAGTTAAGGAGCTATTTATAGCAAAACAGCGAACCCTACAGTGCCGCGTCGCGCCCAAGATGTCTCAATCGCGCCCGTGATGGTGTATCACGACCGTGATGCTCCTGGCACGACCGTGATACACCCCCTGCTTCCAAAAATATTAATTTTCTGGGCCTTAAGCCCAAGGTCGATCCACACGGCCTAAACCGCACTCAAAACAAGCTCAAACATCGAAATAACTATTTTGCAACCCAAACCAAAGTTCAAAGGAACTAAACCACCAAACATCAACCCAAAACACATTGAAAAACTCATCGTAACAAGCCGGAAAAATACGGGGTGTTACAAGCAAAATGTTTATAAACGCTACGAAACAAATCCAAACGTTTCCCCTTTATAGCATTTTAAGCCAAACGTTTACAAACGTTATGAAACAAATCAAATCGTTTCACCTTTTTAGCAATTTAAGCCAAATGTTAGAAATCAAATCCAAACCTTTCACCTTTTTAGCGATTGAATCCAAATGTTTACAAACGATACGAAATAAATTTAAACGTTTCGCCTCTTTAGCGATTTATGCCAAACTTTTACAAACGTTACGAAAAAATCCAAACGTTTCATCTTTTTAGCGATTTAAGCCAAACGTTTACAAACGTTTTGAAACACATCCACACATTTTGCCTTTATAGCGATTTAAGCCAAACGTTTACAAACGTTACGAAACAAATACAAACGTTTCACCTTTTTAGCAATCTAAGCCAATCGTGTACAAACGTTACGAAACAACACCAAATGTTAAAAACGTTACAAAACAAATTCAAACGTTTCACATTTTTAGCGATTTAAGCAAAACCTTTAGAAACATTACGAAATAAACCAAGCATTTCACCTTTTTAGCATTTGAAGCCAAACGTTTACAAACATTATGAAATAAATCCAAGCGTTTCACCTTTTTAGCAATTTAAGCCAAACGTTTACAAACATTCTGAAACAAATCCAAGCGTTTCACCTTTTTAGTAATTTAAGCCAAACATTTACAAACATTACGAAACAAATACAAAAGTTTCACCTTTTTAGCGATTGAAGCGAAACGTTTACAAATTTTACGCAACAAATCCAAACGTATCCCCTTTTTAGTGATTTAAGCTAAACGTTTACAAACGTTACGAAATAGAATCCAAACGTTTCACCTTTATTGCGATTTAAGGCAAACGTTTACAAAGGTTATGAAACAAATCCAAATGTTTCAAGTTTTTAGCAAGTTAAGCCAAACGTTTACAAATGTTTCGAAACAAATCCAAGCGTTTCACCTTTTTAGGAATTTAAGCCAAGCGTTTACAAACGTTACGAAACAAATCCAAACGTTTCACATTTTTAGCAATTTAAGCCAAACATTTACAAACGCTACTAAACAAATCCAAACGTTTCCCCTTTTTAGCGATTTAAAACAAACGATAACAAACGTTACGAAACAAAACCAAATGTTTTAAACGTTACGAAAAAAATCCAAACGTTTCACATTTTTAGCAATTTAAGCCAAACCTTTACAAACGTTACGAAACAAAACCAAACGTTTAAAACGTTACGAAACAAATCCAAACGTTTCACATTTTTAGCGCTTTAAGGCAAACCTTTACAAACGTTACGAAACAAAACCAAGCGTTTCACCTTTTTATCAATTTAAGCCAAACGTTTACAAATGTTACGAAACAAATCAAAGCGTTTCACCTTTTTAGCAATTTAAGCCAAACGTACAAAACAAATCCAAACGTTTCGCCTTTTTAGCGATTTAAGCCAAACGTTACAAACGATACGAAATAAATCAAAACGATTCACCTTTTTAGCGATTTAAGCCAAACGTTTACAAACGTTACGAAACAAATCCAAACGTTTCATCTTTTTAGCGATTTAAGCGAAACGTTACGAAACAAATCAAAACGTTTCGCCTTTATTGCGATTTATGCCAAACGTTTACAAACTTTACGAAACAAATCCAAACGTTTCTCCTTTTTAGCGATTTTAGCCAAACGTTTACAAACGTTACAAAACAAAACCAAACTTTTAAAACATTATGAAACCTATTCAAAGATTTCACATTTTTAGCGATTTAAGCCAAACCTTTACAAACGTTACAAAACAAAACCAAGCATTTCACCTTTTTAGCAATTTAAGCCAAACTTTTACCAACGTTACGAAACAAATTCAAAAGGTTTTCCTTTATAGCGATTTAAGCTAAACGTTTACAAACGTTACGACACAAATCCAAACGTTTCTCCTTTTTAGCGATTTTAGCCAAACGCTTATAAACGTTACGAAACAAAACCAAACATTTAAAACGTTACAAAACCTATCCAAACATTTCACTTTTTTAGCGATTTAAGCCAAACCTTTACAAACGTTACGAAACAAAACCAAGCATCTCACCTTTTTAGCAATTTAAGCCAAACGTTTACAAACGTTCCGAAACAAATCCAAGCGTTTCACCTTTTAACAAATTTAAGTCAAACGTTTACAAACGTAACGAAACAAATCCAAGCGTTTAACCCTTTTAGCAATCCAAGCCAAACGTTTACAAACGTTGCGAAAGAAATCCAAACATTTCACCTTTTAGTGATTTAAGCCGAACGTTTACAAATATTACGAAACAAATCCGAACGTTTCACCCTTTTAGCAATTTAGACAAAACGTTTGCAAACGTTGCAAAACAAATCGAAATTGTTCCCCATTTTAGCGATTTGAGCCAAACGTTTACAAACGTTACGAAACAAATCCAAAAACTTTTCCCCTTTCTCCGATTGAAGCCAAACGTTTACAAACATTACGAAACAAATTCAAAGCGTTTCACCGTTTTAGAAATATAATCCAAACGTTTACAAACGTTACAAAACAAATCCAAACGTTTCACCTTTTTAGTGATATAAGTCAAACGTTTACAAACGTTACGAAACAAATCAAAATGTTTTCCCATATTTGCGATTTAAAGCAAACGTATAAAACATACCGAAAGAAATCCAAACGTTTCACCTTTTTAGAGATTTAAGCCAATTGTTTACAAATGTTACGAAACAAATCCAAACATTACACCTTTTCAGCGATGTAAGCAAAACGTTTACAAACGTTACGAAACAAATCCAAATGTTTTCCCATTTTAGCTATTTAGGCCAAACGTTTTGAAATTAAACCAAACGTTTCCCCTTTTTAGCGATTTAAGTGAAAAGTTTACAAACGTTACGGAACAAAAACCAATATTTCACCTTTTTAGCGATTTAAGCCAAACGTTTAAAATGTTGCGAAACAAATCCAAGCGTTTCACCTTATTTGCAATTTATGCCAAACATTTACATACGTTACGAAAAAAATCTAAACGTTACAACCTTTTAGAGATTTAAGCCAAACGTTTACAAACGTTGCGAAACAAACCCAAACATTTTCCCATTTTAGCGATTTAAGCCAAACGTTTACAAATATTACGAAACATATCCAAGCGTTTCACCTTTTTAGCGATTTAAGCCAAAATTTTACAAACGATACAAAACAAAACCAAACGTTTAAAATGTTACGAAACAAATCCAAACGTTTCACCTTTTTAGCATTTCACCGTTTTAGCATTATAAACCAAACGTTTACAAACGTTTTAAAAGAAATCCAAGCGTTTCACCTTTTTAGCAATTTAAGCCAAACGTTTACAAGCATTACGAAACAAATCCAAACGTTTCACCTTCTTAGCGATTGAAGCAAACGCTTACAAACATTGTGAAACAAAACAAACGTTTACAAACGTTACGAAGCAAATGCAAGCATTTAACCTTTTTAGCAATTTAAGCCAAAAGTTTACAAACATTCCGAAACAAATCCAAAGGTTTAACCTTTTTTGTTATTTAAGCCAAACGTTTGCAATTTTTTAGTGAATGAAGCCAAATGTTACGAAACAGATCCAAACGTTTCACGTTTTTAGCTAATTAAGCCAAACATTTACAAACATTACGAAACAAATCCAAACGTTTCCCCATTTTAGCGATTGAAGCCAAACATTTACAAACGTTGCGAAACAAGTCCCAACGTTTTTCCTTTTTAGCGATTTAAGCCAAACGTTTACAAACGTTATGAAACAAATCCAAAAGTTTCCCCATTTTAGCGATTTAAGACAAACGTTTACAAACGTTACGAATCAAATACAAACGTTTCACCTTTTTAACGATTTAAGCTAAACGTTTATAAACGTTAAGAAACAAAACCAAACGTTTAAAACGTTACGAAAATCCAAACGTTTCATATTTTTAGCTATTTAAGCCAAACGTTTAAACGTTACGGAACAAAACAAAACGTTTCCCATTTTCGATTTAAGCCAAACGTTTGCAAATGTTACGAAACAAATCCAAGCATTTCACCTTTTTAGCGATTTAAGCCAAACGTTTACACAAGTTACGAAAAAAATCCAAGCGTTTCACCTTTTTAACAATTTAAGCCAAATGTTTACAAACGTTACGAAATAAATCCAAACATTTCACCTTTTTAGCAATTTAAGCCAAACGTTTACAAACGTTACGAAACAAAATCAAAACGTTTACAAACGTTACGAAATAAAATCCAAACGTTTACAAACGTTACGAAAAAAATCTAACATTTTCCTATTTCAACGATTTAAGCCAAACGTTTACAAACGTTACGAAAAAATCCAAACTTTTCACCTTTTTAGCGATTTAAGCCAAACGTTTACCAACGTTACGAAACAAATCCAAACCTTTACAAATATTACGGAACAAAAACAAACTATTCTCATTTTGAGCAATTTAAGCCAAACATTTACAAACGTTACAAAACAAATCCAAACGTTTTACCTTTTTAGCGGTTGAAGCCAAACATTTACATATGCTAAGAAACAAATCCAAACTATTCCCCATTTTAGCGATTTAAGCCAAATGTTTATAAACGTTACAAAACAAAACCCAAACGTTCACAAACGTTACGAAACATATCCAAATGTGTACAAACGTTACAAAACAAATCCAAACGTTTCACCATTTTTAGCGATTTAAGCCAAACGTTTACAAACGTCACGAAACAAATCCAAATGTTTCACCTTTTTAGCGATTTAAGCCAAACGTTTACAAATGTTACGAAATAAATCCAAAGGTTTTCCAATTTTAGCTATTTAAGCCAAACGTTTATAAACGTTACGAAACAAATCCAAAAGTTTCCTCAATTTTAAGATTGAAGGCAAACGTTTACAAATATTACGAAACAAATCCAAAAGTTTCACCTTTTTATCAATATAATCCAAATTTTTACAAACGTTACGAAACAAATCCAATCGTTTATTTCCCCTTTTTATGAATATAAGCCAAACGTTTACAAACGTTACGAAACAAATCCAAATGTTTCACCTTTTTAGCGATTTAAGCCAAACGTTTACAAACGTCACGAAACAAATCCAACCGTTTCACCTTTTTAGCGATTTAAGCCAAACGTTTACAAATGTTACGAAATAAATCCAAAGGTTTTCCAATTTTAGCAATTTAAGCCAAACGTTTACAAACGTTACGAAACAAATCCAAACGTTTCCCCTTTTTCGCAATTGAAGGCAAACGTTTATAAATATTACGAAACAAATCCAAAAGTATCACCTTTTTAGCAATATAATCCAAACTTTTACAAACGTTACGAAACAAATCCAAGCGTTTATTTCCCCTTTTTATCAATATAAGACAAACGTTTACAAACATTACGAAACAAATCCAAATGTTTCACCTTTTTAGTGATTTAAGTCAAACGTTTACAAACGTTACGAAACAATTCCAAATGTTTCCCCATTTTTAGCAATTTAAGCCAGACGTTTACAAACGTTACGAAACAAATCCTAACGTTTCACCTTTTTAGAGACTTAAGCCAAACGTTTACAAACGTTACTAAACATAGCCAAACGTTTCACCTTTTTAGAGATTGAAGCCAAACGTTTACAAATGTTACGAAATAAATCCAAACGTTTCACCTTTTTAGCAATTTAAGACAAACTATTACAAACTTTACGAAACAAATCCAAATGTTTCACCTTTTTAACGATTTATGCCAAACGTTTACAAACGTCACGAAACAATACCAAACGTTTAAAACATTACAAAACAAATTAGAAAATTTCACATTTTTAGCGATTTAAGCCAAACATTTACAAACATTACGAAACAAAACCAATCATTTACAAACATTACGAAACAAATCAAAACGTTTCCCCTTTTTAACAATTCAAGCCAAACAGTTACAAACGTTACGGAACAAATCCAAACGTTTCCCCTTCATAGCGATTTAAGCCAAACGTTTACGAATGTTACGAAACAAAACCAAACGTTTCACCTTTTTAGCTATTTAAGCAGCACGTTTACAAACGTTACTAAACAAAACCAAACATTTCACCTTTTTAGCGATTTAAGCCGAACGTTTACAAACATTACGAAACAAAACCAAACGTTTTGCCTTTTTAGCAATTTAAGCCAAACGTTTACAAACGTTGCAAAAAAAATCCAAACATTTCACCTTTTAAGCGATTTAAGCCGAACAATTACAAACGCTACGAAACAAATCTAAACGTTTCACCTTTTTGTCAATTTAAGCCGATCGTTTACAAACGTTACTAAACAAAACCAAACCTTTACAAACATTACGGAACAAAAACAAACTTTTCTCATTTTTAGCAATTTAAGCCAAACATTTACAAACTGACAAAACAAATCCAAACGTTTCACCTTTTTAGCGATTGAAGCCAAACATTTACACACGTTAAGAAACAAATCCAAACTTTTCCCCATTTTAGCGATTTAAGCCAAATGTTTATGAACGTTACGAAACAAAACCCAAACGATTACAAACGTTACGAAACATATCCAAATGTGTACAAACATTACAATACAAATCCAAACGTTTCACTATTTTTAGCGATTTAAGCCAAACGTTCACAAACGTCACGAAACAAATCCAAACGTTTCACCTTTTTAGCGATTTAAGCCAAACGTTTACAAATGTTACGAAATAAATCCAAAGGTTTTCCAATTTTAGCGATTTAAACCAAACGTTTACAAACGTTACGAAACAAATCCAAACGTTTCCCCAATTTAGAGATTGAAGGCAAACGTTTACAAATATTACGAAACAAATCCAAAAGTTTCACCTTTTTAGCAACATAATCCAAACTTTTACAAACGTTACGAAACAAATCCAAGCGTTTATTTCCCCTTTTTATCAATATCAGTCAAACGTTTACAAATGTTAAGAAACAAATCCAAATGTTTTAACTTTTTAGCAATTTAAGTAAAACGTTTACAAACGTTACGAAACAAATCCAAATGTTTCCCCATTTTAGCGATTTAAGCCAAACATTTAAAACGTTATGAAACAAATCTAAACGTTTCACGTTTTTAGCGATTTAAGCCAAACGTTTACAAACGTTACTAAACAAATCCAAACGTTTCACCTTTTTAGAGATTGAAGCCAAACGTTTACAAATGTTACGAAACAAATCCAAACGTTTCACCTTTTTAGCAATTTAAGGCAAACTATTATAAACTTTACGAAACAAATCCAAATGTTTCACCTTTTTAGCGATTTAAGCCAAACGTTTACAAACGCTACGAAACAATACCAAACGTTTAAAACATTGCAAAAAAAATTAAAAAAATTCACATTTTTAGCGATTTAAGCCAAACATTTACAAACATTGCGAAACAAAACCAATCGTTTACAAACATTACGAAACAAATCAAAACGTTCCCCCTTTTTAGCAATTTAAGCCAAACATTTACAAACGTTACGGAACAAATCCAAACGTTTCCCCTTCATAGCAATTTAAGCCAAACGTTTACGAATGTTACGAAACAAAACCAAACGTTTCCCCTTTTTAGCTATTTAAGCCGAACGTTTACAAACGTTACTAAACAAAACCAAACATTTTACCTTTTTAGCCATTTAAGCCGAACGTTTACAAACATTACGAAACAAACCCAAACATTTCGCCTTTTTAGCAATTTAAGCCAAAGGTTTACAAACGTTACAAAAAAATCCAAACATTTCACCTTTTTAGCGATTTATGGCAAACGTATACAAACATTACGTAACAAATCCAAACGTTTCACCTTTTAAGCGATTCAAAGCCAAACATTTACAAACGTTACGAAAAAAACCAAACGTTTCACCTTTTTCGCAATTTAAGCCAAACGTTTACAAACGTTACGAAACAAATCCAAGCATTTCACCTTTTTAGCAATATAAACCAAACGTTTACAAACGTTAAGAAACAAATCAAAGTGTTTCACATTTTTAGCAATTTAAGCCAAACGTTTACAAACGTTACGAAACAAATCCAAGCGTTTCACCTTTTTAGCAATTTAAACCAAACGTTTACAAACGTTATCAAACAAATCCAAGAGGTTCACCTTTTTAGAAATTTAAGCCAAACGTTTACAAACGTTAGGAAACAAATCCAATCGTTTCACCTTTATAGCGATATAAGCCAAACGTTTACAAACGTTACCAAACAAATCCCAACATTTCACCTTTTTAGCGATTTAAGCCAAACGTTTACAAACGTTACGAAACAAATCCTAATGTTTCAGCTTTTAGCTATTTAAGCCAAACGTAAAAAAACGTTACGAAAAAAAACAAAACGTTTAAAATGTTACGAAGCAAATCCAAACGTTTTACCTTTTTAGCGATTTAATCCAAACTTTTAGAAACGATACAAAACAAATCCAAACGTTTCACCTTTTTAGCGATTTAAGCCAAACGTTTACAAATGTTACGAAATAAATCCAAAGGTTTTCCAATTTTAGCGATTTAAACCAAACGTTTGCAAACGTTACGAAACAAATCCAAACGTTTCCCCAATTTTGAGATTGAAGGCAAACGTTTACAAATGTTACGAAACAAATCCAAAAGTTTCACCTTTTTAGCAACATAATCCAAACTTTTACAAACGTTACGAAACAAATCCAAGAGTTTATTTCCCCTTTTTATCAATATAAGTCAAACGTTTACAAATGTTACGAAACAAATCCAAATGTTTTACCTTTTTAGCAATTTAAGTAAAACGTTTACAAACGTTACGAAACAAATCCAAATGTTTCCCTATTTTAGCGATTTAAGCCAAACATTTAAAACGTTATGAAACAAATCTAAACGTTTCACCTTTTTAGCGATTGAAGCCAAACGTTTACAAACGTTACTAAACAAATCCAAACGTTTCCCCTTTTTAGAGATTGAAGCCAAACGTTTACAAATGTTACGAAACAAATCCAAACGTTTCACCTTTTTAGCAATTTAAGGCAAACTATTATAAACTTTACGAAACAAATCCAAATGTTTCACCTTTTTAGCGATTTAAGCCAAACGTTTACAAACGCTACGAAACAATACCAAACGTTTAAAACATTGCAAAAAAAATTAAAAAAATTCACATTTTTAGCGATTTAAGCCAAACATTTACAAACATTGCGAAACAAAACCAATCGTTTACAAACATTACGAAACAAATCAAAACGTTCCCCCTTTTTAGCAATTTAAGCCAAACATTTACAAACGTTACGGAACAAATCCAAACGGTTCCCCTTCATAGCAATTTAAGCCAAACGTTTACGAATGTTACGAAACAAAACCAAACGTTTCCCCTTTTTAGCTATTTAAGCCGAACGTTTACAAACGTTACTAAACAAAACCAAACATTTTACCTTTTTAGCCATTTAAGCCGAACGTTTACAAACATTACGAAACAAACCCAAACATTTCGCCTTTTTAGCAATTTAAGCCAAAGGTTTACAAACGTTACAAAAAAAATCCAAACATTTCACCTTTTTAGCGATTTATGGCAAACGTATACAAACATTACGTAACAAATCCAAACGTTTCACCATTTAAGCGATTCAAAGCCAAACATTTACAAACGTTACGAAAAAAACCAAACGTTTCACCTTTTTCGCAATTTAAGCCGAACGTTTACAAACGTTACGAAACAAATCCAAGCGTTTCACCTTTTTAGCAATATAAACCAAACGTTTACAAACGTTAAGAAACAAATCAAAGTGTTTCACATTTTTAGCAATTTAAGCCAAACGTTTACAAACGTTACGAAACAAATCCAAGCGTTTCACCTTTTTAGCAATTTAAACCAAACGTTTACAAACGTTATCAAACAAATCCAAGAGGTTCACCTTTTTAGAAATTTAAGCCAAACGTTTACAAACGTTAGGAAACAAATCCAATCGTTTCACCTTTATAGCGATATAAGCCAAACGTTTGCAAACGTTACCAAACAAATCCCAACATTTCACCTTTTTAGCGATTTAAGCCAAACGTTTACAAACGTTACGAAACAAATCCAAATGTTTCACCTTTTTAGCAATATAAACCAAACGTTTACAAACGTTAAGAAACAAATCAAAGTGTTTCACATTTTTAGCAATTTAAGCCAAACGTTTACAAACGTTACGAAACAAATCCAAGCGTTTCACCTTTATAGCAATTTAAGCCAAACATTTACAAACGTTACGGAACAAATCCAAACGGTTCCCCTTCATAGCAATTTAAGCCAAACGTTTACGAATGTTACGAAACAAAACCAAACGTTTCCCCTTTTTAGCTATTTAAACCGAACGTTTACAAACGTTACTAAACAAAACCAAACATTTTACCTTTTTAGCCATTTAAGCCGAACGTTTACAAACATTACGAAACAAACCCAAACATTTCGCCTTTTTAGCAATTTAAGCCAAAGGTTTACAAACGTTACAAAAAAAATCCAAACATTTCACCTTTTTAGCGATTTATGGCAAACGTATACAAACATTACGTAACAAATCCAAACGTTTCACCATTTAAGCGATTCAAAGCCAAACATTTACAAACGTTACGAAAAAAACCAAACGTTTCACCTTTTTCGCAATTTAAGCCGAACGTTTACAAACGTTACGAAACAAATCCAAGCGTTTCACCTTTTTAGCAATATAAACCAAACGTTTACAAACTTTAAGAAACAAATCAAAGTGTTTCACATTTTTAGCAATTTAAGCCAAACGTTTACAAACGTTACGAAACAAATCCAAGCGTTTCACCTTTTTAGCAATTTAAACCAAACGTTTACAAACGTTATCAAACAAATCCAAGAGGTTCACCTTTTTAGAAATTTAAGCCAAACGTTTACAAACGTTACGAAACAAATCCAATCGTTTCACCTTTATAGCGATATAAGCCAAACGTTTGCAAACGTTACCAAACAAATCCCAACATTTCACCTTTTTAGCGATTTAAGCCAAACGTTTACAAACGTTACGAAACAAATCCAAATGTTTCACCTTTTAGATATTTAAGCCAAACGTCAAAAAACGTTACGAAAAAAAACAAAACGTTTAAAATGTTACGAAGCAAATCCAAACGTTTTACCTTTTTAGCGATTTAATCCAAACTTTTAGAAACGATACAAAACAAATCCAAACGTTTCACCTTTTTAGCGATTTAAGCCAAACGTTTACAAATGTTACGAAATAAATCCAAAGGTTTTCCAATTTTAGCGATTTAAACCAAACGTTTACAAACGTTACGAAACAAATCCAAACGTTTCCCCAATTTTGAGATTGAAGGCAAACGTTTACAAATGTTACGAAACAAATCCAAAAGTTTCACCTTTTTAGCAACATAATCCAAACTTTTACAAACGTTACGAAACAAATCCAAGAGTTTATTTCCCCTTTTTATCAATATAAGTCAAACGTTTACAAATGTTACGAAACAAATCCAAATGTTTTACCTTTTTAGCAATTTAAGTAAAACGTTTACAAACGTTACGAAACAAATCCAAATGTTTCCCTATTTTAGCGATTTAAGCCAAACATTTAAAACGTTATGAAACAAATCTAAACGTTTCACCTTTTTAGCGATTGAAGCCAAACGTTTACAAACGTTACTAAACAAATCCAAACGTTTCACCTTTTTAGAGATTGAAGCCAAACGTTTACAAATGTTACGAAACAAATCCAAACGTTTCACCTTTTTAGCAATTTAAGGCAAACTATTATAAACTTTACGAAACAAATCCAAATGTTTCACCTTTTTAGCGATTTAAGCCAAACGTTTACAAACGTTACGAAACAATACCAAACGTTTAAAACATTGCAAAACAAATTAAAAAATTTCACATTTTTAGCGATTTAAGCTAAACATTTACAAACATTGCGAAACAAAACCAATCGTTTACAAACATTACGAAACAAATCAAAATGTTTCCCCTTTTTAGAAATTTAAGCCAAACATTTACAAACGTTACGGAACAAATCCAAACGTTTCCCCTTCATAGCGATTTAAGCCAAACGTTTACGAATGTTACGAAACAAAACCAAACGTTTCCCCTTTTTAGCTATTTATGCCGAACGTTTACAAACGTTACTAAACAAAACCAAACATTTTACCTTTTTAGCCATTTAAGATGAACATTTACAAACATTACGAAACAAACCCAAACGTTTCGCCTTTTTAGCAATTTAAGCCAAACGTTTACAAACGTTACAAAAAAATCCAAACATTTCACCTTTTTAGCGATTTATGGCAAACGTATACAAACATTACGTAACAAATCCAAATGTTTCACCTTTTAAGCGATTTAAAGCCAAACATTTACAAACGTTACGAAAAAAACCAAACGTTTCACATTTTTAGAAAATTTAAGCCAAACGTTTACAAACGTTACGAAACAAATCCAAGCGTTTCACCTTTTTAGCAATATAAACCAAACGTTTACAAACGTTACGAAAAATCCAAGTGTTTCACATTTTTAGCAATTTAAGCCAAACGTTTACAAACGTTACGAAACAAATCCAAGCGTTTCACCTTTTTAGCAATTTAAACCAAACGTTTACAAACGTTATCAAACAAATCCAAGAGGTTCACCTTTTTAGAAATTTAAGCCAAACATTTACAAACGTTAGGAAACAAATCCAAACGTTTCACCTTTATAGCGATATAAGCCAAACGTTTACAAAAGTTACCAAACAAATCCAAACGTTTCACCTTTTTAGCGATTTAAGCCAAACGTTTACAAACGTTACGAAACAAATCCAAATGTTTCACCTTTTAGTTATTTAAGCAAAACGTCAAAAAACGTTACGAAAAAAAAACAAAACGTTTAAAATGTTACGAAGCAAATCCAAACGTTTTACCGTTTTAGCGATTTAATCCAAACTTTTAGAAACGATACAAAACAAATCCAAACGTTTCACCTTTTTAGCGATTTAAGCCAAACGTTTACAAGCGGTACGAAACAAATCCAAAAGTTTTCCCTTTTTAGCGATTTAAGCCAAACGTTTACAAACACTACGAAATCAATCTAAACGTTTCCCCTTTTTAGCAATATAAGCCAAACGTTTAAAAACATTACGAAATAAATCCAAACGTTTCACCTTTTTAACGATTTAAGACAAACATTTGCAAATGTTACGAAACAAATCCAAACGTTTAACCTTTTTCGCGATTTAAGCCGAATATTTACACACGTTACGAAACCAATTCAAACGTTTCACCTTTTTAGCGATTTAAGGCGAACGTTTCCAAACGTTACGAAACAAATCCAAAAACTTACCCTATTTAGCGTTGCAAGCCAAACATTTACAAACGTTACGACACCAATCCAAACGTTTCACATTTTTAGCGATTGAAACCAAACCTTTACAAACGTTACGAAACAAATTCAAATGTTTCTCATATTTAACAATTTAAGCCAAACGTTTACAAAATTTACGAAACAAAACCAAGAGGTTTACCTTTAAGCAATTTAAGCCAAATGTTTACAAACGTTACGAAACAAATCCAAATGTTTCATATTTTTAGCGATTTAAGCCAAACGTTTACAAACGGTACGAAAGAAATCCAAACGTTTCCCCTTTTTAGCGATTTAAGCCAAACGTTTACAAACGCTATGAAACAAATCCAAACGTTTCACCTTTTTAGCGATTTAAGCCAAACGTTTACAAACGCTAAGAAACAAATCCAAATGTTTCCCCATTTTAGCGATTTAACCAAACGTTTAAAACGTTTCAAAACAAATCCAAACATTTCACCTTTTTAGCGATTTAAGCCAAACGTTTACAAACGTTACGAAACAAATCCAAATGTTTCACCTTTTAGCTATTTAAGCCAAACGTCAAAAAACGTTACGATTTAAGCCAAACGTTTAAAATGTTACGAACCAAATCCAAACATTTTACCTTTTTAGCTATTTAATCCAAACTTTTAGAAACGATATAAAAAAATCCAAACGTTTCATCTTTTTAGCGATTTAAGCCAAACGTTTACAAACGTTACGAAATAAATCCAAACGTTTCACCTTTTTAACAATTTAAGACAAACGTTTGCAAACGTTACGAAACAAATCCAAACGTTTAACCTTTTTAGCGATTTAAGCCGAACATTTACACACGTTATGAAACAAATTCAAACGTGTCACCTTTTTAGCGATTTAAGGCGAACGTTTCCAAACGTTACGAAACAAATCCAAACACTTCCCCTATTTAGCGTTGAAAGACAAACATTAACAAACGTTACGACACAAATCCAAAGGTTTCACATTTTTAGCGATTGAAACCAAACCTTTACAAACGTTACGAAACAAATTCAAATGTTTCTCATATTTAACAATTTAAGCCAAACGTTTACAAAATTTACGAAACAAAACCAAGAGTTTCAACTTTTTAGCAATTTAAGCCAAACGTTTACAAACGTTACGAAACAAATCCAAACGTTTCATATTTTTAGCGATTTAAGCCAAACATTTACAAACGGTACGAAAGAAATCCAAACATTTCACCTTTTTAGCGATTTAAGCCAAACGTTTACAAACGCTACGAAACAAATCCAAACGTTTCACCTTTTTAGCGATTTAAGCCAAACGTTTACAAACGTTAAGAAACAAATCCAAATGTTTCCCCATTTTAGCGATTTAACCAAACGTTTAAAACGTTTCAAAAGAAATCCAAACATTTCAACTTTTTAGCGATTTATGCCAAGCGTTTACAAACGTTACGAACAAATCCAAACGTTTCACCTTTTTAGCGATTTAAGCCAAACGTTTACAAACGTTACGAAACAAATCCAAACGTTTCACCTTTTTAGCAATTTAAGCCAAATGTATACAAACCTTACGAAACAAATCAAAACGTGTCACCTTTTAGCGATATAAGCCAAACGTTTACAAATGTTGGAAAACAAAACCAAACGTTTCTCATATTTAATAATTTAAGCCAAACGTTTACAAACGTTACGAAACAAAACCAAGTGTTTCACCTTTTCAGCAATTTAAGCCAAACATTAACAAACGTTACGAAACAAATCCAAACGTTTCACCTTTTTATCGATTTAAGCCAAACGTTTCACCTTTTTAGCGATTTAAGCCATACGTTTATAAACGTTAAAACCAAACTTTCAAAACGTTACGAAATGAATCCAAACGTTTACAAAAGTTACAAAACAACACCAAATTAATGTTTCCCCATTTTAGCAATTTAAACCAAACGTTTACAAACATTGCGAAACAAAACCAAACGATGCTAAACGTTACGAAACAAATCCAAACGTTTCCCATTTTTAGTGATTTAAGCCAAACGTTTACAAACGTTACGCAACAAATCCGAACGTTTCACCATTTTAGTTATTGAAGCCTAACATTTACAAACATTATGAAAAAAATCCAAACGTTTCGAAACAAATTTAAAACGTTAAAAACGTTACAAACAAATCCAACCGTTTCACGTTTTTAGCAATTTAAGCCGAACGTTAACAAAGGTTACAAAACAAATCCAAATGTTTCACCTTTTCAATAATTTAAGCCAAACGTTTACAAACGTTACAAAACTAATCAAAACGTTTAAAATGTTAAGAAACATTTATTAGCATTGTAAGCCAAATGTTTACAAACCATACAAAACAAATCCAAACGTTTCACCTCTTTAGCGATATAAAACAAATGTTTACAAACATTACGAAACAAATTCAAACGTTTCACCTTTTTAGTGATTTAAGCCAAATGTTTACAAACGTAACAAAACAAAACCAAACATTTTACCTTTTTAATGATTTAAGCCAAATATTTACAAACGTTACGAAACAAATCCAAAAGTTTCACCTTTTTAGCGATTTAAGCCAAACATTTACAAATGTTACGAAACAAATCTAAACGTTTCCCCTTTTTATCTATTTAAGCCAAATGTTTATAAATCCAAGCGTTTCACCTTTTTGCGATTTAAGCCAAACGTTTCAAAACGTTACGAAACAAATCCAAACGTTCCTGCTTTTTAGCGAATTAAGTCAAACGTTTACAAAGATTATGAAACAAATCCAAACGTTTCACCTTTTTAGCGATTTAAGCCAAACATTTACAAAAGTTACGAAACAAAACAGGACGTTTCACCTTTTTTACGATTTTAGTCAAACGTTTACAAACATTACGAAACAAAACAGGACGTTTCACCTTATTAGCGATTTAAGCCAAACATTTACAAACATTATGAAACAAATCCAAAAGTTTCGCCTTTTAGCGATTTAAGCCAAAAGTTTACAAACTTTATGAAACAAATCCAAACGTTTCACATATTTAACAATTTAAGCCAAACGTTTACAAACGTTATGAAATAAAACAAAGTGTTTTCAAATATTACGAAACAAAACAGGATGTTTCACCTTTTTTAGCGATATAAGCCAAACGTTTACAAACATTACGAAACATAACATGACGTTTATCCATTTTTAGAATTTAAGCCAAACGTTTACAAACATTACGATATGAAACCAAACGTTTAAAACGTTACGAAACAAATCCAAACATTTCACCTTTTTAGCGATTTAAGCCAAACGTTTACAAACGCTACGAAACAAATCCAAACGTTTCACCTTTTTAGCTATTTAAGCCAAACGTTTACAAACGTTTCCAAACATTACGAAACAAATCCAAGCGTTTCACCTTTTTTAGCAATATAAGACAAACGTTTACAAAAGTTGCGAACAAATCCAATTATTTCACATTTTTAGCGATTTAAGCCAAACCTTTACAAAATGTTACGAAACAAATCCAAACGTTTCGCCTTTTAAGCAATTTAAGCCAAACGTTTACAAACGTTACCAAACAAATCTAAACGTTTTCCCATTTTAGCAATTTAAGCCAAACGTTTAAAAAGTTACGAAACAAATCCAAACGTTTCACCTTTTTAGCGATTTAAGCCAAACGTTTACAAACGCTAAGAAACAAATCCAAATGTTTCCCCATTTTAGCGATTTAACCAAACGTTTAAAACGTTTCAAAACAAATCCAAACATTTCACCTTTTTAGCGATTTAAGCCAAACGTTTACAAACGTTACGAAACAAATCCAAATGTTTCACCTTTTAGCTATTTAAGCCAAACGTCAAAAAACGTTACGATTTAAGCCAAACGTTTAAAATGTTACGAACCAAATCCAAACATTTTACCTTTTTAGCTATTTAATCCAAACTTTTAGAAACGATATAAAAAAAATCCAAACGTTTCATCTTTTTAGCGATTTAAGCCAAACGTATACAAACGTTACGAAATAAATCCAAACGTTTCACCTTTTTAACAATTTAAGACAAACGTTTGCAAACGTTACGAAACAAATCCAAACGTTTAACCTTTTTAGCGATTTAAGCCGAACATTTACACACGTTATGAAACAAATTCAAACGTGTCACCTTTTTAGCGATTTAAGGCAAACGTTTCCAAACGTTACGAAACAAATCCAAACACTTCCCCTATTTAGCGTTGAAAGACAAACATTAACAAACGTTACGACACAAATCCAAAGGTTTCACATTTTTAGCGATTGAAACCAAATCTTTACAAACGTTACGAAACAAATTCAAATGTTTCTCATATTTAACAATTTAAGCCAAACGTTTACAAAATTTACGAAACAAAACCAAGAGTTTCAACTTTTTAGCAATTTAAGCCAAACGTTTACAAACGTTACGAAACAAATCCAAACGTTTCATATTTTTAGCGATTTAAGCCAAACATTTACAAACGGTACGAAAGAAATCCAAACATTTCACCTTTTTAGCGATTTAAGCCAAACGTTTACAAACGCTACGAAACAAATCCAAACGTTTCACCTTTTTAGCGATTTAAGCCAAACGTTTACAAACGTTAAGAAACAAATCCAAATGTTTCCCCATTTTAGCGATTTAACCAAACGTTTAAAACGTTTCAAAAGAAATCCAAACATTTCAACTTTTTAGCGATTTATGCCAAGCGTTTACAAACGTTACGAACAAATCCAAACGTTTCACCTTTTTAGCGATTTAAGCCAAACGTTTACAAACGTTACGAAACAAATCCAAACGTTTCACCTTTTTAGCAATTTAAGCCAAATGTATACAAACCTTACGAAACAAATCAAAACGTGTCACCTTTTAGCGATATAAGCCAAACGTTTACAAATGTTGGAAAACAAAACCAAACGTTTCTCATATTTAATAATTTAAGCCAAACGTTTACAAACGTTACGAAACAAAACCAAGTGTTTCACCTTTTCAGCAATTTAAGCCAAACATTAACAAACGTTACGAAACAAATCCAAACGTTTCACCTTTTTATCGATTTAAGCCAAACGTTTCACCTTTTTAGCGATTTAAGCCATACGTTTATAAACGTTAAAACCAAACTTTCAAAACGTTACGAAATGAATCCAAACGTTTACAAAAGTTACAAAACAACACCAAATTAATGTTTCCCCATTTTAGCAATTTAAACCAAACGTTTACAAACATTGCGAAACAAAACCAAACGATGCTAAACGTTACGAAACAAATCCAAACGTTTCCCATTTTTAGTGATTTAAGCCAAACGTTTACAAACGTTACGAAACAAATCCGAACGTTTCACCATTTTAGTTATTGAAGCCTAACATTTACAAACATTATGAAAAAAATCCAAACGTTTCGAAACAAATTTAAAACGTTAAAAACGTTACAAACAAATCCAATCGTTTCACGTTTTTAGCAATTTAAGCCGAACGTTAACAAAGGTTACAAAACAAATCCAAATGTTTCACCTTTTCAATAATTTAAGCCAAACGTTTACAAACGTTACAAAACTAATCAAAACGTTTAAAATGTTAAGAAACATTTATTAGCATTGTAAGCCAAATGTTTACAAACCATACAAAACAAATCCAAACGTTTCACCTCTTTAGCGATATAAAACAAATGTTTACAAACATTACGAAACAAATTCAAACGTTTCACCTTTTTAGTGATTTAAGCCAAATGTTTACAAACGTAACAAAACAAAACCAAACATTTTACCTTTTTAATGATTTAAGCCAAATATTTACAAACGTTACGAAACAAATCCAAAAGTTTCACCTTTTTAGCGATTTAAGCCAAACATTTACAAATGTTACGAAACAAATCTAAACGTTTCCCCTTTTTATCTATTTAAGCCAAATGTTTATAAATCCAAGCGTTTCACCTTTTTGCGATTTAAGCCAAACGTTTCAAAACGTTACGAAACAAATCCAAACGTTCCTGCTTTTTAGCGAATTAAGTCAAACGTTTACAAACATTATGAAACAAATCCAAACGTTTCACCTTTTTAGCGATTTAAGCCAAACATTTACAGAAGTTACGAAACAAAACAGGACGTTTCACCTTTTTTACGATTTTAGTCAAACGTTTACAAACATTACGAAACAAAACAGGACGTTTCACCTTATTAGCGATTTAAGCCAAACATTTACAAACATTATGAAACAAATCCAAAAGTTTCGCCTTTTAGCGATTTAAGCCAAAAGTTTACAAACGTTATGAAACAAATCCAAACGTTTCACATATTTAACAATTTAAGCCAAACGTTTACAAACGTTATGAAATAAAACAAAGTGTTTTCAAATATTACGAAACAAAACAGGATGTTTCACCTTTTTTAGCGATATAAGCCAAACGTTTACAAACATTACGAAACAAAACATGACGTTTATCCATTTTTAGAATTTAAGCCAAACGTTTACAAACATTACGATATGAAACCAAACGTTTAAAACGTTACGAAACAAATCCAAACATTTCACCTTTTTAGCGATTTAAGCCAAACGTTTACAAACGCTACGAAACAAATCCAAACGTTTCACCTTTTTAGCTATTTAAGCCAAACGTTTACAAACGTTTCCAAACATTACGAAACAAATCCAAGCGTTTCACCTTTTTTAGCAATATAAGACAAACGTTTACAAAAGTTGCGAACAAATCCAATTATTTCACATTTTTAGCGATTTAAGCCAAACCTTTACAAAATGTTACGAAACAAATCCAAACGTTTCGCCTTTTAAGCAATTTAAGCCAAACGTTTACAAACGTTACCAAACAAATCTAAACGTTTTCCCATTTTAGCAATTTAAGCCAAACGTTTAAAAAGTTACGAAACAAATCCAAACGTTTCACCTTTTTAGCGATTTAAGCCAAACGTTTACAAACGCTAAGAAACAAATCCAAATGTTTCCCCATTTTAGCGATTTAACCAAACGTTTAAAACGTTTCAAAACAAATCCAAACATTTCACCTTTTTAGCGATTTAAGCCAAACGTTTACAAACGTTACGAAACAAATCCAAATGTTTCACCTTTTAGCTATTTAAGCCAAACGTCAAAAAACGTTACGATTTAAGCCAAACGTTTAAAATGTTACGAACCAAATCCAAACATTTTACCTTTTTAGCTATTTAATCCAAACTTTTAGAAACGATATAAAAAAAATCCAAACGTTTCATCTTTTTAGCGATTTAAGCCAAACGTTTACAAACGTTACGAAATAAATCCAAACGTTTCACCTTTTTAACAATTTAAGACAAACGTTTGCAAACGTTACGAAACAAATCCAAACGTTTAACCTTTTTAGCGATTTAAGCCGAACATTTACACACGTTATGAAACAAATTCAAACGTGTCACCTTTTTAGCGATTTAAGGCAAACGTTTCCAAACGTTACGAAACAAATCCAAACACTTCCCCTATTTAGCGTTGAAAGACAAACATTAACAAACGTTACGACACAAATCCAAAGGTTTCACATTTTTAGCGATTGAAATCAAACCTTTACAAACGTTACGAAACAAATTCAAATGTTTCTCATATTTAACAATTTAAGCCAAACGTTTACAAAATTTACGAAACAAAACCAAGAGTTTCAACTTTTTAGCAATTTAAGCCAAACGTTTACAAACGTTACGAAACAAATCCAAACGTTTCATATTTTTAGCGATTTAAGCCAAACATTTACAAACGGTACGAAAGAAATCCAAACATTTCACCTTTTTAGCGATTTAAGCCAAACGTTTACAAACGCTACGAAACAAATCCAAACGTTTCACCTTTTTAGCGATTTAAGCCAAACGTTTACAAACGTTAAGAAACAAATCCAAATGTTTCCCCATTTTAGCGATTTAACCAAACGTTTAAAACGTTTCAAAAGAAATCCAAACATTTCAACTTTTTAGCGATTTATGCCAAGCGTTTACAAACGTTACGAACAAATCCAAACGTTTCACCTTTTTAGCGATTTAAGCCAAACGTTTACAAACGTTACGAAACAAATCCAAACGTTTCACCTTTTTAGCAATTTAAGCCAAATGTATACAAACCTTACGAAACAAATCAAAACGTGTCACCTTTTAGCGATATAAGCCAAACGTTTACAAATGTTGGGAAACAAAACCAAACGTTTCTCATATTTAATAATTTAAGCCAAACGTTTACAAACGTTACGAAACAAAACCAAGTGTTTCACCTTTTCAGCAATTTAAGCCAAACATTAACAAACGTTACGAAACAAATCCAAACGTTTCACCTTTTTATCGATTTAAGCCAAACGTTTCACCTTTTTAGCGATTTAAGCCATACGTTTATAAACGTTAAAACCAAACTTTCAAAACGTTACGAAATGAATCCAAACGTTTACAAAAGTTACAAAACAACACCAAATTAATGTTTCCCCATTTTAGCAATTTATACCAAACGTTTACAAACCTTACGAAACAAAACCAAACGATGCTAAACGTTACGAAACATATCCAAACGTTTCCCATTTTTAGTGATTTAAGCCAAACGTTTACAAACGTTACGAAACAAATCCGAACGTTTCACCATTTTAGTTATTGAAGCCTAACATTTACAAACATTATGAAAAAAATCCAAACGTTTCGAAACAAATTTAAAACGTTAAAAACGTTACAAACAAATCCAACCGTTTCACGTTTTTAGCAATTTAAGCCGAACGTTAACAAAGGTTACAAAACAAATCCAAATGTTTCACCTTTTCAATAATTTAAGCCAAACGTTTACCAACGTTACAAAACTAATCAAAACGTTTAAAATGTTAAGAAACATTTATTAGCATTGTAAGCCAAATGTTTACAAACCATACGAAACAAATCCAAACGTTTCACCTCTTTAGCGATATAAAACAAATGTTTACAAACGTTACGAAACAAATTCAAACGTTTCACCTTTTTAGTGATTTAAGCCAAATGTTTACAAACGTAACAAAACAAAACCAAACATTTTACCTTTTTAATGATTTAAGCCAAATATTTACAAACGTTACGAAACAAATCCAAAAGTTTCACCTTTTTAGCGATTTAAGCCAAACATTTACAAATGTTACGAAACAAATCTAAACGTTTCCCCTTTTTATCTATTTAAGCCAAATGTTTATAAATCCAAGCGTTTCACCTTTTTTGCGATTTAAGCCAAACGTTTCAAAACGTTACGAAACAAATCCAAACGTTTCACCTTTTTAGCGATTTAAGCCAAACATTTACAAAAGTTACGAAACAAAACAGGACGTTTCACCTTTTTTACGATTTTAGTCAAACGTTTACAAACATTACGAAACAAAACAGGACGTTTCACCTTATTAGCGATTTAAGCCAAACATTTACAAACATTATGAAACAAATCCAAAAGTTTCGCCTTTTAGCGATTTAAGCCAAAAGTTTACAAACGTTATGAAACAAATCCAAACGTTTCACATATTTAACAATTTAAGCCAAACGTTTACAAACGTTATGAAATAAAACAAAGTGTTTTCAAATATTACGAAACAAAACAGGATGTTTCACCTTTTTTAGCGATATAAGCCAAACGTTTACAAACATTACGAAACAAAACATGACGTTTATCCATTTTTAGAATTTAAGCCAAACGTTTACAAACATTACGATATGAAACCAAACGTTTAAAACGTTACGAAACAAATCCAAACATTTCACCTTTTTAGCGATTTAAGCCAAACGTTTACAAACGCTACGAAACAAATCCAAACGTTTCACCTTTTTAGCTATTTAAGCCAAACGTTTACAAACGTTTCCAAACATTACGAAACAAATCCAAGCGTTTTACCTTTTTTAGCAATATAAGACAAACGTTTACAAAAGTTGCGAACAAATCCAATTATTTCACATTTTTAGCGATTTAAGCCAAACCTTTACAAAATGTTACGAAACAAATCCAAACGTTTCGCCTTTTAAGCAATTTAAGCCAAACGTTTACAAACGTTACCAAACAAATCTAAACGTTTTCCCATTTTAGCGATTTAAGCCAAACGTTTAAAAAGTTACGAAACAAATCCAAACGTTTTACCTTTTTAGCAATTTATGCCAAACGTTTACAAACGTTACGAAACAAATCCAAACATTTCACATTTTTAGCGATTGAAGCCAAACAAATCCAAACGTTAAGAACCAAATTTAAATGTTTCACATTTTTAGCAATATAAGCCAAACATTTACAAAAGTTACAAAACAAAAACCAAGAGTTTAACATTTTTTGCAATTTAAGCCAAACGTTTACAAACGCTACGAAACAAATCCAAGCGTTTCACCTTTTTAGCAATTTAAACCAAACGTTTAAAAACATTATCAAACAAATCCAAGAGTTTCACCTTTTTAGCAATTTAAGCCAAACGTTTACAAACGTTAGGAAACAAATCCAAACGTTTTACCTTTATAGCGAATTAAGCCAAACGTTTACAAACGTTACGAAACAAATCCAAACGTTTCACCTTTTTAGCGATTTAAGCCAAACGTTTACAAACGTTACGAAACAAATCCAAACGTTTCACCTTATAGCGATTTAAGCCAAATGTCGAAAAACGTTATGAAAAAAACCAAACGTTTAAAATGTTACGAAACAAATCCAAACGTTTCACCTTTTTAGCGATTTAAGCCAAACTTTTAGAAATAATACAAAACAAATCCAAACGTTTCACCTTTTTAGCGATTTAAGCCAAACGTTTACAATCGGTACGAAAAAATCTAAACGTTTCCCCTTTTTAGCGATTTAAGCCAAATGTTTACAAACGCTACGAAATCAATCTAAACGTTTCACCTTTTTAGCAATATTAGCCAAACGTTTACAAAGTTACGAAATAAATCCAAACGTTTCACCTTTTTAGCGATTTAAGACAAACGTTTGCAAACGATACGAAAGAAATCCAAACGTTTAACCTTTTTAGCGATTTAAGCCGAACGTTTACACACGTTACGAAACGAATTCAAACGTTTCACATTTTTAGCGATTTAAGCCGAACGTTTTCAAACGGTACGAAACAAATCCAAACGATTCCCCTTTTTAGCGATGAAAGCCAAACGTTTACAAACGTTACGAAACAAATCCAAACATCTCACATTTTTAGCGATTGAAACCAAACCTTTACAAACGTTACGAAACAAATTTAAATGTTTCTCATATTTAACAATTTAAGCCAAAAATTTACAAAATTTACGAAACAAAACCAAGAGTTTCACCTTTTTAGCAATTTAAGGCAAACGTTTACAAACGTTACGAAACAAATCCAAATGTTTCACCTTTTCAGTAATTTAAGCCAAACGTTTACAAACGGTACGAAAGAAATCCAAACGTTTCCACTTTTTAGCGATTTAAGCCAAACGTTTACAAACGCTACGAAACAAATCCAAACGTTTCACCTTTTTAGCGATTTAAGCCAAACGTTTACAAACGTTAAGAAACAAATCCAAATGTTTCCCCATTTTAGCGATTTAAGCCAAACGTTTAAAACGTTACAAAACAAATCCAAACATTTCACCTTTTTAGCGATTTATGCCAAACGTTTACAAACGTTTCGAACAAATCCAAACGTTTCCCCTTTTAAGCGATTTAAGCCAAACGTATACAAACGTTACGAAATAAATCCAAACGTTTCACCTTTTCAGCAATTTAAGCCAAATGTATACAAACTTTACGAAACAAATCAAAATGTTTCACCTATTAGCGATTTAAGCCAAACGTTTACAAACGTTGGGAAACAAATCCAAACGTTTCTCATATTTAATAATTTAAGCCAAACGTTTACAAACGTTACGAAACAAAACCAAGTGTGTCACCTTTTCAGCAATTTAAGCCAAACGTTAACAAACGTTACGAACAAATCCAAACGTTTCACCTTTTTATCGATTTAAGCTAAACGTTTCACCTTTTTAGCGATTTATGCCAAACGTTTATAAACGTTAAAACCAAACTTTCAAAACGTTACGAAACGAATCCAAACGTTTACAAAAGCTACAAAACAATACCAAACGTTTCCCTATTTTAGCGATTTAAGCCAAACGTTTATAAACGTTACGAAACAAAACCAAACGATGGTAAACGTTATGAAACAAATCCATTTGTTTAACATTTTTAGTGATCTAAGCCAAACTGACGAAAAAAATCCAAACGTTTCACCATTTTAGTGATTGAAGCGAAACATTTACAAACGCTATGAAAAAAATCCAAACGTTTCGAAACAAATCAAAAGGTTTAAAATGCTACGAAACAAATCCAGCCGTTTAACCTTTTTAGCAATTTAAGCCGAACGTTTACAAAGGTTACAAAACAAATCCAAATATTTCACCTTTTCAGTAATTTAAGCCAAACGTTTACAAACGTTACGAAACTAATCAAAACGTTTAAAATGTTGAGAAACCCTTTTTAGCATTTTAAGCCAAATGTTTACAAACGTTACGAAACAAATCCAAACGTTTCTTCTCTTTGGTGATAGAAAACAAACGTTTACAAACGTTACGAAACAAATCCAAACGTTTGACATTTTTTAGTGATTTAAGACAAACGTTTACAAATGTAACAAAACAAAACCAAACGTTTCACCTTTTTAGCGATTTAAGCCAAACATTTACAAACGTTACGAAACAAATCCAAAAGTTTCACCTTTTTAGCGATTTAAGCCAAACGTTTACAACTGTTGAGAAACAAATCCAAACGTTTCCCCTTTTTATATATTTAAGCCAAAAGTTTACAAACGTTACGAAAAAAATCCAAGCGTTTCACCTTTTTAGCTATTTAAGCCAAACATTTCAAAACGTTACGAAACAAATCCAAACGTTTCTGCTTTTTAGCGAATTAAGCCCAACGTTTGCAAACTTTATGAAACAAATCAAAACGTTTCACCTTTTTTAGCGATTTAAGGCAAACGTTTACAATCATTACGAAAAAAAACATGACATTTCACCTTTTTTACGATTTAAGTCTAACGTTTACAAACATTACGAAACAAAACAGGACGTTTCACCTTTTTAGCGATTTAAGCCAAACATTTACAAACATTATGAAACAAATCCAAACGTTTCACCTTTTAGCGATTTAAGCCAAATGTTTACAAACTTTATGAAACAAATCCAAACGTTTCCAATATTTAACAATTTAAGCCAAACGTTTACAAACGTTATGAAACAAAACCAAGTGTTTACAAACATTACGAAACAAAACAGGACGTTTCACCTTTTTTAGCGATTTAAGCCAAACGTTTACAAACATTACGAAACAAAACATGACGTTTATCATTTTTTAGAATTTAAGCCAAACGTTTACAAACATTACGATATGAAACCAAACGTTTAAAACATTAGGAAACAAATCCAAACGTTTCACCTTTTTAGGGATTTATGCCAAACCCTTACAAACGCTACGAAACAAATCCAAACATTTCACCTTTTTAGCAATTTAAGCCAAACGTTTCCAAACGTTACGAAACAAATCCAAGCGTTTCACCTTTTTTAGCAATTTACGCCAAACGTTTACAAAAGTTACGATACAAATCCAATCGTTTCACCTTTTTAGCGATTTAAGCGAAACCTTTACAAAATGTTGCGAAACAAATCCAAACGTTTCCCCTTTTAAGAAATTTAAGAAAAACATTTACAAACGTTACAAAAAAATCCAAACGTTCCCCCATTTTAGCGATTTAAGCCAAACGTTTAAAAATTTACGAAACAAATCCAAACGTTTTACATTTTTAGCAATTTATGCCAAACGTTTACAAACGTTACGAAACAAATCCAAACATTTTACATTTTTAGCGATTGAAGCCAAACAAATCCAAACGTTACGAAACAAATCTAAACGTTTCACATTTTTAGCAATTTAAGCCAAACATTTACAAACATTACGAAACAAAAACCAAGCCTTTTACATTTTTAGCAATTTAAGCCAATCGTTTACAAACGTTACGAAACAAATCCAAGCGTTTCACCTTTTTAGCAATTTAAACCAAACGTTTACAAATGTTATCAAACTAATCCAAGAGTTTCACCTTTTTAGCAATATAAGCCAAACGTTTACAAACGTTAGGAAACAAATCCAAACTTTTCACATTTATAGCGATTTAAGCCAAACGTTTACAAACATTACGAAACAAATCCAAACATTTTACTTTTTTAGCGATTTAAGCCAAATATTTACAAACGTTACGAAAGAAATCCAAACGTTTCACCTTTTAGCGATTTAAGCCAAACGTCGAAAAACGTTACGAAAAAAAACCAAACGTTTAAAATGTTACGAAACAAATGTTAGTAGTATATGCCCTAGGGCCATTTGATCGTGTATATTTGTAGAATTAATCCCAATGGCAAAGATATATATGTTCTATTTGAACTAAGTGTCTCATCAACTAAGTGTTCATGTATTACGTATTGTCCTTATCACATTGTGATAGAATCTATTCTTAAGGTGTTAAGAATATGAGTGGCAGATTCTATTATACAAGTGATCTAAATAACCGTTCACGATCGATGGGGTCCTGCGAATAAGGTCATCGCATTATCCCGGAAAGATTGTCACCTCTATTTATTCTCCTGATTAGTAAAGAGTTGCTAATTATAGGAAGTAGTGAGTCTCATAATACTTGATGGGGATCAGAATAAACATTTGCACACTCAAGGTGTTGAGTAAGTCGAACAAGTGACGCTAGATGACTTATACATGGTAATTCATTAAAGTCAATTTAATGTCATCTAGTTCATAATTGTACATATGTCCTTTGACTTGCGGTGACACTATCTTGTATATAGGTGATTAGAGTTTGATACTCCTTAACCCTAGATCTTTCATGAGGTAGGGGCCGCGGGATGTGTTGGCTTTAGTTAGTTGTATATGGAGATAGGGGTTTAACCTAGAAAGGATTCATCACTCTGGATGAACGGAGACAAGATTCTATGCTATCTCAAATTGTTCTTGATGGATGATAAAACCTGCGCAGGTGTATATGACTTACATAGAAAGTTGTTTCTAGTGGAAGTCATATTTATCAAGAATTAGAACTGAGAGATGAGGTCATATAATCAAGACATACAGTGTTTGACATAACCGTGAAACTAGTCAAGATTGGAATCTTAGATGAAGGGAATTTTGAGTGTACGGTAATTATGAACATTGGTTCAAAAAGAATGCATCGAAACATTCATCTCTATTTGGGGTCGTGATATGTTGCTAGACGTCACTCTCGATCTACGAGAATTAATAATTAAATGGTATTTAATTATTTAATATAATAAAGGCGTTTCTTATGTCTCTCGTTGCCATATTGATGTGAACCTAGTTAGTCATACACAATAGAGTGTGCAACCGATTGAGTTTACGAAAGATCAATTTCATATGGATACTAGCATATCTCGGAAATTAATCTAAGATGAAAAACAAGTACAAATTAGGGACTAATATGTATGAGTTATAAATTAGTATGAACCTAATTGTACTATGTCCAAGTTAATTAGGGACTAATTTATAAAAGTTATAAATTAGTAGGAACCTAATTTTATTTTAACCAAGTTTTATGATTAAAAGGCTTAAGTAATTAATTAGTGTAATTAATGATACTTCAATCATTAATCATAAGCTAATGGAATGATGATGTCATGGTGATGATGTAATGAGATAAGCTTATGTCATATATGTGATATCATATGATGACATCACCTATATGATGTCACCTATGTGATGTCACCACATGAAAGGTGTCATGTGGTGGCAACACCTTTGCTTGGTGTGTGACACCTAGCATGCAAGGTGTTGCATTCCTAAGACATGCTCTAGCCTATAAATAGAGCATGTCCTTACTCATTTCAATATACCACACAACACACATCTCACTACAAAGTTGTAGAGAGAGAAAGCACTTGAAGGAGTTCAAATAGTCATCAATCACGGGAAAAACTTGGCGACGTTTTTCATACATCCGAGCAAGGTAGTGATCGCGGCGAGAGTTTGAACTTAGGGCTGCTCGACAAGAGGAACTCTTGCAGATTACTTCAAGGCGAGGATTCAATCGGACGCATACTCGTGTGGACGAGCTTGAGGTCACCGTACTTTCGGGACTACAAGAATCGTTGGAGAATCGATATAGGTATTCTTCTTATGATTCCTAGATGCGTGCTTTAATTATTAAATGATACGACGATCCATTTGTTGTTGAAATGATCAACTTTAGGATCCGGATTGCTGGAATTTTGATTTTGAATTGAAATATATGATCCGGACCCGCGCCTCCCGCTGCGCCAACAACAAATCCAAACGTTTCACCGTTTTAGCGATTTAAGCCAAACTTTTAGAAACGATACAAAACAAATCCAAATGTTTAACCTTTTTAGCGATTTAAGCCAAATGTTTACAATCAGTACGAAACAAATCCAAACGTTTCCCCTTATTAGCGATTTAAGCGAAACGTTTACAAACGCTACGAAATCAATCTAAACGTTTCACCTTTTTAGCGATATAAGCCAAACGTTTACAAACGTTACTAAATAAATCCATACGTTTCCCCTTTTTATCGATTCAAGACAAACCTTTGCAAATGTTACGAAACAAATCCAAACGTTAAACCTTTTTAGCGATTTAAGCAGAACGTTTACACACGTTAGGAAACAAATTCAAACGTTTCACCTTTTTAGCGATTTAAGCCGAACGTTTCCAAACGTTACGAAACAAATCCAAACGCTTCCCCTTTTTAGCGACGAAAGCCAAACGTTTACAAACGTTACGAAACAAATCCAAACGTTTCACATTTTTAGCGATTGAAACCAAACCTTTACAAACGTTACGAAACAAATTCAAATGTTTCTCATATTAAACAATTTAAGCCAAATGTTTACAAAATTCACTAAACAAAACCAAGAGTTTCACCTTTTTATCAATTTAAGCCAAACGTTTACAAACGATATGAAACAAATCTAAACGTTTCACATTTTTAGCGATTGAAGCCAAACATTAACAAACGGTACGAAAGAAATCCAAACGTTTCCCCTTTTTAGCGATTTAAACCAAACGTTTACAAACGCTACGAAACAAATCCAAACGTTTCCCCTTTTTAGCGATTTAAGCCAAACGTTTACAAACGTTAAGAAACAAATCCAAATGTTTCCTCATTTTAGCGATTTAAGCCAAACGTTTAAAACGTTACAAAACAATTCCAAACATTTCACTTTTTTAGCGTTTTATGCCAAACGTTTACAAACGTTACGAACAAATCCAAACATTTCACCTTTTTAGCGATTTAAGCCAAACGTTTACAAACGTTACGAAACAAATCCAAACGTTTCACCTTTTTAGCGATTTAAGCCAAATGTATACAAACTTTACGAAACAAATCAAAACGTTTCACCTTTTAGCGATTTAAGCCAAACATTTACAAACGTTGGGTAACAAATCCAAACATTTCTCATATTTAATAATTTAAGCCAAACATTTACAAACGTTACGAAACAAAACCAAGTGTTTCACCTTTTCAGCAATTTAAGCCAAACCTTAACAAACGTTATGAAACAAATCCGAACGTTTCACCTTTTTATCGATTTAATCCAAACGTTTCACCTTTTTAGCGATTTAAGCCAAACGTTTACAAACGTTAAAACCAAACTTTCAAAACGTTACGAAACGAATCCAAACGTTTCCCCATTTTAGCGATTTAAGCCAAACGTTTATAAACGCTACGAAACAAAACCAAACGATGGTAAATGTTATGAAACAAATCCAAACGTTTAACCTTTTTAGTGCTTTAAGCCAAACGTTTACAAACGTTACGAAACAAATCCAAACGTTTCACTATTTTATGATTGAAGCCAAACATTTACAGACGTTATAAAAAAGATCCAAACATTTCGAAACAAATCAAAACGTTTAAAACGTTGAAACAAATCCAACCGTTTCACCTTTTTAGCAATTTAAACTGAACGTTTAGAAAGGTTACAATACAAATCCAAATGTTTCACCTTTTCAATAATTTAAGCCAAGCGTTTACAAAGGTTACAAAACTAATCAAAACGTTTAAAATGTTAAGAAACCCTTTTTAGCATTTTAAGCCAAATATTTACAACGTTACGAAACAAATCCAAACAATTCACCTCTTTAGCGATATAAAACAAACGTTTACAAACCTTACGAAACAAATTCAAAAGTTTCACCTTTTTAGTGATTTAAGCCAAACGTAACAAAACAAAACCAAAAGTTTTACCTTTTTAGCGATTTAAGCCAAACGTTTACAAATGTTACGAAACAAATCCAAACGTTTCCCCTTTTTATCTATTTAAGCCAAACGTTTACAAACGTTACGAAGAAAATCCAAGCGTTTCACCTTTTTAACGATTTAAGCCAAACGTTTCCAAATGTTACGAAACAAATCCAAAGGTTTCTGCTTTTTAGCGAATTAGGAAACAAATATAAACATTTCACCTTTATAGCGATTTAAGCCAAACATTTACAAACGTTACGAAACAAATCCAATCGTTTCACATTTTTATCGATTTAAGCCAAACCTTTACAAAATGTTTCGAAACAAATCCAAACGTTTCTCCTTTTAAGCAATTTAAACCACACGTTTAAAAAGTTACGAAACAATTCCAAACGTTTTACCTTTTTAGCAATTTATGCCAATCGTTTACAAACGTTACGAAACAAATCCAAAATTTCACAGTTTTAGCGATCGAAGCAAAACAAATCCAAACGTTACAAAGCAAATCCAACGTTTCACATTTTTAGCAATTTAAGCCAAAATTAGCAAACGTTACGAAACAAAAACCGAGCGTTTCACATTTTTATCAATTTAAGCCAAACGTTTACAAACATTACGAAACAAATCCAAGCGTTTCACCTTTTTAGCAATTTAAACCAAACGTTTACAAACGTTATCAAACAAATCCAAGAGTTTCACCTTTTTAGCAATTTAAGCCAAACGTATACAAACGTTAGGAAACAAATCCAAACGTTTCACCTTTATAGCGATTTAAGCCAAACATTTACAAACATTGCGAAACAAATCCAAACGTTTCACCTTTTAGCATTTTAAGCCAAACGTCCAAAAACGCTACGGAAAAAAAAAACGTTTAAAATGTTACAAAACAAATACAGACGTTTCACCTTTTTAAGCGATTTAATCCAAACTTTTAGAAACGATACAAAACAAATCCAAACATTTCACCTTTTTAGCAATTTAAGCCAAACGTTTACAATCGGTACGAAGCAAATCCAAACGTTTCCCATTTTTAGCGATTTAAGCCAAACGCTTACAAACGTTACGAAACAAATCCAAACGTTTAACCTTTTTGGCGATTTAAGCCGAACGTTTACACACGTTACGAAACTAATTCACATGTTTCACCTTTTTAGCGATTTAAGCCGAACGTTTCCAAACGTTACGAAACAAATCCAAACGCTTCCCCTTTTTAGCGATGAAAGCCAAATGTATACAAACGTTACGAGACGAATCCAAACGTTTCACTTTTTTAGCGATTGAAAGCAAACCTTTACAAACGTTACGAAACAAATTCAAATGTTTCTCATATTTAACAATTTAAGACAAACGTTTGCAAAATTTACGAAACAAAACCAAGAGTTTCACCTTTTTAGCAATTTCAACCAAACGTTTACAAACGTTACGAAACAAATCCAAAAGTTTCACATTTTTAGCGATTTAAGCCAAACGTTTACAAACGGTACGAAAGAAATCCAAATGTTTCACCTTTTTAGCGATTTAAGCCAAACGTTTACAAACGTTGAAACAAATCCAAATGTTTCCCAATTTTAGTGATTTAAGCCAACGTTTAAAACGTTACAAAACAAATCCATACATTTCACCTTTTTGACGATTTATGCCAAACATTTACAAACGTTACGAACAAATCCAAACGTTTCCCCCTTTTAGCGATTTAAGCCAAATGTTTACAAAAATTACAAAACAAATCCAAACGTTTCACCTTTTAGCGGTTTAAGCCAAACATTTACAAACGTTGGGAAACAAATCCAAACATTTCTCATATTTAATAATTTAAGCCAAACGTTTACAAACTTTACGAAACAAAACCAAGTGTTTCAGCTATTCAGCAATTTAAGCCAAATTTTACGAAACAAATTCAAACGTTTCACCTTTTTATCGATTTAAGCCAAACGTTTCACCTTTTTAGCGATTGAAGCCAAACGTTTACAAACATTAAAACCAAACTTTCAAAATGTTATGAAACGAATCCAAACGTTTACAAAAGTTACAAAACAACACCAAACGTTTCCCCATTTTAGCGATTTAAGCCAAACGTTTAGAATAGTTAAGAAACAAAACCAAACGATGGTAAACGTTACGAAACAAATCTAAACGTTTCACATTTTTAGTGATTTAAGCCAAACGTTTACAAACATTACGAAACAAATTCAAACGTTTCACCATTTTAGTGATTGAAGCCAAACATTTACAAATATTATGAAAAAAATACAAACGCTACGAAACGAATCCAAACATTTACAAAAAATACAAAACAACACAAAACGTTTCCCCGTTTTAGCGATTTAAGCCAAACGTTTATAAACGTTACGAAACAAAACCAAACGATGGTAAAAGTTACGAAACAAATCCAAACGTTTCACATTTTTAGTGATTTAAGTCAAACATTTACAAACGTTACGAAACAAATCAAAACGTTTCACCATTTTAGTGATTGAAGCCAAACATTTACAAACATTATGAAAAAAATCCAAACGTTTCGAAACAAATCAAAACGTTTAAAACGTTACGAAACAAATCCAACTGTTTCACCTTTTTAGCAATTTAAGCCGAACGTTTACAAAGGTTACAAAACAAAACCAAACGTTTCACCTTTTTAGCAATTTAAACCAAACGTTTACAAACGTTACGAAACAAATCCAAACGTTTCACCTTTTTAGCGATTTAGGACAAATGTATACAAACTTTACGAAACAAATCAAAATGTTTCACCTTTTAGTGATTTAAGCCAAACGTTTACAAATGTTGGGAAACAAATCTAAACGTTTCTCATATTTAATAATTTAAGCCAAACGTTTACAAACGATACGAAACAAAACCAAGTGCTTCACCTTTTCAGCAATTTAAGCCAAACATTAACAAACGTTACGAAACAAATCCAAATGTTTCACCTTTTTAGCGATTTAAGCCAAACGTTTACAAACGTTACGAAACTAATCCAAACGTTTCACCTTTTAGCGAATTAAGCCAAACGTCGAAAAACGTTTACGAAAAAAAAACCAAACGTTTAAAATGTTACGAAACAAATCCAAATGTTTCACCTTTTTACCGATTTAAGCCAAACTTTTGGAAACGATACAAAACAAATCCAAATGTTTCCCCTTTTTAGCGATTTAAGCCAAACGTTTACAATCGGTACGAAACAAATCCAAACGTTTCCCCTTTTTAGCGATTTAAGCCAAACGTTTACAAACGCTATGAAATCAATCTAAACGTTTCCCCTTTTTAGCACTATAAGCCAAACGTTTATAATCGGCACGAAACAAACCCAAACGTTTCACCTTTTCATCGATTTAAGCCTAACGTTTCACCTTTTTAGCGATTTAAGCCAAACGTTTACGAACGTTAAAACCAAACTTTCAAAACGTTACGAAACGAATCCAAACGTTTACAAAAGTTACAAAACAACACCAAACGTTTCCTCGTTTTAGCGATTTAAGCCAAACAGTTTTAAACGTTACGAAACTAAACCAAACGATGGTAAATGTTACGAAACAAATCCAAACGTTTCACATTTTTAGTGATTTAAGACAAATATTTACAAACATTACGAAACAAATCCAAACGTTTCACCATTTTAGTGACTGAAGCCAAACATTTACAAACGTTATGAAAAAAATCAAAACATTTAAAACATTACCGAACAAATCCAACTGTTTCACCTTTTTAGCAATTTAAGCCGAACGTTTACAAAGGTTACAAAACAAATCCAAATGTTTCACCTTTTCAGTAATTTAAGTCAAACATTTACAAACGTTAAGAAACTAATCAAAACATTTAAAATGTTAAGAAACCCTTTTTAGCATTTTAAGCCAAATGTTTACAAACGTTACGAAACAAATCCAAACGTTTCACCTCTTTAGCAATATAAAACAAACGTTTACAAACGTTACGAAACAAATTCAAACGTTTCACCTTTTTAGTGATTTAAGCCAAACGTTTACAAACGTAACAAAACATAACCAAATGTTTCACCTTATTAGCGATTTAAGCCAAACATTTACAAACGTTACGAAACAAATCCAAAAGTTTCACCTTTTTAGCGATTTAAACCAAACGTTTAAGATGTTACGAAACAAATCCAAACGTTTCACCTTTTAAGCGATTTAAGCCAAACTTTTAGAAATAATACAAAACAAATCCAAACGTTTCACCTTTTTAGCGATTCAAGCCAAACGTTTATAATCGGTACGAAAAAAATCCAAATGTTTCCCCTTTTTAGCGATTTAAGCCAAATGTTTCCAAACGCTACGAAATCAATCTAAACGTTTCACCTTTTTAGCAATATAAGCCAAACGTTTACAAACCTTACGAAATAAATCCAAACGTTTCACCTTTTTAGCGATTTAAGACAAACGTTTGCAAACGTTACGAAACAAATCCAAACGTTTAACCTTTTTAGCGATTTAAGCCGAACGTTTACACATGTTAGGAAACAAATTCAAACGTTTCACCTTTTTAGCGATTTAAACCGAACGTTTCCAAACTGTACGAAGCAAATCCAAACGATTCCCCTTTTTAGCGATGAAAGCCAAACGTTTACAAAAACGTTACGAAACAAATCCAAACGTTTCACATTATTAGCGATTGAAACCAAACCTTTACAAACGTTTCGAAACAAATTCAAATGTTTCTCATATTTAACAATTTAAGCCAAATGTTTACAAAATTTACGAATCAAAACCAAGAGTTTCACCTTTTTAGCAATTTAAGCCAAACGTTTACAAACGTTACGAAACAAATCCAAACGTTTCACATTTTTAGCGATTTAAGCGAAACGTTTACAAACGTTAAGAAACAAATCCAAATGTTTCCCCGTTTTAGCGATTTAACCAAACGTTTAAAACGTTTCAAAACAAATCCAAACATTTTACCTTTTTAGCGATTTATGCTAAACGTTTAAAAACATTACGAAAAAATCCAAACGTTTCACCTTTTTAGCGATTTAAGCCAAACGTTTACAAACGTTACGAAACAAATTCAAACGTTTCACCTTTTTAGCAATTTAAGCCAAACGTTTACAAACGTTACGAAACAAATCCAAACGTTTCACCTTTTTAGCGATTTAAGCCAAATGTTTACAAACGTTACGAAACAAATCCAAACGTTTCACCTTTTTAGCAATTTAAGCCAAATGTATACAAACTTTACGAAACAAATCAAAACGTTTCACCTTTTAGCGATTTAAACCAAACGTTTACAAACGTTGGGAAACAAATCCAAACGTTTCTCATATTTAATAATTTAAGCCAAACGTTTACAAATGTTACGAAGCAAAACCAAGTGTTTCACCTTTTCAGCAATTTAAGCCAAACGTTAACAAACGTTATGAAACAAATCCGAATGTTTCACCTTTTTATCGATTTAAGCCAAACGTTTCACCTTTTTAGCGATTTAAGCCAAACTTTTACAAACGTTACGAAACAAATCCAAACGTTTCACCTTTTTAGCGATTTAAGCCAAATGTATACAAACTTTACGAAACAAATCAAAACGTTTCACCTTTTAGCGATTTAAGACAAACATTTACAAACATTGGGTAACAAATCCAAACATTTCTCATATTTAATAATTTAAGCCAAACATTTACAAACGTTACGAAACAAAACCAAGTGTTTCACCTTTTCAGCAATTTAAGCCAAACGTTAACAAACGTTATGAAACAAATCCGAACGTTTCAACTTTTTATCGATTTAAGCCAAACGTTTCACCTTTTTAGCGATTTAAGCCAAACGTTTACAAACGTTAAAACCAAACTTTCAAAACGTTACGAAACGAATCCAAACGTTTACAAAAGTTACAAAACAACACCAAACGTTTCCCCATTTTAGCGATTTAAGCCAAACGTTTATAAACGCTACGAAACAAAACCAAACGATGGTAAATGTTACGAAACAAATCCAAACATTTAACCTTTTTAGTTCTTTAAACCAAACGTTTACAAACGTTACGAAACAAATCCAAACGTTTCACCATTTTAGTGATTTAAGCTAAACATTTACAGACGTTATAAAAAAGATCCAAACATTTCGAAACAAATCAAAACGTTTAAAACGTTGAAACAAATCCAACTGTTTCACCTTTCTAGCAATTTAAACCGAACGTTTACAAAGGTTACAAAACAAATCCAAATGTTCCACCTTTTCAATAATTTAAGCCAAGCGTTTACAAACGTTACGAAACTAATGAAAACGTTTAAAATGTTAAGAAACCCTTTTTAGTATTTTAAGCCAAATGTTTACAACGTTATGAAACAAATCCAAACAATTCACCTCTTTAGCGATATAAAACAAACGTTTACAAACCTTACGAAACAAATTCAAAAGTTTCACCTTTTTAGTGATTTAAGCCAAACGTTTACAAACGTAACAAAACAAAACCAAAAGTTTTACCTTTTTAGCGATTTAAGCCAAACATTTACAAACGTTAGGAAACAAATCCAAAAGATTCACCTTTTTAGCGATTTAAGCCAAACGTTTACAAATGTTACGAAACAAATCCAAACGTTTCCCCTTTTTATCTATTTAAGCCAAACGTTTACAAACGTTACGAAGAAAATCCAAGCGTTTCACCTTTTTAGCGATTTAAGCCAAACGTTTCAAAATGTTACGAAACAAATCCAAACGTTTCTGCTTTTTTAGCGAATTAGGAAACAAATATAAACATTTCACATTTCTAGCGATTTAATCCAAACGTTTACAAACGTTAAGAAACAAATCCAATCGTTTTACATTTTTATCGATGTAAGCCAAACCTTTACAAAATGTTATCGAAACAAATCCAAACGTTTCTCCTTTTAAGCAATTTAAACCAAACGTTTAAAAAGTTACGAAACAAATCCAAACGTTTTACCTTTTTAGCAATTTATGCCAATCGTTTACAAACGTTACGAAACAAATCCAAAATTTCACAGTTTTAGCGATTGAAGCAAAAGAAATCCAAACGTTACAAAGCAAATCCAACGTTTCACATTTTTAGCAATTTAAGCCAAAATTAACAAACGTTACGAAACAAAAACCAAGCGTTTCACATTTTTATCAATTTAAGCCAAACGTTTACAAACATTACAAAACAAATCCAAGCATTTCACCTTTTTAGCAATTTAAACCAAACGTTTACAAACGTTATCAAACAAATCCAAGAGTTTCACCTTTTTAGCAATTTAAGCCAAACGTATACAAACGTTAGGAAACAAATCCAAACGTTTCACCTCTATAGCGATTTAAGCCAAACATTTACAAATATTGCGAAACAAATCCAAACGTTTCACCTTTTAGCATTTTAAGCCAAACGTCGAAAAATGCTATGAAAAAAAAACGTTTAAAATGTTACGAAACAAATACAGACGTTTCACCTTTTTAGCGATTTAAGCAAAACTTTTAGAAACGATACAAAACAAATCCAAACGTTTCACCTTTTTAGCGATTTAAGCCAAACGTTTACAATCGGTACGAAGCAAATCCAAACGTTTCCCCTTTTTAGTGATTTAAGCCAAACATTTACAAACGCTACGAAATCAATCTAAACGTTTTACCTTTTAAGCAATATAAGCCAAGCGTTTACAAACGTTACGAAATAAATCCAAATGTTTCACCTTTTTAGCGATTTAAGACAAACGTTTGCAAATGTTACGATACAAATCCAAACGTTTTACCTTTTTGGCGATTTAAGCCGAACGTTTACACACGTTACGAAACTAATTCACATGTTTCACCTTTTTAAAGATTTAAGCCGAACGTTTCCAAACGTTATGAAACAAATCCAAACGCTTACCCTTTTTAGCGATGAAAGCCAAATGTTTACAAACGTTACGAAACAAATCCAAACGTTTCACTTTTTTAGCGATTGAAACCAAACCTTTACAAACGTTACGAAATAAATTCAAATGTTTCTCATATTTAACAATTTAAGACAAACGTTTACAAAATTTACGAAACAAAACCAAGAGTTTCACCTTTTTAGCAATTTCAGCCAAACGTTTACAAACGTTACGAAACAAATCCAAACGTTTCACATTTTTAGCGATTTAAGCCAAACGTTTACAAACGGTACGAAAGAAATCAAAACGTTTCACCTTTTTAGCGATTTAAGCCAAACGTTTGCAAACGCTAAGGAATCAATCCAAACGTTTCACCTTTTTAGCGATTTAAGCCAAACGTTTACAAACGTTGAAACAAATCCAAATGTTTCCCAATTTTAGCGATTTAAGCCAACGTTTAAAACGTTACAAAACAAATCCAAACGTTTCACCTTTTAGCGATTTAAGCCAAACATTTACAAACGTTGGGAAACAAATCCAAACGTTTCTCATATTTAATAATTTAAGCCAAACGTTTACAAACGTTACGAAACAAAACCAAGTGTTTCAGCTTTTCAACAATTTAAGCCAAATTTTACGAAACAAATTCAAACGTTTCACATTTTTATCGATTTAAGCCAAACGTTTCACCTTTTTAGCGATTGAAGCCAAACGTTTACAAACATTAAAACAAAACTTTCAAAATGTTATGAAACGAATCCAAACGTTTACAAAAGTTACAAAACAAGACCAAACGTTTCCCCATTTTAACGATTTAAGCCAAACATTTAGAATAGTTACGAAACAAAACCAAACGATGGTAAACGTTACGAAACAAATCTAAACGTTTCATATTTTTAGTGATTTAAGCCAAACGTTTACAAACGTTACGAAACAAATTCAAACGTTTCACCATTTTAGTGATTGAAGCCAAACATTTACAAATGTTATGAAAAAAATCCAAACGTTACGAAACGAATCCAAACATTTACAAAAAATACAAAACAACACAAAACGTTTCCCCGTTTTAGCGATTTAAGCCAAACGTTTATAAACGTTACGAAATAAAACCAAACGATGGTAAAAGTTACGAAACAAATCCAAACGTTTCACATTTTTAGTGATTTAAGCCAAACATTTACAAACGTTACGAAACAAATCCAAACATTTCACCATTTTAGTGATTGAAGCCAAACATTTACAAACGTTATGAAAAAAATCCAAACGTTTCGAAACAAATCAAAACGTTTAAAACATTACGAAACAAATTTAACTGTTTCACCTTTTTAGCAATTTAAGCCAAACGTTTACAAACGATACGAAACAAAACCAAGTGTTTCACCTTTTCAGCAATTTAAGCCAAACGTTAACAAATGTTACGAAACAAATCCAAACGTTTCGCCTTTTTAGCGATTTAAGCCAAACGTTTACAAATGTTACGAAACAAATCCAAACGTTTCACCTATTAGCGATTTAAGCCAAACGTCGGAAAACGTTACGAAAAAAAAACCAAACGTTTAAAATGTTACGAAACGAATCCAAACGTTTCACCTTTTTACCGATTTAAGCCACACTTTTGGAAACGATACAAAACAAATCCAAATGTTTCACCTTTTTAGCGATTTAAGCCAAATGTTTACAATCGATACGAAACAAATCCAAACGTTTCCCCTTTTTAGCGATTTAAGCCAAACGTTTACAAACGCTACGAAATCAATCTAAACGTTTCCCCTTTTTAGCACTATAAGCCAAACGTCTATAATCGGCACGAAACAAATCCAAACGTTTCACCTTTTCATCGATTGAAGCCAAATGTTTCACCTTTTTAGCGATTTAAGCCAAACGTTTACGAACGTTAAAACCAAACTTTCAAAACGTTACGAAACGAATCCAAACGTTTACAAAAGTTACAAAATAACACCAAACGTTTCCCTATTTTAGCGATTTAAGCCAAACATTTTTAAACGTTACGAAACTAAACCAAACGATGGTAAACGTTACGAAACAAATCCAAACGTGTCACATTTTTAGTGATTTAAGACAAACGTTTACAAACGTTACGAAACAAATCCAAACGTTTCACCATTTTAGTGGCTGAAGCCAAACATTTACAAACGTTATGAAAAAAATCCAAACGTTTCGAAACAAATCAAAACGTTTAAAACATTACGAAACAAATTCAACCGTTTCACCTTTTTAGCAATTTAAGCCGAACGTTTACAAAGGTTACAAAACAAATCCAAATGTTTCACCTTTTCAGTACTTTAAGTCAAACATTTACAAATGTTAAGAAACTAATAAAAACATTTAAAATGTTAAGAAACCCTTTTTAGCGATTTAAGCCAAATGTTTACAAACGTTACGAATTAAATCCAAACGTTTCATCTCTTTAGCGATATAAAACAAACGTTTACAAACGTTACGAAACAAATTCAACCGTTTCACCTTTTTAGTGATTTAAGCCAAACGTTTACAAACGTAACAAAACAAAACCAAACGTTTCACCTTATTAGCGATTTAAGCCAAACATTTACAAACGTTACGAAACAAATCCAAAAGTTTCACCTTTTTAGCGATTTAAACCCAACGTTTAAGATGTTACGAAACAAATCCAAACGTTTCACCTATTTAGCGATTTAAGCCAAACTTTTAGAAATAATACAAAACAAATCCAAACGTTTCACCTTTTTAACGATTTAAGCCAAACGTTTACAATCGGTACAAAAAAAAATCCAAATGTTTCCCCTTTTTAGCGATTTAAGCCAAATGTTTACAAATGCTACGAAATCAATCTAAACGTTTCACCTTTTTAGCAATATAAGCCAAAAATTTACAAACCTTACGAAATAAATCCAAACGTTTCACCTTTTTAGCGATTTAAGACAAACGTTTGCAAACGTTACGAAACAAATCCAAACGTTTAATCTTTTTAGCGATTTAAGCCGAACGTTTACACATGTTACGAAACAAATTCAAACGTTTCACCTTTTTAGCGATTTAAACCGAACGTTTCCAAACGGTACAAAGCAAATCCAATCGATTCCCCTTTTTAGCGATGAAAGCCAAACGTTTACAAAAACGTTACGAAACAAATCCAAACGTTTCACATTATTAGCGATTGAAACCAAACCTTTACAAACGTTTCGAAACAAATTCAAATGTTTCTCATATTTAACAATTTAAGCCAAATGTTTACAAAATTTACGAATCAAAACCAAGAGTTTCACCTTTTTAGCAATTTAAGCCAAACGTTTACAAACGTTACGAAACAAATCCAAACGTTTCACATTTTTAGCGATTTAAGCCAAACGTTTACAAACGTTAAGAAACAAATCCAAATGTTTCCCCGTTTTGGCGATTTAACCAAACGTTTAAAACGTTTCAAAACAAATCCAAACATTTTACCTTTTTAGCGATTTATGCTAAACGTTTAAAAACATTACGAAAAAATTCAAACGTTTCACCTTTTTAGCGATTTAAGCCAAACGTTTACAAACGTTACGAAACAAATCCAAAAGTTTCACCTTTTTAGCAATTTAAGCCAAATGTATACAAACTTTACGAAACAAATCAAAACGTTTCACCTTTTAGCGATTTAAACCAAACGTTTACAAACGTTGGGAAACAAATCCAAACGTTTCTCATATTTAATAATTTAAGCCAAACGTTTACAAATGTTACGAAACAAAACCAAGTGTTTCACCTTTTCAGCAATTTAAGCCAAACGTTAACAAACGTTATGAAACAAATCCGAACGTTTCACCTTTTTATCGATTTAAGCCAAACGTTTCACCTTTTTAGCGATTTAAGCCAAACGTTTACAAACGTTAAAACCAAACTTTCAAAATGTTACGAAACGAATCCAAATGTTTACAAAAGTTACAAAACAACACCAAACGTTTCCCCATTTTAGCGATTTAAGCCAAACGTTTATAAACGCTACGAAACAAAACCAAACGATTGTAAATGTTACGAAACAAATCCAAACGTTTAACTTTTTATTGCTTTAAGCCAAACGTTTACAAACGTTACGAAACAAATCCAAACGTTTCACCATTTTAGTGATGGAAGCCAAACATTTGCAGACGTTATAAAAAAAGATCCAAACGTTTCGAAACAAATCAAAACGTTTAAAACGTTGAAACAAATCCAACTGTTTCACCTTTTTAGCAATTTAAACCGAACGTTTACAAAGGTTACAAAACAAATCCAAATGTTTCACCTTTTCAATAATTTAAGCCAAGCGTTTACAAACGTTACGAAACTAATCAAAACGTTTAAAATGTTAAGAAACCCTTTTTAGCATTTTAAGCCAAATGTTTATAACGTTACGAAACAAATCCAAACAATTCACCTCTTTAGCGATATAAAACAAACGTTTACAAACCTTACGAAACAAATTCAAAATTTCACCTTTTTAGTGATTTAAGCCAAATGTTTACAAACGTAACAAAACAAAACAAAAAGTTTTACCTTTTTAGCGATTTAAGCCAAACATTTACAAACATTAGGAAACAAATCCAAAAGATTCACCTTTTTAGCGATTTAAGCCAAACGTTTACAAATGTTACGAAACAAATCCAAACGTTTCCCCTTTTTATCTATATAAGCCAAACGTTTACAAACGTTACGAAGAAAATCCAAGCGTTTCACCTTTTTAGTGATTTAAGCCAAACGTTTCATAACGTTAGGAAACAAATCCAAACGTTTCTGCTTTTTAGCGAATTAGGAAACAAATATAAACATTTCACCTTTTTAGCGATTTAAGCCAAACTTTTACAAACCTTACGAAACAAATCCAATCGTTTCACATTTTTATTGATTTAAGCCAAACCTTTACAAAATGTTTCGAAACAAATCCAAATGTTTCTCCTTTTAAGCAATTTAAACCAAACGTTTAAAAAGTTACGAAACAAATCCAAACGTTTTACCTTTTTAGCAATTTATGCCAATCGTTTACAAACGTTACGAAACAAATCCAAATATTTCACAGTTTTAGCGATTGAAGCAAAACAAATCCAAACGTTACAAAACAAATCCAACATTTCACATTTTTAGCAATTTAAGCCAAAATTAACAAACGTTGCGAAACAAAAACCAAGCGTTTCACATTTTTATGAATTTAAGCCAAACGTTTACAAACATTACGAAACAAATCCAAGCGTTTCACCTTTTTAGCAATTTAAACCAAACGTTTACAAACGTTATCAAACAAATTCAAGAGTTTCACCTTTTTAGCAATTTAAGCCAAACGTATACAAACGTTAGGAAACAAATCCAAACGTTTCACCTTTATAGCGATTTAAGCCAAACATTTACAAACGTTGCGAAACAAATCCAAACGTTTCACCTTTTAGCATTTTAAGCCAAACGTCGAAAAACGCTACAAAAAAAAGGTTTAAAATGTTACGAAACAAATACAGACGTTTCACCTTTTTAGCGATTTAAGCCAAACTTTTAGAAACGATACAAAACAAATCCAAACGTTTCATCTTTTTAGCGATTTAAGCCAAACGTTTACAATCGGTACGAAGCAAATCCAAACGTTTCCCCTTTTTAGCGATTTAAGCCAAACGTTTACAAACGCTACGAAATCAATCTAAACGTTTTACCTTTTTAGCAATATAAGCCAAGCGTTTACAAACGTTACGAAATAAATCCAAACGTTTAACCTTTTTGGCGATTTAAGCCGAACGTTTACACACGTTACGAAACAAATTCACATGGTTCACCTTTTTAGCGATTTAAGCCGAACGTTTCCAAACGTTACGAAACAAATCCAAACGCTTCCCCTTTTTAGCGATGAAAGCCAAATGTTTACAAACGTTACGAAACAAATCCAAACGTTTCATTTTTTAGCGATTGAACCCAAACCTTTACAAACGTTACGAAACAAATTCAAATGTTTCTCATATTTAACAATTTAAGACAAACGTTTACAAAATTTACGAAACAAAACCAAGAGTTTCACCTTTTTAGCAATTTCAGCCAAACGTTTATAAATGTTACGAAACAAATCTAAACGTTTCACATTTTTAGCGATTTAAGCCAAACATTTACAAACGGTACGAAAGAAATCCAAACGTTTCACCTTTTTAGCGATTTAAGCCAATCGTTTGCAAACGCTACGAAATCAATCCAAACGTTTCACCTTTTTAGCGATTTAAGCCAAACGTTTACAAACGTTGAAACAAATCCAAATGTTTCCCAATTTTAGCGATTTAAGCCAACGTTTAAAACGTTACAAAACAAATCCAAACATTTCACCTTTTTAGCGATTTATGCCAAACGTTTACAAACGTTACGAAAAAATCCAAACGTTTCCCCCTTTTAGCGATTTAAGCCAAACGTTTACAAAAATTACAAAACAAATCCAAACGTTTCACCTTTTAGCGATTTAAGCCAAACATTTACAAACGTTGGGAAACAAATCCAAACGTTTCTCATATTTAATAATTTAAGCCAAACGTTTACAAACGTTATGAAACAAAACCAAGTGTTTCAGCTATTCAGCAATTTAAGCCAAACTTTACGAAACAAATTCAAACGTTTCACCTTTTTATCGATTTAAGCCAAACGTTTCACCTTTTTAGCGATTGAAGCCAAACGTTTACAAACATTAAAACCAAACTTTCAAAATGTTATAAAACGAATCCAAACGTTTACAAAAGTTACAAAACAACACCAAACGTTTCCCCATTTTAGCGATTTAAGCCAAACGTTTAGAATAGTTACGAAACAAAACCAAACGATGGTAAACGTTACGAATTAAATCTAAACGTTTCACATTTTTAGTGATTTAAGCCAAACGTTTACAAACGTTACGAAACAAATTCAAACGTTTCATCATTTTAGTGATTGAAGCCAAACATTTACAAACGTGATGAAAAAAATCCAAACGTGACGAAACGAATCCAAACATTTACAAAAAATACAAAACAACACAAAACGTTTCCCCGTTTTAGCGATTTAAGCCAAACGTTTATAAACGTTACGAAACAAAACCAAACGATGGTAAAAGTTACGAAACAAATCCAAACGTTTCACATTTTTAGTGATTTAAGCCAATCATTTACAAACGTTACGAAACAAATCCAAACGTTTCACCATTTTAGTGATTGAAGCCAAACATTTACAAACGTTATGAAAAAAATCCAAACGTTTCGAAACAAATCAAAACGTTTATAACGTTACGAAACAAATCCAACCGTTTCACCTTTTTAGCAATTTAAGCCGAACGTTTACAAAGGTTACAAAACAAAACCAAACGTTTCACCTTTTTAGCAATTTAAACCAAACGTTTACAAACGTTACGAAACAAATCCAAACGTTTCACCTTTTTAGCGATTTAGGACAAATGTACACAAACTTTACGAAACAAATCAAAACGTTTCACCTTTTAGCGATTTAAGCCAAACGTTTACAAATGTTGGGAAACAAATCTAAACGTTTCTCATATTTAATAATTTAAGCCAAACATTTACAAACGATACGAAACAAAACCAAGTGTTTCACCTTTTCAGCAATTTAAGCCAAACGTTACGAAACAAATCCAAACGTTTCACCTCTTTAGCGATTTAAGCCAAATGTTTACAAACGTTACGAAACAAATCCAAACGTTTCACCTTTTAGCGATTTAGGCCAAATGTCGAAAAACGTTACGAAAAAAAACCAAACGTTTAAAATGTTACGAAACAAATCCAAACGTTTCACCTTTACCGATTTAAGCCAAACTTTTGGAAACGATACAAAACAAATCCAAATGTTTCACCTTTTTAGCGATTTAAGCCAAATGTTTACAATCGGTACGAAACAAATCCAAACGTGTCCCCTTTTTAGCGATTTAAGACAAACGTTTACAAACGCTACGAAATCAATCTAAACGTTTCCCCTTTTTAGCATTATAAGCCAAACGTTTATAATCGGCACGAAACAAATCCAAACGTTTCCCCTTTTCATCGATTTAAGCCAAACGTTTCACCTTTTTAGCAATTTAAGCCAAACGTTTACGAACGTTAAAACCAAACTTTCAAAATGTTACGAAACGAATCCAAACGTTTACAGAAGTTACAAAACAACACCAAACGTTTCCCCATTTTAGCGATTTAAGCCAAATATTTTTAAACGTTACGAAACTAAACCAAACGATGGTAAACGTTACGAAACAAATCCAAACGTTTCACATTTTTAGTGATTTAAGACAAACTTTTACAAACGTTACGAAACAAATCCAAACGTTTCACCATTTTAGTGACTGAAGCCAAACATTTACAAACGATATGAAAAAAATTCAAACGTTTCGAAACAAATCAAAACGTTTAAAACGTTACGAAACAAATCCAAGAGTTTCACCTTTTTTAGCAATTTAAGCCGAACGTTTACAAAGGTTACAAAACAAATCCAAATGTTTCACCTTTTCAGTAATTTAAGTCAAACATTTAAAAACGTTAAGAAACTACTCAAAACATTTAAAATGTTAAGAAACCCTTTTTAGCATTTTAAGCCAAATGTTTACAAACGTTACGAAACAAATCCAAACGTTTCACCTCTTTAGCGATATAAAACAAACGTTTACAAACGTTACGAAACAAATTCAAACGTTTCACCTTTTTAGTGATTTAAGCAAAACGTTTACAAACGTAACAAAACAAAACCAAATGTTTCACCTTATTAGCGATTTAAGCCAAACATTTACAAACGTTACGAAACAAATCCAAAAGTTTCACCTTTTTAGCGATTTAAACCAAACGTTTGAAATGTTACGAAACAAATCCAAACGTGTCACCTTTTTAGCGATTTAAGCCAAACTTTTAGAAATAATACAAAAGAAATCCAAACGTTTCACCTTTTTAGCGATTTAAGCCAAACGTTTACAATCGGTACGAAAAAAATCAAAATGTTTCCCCTTTTTAGAGATTTAAGCCATATGTTTACAAACGCTATGAAATCAATCTAAACGTTTCACCTTTTTAGCAATATAAGCCAAACGTTTACAAATCTTACGAAATAAATCCAAACGTTTCCCCTTTTTCGCGATTTAAGACAAACGTTTGCAAACGTTACGAAACAAATCCAAACTTTTAACCTTTTTAGCGATGTAAGCCGAACGTTTACACACGTTACGAAACAAATTCAAACATTTCACCTTTTAAGCGATTTAAGCCGAACGTTTCCAAACGGTACGAAACAAATCCAAATGATTCCCCTTTTTAGCGATGAAAGCCAAACGTTTACAAACGTTACGAAACAAATCCAAACGTTTCGCATTTTTAGCGATTGAAACCAAACATTTACAAACGTTACGAAACAAATTCAAATGTTTCTCATATTTAACAATTTAAGCCAAACGTTTACAAAATTTACGAATCAAAACCAAGAGTTTCACCTTTTTAGCAATTTAAGCCAAACGTTTACAAACGTTACGAAACAAATCCAAACGTTTCACATTTTTAGCGATTTAAGCCAAACGTTTACAAACGGTACGAAAGAAATCCAAACGTTTCCCCTTTTTAGCGATTTAAGACAAATATTTAGAAACGCTACGAAACAAATCCAAACGTTTCACCTTATTAGCGATTTAAGCCAAACATTTACAAACGTTAAGAAACAAATCCAAATGTTTCCCCATTTTAGTGATTTAACTAAACGTTTAAAACGTTTCAAAACAAATCCAAACATTTCACATTTTTAGCGATTTATGCCAAACGTTTACAAACGTTACGAACAAATCCAAACGTTTCACCTTTTTAGCGATTTAAACCAAACGTTTACAAACGTTACGAAACAAATCCAAACGTTTCACCTTTTTATCGATTTAAGCCAAATGTATACAAACTTTACGAAACAAATCAAAACGTTTCACCTTTTAGGGATTTAAGCCAAACGTTTACAAACGTTGAGAAACAAATCCAAACGTTTCTCATATTTAATAATTTAAGCCAAACGTTTACAAATGTTACGAAACAAAACCAAGTGTTTCACCTTTTCAGCAATTTGAACCAAACTTTAACAAATGTTACGAAACAAATCCAAACGTTTCACCTTTTTATCGATTTAAGCCAAACGTTTCACCTTTTTATCGATTTAAGCCAAACGTTTCACCTTTTTAGCGATTTAAGCCAAACGTTTACAAACGATAAAATAAAATTTTCAAAACGTTACGAAACGAATCCAAACGTTTACAAAAGTTACTAATCAACACCAAATGTTTCCCCATTTTAGCGATTTAAGCCAAACTTTTATAAACATTATGAAACAAAACCAAACGGTGGTAAACGTTACGAAACAAATCCAAACATTTCACATTTTAAATGATTTAATCCAAACGTTTACAAACGTTACGAAACAAATCCGAACGTTTCACCATTTTAGTGATTGAAGCCTAACATTTACAAACGTTATGAAAAAAATCCAAATGTTTCGAAACAAATTTAAAACGTTTAAAACGTTACGAAACAAATCCAAACGTTACGAAACAAATCCAAACGTTTCATATTTTTAGCGATTTAAGTCAAACGTTTACAAACGGTACGAAAGAAATCCAAACGTTTCCCCTTTTTAGCTATTTAAGACAAACGTTTGCAAACGTTACGAAACAAATCCAAACGTTTAACCTTTTTAGAGATTTAAGCCGAACGTTTACACACGTTATGAAACAAATTCAAACGTTTCACCTTTTTAGCGATTTAAACCGAACATTTCCAAACGGTACGAAACAAATCCAAACGATTCCCCTTTTTAGCGGTGAAAGCTAAACGTTTACAAACGTTACGAAACAAATCCAAACGTTTCACATTTTTAGCGATTGAAACCAAACCTTTACAAACGTTACGAAACAAATTCAAATGTTTCTCATATTTAACAATTTAAGCCAAACGTTTACAAAATTTACGAAACAAAACCAAAAGTTTCACCTTTTTACCAATTTAAGACAAACGTTTACAAAATTACGAAACAAATCCAAACGTTTCACATTTTTAGCGATTTAAGTCAAACGTTTACAAACGGTACGAAAGAAATCCAAACGTTTCCCCTTTTTAGCGATTTAAGACAAACGTTTGCAAACGTTACGAAACAAATCCAAACGTTTAACCTTTTTAGAGATTTAAGCCGAACGTTTACACACGTTATGAAACAAATTCAAACGTTTCACCTTTTTAGCGATTTAAACCGAACATTTCCAAACGGTACAAAGCAAATCCAATCGATTCCCCTTTTTAGCGATGAAAGCCAAACGTTTACAAAAACGTTACGAAACAAATCCAAACGTTTCACATTATTAGCGATTGAAACCAAACCTTTACAAACGTTTCGAAACAAATTCAAATGTTTCTCATATTTAACAATTTAAGCCAAATGTTTACAAAATTTACGAATCAAAACCAAGAGTTTCACCTTTTTAGCAATTTAAGCCAAACGTTTACAAACGTTACGAAACAAATCCAAACGTTTCACATTTTTAGCGATTTAAGCGAAACGTTTACAAACGTTAAGAAACAAATCCAAATGTTTCCCCGTTTTAGCGATTTAACCAAACGTTTAAAACGTTTCAAAACAAATCCAAACATTTCACCTTTTTAGCGATTTATGCTAAACGTTTAAAAACATTACGAAAAAATTCAAACGTTTCACCTTTTTAGCGATTTAAGCCAAACGTTTACAAACGTTACGAAACAAATCCAAACGTTTCACCTTTTTAGCAATTTAAGCCAAATGTATACAAACTTTACGAAACAAATCAAAACGTTTCACCTTTTAGCGATTTAAACCAAACGTTTACAAACGTTGGGAAACAAATCCAAACGTTTCTCATATTTAATAATTTAAGCCAAACGTTTACAAATGTTACGAAACAAAACCAAGTGTTTCACCTTTTCAGCAATTTAAGCCAAACGTTAACAAACGTTATGAAACAAATCCGAACGTTTCACCTTTTTATCGATTTAAGCCAAACGTTTCACCTTTTTAGCGATTTAAGCCAAACGTTTACAAACGTTAAAACCAAACTTTCAAAATGTTACGAAACGAATCCAAATGTTTACAAAAGTTACAAAACAACACAAAACGTTTTCCCATTTTAGCGATTTAAGCCAAACGTTTATAAAATCTACGAAAAAAAACCAAACGATTGTAAATGTTACGAAACAAATCCAAATGTTTAACCTTTTTATTGCTTTACGCCAAACGTTTACAAACGTTACGAAACAAATCCAAACGTTTCACCATTTTAGTGATTGAAGCCAAACATTTGCAGACGTTATAAAAAAGATCCAAACGTTTCGAAACAAATCAAAACGTTTAAAACGTTGAAACAAATCCAACTGTTTCACCTTTTTAGCAATTTAAACCGAACGTTTACAAAGGTTACAAAACAAATCCAAATGTTTCACCTTTTCAATAATTTAAGCCAAGCGTTTACAAACGTTATGAAACTAATCAAAACGTTTAAAATGTTAAGAAACCCTTTTTAGCATTTTAAGCCAAATGTTTATAACGCTACGAAACAAATCCAAACAATTCACCTCTTTAGCGATATAAAACAAACGTTTACAAACCTTACGAAACAAATTCAAAAGTTTCACCTTTTTAGTGATTTAAGCCAAATGTTTACAAACGTAACAAAACAAAACAAAAAGTTTTACCTTTTTAGCGATTTAAGCCAAACATTTACAAACATTAGGAAACAAATCCAAAAGATTCACCTTTTTAGCGATTTAAGCCAAACGTTTACAAATGTTACGAAACAAATCCAAACGTTTCCCCTTTTTATCTATTTAAGCCAAACGTTTACAAACGTTACGAAGAAAATCCAAGCGTTTCACCTTTTTAGTGATTTAAGCCAAACGTTTCAGAACGTTAGGAAACAAATCCAAACGTTTCTGCTTTTTAGCGAATTAGGAAACAAATATAAACATTTCACCTTTTTAGCGATTTAAGCCAAACTTTTACAAACGTTACGAAACAAATCCAATCGTTTCACATTTTTATTGATTTAAGCCAAACCTTTACAAAACGTTTCGAAACAAATCCAAACGTTTCTCCTTTTAAGCAATTTAAACCAAATGTTTAAAAAGTTACGAAACAAATCCAAACGTTTTACCTTTTTAGCAATTTATGCCAATCGTTTACAAACGTTACGAAACAAATCCAAACATTTCACAGTTTTAGCGATTGAAGCAAAACAAATCCAAACGTTACAAAACAAATCCAACATTTCACATTTTTAGCAATTTAAGCCAAAATTAACAAACGTTGCGAAACAAAAACCAAGCGTTTCACATTTTTATGAATTTAAGCCAAACGTTTACAAACATTACGAAACAAATCCAAGCGTTTCACCTTTTTAGCAATTTAAACCAAACGTTTACAAACGTTATCAAACAAATTCAAGAGTTTCACCTTTTTAGCAATTTAAGCCAAACGTATACAAACGTTAGGAAACAAATCCAAACGTTTCACCTTTATAGCGATTTAAGCCAAACATTTACAAACGTTGCGAAACAAATCCAAACGTTTCACCTTTTAGCATTTTAAGCCAAACGTCGAAAAACGCTACAAAAAAAAAAGTTTAAAATGTTACGAAACAAATACAGACGTTTCACCTTTTTAGCGATTTAAGCCAAACTTTTAGAAACGATACAAAACAAATCCAAACGTTTCATCTTTTTAGCAATTTAAGCCAAACGTTTACAATCGGTACGAAGCAAATCCAAACGTTTCCCCTTTTTAGCGATTTAAGCCAAACGTTTACAAACGCTACGAAATCAATCTAAACGTTTTACCTTTTTAGCAATATAAGCCAAGCGTTTACAAACGTTACGAAATAAATCCAAACGTTTCACCTTTTTAGCGATTTAAGACAAATGTTTGCAAACGTTACGAAATAAATCCAAACGTTTAACCTTTTTGGCGATTTAAGCCGAACGTTTACACACGTTATGAAACAAATTCACATGGTTCACCTTTTTCGCGATTTAAGCCCAACGTTTCCAAACGTTACGAAACAAATCCAAACGCTTCCCCTTTTTAGCGATGAAAGCCAAATGTTTACAAACGTTACGAAACAAATCCAAACGTTTCATTTTTTAGCGATTGAACCCAAACCTTTACAAACGTTACGAAACAAATTCAAATGTTTCTCATATTTAACAATTTAAGACAACCGTTTACAAAATTTACGAAACAAAACAAAGAGTTTCACCTTTTTAGCAATTTCAGCCAAACGTTTACAAATGTTACGAAACAAATCTAAACGTTTCACATTTTTAGCGATTTAAGCCAAACATTTACAAACGGTACGAAAGAAATCCAAACGTTTCACCTTTTTAGCGATTTAAGCCAATCGTTTGCAAACGCTACGAAATCAATCCAAACGTTTCACCTTTTTAGCGATTTAAGCCAAATGTTTACAAACGTTGAAACAAATCCAAATGTTTCCCAATTTTAGCGATTTAAGCCAACGTTTAAAACGTTACAAAACAAATCCAAACATTTCACCTTTTTAGCGATTTATGCCAAACGTTTACAAACGTTACGAAAAAATCCAAACGTTTCCCCTTTTAGCGATTTAAGCCAAACGTTTACAAAAATTACAAAACAAGTCCAAACTTTTCACCTTTTAGCGATTTAAGCCAAACATTTACAAACGTTGGGAAACAAATCCAAACGTTTCTCATATTTAATAATTTAAGCCAAACGTTTACAAACGTTATGAAACAAAACCAAGTGTTTCAGCTATTCAGCAATTTAAGCCAAACTTTACGAAACAAATTCAAACGTTTCACCTTTTTATCGATTTAAGCCAAACGTTTCACCTTTTTAGCGATTGAAGCCAAACGTTTACAAACATTAAAACCAAACTTTCAAAATGTTATGAAACGAATCCAAACGTTTACAAAAGTTACAAAACAACACCAAACGTTTCCCCATTTTAGCGATTAAAGCCAAACGTTTAGAATAGTTACGAAACAAAACCAAACGATGGTAAACGTTACGAATTAAATCTAAACGTTTCACATTTTTAGTGATTTAAGCCAAACGTTTACAAACGTTACGAAACAAATTCAAACGTTTCACAATTTTAGTGATTGAAGCCAAACATTTACAAACGTGATGAAAAAAATCCAAACGTGACGAAACGAATCCAAACATTTACAAAAAATACAAAACAACACAAAACGTTTCCCCGTTTTAGCGATTTAAGCCAAACGTTTATAAACGTTATGAAACAAAACCAAACGATGGTAAAAGTTACGAAACAAATCCAAACGTTTCACATTTTTAGTGATTTAAGCCAATCATTTACAAACGTTACGAAACAAATCCAAACGTTTCACCATTTTAGTGATTGAAGCCAAACATTTACAAACGTTATGTAAAAAATCCAAACGTTTCGAAACAAATCAAAACGTTTAAAACGTTACGAAACAAATCCAACCGTTTCACCTTTTTAGCAATTTAAGCCGAACGTTTACAAAGGTTACAAAACAAAACCAAACGTTTCACCTTTTTAGCAATTTAAACCAAACGTTTACAAACGTTACGAAACAAATCCAAACGTTTCACCTTTTTAGCGATTTAGGACAAATGTACACAAACTTTGTCACGACCCATTTTCATGAATCGCGACCGGCGCTAGGGTATGGGTAATGTAGTACCGAAACCCGTAGCTAGCCTTCCATATAATTCATAAACACATAAACCTGCAGAAAACCAATGCTCGGGGGCAACCGAGACTTCAACCTAATCTAGCAGATATAACAATCAACAGTTAATATAACATGCCAAAGCAATATAACCAGTCGAACCAATCCGACAAAATAAATAATAATAACAAAGACGTCTAGTTACTACTGCGGTCTAAGAATAAAACAGTTTTACAGTTTTATTAAAATAAAAGGAACCTCCGAGGAAAAGTAAATGCGGAGATCACCAGACTCTCTCAGATCATAACCCTGGGGAAAATTGGGAAAACAACGGGGTCAGATATACTGAGATGAGTTCATACCACTATTTACATTTATTAAGAGGAAAACCTTTAAAACGTTTAAAACATTTAATAACGATATTACAGATAATAGTTGGAACCCTAATCCACAATTCTAAATAATAATCATAATCCAATAGGTCTGGTCCCGAGAGCTGAGCTACACCGAGTTACCACTGACCACACTTATACCAGAGTCCCGAGAGCTGAGCTACACCGAGTTACTCTACCTGGTCCCGAGAGCTATGCTCACACCGAGTTACCACATTTCCATAAATACCTTACCCAGATCAATACCGGTGCGCACGCAGTCCTAATGATGCCCATTAGGTAGCGAGTTCCAACTAAGAGCCATAATATAAAACAGTTCGAAATATACGTACAGTATATATATTTAATATTAAAATAACAATTTACTTAATAAAGCGGTAAATAGTAAATATAAACTCACTGCTTGCTAATCCACGTGAAATACCGGCAAGCAACTAACTCTGGTTCGCCTCAGAAGCACGAACAGTAGACGAGTCTAGACAAATAAAATAATTATTAAAATCAGACCCTAACTCTAGAGAGTACTAGACACCACATAAGACTAGCACAATTAACACGTAGTAAATAAACAATCCAAAATAACACAAATATATACAAAAGGTAATAAAGCCCAATTAATATAAGTCTATTGAGTTCCCGCTTAAAATCCAATTTATAAATATTATTTAATAACTTTAAATAATAAATAATTTCCAAATAGTGGGTTAGCCGAGTTATCATAAACTACCAAGCTAACCTCACTTGTCGAGTGACCCAAGTCTAACCCGACTCAAAACAATTATCAAATATAAATCCAAGTTTATATTTATAATACAATTTAACAAAATAAAAATCCATTTTAAAAGCGGAACTCAATAACTTCAATTCTAAGTAACCCAAGTTACAAATCAAAAACTTAATCATTTTAAGTTAATAAAAGTTTAGGGACTAAATCGTACTTTTGCCAAATAAGGACTAAATTGTACTTTTGCCAATTAGGGACTAAATTGCACTTTAGTCAATTTGATATCCGAAATCAATTTATTGCTTTTCTTTATAATTAAAACCAATAATAAGGTTATTAACCAAAAATCCACTTAATTAAGTTATAAAATAAGTTTAGGGGCTAAATTGTAATTTAGCCAACTTTTGACAAACGACATTTGAAAACAAATATAATTACCCGAGTAATTATATTAACTTAATTTATAATTATCTATCATTTCCACTATTTAATTTGTATTCAAAATAAAACCCAAGTTATTAGTTTAAAGTTTAACCTTAAGGATTAAGTTGATTAAAGTTAAAGTCTTTGGTGATTAAAATGAGAATTTAACCATCTTTCTCAATTCAAAATAAGAACAGACCCCGCCATGCCCAAACAACCAATTCACCATTTGTATGATTCTGAAACTAAGCTCATTCATCAATCTTAACAAAGTCAAAGCAACCTAATTACCATAAATCAATCCAAATCACATAACACAATTTCTACATACCCATAATCATTCAACACCAAGATTCAAACATCAAATGTTACTGCCGAACCCAACCTTCAACACGAACATGGAGAACAGAATGATAACCCCATGAAATCATAAACTAACAACAACCCAAGAATCTATAATTTCCAAACAATCAAGAACAAGGCAAAATGAAAAGAACTCCACGGCAGTAACCCATGCCAAACAAGACAGAATCTAACAAACTTAGAAAACGGAAACCGTACGGCAATCAACAAATCGATATAACACATCACTTATCAATTTATTGTGAAACACAACATTCTTAGAGCTCTAAACAACATGAAGACCAAGCCAACAAAAAGAAGTAGATCGGCAGAATCCTATCAAGCATGAACAGCAACCATAGCAACCAAAAACGATAAAACGGGATTGATTATAACGAGATCGACGGCGTACCGTTCAGCGAAATTGAGGTAGAGAAACGTAGATACGTGAGTCTAGATCGTCTGGGATCAAACGGAATCAGTTTCGATCTAGAAACGAAAGAGAACGAACCAAATTACGTAATGTCGTTCATAAGCAAAATCTGGAAATCCAAGGAATCAGAAAACTTACCGGACAGCTATCTTTGGCAGATGATAACAGCTTCGATACTCAGCGAAATGACAAGAGGAAAACGGCTAGGGTTTCAGTGATGAGTGGTGAAGATTTTCTGTTTAGAAGTCGACTTAAAATATCGAGAGGAGATGGGTCGAAAATGAGTACGAAGTGGGCTGGGCGAAGGGGTCCAAAAGGCAGACCTGTTCCCGAACGGGAATGGCCAAATTTGGCCTGATCCCGTTCGAGAAAGGGCCTGGTCCCGAACGGGATCAGGCCTGAAAAAGGATTCTCGTTCGAGAATCCTTGGATTCTCGAACGGGAACAATCGTTTTTCTCAGGTCTCAAATGAGACCTGAGTCAAACGAGAGTGGTTCAACCAATTCGGTTGAACCACAACCCAAAGAAGAAGTTTATATTTTTTTAAACCGAACCAAAACGAATCGAACCACGAAAATTTACGAAACTTCAAATACCCCTCAAAACACATTCGTAACCACGTCGGAAATTAACAAAATAAAATTTAAAATTTTACGGGATATTACATTCTCCCCAACTAATTAAAAATTCGTCCTCGAATTTAACACGATAAGCAATTACCAACAGAACAACACGTAACACCAGTAAAAATCATAAAAGCCACAGAAATCAAGATATCGAACCTCACGGAAAAAGAAAAGGATAGCGATTCCGCATATCCAACTCGGTCTTCCAAGTACACTCCTCTACAGAATGATTGCGCCAGAGAACTTTGACCATCGGAATCTCCTTGTTCCGCAATTTACGCACCTGCGTATCAACAATCTCAACTGGCTGCTCCTCATAGGACAGCTCCTGGTCAATCTCAACACTCTGAGGCACAATCACGTGCGAAGGATCAGAAATGCACTTTCTCAACATAGAAACGTGAAACACCGGATGTACTAACGACATGTCTGGCGGTAGAACCAGGCGATAAGCCACAGCTCCAATCCTCTCCGAAATCTCATAAGGACCAATATACCTCGGTGCCAACTTTCCCTTGACACCAAAACGAACCACGCCTTTCATAGGCGAAACCCGAAGAAATACGAAATCACCAACCTGGAACTCAATGTCTTTCCTCTTCGGATCAGCATAACTCTTATGCCGACTAAAAGCAGTCTCTAACCTCCGCTTAATCAACGGTACCTTCTCAGAGGTAATCTGAATAATTTCCGCTCCCGAGAGTTTACGCTCTCCGACCTCCTCCCAACAGATAGGAGATCTACACTTGCGCCCGTACAAAGCCTCATACGGCGCCATCTCGATACTCGCATGATAACTGTTGTTATAGGAAAACTCAATCAACGGCAAATGAGTATCCCAGCTACCCTGAAAATCGAGAACACACATCCTGAGCATATCCTCCAACGTCTGAATAGTCCTCTCAGACTGACCGTCAGTCTGAGGATGAAAAGCTGTACTGAAATCCAACTGAGAACCCAAGGATTCCTGTAACGCTTTCCAAAACCTCGAAGTAAACACAGAACCTCTGTCTGAAACAATAGAAACCGGTACACCATGCAAACTGACAATCCTGTCGATGTACAACTGAGCCAACCTTGAAGCAGTATACGAAACCTTAATCGGAAGGAAATGAGCTGACTTGGTCATACGGTCAACTATCACCCAGATGGAATCGTATCCCTGTCGAGTACGTGGTAACCCAACCACAAAATCCATAGCAATCCGCTCCCACTTCCACTCTGGAATAGGTAGTGGTTGCAAATAGCCAAAAGGTCTCTGATGTTCCAGCTTCACCTGCTGGCAAGTCAGACACTTAGAAACATACTCAGCGACATCCTTCTTCATCCCGCTCCACCAGTAGGTACCCTTAAGATCATGGTACATCTTAGTAGAACCCGGATGAACACTGTAAGCAGACTTGTGCGCTTCTTCCAGAATCTGGTCCCTCAAACCATCTGAATCCGGAACACACAATCTCGAACCATGTCTCAGAACACCATCCACGAAAGTAAACTCAGAATTACTGTCCTGCTGAATCTCCTCAATAATCCGTTTCAACTGTGGATCCTCAGCTTGTAAAGCTTTGATCCGATCAATCAAAACGGGTTGCACATGCAACTGTGCTAACAAACAACCAGTCTGAGAAATCTGAAATCCATAGCCTGAAGCTATCAAACTGTGCCACTCTCTAACCATGGGTCTACGCCCAATCTCAGAAATATGAGCCAAACTGCCTGAAGACTTGCGACTCAACGCATCGGCTACCACATTAGCCTTACCAGGATGGTACTGAATAGTACAGTCGTAGTCTTTCAGCAACTCTAACCACCTCCTCTGTCTCAAGTTCAATTCTCTCTGATCAAAGATATACTTCAGACTCTTATGATCAGTGAAAATCTCACAAGTAGCACCATACAAATAATGCCTCCAGATTTTCAGCGCAAAAACCACAGCTGCCAGCTCTAAATCATGCGTAGGGTAATTCACCTCATGCTTCTTCAACTGTCTTGAAGCATAGGCAATCACCTGTCCATGTTGCATCAGAACGCAACCCAAACCAATCCGAGACGCATCACAATACACTGTGAAACCATCAATGCCAGAAGGCAATGCCAAAACCGGAGCTTTAGTCAAAATCTCTTTGAGCTTCTCAAAGCTCGCCTCGCACTTGTCAGTCCACTCAAACTTGACACCCTTCTGTGTCAGTTTAGTCAAAGGTGCAGATATTCTGGAGAAATCTTGCACGAACCGACGATAGTAGCCAGCTAAACCCAGAAAACTTCTGATCTCGGTAACTGACCTTGGCCTTTGCCAATCCATGACCGCCTCAATCTTCTTCGGATCAACCTTGATCCCATCTTTCGACACCACGTGTCCTAGAAAGGTAACCTGATCCAACCAGAACTCACATTTTGAGAACTTAGCGTACAACTGATGCTCACGCAACGTCTGTAGTATAGTCCTCAAATGGTAAGCATGCTCCTCCTCACTCCGAGAATAGATCAAGATGTCATCAATGAAGACGATAACAAATTGATCCAAAAACGGTTTGAACACTCTGTTCATCATATCCATAAACGCTGCTGGTGAGTTCGTCAGACCAAAGGACATAACCAGAAACTCAAAATGTCCATAACGAGTCCGAAAAGCAGTCTTAGGCACATCTGCATCACGGATCCGTAGCTGATGATACCCAGACCTCAAATCAATCTTGGAAAAACACTTCGCACCCTGCAACTGGTCAAACAGATCATCGATGCGAGGAAGAGGATATATGTTCTTGACAGTAGCCTTATTCAACTGTCTGTAGTCGATACAGAGCCGAAAGGAACCGTCTTTCTTCTTTACAAACAGAACTGGAGCACCCCACGGAGAAGTACTCGGTCTTATGAACCCGCTATCCAACAACTCTTGTAGCTGGTCCTTCAACTCCTTCAGTTCTGCAGGAGCCATCCGATACGGCGGTATCGAAATCGGAGCTGTACCAGAAACCACATCAATGCAAAACTCAATATCACGATCAGGTGGTAATCCAGGCAATTCCTCTAGAAACACATCAGTGAACTCGTTCACTATCGGCACACTATGCATATCACTACCACCAGCCTCCAAATCACGAACCACAGCAAGAAAACCCTGGCAACCCTTGCCTAACATCCGCTTCGCCTTGATGGCGGAAATCAGATTCTTAGGTGTCTCTGCCTTCTCTCCCTGAAAGGAAAAAGGTAGGCCACCTGGAATCCTGAACTCGACTGACTTCCCTCGACAGTCAATAGAAGCATAATGGCGTGACAACCAGTCCATCCCCAAGATAACATCAAAAGAAAGAACGTCAAGTACAATCAAATCAGCACATAATTCTCTACCCTGAATAACCACTGGACACGAAGGATAAACAACGTCCACTACTACACCTTCAGACATAGGTGTAGACACAGCTAGAGGTTCACTCAAAACAGATGGTGCTCTACCCAATTTCCCAGCAAAACAAGTAGAAATAAACGAATGGGTCGCACCCGCATCAAATAATACCAAAGCATCAGTAAAAGAAATCGGAATGGTACCTTGCACCACAGCATTTGATGCACGCGCATCCTGAGGAGTAAGTGCGAACACTCTGGCCTGACCCTGCGGCTGCTGCTGCGAACTCTGTCCAGTACCATAACCGTTGGAACCTCTACCGCCGTTACCACGGCCACCAAAACCTCTGCCACCAGAACCACGGCCCCGCTGGCCACCAAAAGATGCTGCAGGTTGAGCGTACCCTACAGACTGTGTAAACGCAAGTCTCTGCTGCTGATAAGATGACTGCGCCACACTGGAGTTAGACATCTGCTGCCCAGATGTCGGACACTCCCTAGAAAAATGACCCGGCTGGCCACAAGTGAAACAACCTCCAGGAGCTAACTGGCACTGACCATAATGCCTACGTCTGCAATTCTGGCAGAACGGAATGTTCGATCCACCACTGTACCCGCGTCCTGAACCACGGTTGCTTCCACTGCTACTGGAACTGTACGGAGCACTCCTGGCACTATGCCTCCCTTTGTTGTGAGTCCGTCGACTCCCCCTGTTGGCCTGAGAAGAGCCACTGTAGTAGTTCCCACTACCATGCTGCACTGGGGCCTGCTGCCCCCCACTAGGAACGTCACTCTTTCCCTTCTGATTCTGGAAAGGGTCAGAGATCGTCCCAAACTGAACCATCGAATTCTCCATCCGCCGCGCACTATCCACTAACCGAGCAAACTCCATGTTTGTCCCTATCAGCAAAGGAAGAAACTCCGAGCCTAAACCCCTAACACAACGGTCGTTCACTCGCTCTTGATCACCCTGAAGATCTGTAGCAAACCGCCCCAAACGTACAAACTCAGTAGTGTAGTCTGTCACTGATCTATCCCCCTTCTTCAAATTTAACAGCTTTTCTCTGAAACTTTCAGTAACAGAGAAGGGTAGATAGTAACCTCTGAACCTGATCACAAAATCAGCCCAAGACAAAGTATCCATAACTGGCCTGATGTTATCACGATACCAGTCCTTAGCTGGACCCTTCAGCGACATCTCCACAAGCATCACTGATTGACGATCAGAAGCTTGAATCCTCTGACTGTTGTACTCAAATTCCTCCAAAAAGTCAAGAGCATCCCCAGTACTATCAAAAGAAGTCGGATTCAACTTCAAGTAGGTCATCACCAACTCTCTGTCTGTTGGAATATGACCGGCACCAGCAAGTCCACCAATACCAGCTACAGCACCAACCTGAGGTTGCTGTTGCTGCGCTAACTGACCCAGTATATTACACTGATTCTGCAGTAGAGCCTGATTGTTCTGCATCTCGACAACGCCAGCCAAGAAAGTAGTGAAGTCGAACGCTTGCATATTTGGTGCTTGCTGCACCCCTGGTGCCTGCTGCACATTCGGTGCCTGAACACCTGCTGCACCGCGCCCTCTAGCTCCACCTCTACCAGCACCGGCTCCCCTGCCTCTACCAGCACCTTTACCTCTGCCAGCACCTCCACCTCGACCACGTCCAGCATTAGCCTGAACTGGTGGTACGTTCTGATCGACTTCCATGGAAATCGCATCATCAGCCACAGCTTCTTGCTCTGCCGCAGCACGAGCACGAGTACGAATAACGTTGTTCATATCCTAAGATTGAACAACAACAATTTAAATAACAGATATTTCATACCCAAGTATGAACAAAACAAGCAACATATAGGATTTCCCAAGAAATCAACAGCAATAAAATGTTCACCCAAGTGAAATAAAATTAACATTTAACAACATCAAAACAACATACAATGACTGACTCGACGCAATCCTATTGGTGTAGGCAGAAAGTTTTAAAATCAAAAGATGACGTTTTTAAAGACATGACAGAATCCTATATCCGCAGTAGTTCCTAAGACACAACCATACTTAACAGAGTAAACACATAGCAAGCAATTGGCCTTGGTTTGAAACCAAAGCTCTGATACCAAGTTTGTCACGACCCATTTTCATGAATCGCGACCGGCGCTAGGGTATGGGTAATGTAGTACCGAAACCCGTAGCTAGCCTTCCATATAATTCATAAACACATAAACCTGCAGAAAACCAATGCTCGGGGGCAACCGAGACTTCAACCTAATCTAGCAGATATAATAATCAACAGTTAATATAACATGCCAAAGCAATATAACCAGTCGAACCAATCCGACAAAATAAATAATAATAACAAAGACGTCTAGTTACTACTGCGGTCTAAGAATAAAACAGTTTTACAGTTTTATTAAAATAAAAGGAACCTCCGAGGAAAAGTAAATGCGGAGATCACCAGACTCTCTCAGATCATAACCCTGGGGAAAATTGGGAAAACAACGGGGTCAGATATACTGAGATGAGTTCATACCACTATTTACATTTATTAAGAGGAAAACCTTTAAAACGTTTAAAACATTTAATAACGATATTACAGATAATAGTTGGAACCCTAATCCACAATTCTAAATAATAATCATAATCCAATAGGTCTGGTCCCGAGAGCTGAGCTACACCGAGTTACCACTGACCACACTTATACCAGAGTCCCGAGAGCTGAGCTACACCGAGTTACTCTACCTGGTCCCGAGAGCTATGCTCACACCGAGTTACCACATTTCCATAAATACCTTACCTAGATCAATACCGGTGCGCACGCAGTCCTAATGATGCCCATTAGGTAGCACGTTCCAACTAAGAGCCATAATATAAAACAGTTCGAAATATACGTACAGTATATATATTTAATATTAAAATAACAATTTACTTAATAAAGCGGTAAATAGTAAATATAAACTCACTGCTTGCTAATCCACGTGAAATACCGGCAAGCAACTAACTCTGGTTCGCCTCAGAAGCACGAACAGTAGACGAGTCTAGACAAATAAAATAATTATTAAAATCAGACCCTAACTCTAGAGAGTACTAGACACCACATAAGACTAGCACAATTAACACGTAGTAAATAAACAATCCAAAATAACACAAATATATACAAAAGGTAATAAAGCCCAATTAATATAAGTCTATTGAGTTCCCGCTTAAAATCCAATTTATAAATATTATTTAATAACTTTAAATAATAAATAATTTCCAAATAGTGGGTTAGCCGAGTTATCATAAACTACCAAGCTAACCTCACTTGTCGAGTGACCCAAGTCTAACCCGACTCAAAACAATTATCAAATATAAACCCAAGTTTATATTTATAATACAATTTAACAAAATAAAAATCCATTTTAAAAGCGGAACTCAATAACTTCAATTCTAAGTAACCCAAGTTACAAATCAAAAACTTAATCATTTTAAGTTAATAAAAGTTTAGGGACTAAATCGTACTTTTGCCAAATAAGGACTAAATTATACTTTTGCCAATTAGGGACTAAATTGCACTTTAGTCAATTTGATATCCGAAATCAATTTATTGCTTTTCTTTATAATTAAAACCAATAGTAAGGTTATTAACCAAAAATCCACTTAATTAAGTTATAAAATAAGTTTAGGGGCTAAATTGTAATTTAGCCAACTTTTGACAAACGACATTTGAAAACAAATATAATTACCCGAGTAATTATATTAACTTAATTTATAATTATCTATCATTTCCACTATTTAATTTGTATTCAAAATAAAACCCAAGTTATTAGTTTAAAGTTTAACCTTAAGGATTAAGTTGATTAAAGTTAAAGTCTTTGGTGATTAAAATGAGAATTTAACCATCTTTCTCAATTCAAAATAAGAACAGACCCCGCCATGCCCAAACAACCAATTCACCATTTGTATGATTCTGAAACTAAGCTCATTCATCAATCTTAACAAAGCCAAAGCAACCTAATTACCATAAATCAATCCAAATCACATAACACAATTTCTACATACCCATAATCATTCAACACCAAGATTCAAACATCAAATGTTACTGCCGAACCCAACCTTCAACACGAACATGGAGAACAGAATGATAACCCCATGAAATCATAAACTAACAACAACCCAAGAATCTATAATTTCCAAACAATCAAGAACAAGGCAAAATGAAAAGAACTCCACGGCAGTAACCCATGCCAAACAAGACAGAATCTAACAAACTTAGAAAACGGAAACCGTACGGCAATCAACAAATCGATATAACACATCACTTATCAATTTATTGTGAAACACAACATTCTTAGAGCTCTAAACAACATGAAGACCAAGCCAACAAAAAGAAGTAGATCGGCAGAATCCTATCAAGCATGAACAGCAACCATAGCAACCAAAAACGATAAAACGGGATTGATTATAACGAGATCGACGACGTACCGTTCAGCGAAATTGAGGTAGAGAAACGTAGATACGTGAGTCTAGATCGTCTGGGATCAAACGGAATCAGTTTCGATCTAGAAACGAAAGAGAACGAACCAAATTACGTAATGTCGTTCATAAGCAAAATCTGGAAATCCAAGGAATCAGAAAACTTACCGGACAGCTATCTTTGGCAGATGATAACAGCTTCGATACTCAGCGAAATGACAAGAGGAAAACGGCTAGGGTTTCAGTGATGAGTGGTGAAGATTTTATGTTTAGAAGTCGACTTTAAATATCGAGAGGAGATGGGTCGAAAATGAGTACGAAGTGGGCTGGGCGAAGGGGTCCAAAAGGCAGACCTGTTCCCGAACGGGAATGGCCAAATTTGGCCTGATCCCGTTCGAGAAAGGGCCTGGTCCCGAACGGGATCAGGCCTGAAAAAGGATTCTCGTTCGAGAATCCTTGGATTCTCGAACGGGAACAATCGTTTTTCTCAGGTCTCAAATGAGACCTGAGTCAAACGAGAGTGGTTCAACCAATTCGGTTGAACCACAACCCAAAGAAGAAGTTTATATTTTTTTTAAACCGAACCAAAACGAATCGAACCACGAAAATTTACGAAACTTCAAATACCCCTCAAAACACATTCGTAACCACGTCGGAAATTAACAAAATAAAATTTAAAATTTTACGGGATATTACATTCTCCCCAACTAATTAAAAATTCGTCCTCGAATTTAACACGATAAGCAATTACCAACAGAACAACACGTAACACCAGTAAAAATCATAAAAGCCACAGAAATCAAGATATCGAACCTCACGGAAAAAGAAAAGGATAGCGATTCCGCATATCCAACTCGGTCTTCCAAGTACACTCCTCTACAGAATGATTGCGCCAGAGAACTTTGACCATCGGAATCTCCTTGTTCCGCAATTTACGCACCTGCGTATCAACAATCTCAACTGGCTGCTCCTCATAGGACAGCTCCTGGTCAATCTCAACACTCTGAGGCACAATCACGTGCGAAGGATCAGAAATGCACTTTCTCAACATAGAAACGTGAAACACCGGATGTACTAACGACATGTCTGGCGGTAGAACCAGACGATAAGCCACAGCTCCAATCCTCTCCGAAATCTCATAAGGACCAATATACCTCGGTGCCAACTTTCCCTTGACACCAAAACGAACCACGCCTTTCATAGGCGAAACCCGAAGAAATACGAAATCACCAACCTGGAACTCAATGTCTTTCCTCTTCGGATCAGCATAACTCTTATGCCGACTAAAAGCAGTCTCTAACCTCCGCTTAATCAACGGTACCTTCTCAGAGGTAATCTGAATAATTTCCGCTCCCGAGAGTTTACGCTCTCCGACCTCCTCCCAACAGATAGGAGATCTACACTTGCGCCCGTACAAAGCCTCATACGGCGCCATCTCGATACTCGCATGATAACTGTTGTTATAGGAAAACTCAATCAACGGCAAATGAGTATCCCAGCTACCCTGAAAATCGAGAACACACATCCTGAGCATATCCTCCAACGTCTGAATAGTCCTCTCAGACTGACCGTCAGTCTGAGGATGAAAAGCTGTACTGAAATCCAACCGAGAACCCAAGGATTCCTGTAACGCTTTCCAAAACCTCGAAGTAAACACAGAACCTCTGTCTGAAACAATAGAAACCGGTACACCATGCAAACTGACAATCCTGTCGATGTACAACTGAGCCAACCTCGAAGCAGTATACGAAACCTTAATCGGAAGGAAATGAGCTGACTTGGTCATACGGTCAACTATCACCCAGATGGAATCGTATCCCTGTCGAGTACGTGGTAACCCAACCACAAAATCCATAGCAATCCGCTCCCACTTCCACTCTGGAATAGGTAGTGGTTGCAAATAGCCAAAAGGTCTCTGATGTTCCAGCTTCACCTGCTGGCAAGTCAGACACTTAGAAACATACTCAGCGACATCCTTCTTCATCCCGCTCCACCAGTAGGTACCCTTAAGATCATGGTACATCTTAGTAGAACCCGGATGAACACTGGAAGCAGACTTGTGCGCTTCTTCCAGAATCTGGTCCCTCAAACCATCTGAATCCGGAACACACAATCTCGAACCATGTCTCAGAACACCATCCACGAAAGTAAACTCAGAATTACTGTCCTGCTGAATCTCCTCAATAATCCGTTTCAACTGTGGATCCTCAGCTTGTAAAGCTTTGATCCGATCAATCAAAACGGGTTGCACTTGCAACTGTGCTAACAAACAACCAGTCTGAGAAATCTGAAATCCATAGCCTGAAGCTATCAAACTGTGCCACTCTCTAACCATGGGTCTACGCCCAATCTCAGAAATATGAGCCAAACTGCCTGAAGACTTGCGACTCAACGCATCGGCTACCACATTAGCCTTACCAGGATGGTACTGAATAGTACAGTCGTAGTCTTTCAGCAACTCTAACCACCTCCTCTGTCTCAAGTTCAATTCTCTCTGATCAAAGATATACTTCAGACTCTTATGATCAGTGAAAATCTCACAAGTAGCACCATACAAATAATGCCTCCAGATTTTCAGCGCAAAAACCACAGCTGCCAGCTCTAAATCATGCGTAGGGTAATTCACCTCATGCTTCTTCAACTGTCTTGAAGCATAGGCAATCACCTGTCCATGTTGCATCAGAACGCAACCCAAACCAATCTGAGACGCATCACAATACACTGTGAAACCATCAATGCCAGAAGGCAATGCCAAAACCGGAGCTGTAGTCAAAATCTCTTTGAGCTTCTCAAAGCTCGCCTCGCACTTGTCAGTCCACTCAAACTTGACACCCTTCTGTGTCAGTTTAGTCAAAGGTGCAGATATTCTGGAGAAATCTTGCACGAACCGACGATAGTAGCCAGCTAAACCCAGAAAACTTCTGATCTCGGTAACTGACCTTGGCCTTTGCCAATCCATGACCGCCTCAATCTTCTTCGGATCAACCTTGATCCCATCTTTCGACACCACGTGTCCTAGAAAGGTAACCTGATCCAACCAGAACTCACATTTTGAGAACTTAGCGTACAACTGATGCTCACGCAACGTCTGTAGTATAGTCCTCAAATGGTAAGCATGCTCCTCCTCACTCCGAGAATAGATCAAGATGTCATCAATGAAGACGATAACAAATTGATCCAAAAACGGTTTAAACACTCTGTTCATCATATCCATAAACGCTGCTGGTGCGTTCGTCAGACCAAAGGACATAACCAGAAACTCAAAATGTCCATAACGAGTCCGAAAAGCAGTCTTAGGCACATCTGCATCACGGATCCGTAGCTGATGATACCCAGACCTCAAATCAATCTTGGAAAAACACTTCGCACCCTGCAACTGGTCAAACAGATCATCGATGCGAGGAAGAGGATATCTGTTCTTGACAGTAGCCTTATTCAACTGTCTGTAGTCGATACAGAGCCGAAAGGAACCGTCTTTCTTCTTTACAAACAGAACTGGAGCACCCCACGGAGAAGTACTCGGTCTTATGAACCCGCTATCCAACAACTCTTGTAGCTGGTCCTTCAACTCCTTCAGTTCTGCAGGAGCCATCCGATACGGCGGTATCGAAATCGGAGCTGTACCAGAAACCACATCAATGCAAAACTCAATATCACGATCAGGTGGTAATCCAGGCAATTCCTCTAGAAACACATCAGTGAACTCGTTCACTATCGGCACACTATGCATATCACTACCACCAGCCTCCAAATCACGAACCACAGCAAGAAAACCCTGGCAACCCTTGCCTAACATCCGCTTCGCCTTGATGGCGGAAATCAGATTCTTAGGTGTCTCTGCCTTCTCTCCCTGAAAGGAAAAAGGTAGGCCACCTGGAATCCTGAACTCGACTGACTTCCCTCGACAGTCAATAGAAGCATAATGGCGTGACAACCAGTCCATCCCCAAGATAACATCAAAAGAAAGAACGTCAAGTACAATCAAATCAGCACATAATTCTCTACCCTGAATAACCACTGGACACGAAGGATAAACAACGTCCACTACTACACCTTCAGACATAGGTGTAGACACAGCTAGAGGTTCACTCAAAACAGATGGTGCTCTACCCAATTTCCCAGCAAAACAAGTAGAAACAAACGAATGGGTCGCACCCGCATCAAATAATACCAAAGCATCAGTAAAAGAAATCGGAATGGTACCTTGCACCACAGCATTTGATGCACGCGCATCCTGAGGAGTAAGTGCGAACACTCTGGCCTGACCCTGTGGCTGCTGCTGCGAACTCTGTCCAGTACCATAACCGTTGGAACCTTTACCGCCGTTACCACGGCCACCAAAACCTCTGCCACCAGAACCACGGCCCCGCTGGCCACCAAAAGATGCTGCAGGTTGAGCGTACCCTACAGACTGTGTAAACGCAGGTCTCTGCTGCTGATAAGATGACTGCGCCACACTGGAGTTAGACATCTGCTGCCCAGATGTCGGACACTCCCTAGAAAAATGACCCGGCTGGCCACAAGTGAAACAACCTCCAGGAGCTAACTGGCACTGACCATAATGCCTACGTCTGCAATTCTGGCAGAACGGAATGTTTGATCCACCACTGTACCCGCGTCCTGAACCACGGTTGCTTCCACTGCTACTGGAACTGTACGGAGCACTCCTGGCACTATGCCTCCCTTTGTTGTGAGTCCGTCGACTCCCCCTGTTGGCCTGAGAAGAGCCACTGTAGTAGTTCCCACTACCATGCTGCACTGGGGCCTGCTGCCCCCCACTAGGAACGTCACTCTTTCCCTTCTGATTCTGGAAAGGGTCAGAGATCGTCCCAAACTGAACCATCGAATTCTCCATCCGCCGCGCACTATCCACTAACCGAGCAAACTCCATGTTTGTCCCTATCAGCAAAGGAAGAAACTCCGAGCCTAAACCCCTAACATAACGGTCGTTCCCTCGCTCTTGATCACCCTGAAGATCTGTAGCAAACCGCCCCAAACGTACAAACTCAGTAGTGTAGTCTGTCACTGATCTATCCCCCTTCTTCAAATTTAACAGCTTTTCTCTGAAACTTTCAGTAACAGAGAAGGGTAGATAGTAACCTCTGAACCTGATCACAAAATCAGCCCAAGACAAAGTATCCATAACTGGCCTGATGTTATCACGATACCAGTCCTTAGCTGGACCCTTCAGCGACATCTCCACAAGCATCACTGATTGACGATCAGAAGCTTGAATCCTCTGACTGTTGTACTCAAATTCCTCCAAAAAGTCAAGAGCATCCCCAGTACTATCAAAAGAAGTCGGATTCAACTTCAAGTAGGTCATCACCAACTCTCTGTCTGTTGGAATATGACCGGCACCAGCAAGTCCACCAATACCAGCTACAGCACCAACCTGAGGTTGCTGTTGCTGCGCTAACTGACCCAGTATATTACACTGATTCTGCAGTAGAGCCTGATTGTTCTGCATCTCGACAACGCCAGCAAAGAAAGTAGTGAAGTCGAACGCTTGCATATTTGGTGCTTGCTGCACCCCTGGTGCCTGCTGCACATTCGGTGCCTGAACACCTGCTGCACCGCGCCCTCTAGCTCCACCTCTACCAGCACCGGCTCCCCTGCCTCTACCAGCACCTCTACCTCTGCCAGCACCTCCACCTCGACCACGTCCAGCATTAGCCTGAACTGGTGGTACGTTCTGATCGACTTCCATGGAAATCGCATCATCAGCCACAGCTTCTTGCTCTGCCGCAGCACGAGCACGAGTACGAATAACGTTGTTCATATCCTAATATTGAACAACAACAATTTAAATAACAGATATTTCATACCCAAGTATGAACAAAACAAGCAACATATAGGATTTCCCAAGAAATCAACAGCAATAAAATGTTCACCCAAGTGAAATAAAATTAACATTTAACAACATCAAAACAACATACAATGACTGACTCGACGCAATCCTATTGGTGTAGGCAGAAAGTTTTAAAATCAAAAGATGACGTTTTTAAAGACGTGACAGAATCCTATATCCGCAGTAGTTCCTAAGACACAACCATACTTAACAGAGTAAACACATAGCAAGCAATTGGCCTTGGTTTGAAACCAAAGCTCTGATACCAAGTTTGTCACGACCCATTTTCATGAATCGCGACCGGCGCTAGGGTATGGGTAATGTAGTACCGAAACCCGTAGCTAGCCTTCCATATAATTCATAAACACATAAACCTGCAGAAAACCAATGCTCGGGGGCAACCGAGACTTCAACCTAATCTAGCAGATATAATAATCAACAGTTAATATAACATGCCAAAGCAATATAACCAGTCGAACCAATCCGACAAAATAAATAATAATAACAAAGACGTCTAGTTACTACTGCGGTCTAAGAATAAAACAGTTTTACAGTTTTATTAAAATAAAAGGAACCTCCGAGGAAAAGTAAATGCGGAGATCACCAGACTCTCTCATATCATAACCCTGGGGAAAATTGGGAAAACAACGGGGTCAGATATACTGAGATGAGTTCATACCACTATTTACATTTATTAAGAGGAAAACCTTTAAAACGTTTAAAACATTTAATAACGATATTACAGATAATAGTTGGAACCCTAATCCACAATTCTAAATAATAATCATAATCCAATAGGTCTGGTCCCGAGAGCTGAGCTACACCGAGTTACCACTGACCACACTTATACCAGAGTCCCGAGAGCTGAGCTACACCGAGTTACTCTACCTGGTCCCGAGAGCTATGCTCACACCGAGTTACCACATTTCCATAAATACCTTACCCAGATCAATACCGGTGCGCACGCAGTCCTAATGATGCCCATTAGGTAGCACGTTCCAACTAAGAGCCATAATATAAAACAGTTCGAAATATACGTACAGTATATATATTTAATATTAAAATAACAATTTACTTAATAAAGCGGTAAATAGTAAATATAAACTCACTGCTTGCTAATCCACGTGAAATACCGGCAAGCAACTAACTCTGGTTCGCCTCAGAAGCACGAACAGTAGACGAGTCTAGACAAATAAAATAATTATTAAAATCAGACCCTAACTCTAGAGAGTACTAGACACCACATAAGACTAGCACAATTAACACGTAGTAAATAAACAATCCAAAATAACACAAATATATACAAAAGGTAATAAAGCCCAATTAATATAAGTCTATTGAGTTCCCGCTTAAAATCCAATTTATAAATATTATTTAATAACTTTAAATAATAAATAATTTCCAAATAGTGGGTTAGCCGAGTTATCATAAACTACCAAGCTAACCTCACTTGTCGAGTGACCCAAGTCTAACCCGACTCAAAACAATTATCAAATATAAACCCAAGTTTATATTTATAATACAATTTAACAAAATAAAAATCCATTTTAAAAGCGGAACTCAATAACTTCAATTCTAAGTAACCCAAGTTACAAATCAAAAACTTAATCATTTTAAGTTAATAAAAGTTTAGGGACTAAATCGTACTTTTGCCAAATAAGGACTAAATTGTACTTTTGCCAATTAGGGACTAAATTGCACTTTAGTCAATTTGATATCCGAAATCAATTTATTGCTTTTCTTTATAATTAAAACCAATAATAAGGTTATTAACCAAAAATCCACTTAATTAAGTTATAAAATAAGTTTAGGGGCTAAATTGTAATTTAGCCAACTTTTGACAAACGACATTTGAAAACAAATATAATTACCCGAGTAATTATATTAACTTAATTTATAATTATCTATCATTTCCACTATTTAATTTGTATTCAAAATAAAACCCAAGTTATTAGTTTAAAGTTTAACCTTAAGGATTAAGTTGATTAAAGTTAAAGTCTTTGGTGATTAAAATGAGAATTTAACCATCTTTCTCAATTCAAAATAAGAACAGACCCCGCCATGCCCAAACAACCAATTCACCATTTGTATGATTCTGAAACTAAGCTCATTCATCAATCTTAACAAAGCCAAAGCAACCTAATTACCATAAATCAATCCAAATCACATAACACAATTTCTACATACCCATAATCATTCAACACCAAGATTCAAACATCAAATGTTACTGCCGAACCCAACCTTCAACACGAACATGGAGAACAGAATGATAACCCCATGAAATCATAAACTAACAACAACCCAAGAATCTATAATTTCCAAACAATCAAGAACAAGGCAAAATGAAAAGAACTCCACGGCAGTAACCCATGCCAAACAAGACAGAATCTAACAAACTTAGAAAACGGAAACCGTACGGCAATCAACAAATCGATATAACACATCACTTATCAATTTATTGTGAAACACAACATTCTTAGAGCTCTAAACAACATGAAGACCAAGCCAACAAAAAGAAGTAGATCGGCAGAATCCTATCAAGCATGAACAGCAACCATAGCAACCAAAAACGATAAAACGGGATTGATTATAACGAGATCGACGACGTACCGTTCAGCAAAATTGAGGTAGAGAAACGTAGATACGTGAGTCTAGATCGTCTGGGATCAAACGGAATCAGTTTCGATCTAGAAACGAAAGAGAACGAACCAAATTACGTAATGTCGTTCATAAGCAAAATCTGGAAATCCAAGGAATCAGAAAACTTACCGGACAGCTATCTTTGGCAGATGATAACAGCTTCGATACTCAGCGAAATGACAAGAGGAAAACGGCTAGGGTTTCAGTGATGAGTGGTGAAGATTTTCTGTTTAGAAGTCGACTTTAAATATCGAGAGGAGATGGGTCGAAAATGAGTACGAAGTGGGCTGGGCGAAGGGGTCCAAAAGGCAGACCTGTTCCCGAACGGGAATGGCCAAATTTGGCCTGATCCCGTTCGAGAAAGGGCCTGGTCCCGAACGGGATCAGGCCTGAAAAAGGATTCTCGTTCGAGAATCCTTGGATTCTCGAACGGGAACAATCGTTTTTCTCAGGTCTCAAATGAGACCTGAGTCAAACGAGAGTGGTTCAACCAATTCGGTTGAACAACAACCCAAAAAAGAAGTTTATATTTTTTTTTAAACCGAACCAAAACGAATCGAACCACGAAAATTTACGAAACTTCAAATACCCCTCAAAACACATTCGTAACCACGTCGGAAATTAACAAAATAAAATTTAAAATTTTACGGGATATTACACTTTACGAAACAAATCAAAACGTTTCACCTTTTAGCGATTTAAGCCAAACGTTTACAAATGTTGGGAAACAAATCTAAACGTTTCTCATATTTAATAATTTAAGCCAAACATTTACAAACGATACGAAACAAAACCAAGTGTTTCACCTTTTCAGCAATTTAAGCCAAACGTTACGAAACAAATCCAAACGTTTCACCTCTTTAGCGATTTAAGCCAAATGTTTACAAACGTTACGAAACAAATCCAAACGTTTCACCTTTTAGCGATTTAGGCCAAATGTCGAAAAACGTTACGAAAAAAAACCAAACGTTTAAAATGTTACGAAACAAATCCAAACGTTTCACCTTTTTACCGATTTAAGCCAAACTTTTGGAAACGATACAAAACAAATCCAAATGTTTCACCTTTTTAGCGATTTAAGCCAAACGTTTACAATCGGTACGAAATAAATCCAAACGTGTCCCTTTTTTAGCGATTTAAGACAAACGTTTACAAACGCTACGAAATCAATCTAAACGTTTCCCCTTTTTAGCATTATAAGCCAAACGTTTATAATCGGCACGAAACAAATCCAAACGTTTCCCCTTTTCATCGATTTAAGCCAAACGTTTCACCTTTTTAGCAATTTAAGCCAAACGTTTACGAACGTTAAAACCAAACTTTCAAAATGTTACGAAACGAATCCAAACGTTTACAGAAGTTACAAAACAACACCAAACGTTTCCCCATTTTAGCGATTTAAGCCAAATATTTTTAAACGTTACGAAACTAAACCAAACGATGGTAAACGTTACGAAACAAATCCAAACGTTTCACATTTTTAGTGATTTAAGACAAACTTTTACAAACGTTATGAAACAAATCCAAACGTTTCACCATTTTAGTGAATGAAGCCAAACATTTACAAACGTTATGAAAAAAATTCAAACGTTTCGAAACAAATCAAAACGTTTAAAACGTTACGAAACAAATCCAAGAGTTTCAACTTTTTTAGCAATTTAAGCCGAACGTTTACAATGGTTACAAAACAAATCCAAATGTTTCACCTTTTCAGTAATTTAAGTCAAACATTTAAAAACGTTAAGAAACTACTCAAAACATTTAAAATGTTAAGAAACCCTTTTTAGCATTTTAAGCCAAATGTTTACAAACGTTACGAAACAAATCCAAACGTTTCACCTCTTTAGCGATATAAAACAAACGTTTACAAACGTTACGAAACAAATTCAAACGTTTCACCTTTTTAGTGATTTAAGCAAAATGTTTACAAACGTAACAAAACAAAACCAAATGTTTCACCTTATTAGCGATTTAAGCCAAACATTTACAAACGTTACGAAATAAATCCAAAAGTTTCACCTTTTTAGCGATTTAAACCAAACGTTTGAAATGTTACGAAACAAATCCAAACGTGTCACCTTTTTAGCGATTTAAGCCAAACTTTTAGAAATAATACAAAAGAAATCCAAACGTTTCACCTTTTTAGCGGTTTAAGCCAAACGTTTACAATTGGTACGAAAAAAATCAAAATGTTTCCCCTTTTTAGAGATTTAAGCCATATGTTTACAAACGCTACGAAATCAATCTAAACGTTTCACCTTTTTAGCAATATAAGCCAAACGTTTACAAATCTTACGAAATAAATCCAAACGTTTCACCTTTTTCGCGATTTAAGACAAACGTTTGCAAACGTTACGAAACAAATCCAAACTTTTAACCTTTTTAGCGATTTAAGCCGAACGTTTACACACGTTACAAAACAAATTCAAACATTTCACCTTTTAAGCGATTTAAGCCGAACGTTTCCAAACGGTACGAAACAAATCCAAATGATTCCCCTTTTTAGCGATGAAAGCCAAACGTTTACAAACGTTACAAAACAAATCCAAACGTTTCGCATTTTTAGCGATTGAAACCAAACATTTACAAACGTTACGAAACAAATTCAAATGTTTCTCATATTTAACAATTTAAGCCAAACGTTTACAAAATTTACGAATCAAAACCAAGAGTTTCACCTTTTTAGCAATTTAAGCCAAACGTTTACAAACGTTACGAAACAAATCCAAACGTTTCACATTTTTAGTGATTTAAGCCAAACGTTTACAAACGGTACGAAAGAAATCCAAACGTTTCCCCTTTTTAGCGATTCAAGACAAATATTTAGAAACGCTACGAAACAAATCCAAACGTTTCACCTTATTAGCGATTTAAGCCAAACATTTACAAACGTTAAGAAACAAATCCAAATGTTTCCCCATTTTAGTGATTTAACTAAACGTTTAAAACGTTTCAAAACAAATCCAAACATTTCACCTTTTTAGCGATTTATGCCAAACGTTTACAAACGTTACGAACAAATCCAAACGTTTCACCTTTTTAGCGATTTAAACCAAACGTTTACAAACGTTACGAAACAAATCCAAATGTTTCACCTTTTTATCGATTTAAGCCAAATGTATACAAACTTTACGAAACAAATCAAAACGTTTCACCTTTTAGGGACTTAAGCCAAACGTTTACAAACGTTGAGAAACAAATCCAAACGTTTCTCATATTTAATAATTTAAGCCAAACGCTTACAAATGTTACGAAACAAAACCAAGTGTTTCACCTTTTCAGCAATTTAAACCAAACTTTAACAAAAGTTACGAAACAAATCCAAACGTTTCACCTTTTTAGCGATTTAAGCCAAACGTTTCACCTTTTTAGCGATTTAAGCCAAACGTTTACAAACGATAAAATAAAATTTTCAAAACGTTACGAAACGAATCCAAACGTTTACAAAAGTTACTAATCAACACCAAATGTTTCCCGATTTTAGCGATTTAAGCCAAACTTTTATAAACATTATGAAACAAAACCAAACGGTGGTAAACGTTACGAAACAAATCCAAACATTTCACATTTTTAATGATTTAAGCCAAACGTTTACAAACGTTACGAAACAAATCCGAACGTTTCACCATTTTAGTGATTGAAGCCTAACATTTACAAAGGTTATGAAAAAAATCCAAATGTTTCGAAACAAATTTAAAACGTTTAAAACGTTACGAAACAAATCCAAACATTACGAAACAAATCCAAACGTTGCACATTTTTAGCGATTTAAGTCAAACGTTTACAAACGGTACGAAAGAAATCCAAACGTTTCCCCTTTTTAGCGATTTAAGACAAACGTTTGCAAACGTTACGAAACAAATCCAAACGTTTAACCTTTTTAGAGATTTAAGCCGAACGTTTACACACGTTATGAAACAAATTCAAACGTTTCACCTTTTTAGCGATTTAAACCGAACATTTCCAAACGGTACGAAACAAATCCAAACGATTCCCCTTTTTAGCGGTGAAAGCTAAACGTTTACAAACGTTACGAAACAAATCCAAACGTTTCACATTTTTCGCGATTGAAAACAAACCTTTACAAACGTTACGAAACAAATTCAAATGTTTCTCATATTTAACAATTTAAGCCAAACGTTTACAAAATTTACGAAACAAAACCAAGAGTTTCACCTTTTTAGCAATTTAAGACAAACGTTTACAAAATTACGAAACAAATCCAAACGTTTCACATTTTTAGCGATTTAAGTCAAACGTTTACAAACGGTACGAAAGAAATCCAAACGTTTCCCCTTTTTAGCGATTTAAGACAAACGTTTGCAAACGTTACGAAACAAATCCAAACGTTTAACCTTTTTAGAGATTTAAGCCGAACGTTTACACACGTTATGAAACAAATTCAAACGTTTCACCTTTTTAGCGATTTAAACCGAACATTTCCAAACGGTACGAAACAAATCCAAACGATTCCCCTTTTTAGCGGTGAAAGCTAAACGTTTACAAACGTTACGAAACAAATCCAAACGTTTCACATTTTTAGCGATTGAAACCAAACCTTTACAAACGTTACGAAACAAATTCAAATGTTTCTCATATTTAACAATTTAAGCCAAACGTTTACAAAATTTACGAAACAAAACCAAGAGTTTCACCTTTTTAGCAATTTAAGAAAAACGTTTACAAAATTACGAAACAAATCCAAACGTTTCATATTTTTAGCGATTTAAGTCAAACGTTTACAAACGGTACGAAAGAAATCCAAACGTTTCCCCTTTTTAGCGATTTAAGCCAAACGTTTACAAACGCTACGAAACAAATCCAAACGTTTCACCTTATTAGCGATTTAAGCCAAACGTTTACAAACGTTAAGAAACAAATCCAAATGTTTCCCCATTTTAGCTATTTAACCAAACGTTTAAAACGTTTCAAAACAAATCCAAACATTTCACCTTTTTAGCGATTTATGCCAAACGTTTAAAAACGTTACGAAAAAATTCAAACGTTTCACCTTTTTAGCGATTTAAGCCAAACGTTTACAAACGTTACGAAACAAATCCAAACGTTTCACCTTTTTAGCAATTTAAGCCAAATGTATACAAACTTTACGAAACAAATCAAAACGTTTCACCTTTTAGCGATTTATACCAAACGTTTACAAACGTTGGGAAACAAATCCAAACGTTTCTCATATTTAATAATTTAAGCCAAACGTTTACAAATGTTACGAAACAAAACCAAGTGTTTCACCTTTTCAGCAATTTAAGCCAAACGTTAACAAACGTTACGAAACAAATCCAAACGTTTTACCTTTTTATCGACTTAAGCCAAAGGTTTCACCGTCTTAGCGATTTAAGCCAAATGTTTACAAATATTAAAACCAAACTTTCAAAACGTTACGAAACGAATCCAAACGTTTACAAAAGTTACAAATCAACACCAAATGTTTCCCCATTTTAGCGATTTAAGCCAAATGTTTATAAACATTACGAAACAAAACCAAACGATAGTAAACGTGACGAAACAAATCCAAATGTTTCGCATTTTTAATGATTTAAGCCAAACGTTTACAAACGTTACGAAACAAATCCGAACGTTTCACCATTTTAGTGATTGAAGCCTAACATTTACAAACGCTATGAAAAAAATCCAAACGTTTCGAAACAAATTTAAAACGTTTAAAACGTTACGAAACAAATCCAACCGTTTCTCGTTTTTAGCAATTTAATCCGAACGTTAACAAACGTTGCAAAAGAAATCGAAATGTTTCACCTTTTCAGCAATTTAAGCGAAACGTTTACAAACGTTACGAAAAAAATCAAAACGTTTAAAATGTTAAGAAACCCTTTTTAGCATTTTAAGCCAAATGTTTACAAATGTTACGAAACAAATCCAAACGTTTCACCTCATTAGCAATATAAAACAAACGTTTACAAACGTTACGAAACAAATCCAAACGTTTCACCTTTTTAGTGATTTAAGCCAAATATTTACAAACTTAACAAAACAAAATCAAACATTTCACCTGTTTAGCGATTTAAGCCAAACATTTACAGACGTTACGAAACAAATCCAAAAGTTTCACCCTTTTAGCGATTTAAGCCAAACGTTTACAAATGTTACGAAACAAATCTAAACGTTTTCCCTTTTTATCTGTTTAAACCAAAAGTTTACATACGTTACGAAACAAATCCAAGTGTTTCACCTTTTTAGCGATTTAAGCCAAACGTTTTGAAACGTTACGAAACAAATCCAAACGTTTCTGCTTTTTAGCGAATTAAGCCAAACGTTTACAAACTTAATGAAACAAATCCAAACGTTTCACCTTTTTAGCGATTTAAGCCAAACGTTTACAAACGTTACGAAACAAAACAGGACGTTTCAACTTTTTTACGATTTAAGGCTAACGTTTACAAACTTTATGAAACAAAACAGGACGTTTCACCTTTTTAGCGATTTAAGCCAAACATTTACAAACATTACGAAACAAATCCAAACTTTTCACCTTTTAGCGATTTAAGCCAAACGTTTACAAACGTTATGAAACAAATCCAAACATTTCACATATTTAACAATTTAAGACAAACGTTTACAAACGTTATGAAACAAAACCAAATGTTTACAAACATTACGAAACAAAACAGGATGTTTCACCTTTTTTAGCGATTTAAGCCAAACGTTTATAAACATTACGAAACAAAACAAGACGTTTATCCTTTTTTATAATTTAAGCCAAACGTTTACAAACGTTACGATATTAAACCAAACATTTAAAACGTTACGAAACAAATCCAAACGTTTCACCTTTTAAGCGATTTAAGCCAAACGTTTACAAACGCTACGAAACAAATCCAAACGTTTCACCTTTTTAGCAATTTAAGCCAAACGTTTAAAAACGTTTCCAAACGTTACGAAACAAATCCAAGCGTTTCACCTTTTTTAGCAATTTAAGACAAACGTTTACAAAAGTTGCGATACAAATCCAATTGTTTCACATTTTTAGCGATTTAAGCCAAACCTTTACAAAATGTTACGAAACAAATCCAAACGTTTCGCCTTTGAAGCAATTTAAGCCAAACGTTTACAAACGTTACAAAACAAATCTAAACATTTTCCCATTTTAGCGATTTAAGCCAAACGTTTAAAAAGTTACGAAACAAATCCAAACGTTTTACCTTTTTAGCAATTTATGCCAAACGTTTACAAAGGTTACAAAACAAATCCAAACATTTCACATTTTTAGCGATTGAAGCCAAACAAATCCAAATGTTACGAAACAAATCCAAACGTTTCACATTTTTAGCAATTTAAGCCAAATATTTACAAACGTTACAAAACAAAAACCAAGGGTTTCACATTTTTTGCAATTTAAGCCAAACGTTTACAAACGTTAGGAAACAAATCCAAACGTTTCACCTTCTAGCGATTTAAGCCAAACGTCGAAAAACGTTACGAAAAAAAAACGAAACTTTTAAAATGTTACGAAACAAATGCAGACATTTCACCTTTTTAGCGATTTATGCCAAACTTTTAGAAATAATACAAAACAAATCCAAACGTTTCCCCTTTTTAGCGATTTAAGCCAAACGTTTACAAACGCTACAAAATCAATCTAAACGTTTCACCTTTTTAGCAATATAAGACAAACGTTTACAAACCTTACGAAATAAATCCAAATGTTTCACCTTTTTAGCGATTTAGAAGAACATTTACAAACGTTACGAGACAAATCCAAACGTTTAACTTTTTTAGCGATTTAAGCCGAACGTTTACACACGTTACGAAACAAATTCAAACGTTTCACCTTTTAAGCGATTTAAGCCGAACGTTTCCAAACGGTACGAAACAAATCCAAACGATTCCCCTTTTTAGCGATGAAAGCCAAACGTTTACAAACGTTACGAAACAAATCCATACGTTTCACATTTTTAGCGATTGAAACCAAACCTTTACAAACGTTACGAAACAAATTCAAATGTTTCTCATATTTAAAAATTTAAGCCAAAGTTTACAAAATTTACATAACAAAACCAAGAGTTTCACATTTTTAGCAATTTAAGCCAAACGTTTACAAATGTTACGAAACAAATCCAAACGTTTCACATTTTTAGCGATTTAAGCCAAACGTTTACAAACTGTACGAAAGAAATCCAAATGTTTCCCCTTTTTAGCAATTTAAGCTAAACATTTACAAACGCTACGAAACCAATCCAAACGTTTCACCTTTTTAGCGATTTAAGCCAAACGTTAAGAAACAAATCCAAATGTTTCCCCATTTTAGCGATTTAAGCCAAACGTTTAAAACGTTACAAAACAAATCCAAACATTTCACCTTTTTAGCGATTTATGCCAAACGTTTACAAACGTTACGAACAAATCCAAACGTTTCACCTTTTTAGCGATTTAAGCCAAACGTTTACAAACGTTAGGAAACAAATCCAAACGTTTCACCTTCTAGCGATTTAAGCCAAACGTCGAAAAACGTTACGAAAAAAAAACGAAACTTTTAAAATGTTACGAAACAAATGCAGACATTTCACCTTTTTAGCGATTTATGCCAAACTTTTAGAAATAATACAAAACAAATCCAAACGTTTCCCCTTTTTAGCGATTTAAGCCAAACGTTTACAAACGCTACAAAATCAATCTAAACGTTTCACCTTTTTAGCAATATAAGACAAACGTTTACAAACCTTACGAAATAAATCCAAATGTTTCACCTTTTTAGCGATTTAGAAGAACATTTACAAACGTTACGAGACAAATCCAAACGTTTAACTTTTTTAGCGATTTAAGCCGAACGTTTACACACGTTACGAAACAAATTCAAACGTTTCACCTTTTAAGCGATTTAAGCCGAACGTTTCCAAACGGTACGAAACAAATCCAAACGATTCCCCTTTTTAGCGATGAAAGCCAAACGTTTACAAACGTTACGAAACAAATCCATACGTTTCACATTTTTAGCGATTGAAACCAAACCTTTACAAACGTTACGAAACAAATTCAAATGTTTCTCATATTTAAAAATTTAAGCCAAAGTTTACAAAATTTACATAACAAAACCAAGAGTTTCACATTTTTAGCAATTTAAGCCAAACGTTTACAAATGTTACGAAACAAATCCAAACGTTTCACATTTTTAGCGATTTAAGCCAAACGTTTACAAACGGTACGAAAGAAATCCAAATGTTTCCCCTTTTTAGCAATTTAAGCTAAACATTTACAAACGCTACGAAACCAATCCAAACGTTTCACCTTTTTAGCGATTTAAGCCAAACGTTAAGAAACAAATCCAAATGTTTCCCCATTTTAGCGATTTAAGCCAAACGTTTAAAACGTTACAAAACAAATCCAAACATTTCACCTTTTTAGCGATTTATGCCAAACGTTTACAAACGTTACGAACAAATCCAAACGTTTCACCTTTTTAGCGATTTAAGCCAAACGTTTACAAACGTTACGAAACAAATCCAAACGTTTCACCTTTTTAGCGATTTAAGCCAAATGTATACAAACATTACGAAACAAATCAAAACGTTTCACCTTTTAGCGATTTAATCCAAACGTTTACAAACGTTGGGAAACAAATCCAAACTCTTTTCATATTTAATAATTTAAGCTAAACGTTTACAAACGTTACGAAACAAAACCAAGTGATTCACCTTTTCAACAATTTAAGCCAAACGTTAACAAACGTTACGAAACAAATCCAAACGTTTCACCTTTTTATTGATTTAAGCCAAACGTTTCACCTTTTCAACAATTTAAGCCAAACGTTACGAAACAAATCCAAACGTTTCACCTTTTTATCTATTTAATCCAAACGTTTCACCTTTTTAGCGATTTAAGCCAAACGTTTACAAACGTTACGAATCAAAACAGGAAATTTCACCTTTTTTACGATTTAAGTCAAACGTTTACAAACATTACGAAACAAAATAGGACGTTTCACCTTTTTAGCGATTTAAGCCAAACATTTACAAACATTACGAAACAAATCCAAACGTTTCATCTTTTAGCGATTTAAGCCAAACGTTTACAAACGTTATGAAACAAATCCAAACGTTTCTCATATTTAACAATTTAAGCCAAAAGTTTACGAACTTTATGAAACAAAACCAAGTGTTTACAAACATTACGAAACAAAACAGGACGTTTCACCTTTTTTAGCGATTTAAGCCAAACGTTTACAAACATTACGAAACAAAACATGACATTTATCCTTTTTTAGAATTTAAGCCAAACGTTTACAAACATTACGATATGAAACCAAACGTTTAAAATGTTACGAAACAAATCCAAACGTTTCACCTTTTTAGGGATTTATGCCAAACCTTTACAAACGCTATGAAACAAATCCAAACGTTTCACCTTTTTAGCAATTTAAGCCAAACGTTTACAAACGTTTCCAAGCGTTACAAAACAAATCCAAGCGATTCACCTTTTTTAGCAATTTAACCCAAACGTCTTCAAAAGTTACGACACAAATCCAATCGTTTCACATTTTTAGCGATTTAAGCCAAACCTTTACAAAATGCTGCGAAACAAATCCAAACGTTTCGCCTTTTAAGCAATTTAAGCCAAACATTTACAAACGTTACAAAACAAATCAAAAGGTTCCCCCATTTTAGCGATTTAAGCCAAACGTTTAAAAAGTTACGAAAGAAATCCAAACGTTTTACCTTTTTAGCAATTTATGCCAAACATTTACAAACGTTACGAAACAAATCCAAACATTTCACATTTTTAGCGATTAAAGCCAAACAAATCCAAACGTTACGAAACAAATCCAAACGTTTCACATTTTTAGCAATTTAAGCCAAACATTTACAAACGTTACGAAACAAAAATCAAGCGTTTCATATTTTTAGCAATTTAAGCCAAACGTTTACAAACGTTACGAAACAAATCCAAGCGTTTCACCTTTTTAGCAATATAAACTAAATGTTTACAAACGTTATCAAAAAAATCCAAGAGTTTCACCTTTTTAGCAATTTAAGCCAGACGTTTACAAACGTTAGGAAACAAATCCAAACGTTTCACCTTTATAGCGATTTAAGCCAAACGTTTACAAACGTTACTAAACAAATCCAAACGTTTTACCTTTTTAGCGATATAAGCCAAACGTTTACAAACGTTACTAAACAAATCCAAATGTTTCACCTTCTAGCGATTTAAGCCAAACGTCGAAAAACGTTACGAAAAAAAAACGAAACTTTTAAAATGTTACGAAACAAATGCAGACGTTTCACCTTTTTAGCGATTTATGCCAAACTTTTAGAAATAATACAAAAGAAATCCAAACGTTTCCCCTTTTTAGCGATTTAAGCCAAACGTTTACAAACGCTACAAAATCAATCTAAACGTTTCACCTTTTTAGCAATATAAGACAAACGTTTACAAACCTTACGAAATAAATCCAAATGTTTCACCTTTTTAGCAATTTAAGAAGAACATTTACAAACGTTACGAGGCAAATCCAAACGTTTAACCTTTTTAGCGATTTAAGCCGAACGTTTACACACGTTACGAAACAAATTCAAACGTTTCACCTATTAAGCGATTTAAGCCGAACGTTTCCAAACGGTACGAAACAAATCCAAACGATTCCCCTTTTTAGCGATGAAAGCCAAACGATTACAAACGTTACGAAACAAATCCATACATTTCACATTTTTAGCGATTGAAACCAAACCTTTACAAATGTTACGAAACAAATTCAAATGTTTCTCATATTTAAAAATTTAAGCCAAAGTTTACAAAATTTACATAACAAAACCAAGAGTTTCACCTTTTTAGAATTTTAAGCCAAACGTTTACAAACGTTACGAAACAAATCCAAACGTTTCACATTTTTAGCGATTTAAGCCAAACGTTTACAAACGGTACGAAACAAATCCAAATGTTTCCCCTTTTTAGCAATTTAAGCTAAACATTTACAAACGCTACGAAACCAATCCAAATGTTTCACCTTTTTAGCGATTTAAGCCAAACGTTAAGAAACAAATCCAAATGTTTCCCCATTTTAGCGATTTAAGCCAAACGTTTAAAACGTTACAAAACAAATCCAAACATTTCACCTTTTTAGCGATTTATGCCAAACGTTTACAAACGTTACGAACAAATCCAAACGTTTCACCTTTTTAGCGATTTAAGCCAAACGTTTACAAACGTTACGAAACAAATCCAAACGTTTCACCTTTTTAGCGATTTAAGCCAAATGTATACAAACATTACGAAACAAATCAAAACGTTTCACCTTTTAGCGATTTAATCCAAACGTTTACAAACGTTGGGAAACAAATCCAAACTCTTTTCATATTTAATAATTTAAGCTAAACGTTTACAAACGTTACGAAACAAAACCAAGTGATTCACCTTTTCAACAATTTAAGCCAAACGTTAACAAACGTTACGAAACAAATCCAAACGTTTCACCTTTTTATTGATTTAAGCCAAACGTTTCACCTTTTCAGCAATTTAAGCCAAACGTTACGAAACAAATCCAAACGTTTCACCTTTTTAGCGATTTAAGCCAAACGTTTACAAACGTTACGAAACAAATCCAAACGTTTCACCTTTTTAGCGATTTAAGCCAAATGTATACAAACCTTACGAAACAAATCAAAACGTTTCACCTTTTAGCGATTTAATCCAAACGTTTACAAACGTTAGGAAACAAATCCAAACTTTTTTCATATTTAATAATTTAAGCTAAACGTTTACAAACGTTACGAAAAAAAACCAAGTGATTCACCTTTTCAACAATTTAAGCCAAACGTTAACAAACGTTACGAAACAAATCCAAACGTTTCACCTTTTTATTGATTTAAGCCAAACGTTTCACCTTTTCAGCAATTTAAGCCAAACGTTACGAAACAAATCCAAACGTTTCACCTTTTTATCTATTTAATCCAAACGTTTCACCTTTTTAGCGATTTAAGCCAAACGTTTACAAACGTTACGAATCAAAACAGGAAATTTCACCTTTTTTACGATTTAAGTCAAACGTTTACAAACATTACGAAACAAAATAGGACGTTTCACCTTTTTAGCGATTTAAGCCAAACATTTACAAACATTACGAAACAAATCCAAACGTTTCATCTTTTAGCGATTTAAGCCAAACGTTTACAAACGTTATGAAACAAATCCAAACGTTTCTTATATTTAACAATTTAAGCCAAAAGTTTACGAACTTTATGAAACAAAACCAAGTGTTTACAAACATTACGAAACAAAACAGGACGTTTCACCTTTTTTAGCGATTTAAGCCAAACGTTTACAAACATTACGAAACAAAACATGACATTTATCCTTTTTTAGAATTTAAGCCAAACGTTTACAAACATTACGATATGAAACCAAACGTTTAAAACGTTACGAAACAAATCCAAACGTTTCACCTTTTTAGGGATTTATGCCAAACCTTTACAAACGCTATGAAACAAATCCAAACGTTTCACCTTTTTAGCAATTTAAGCCAAACGTTTACAAACGTTTCCAAACATTACAAAACAAATCCAAGCGATTCACCTTTTTTAGCAATTTAACCCAAACGTCTACAAAAGTTACGATACAAATCCAATCGTTTCACATTTTTAGCGATTTAAGCCAAACCTTTATAAAATGCTGCGAAACAAATCCAAACGTTTCGCCTTTTAAGCAATTTAAGCCAAACATTTACAAACGTTACAAAACAAATCAAAAGGTTCCCACATTTTAGCGATTTAAGCCAAACGTTTAAAAAGTTACGAAAGAAATCCAAACGTTTTACCTTTTTAGCAATTTATGCCAAACGTTTACAAACGTTACGAAACAAATCCAAACATTTCACATTTTTAGCGATTAAAGCCAAACAAATCCAAACGTTTCGAAACAAATCAAAACGTTTCACATTTTTAGCAATTTAAGCCAAACATTTACAAACGTTACGAAACAAAAATCAAGCGTTTCATATTTTTAGCAATTTAAGCCAAACGTTTACAAACGTTACGAAACAAATCCAAGCGTTTCACCTTTTTAGCAATTTAAACCAAACGTTTACAAACGTTATCAAACAAATCCAAGAGTTTCACCTTTTTAGCAATTTAAGCCAAACGTTTACAAACGTTAGGAAACAAATCCAAACGTTTCACATTTATAGCAATTTAAGCCAAACATTTACAAACATTACGAAACAAATCAAAAGTTTAACCTTTTTAGCGATTTAAGCCAAACATTTACAAACGTTACGAAACAAATCCGAACGTTTCACCTTTTAGCGATCAAGCCAAACGTCGAAAAACGTTACGAAACAAACCAAACATTTAAAATGTTACGAAACAAGTGTTAGTATTATATGGCCTAGGGCCATTTGATCGTGTATATTTGTAGAATTAATCCCAATGGCAAAGATATATATGGTCTATTTGAACTAAGTGTCTCATCAACTAAGTGTTCATGTATTACGTATTGTCCTTATCACATTGTGATAGAATCTATTCTTAAGGTGTTAAGAATATGAGTGACAGATTCTATTATACATGTGATCTAAATAACCGTTCACGATCGATGGGGTCCTGCGAATAAGGTCATCGCATTATCCCGGAAAGATTGTCACCTCTATTTATTCTCCCGATTAGTAAAGAGTTGCAAATTATAGGAAGTAGTGAGTCTCATACTACTTGATGGGGATCAGAATAAACATGTGCACACTCAAGGTGTTGAGTAAGTTGAACAAGTGACGCTAGATGACTTATACATGGTAATTCATTAAAGTCAATTTAATGTCATCTAGTTCATAATTGTACATATGTCCTTTGACTTGCGGTTACACTATCTTGTATATAAGTGATTAGAGTTTGATACTCCTTAACCCTAGATCTTTCATGAGCTAGGGCCGCGGGATGTGTTGGCTCTAGTTAGGTGTATATGGAGATAGGGGTTTAACCTAGAAAGGATTCATCACTCTGGATGAACGGAGACAAGATTCTATGCTATCTCAAATTGTTCTTGATGGATGATAAAACCTGCGCAGGTGTATATGACTTACATAGAAAGTTGTTTCTAGTGGAAGTCATATTTATCAAGAATTAGAACTGAGAGATGAGGTCATATAATCAACACATACAGTGTTTGACATAACCGTGACACTAGTCAAGATTGGAATCTTAGATGAAGGGAATTTTGAGTGTACGGTAATTATGAACATTGGTTCAAAAAAAATGCATCGAAACATTCATCTCTATTTGGGGGTCGTGATATGTTGCTAGACGTCACTCTCGCTCTACGAGAATAAATAATTAAATGGGATTTAATTATTTAATATAAGAAAGGCGTTTCTTATGTCTCTTGTTGCCATATAGATGTGAACCTAGTTAGTCACACACAATAGAGTGTGAAACCGATTGAGTATACGAAAGATCAATTTCATATGGATACTAGCATATCTCGGAAATTAATCTAAGATGAAAAACAAGTACAAATTAGGGACTAATGTGTATGAGTTATAAATTAGTATGAACCTAATTGTACTATGTCCAAGTTAATTAGGGACAAATTTATAAAATTATAAATTAGTAGGAACCTAATTTTATTTTAACCAAGTTTTATGATTAAAAGGCTTAAGTAATTAATTAGTGTAATTAATGATACTTAAATCATTAATCATAAGCTAATGGAATGATGATGTCATGGTGATGATGTAATGAGATAAGCTTATGTCATATATGTGATGTCATATGATGACATCACCTATATGATGTCACCTATGTGATGTCACCACATGAAAGGTGTCATGTGGTGGCAACACCTTTGCTTGGTGTGTGACACCTAGCATGCAAGGTGTTGCATTCGTAAGACATGCTCTAGCCTATAAATAGAATATGTCCTTGCTCATTTCAATATACCACACAACACACATCTCACTACAAAGTTGTAGAGAGAGAAAGCACTTGAAGGAGTTCAAGTAGTCATCAATCACGGGAAAAACTTGGCGACATTTTTCATACATCCGAGCAAGGTAGTGATCGCGGCGAGAGTTTGAGCTTAGGGCTGCTCGACAAGAGGAACTCTTGCAGATTACTTCAAGGCGAGGACTCAATTGGACGCATACTCGTGTGGACGAGCTTGAGGTCACCGTACTTTCGGGACTACAAGAATCGTTGGAGAATCGACATAGGTATTCTTCTTATGATTCCTAGATGCGTGCTTTAATTACTAAAAGATACGACGATCCATTTGTTGTTGATATGATCAACTTTAGGATCCGGATTGTTGGAATTTCAATTTTGAATTGAAATATATGATCCGGACCCGCGCCTCCCGCTGCGCAAATAACAAATCCAAACGTTTCACCTTTTTAGCGATTTAAGCTAAACTTTTAGAAACTTTATGAAACAAATACAAACGTTTCACCTTTTTAGCGATTTAAGCCAAACGTTTATAAACGTTACGAAACAAAACAGGACCTTTCACCTTTTTTACGATTTAAGTCAAACGTTTACAAACATTACGAAACAAAACAGGACGTTTCACCTTTTTTGCAATGTAAACCAAACATTTACAAACATTACGAAACACATCCAAACGTTTCACCTTTTAGCGATTTAAGCCAAACGTTTACAAATGTTATAAAACAAATCCAAACGTTTCCCATATTTAGCAATTTAAGCCAAACGTATACAAAGGTTATGAAACAAAACCAAGTATTTACAAATATTACGAAACAAAACAGGACGTTTCACCTTTTTTAGCAATTTAAGCCAAACGTTTACAAACATTACGAAACAGTCACGACCCAAATTATTGAGCCGCGACCGGCGCTAGGGAACGGGAGTGGTAGCTCCGGAACCCGTAGCAAGCCTAAAACCAATGTAAATTTTTTCGCGATTAAAATGTACTATTATATTTAATACATTATCGGAAATCTTCTTTAAATAATATAATTCAATTATTAAAATATCGTATTCCTTTTCTGAAAACATTCGCGAAACAATTCTTAGAAACCAAGGTCTTACCGAGCGATATCTCATATCCAGCACCGCCCTGTTTCTGATCACAAACATCACCAATTCCACTCACAGTAATTGGTATCAAATTCAAACGGATAAACGCCATCTTTCTAAACAGCTCATTCATAAAATTTATATCAGAGTTCACATTTTAAATACCGTTTGAAATCAAATCATAAATATTATTTTGACGCCTATTGACTACTGTAGCTCTAAGGACTCGTACTTTGCGCAAGTCAGAAGACTTCCAACACAAAGGAGATGGTCTGTCTGATCCGACTCCGATCACCTGAAATAAAACACAGTGAGGGAGTCAGTATTTTGGGAAATACTGAGTGAGCTTGCAAGTTACTAACGGTATTAAAATAAAAATATAACATCGCATCTCACAGTGACCGCTATTCCAAAATTGCATTATCGTCAATTCATCACGTAGGTTCCGTGTGTCATATGATCTCGTAGCTATTCCAGCTCGTCGACCAGGTAGCTCGTCGATACATCCGTTTCCTATTCAAATTACTTGTACGTTTAATTCATAAACGTAAACTGAATACTAAAATCCTAAGTTATAAACTTAGTTTAACACGATCTTATTCTAAATATGTCTTTTAACTTTGATCGTGTTTTAATACTTAGTCGAGATACTTGTTATATCTATTGTTAATCGATTTCCAATCATATGTTTCTTATACCTCGATATCCTAATCGAACACGTCATGTTCGATATCCAAATTTCTTGTTTTTGGGGCCCATGTTTCCTTTTGAATGTCCGACACTCTTAAAGTCGGAAAACGGGGTCATACCGGGGCGGAAATAATCATTAGGTGCTTCGAATAAGTTGTGCGCCCGCATAGCCTTAATGCGCGCCCGCGCAAAGTGATTGCGCGCCCGCGTAAGATTGTTACGCCCCCGCGTAACATACTTACGCGCCCGCATAAGATAGTTACGCCCCCGCGATACATTTGTTACGCGCCCGCGTGACATAGTTACGCGCCCGCGTGACATAGGTACGCGCCCGCGTGACATAGGTACGCGCCCGCGTGACATAGCTACGCGCCCGCGTCACTTGCTTACGCGCCCGCGTCACTTGCTTACGCGCCCGCGTCACTTGCTTACGCGCCCGCGTAGTTTCTGGACTCGTTCTCGGACTATTCTGACGTGATTAAACTCGATTCCTTCATGCTCCTATTTCAATTTAACACAAACTTAACTCCAATTCACCATTTTACACTCTAAATCTATCAAAATAACTCGATTGCTATACGTACGATTCGACCGTAACTATTTCATTACAAACTGCCACTAAATCAGAAAATTTCTCTATCAAAACGAAACTATTACCTTGATTTGAGGCTGCAAAGTGATAGAGGATCCTTTCCTCGTTCCGTGGCCGCGAGAATCGCTCAATTTTGATGAGAAACGAAGAAACGGCGATCGATCGAAGTTTTGGATCGTTAAAGGAAAATAGCTACGAATTTCTTTCCTCTTTTCACCTTCTGGGTTCTTCTTAAGAGAAGAATCAATTCCTGATTGATAAGGAAAGGATAAATATCATGGCCAATTTGCTCTTTGGTTCCTCAATTCCTTTGTTTAAACCATTTCTCTTTCAAACTTTCTAATTTAACCAAACGGTTAACTATTCACTTTAACTCAATTACTTACGTATTATTTATATCTAAATAAATAATACTAACCCAAGATTATTATTTTCCGTCAATAATCTTCTAATTGCTATTCTCGAGGCTTAATTGACCAATTTGCACTTTAGCCCTTGAACTTTTCAAAAATTACATTTTAGCCCAAAATGCATCCGCGTCCAAATTTTAAAAGGTCTCCGATTGACCCGAAACTTTTACCACATATACTATAAAACATTTCGCGGATCTTGGCGAAATAATTTTCACTTCGGAATTTATATGGCTAAATTACAATTTTAGTCCATGTACTTTATTTTGCGACTTTCTTAACATTTTTCTTTTCTAACTTCAATTCCAACTTTAGAACTGAAATATAATATTAATTCTCTCGCAATAATCTTTTCGAAACCGTCCTGCTAGAATTTTATATTTATCTTAATTTCTCAAAAATTCTTCCGATATTGCCACTCCAGCGAGTCAACACTAGACACATGGACCTATTAGACAATTTAATCATTTGGGGTATTACATTCTTCCCCCCTATAAAAATTCGTCCTCGAATTTTCATATAATTCCTTGACTTAACTTAAACCCTTAAACTTTTGAACTTCATTCATCACTCCATTTCTGTACTCCTTGTAGATTAATGTTAACCGTCATTGACGACCTTTCATATCGTCTCCGTCTTTCATAGTGTTTTTAGCCATTTTCTTATGTACTATAACTTCTTACCTTTGATTGCTTCACTTAATTTTACAACACAATCGTTGTGTTTCTCCTTTGTTTGACATTCAATACTATGAACTTTAATCTTTGTAATTGAATTTTCAGTTTAATATTGATATTCAATACTAGTTTGTCCTAGTAATGTCTGATTATTACTAACGATAATCTCCACTCTTAAGCTTGTTCATTCGTATTCAAATGATGTGGATAATCCATTAGTCTGTACCTCTTAATCTTCTCTTATGATGATATTTATCGTGTTCATATGTACTTACAACTTTCCGTTCTTAGTTCCTTCCCTCTATCTACTCCGTTTAATCCTATCATCATTCCTTATTGAAAGATGTGGACATTCAACTAACTCGGGCTTCACTACTTACGTAGTTTCTTTCGTACTGCTGTTGTCACCATCTGATTGCTATTTGTTGTGGTGTTGGGAATCTAATCCCATTATCCACCATCCTCATTTATCTCGTTATTTCGCTTTTCATACAAAAATTCTTTTGCTATCGTCGCTTTATCACGATCCTTCATGAGGTGAATTCTCATGACGTATTCTCGTAAGGGTTTTGCTGTCCTTGTAAGGGTTACTTTGATCTTCTTCTTGCGTCTTTACTTCTCGTATACTCCTTTACTCATTGTATATTCATTGATCTACTTCCTTTTCTTAAGAGTGATGCACTATTCTTAAAACTTCTAGTCTTTTCTTTCTTTTCATCAATCTATCTTATTCTTCATTCTTCATATCCTTGGATAACTGTCTTTGTTATCATGTCCTGTACTTCCTCTTACGATCCTTGCTATCATCTTTTAAAGATTGTCAGTCTTATATTATGTTTGTTTATACCACAGTTGCATGTGCATCAATGCTTGATGTCCTATAGGAAAGAGATATTTAATCTCTTTATGAACCTTCTTGGTTTAGGGATAGCTGTTACGTATACGATCTTCGTATTAGGGGAGCAACGATTGTTGCCACATTGGAGTTTTATTCCCGATTTATTCAATGCACCTTGTTTACTCTTTCCCAATGAGGATCCTTGATTCTCTTAACTCTTGTTGTCGTGGGTTGATTTTAACAGTATCGTCACTGTCACCATCACCGTGTAACGTGTATACTCTTATTGATCTTTAGATTCGTTAATCCATTATCTCATCTATCCAATTGCGCCCTCGTGTTCTCATGGTGATCTTTGTCTATCCTTCTAGCAAGCGTAACCATTCTTTACGACCTTTGAGGCATGCTGATCCTTATGATCATTACTGTATTCAGATCCTTGTTGCCATATTTGGCACTTTACAATCTCTTCACATCAATCTTCTTTTGATATCAATTTCTCCTTTTAGTGAGTTTCTCACTATGCGTCTCGTCATAATCCATCCTTTGGAATTCCGATATTAACTTTAGTATTAACTTTTATGTCATACTCGTCCTTAATTTCTCGTTTACCTTTTCGTTTCATCTTATCTATGTTCTTCCTTCTTTCGTTGTCTTCTTAACGTTGATCGTCTTACGACCTTTAAGGATGCTTCTATCATTTATCGTTATAATTCACTATTCTTTTACCGTTCTTCCTTTCAACATCGTATCTTAGTTTGACCTTTACTTCCCAAACTATTTCTCTTTTCCATATCGTGGTGTAAGGTTTACTCTTTACTGTCCACGGTCTTGTTATTTTCACTTGTTACTCCCTTGACTTCTTGTTTTTAATTAACTGATAGGATTAATAGTCTTAATGCTATAACCCTATGGTACCTTTCTTATGTTCCATATTCACGTTCTTATCATATGCCTCGATTGTCTTCTATTGCATTCTTGGTATTCTTCTTCATTATACCTTGTATTTCTTGTATTTCTTGTTTTAACATCTTTAATCTTGACTATCAATAGAGGGTCGCAATCTATTCCGTTCAAATTACTCGACGTGTTACGCTCTCGACCACGCGCATATCCACTTATTGTACTCTTACTGACAACTTAACTGTCAGTGGATCCAATCCTATGTCTATGTCCTCTTTATCCTTCTTTGTTTCTATGTGTCCGCGACTACATAGAATTCCATTTCTCTAATCTTCTTGTCAACACTCCACGTGACTTTTCTCTTTTCTTTTCCTCGATCACTCTTATCGAGTTCCTTGCGACATACGCAGGTTGTCCGTACTTTCTTAATACTTATTACCTTAACTGGTCTCTTATTATCCATGACCTGCTTTTGAATCCTTATATCTTATTATACATACCTCATCCCTCCTTCCACATGGATACTTTCTTGTAGGTATCTTACTTCTACCTCTTGTCTCATATTTTGATCTATCTAATGTTACTTTCTTTAGTATAGCCCAGTTCTAACATTAAGACTCCTCTTCACATCCTTTCACGCATTTCAATGCATGAAGTTTCAATCACATACGAAACACGTTCGATGTTATATAATGTATCTTAATCCTTCATATAGTGTCTACGTGGATTACTATTAATTCTCCAAGTAGATCGAACTATGCATTTCACCTTTTTATCATTCGAGCTTGAAGCTTGAGACCCTACACTCCACATACATTCGTTACGTTTATATCTTCCTTGGTTTACTAATTCGTTTCATAATTGCAATCTTGTGATGGAAGTTCCAACTCCTAATTCACTTATTGTAATTCTTGTCTTTTACCTCTTGATCTTTCTTATCATGCTTCTCAAATCATTAAATTCTATGCAGGCTTGATGTTAGCTATACTTAATTGATCCAATTCCATGCTCCGTACTTCATACTCTTGTCACTCGTCTACTTGGCTCGTTACTTTATCGACATATATTCATTATCGATATTCTTATGAAATCTACTTCACGTTCTCGGTTTGCCGATCGTAACGGTTACTGCTTAGGTAACCATCTTAGGGACATCATGTCCCAGTAAGAACTTGATCCAACGGTTCAATCAGAAGTTATCACGGTTTTACTAAACCTTCACGATTCGTAAATCATATCTATAGCTTATCACGTCGATGCATAGTAAACTATGCGTGTTCCTTGCACTATGATACGCATCCGTCAATCTTTCGATTGTATCTTCTTATATACTTCTTCTCTTATATCGTAGTTTAATATCTTTGCGTCTCGTCAAACAGATACTCTCTTTCTAGCTTACCACTAATCGGGTACGCATCACTTTCCAATACATCTGTGATTTTTAGCTATATTCTAGCTCGTTAACTCAAGGCTAAGTTCATATCCTAAAGGCATAACCTCTATGTTCTCGCAATTACATGTATTCATTCGCCTCATGGTCTTGATCGCAGCTTGCTCGCGAGTGCTTCACTTCCGTCACAGAGTTCTGGTCTAGGTATACTTACATAAAAACAAAACTTCTTGAAAACTCTTTCAAATAAAACATCTCGTTTCGAAATGTAAATCGAAATTTCATTTAAATCTTAGCAAAATTGTGCACTAGGGTGATGACGTCTCTCATCCCCAAAGAGTTGCCACATCTCACCTTTTCGTCTGAGCATAATGCATATGATGCATGTACTATTAATGCATGTAGTCATTTATTGTTCTTTTCATTAGCAATGTATGTAGTGATGCACTTCTATCAATGTCGTGGCATTTATCAATGACTATCTCGGGTCTAGGCACAATTATGCTTTCAAAATCGTTTAAACAAAACAACTTTACAAAGTTATAAAGTTTGAGTTTTGTAACCTCTCTAGACTTTTAAACTCTGTATCTGGAAAGTTCTTCAACTTTGGTAACTTTGCATTCCTTCTTCATTCTAGTTTTGACGCTTCGATCGATCGAATTCGACAGCATATGGCGTTATTCAATGCCAATCAAGTATGTGTTACTATCAAGTCATAGTAACATCGGTTATATTCTAGTCATAGGGGGCATTGCATATCCCCGAGATTCCATCTGGATATGCATGTCGCATATGCATATCCAATTGAAAACAAAATATGCGTATGCATCTCATATATGCATGTCACATAAACAAACAAGCATTTCACAAACCAACCTATCGCACTTATCGCAAAACAAGCAATGCAAACTACTTGGATCAGACAGAACTCAACTCTATTGCTGCAGTAGTTCCTAGGTCAATTAACTAACAAAACACATATTAGCAGAGGTAACTGGACCAACTGCTCTGATACCACATTTGTCACGACCCAAATTATTGAGCCGCGACCGGCGCTAGGGAACGGGAGTGGTAGCTCCGGAACCCGTAGCAAGCCTAAAACCAATGTAAATTTTTTCGCGATTAAAACGTACTATTATATATAATACATTATCAGAAATCTTCTTTAAATAATATAATTCAATTATTAAAATATCGTATTCCTTTTCTGAAAACATTCGCGAAACAATTCTTAGAAACCAGGGTCTTACCGAGCGATATCTCATATCCAGCACCGCCCTGTTTCTGATTACAAACATCACCAATTCCACTCACGGCAATTGGTATCAAATTCAAACGGATAAACGCCATCTTTCTAAACAACTCATTTAGAAAATTTATATCAGAGTTCACATTTTAAATACCGTTTGAAATCAAATCATAAATCTTATTTTGACAAAGGAGATGGTCTGTCTGATCCGACTCTGATCACCTGAAATAAAATAGTGTGGGGAGTCAGTATTTTGGGAAATACTGAGTGAGCTTGCAAGTTACTAACGGTATTAATATAAAAATATAATATCGCATCTCAAGAAAACAATAATATAAAACATATAAACAGGTATTTGATCCGTGCGAAACTAATATCCTAGCATGCGACACATTTCTCGTATAATCATATATCATTCAACCCAATCGTAAATTTCAAGTTGAGAGTCCAACTCACTGGTGGGTCCAACCCACTAGATACGGGAACTTCCAGACTACACCGTAGCCGAGTTCACTCTCGTATCGAATTCATATTTATATCATACGTATCCAGTCATTTCTCAAATGCAACCACACTAGACTACTCAATATTGGTGATCACACAGCCTATTGACACCCAATAGGTAGCTAGTTTCTTCGGATCGCATACTAGTCCTCGTATATAGAAATTAATAAAACGTATAACATTTCAATCAATTATATATAATGTGATGCGTGTAAACAGTATATATATCTATATAAAATAACTTTAATATATAATACACGAAAGTAAAGTGCAACTCACAGTGACCGCTATCCCAAAATTGCATTATCGTCAATTCATCACGTAGGTTCCGTGTGTCATATGATCTCGTAGCTATTCCAGCTCGTCGGCCAGGTAGCTCGTCGATACATCCGTTTCCTATTCAAATTACTTGTACGTTTAATTCATAAACGTAAACTGAATACTAAAATCCTAAGTTATAAACTTAGTTTAACACGATCTTATTCTAAATATGTCTTTTAACTTTGATCGTGTTTTAATACTTAGTCGAGATACTTGTTATATCTATTGTTAATCGATTTCCAATCATATGTTTCTTATACCTCGATATCCTAATCGAACACGTCATGTTCGATATCCAAATTCCTTGTTTTTGGGGCCCATGTTTCCTTTTGAATGTCCGACACTCTTAAAGTCGGAAAACGGGGTCATACCGGGGCGGAAATAATCATTAGGTGCTTCGAATAAGTTGTGCGCCCGCATAGCCTTAATGCGCGGCCGCGCATAGTGATTGCGCGCCCGCGCAAGATGGTTACGCGCCCGCATAACATACTTATGCTCCCGGGTAAGATAGTTACGCCCCCGCGTAACATTTGTTACGCGCCCGCGTAACATAGTTACGCGCCCGCGTAACTTGTTTACGCGCCCGCGTAACATAGTTACGCCCCCGCGTAACTTGCTTACGCGCCCGCGTAAGATAGTTACGCGCCCGCGTAGTTCCTGAACTCGTTCTCGGACTATTTCGACGTGCTTAAACTCGATTCCGCCATGCTCCTATCTCAATTTAACACAATCTTAACTCCAATTCACCATTTTACACTCTAAATCTATCAAAATAACTCGATCGCTATGCGTACGATTCAACCGTAACTATTTCATTACAAACAGCCACTAAATCAGCAAATTTCACCATCAAAAAGAAACTCTTACCTTGATTTGAGGCTGAAAAGTGATAGAGGATCCTTTCCTCGTTCCGTGGCCGCGAGAATCGCTCAATTTGGATGAGAAACGAAGAAACGGTGATCGATCGAAGTTTTGGATCGTTAAAGGAAAATAGCTACGAATTTCTTTCCTCTTTTCACCTTCTGGGTTCATCTTAAGAGAAGAATCAATTCCTAATTGATAAGGAAAGGATAAATATCATGGCCAATTTGCTCTTTGGTTCCTCAATTCCTTTGTTTAAACCATTTCTCTTTCAAACTTTCTAATTTAACCAAACGTTAACTATTCACTTTAACTCAATTACTTACGTATTATTTATATCTAAATAAATAATACTAACCCAAGATTATTATTTTCCGTCAATAATCTTCTAATTGCTATTCTCGAGGCTTAATTGACCAATTTGCACTTTAGCCCTTGAACTTTTCAAAAATTACATTTTAGCCCAAAATGCATCCGCGTCCAAATTTTAAAAGATCTCCGATTGACCAGAAACGTTTACCACATATACTATAAAACATTTCGCGGACCTTGGTGAAATAATTTTCACTTCGGAATTTATATGGCTAAATTACCATTTTAGTCCCTGTACTTTATTTTGCGACTTTCTTAACATTTTTCTTTTCTAACTTCAATTCAAACTTTAGAACTGAAATATAATATTAATTCTCTCGCAATAATCTTTTCGAAACCGTCCTGCTAAAATTTTATATTTATCTTAATTTCTCAAAAATTCTTCCGATATTGCCACTCCAGCGACTCAACACTAGACACGTGGACCAATTAGACAATTTAATCATTTGGGGTATTACATAAACAAAACATGACTTTTATCCTTTTCTAGAATTTAAGCCAAACGTTTACAAACATTACGATATGAAACCAAACGTTTAAAACGTTACGAAACAAATCCAAACGTTTCACCTTTTTAGCGATTTATACCAAACGTTTACAAACGCTACGAAACAAATCCAAACGTTTCACCTTTTTAGCAATATAAGCCAAACGTTTCCAAACGTTACGAAACAAATCCAAGCCTTTCACCTTTTTTAGCAATTTAAGCCAAACGTTGACAAAAGTTACGATATAAATCCAATCGTTTCACATTTTTAGCGATTTAAGCCAAACCTTTACAAAATGTTTCGAAACAAATCCAAACGTTTCGCCTTTTAAGCAATTTAAACCAAACGTTTAAAAAGTTATGAAACAAATCCAAACATTTTACCTTTTTAGCAATTTATGCCAAACGTTTACAAAAATTACGAAACAAATCCAAACATTTCACATTTTTAGTGTTTGAAGCCAAACAAATCCAAACGTTTACAAAGTTACGAAACAAATCCAAATATTTTACCTTTTTAGCAAATTATGCCAAACGTTTACAAAAATTACGAAACAAATCCAAACATTTCACATTTTTAGTGTTTGAAGCCAAACAAATCCAAACTTTACAAAACAAACCCAAATGTTTCACATTTTTAGCAATTTAGGCCAAAATTTACAAACGTTACGAAACAAAAACCAAGCGTTTCACATTTTTAGACATTTAAGCCAAACGTTTACAAACGTTAGGAAACAAATCCAAACGTTTTACCTTTATAGCAATATAAGCCAAAAGTTTACAAACGTTACGAAACAAATCCAAACGTTTCACCTTTTTAGCGATATAAGCTAAACATTTACAAACGTTGCGAAACAAATCCAAACGTTTCACCTTTTAGCGATTTAAGCCAAACGTCGAAAAACGTTACGAAAAAAAAACAAACGTTAAAAATGTTACGAAACAAATCCAAACATTTCACCTTTTTAGCGATTTAAGCTAAACTTTTAGAAACTATACAAAACAAATCAAAACGTTTCACCTTTTTAGCGATTTAAGCCAAACGTTTACAATCGGTACGAACAAATCCAAACGTTTCCCCTTTTTAGTGATTTAAGCCAAACGTTTACAAACGCTACAAAATAAATCTAAACGTTTTACCTTTTTAGCAATATAAGCCAACCGTTTACAAACGTTACAAAAGAAATCCAAACGTCTCACCTTTTTAGCGATTTAAGACAAACGTTTGCAAATGTTACCCAAAAAATCCAAACGTTTAAATTTTTTAGCGATTTAAGCTGAACGTTTACACACGTTACGAAACAAATTCAAACGTTTCACCTTTTTAGCGATTTAAGCCGAACGTTTCCAATCGTTACGAAACAAATCCAAACGCTTCCCCTTTTTAGCGATGAAAACCCAACGTTTACAAACGTTACGAAACAAATCCAAACGTTTCACATTTTTAGCGATTGAAACCAAACCTTTAGATACGTTACGAAACGAATTCAAATGTTTCTCATATTCAACAATTTAAACCAAACGTTTATAAAATTTACGAAACAAAACCAAGAGTTTCACCTTTTTAGCCATTTAAGCCAACTGTTTACAAACGTTACGAAACAAATCCAAACGTTTCACATTTTTAGCGATTTAAGCCCAACGTTTACAAACGGTACGAAAGAAATCTAAAGGTTTCCCCTTTTTAGCGATTTAAGCCAAACGTTTACAAACGCTACAAATGTTAAGAAATAAATCCAAACATTTTACCAAACCTTTCACCTTTTTTGCGATTTAAGCTAAATGTTTACAAACGTTATAAAACAAATCCAAACGTTTCCCCATTTTAGCGATTTAAGCCAAACGTTTACAAACGTTACGAAACAAATCCAAACGTTTCACCTTTTTAGCGATTTAGGCAAAACGTATACAAATGTTACGAAACAAAGCCAAACGTTTTACCTTTTTAGCGATATAAGCCAAATGTAAAGAAAGAAAACTAAATGTTTACCCATTTTAGCGATTTTAGCTAAACGTTTACAAACGTTACGAAAAAAATCCAAATGTTTCACCTTTTTAGCGATTTAAGCCAAACGTTTACAAACGTTACGTTTGAATTTGTTTCGTAATGTATGTAAATGTTTGTTTTAAATTGCTAAAATGGGAAAAGGTGAAAAGTTTGGATTTGTTTCGTAACATTTGTAAACGTTTGGCTTAAATCGCTAAAAAGGTGAAACATTTGGTTTTGTTTCGTAACGTTTGTAAATGTTTGGCTTGAATTGCTAAAAAGGTGAAACATTTGGATTTGTTTTGTAACGTTTGGAATCGTTTCGAACCTTTATAAACGTTTGGCTTAAATTGCCAAAAAGGTAAAACGTTTGGATTTGTTTCTTAATGTTTGTAAATGTTTTGTTTTGCTTAGTAGCGTTTATAAATGTTTGGCTTAAATTGCTAAAATAGTGAAACGCTTGGATTGTTTCATAATATTTACAAAAGTTTGGCTTGAATTTCAAAAAATGTGAATTGTTTGGATTTGTTTCGTAACGTTTGTAAACATTTGACTTAATTCGCTAAAAAGGTGAAACACTTGGATTTGTTTCGTAACGTTTTAAACGTTTTGTTTTGTTTCATAAAGTTTGTAAACGTTTGGCTTAAATCGCTAAAAATGTGAAACGTTTGGTTTTGTTCTGTAACTTTTGTAAACGTTTGACTTAAATCGCTAGAAATGTAAAACGTTTGGTTTTGTTCCGTAACGTTTATAAACGTTTGGCTTAAATCGCTAAAAATGTGAAACGCTTGGTTTTTTTCCTTTACGTTTGTAAATGTTTGGCTTAAATCACTAAAAATGTGAAACGTTTGGATTTGTTTCGTAATGTTTTAAACGTTTGGTTCAATTTCGTAACGTTTGGAAACATTTGGATTAAATCGCTAATAATGTGAAACGTTTGGTTTTGTTCTGTAACGTTTGTAAACGTTTGCCTTAAATCGCTAAAAATGTGAAACATTTAGATTTCTTTCGTAACGTTTAAACGTTTGGTTTTGTTTCGTAACGTTTGTAAACATTTTGCTTAAATGGCTAAAAATATGGAACATTTGGTTTTGTTCCGTAACGTTTGTATAGGTTTGGCTTAAATTGCACAAAACATTTGGTTTTGTTTTGTGACGTTTATAAAGTTTGGCTTTAATCGCAAAAAAGGTGAAACGTTTGATTTTGTTTAGTAACGTTTTTTTTGGATTTGTTTCGTAACGTTTTTAAACGTTTGGTTTAAATAGCTAAAATGGGGAAACGTTTGGATTTGTTTCGTCACGTTTGTAAACGTTTGGCTTAAATTGCTAAAAATCTGAAACGTTTGGTTTTGTTTCGTAACGTTTGTAAACGTTTGGCTTAAATCGCTAAAAATGGGAAACTTTTGATTTTGTTTTGTAATGTTTGTAAACATTTGACTTAAATCGCTAAATGGGGAAACGAATAAATTGGATTTGTTTCGTAACGTTTCTAAACGTTTGACTTAAATCGCTAAAAATGTGAAACGTTTACTTTTGTTCCAAAGCGTTTGTAAACGTTTGGCTTAAATCGCTGAAAATGTGAAACGTTTGGATTTGTTTCGTAACGTTTTAAACGTTTGGTTTTGTTTCGTAACGTTTGTAAACGTTTGGCTTAAATCTCTAATAATGTGAAACGTTTGGTTTTGTTCCGTAACGTTTGTAAACGTTTGGATTAAATTGCTAAAAAAGTGAAACGTTTGGATTTATTTCGTACCGTTTGTAAATGTTTGGCTTCAATCGCTAAAAAGGGGAATTTTTGGATTTGTTTCGTAACGTTTGTAAACGTTTAGCATACATTGCTAAAAAGATGAAATAGTTCGATTTATTTCGTAACGTTTTAAACGTTTGGCTTGTATTGCTAAAATGGGAAAACATTTCGATTGGTTTCGTAATGTTTGTAAACGTTTGTCTTAAATTGCTAAAAATGTTTGGTTTTGTTTTGTAATGTTTGTAAACGTTTGGCTTAAATCGATAAAAACGTGAAACGTTTGGATTTGTTTCGTAACATTTGTAAACGTTTCGCTTAAATCGCAAAAAAGGTGAAACGTTTGGATTTGTTTCATAACGTTTCTAAACGTTTGTCTTAAATTGCTAAAAAGGTGAAGTTTTTGGATTTATTTCGTAACGTTTGTAAACGTTTGTCTTAAATTGCTAAAACGATGAAATGTTTGGATTTGTTTCGTAACGTTTGTAAACGTTTGGCTTAAATCACTAAAATGGGGAAACGTTGAGATTTGTTTCGTAACGTTTGTAAATGTTTTTGCATATATTGCTAAAATAGGGAAACATTTGGATTGGTTCCGTAACGTTTGGCTAAATTCGCAAAAAATGTGAAACGTTTGGATTAGTTTTGTAACGTTTTTGTAATACCCCAAAATGTTTAATTATTTAATTGGACCACGTGTCCAATTTGGACTCGCCAGAGTGGCGAAATCGGGAAGGTTTCCGATAAAATTAAGATGCATAAATTTCAAGTAGGTCGGTTTTGGGAAATTAGTTACGCACAAAAGAATGTTATATTTCAATTATAAAGTAGAATTGGAATTAAAAGGAAAAATGTCAAGAAAAGTCCAAAATAAGGTACAGGGACTATAGTGGTAATTTAGCCACTTTGTGTCGAAAATGGAAATTTGTAGATTTTGACGGGAAAGTATTAATATTGAGCTTAGTATTATTTATTGGATATAAATAATACGTAAAAGTAATAATTTAAGAGTTTATCGATTTAGCTATGGACTAAATCGTATAAAAGATAAACGATAATAAACAAAAAGAACAAGGATTAAAGTGAGCTTTTAACCTTAATATATAAGGAATGAAATATGAAAGAAGGAAAGAGAGACTTCCAGAGAGAGCGAGAGAGTTTGAGAGAAAACCTTCGATCACGATCGTTTCGCCGCCGTTTCTCCGTTCGACGTCCGATTCAAGCGATTCAAGCGGCAATCTCTTCAGAATCTTGTCCTCTATCGATCCTAAGCTTCGTTTTGAGGCAAACATTTAACCTTTTTAGCAATTTAAGACAAACGTTTACAAATATTACAAAACAAGACCAAACGTTTACAATCGTTACTAAACAAATCTAAGCGTTTAACCTTTTTAGCACTTTAAGACAATCGTTTACAAAAGTTACGAAACAAACCCAAACGTTTCACCTTTTTAGCAATCTAGGCCAAACGTTTACGAACGTTTCAAAACAAATCAAAACTATTTACCTTTTTAGCAATTTAAGCAAAACGTTATGAAAAAAATCCAAACGTTTCACATTTTTAGCGATTTAAACCAAACGTTTACAAACTTTACGAAACAAATCCAAATGTTTCACCTTTTTAGCGATCTAAGCCAAACGTTTACAGACGTTACGAAACAAATCCAAACGTTTCTCCCTTTTAGCGATTTTAGCCAAAGTTTACAAACGTTAAGAAACAAATACACACATTTCACATTTTTAGCGATTTAATCCAAATGTTTAAAAAACGTTGCGAAAAAAATCCAAGTGTTTCACCTTTTTAGCAATTTAAGCCAAACGTTTACAAACGTTACGAAACAAATCCAAACATTTCCTCTTTTTAGTGATTTTAGCCAAACGTTTACAAAAGTTAAGAAACAAATACAAACATTTCACCTTTTTAGCGATTTAATCCAAACGATTAAAAAACGTTACGAAAAAAATCGAAGCATTTCACCGTTTTAGAAATTTTAGCCAAACGTTTACAAACGTTACGAAACAAATCCACACCTTTATAGCGATTTAAACCAAATGTTTATAAACGTTACGATACAAATCGAAGCGTTTCACCTTTTTAGCAATTTAAGCCAAACGTTTACAAACGTTACGAAACAAATCCAAACATTTCCTCTTTTTAGTGATTTTAGCCAAACGTTTACAAAAGTTAAGAAACAAATACAAACATTTCACCTTTTTAGCGATTTAATCCAAACGATTAAAAAACGTTACGAAAAAAATCGAAGCATTTCACCGTTTTAGAAATTTTAGCCAAACGTTTACAAACGTTACGAAACAAATCCACACCTTTATAGCGATTTAAACCAAATGTTTATAAACGTTACGATACAAATCGAAGCGTTTCACCTTTTTAGCAATTTAAGCCAAACGTTTACAAACGTTACGAAACAAATCCAAACGTTTCCACTTTTTAGCGATTTTAGCCAAACGTTTACAAAAGTTAAGAAACAAATACAAACATTTCACCTTTTTAGCGATTTAATCCAAACGATTAAAAAACGTTACGAAAAAAATCGAAGCATTTCACCGTTTTAGAAATTTTAGCCAAACGTTTACAAACGTTACGAAACAAATCCACCTTTATAGCGATTTAAACCAAATGTTTACAAACGTTACGATACAAATCGAAGCGTTTCACCTTTTTAGCAATTTAAGCCAAACGTTTACAAACGTTACGAAACAAATCCAAACGTTTCCCCTTTTTAGCGATTTTAGCCAAACGTTTACAAAAGTTAAGAAACAAATACAAACATTTCACCTTTTTAGCGATTTAATCCAAACGTTTAAAAAACATTGCGAAACAAATCGAAGCATTTCACCGTTTTAGCAATTTAAGCCAAACGTTTACAAATGTTACGAAACAAATCCAAACATTTCACCTTTTTAGCGATTTAAGCTAAACGTTTACAAACTTTACAAAACAAATCCACTACTAGAAATCTGTCATTTAGCGACGGATTTTTCCGTCGCTAAATGACATAAATCCGTCGCTAAATGACTTTAGCGACGGATTAGCGACAGATTTAATCCGTCGCTATATTCCTGGTCGCTAAATCATTTAGCTACGGAAAGAAAAAATTAGCGACGGATTTTAAAAAATTTAGCGACGGATTTAGCGACGGATTTTAATCCGTCACTAATTTTTTTTTAAAATAAAAATAAAATTAATTTTTTTAATTAAAGCTAAAAATGAAATATTATTTAATCTATAGCCCACGGTCACCCACCCACCCGCGATAGGTAACCTATCATCGTTTCGTCCGGCAATTTTCGCAAACTTCCCAGTAGGTCACTCATCCTTCAATTGCTCTCAGTCAAACCTCTTTAACCTTCTAGTTACCCCGCGCGTAACTCCATCTTATCCAGCTCAGATTCTTGTTATATATCTATGTATATTATATTTAAATATAACTAAAAGAAATGAATATTTACTCCCGCAATTAACAACCACATTATAAAATAATTATTTTTTAAATAATTAATTAATTAAAAAATAATTATTTTAGATAAAAAATAACAAATTATTACTTTTACACTTTATTACCGCATTCTAATATAATAAATTTTCTAATAAATAGTAATTTTTTTAATAAATTATTATTTTTTATAAATTATTATTTTTTCATAAATATTTTTTTTTTTAATAAATAATTATTTTTATACATAATTGATTTTTTAATAAATAATTATTTTTATACATAATTGATTTTTTAATAAATAAATATTTTGTTAATAAATAAATATTTTCTAATAAATAATTATTGTATTAATAAATAATTTTTTTATTAATAAATAATTTTTTTTAAATAAATAATTGTTTTTAAATAAATAATTTTTTTTTTAGAATTAATATTTTTAGCGACGGATTCTGAAATCCGTCGCTGATTTTGAATTCCGTCGCTAAAAGTAACATTTTTAGCGACGGATTTTGAATTCCGTCGCTAAAAGCGAAAAAAAAAAATTGGCGGGGTTTGTCCCGCCATTTTAGCGACGGAATTTCCGTCGCTAAAGTTGGCGGGAGGAATCCCGCCAATTTTTTTGAGGATTTAGCGACGGATTCAAAATCCGTCCATAAATCCGTCGCTAAATTTTATTTTAGCGACGAATTTGAAATCCGTCGCTAAAATCCGTCACTAATCGACAGTTTTCTAGTAGTGATCCAAACATTTCACCTTTTAAGCGATTGAAGCCAAACGTACAAACGTTATGAAACAAAAACAAACGTTTCACTTTTATAGCGATTTAAGCCAAACGTTTACGAACGTTACGAAAAAATCCAAATGTTTCACCTTTTTAGCTATTTAACCCAAATGTTTACAAACGTTATGGAACAAAACCAAACATTTCATATTTTTAGCAATTTAAGCCTAACGTTTAAAAACGTTACGAAGAAAAATCAAAAGTTTCACGTTTTTAGCAATTTAAGCCAAACGTTACGAAACAACGCAAAACGTTTCGCCTTTTTAGCAAATTAAGCCAGACGTTTACAAACGTTACGAAACAAAACCAAACGTTTTACCTTTTTAGCGATTTAAGAAAAACGTTTACAAACGTTACAAAAATAAACCAAACATTTACAAACGTTACAAAATAAATCCAACCGTTTCACCTTTTAGCAATTTAAGCCAAACGTTTACAAACGTTACGAAACAAATCCAGACGTTTCACCTTTTTAGCGATTTAAGCCAAACATTTACAAATTTTACGAAACAAATCCAAATGTTTCACCTTTTTATCATTTTAAGCCAAACGTTTCCAAACTTTAGAAAGAAATCCAAATGGGGAAACATTTTTGTTTCTTAACGTTTGTAAATGTTTTGCTTAAATTGCGAAAAATGAGAAAACATTTGTTTTTGTTTTGTATAATTTGTAAACGATTGGCTTAAATTGCTAAAAGGGGGAAACGTTTGGTTTTATTTCGTAACGTTTGTAAACATTTGGCTTCAATCACTAAATAGGTGAAACGTTTGGATTTGTTTCATAACGTTTGTAGCGTTTGGCTTAATTCGCTAAACAGGTAAAACATTTGGATTTGTTTCGTAACGTTTATAAACGTTTGACTTCAATCGTTAAAAAGGTGAAACGTATGGATTTGTTTCGTAACGTTTGTAAATATTTGTCCTAAATCGCTAAAAAGGTGAAACATTTGGATTTGTTTCGTAAAGTTATTAACTTTTGGCTTAAATCGTTAAAATGGGGAAACGTTTGGATTTATTTCGCAACGTTTGTAGACGTTTGGCTTCAATCGCTAAAACTGTGAAACGTTTAGATTTGTTTTAGCAATTTAAGCCAAACGTTCTACATTACGAAACAAAACCAAATGTTCTACAGTTTTAGCGATTTAAGCCAAACGTTTACAAACGTTACGAAACAATACAAACGTTTACAACGTAACGAAACAAATCCAAATGTTTCACGTTTTTAGCGATTTATGCCAAACGTTTACAAACGTTATGGAACAAAACCAAACGTTTCCCATATTTAGCGATTTAAGCCAAACGTTTACAAGCGTTTGTATTTGTTTCGTAACGTTTGTAAACGTTTGGCTTAAATAGCTAAAAATGTGAAACGTTTGGATTTGCTTTGTATTGTTTTAAACGTTTGTTTTGTTTCGTAACGTTTGTAAACGTCTGGCTTAAATCGGTAAATAGGTGAAATGCTTGGATTTGTTTCGTAACGTTTGTAAACGTTTGGCTTAAATCGCTAAAAAGGTGAAACGTTTGGATTTTTTCGTAACGTTTGTACGTAAATCGCTAATAAGGTGAAATGTTTGGATTTGTTTCGTTACGTTTTAAGCGTTTGGCTTAAATTGCTGAAATGGGGAAACATTTGGATTTATTCTGTAACGTTTGTAAACGTTTGGCTTAAATCTCTCAAAAGGTTAAACATTTGGATATGTTTCGCAACGTTTGTATACGTCCTAAATTGCTAAAAAGGTGAAACGCTTGGATTTATTTCGTAATGTTTGTAAATGTTTGGCATAAATCGCTAAAAAGGTGAAACGTTTGGTTTTGTTTCGTAACGTTTGTAAACGTTTGGCTTAAATCTTAAAAAAGGTGAAACACTTGGATTTGTTTCGTAACTTTGTAAACGTTTTGCATAAATCGCTAAGAAGGTGAAACGTTTGGATTTGTTTTGTGATGTTTTCAACGTTTGTCTTAAATCTCTAAAAAGGTGAAACGTTTGGTTTTGTTTCGTAACGTTTTAAACGTTTGCTTTTGTTTCGTAACGTTTTAAACGTTTGGTTTTGTTTCGTAAAGTTTTAAACGTTTGGTTTTGTTTCGTAACGTTTGTAAACTTTTGGCTTTAATCGCTAAAAAAGTGAAACGTTTCGATTTGTTTCGTAACGTTTGTAAACATACGGCTTAAATCGTTAAAATGGCGAAACGTTTGGATTTGTTTCGCAACGTTTGCAAACGTTTGGCTTAAATTGTTAAAAAGTGAAACTCTTGGATTTGTTCCGTAACGTTTGTAAACGTTTGGCTAAAATTTCTAAAAAGGTAAAACGCTTGGATTGTTTTACAAACGTTTAAAATGTTTGGTTTAAATCGCTAAAATGGAGAAACATTTGGATTTGTTTCGTAACGTTTGTAAATGATTGGCTTAAATTCTTAAAACGGAGAAACATTTGGATTTGTTTCGCAACGTTTTCAACTTTTGGCTTAAATCGCTAAAACAAAACCAAACGTTTACAAAAGTTACGAAACAAAACCAAACGTTTCACCTTTTTAGTGATTTAAACCAAACGTTTACAAACGTTACGAAACAAAACCAAACAAAAAAAACCAAACGTTCCACCTTTTTAGCGATTGAAGCCAAACGTTTACAAACGTTACGAAACAAAACCAAACGTTTTAAACGTTAAGAAAAAAATCCAAGCATTTCACCTTTTTAGCAATTTAATCTAAACGTTTACAAACGTTACGAAAAAAACAAAAAGTTTCCCTTTTTAGCGATTTTATTCAAACATTTACAAACTTTACGAAACAAATCCAAGCATTTCACCTTTTTAGCAATTTAAGCTAAACGTTTACAAACGTTAGAAAATAAATCCAACCGTTTCAACTTTTTAGCAATTTAAGCCAAACGTTACGAAACAAATCCAAACGTTTTTACCTTTTTAGCAATTTAAGCCAAACGTTTAACGTTACAAAAGAAATCCAAAAGTTTCACCTTTTAGCGATATAAGCCAAACGTTTACAAACGTTACGAAACAAATCCAAGCGTTTCACCTTTTTAGCAATTTAAGCCAAACGTTTACAAATGTTAAGAAATAAATCCAAACATTTTACCTTTATAGCGATTTAAGCCGAATGTTTACAAAGGTTACGAAACAAAACTCAACGTTTCACCTTTTTAGCGATTTAAGCCCAATGTTTGAAACGCTATGAAACAAATCCAAATGTTTCACATTTTAAGCGATTTAAGCCAAACGTTTACAAACATTACGAAACAAAGCCAAACGTTCACAAATGTTACGAAACAAATCCAAACGTTTCCCCTTTTTAGCGATTTAAGCCAAACGTATACAAAGGTTATGAAACAAAACTAAATGTTTCACCTTTTTAGCGATTTAAGCCCAAACGTTACGCAACAAATCCAAACGTTTATAATGTTACGAAATAAAACCAAACCTTTCACCTTTATGCGATTTAAGCTAAACGTTTACAAACGTTATAAAACAAATCCAAACGTTTCCCCATTTTAGCGATTTAAGCCAAACATTTACAAACGTTACGAAACAAATCCAAACGTTTCACCTTTTTAGCGATTTAGGCAAACGTTTACAAATGTTACGAAACAAAACCAAACGTTTTACCTTTTTAGCGATATAAGCCAAATGTAAAGAAAGAAAACAAAATGTTTACCCATTTTAGCAATTTTAGCCAAACGTTTACAAACGTTACGAAAAAAATCCAAATGTTTCACCTTTTTAGCGATTTAAGCCAAACGTTTACAAACGTTACGTTTGGATTTGTTTCGTAATGTATGTAAATGTTTGGTTTAAATTGCTAAAATGGGAAAAGGTAAAAAGTTTGGATTTGTTTCGTAACATTTGTAAACGTTTGGCTTAAATCGCTAAAAAGGTGAAACATTTGGTTTTGTTTCGTAACGTTTGTAAATGTTTGGCTTGAATTGCTAAAAAGGGGAAACATTTGGATTTGTTTTGTAACGTTTGGATTAAATCGCTAAAAAGGTGAAACGTTTGGAATCGTTTCGTAACGTTTATAAACGTTTGGCTTAAATTGCCAAAAAGGTAAAACGTTTGGATTTGTTTCGTAATGTTTGTAAATGTTTTGTTTTGTTTAGTAGCGTTTATAAACGTTTGGCTTAAATTGCTAAAATAGTGAAACGCTTGGATTGTTTCGTAATATTTACAAAAGTTTGGCTTAAATTTCAAAAAATGTGAATTGTTTGGATTTGTTTCGTAATGTTTGTAAACATTTGACTTAATTCGCTAAAAATACGTAAAAGTAATAATTTAAGAGTTTATCGATTTAGCTATGGACTAAATCGTATAAAAGAAAAGTTTAAAAGATAAATAATAATAAACAAAAAGAACAAGGATTAAAGTGAGCTTTTAACCTTAATATATAAGGAATGAAATATGAAAGAAGGAAAGAGAGACTTCCAAAGAGAGCAAGAGAGTTTGAGAGAAAACCTTCGATCACGATCGTTTCGCCGCCGTTTCTCTGTTCGACGTCCGATTCAAGCGATTCAAGCGGCAATCTCTTCAGAATCTCGTCCTCTATCGATCCTAAGCTTCGTTTCGAGGTAAAGTTCTTGAAATTTGGTGCTAAAATCGATAATAAATGGCTGTTTTGAGTTTTACAGCGTATTGGTTTGAATTCGACATTTTTGAAGTTATTATGCCGTTTTTGAAGAAACCGAGATATGGGTATTGAGTGTGGGTGTGTGAAGCACGTCAGAATGGTGGTAAAACCCCGAAAATCGACTTCCGGGGAGCTGTGCACGTGGTGCACGACCGCGCACTAGAAGTGCACGAACGTGCACCTAGCAAGGTGCACGAACGTGCACCTGAAGTGCACGAATGTGCACTCTTCATGGGGCACGAACGTGCACTAGACGTGCAGGAACGTGTACCCCTGAGGTGCACGAACGTGCACTAGACGTGCAGGAACGTGTACCCCTGAGGTGCACGAACGTGCACTTGGTTGCACGATTGTGCACCCACCGAAGGGCACGCCCGTGCACCCTGACTCACCCCCACGCATATGTGAACTGTATTCGACCTAGGTATTCGACGTTTTTGAGTATTTGACTCTAAAGGACGAGTTTCAGACTTTGCGAATCATTAATCTCAAGATTAGCTCGGCGTTTTAGGTAATTAATAATAATAGAAAACGTCAAGGACGTTAAGCGATTCTCAATTATGAGAAATAGTATTCGCTAAGTCGTTTATACGACTAAAGTTATTGAATACGTAAATAAGTACAAGAATGAAACTAAACCCTAAGACTTAAAAGTATTATACGTATAGGAATACGAGATTCACGTCTAATTATTAAACATTAATTATTTATCAGACGTGTCAGCGAATAGTGGGGTCAGTAGAAGCGGACTAAGGAGAGCGTACTATCAGATCGACCACATCATTACTTGGATAGCGGTCACTGTAAGTTGCACTTTACTTTCGTGTATTATATATTAAAGTTATTTTATATAGATATATATATATTGTTTACACGCATCGCATTATATAATTGATTGAAATGTTATATGTTTTATTAATTTCTATATACGAGAACTAGTATGCGATCCGAAGAAACTAGCTACCTATTGGGTGTCAATAGGCTGTGTGATCACCAGTACTGAGTCAGTCTAGTGTGTTTGCATTTGAGAAATTATTGGATACGTATGTTATGATATAAATTTGATACGAGAGTGAACTCGTCTACGGTGTAGTCTGGAAGTTCCCGTATCTAGTGGGCTGGGCCCACCAGTGAGTTGGACTCACAGCTTGAGATTTACGATTGGGTTGGATGATATATGATTATTTGATAAATGTGTCGCATGCTAGGATATTAGTTTCGTACGGATCAAATACATGTATATTTGTTTTATATTATTGTTTTCTTGAGATGCGATGCTATGTTTTTATATTAATACCGTTTGTAAGGACCCCTCACCTTTGATGTCTTTCAGGTGCTTAGTTTGTGGACCTAGCTAGAGGCCAATTTTGAAGTCCAGAAGTCAGCTGTGTATGTATAGTTTCTGACTTCTGTGAATGCTGCAGTAGTAGTCCTATATCGACAGAATAGTAGCCTAGACAGCAGATCATTTTGGTTGTATGTATTACGTGTTGTCTTGTTTATATTTTTGATAGGCTACGTGTTTTATATGTGATCCACGGCCCCAGATGCCGGTGAGATGTTGTGAGACACTAACTGATGTATATAGTACCGCGAGGCCAGTTCGTACAGGATACGGTAACTAGAGCCCGCGAGGTTTTGAACATTTAGTGTACATATATGATTATATGTTATATATAAATGTATTGCTTCCGTTGTTTAATATTAATTGTTTATTATTTGTGAAAAATTATTAGTGATTTGAGGCTTGCTACGGGTTCCGGAGCTACCACTCTCGTTCCCTAGCGCCGGTTGCGGCTTAATAATTTGGGTCGTGACAATGTTGGTATCAGAGTAGTTGGTCCAATTACCATTGCTGGTTTGTTTTGGATGTTTGTCTGATTGTCTGTTTGACTGGAAGTATTTGTTAGTAAGTATACCTAGGAACTATTGCAGCAATGAGTCGGACCCTAGTTGTCTGCATTTGAATGATATGTGCATTGTTAATAAGTTTTATAACGCGCGCGAACCCAGATAGTTAAGCGAATAAAGTGATTAATGTTTGCAATTACTGATGACTAAGGCAATTAGGTATTTGTTGCTTACGCTAGAAGATAGGGAACTGTTATATGTTGCAAATTACAGGCGACTGAGACAACTAAGTGCTTATTACTTGTGATGGGATTGTTAAATGGTTATCTGCTTGCGAACTACGTGTGGCTGGATTAAGTGCTAAATGTTTACAGCATTTTATAAGCTAATATTGGAATTAGGTGTGGAAATGGGCTCAGATGGTCGCTTATGTTTGAAATTGTTTCTTTTCAGCATGTCTGGGCAAAACGGAGCTCAGTCGCATGCTGAGGAAGAACGGGAGGAAGCGCCTCCTATATTTCAAAATGGGTTTCATAATAAAGTAGGCGAACCATCTGGGGTCCATCAGAATGGATTCCACGTAAATACTAGAACATCGCCAGAAGTGTATCAGAACGGCTATATGTCTGTGTCGGAAATAAGTAGTTCTTCTGGAATTAGAGCTGGAGTACATTCACCAGAGATAGAATATAGTGAAGAAGATGAAGAGGAACCGGAGGAAGATCCGGAAGAGGATCCTGAAGAAGACCCTGAGGAGGATCCAGAAGAAGAGGCAGAAGAGGAAGATCCTCAGGAGGAAGAGTATGAAGAAGAAGAACAGTTAGATGAATTAGACGTCGAAGAGTACAGAGGTAACTAATTCTGGTCTAGTGTGCGGAGATACCGCAATTTGAGGGAAGATGCAGACATAGCCAATGGTCAGGCGCAGATAGCCCTAAACCAGGTTAGGAGGCGGATGCGTTCTTTTTCTAGAGGGATGTTAACTGTAGGAGCGTACTCTACTGATTTTCTGCGGATGGCTGAAGGAGTCCCTGATCTGAACGAAGATAATAGAACCATTAATCGTAGGTATGTCAGGGGTTTAGGACCTCAGTTTGATGAGTTGTATGAACATGTGGACGAACATTTTAGCACACTTACTACGATGGCCCGTAGGATTGAAACAGAGCATGAATGGGCGGGCGATCCGGTACGACCCTTTTACTTTAGACGTGAGTACCACCCAGACTACGTCAGCACGTCTTCCAGAATAAGAACCAACCCTTATTTTGTACAAAGAGGCGGAAGAAACTCCGGTAGAACAGTTAGGGGTCGTCGCACAGGCGTAGTTATTAGGGAACCTAGCGTTCCGCATCAGGCACCCCCAGGTATTAGTGATTTATATGCTTTGAGTATTATGTTTATGTGTTGTATTACTGTATACATATAACTGCTGCATTGCATAATAGAATAGGATACGCTTATAGAATAATACCTCGGAAAGCGAGAACCTATTGGAAGCGCTGTTGTCAAACACGCGCCTAATAAAAGAATATATAAACATAACTTACAAAAATAAAAATATAATACACATTACATAATACATTTGTAGTGAACATAATTCCAATATTTCGTTCTAGAAGCTGTGAAGAAAAAGATAGATTATTAAAAAGGGGAAGCGATGTGGAACATCGGCACTTGCGTTTGTATCTGACGTGGTACAGAGTGTCGGAGAAGTGGATATGGTGATTACCGCAGTAGAAAATTTCAAATTTTATTGAGTTGTTGGAGTTATGGAGAGAAAATAGATGTAACAGAAAAACAACCTGTAAATGACAGAAAATGACAGCAATACAAAAATTTGAAATATACCCAATAATTATATAGATTGCCGTTAATAGTCGCAGAGTGTACAATCTAAATAAACTTACGATTTCATGAAAATTTTGGAAAGTTTTTATGATTTTCAAAGTTTAATTGTGCTCAGACATCGCATGTGATATTGCATAATCACGATAGGAATGCATAAGAAACTAATTTTCAAAATGTAGACCATGCATCATATCTTTACAATGATAAAGAAAATGCGATTTTGAGCAACTCCTTGGTGATGAGAGGTGTCATCACTCTGAGCTACAATTGTACTAACGATTTTAAATGATTTATGAAAAGTGGTTTAGAAAAAGCTGCGCAGCCAAAAGAAGTTTTAAAAATCGTTTTGTTCAGTGAGTAAACTCGGATGTAAAGCCCTGCGACAAATAGTAAAAGATTCTTAATAAATAAGAATAAAAATTGTAAAAGGAATTCCAATAACAGAATAAAGCCATGTTAATAATTATTGAAACGAAGCTAGTGGAACTAAAGAAGAATGTGAATAAAGAATTATCGCCGGAGAGAATACGCAGCTAAGATGTGATACGTTGGTAATATTTAAGGATACGATATTTATCCTTATGTTAAAACGAAGGATGAAATGACAGAGAGTCGTGTTAGACGAAAGAAACGTAACGAATACATAAGAATAATAAATGTAATGATTATTCTTGTGTTGAGATAAGCGACGTAACGATCGAAAGTTATATCGGAAGAGAGAAATTAAAAGTATAAAGAATGAGAAGGCAATAGTATGAATGATGAACATTAAGTGATATTTTAAGGATATGTAACCTTATTAATATCAGTGTTTGAAGATACAGAAGTAGAAAGAAAAAGAGATACAAACGACGAAGCAGATGATTTTGCAATAAGTGAAGATTTAAAGTTAGATAGATCAAGAGAGATAATGATGCTATATGACTGATTTTAAGTAAAGTTACTAATATCAGCATTAAGAGTTATAAGTTGCGTTAATAGAAAAGAGAAAAGTTAAGCTGTAAAATTCTAATATAAGGGGAAAGACACATGTATAAGCATACGTGTCAGTAAGTGTAAGAACGGTGGGTAACATAAAAGAGAAAGTAATGAGAACACTCATTTACCCTCGAGGTTTAGTAAGATGAACAAAGAAATAGAAAGTTCTAGAAGCATATCAGAAGGATTGACAGAATAGAACAGCAGCAGTCAAGCTGTTATAAACGGAAGGGAGACGTAATAAATATAGCAAATAAAAGACAAGATGAAAATCGATATAAGCATAGAGAACCCAAGTTATTTAAAAGGCAATTAAAGACCATGTTACAAGTGCTAAAGGAGCATAAGGTGTATAGGACAACAAAGTCGGAACTATACCCTAATTTTGAGAGCTACAAAGTCAAGTACAATCTAAAATGTTAAGAATAGTCTGAAAACACTTCAAGAAGAAGATGTGAGACAGAATAAGGATAAGCTAAGAAATGATCATGACTAGTACTAATACGACACCTTGAAAAGTGAGAATAAAGTCATAAAATTATTTGAAAGTAAGAAACAAAAATATGAGATGAAAAAGAAAGTAAGCATACAGATAGTATCGGTCAAGGAAGTTGGTGATACAAGCTAAATGATTAAAATTAATACAAGAAGAGGAATGTTTATAGTAATGGAAGACGGATAAAGGATTATGAATAACAAAACTGCGCGAAGTTTATGAAAACTAAAGAAGGAAAGGAAAATAAAAACTAAGGATAGTAAAGAGAGAAGTATCAGACTCAACTGTGTTAAGGAATGGCGATTATGGTAGACAAAGTATAACCAGAAAGAGATTAGTTGATAAGGAACGAAGTCTCAGACAATGATAGAAAGGAGTGAGAAATGACAAGAATCAGTTAAGAAAGGAAAGTGATAATTACAGACGATAGTAAAGATCATAACTGCAGGTTATGATTACGAGAGAAAATATTCATAGGAATACGCATAAAGTGAGTACGTCATTAAGATGAAATTGGCACGTCGTGACCATTCACGTATAAAGGAGACGAGTAGCAACCCTATGACTACTAAGAATGAAATGAAGAAACGAGAAAACATTAGATTATGATTAAGATGGCAATGATGTAAGGACTATGACATCAAGAATGCATCCAAAGACTATTCTATCTCGGAAAACGATAACAAATGAGATGAAGATACGTTGAAGCTATGAGTTATATAAGAGAAAAAAGCTGCAATTAAAAACGTACTAATGAATACTGAAGAATGTATAAGAACAATTTTAAGATTCCAACAAGTTTTATGAAAATTTGAGGACGAATTTTTATAAGGGGGAAGAATGTAATACCCCAAAATATTTAATTATTTAATTGGACAACATGTCTAATTTGGACTCGCTAGAGTGGCGAAATCGGGAAGGTTCCCGATAAAATTAAGATGCATAAATTTCAAGTAGGTCGGTTTTGGGAAATTAGTTACGCAGAAAAGAATGTTATATTTCAATTATAAAGTAGAATTGGAATTAAAAGGAAAAATGTCAAGAAAAGTCCAAAATAAGGTACAGGGACTAAAGTGGTAATTTAGCCACTTTGTGTCGAAAATGGAAATTTGTAGGTTTTGACGGGAAAGTATTAATATTGAGCATAGTATTATTTATTGGATATAAATAATACGTAAAAGTAATAATTTAAGAGTTTATCGATTTAGCTATGGACTAAATCGTATAAAAGAAAAGTTTAAAAAATAAATGATAATAAACAAAAAGAACAAGGATTAAAGTGAGCTTTTAACCTTAATATGTAAGAAATGAAATATGAAAGAAGGAAAGAGAGACTTCCAGAGAGAGCGAGAGAGTTTGAGAGAAAACCTTCGATCACGATCGTTTCGCCGCCGTTTCTCCATTCGACGTCCGATTCAAGCGATTCAAGCGACAATCTCTTCAGAATCTTGTCCTCTATCGGTCCTAAGCTTCGTTTTGAGGTAAAGTTCTTGAAATTTGGTGCTAAAATTGATAATAAATGGCTGTTTTGAGTTATATAGCGTATTGGTTTGAATTCGACATTTTTGAAGTTATTATGCCGTTTTTGAAGAAATCGAGATATGGGTATTGAGTGTGGGTGTGTGAAGCACGTCGGAATGGTGTTAAAACCCCGAAAATCGACTTCCGGGGAGCTGTGCACGTGGTGCACGACCGTGCACCACGGGTGCACGAACGTGCACCTAGCAAGGTGCACGAACGTGCACCTGAAGTGCACGAACGTGCACTCTTCATGGTGCACGAACGTGCACTAGAGGTGCACGAACGTGCACTTGGTTGCACGATCGTGCACCCACTGAAGGGCACGCCCGTGCACCCCGACTCACCCCCACGCATATGTGAACTGTATTCGACCTAGGTATTCGACGTTTTTGAGTATTTGACTCTAAAGGACGAGTTTCGGACTTTGAGAATCATTAATCTCGAGATTAGCTCGGCGTTTTATGTAATTAATAATAATAGAAAACGTCAAGGACGTTAAGCGATTCTCAATTATGAGAAATAGTATTCGCTAAGTCATTTATACGACTAAAGTTATTGAATACGTAAATAAGTACAAGAATGAAACTAAACCCTAAAACATAAAAGTATTATACGTATAGTAATACGAGATTCATGTCTAATTATTAAAAATTAATTATTTATCAGACGTGTCAGCGAATAGTGGGGTCAGTGGAAGTGGACTAACGAGAGCGTACTATCAGATCGACCACATCATTACTTGGATAGCGGTCACTGTGAGTTGCACTTTACTTTCGTGTATTATATATTAAAGTTATTTTTTATAGATATATATATACTGTTTACACACATCGCATTATATAATTGATTGAAATGTTATATGTTTTATTAATTTCTATATACGAGAACTAGTATGCGATCCGAAGAAACTAGCTACCTATTGGGTGTCAATAGGCTGTGTGATCACCAGTACTGAGTCAGTCTAGTGTGTTTTCATTTGAGAAATTATTGGATACGTATGTTATGATATAAATTTGATACGAGAGTGAACTCGGCTACGGTGTAGTCTGGAAGTCCCCGTATCTAGTGGGTTGGGCCCACCAGTGAGTTGGACTCACAGCTTGAGATTTACGATTGGGTTGGATGATATATGATTATTTGAGAAATGTGTCGCATGCTAGGATATTAGTTTCGTACGGATCAAATACCTGTTTATTTGTTTTATATTATTGTTTTCTTGAGATGCGATGCTATGTTTTTATATTAATACCGTTAGTAAATGTAAACTCACTCAGTATTTTCCCAAATACTGACCCCTCAGTAAATGTTGGGCTTAAATCGCTAAAAAGGGGAAACATTTGTTTTTGTTTCTTAATGTTTGTAAACGTTCGGCTTAAATCGCTAAAAATGTGTAACGTTTGGTTTTGTTTCGCAACCTTTGTAAATGTTTGGCTTAAATCGCTAAAAAGGTGAAACATTTGGATTTGTTTCATAACGTTTATAAACATTTTGTTTAAATTGCTAAAAAGGTGAAACGCTTGGAAATCTTTCGTAATGTTTGTAAATGTTTGGCTTGGTTTTGTAACGTTTGTAAGCGTTTCGCTTAAATCGCTGACAAGGTGAAACATTTGGTTTTGTTTCGTAATGTTTGGATTTGTTTCGTAACATTTGTAAACGTTTGGCGTAAATCGCTAAAAAGGTGAAACGTTTGGTTTTGTTTCATAGCCTTTGTAAACGTTTGGCTTAAATCGCTAAAAATGTGAAACGTTTGGTTTTGTTTCGAAACATTTTAAACGTTTGGTTTATATCGCTAAAATGGGAAAACATTTGGTTTTGTTTCGTAATGTTTGTAAACGATCGGCTTAAATCGCTAAAAATGTGAGACGTTTGGTTTTGTTTCATAACTTTTGTAAATGTTTGGCTTTATTTTGTAGCGTTTGTGAACGTTTGGCTTAAATCGCTAAAAAGGTGAAACGTTTGGTTTTGTTTCGTAACGTTTTAAACGTTTGGATTTGTTTCGTAACGTTTGTAAACGTTTGGCTTAAATCGCCAAAAAGGTGAAACGTTTGGTTTTGTTTCATAGCCTTTGTAAACGTTCGGCTTAAATCGCTAAAAAGGTGAAACGTTTTGATTTGTTTCGTAACGTTTTAAACGTTTGGCTTAAATCGCTAAAATGGGGAAACGTTTGGATTTTTTTGTAAAGCTTGGATTTCTTTCGTAGCGTTTTAAACGTTTGGCTTTAATCGCTCGGTTTATAAACGTTTACGAAACAAATCCAAACGTTTTCCCATGTTAGCGATTGAAGCCAAACGTTTACAAAAGTTACCAAAAAAATCCAAGCGTTTCACCTTTTTAGAGATTTAAGCCAGTTACGAAACAAAACCAATTGTTTCACATTTAATCAAACATTTAAACCAAACATTTAAAAAGGTGAAGCGTTCGGATTTGTTTTGTAAAAAAGGGTAAACATTTCACCTTTTTAGAACTTTAAGCCACACGATTACAAATGTTACGAAACAAATCCAAGCGTTTCACCTTTTTAGTAATTTAAGCCAAACGTTTACAAATGTTACGGAACAAAACCAAACGTTTTACATTTTTAGCGATTTAAGCCAAACATTTACAAACGCTACGAAACAAATCCAAATGTTTCCCCCTTTTTAGCAATTTGAGCCAAACGTTTACAAACGTTACGAAACAAAATCAAATGTTTCACCTTTTTAGCAATTTAAGCCAAACGTTTACAAATGTTACGAAACAAATCCAAACGTTTCCTCTTTTAGCGATTTAAGCCAAACGTTTACAAACATTACGAAACAAATCAAAACGTTTCCCCATTTTAGCGATTTAAGCCAAACGTTTATAAACATTTGGTTTTGTTTCGTACGTTTGTTAATGTTTGGCTTAAATCACTAAAAAGGTGAAAAGTTTGAATTTGTTTCATAACGTTTGTAAATATTTGCTTTAAATCGCCTAAAAGGTGAAACGTTTAATTTTGTTTCGTAACATTTGTAAACGTTTGGCTTAAATTGCTAAAAAGGTGAAACGTTTGGATTTGTTTCGTAATGTTTGTAAACGTGGCTTAAATTGCTAAAACGGTGAAACGCTTGAATTTGTTTCGTAATGTTTGTAAACGTTTGGCTTAAATCTCTAAAAAGGTGAAACGTTTGGATTTGTTTCATAACTTTTGTAAACATTAGGCTTCAATTGCAAAAAAGGTGAAACATTTGGATTTGTTTCATAACGTTTGGAAACATTTGGCTTAAATCGCTAAAAAGATGAAACGTTTGAATTTGTTTCGTAACAATTTTAGACATTTGGCTTAAATCGCTAAAAAGGGCAAACGTTTGGATTTGTTTTTTAACGTTTGGCTTAAATCGCTAAAAAGGTTACACGTTTGGTTTTGTTTCGTAACGTTTGTAAACGTTTGGCTCAAATTACTAAAAAGGTGAAACACTTTGATTTGTTTCGTAACATTTTAAACGTTTGGCTTATATCGCTAAAATGGTGAAACGTTTGGATTTGTTTAGTAATGTTTTAAACGTTTGGATTAAATCACTAAAAAGGTGAAACGGTTGAATTTGTTTCATAACGTTTGTAAACGTTTGGCTTAAATTGCTAAAAAGGTGAAACACTTGGATTCGTTTCATAACGTTTACAAACTTTTGGCTTAAATCGCTAAAAAGGGAAAACATTTCACCTATTTAGGAATTTAAGCTAAACGTTTACAAACGTTACGAAACAAATCTAAGCGTTTCACCTTTTTAGTAATTTAAGCCAAACGTTTACAAATGTTACAGAACAAAACCAAACGTTTCACATTTTTAGCGATTTAAGCCAAACGTTTACAAACGCTACAAAACAAATCCAAATGTTTCACCTTCTTAGCGATTTAAGCCAAACGTTTAAAAACGTTTCCCCTTTTTAGCGATGTAAGCCAAACGTTTACAAACGTTACGAAACAAATCAAAACGTTTCCCCATTTTAGCGATTTAAGCCAAAGTTTTATAAACGTTTGGTTTTGTTTCGTACGTTTGTTAACGTTTGGCTTAAATAACTAATAATATGAAAAGTTTGGATTTGTTTCGTAACGTTTATAAACGTTTGGCTTAAATCGCTAATAATGTGAAACGTTTGGTTTTGTTTCGTAATGTTTGTAAACGTTTGGCTTAAATCGTTAAAAAGGTTAAACGTTTGGATTTGTTTCGTAACGTTTGTAAACGTGGCTTAAATTGCTAAAAAGGTGAAACGCTTGGATTTTTTACGTAACGTTTGTAAACGTTTGGCTTAAATCGGTAATAATGCAAAACGTTTGGATTTGTTTCGCAACGTTTGTAAACATTTGGCTTAAAATTGCTAAAACGGTGAAACGATTGGATTTGTTTCGTAACGTTTGAAAATGTTTGGCTTTAATTACTAAAAAGGCGAAACGTTTGGATTTGTTTAATGACGTTTGTAAACGTTTGGCTTAAATCGCTAAACAGGTGAAACGCTTGAATTTGTTTTGTAACGTTTGTAAACGTTTGGCTTAAATCGCTAAAATGGGGAAACATTTGGATTTGTTTCGTACCATCTATAAACGTTTGGCTTATATCGCTAAAAAGGTTAAACGTTTGGTTTTGTTTCATAACGTTTGTAAATGTTGGGCTTAATTTACTCAAAAGGTGAAAAGCTCTGATTTGTTTCGTAACGTTTTAAACGTTTGGCTCAAATCACTACAATGGGAAAACGTTTGGATTTGTTTCGTAACGTTTTAAACGTTTGGATTAAATCGCTAAAAAAGTGAAACAATTTGATTTGTTTCGTAATGTTTGTAAACGTTTGGCTTAAATTGCTAAAAAGGTGAAACGCTTTGATTTGTTTCGTAACATTTACAAACGTTTGGCTTAAATAGCTAAAAAGGGGAAACCTTTCACCTTTTTAGCAATTTAAGCCAAACTTTTACAAACGTTACGAAACAAATCCAAGCGTTTTAACTTTTTAGTAATTTAAGCCAAAAGTTTACAAACGTTACGGAATAAAAAAACCAAATATTTCATATTTTTAGCGATTTAAGCCAAACGTTTACAAATGTTACGAAACAAATCCAAGCGTTTCACCTTTTTATCAATTTAAGCCAAACATTTACAAACGTTACGAAACTAAACCAAAGTTTCACCTTTTTAGCGATTTAATCCAAACGTTTACAAACGTTGCGAAACAAATCCAAACGTTTCACCTTTTAGCGATTTAAGCCAAAAGTTTACAAACGTTACGAAATAAATCCAAATGTTTCCCCATTTTAGCTATTTAAGCCAAAAATTTATAAACTTTTGGTTTTGTTTCGCAACGTTGGTAGACGTTTGGTTAAAATTGGTAAAAAGGTGAAAAGGTTTGATTTGTTTCGTATCATTTGTAAACGTTTAGCTTAAATCGCTAAAAATGGGAAACGTTTGGTTTTGTTCCGTAATGTTTGTTTTCTAAACGTTTGACTTATATCGCTAAAAAGGGGAAATGTTTGGATTTATTTGTAATGATTGTAATCGTTTGGCATAAATTTCTAAAATGGGGAAACGTTTGCATTTGTTTCGTAACGTTTGTAAGCGTTTGGCCTAAATCGCTAAAAACGTTAAACGTTTGGATTTGTTTCGTAACGTTTGTAAACGTTTGGCTTAAATCTCTAAAATGGGGAAACGCTTGGTTTTGTTCGCAATGTTTGTAAACGTTTGGCTTAAATTGCTAAAATGGGGAAACGTTTGGATTTGTTTCGTAACAATAGTAAATGTTTGGCTTAAATCACTAAAAATATGAAACATTTGGTTTTGTTCCGTAACATCTTAAAATGTTTGGCTTAAATCGTTAAAAAGGTGAAATGTTTGGATTTGTTTCGTAACATTTACAAACGTTTGGCTTTAATTGCTAAAAAGGTGAAATTTTTGGTTTTGTTTCGTAACGTTTATAAACGTTTGGCATAAATCGCTAAAAATGTGAAACGTTTGGATTTGTTTCATAACGTTTGTAAACGTTTTGCTTAAATACCTAAAAATGTGAAATGTTTGGATATGTTTCGTAACGTTTGTATACGTTTGGCTTAAATCGCAAAAAAAGTGAAACGTTTGGATTTGATTCATAATGTTTGTACACGTTTGGCTTAAATTGCTAAAAAGGTGAAACGCTCGGATTTGTTTCGTAATGTTTGTACATGTTTGGCTTAAATCGCTAAAATGGGGAAACGTTTGGATTTGTTTCGTAACGTTTGTAAACGCTTGGCTTAAATCGCTAAAAAGGTGAAACGTTTGGATTCATTTTGTAACGTTTATAAACGTTTGGCTTAAATCGCTAAGAAGGGGAAACGTTTCGATTTGTTTCGTAATGTTTGTAAACATTTGGCATAAATTGCTAAAAAGGGGAAACGTTTGGATTTGTTTCGTAACGTTTGTAAACGTTTGGCTTAAATCTAAAAAGGGGAAACGCTTGGATTTGTGTCGTAACGTTTGTAAACGTTTGGCTTAAATCGCTAAAATGGGGAAACGTTTGGATTTGCTTCGTAATGTTTCTAAACGTTTGGTTTAAATCGCTAAAAAGGGGAAACATTTCGTTTTGTTTCGTAACATTTTAAATGTTTTTAAAATGGGGAAACGTTTGGATTTGTTTTGTAACGTTTATATACATTTGGCTTAAATCGCTTAAAAGATGAAACGTTTGGTTTTGCTTCGTAACATTTGTAAAGGTTAGACTTAAATCGCAAAAAAGGTGAAACGTTTTGATTTGTTTCGTAACATTTAAAAACATTTGGTTTTGTTTCGTAATGTTCGTAAACGTTTGGTTTCAATCGCTAAAAAGGTGAAATGTTTGGATTTGTTTCGTAACGTTTATAAACGTGGCTTAAATTGCTGAAAAGGTGAAACACTTGGATTTGTTTCGTAATGTATGTAAACATTTTGCTAAAATCGCTAAAAAGGTGAAGCGTCTTGATTTGTTTAGTAACGTTTTAAACGTTTTTTTTTTCGTAACGTTTGTAAACGTTTGACTTCAATAGCTAAAAAGGTGCAATGTTTGGATTTGTTTCGTAAGGATTGTAAAAGGTTCGCTTATATCGCTAAACAGATGAAACGTTTGGATTTGTTTTGTAAACGTTTGGCTTAAATTGCTAAAAAGGGGAAACGATTGGATTTGTTTCGTAATGTTCGTAAACGTTTGGCTTAAATTGCTAAAATAGTGAAAAGTTTTGTTTTGTTTCATAATGTTTGTAAACGTTTGGCTTCAATCAATAAAAAGGTGAAACATTTGGATTTGTTTCGTAACGTTTGTCAATGTTTGGCATAAATCGCTAAAAAGGTGAAAAGTTTGGATTCGTTTCGTAACGTTTATAAACGTTTGGCTTAAATCGCTAAAAAGGTGAAACTTTTGGATTTGTTTCGTAACGTTTGTAAACGTTTGGCATAAATTGCTAAAAAGGTGAAGCGTTTGGATTTGTTTCGTAACGTTTGTAAACGTTTGGCTTAAATCGCTAAAATGGGGAAACGTTTGGATTTGCTTCATAATGTTTCAAAACGTTTGGCTTAAATCGCTAAAAAGGGGAAACGTTTTGTTTTGTTTCGTAACGTTTTAAACGTTTGGCTTAAATCGCTAATATGAGGAAACGTTTGGATTTGTTTTGTAATGTTTATAAACATTTGCCTTAAATCACTTAAAAGGTGAAACGTTTGGTTTTGTTTCGTAACATTTGTAAACGTTTCGCTTAAATTGCTACAAAGGTGAAACGTTTTGATTTATTCGTATATATGCTAGTAGTATGTGCCCTAGGGACATTTTGTATTTATTCTTGTATAAAGAAATCCCATTGGCAATGATATATATGTTTTATTTGAACTAAGTGTCTCATCAAATAAGTGTTTATTTATTACATATTGTCCATAATACATTGTGATAGAATCTATTCTTAAGATGTTAAGAATATGAGTGACAGATTCTATTATACAAGTGATCTAAATAACCGTTCACGATCGATGGGGTCCTACGAATAAGGGCATCGCATTATCCCGGAAAGATCGTCACCTCTGTTTATTCTCTTGATTAGTAAAGAGTTACTAATTATAGGAAGTAGTGAGTCTCATACTACTTGATGGGGATCAGAATAAACATGTGGACACTCAAGGTGTTGAGTGAGTCAAAGAAGTAACGTTAGATGACTTATACATGGTAATTCATCAAAGTCAATTTAATGTCATCTAGTTCATAATTGTACATATGTCCTTTGACTTGCGGTGGCACTATCTTGTATATAAGTGATTAGAGTTTGATACTCTTTAACCCTAGATCTTTCATGAGCTAGGGCCGCGGGATGTGTTGTATCTAATTAGTTGTATATGGAGATAGGGGTTTAACCTAGAAAGGATTCATCACTCTAGATGAACGGAGACAGGATTCTATGTTATCTCGAATTGTTCTTGATGGATGATAAAACCTGCACAGGTGTATATGACTTACTTAGAAAGTTGTTTCTAGTGGAAGTCATATTTATCAAGAATTAGAACTGATAGATGAGGTCATATGATCAAGACAAACAGTGTTTGACTTAACCGTGACACTAGTCGAGATTGGAATCTTAGATGAAGGGAATTTTGAGTGTACGGTAATTATGAACATTGGTTCATAAAGAATGCATCGAAACATTCATCTCTATTTGGGGGTCGTGATATGTTGCTAGACGTCACTCTCGATCTACGAGAATTAATAATTAAATGGGATTTAATTATTTAATATAAGAAAGGTGTTTCTTATGACTCTCGTTGCAATTTAGATGTGAACCTAGTTAGTCACACACAATAGAGTGTGCAACTGATTGAGTTTACGAAAGATCGATTTCATATAGATACTAGAATATCTCGGAAATTAATCTAAGATGAAAAACAAGTACAAATTAGGGACTAATTTGTATGAGTTATAAACTAGTAAGAACCTAATTGTACTATGTCCAAGTTAATTAGGGATTAATTTATAAGAGTCATAAATTAGTACGAACCTAATTATATTTTAACCAAATTTTATGATTAGAAGGCTTAAGTAAATAATTAGTGTAATTAATGATACTTAATGCACTAATTATAAATTAGTGGAATGATGATGTCATGGTGATGATGTAATAAGGTCATGAGCTTATGTCATATATGTGATGTCATATGATGACATCACCTATATGATGTCACCTATGTGATGTCACCACATGAAAGGTGTCATGTGGTGGCAACACCTTTGCTTGGTGTGTGACACCTAGCATGCAGGGTGTTGCATTCTTAAGAAATGCTCTAGCCTATAAATAGAGCTTGTCCTTGCTCATTTCATTACACCACACAACACACATCTCACTACAAAGTTGTAGAGAGAGAAAGCACTTGAAGGAGTTCAAGGAGTCATCAATCACGGCAAAAACTTGGCGACGTTTTTCATACATCCGAGCAAGTTCGTGATCACGGCGAGAGGTTGAGCTTAGGGCTGCTCGGCAAGAGGAACTCTTGCAGGATTATTTCAAGGCGAGAATTCAATCGGACGCATACTTGTGTGTACGAGCTTGAGGTCGCCGTACTTTCGGGACTACAAGAATCGTTGGAGAATCGATATAGGTATTCTTCTTACGATTCCTAGATGCGTGCTTTAATTACTAAATGATACGACGATCCATTTGTTGTTGATATGATCAACTTTAGGATTCAGATTGTTGGAATTTTAATTTTGAATTGAAATATATGATCCGCACCCGCGCGTCTCGCTGCGCCAACAGTGGTATCAGAGCCACCGTATCATCGAGTATTAATGCTTTACGATTGAATACATGTATACATAATCATGGACTTAGGAATTATTATTGGGCATGTAATTTATAATTCCGAGTGCTTAATTTTTTTTCTTTTCCAAAACAAACAATCGCTATTTAAGTGGTCCGCTCGTGACCCTCCAATCTATCCTAGGAATTTTTTTAATGTGATCATATAAGACAACATGTGATTCGCTTGTGCATTATATTGTCATCAACGAAATATGCGGAAAAAGTGAAACCCGAAAAAAAAAACCCGAAAAAAATAATATTGGTATTCATAAAAATCAAAAATGCTGAAAAACGGGTTTTACACCCAGAAAAAGTTTTTTGCTCGAAATTTTTTTTTTCCGTAAAAAACCAAAATGCAGAAAAAGGGGTTTTACACCCGGAAAAAAGTTTCCGACTCGAAAAAAAAAACCGTAAAAAAAACGTAAAAAACTAAAATAATTTTTTTTTAGGATCAGCAATCAGTTGAAGTTTTCGGAGGTTCTAGGATGATTCCTCGATACCTAAAGAAAGTAGATATTACATAGTAAATGATTAGAGAATCATTTCCGAGATATGTAATAGTTTGCTCATTCTTTTGTGGCTAAAGAATGAGACCTAGAAAGTCCAGGATCATACATGTGTGATTGCATGATTTATTTTAGCTTTAATATGTATGGGATGCATGCTAAAATGTGTTGTGTGTTTAGTGAGACCAGAATAACTTAAAACCCTAAGAAATCTTCCTAAAAGTTGAAAGATTAAGTTTATATTGATTAATCATTAAATTGTTTATCAATGGCTCTCCATTGGAGCAATAAACTAACACGCTTTGGGTTATCATCTTGTCGGCTATGGATACATAGGGGTGAGATGATATCGTCAAAAGATGTTGTTGAGTTTATTGTTAAGCATGAGATGTTACGGGTGTAGTCGATATAATATACGGCGAGAAAGGCAATAAGGCATACCTGAGTCGTATATTATTCAAATCGATACATCTTAGTTGATTCAATGGGTTAGACTTAACTAATGTGGAAACCTAAAAATAGCATTAAGTACTTGAGGGTGAAAGCATTAGGAGCCGGAATTGATTGAACCTCATATGAGATATGATGAATAAGTAGTTGCTCACTTATATATCATTTTGATCCCAAGAATAGCATTAAGTACTTGAGGGAAAGATAAATGAATATAACAAATCAATCACCCGCTTGAAATCTTTTCCAACGAAGATTTACGTTTCCTATTTTTGAAGTGTAGGATTCGAAAAAAAGATAGTGGGAGGCCATTGTCATAAAGACCAAATCTTTATGGTTAAATATACAACACAATAATACTAATTAGAGATCTTTGCTATCCATAGGTTGATAAGATAAGATGAAATCAAATCCGTTAAGTAGCATTCTCGAAAATAATCGATTTGTGGGTCCTAACTTTGTTGATTGGTTAAGAAATCTCAAAATAGTTCTTGCAAGTGAACACATAGCATATGTTCTTGAGGAAAATGCTCCAGGACCATTGCCGATTGAGGCACCTCCTGAGGAACATGAGGCATTGCGCAAGTGGAAGTTAGATGGCGAACAAGCCAAGTGCTACATGTTAGCATATATGAATAACGAGTTGCAAAAGCAACACGAGAAATATCCGGGAGCCCGCGAAATATTGTTTCACTTACAAGAGTTGTATGGTGAATCAAGTCATTCTGCTAGGTATGAGATATGTAAGCAATTATTTTGAGCGAAGCTCTCCGAGGGAAAGGATATTGGAGAACATGTGAACATGATGATTCGATGTATCGAATGTCTAGAGGGTCTAGATTTCATCATGGACTTCAATCTCCAAATGGATATGATCTTCCAATCCCTTCCGAATTCATATGGTAATTTCATCACAAATTACTATATGAATCGGATAGAATGTACACTTGCCGAGTTATCAAACATGTTGATAACCGCTCAAAAGAACAATGTTAAGGGAAAAGAAGTTTCTCTTGTGGTTGCTTCTTCTAGTAAGACTAAGAAGAAGAAAACTAAGAAGAATATTTTGAAGGCCCAAAAGGCCATTGCGAAAAAGAAGGGCACCTCAAAGAACAAAGGAAAATGTTTCTTTTGCGAGGGTGAGGGTCATTGGAAACAAAATTCCCCCAAGTATAAGGAATTTAAGGGCAAGAACAAGAAGAATGAAAATACCGGTGAGGGTATGTCTATTTCTTGTTCTTTCAATTCCAATAACGATAGCTCGTCCAAAGCTTGGTTATTAAATACTGGAGCTAGTTCTCACATTTGTTCATCCTTACAGGATCTAGCAAATGAGAGGAAGTTGGACAAGGATGAAGTGATCTTGAAGATTGGAAATAACGCAAGTGTTGCGGCTAAAGCTATTGGATCGTCTTCTAATTTGTTGTATAAGCATGTTTTGTATTTGAACAATGTTTTGTACTTACCAAACGCTTATAGAAATATCATGTCTATTTCTTGTATGACAAGATTAGCATATGATTTCTATTTACAAAGGATGTTTGTAAAATTATCTATAATACTGAAATCGTTAGTTATGGTTATGTACAAAATGGTCTTTATTGTATAAATGAAGATGTTCATAATACAAATAATGTTTTAGAAATAAATACCGTAAGTAATCAAACCTCGAAATAACTTTGGCACTTACAATTAGGACATATTGCGGAAGATAGACTTAACAAGTTGGATAAGATGGGAATATTGAGCAATCTTGATTTTGCATCAATTTTGACTTGTGAGTCGTGTCTTAAAGGCAAGATGACCCGATCACCCTTTCCTAGACAAAGTTGTAGAGCCAAAGATGTTTTGGAAATCATACATAGTGATGTATGTGGACCATTTAAAGAAATGGCACGAGGTGGTTATTTATACTTCATTACCTTCACCGATGATTTATCACGGTATGGATATGTTGTTCTTATGAAGAACAAGAGTGAAGCTTTTGAAAAATTCAAAGATTTCAAAAATGAAGTAGAAAACCAAATTGAAAAAAGTATTAAAATCCTTCGATCTGATCGAGGAGGTGAATACTTGAGTACGGAATTTGGTACATTCTTAAAAGAATGCGGTATTATATCCCAACTGACTCCTCCAGGAACACCACAATTGAATGGTGTATCAGAATGGAGGAATCGTACATTGTTTGACATGGTACGATCAATGATGAGCTATACTTATTTACCCATTTCATTATGGGGTCATGCACTTCTTAGCGCAAATTATATTTTAAATTGAGTTCCAACTAAATCCACTCCACGAATACCGTATGAGATATGGTATGGTAAGGAACCAATTCTTAAACATATTAAGATTTGGGGAGGTTCGACATATATTAAAAAGTTGATAACAGACAAGTTGGAATCGAGATCAATCGTGGGAAGGTTCGTTGGTTATCCTAAATATTATTTTTATATTCCGTCCGAACAAACAACTAAGATTAGTCGGGATGCCCAATTTCTTGAAAAGGAGTTTATTCAAGAAGGGGGCAAAGGAAGAAATATAGAATTAGATGAGGAATCATCTAAAGACCAACAAAATGATACAATGGAGATTGATCAAACCCATAGTGAACCAGAATTAGTAAAATCTACAAAAACATCTCGAAGATCAAGTAGAGTATCTCATCCACCAGAGAGATATGGTTTTCTTCATGATATACAAGAGTTGTTCATTCATGGAGAAAATGATCAAATAGTTGATCCCTCTACTTATGAGGAAGCTATATGTGATATAGATTCTTCAAGATGGCTTGAAGATATGAAATCCGAAATGGATTCCATGTACAGTAACCAAGTATGGGAGCTAGTTGATCCACCCAAAAGTATTATACAAATAGGGAACAAATGGATCTTCAAGTGTAAAATTGGTGCTGATGGAAAAGTGGAAACTTTTAAAGCTAGGCTTGTTGCGAAAGGGTTTCGCCAGAGGCAAGGAGTAGATTATGAAAAGACTTTCTCGCCGGTAGCTATGCTTAAGTCCATCCGAATTCTTCTTGCCATAGCTGCACATTTAGATTATGAGGTTTGGCAAATGGATGTCAAGACCGCATTCCTTAATGGATATATTGAGGAGGAAATCTATATGGAACAACCTAAGGGTTTTTAATACGAAGAAGGTTCCAAGGTGTGTAAGCTAAAACAATCCATATATGGATTGAAGCAAGCTTCGAGAAGTTGGAATCGTCGTTTTGATGAAGCTGTAAAGAGTTACGAGTTTATCAAAAACGAAGATGAACCATGTGTTTACAAGAAGGTTAGTGGGAGTGCAATTACTTTCCTAGTCTTGTACGTAGATGATATTTTACTAATAGGAAATGATGTCGGTATGTTAACCTCTGTAAAGCCTTGGTTGTCCAAAACTTTCTCCATGAAAGACCTTGGAGAAGCGACTTACATTCTCGGTATTAGACTCTATAGAGATAGATCTAAGAGAATGATTGGTCTCTCCCAAAGGCTCTACTTAGAAAAGATATTGAAAAAGTTCAATATGGAAAATTCTAAGAGAGAATTGATTCCTGTTAGGCATGGAATTCACCTTTCAAAGGAAATGTCTCCAAAGACTTCTGAAGAAAGAGTTGAAATGGCAAAGATACCATATGCTTTGACAATTGGTAGTCTTATGTACGCTATGTTGTGTACGAGGCCAGATATTTCCTATGAAGTTAGTTTGACTAGCAGATATCAATCCAATCCAGGTTCAGAGCACTGGATGATGGTTAAGAATATCTTTAAGTGCTTGAGAAGAACTAAAGATATGGTCTTAACATATGGAGGAGGTGATCTTAAAATAGACGGCTTTACATATTCTGATTTTCAATCAGATATAGACGATCGTAAGTCTATATCTGGATTCATATTCACGTGTAATGGAGGAGCAGTGAGTTGGAAGAGTTCCAAACAAGAAACCACTGCAGATTCCGCTACAGAAGCCGAGTATATTACGGCATCAGATGCTGCAAAGGAAGCTGTTTGGATTAAGAAGTTTGTTTCTGAACTTGGTGTGGTTCCTACCATTGAGTCCGCAGTTCCTCTTTTTTGGGACAACAATGGTGCTATTGCCCAGGCAAAGGAACCCCGGTCTCACCAAAAATCCAAACACATAGAAAGGCGATATCATATTATTCGAGAAATCGTTGGAAAAGGAGAAGTGTCTCTCCAAAGGATAGCATCAGCCGATAACACGGGTGATCTACTAACAAAGCCCAAGACCCAGAGTCAATTAGATTTACATCTTGAGAAGATGTGGCTTAGATATAGTAGCTAATGGCACTAGTGAAAGTGGGAGATTGTTAGTAGTATGTTTTATTCTTGTATAAACAAATCCTATTGGCAATGATATATATGTTTTATTTGAACTAAGTATTTCATCAACTAAGTGTTTATTTATTACATATTGTCCTTATAACATTTTGATAGAATTTATTCTTAAGGTGTTAAGAATATGAGTGATAGATTCTATTATACAAGTGATCTAAATAACCGTTCACGGTCGATGGGGTCCTATGAATAAGGGCATCGCATTATCCCGGAAAGATTGTCACCTTTGTTTATTCTCCTGATTAGTAAAGAGTTACTAATTAAAGGAAGTAGTGAGTCTCATACTACTTGATGGGGATCGGAATAAACATGTGGACACTCAAGGTGTTGAGTGAGTCGAACAAGTGACGTTAGATGACTTATACATGGTAATTCATCAAAGTCAATTTAATGTCATCTAGTTCATAATTGTACATATGTCCTTTGACTTGCGGTGGCACTATCTTGTATACAGGTGATTAGAGTTTGATACTCTTTAACCCTAGATCATTCATGAGCTAGGGCCGCGGGATGTGTTGGCTCTAATTAGTTGTATATGGAGATATGGGTTTAACCTAGAAAGGATTCATCACTCTAGATGAACGGAGACAAGATTCTATGCTATCTCGAATTGTTCTTGATAGATGATAAAACCTGCGCAGGTGTATATGACTTACTTAGAAAGTTGTTTCTAGTGGAAGTCATATTTATCAAGAATTAGAACTGATAGATGAGGTCATATGATCAAGACAAACAGTGTTTGACTTAACCGTGACACTAGTCGAGATCGGAATCTTATATGAAGGGAATTTTGAGTGTACGGTAATTATGAACATTGGTTCATAAAGAATGCATCGAAACATTCATCTCTATTTGGGGGTCGTGATATGTTGCTAGACGTCACTCTCGATCTACGAGAATTAATAATTAAATGGGATTTAATTATTTAAAATAAGAAAGGTGTTTCTTATGACTCTCGTTGCAATTTAGATGTGAACCTAGTTAGTCACACACAATAGAGTGTGCAACTGATTGAGTTTACGAAAGATCGATTTCATATAGATACTAGCATATCTCGGAAAATTAATCTAAGATGAAAAACAAGTACAAATTAGGGACTAATTTGTAAGAGTTATAAATTAGTAGGAACCTAATTGTACTATGTCCATGTTAATTCAGGACTAATTTATAACAGTTATAAATTAGTAGGAACTTAATTATATTTTAACCAAGTTTTATGATTAAAAGGCTTAAGTAATTAATTAGTGTAATTAATGTTACTTAAATCATTAATCATAAGCTAATGGAATGATGATGTCATGGTGATGATGTAATGAGATAAGCTTATGTCATATATGTGATATCATATGATGACATCACCGATGTGATGTCACCACATGAAAGGTGTCATGTGGTGGTAACACCTTTGCTTGGTGTGTGACACCTAGCATGCCAGGTGTTGCATTCTTAAGACATGCTCTAGCCTATAAATAGAGCTTGTCCTTGCTCATTTCATTACACTACACAACAGACATCTCATTACAAAGTTGTAGAGAGATAAAGCACTTGAAGGAGTTCAAGGATTCATCAATCACGGAAAAAACTTGGCAACGTTTTTCATACATCCGAGCAAGGTCGTGATCACGGTGAGAGGTTGAGCTTAGGGATGCTCGGCAAGAGGAACTCTTGCAGAATTACTTCAAGGCGATAATTCAATCAGACGCATACTCGTGTGGACGAGCTTGAGGTCGTCGTACTTTCAGAACTACAAGAATCGTTGGAGAATCGACATAGGTATTCTTTTTACGATTCCTAGATGCGTGCTTTAATTACTAAATGATACGACGATCCATTTGTTGTTGATATGATAAACTTTAAGATTCGGATTGTTGGAATTTGGATTTTGAATTGAAATATATGATCCGGACCCACGCGTCCCGCTGTGCCAACAATATATCCTGTATTAGTAGCCTTCGTTTTACCGTTTTCAAGTTATTTTCGGTTTTGACTCTTAAATGATACCTTCGTTTTTTAATCCGTTCGTAGCCGTTTGGAGATCGAATTCAACTCCGTCTCGATCCTGTGGAAGTAGACTCGAGCCTCTACAACTCCATTATCTCGGGTTTTGAAGTGGTACGTTAATCTATTCGCTAGAGTCGCCGCCGTTTCACCGCTTTATATGTTTATAACTTGTGATGTGATATTTGTGTTGCTGCCGAAATATTAAGGATCTTAAGCTTGATTCTGTTACTTCTAAATGATTATGAATCTCTTGTATTCGAGTTTCGATTTGTTTAAGCTCTTAGGATGACATTCGTCTCTCATTTGTGTTCTTTGTTGCTTGTTGGAATCGGTTTCTGTGTTCTTGAAAAATTTGATATTGATTTCATTGTTCTGGATTCTTTTTCCAAACTTGATTAAGTTATGGATTCATTAATGTTAGGATAAAAGTTAGTAAAAGAAAAGTTGAGATGCTTTTGAACTGTTTTAAGCTATTATGGATTAATGCTAGTCCTACGCGGTGTCTAGTATTCTTAGAGTTAGGGGTTGGAGCGCTTTTAACGTATGATTTATTTTTAGACTCTTCAACTACTCGCGCTCCGGAGTTGAACCAGGGTTAGCTGTTTGCCGAAGTTTCACGTGGATAAGCAAGCAGTGAGTTTGTAGTGCTATTTATCGCTTTATTATGTACCGCAATTTATTTTAGTATTATAAATGCTTTTGAACTGTTTTAAGCTATTATGGATCTGGATTTAAACGAGCTACTCGATAGGCTTGTATCGAGACTGTTTGCACCGGCAAGTACTCTGTGATCGGCAGACTAATGTCTTACTTACGCTGGTATATGACGAGGATATGTTCCCGTCCACTCTGGGTTTATCAGTATGTTATGTCATACTTACGCTGGGATCATTTCAATAATGTTTTCCATAATCATACTATATTAGTATAAAATTTTTTGATTTAAGGGTTTTAAACTTAATAAATGAATAGTATTGCGAACTCATCTCAGTATATCTGACCCCGTTGTTTTCCCAAATTATCCAGGTTTATAATTTGAAAGCTGGTCCACACTCCGATTATTTTGATTCCTCGGTGGTTTTATATTAATTTAACTAGTTACTGTCTTCGAACTCTTAGACGGTAGTAGAACTAGTCTATATATTACATTTGTTATTGCACTTTGGGTTTGTCAATTTGATCGATTATTTATTATTGGCATGTTTACTCTGAATTATTTTATTATTATTTTTAAGGCATGCTGTTAAGAATTTTGGGTATTTAATTTCATTATATTAGAACTGTAATATAAATTTCTAGACTTAGGTTGGAGTCTCGGTTGCCCCCGAGCAGTTTGTGCGGGTTAATGTGTTTGATTAATTTCCGCAAGGCTTGCTACGGGTTTTGGTAAGACCATACCCATACCCTAGCGCCGGTCACGATTCATGAAATTGGGTCGTGAGAGTTTCGTAACGTTTGTAAACGTTTGGCTTAAATCGCTAAAATAGGGAAACGTTTGGATTTGTTTCGTATTTTTTGTAAACATTTGGCTTATATCGCTAAAAAGGTGAAATATTTGGATTTGTTTAGTAACATTTGTAAACGTTCGGATTCAATCACTGAAAAGGTGAAAAGTTTGGATTTGTTTCATAGCGTTTGTAAACTTTTGGCTTAAATTTCTAAAAAGGTGAAACGTTTGGCTTTTTTTCTTAACGTTTGTAAATGTTTGGCTTAAATTGGTAAAAAGGAGAAACGTTTGGTTTTGTTTCGTAACATTTGTAATCGTTTGGCTTAAATCGCTAAAAAGGTGAAACGTTTGGTTTTGTTTCGTAACGTTTTAAACGTTTGGTTTTGTTTCGTAATATTTGTAAAAGTTTGGCTTAAACTGCTAAAAAGGTCAAACGTTTGGATTGGTTTCGAAACGTTTGGATTGGTTTCGAAACGTTTGGCTTAAATCGCTAAAATGAGGAAACGTTTGGATTTGTTTCGTAAATTTTGTAAACGTTTTGCTTAAATAGCTAAAAAGGTGAAACGCTTGGATTTGATTTGTTTCGTAATTTGTTTCGTAACATTTGTAAACCTTTGGCTTAAATCGCTAAAAAGGTGAAACGTTTGGATTTGTTTCGTAACGTTTGTAAACGTTTAACTTAAATCGCAAGAAAGGTGAAACATTTAGTTTTGTTTCGTAACGTTTGTAAACGTTTGGCTTAAATCGCTAAAATGGGGAAACGTTTGGATTTGTTTCATAAAGTTTTAAACGCTTGGATTTCTTTCGAAACGTTTGGATTTGTTTCGTAATGTTTGTAAACGTTTGGCTTAAATTGCTAAAAAGGTGAAACGCTTGGCTTTGTTTCGTAACGTTTGTAAACATTTGGCTTAAATCTCTAAAAAGGGAAAACGTTTGGTTTTGTTTCAAAATCTTTGTAAACGTTTGGCTTAAATCGCTAGAAAGATGAAATATTTGGATTTATTTTGTAACGTTTGTAAATGATTGGCTTAAATTGCCAAAATGGGGAAATGTTTTGATTTGTTTCGTAACGTTTGTAAACTTTTGGATTAAATCGCTAAAATGGAAAAACATTTGGATTCGTTTCGTAACGTTTGTAAACTTTTGGCTTAAATCGCTAAAAAGGTGAAACGTTTCGATTTGTTAATTAACGTTTCACATTTTTAGCAGTTTAAGCCGAATGTTTACAAACGTTACGAAACAAATCCAAGTGTTTCCCCTTTTTAGCAATTTAAGCCAAATGTTCAAACATTTCGAAATAAATCCAAGCGTTTCACCTTTTTAGCAATTTAAGCCAAACGTTTACAAACATTACGAAACAAGTCCAAACGTTTCACATTTTTAGCGATTTAAGCCAAACGTTTACAAAGGTTACGAAACAAAGCCAAGTGTTTCGCCTTTTTTAGCAATTTAGGACAAACACTTGGAAACGTTTGGCTTAAATCGCTAAAAAGGTGAAACACTTGGATTTGTTTCATAATGTTTGAACATTTGGCTTAAATTGCTAAAAAGGTGAAACGCTTGGATTTATTTCGAAATGTTTGTAAACGTTCGGCTTAAATCTCTAAAAAGGTGAAACGTTTGGATTGGTTTCTTAACGTTTTAAAACATTTGGCTTTGTTTTGTAATGTTTGTAAACGTTTTGCTTAAATTGGTTAAAAGGTGAAACATTTGGATTTGTTTCGTAACGTTTGTAAATGTTTGGATTTGTTTCGTAATGTTTGTAAACGTTTGGCTTAAATTGCTAAAAAAGTGAAACGCTTGGATTTTTTCGTAATGCTTGTAAACATTTGGCTTAATTCGCTCAAATAGATGAAACTTTTGGATTTTTTCGTAATCTTTATAAACATCTGGCTTAAATTACAAAAAATATGAAACGTTTGGATTTGTTTCGTCACATTTTGTAAACGTTTTGTTTCGTAGCGTTAGTAAACGCTTGGATTTGTTTCCTAACATTCGTAACGTTTGTAAACATTACAAAACAAATCCAAACGTTTCCCCTTTTTAGCTATTTAAGCCAAACGTTTACAAACGTTACGAAACAAATCCAAACGTTGCACATTTTCAGCGATTGGATGTTTACAAACATTATGAAACAAATCCAAACGTTTCCCCTTAATAGTGATATAAGCCAAACATTTAGAAATGTTACAAAACAAATCCAAACGTTTCACCTTTTTAGCCATTTAAGCCAACCGTTTACAAACGTTACAAAACAAAACCAAATGTTTCATCTTTTTAGCAATTTTAGCCAAACGTTTTACAAACGTTACGAAACAAATCAAAACGTTTCACCTTTTTAGCGATTTCAGTCAAACATGAACAAACGTTACGAAACAAATCCAAATGTTTCCCCTTTTTAGCGATTTAGGCCAAACATTTAGAAACGTACCAAACAAATCCAAGCGTTTCACCTTTTTAAGCCAAATGTTTATAAACGTTACGAAACAAATCTAAATGTATTACCTTTTTAGCAATTTAAGCAAACTGTTATGAAACAAATCCAAATGTTTTCCATTTTTAGCGATTTAAGCCAAACGTTTACAAACGTTACAAAACAAAACCTAATGTTTAACATTTTTAGCGATTTAAGCCAAACGTTTACAAACATTACGAAACAAATCCAAGCGTTTCACCTTTTTAGCAATTTAAACAAAACGTTTACAAACGTTACGATACAAATCCAAACGTTTCACCTTTTTAGCAATTTAAGACAAAAGTTTACAAACGTTACGAAAAAAATCCAAACGTTTTCCCTTTTTAGCGATTTAAGCCAAATCTTTATAAATGTTACAAGACAAATCCAAGTGTTTCACCTTTTTAAGCCAAATGTTTACAAACGTTACGAAACAAATCCAAACGTTTCGCCTTTTTAGCAATTTAAATCAAACGTTTACAAACGTTATGAAACAAATCCAAACGTTTCACCTTTTTAGCGATTTAAGCCAAACGTTTACAGACGTTACAAAACAAGTCCAAACGTTTAAAACGTTACGAAAAAATTTAAACGTTTCATATTTTTATCAATTTAAGCCAAACCTTTACAAACGTTTCCCTTTTTTAGCAATTTAAGCCAAACGTTTCCAAATGTTACAAAACAAAACCAAACGTTTAAAACGTTACGAAAGAAAACCAAATGTTTCACCTTTTTGGCAATTTAAGCCAAATGTTTACAAACGTTACGAAACAAATCCAAATGTTTCACCTTTTAGCGAACTAAACCAAACTCTTACAAAAATTATAAAACAAATCCAAAAGTCGAAAACGTTACGAAATAAATCCAAAAATTTCACCTTTTAGCGAATTAAGTCAAACTCTTACAAAAATTACGAAACAAATCCAAACGTTTAAAAATTAATGAAACAAATCAAAGCGTTTCACCTTTTTAGAAATTTAATCTGAACGTTAACAAATGTTACGAAACAAATCCAAACGTTTCACGTTATTAGCTATATAAGCCTAACGTTTACAAACGTTTTGAAACAAATCCAAACGTTTCCCCATTTTAGCGATTTAAGCCAAACGTTGACAAAGGTTATGAAACAAAACAAAACTTTTAACCTTTTTAGAGATTTACGCCAAACGTTTACAAACATTGCGAAACAAAACCAAACGTTTCATATTTTTAGGTATTTAAGCCAAACGTTTACAAACGTTTCAAAACAAAACCAAGTGTTTCAACTTTTTAGCGATTTAAGCGAAACGTTTACAAACATTACAAAACAAATCCAAACGTTTCACCTTTTTAGCAATTTAAGCCAAATGTTTACAAACGTTGCGAAACATATACATACATTCAACATATTTTTTTCTGATTTCCGCCCTTTTTCCTATTTTATTCATGTCGATTAAAACCTGTAAAATACTAGTTAAACTTCACATTCAAACACAATTTCCGGAAAAAAGAACGTTATGAAACAAATTCAAGCGTTTCACCTTTTAAGCGATTTAAGCCAAATGTTTACAAACGTTACGAAACAAATCCAAACGTTTCACCTTTTTAACAATTTAAGCCAAATGTTTACAAACGTTAATAAAAAATCCAAACGTTCGGCATAAACTTTTCTGATTTCCCCTTTTTCTTATTTTATTCCTATCGATTAAAACCTGTAAAATCTACTATTTACAGGTCACATCCAAACATAATTTCCGGAAAAAAAATGTTACGAAACAAATCCAAGCGTTTCACCTTTTTCGCGATTTAAGCCTAACGTTTACAAACTTTACGAAACAAATCCAAACGTTTCCCCTTTTTATCAATTTAAGCCAAACGTTTAAAAACTTTACGAAAAAAATCCAAACATTTCCCCATTTTAGCGATTTAAGCCAAATGTTTAAAACGTCAAGAAACAATCAAAATATTTCACCTTTTTAGCGATTTAAGCTAAAAGTTTAAAACACTACGAAACAAATCCAAACGTTTCACTTTTTAGCAATTTAAGCCAAACGTTTACAAACGTTACGAAATATTTTGCTAAATTGCTAAAAAGGTGAAACGTTTGGATTTGTTTCGTAACGTTTGTAAACGTTTCGCTTAAATCGCTAAAAAGGTGAAACGTTTGGATTTGTTTCGTAACGTTTTAAACATTTGGATTTGTTTTGTAACGTTTGTAAACGTTTGGCTTAAATCACTAAAAAGGTGAATAGTTTGGATTTGTTTTGAAACGTTAGTAAACGTTTGGCTTAAATCGCTAAAAAGGTGAAACATCTGGATTTGTTTTCTAATGTTTGTAAACGTTTGGCTTAAATCGCTAAAAAGGTGAAATGTTTGTATTTGTTTCGTAACGTTTTAAACGTTTGGATTGGTTTCATAACGTTTTAAACGTTTGGCTTAAATAGATAAAAAGGCAAAACGTTTGGATTTGTTTCCTAACTTTTTAAACGTTTGGATTTGTTTCATAACGTTGTAAACGTTTGGATCGGCTTCGTAACGTTTTAAAAGTTTGGCTTAAATCGCTAAAAAGCTAAAACATTTCGATTTGTTTCGTAACATTTGTAAATATTTGTCTAAAATCGTTAAAACGGTAATCCGTTTGGATTTGTTTTGTAACGTTTTAAAAGTTTGGCTTAAATCGCTAAAAAGGTGAAACGTTTGGTTTTGTTTCATAACGTTTGTAAACGTTTGGATTGGTTTTCTAACGTTTTAAACGGTTGGCTTAAATCGCAAAAAAGGTGAAACGTTTGGATTTGTTTCGTAACGTTTGTAAATGTTTGGCTTAAATCGCTCAAAATGTGAAACGTTTGGATTTGTTTCGTAACGTTTGACTTAAATTGCTAAAAAGGGGAAACGTTTTGTTTTGTTTCGTAACGTTTGTAAACGGTTGGCTTAAATCGCTAAAACGGTGAAACGTTTGGATTTGTTTTGTAATGTTTGTAAACGTTTCGCTTTAATCGTTAAAAAGGGGAAACGTTTGGATTTGTTATGAACGTTTTAAACGTTTGGATTGCTTTTGTAGCAATTGTAAACATTTGGCTTAAATCGCTAAAAGGTGAATCGTTTAGTTTTGTTTCGTAACATTTGTAAACCTTTGGCTTCCATCGTTAAAAACACGGAACGTTTGGATTTGTTTCGTAACCTTTGTAAATGTTTGGCTAAAATTGTTAAAAAAGTGAAACGTTTGGATTTGTTTGTAAACGTTTTGCTTAACTTTCTAAAAAAGTGAAACACTTGGATTTGTTTCGTAACGTTTAAACATTTGGATTTGTTTTCTAACGTTTGTAAACATTTGGCTTAAATCGCTAAAAAGGTGAAACTCTTGGATTTCTTTTGTAACATTTGTACACGTTTAGCTTCAATCGCTAAAAAGGTGAAATGCTTTGTTTCCTAATGTTTTAAACGTTTGGACTTGTTTAGTAACGTTATAAATGTTTGGATTGGTTTTGTAACGTTTTAAATATTTGTCTTAAATTGCTAAAAGGTAAAACGTTTGGATTTGTTTCATAACGTTTGTAAACGTTTGGCTTAAATTGCTACGAAGGTTTGTTTCGTAAGGTATGTAAATGTTTGGATTGGTTTTGTAATGTTTTACACCTTTGGCTTAAAACGCTAAAAAGGTGAAACGTTTGGATTTGTTTCGTAATGTTTGTAAACGTTTGGCTAAAATCGCAAAAAAAGGTGAAATGTTTGGTTTATTTTCGCAACGTTTTAAACGTTTTGCTTAAATCGCTAAAAAGGTGAAATGTTTGGTTTTGTTTCGTAACATTTCTAAATGTTTGGATTTGTTTCTTAACCTTTTAAACGTTTGGCTTAAATCGCTAAAAAGGTGAAATGTTTGGATTTGTTTCGCAAGGTTTGTAAACGTTTGGCTTAAATCACTAAAAAGTTCAAAACGTTTGGTTATTGTAAGGTTTGTAAATGTTTGCCTTCAATTGCTAAAATGGTGAAACGTTGATTTGTTTCGTAACGTTTGTAAACGTTTGGCTTAAATTTCTAATAAGGGGAAACGTTTGGATTTGTTTCATAACGTTTAAAAACATTTGGCTTAAATCGCTAAAAAGGTGAAACATTTAGATTTGTTTTATAACGTTTGTAAACGTTTGGTGTCAATCGCTAAAAAGGGGAAACAATTGAATTTGTTATGAACGTTTTAAACATTTCGATTGGTTTTGTAACGTTTATAAACGTTTGGCTTAAATCGCTAAAAAGGTGAAACGTTTGGTTTTGTTTCGTAACGTTTGTAAACCTTTGGCTTCAATCGTTAAAAAGGTGAAACATTTGGATTTATTTCGTAACGTTTGTAAACGTTTGGCTTAAATCATTAAAAATGGGAAATGTTTGGATTTGTTTTGTAACGTTTGGCTTAAATCGCTAAAAAGGTGAAACATTTGGATTCGTTTCGTAATGTTTTAAACGTTTGGATTTGTTTTGTAACGTTTGTAAACGTTTGGCTTAAATCTCTAAAAAGGTGAAACGTTTGGATTTTGTTTTGTTATGTTTGTAAACGTTTGGCTTAAATCTCTAACAAGGTGAAACATTTGGATTTGTTTCGTAAATTTTTTTAAACGTTTGGATTGGTTTTGTAACGTTTTAAACGTTTGGCTTAAATTGCTAAAAAGGAGACACGTTTGGATGTTTTTTGTAACTTTTTTGGTTTCGTGACGTTTGTAAACGTTTGGCTTAAATCGCTAAACAGGTCAAACGTTTGGATTTGTTTTGTAATATTTTTGGATTCGTAAAGTTTGTAAACGTTTGGCTTAAATCGCTAAAAATGTGAAACATTTGGATTTTTTATTAGTAGTATGTGCCCTACGGCCATTTTGTCTGTATACATGTATAAACAAATCCCAATGGCAATGATATGTATGTTTTATTTGAACTAAGTGTCTCATCAACTAAGCGTTTATTTATTGCATATTGTCCTTATCACTTTGTGATAGAAAATCTATTCTTAAGGTGTTAAGAATATGAGTGATAGATTATATTATACAAGTGATCTAAATAAACGTTCACGATCGATGGGGTCCTACGAATAAGGGCATCGCATTATCCTAAAAAATCTTCACCTCTGTTTATTCTCCTGATTAGTAAAGAGTTACTAATTTTAAGAAGTAGTGAGTCTCATACTACTTGATGGGGATCATAATAAAGATATGGACACTCAAAGGGTTTGAGTGAGTCGAACAAGTGACGCTAGATGACTTATACATGATATTTCATCAAAGTCAATTTAATGTCATCTAGTTCATAATTGTTCATATGTCCTTTGACTTGCGGTGACACTATCTTGTATATAGGTGATTGTAGTTTGATACTCCTTATCCCTCGATCTTTCATTAGCTAGGGTCGTGGGATGTGTTGGCTCTAGTTAGTAGTATATGGAGATAGGGGTTTAACCAAGAGAGGATTTATCATTCCGGATGGACGGAGAAAATATTCTATGCTATCTCAAATTGTTCTTGATGGATGATAAAACCTGCGCAGGTGTATATGACTTACTTAGAAATTCTTTTCTAGTGGAAGTCATATTTATCAAGAATAAGAACCGAGATGAGGTCTTATGATCAAGAAAAACAGTGTTTGACTTAACCGTGACACTAGTCGAGATCAGAATCTTAGATGATGGGTATTTTGAGTGTACGGTAATTATGAACATTGGTTCATAAAGAATGCATCGAAACATTCATATCTAATTGGGGGTCATCATATGTTGCTAGACGTCACTCACGATCTACGAGAATTTATAATTGATGGGATTTAATTATTTTATATAAGAAATGTGTTTCTTATGACTCTCGTTGCCATATAGATATGAACCTAGTTAGTCACACACAATAGTGTGTGCAACCGATTGAGTTTACGAGAGATTTATTTCATATAGACACTAGCATATCTCGAAAACTAATCTAAGATGAAAACAAGTATAAATTAGGGAATAATTTGTAAGAGTTATAAATTAGTAAGCACCTAATTGTATTTTATCCAAGTTAATGTGATGATGTCATGTGATGATGTCACGATGATGTCATGCGATGATGTCACGTGATGATGTCATGTATGTCTCTGTGTGTGACACCTAGCATATGACATGTCAAAAGGTGGCAACACCTATGCTTGATGTGTGAAACCTAGCATGTGACGTGTCAGATGGTGGAAACACCTATGCTTTGTGTGTGACACCTAGCATATGAGGTGTCGCACGGTGCAACACCTTTGCTTGGTGTGGGACACCTAGCATGTGAGGTGTCAGAGTTTCCTACAAACTCTTACCTATAAATAGAGGTTGCCTTTTCTCATTCTATACACACCACACTTAAGAGAGCATATTTAAAGGAGTTCAAGTAGTCATCAATCATATAAAATCTTGGGGAAAGTTTTTACATACATCCGGACAAAGACATAATTGAGGCGAGAGTTTGAGCTTAGGTTACTCGGCAAGAGGAACTCTTGCAGATTACTTCAAGGCGGGGATTCAAACGGACGCATACTCATGTGGACGAGCTTGAGGTCGCCGTACTATCGGGACTACAAGAAATGTTAGAAAATCGACATAGGTATTCTTCTTACGATTTCTAGATGCGTGTTTTAATTACTAGATGATACAACGATCCATTTATTATTGATATGATTCTGGATCCAGATTGTTGGAATTCCGATTTTGAATTGAAATATACGATCTGGATCCTCGCGTCCCGCTGCACCAATAGTGGTATTAGAGCCACAGTATCATCAAGTATTAAAGCTTTACGATTGAATGCATGTATTAATTATCATGGACTTAAGAATTATTATTAGGCATGTAATTTATAAGTCCAAGGGCTTAGGTCTTGTTTGCAAAAACGAGTAAACGCTATTGTGACATTAATATTTTTGATTAAATTATGTCTAGGAGATTGGTACTTAAGTGGTCCGCTCGTGACCCTCAAATCTATCCTGGGATTTTTCTAATGTGATTATTTAACACAATACGTGACTCACTTGTGCATGATGTTGTCATCAACAAAACATGCGGAAAAAGTAATCGTTTGTTCATTCTTTTGTGGTTAAAGAATTAGACCTAGGAAGTCCATAATCATACATGTGTGATTGCATGATTCATTTTAGCTTTAATATATATGAGATGCATGCTAAAATGTGTTGTGGGCTTAGTAAGACCGGAATAACCTAAAAGCCTAAGATATCTTCCTATAAGTTAAAAGATTAAGTTTATATTGATTAATCATTAACCTGATTTATCAATGGCTCTCCATTGGAGCAATAGACTAACACGCTTTGAGTTATCATCTTGTCGTCTATGGATACATAAGGGTGAGATGATATCCTCAAGAGGCCGTTGTTGAGCTTATTGTTAAGCATGATATGTTACGGGTGTATCGATATAGTACACGGCAATTAGGCGTACCTCAGTCGTGTATTATTCAAATTGATACATCTTAGTTGATTCAATGGGTTAAACTTAACTAATGCAAAAACCCAATAACGACAATAGGTATCTGAGGGTGAAAGCATTAGGAGCCGAAAATGATTGAAACCTCATATGAGGTATGATGAACAAGTGTTGTTCACTTGTAGTGCATTGTGATCCCAATAACGGCAATTAGCTGTACCCGAGGGAAAGATCAATGACTACGAGAATTCAATCACCCTATTGAAATCTTTTCCAACAAAGATTTACGTTTCCTATTTTGGAAGTGTAGGATTCGAAAAAGATAGTGGGAGGCTATTTTGATAAAGATCAAATCATTATGGTTTAAATATACAACAATATAATACTAATTAGAGATCTTTTCTATCTATAGGTTGATAAGATAAGATGAAATAAAATCCGTTAAGTAGCAGTCGACAATAATCGCTTAGTGGGTCCTAACTTTGTTGATTGGTTAAGAAATCTCAAAATAGTTCTTGCAAGTGAACACATAGCATATGTTCTTGAGAAAAATGTTCCTGGACGATTCCCGATTGAAGCACCTCCCGAGGAACATGAGGCATTGCGCAAGTGGAAGTTAGATGGCGAACAAGCCAAGTGCTGTATGTTGGCATCTATGAATAACGAGTTGCAAAAGCAACACGAGAAATATCTGGGAGCTCACGAAATATTATTTCACGTACAAGACTTGTATACAGAATCAAGTCGTTTTGCTAGATATGAGATATCTAAGCAATTATTTCGGGAGAAGCACTCCGAGGGAAAGGATGTTGGAGAACATGTGAACATGATTCGATGTATCAAACGGCTAGAAGGTCTAGACTTCATCATGGACTTCAATCTCCAAACATATATGATCCTTCAATCCCTTCCGAAATCATATGGTAATTGCATCACGAAATATTGTATGAATTGGATAGAATGTACACTTTCCGAGTTATCAAACATGTTGATAACTGCTGAAAAGAATAATGTTAAGGGAAAGGAAGTTTCTCTTGTGGTTTCTTCTTCTAGTAAGACTAAGAAGAAGAAAAATAATAAAAATATTTTGAAGGCCGAAAAGGCCATTGCGAAAAAGAAGGGCACGTCAAAGAACAAAGGAAAGTGTTTCTTTTGCGAAGGCGAGGAACATTGGAAATGAAATTGCCCCAAGTATTTGGAATCCAAGGGAAAGAACAAGAATAATGAAAATTCTGGTGAGGGTGTGTCAATTTCTTGTTATTTCAATTCCAATAACGATAGCTCGTCCAAAGCTTGGGTATTAGATACCGGAGCTAGTTCTCACATTTGTTCATCCTTACAGGATCTAGCAAATGAGAGGAAGTTGGACAAGGACGAAGTGATCTTGAAGCTTGGAAACAACACAAGCGTTGTGGCTAAAGCTATGGGGTCATCTTCTATTTTGTTGTATAAACATGTTTTGTATTTGAACAATGTTTTGTACTTACCAAACGCTTATAGAAATATCATTTCCATTTCTTGTATGACAAGATTAGGGTATGATTTTCTATTTACAAAGGATATTTGTAAAATTATCTATAATAATAAAATTGTTGGTTATAGTTATGTACAAAACGGTCTTTATTGTATAAATGAAGATGTTATCAATACAAATAATGTTTTCAAAATAAATACCATAAGTAATCAAACCTCGAAACGATTATGGCTCTTACGATTAGGACATATTGTGGAAGATAAACTTAACACGTTGGATAAGATTGGAATTTGAGGTGATTCCGCATGAATTTCAACTTGTGAGTCATGTCTTAAAGGCAAGATGACCCAATTACCCTTTGTAGGACAAAGTGGTAGAGCCAAAGATGTTTTGGAAATCATACATAGTGATGTATGTGGTCTATTTAAAAAAATGGCAGGAGGTGGTTATGTGTACTTTATTACCTTCACCGATGATTTATCACGGTATGGGTATGTTGTTCTTATAAAGAACAAGAGTGAAGATTTTGAAAAATTTAAAGACTTCAAAAATGAAGTAAGAAAACCAAATTGGAAAAAGTATTAAAATCCTACAATCTGATCGAGGAGGTGAATACTTGAGTAAGGAATTTGGTACATTCTTAAAAGAACGCGGTATTATTTCTTAACCGACTCCTCCGAGAACACCACAGTTGAATGGTGTATCGGAACGGAGGAATACACATTGTTAGACATGGTACGATCAATGATGAGCTATTCTGATTTACCATTTTATTATGGGGTCATGCACTTCCTTGCGCAAATTATATTCTAAATCGAGTACCAACTAAATCCGCTCCGAGAATACCTTATGCGATATGGTGTGGTAAGGAACCAAGTCTCAAGCATATTAAGATTTGGGGATGTTCGTCATATATCAAAAAGTTGATAACCTACAATTTGGAATCAAGATCAATCACCGGAAGATTCGTTGGTTATTCTAAAGACAGTTTAGGATATTATTTCTATATCCCATCCGAACAAACAATTGTTGTTACTCGTGATGTATTCTTTCTTGAAAACAATTTATTCAAGAAGGAGACAAAGGATGGAATGTATAATTAGATGAGGAGTCGCCCAAAGACCAACAAAATGATAGAATGGAGATTGATCAAACCCATAGTGAACCAGAATTAGTAAAATCTACAAAAACACCTCGAAGATCAAGTAGAGTATCTTATCCACCGGAGAGATATGGTTTTCTTCGTGATATTCAAGAATTGTTTATTCATAGGGAAAATGATCAAATTGTTGATCCTTCTAATTATAAAGAAGCTATATGTGATATAGATTCTTCAAAATGGCTTGAAGTTATGAAATCCGAAATGGATTCCATCTACAGTAACCAAGTTTGGGAGCTAGTCGGTCCACCCGATGGTATTATACCAATAGGGAACAAATGGATCTTTAAGAGTAAAATTGGTGCTGATGAAAAAGTGGAGACTTTTAAAGCTAGGCTTGTTGCAAAAGGGTTTCGCCAAAGGTAACGAGTCGATTATGAAGAGACTTTCTCGCCTGTAGCAATGCTTAAGTCCATCCGGATTCTTCTTGCCATAGCTTCACATTTAGCTTATGAGGTTTGGCAAATGGATGTCAAGACCGCATTCCCTAATGGATATATTGAGGAGGAAATCTATATGGAACAACATAGGGTTTTGAATCCGAAGAAGGTTCCAAGGTATGTATGTTGAAACAATCCATATATGGATTGAAGCAAGCTTCGAGAAGTTGGAATCGTCGTTTTGATGAAGCTATAAAGAGTTACGAGTTTATCAAAAACGAAGATGAACCATGTGTTTACAAGAAGGTTAGTGGGAGCGCAATCACGTTCCTATTCTTGCACGTACATGACATCTTAGTAATAGGAAATGATGTTCGTATGTTAACCTCTGTAAGGCTGTGGTTATCCAAAACTTTCTCCATGAAAGACCTTGGAGAAGCAACTTACATTCTCGATATTAAACACTATAGAGATAGATCTAAGAGAATAATAGGTCTCTCCCAAAGGCTCTACTTAGAAAAGATATTGAAGAAGTTCAATATGGAAAATTCTAAGAGAGGACTGATTCCCGTTAGGCATAGAATTCACCTTTCAAAAGATATGTCTCCAAAGACATATGAGGAAAGAGATGAAATGGCAAAGATACCATATCTTCGGCAATTAGTAGTCTTAAGTACGCTATGTTGTGTACAAGGCCAGATATTGCCTATGCGGTTAGTTTGACTAGCCGATATCATTCCAATCCAGGTTTAGGACACTGGATGACAATTAAGAGTATCTTTAAGTACTTGAGAAGAACTAAAGATATGATCTTAACATATGGAGGAGGTGATCTAAAAATAGACGGCTTTACAGAGTCAGATTTTCAATCTGATATAGACGATTGTAAGTCTATATTCGGATTCGGATTCACCTGTAATGGAGGAGCAGTGAGTTGGAAGAGTTCCAAACAAGAAACCACTGCGGATTCCACTACAGAAGCTGGGTATATTGCGGCATCAAATGATGCAAAGGGAGCTGTTTGCATTAAGAAGTTTGTTTCTGAAATTGGTGTGGTTCCTACCATTGAGTCGGCGGTTCCTCTTTTCTGCGACAACAATGGTTCTATAGCCTAGGCAAAGGAACCCCGGTTTCACCAGAAATCCAAACACATAGAAGGGCGCTATCATATCATCCGAGAGATTGTTGGAAAGGGAGATGTGTCTCTCCAAAAGATAGCATCAACTGATTACACGGCTGACCCACTAACAAAGCCCATGACCCAAAGTAATTTAGATATACATCTTGAGGATATAGGGCTTAGATATAGTAGAAAATGGCACTAGTGCAAGTGGTAGATTATTAGTAGTACGTGCCCTAGGGCCATTTTCTCTGTATAATTGTATAAAAAAATCCCAATGGCAATGATATATATGATTAATTTGAACTAAGTGTCTCATCAACTAAGCGTTTATTTATTGCATATTGTCCTTTTCACGTTTTGATAGAAAATCTATTCTTAAGGTGTTAAGAATGTGAGTGATAGATTCAATTATACAAGGACATCACATTATCCCGGAAAGATCGTCACCTCTGTTTATTCTCCCGATTAGTAAAGAGTTACTAAATATTGGAAGCAGTGAGTCTCATACTACTTGATGGGGGTCAGATTAAGCATATGGACACTTAAAGGGTTTGACCGAGTCGAACAAGTGATGTTAGATGACTTTAACATGGTATTTCATCAAAGTCAATTTAATGTAATCTAGTTCATAATTGTATATATATCCTTTGACTTCCGGTGACACTATCTTGTATATAGGTGATTAGAGTTTGATACTCCTTATCCCTGTATCTTTCATGAGCTAGGGTCGCGGGATGAGTTGACTCTAGTTAGTTGTATATGGAGATAGGGGTTTAACAAAGAGAGGATTTATCACTCCGGATGGACGGAGAAAAGATTCTATGTTATCTCAAATTGTTCTTGATGGATGATAAAACCTGCGCAGGTGTATATGACTTACTTATAAATTTTTATATAGTGGAAGTCATATTTATCAAGAATAAGAACTGAGACGAGGTCATATGATCAAGACAAACAGTGTTTGACTTAACCGTGACACTAGTCGACATCAGGATCTTAGCTGAAGGTATTTTGAGTGTACGGTAATTATGAACATTGGTTCATAAAGAGTGCATCGAAATATTCATATCTAGTTAGGGGTCGTCATATGTTGCTAGACGTCACTCACGATCTACGAGAATTTATAATTAATGGGATTTAATTATTTAATATAAGAAAGGTGTTTCATATGACTCTCGTTGCCATATAGATGTGAACATAGTTAGTCACACACATTAGTGTGCGCAACCGATTGAGTTTACGAGAGATCGATTTCATATAGATACTACCATATCTCAAAAATTAATCTAAGATGAAAAACAAGTATTGTGATTATGTCATGTGATTATGTCATGTACGTCTCAGTGTGCAACACCTACGCTTGATGTGTGACACCTAGCATGTGATGTGTCAGATGGTGGAAACACCTATGTTTGGTGTGTGACACCTAGCATGTGAGGCGTCGAATGGTGGCAACACCTTTGCTTGGTGTGTGACACCTAGCATTTGAGGCGTTCGAGTTTCCTAAAAACTCTTGCCTATAAATAGAGGTTGCTTTTGCTCATTCTATGCATACCACACTTAAGAGAGGATATTTGAAGCAGTTCAAGTAGTCATCAATCACATAAAAGCTTGGAGAAAGCTTTTACATAAAATCCAAGCAAAGACATAATCGAGGGGAGCGTTTGAGCTTAGGGTTGCTCGGGAAGAGGAACTCTGGGGGATTACTTCAAGGCGAGGATTCAATTGGACGCATACTCGTGTGGACGAGCTTGAGGTCGCCGTACTATCGGGACTACAAGAATCATTGGAGAATCGATATAGATAGTCTTCTTACGATTTCTAGATGCGTGCTTTAATTAGTAGTTGATACGACGATCCATTTATTATTGATATGATCAATTTCTGGATCCGGATTGTTGGAATTCTGATTTTGAATTGAATTATACGTTCCGGACCCTCGCATCCCGCTGCACCATTATTTGTATTCTAACATTTCCCCCTTGTAGGGATTAAAGCCAAACGTTTACAAATGTTACGAGACAAATCCAAACGTTTCACCTTTTTAGCGATTTAAGCCAAACGTTTGCAAACGTTACAAAACCAATCCAAATGTTTAAAACGGTACGAAACCAATCCAAACATTTAAGACGTTACGAACAAATCCAATCGTTTCACCTTTTTAGCGATTTAAGCCAAACGTTTACAAACGTTAAGAAACAAATCCAAACGTTTCACCTTTTTAGCGATTTAAGCCAAACATTTAAAACGTTATGAATGTTAGTAGTTTGTGCCCTAGGGCCATTTCGTATTTATTCTTGTATAAAGAAATCCCATTGGCAATGATATATATGTTTTTATTTGAACTAAGTGTCTCATCAACTAAGTGTTTATTTAATACATATTGTCCTTATCACATTGTGATAGAATCTATTCTTAAGGTAGTAAGAATATGAGTGACAGATTCTATTATACAAGTGATCTAAATTATCGTTCACGATCGATGGGGTCCTACGAATAAGGGCATCGCATTATCCCGGAAAGATCGTCACCTCTGTTTATTCTCATGATTAGTAAAGAGTTACTAATTATAGGAAGTAGTGAGTCTCATACTACTTGATGGGGATCGGAATAAACATGTGGACACTCAAGTTGTTGAGTGAGTCGAACAAGTGACGCTAGATGACTTATACATGGTAATTCATCAAAGTCAATTTAATGTCATCTAGTTCATAATTGTACATATGTCCTTTGACTTGCGGTGACACTATCTTGTATATAGGTGATTAGAGTTTGATACTCCTTAACTCTAGATCTTTCATGAGCTAGAGCCGCGGGATGTGTTGGCTCTAGTTAGTTGTATATGGAGATAGGGGTTTAACCTAGAAAGGATTCATCACTCTGGATGAACGGAGACAAGATTCTATGCTATCTCAAATTGTTCTTGATGGATGATAAAACCTGCGCAGGTGTATATGACTTACATAGAAAGTTGTTTCTAGTGGAAGTCATATTTATCAAGAATTAGAACTACGAGATGAGGTCATATGATCAAGACAAACAGTGTTTGACTTAACCGTGACACTAGTCGAGATTGGAATCTTAGATGAAGGGAATTTTGAGTGTACGGTATTATGAACAATGGTTCATAAAGCATGCATCGAAACATTCATCTCTATTTGGGGGTCGTGATATGTTGCTAGACGTCACTCTCGATCTACGAGAATTAATAATTAAATGGGATTTAATTATTTAATATAAGAAAGGCGTTTCTTATGACTCTCGTTGCCATATAGATGTGAACCTAGTTAGTCACACACAATAGAGTGTGCAACCGATTGAGTTTACAAAAGATCGATTTTATATAGATACTAGCATATCTCGGAAATTAATCTAAGATGAAAAACAAGTACAAATTAGGGACTAATTTGTAAGAGTTATAAATTAGTAGGAACCTAATTGTACTATGTCCAAGTTAATTAGGGACTAATTTATAAGAGTTATAAATTAGTAGGAACCTAATTATATTTTAACCAAGTTTTATGATTAAATGGCTTAAGTAATTAATTAGTGTAATTAATGATACTTAAATCATTAATCATAAGCTAATGGAATGATGATGTCATGGTGAAGTAATGAGATAAGGAAATAAGCTTATATGTGATTTCATATGATGACATCACCTATATGATGTCACCTATGTGATGTCACCACATGAAAGGTGTCATGTGGTGGCAACACCTTTGCTTGGTGTGTGACACCTAGCATGCAAGGTGTCGCATTCTTAAGGCATGCTCTAGCCTATAAATAGAGCATGTCCTTGCTCATTTCAAAACACACAACACACATCTCACTACAAAGTTGTAGAGAGGGAAAGCACTTGAAGAAATTCAAGTATTCATCAATCACGGGAAAAACTTGGCGACGTTTTTCATACATCCGAGCAAGGTAGTGATCGCGGCGAGAGTTTGAGCTTAGGGCTGCTCGGCAAGAGGAACTCTTGCAGGATTACTTCAAGGCGAGGATTCAATCGGACGCATACTCGTGTGGACGAGCTTGAGGTCGCCGTACTTTCGGGACTACAAGAATCGTTGGAGAATCGACATAGGTATTCTTCTTACGATTCCTAGATGCGTGCTTTAATTAATAAATGATACGACGATCCATTTGTTGTTGATATGATCAACTTTAGGATCCGGATTGTTGGAATTTCGATTTTGAATTGAAATATACGATTCGGACCCGCGCCTCCCGCTGCGCCAACAATGAAACCAATCCAAAGTTACGATTTGTTTTGTACCGTTTGTAAACGTTTTTATTTTCTTAGTAACATTTTAAATGTTTGGCTAAAATTGCTAAAAAGGTGAAACCTTTGGATTTGTTTCGTAATGTTTGTAAACGTTTGAATTTGTTTTGTAACGTTTTAAACGGTTGTCTTAAATCGCTAAAAAGGTGAAGCGTTTGCATTGGTTTCGTAACGTTTTAAACGTTTGGATTTGTTTTGTAACGTTTGTAAATGTTTGTAAACGTTTGGATTTGTTTCGTAAGATTTGAAAACATTTGGCTTAAATCGCTAAAAAGGTGAAACGTTTAGTTTTGTTTCGTAACAGTTATAAACAATTGGCTTATATTGCTAAAAAGATGATAACGTTTGGATTTGTTTCGTCACGTTTGTAAACGTTTGGCTTAAGTTTGTAAACGTTTGGCTTAAATCGCTAAAAAGGTTAAACATTTTGTTTTGTTTCGTAACGTTTGTAAACGTTTGGCTTCAATCACTAATAAGGTGAAACGTTTGGTTTTGTTTCGTAACGTTTGTAAACGTTTGGCTTGAATTGCTAAAAAGGTGAAACGTTTGGTTTTTTTCGAAACGTTTTGATTTGCTTAGTAACTTTTTAAACGTTTGGCTTAAATCGCTAAAAAGGTGAAGCGTTTGGATTTATTTCGTAACGTTTGTAAACGTTTGAATTTGTTTCGTAACGTTTTAAACGTTTCGATTTGCTTCGTAACGTTTGGATTTGTTTTGTAACGTTTTAAGCGTTTTAAACCAATCCAAATGTTTGAAACGTTAAGAAATAAATCCAAAACATTTAAAACGTTACGAAAAAAAGGCAAACGTTTGGTTTAAATCGCTAAAAATGTGAAACATTTGGATTTGTATCATAACGTTTCCCCTTTTAGCGATTTAAGCCAAACATTTACAAACGTTACGAAACAAATCAAAACATTTCACCTTTTTAGAGATTTAAGCCAAACGTTTACAAACGTTACGAAACAAATCCAAATGTTTAAAATGTTTAAAATGTTACGAAACCAATCCAAGCGTTTTAAACACTACGAAACAAATCCAAACATTTCACCCTTTTAGCGATTTAAGCCAAACGTTTACAAAAATTACGAAACAAATCCAAACGTTTCACCTTATTAGCGATTAAAGCCAAACATTTAAAACGTTACGAAACCAATCCAACGTTACAATTTGTTTTGTAATGTTTGTAAACGTTTTGATTTGTTTAGTAACATTTTAAATGTTTGGCTTAAATCTCTAAAAAGGTGAAACGTTTGGATGTTTTTGTAAAGTTTGTAAACGTTTAAATTTGTTTCGTAACGTTTTAAACGTTTGTCTTACTTCGCTAAAAAGTTGAAGCGTTCACATTTGTTTCGTAACGTTTTAAACGTTTGGATTTGTTTGTAACGTTTGTAAACGCTTAGATTTGTTTCTCAACGTTTGTAAACGTTTTGCTTAAATAGCTAAAAAGGTGAAACATTTAGTTTTGTTTTGTAACGTTTGTAAACGTTTAGCTTAAATTGCTAAAAAGATGAAACATTTGGATTTTTTTTTGTCACGTTTGTAAATGTTTTGCTTAAGTTTGGAAACGTTTGGCATAAATTGCTAAAAAGGTAAAACGTTTGGTTTTGTTTCTAACGTTTGTAAACGTTTGGCTTAAATCGCTAAAAAGGGGAAACGTTTGGATTTGTTTTGTAACGTTTGTAAACGTTTGGCCTAAATCGCTAAAAAGGTGAAATGTGAGGTTTTGTTTAGATACGTTTGTAAACGACTATTGTAAACATTTGGCTTAAATCGCTATAAATATGAAACGTTTGGATTTTTTTTGTAACGTTTGTAAACTTTTGGCTTAAATCGCTAAAAATGTCATAACCGTAACCTAATCTCGTTTAGAATTCAATAAGTAATTTCATTTAGAATTCATTATGCATTGCATATCATGTATAATTATTATAAAAGAGAAATTGAAATAAGGATATAGACATTTAGATGTCAAAAATAAATTGAAAACAAAAGATACGATTAGTTAATTGAATCGGTATAATTGAACAAAAGGAAAAACTTAAGGATTGAAAGATATGTTTAATATATCATTGAGGGCTTAAGAGGATGTTTGTATTAAGCATATCTATCTATGTGTAAATGTCAAAATTATCCTTAAGAGTTGCTAAGTGTTTAACCAAGGTTAAAGATCTAAGTATATTTTGGTAATTTCATAATTAGTTAGATTACTTAAACATGGAGACTTTGCAAACAAAATTCACAACATAAAACCTAATTCTAAAACTCCAAAGCTTCGATTCTGATTGTTCTTGAGGTATAGGAAGAGATTCAAGATCATTTGGTAAGAAATTTTATCTAAATAACTTGTGTATTTGAAGTTTACCTAGTGATATCATATTCTGTTTTTGAATTCAGTATTTGCAGTTTAGTGCGAGATGCATATATCGAGTTCTATAATTCCAAATTATGTTCTGTTTTCTGATATAGAAACTTTAGTGTGTCTCCTACAACCTTTATTCTTTGACGTTAATCTGGTTCGGTCTTATTAATACCGTAATTGACCATGATATTTTATTGCTTAAGCTGTGAAGACAGTCTGAACACACCTCACTAAAAATTGTATAACTCATTGCTTAGATATTGAAATGATGAAATTATTTTTGATTTGGATTCTAGACTAAAAGGGCTAAATGTTCACCGAAGGGTTTGTTAAAATTATATGAATACTATTCACATGACCTGTTTGAATAGAGGCTTAATCATACATAAACCATATAGAAATCCATTTGTAGGTGATGCATTTAGGTTAAATCAATATTAGATACAAGTATAAGTTTATATATGTGATTCTGATTGAGTTTTATGATTTACATTACTCATTTAGGTGCTCGTTTTGGCAACGACGGTTCAACTAGGAAGTGAGGCAGCTTTTGACGATATTTTGGACTAGTTTTGGTTGTTGTGTGGTGAGTAGATATACTAGTCCTTGCTACTGAAATAGATATGCTATTTTTATATTCAAAATGTCAAGGTTTATTGTGTTTTAAATGGTTATATATGGTTGTTTTGGAATGCACGAAAGCTGTTCGATGAAATGCCTTGTTTAAATATTTCAAATACTACCTTTGGTAAATGTTGTATAAAATGAAAGAAGTTTTGAATTGAATCTATATAAGTGTTTGATTTTAGTAAAGCTTTGATGCTTTTGATATAATGAGTATTTGTTTATGAATGTGTAATACCTTTCGTCAATTCAATAGTCGTTTGATTTGGTTAAGTTTTGAATAAGATTTGAAATGGTTTTACTATTGAATTGTATTGCGTTTTGATGTAATGATTTGAGATGTCTTTTTATATGATATGCCTACTCTGTAATGGTACATATTTGAGAGGTGCTGAGTTGTGATATGCACCTGGTTATGTGCTGAGTTAGTGATATGCACATGTGAGATATTATCAATGTCTATGCGCATTTGACACAGGGCACTTGATTGATGGTCAGTGAAGGGAGAAGGGCTGAGCCGTGCTACTGATGGAGAAGGGTTAGCCATCAAGTGCTCCTAGATATGTTTGTTAGACTGTAGATAAGTGTTGTGTTCCAGATTACAGGTCTATTGTTTTTATTATTGTTGCAGGGTAACATATCACTGTTATAGTTGATGATTGATACAACTCTGTTTCATATGTAAAGGGAAATTGTTTTGATATTCGTTTATATTTGTAAATGCTTTCGTGATGGACTTTACAAGTATTTTGTGTTGTATTGAGCTGTTTTCTAGTATACGTTATTATATAATATGCTTACTTTAAGTATATAAATTTTTTATGCTTGTTATGTCTATTCACTGAGGTTTCGCTCATTTTAGTTGTTTTAAAACCTTTTCAGTTAGCAAGGCAATCTACAGTACAGTTGACCAGAGAGGGAGTTGGGCTTAGAGTTTGGGCTTGAGACATAGAGGTTGGCTACATCTCCGAGTTTTGAGATGCCTCAATGTTTTTGTTTAGAATAAACTTATTTGTACTTAAATATATATTTTGAATCATATGTATAAAAGTTTGTAATAATACTTAATTTTCATATAGTGGTGTTGTATAAAAGTTTTTCATATATTTGTGCTTAATTATTTATAGAACACGTTTTAAAATGTTGATTTGGAGATAAATATATTTTAAATAACCGTCAATCTCGTGCTAAGTAAGGCGAGGTTCGATAAAAAAGGTGAAACGTTTGGTTTTGTTTCGTAACGTTTGTAAACGACATTTTTAAAGGTTTGGGTTTAATCGCTAAAAAAGTGAAACGTTTTGTCACGGCCCATTTTCATGAATCGTGACCGGCGCTAGGGCATGGGTAATGTAGTACAAACACCCGTAGCTAGCCTTTCTTATATCATACAGTTCAATTAAACCTGCAGAAAACCAATGCTCGGGGGCAACCGAGACTTCAACCTAATTCTAGCAGTTATAATATTCAATAGTTAATATAACATGCTTATCCAGTTCTGAGTCTAAAATAGGTATAACATAAACCAATGTAAATAATGTAACATGCCAAAGCAATATAACTAGTCGGGCCAATCCGACAAACAACTGTAATAATAATAAAGACGTCTAGTTACTACTACGGTCTAACAATAAAATAGTTTACAGTTTATCAAAATAATGAAACCTCAGAGAAAAGTAAAGAATGGAGATCAGCAGACTCTCTCAAATCATAACCCTGAAAAAATTGGAAAAACAACGGGGTCAGATATACTGAGATGAGTTTATACCACTATTTACATTTATCAAGTGGAAAACCTTTAAAACCGTTTAAAACATTTAATAACGATATTACGAATAATAGTTGGAACCCTAATCCACAATTCTAAATAATATACATAATCCAATAGGCCTGGTTCCGAGAGGTAAGCTACACCGAGTTACCACTGACCACACTTTTACCATATCCAGAGTCCCGAGAGCTGAGCTACACCGAGTTACTCTATTTGATCCCGAGAGCTATGCTCACATCGAGTTACCACATTTCCATATATACCTTTTCCAGATCATTACCGGTGCGCACGCAGTCCTAATAATTCCCACTAGGTAACATGTTCCAACTATGAGTCATAATATAAAAACAGTTCGAAATATGCGTACAATATATATATTTAATATTAAAATAACAATTTACTTAATAAAGCGGTAAATAGTAAGTACAAACTCACTGCTTGCTCATCCACGTGATAACCTGGCAAGCAACTAATCCTGATTCGCCTCTGAAGCACGAACAGTAGACAAGTCTAGACAAATAAAATAATTATTAAAACGGACCCTAACTCTAGAGAGTACCAGACACCACATAGAACTAGCATAACAATAAATTACAGTATAACAATCCATAGCAAACACAATACACAACAAGTAATAAAGCCCAATTAATAAAAGTCTATTTAGTTCTCGCTTTAAAAACTATTTCAGAAGAATATTATTTAAATATTATTTAAATAATAAATTAATTTCAAATCCAAAAATAATGGGTTAGCCGAGTTACCGATAACTGCCAGGCTAACCTCAAATGTCTGGCGACCCAAGTCTAACCCGACCCGCACATTAATCCAAAATTATAAACCATAGTTATAATTTTATAAATAAAATACTCATTTGATAAAATAATAATTTAGAACTCAATATCTTAAAAATCAAGTAATCAACAATTACCGGAAAAAAATATCTCATTAAATAGATCAATAAATAAATAAAAGGCTAATTTATAAATTTAGCCCAATTGGCACGCTAAGCCAAAATATCAAAATAAAAAAATAAAATTAAATATCCAATACCCATTTATAATAATCGAGATAAATAATTTAAAACATAATAATTTAAATTATAATAAGATTAATATAAATTCTAAATTTAAAATAATGATGCCCAAAGCAATTTAAAATCGTAATTAGTTATTAAATTGCCAAATTAAAAGTCGGAACTAACCCGCCACTCATCCATCACATTCAATATGAATACCCAACCATTTCCATTAACAAACATCACAAAACCCAACTTTAAGAGCCCAACTTACCAAAATAAGATAGAAACAAAGTCATTTTATTGAAAAGGAAATGGCTAATGAAATCAACTAATTGCAGTAACCACACAACATGAATTCAAAGAATCTCAGACTTTACCGCCAATAATTCATACCCATGCAACTTAAACCCAATATAAAACAACCAATTAAAGCATGAACACAAATAAAAGAAGAACTCTAACTTACAGTACCCCGACGAATTCTTTGAGCCATAAGTAATATATTCTCAGTTTAATACAAATTAGAAAATAAAAACCAAGACAATAAGAACAGCCTTTGGACTAAAACCTACGGCAACCATTATATACATCGATTCAACCTCGGGTTCGAATCGAACAAGATATTAAGAAAACAAAATCATTCAGCTAATAACTATCGGTTAGATGCCATTGAAACACAGTAAATAACTACAAGAACATAATATGGCAGTCAAGGAATAAATGGCAGTAACAGTATGAAGAACACTCGCAGCCAAGAATCATGAAAAACGATAAAACGAAGGCGATTGAAACATAATTATTTACGTACCGTTTGGCGAAAACGAAGTTGAGAATCGTAGAGGCGTGTGTCTACTACAACTAGGACGAGACAGATCCAAATTTAACGCTGAAACGAATGAATTACGAGCTTAGGGACGAGGGTATCGATTTATACATAAACTGAAAATTTTGCACAATGACTTACCGAATATCACAAGAACTTGGAAGGATTTGTTGTGAAAGATTTCAGTGAATTAGGGAGTGTAGATGTCGGCTAGGGTTAGAGGGAATTGAGGGGAAGAATTTCAGTTTAGAAAAACGACATAAATAGTGAATGAATTTTAGGGTAGAAGTCGGGTTAAAATAGAAAAGGAACAATTGAGTCACACGAAGTCTAAGGTTGCAAAAGAAAGAAAAGAACAGGTCTCTTAAGAGACCTGCTAAATAAGAATAAAAAGAAAAGTGTGGGCCATGAATTTGCATCGGCTGCACAATAATATAAAAAAATGGGCCATGATTGGCCAACTAATAAGCATGGCCAAAAATAAGTAGTTACTATTTATCCAAGCCATAAATCGAACTACTAAACCGAAAATGACCTAAATCATTACTGGAAGCCCATCAGAAAATTTTAAAAAATTTACGGGTTATTAAATTCTCCCTAACTCATAGAAATTCGTCCTCGAATTTAACTCAAAAAAACGTAATAAGCGTTGAACACTTATAACCCGAAGGATAAGCATAAGACACCCTCCAAGGCACAACCAAGGTACCATATATGCTAATCTTGATATGAAATAAGCCGGAACAAGCCGAAAACACAACGAGACATGTCGGAAAGTACAGGGTGTTACATTCTACCCCACTTAGGATAATTCGTTCTCAAATTAAACAAACACATTAAGCATAAAAAAACAATATAGTATGCACATAAGCGTAAAAGAAAACACATAATATAAAACCCAACGTATCACAAGGAAAGAGAAAATAATAGCATTTTTGCAAATCAGACTCCATCTTCTAAGAACTTTCCTCAACCGAGTGACTAAACCACGAGTGCAACCATAGAAAAACTTTTACTCATCAATCTATGCACTTGCGTAACCACAAACTTAACAGATTGCTCCTCGAATGATAACGCAAAATCACCACTCGCATAAATCAGAAAATCTCAAATGGTCATAATAATCTCAATGCTAACTTCCGCTTAGTATAAAACGATAACACTCATTTAAATATGTTATATAAAATGAATGAAACAAAATCTCCAAATTTTACGAACAATGTCATTTATAGAGATTCTTCCACTCATTACATAATAAAGCATACGGTCCGTAGTTACCTAAGGTAACCAAATACTAACATACATCCCAATTTTTGTTGCACAGACTAAATTTTATGACACACACAAAAGGTTCAACAACCAAACAAACGATATCCACATTTCAATAATAAAAATCCTCAAGCAACAGTATCGACTAACCAACCTTTGTTGTCGAAATCTACTTATCGCGATCCTCGAATCAGCTAACTCATAAATCCGAACCAAACTCAAATTTCCAAAATTATTCAATCAATTGACGATAACCTCGTATACAAAGAAAGATCAATAGGACCTGTTTACTACAACCAGATTGTTAGTTATGCTCAAAACCAACCCCTGTGGGTATAAAATCTTTTAATAAAAAATATTTTATATACAAAATTTTCCACCCAGTTTAAAAGACTCTACGTCATACACCTCCTTTTTTATTGAAAATTGAAATACATTTCCGTTGAAAAACCATCGGTTTTGTAAACCCCTTGAAAAATCATCGGTTTTGTAAACCGTTGGAAATTTTCAAAATATCCACATTTTGAATATGAAATTTTCCCTTACTTTTCAACACATTTGAAAATTTATGAAACAATTCAATTGACAAAATTGTGTTCCCTTTAAACCAAATTGTTAAAACATCTTTTAAATAGTTTATACTTTAAAAACCAAATGTGGCAAAATCCTTCGTATTCAATATACACATTGATGTTTTAAGCATCCCAAAATTTTAAGTCGTTTCTAAATTTTCTCAAACAAAAGCAAAATTTAAAGAAATTGCTCAAACGAAAAATTTATTATTCCTTTTCAATAATTTTTGACAAAGTTTCTCCCTTTCCTCATAAAGGTAAAATCAGCAATGTAAATTTCTTGTTTATAAACATACCTTTTTATATCAATACATAAAAATATTTGGACAATTTCAAATCTGGATGAATAAAGTTTCTTTAATAAAGAAAGACGTAGTGTATACACACACATGAGCATAACCAACATACCTAATCCACAAATCCTTAAATCAAAGTTTCGAAATTACCACGAAAGCTTTCTATTCTAAAATACTCTATACCGTACTTAGCACAACCAAAATCTCAAGCGCAAACCTAAAAATCATTCTTACTCATTCCACAAGATCATGATTCTACAGACCAATCGCTCATAACGTAAACGTCCAATAATCATCACCATCATCACATAGTATTTGTCTAGCTACCTTTCGGTAACAATTTCAAAATCGATTAAAATTCAATAACTTATAATAAATATATCACAATGTGATTCGCGAGTTCGTTTCAAAACATCTTTCTCAAAACACTTTATCGATTAAATCCATTTTACATAATTGTGCGCCAGGGTAATGACATCTCTCATCCCCAAAGAGTCGCATCCAACCCAAATCATTTCTATGCACGTGATGAATGTACTATTATGCATGTATCAATTTTTTTTATTTACCTTTTATTTAGTGAACATACTCAGTGCTCAATGCAATCCTATTCGTGACATTCAAAATGCATGTTCATGGTATGTCTGGGCACAATTACGTGTTGAAAATATTTCAAATATTTCAGCAAATCAATCTTTAGGGAGTGTAGATGTCGGCTAGGGTTAGAGGGAATTGAGGGGAAGAATTTCAGTTTAGAAAAACGACATAAATAGTGAATTAATTTTAGGGTAGAAGTCGGGTTAAAATAGGAAAGGATCAATTGAGTCACACGAAGCCTAAGGTTGCAGAAGAAAGAAAAGAATAGGTCTCTTAAGAGACCTGCTAAATAAGAATAAAATGAAAAGTATGGGCCATGAATTTGCATGGGCTGCACAATAATATAAAAAATTGGGCCATGATTGGCCAACTAATAAGCATGGCCAAAAACAAGTAATTACTATTTATCCAAGCCACAAATCAAACTACTACACCGAAAACGACCCAAATCATTACTGGAAGCCCATCAGAAAATTTTAAAAATTTTACGGGTTATTACACGTTTGGATTTGTTTTGTAACGTTTATAAACATTTTGCTTAAATCGCTAAAAACATGAAACGTTTGGTTTCGTTTCGTAACATTTGTAAACGACGTTTGTAAACGTTTTGCTTAAATCGCTAAAAATGTGAAACGTTTGGATTTGTTTTGTAACGTTTGTAAACGTTTGGCTTAAATCGCTAAAAAGGTGAAACACTTGGATTTGTTTCACAAAGTTTGGACACGTTTGGTTTAAACCGCTAAAAAGGGGAAACGTTTGGATTTGTTTCTTAACGTTTGTAAACGTACAAATCCAAACGTTTCACCTTTTTAGCAATTTAAGCCAAACGTTTGCAGACATTATGAAATACAAACATTTACAAACATTATAAAATAACTCCAAATGTTTCACCGTTTTAGCAATTTAAGCCAAACGTTTACAAACATTACGAAACAAAAACAAACGTGTCACATTTTTAACAATATAAGCAAAAAATTTACAAACATTACAAAACAAAACCAAATGTTTCACATTTTTCGCGATTTAAGCTAAACGTTTAAAACGTTACGAAACCAATCTAAACATTTCACCTTTTTAGCGATTTATGCCAAACGTTTAAAACGTTACGAAACCAATCCAAACGTTTAAAACAGCTACAAAACCAATCCAGATGTTTACAAACATTACGAAAGAAATCCGAACTTTTCACCTTTTTAGCGATTTCAGCCAAACGTTTACAAACGTTACGAAAAAAAATCCGAAACGTTTCACCTTTTTAGCGATATAAGGCAAACGTTACAACGTTACAAAACCAATCCAAACGTTTGCAAATGTTACAAAACAAAACGTTTAAACGTTTGGATTTTTTTGGATTTGTTAAGTAACGTTTGTAAACGTTTGGCTTCCATCCCTAAAAAGGTTAAACATTTGGTTTTGTTTAGTAACGTTTGTAAACGTTTTGCTTATATCACTAAAAAGGGGAAACGTTTGGATTTGTTTCATAAAATTTGTAAACATTTGAATTTCAATCGCTAAAAATGTGAAACATGTGGATTTGTTTCGTCATGTTTGTAAACGTTTGGCTTAAATCGCTAAAAAGGTGAAATGTTTGGATTTGATTCGTAACTATGTAAACGTTTGGATTGGTTTCGTTTGGCTTAAATCGCAAGAAAGGTGAAACGTTTGGTTTTGTTTCGTAGTGTTTGTAAACGTTTGGCTTAGATCGCTAAAAAGGTGAAACGTTTGGATTGGTTTCATAAGGTTTGTAAACGTTTGGCTTAAATGGATAGAATGGTGAAACGTTTGGTTTTTTTGTAACAATTGTAAATGTTTGGCTTAGATCGCTAGAAAGATAAAATGTTTAGATTTGTTTGGTAACGTTTGTAAATGTTTGGCTTAAATCGCTAAAAAGGTGAAACGTTTGGATTGGTTTTGTAACGTTTGTAAACGTTTGGCTTAAATCTATAAAAAGGTGAAACGTTTAAACGTTTGGAATTGTTTTGTAACGTTTTCAACTTTTGGCTTATATCGCTAAAAAGGTGAAACATTTGGATTGATTTTGTAACGTTTTAAACATTTGGATTAAATTCGTAACGATTTAAATGTTTGGCTTAAATCGCTAAAAAGGTGAAACGTTTGTAAAGGTTTGGTTCGCTAAAAGTGTAAAACGTTTGGATTTATTTCATAACGTTTTTTAGTGATTTAAGCCAAACGTTTACAAAGGTTACGAAACCAATCCAAATGTTTCACCTTTTTAGCGATTTAAGCTAAACATTTAAAACGTTACAAAACCAATCCAAACGTTACAAAACAAAACCAAACGTTTCACCTTTTTAGCAATTTAACCAAACATTTAAACCGTTTCAAAACCAATCCAAACGTTTATAAAACTTACGATACAAAGCCAAACGTTTCATGTTTTTAGCAATTTAAGCCAAATGTTTACCAACGTTACGAAACAAATGCAAACCTTTAAAACATAGCGAAACAAAGCCAAATGTTTCTGTCACGATCCATTTTCATGAATCGTGACCGGCGCTATGGTATGGGTATGGTCGTACCAAACCCCGTAGCAAGCCTCGCGGAAAATTAACAAACATTTAAACCTGCAGAAAACTGCTCGGGGGCAACCGAGACTCCAACCTAAGTCTAGCAATTTATATTACAGTTCTAATATAAATAACTTAAATATCTGGAAGGTTCGGCAACATGCCTTATATATAACAATGAAATAATAATACAGAGTAAACATGTCAATAATAAACAATCGGAAAAACCGACAATCCCAATGTAATATATAAACTAGTTCTACTGCGGTCTAAGAGTTCGAAAACAGTGAGTAGTTTAAATAACGAACAAAGGATCACTTTCACCATTGAACTTGCGTCAAAGTATCAAAAAAGTCCAAAGCTGGAAAATAGGATCACTTATACCCTGAACTTGCGTATTTCGGCTCAAAAACACCCCTCCCCACTCTCACCTCAGAGAGTGAGTTACACTCTCCGGTTTTAGATAGTGGTTTTCATTTCAAAGTGGTTTTATCCAAAAAAAAGGTTAAAATGGTTCTTAAAATTTTCAATTTTTTTAAATTAACATATAAGACTTTCAAATTAATAATTTAATTTAAAACTTTATTTATATTATTAATAATATTTAAAAATATAAGGAATTTATTGTATATTTTACATTTTTATTTATTTTTATATTTAAAAAAATGTTTTCCTCTGCTCCTCATCGGAGGAGCAGATCTGCTCCTCAGATGAGGAGCAGAGCTCCTCGTGAAAAACGAGGAGGCGCTGCTCCTCATCTGAGGAGCAGAGCCTCCTCGTGAAAACGAGGAGCACTGCTCCTCCGATGAGGAGCAGATCTGCTCCTCGTCGGAGGAGCAAAGCTCCTCGTGAAAATGAGGAGCTCTACTCCTCAGATGAGGAGCAGGGCCTCCTCTTTCATGAGGAGGCTCTGCTCCTCATCGGAGGAGCACTGCTCCTCCGATGAGGAGCAGTCAGAAAATTGAGGAGCTACTGCTCCTCGGAGCAGCAGCTCCCAAAAAAAATTAAAAATATTTTTTGGATAAAAGTCAAAAAAGTCCCTAATTTATTTAATGGTATATTATAATTAATTAGTGATAAAATTTGATTAATTAGTGTTGATTATAATTAATTAGTGTAAGATATGATTAATTTAAATCTCACTCTCCAATTAAGGTGCCACGTCAGCAAAGGGGTCTTTTTGAGCCGGTTTACACAAGTTCAGGGTATAAGTGATCCGGTTTTCCAGCTTTGTACTTTTTTCATACTTTGACGCAAGTTCGGGGGTGAAAGTGATCCTTTATTCTTTAAATAACATAAAACCTCCAAAAAATCAAAAGGATCGGAGTGGACCAACTTTCAAATCATAAACCTAGAAAAATTGGGAAAACAACGGGGTCAGATATACTGAGATGAGTTCGCAATACTATTTACATTTATTAAATTTAAAACCCTTAAATAAAAACATTTTATACTAATATAGTATAATTATGGAAAACAGTATTGAAATGATCCCAGCGTAAGTATGACTTAGCATACTGATAAACCCAGAGTGGACGGGAACATATCCTCGTCATATACCAGCGTAAGCAAGATATTAGTCTCCTGATCCCAGAGTACTTACCGGTGCACACAGTCTGGATATAAGCCTATCGAGTAGCTCGTTTCAATCCAGATTCATAATCGCTTAAAACAGTTCAAAAACATTTATAATACTAAAATAAATTTCAGTACTTAATAAAGAGGTAAATAGCACTAAAAACTCACTACTTGCTTATCCACGTGAATCTTGGCAAACAGCTAACCCTGCGTAGACTCAGAAGCACGAGCAGTCGAGGGGTCTAAAACAATATATTAATTAAAATTCATTCAACCCCTAACTCTAAGAATACTAGACACCACATAGGACTAGCGCCATACAAAGTCTCGCACAAGCATAGCCAAAGCAAAAGAAAAATTAATTACATAATGACCCGAGTCAAAAATGAACCACATCGAGTAATGTAATAAATAAGCCAAGTCTATTGGGTTTCCGCTTTAAAATCCGTTCCTGAAAATATTACTTAAATAATAAGTAAATAATAATTTAAATCCATTTTCTCAAATATTTGGTTAACCGAGTTATCAATGGCTACCAAGCTACCTCACCTGTCGGGTGACCCAAGTCTAACCTGACCCAAATATTTTGTCAAAATATAAATCAGAGTTTATAATTTTCAAAAATAACTTGTTAAAACAAATATGATCATATCCAATTATAAACCATAGTTTATAATTATAGAATCAACTTTGATTAAATAATAAATCAATATTTAAAACGGAACCCAATAGCTTTAACTTCGAGTAACCCAAGTTACTATAAAAAACTTAATCAAATAAGTTTTTTTAAAAAACGTTCAAGAGCTAAATTGTAATTTAGCCAAAATGACATACCAAAAAGATATTTAAAATCAAATATAATTATCCGAGTAATTATATTAATTTAGATTATAAAATAATCATTGTTTTCAATTTGTCAAATTATATAACGAAAACCAAAAGTTAAAATATCATTTAATCACGTTGGCACGCTAAGCCCAAAATCTCAAATTGATAATTAATTAATAATTATTAATTTAATTTTAAATAACTCAAATATTGTTTTTATGTTTTAAAAATAATATTACTAATTTGATAAACTTTCAAATTAAAAGAAATTCCCAATTCCCATTCATATAGTCAAAATAAATAATTTAATTTAAAATCACTTAAATTATAATAGGATTAATTTTTATTCTACAGTTAAAATAATGGTACCCAAAGTAATTTAAAATCATAATTAATAATTAAGTCGCCGAAATAAAAGTCGAAACTAATTTCGTAGATTAAAAATCAAAATCAATTAAAAAACAGTTAATAAATAAGTTAAGGAATTATTAGGTTTTAAGCAAAACAATTCAGTAACTAATATAGCCATTTAACCAAAAAGAATGAAAAGCAGCCAAACAATCACTGCCACCTCGTCATCTTCTACAAATAGCAAACTCAACCTTTACAAATTAACACAGTAATGAATCCCGTATAAAATCCAAACTAACAATTCAACAAATTCTTAACAAAACTCAAAGAAGCAAGAACAACCAATCAAGAATAAATAATCATAAGGGGTACAACAAAAATCAAGCTAAGTAAAAGTTCATTCTTGAAGAAAATAACATGGCGGAGATGATGGTAAGGAGACCCCGAAACCAAACCAACAATTATGATAGAAACCGTCAGACAAACTTCCCATTGAAATTAATCAGATAATAACTAACATTCCTAGAGATTTATAAACACCAAACTCTCAAAATCAAAGCCAAAAGGAGGTAAAAACTCGGCAGTTAACAGTTTGTAATACTCATAATTAATAACAATATAAAGCGATGAGACGGCGGTGACTCTACCGAATAGATTTACGTACCGTTTGACGGAATTCGAAAAGTAAAGTTGTAGTGGTATGAGTCTACTTTCACGGGGATGAAACAGAACTGAAATCGATCTAAAAACAGCTGCGAATGGATCGAAAAACAAAAGTATCGTTTTAGAATTCAAAACATAATATTACTTGAAAACGGTAAAACGGCGGCAGCGAATACGGAGAGGATAACGTACCAAATCAGAATCTGAAACTTTGAAATTGTAGGGGATCGAGTCTACTCTCGCTGGGATGAAACGGAACGTAAAATAACGCTATAACGAAGGAGAAAAAATCAAATTACGGAAACGCCGTTTTCAGCTAAAAAGGATAATTAAGGAATGAAACTTACCGAAGAACACTGATCTTTGGTTGATGATTAGCACAAGGATTTGCAGCAATTTGGAGTAGGAAAGACGACTAGGGTTTGTGAATATTTCAGGGACAATAGGATTTTAATCGATGTTTAAAAAGAACCTAAAATTTAAGGAACAAAAGAAAAGAAACGCAGCACTTCTTCTACTGCTATTCAATTCAGAATGCTTAAAAGAAATGGTGGGCTTTCTAATATCTTTGGCTATCTACTAATTTGATGGGTTTCTACGTAAAAGACAAGACATATGCATGAGTTTCATGCATGCTAAATATATAAACTTTTCTTTTCTTTTCTTTTTTTTTCTTTTAAAAATTTTAATAATACAAACCAAACACGAGTCGAATCAACGAGCGACAAAATAAGAATTAAATAAAAATATATAATAATAGTAATAATAAATTACTTAAAACTTGACGGAATAAAGAAAACTAAAATTAAAATTCAAAAAAATAATAATTTAAAAATACGGGATATTACATTCCCCTTTTTTGCGATTTAAGCCAAATGTTTACAAACTTTACGAAACAAATCAAAATATTCCATATTTTTAGCGATTTAAGCCAAACGTTTAGAAATATTACGAAACAAATCCAAACGTTTCCAATTTTTAGCAATTTAAGCCAAACGTTTACAAACGTTACGAAACAAATTCAAATGTTTCACCTTTTTAGCGATTTAAGCCAAATGTTTACAAACGTTACGAAACAAATCCAAACGTTTCACCTTTTTAGCGATTCAAGCCAAACGTTTAAAACATTACGAAACCAATCCAAATATTTAGAAACGTTACAAATCAAAACCAAACGATTCAACTTTTAAGCGATTTAAACCAAAAGTTTAAAACCATTACGAAACAAAGCCAAACGTTTTACATTTTTAGCGATTTAAGCCAAACTTTTACAAACGTTATGAAACAAGACCAAACGTTTTGCCTTTTTAGCGATTTAAGCCAAACGTTTACAAACGTTACGAAACAAAACCAAATATTTCACATTTTTAGCGATTTAAGCCAAACGTTTACAAACGTTACGAAATAAATCCAAATGTTTCATTTAGCGATTTAAGTCAAATGTTTACAAACGTTACGAAACAAATCCAAAACCAAAAAATTCACGTTTTAAGCAATTTAAGTCAAACGTTAGAAAACAAATCCAAACGTTTCACCTTTTTAGCGATTTAAGCCAAACGTTTAAAACATTACGAAACCAATCCAAACATTTAAAACGTTTCGAAACAAATTCAAACGACCACAAACGTTACGAAATAAAACCAAACGTTTCACCTTTTTAGCGAATTAAGCCAAACGTTTAAAACGTTACGAAACCAATCCAAACGTTTAAAACGTTACGAAACAAATCCAAACGTTTAACCCTTTTAGCGATTTAGTCCAAACGTTTAAAACGTTACGAAACCAATCCATACGTGTAAAACATTACGAAACAAATCTAAACATTTCAGTTAAATTTCTAAAAAGGGGAAATGTTTGGATTTTTTTGTAACGTTTGTAAACGTTTGGCCTAAATCGCTAAAAAGGTGAAATATTTGGATTTGTTCGTATCGTTTGTAAACGTTTGGCTTAAATCACTAAAAAGGTGAAACGTTTGGATTAATAAAAAGGGGAAACGTTTGGATTTGTTTCGTAACGTTTTTGGTTTCGTAACGTTTGTAAACGTTTTGCATAAATCGCTAAAAAGGAGAAATGTTTGGATTCGTTTCGTAAAGTTTTAAACATTTGGATTGCTTTCGTAACATTTTAAACTTTTGGCTTAAATCGCTAAAAAGGTGAAACATTTGGATTTGTTTCGTAACATTTGTAAACATTTGGCTTAAATCGCTAAAAAGGTGAAACATTTGGATTTGTTTCGTAGCGTTTTAAACGTTTGGATTGGTTTCATAACGTTTTAAACGTTTGGCTTAAATTGCTGAAAAGGTGAAACGTTTGTATTTATTTCGTAACGTTTGTAAATGTTTGGCTTAAATCACTAAAAAGGTGAAACATCTGTTTTTTTTTTGTAACGTTTTAAACGTTTGGCTTAAATCGCTAAAAAGGTGAAACGTTTGGATTTGTTTTGTAATATTTGTAAACGTTTGGCTTAAATTGCTAAAAAGGTGAAACCGCTAAAGCAGTGAAACGTTTGGTTTTGTTTGAAACGTTTGTAAACGTTTGGCTTAAATCGCTAAAAAGGAGAAGCGTTTGGATTTGTTATGTAATGTTTGTAAATATTTAGCTTAAATCACTAAAAAGGTGAAACTTCTAAAAAGGTGAATCGTTTGGATTCGTTTCGTAACGTTTGTCTACGTTTTGCTTAAATCGCCAAAAAGGTGAAAAGTTTGGATTTGTTTCATAACGTTTATAACGTTTGGATTGGTTTAGCAACGTTTTAAATGTTTGGCTTAAATCGCTAAAATGGTGAAACGTTTGGATTTGTTTCGTAATGTTTGTAAACGTTTGGATTGCTTTCCTAACGTTGTAAACGTTTGGCTTAAATCGCTAAAAAGGCGGAACTTTTGGATTTCTTTTGTAACGTTTTAAACGTTTGTATTAGTTTTGTAAACGTGTAGCTTAAATCGCTGAAAATGGGAAACGTTTGGTTGGGTTTCATAACATCTGTAAACGTTTCGCTTAAATCGCCTAAAAGGTGAAATATTTTGATATGTTTCGTAACGTTTTAAAAGTTTGGATTGGTTTTGTAACGTTTATAAACGTTTGGCTTTAATCGCTAAAAAGGTAAAACTTTTGTATTTGTTTCGTAACGTTTACAAACGGTAAGAAACAAAACCAAACGATTAAAACATTAAGAAACAAATCCAAATGTTTCACCTTTTTAGCGATTTAATCCAAATGTTTACAAACATTACGAAACAAAATCAAACGTTTCACCTTTTTAGCAATTTAAGTGAAATGTTTACAAACGTTACGAAACAAAACCAAATGTTTCACCTTTTTAGCGATTTATGCCAAACTTTTACAAATATTACGAAACAAATCCGAACGTATCACCTTTTTAGCAATTTATGCCAAATGTTTTCAAACGTTACGAAATAAAATCAAACGTTTCCCCTTTTTAATGATTTAAGCCAAATGTTTACAAACGTTACGAAACAAATCCAAATGTTTAAAACATTAGGAAACAAATACAAATGTGAAACGTTTGGATTGAATTCGTAACTGTAATATCCCTTATTTGTTTTTATTTAGTTTTTAATGGGTTTCGGTTATAATAATTGAATTCACGTGTAGATTTATGGTTTAGTTCTTGGTTTAATTATTTTTTTGGTTAGGTCCATTTTAATTGACCCAAGAGCATTGTTTGTTCTTCATGGCCCATGCAATTCCTTTTTCTTCGTGACCAATAGTTCCATGGATGCAGTGTTATTTTCCCTGCTTGATTTGTTATTTTCCTTTCCTTATTAAAAGCCTCTTTTAAACCCATTTTAGTTCCCTCATTCCATCAAACCCTAGCCGCAACATTACTCTTCAAATCTCTAAAAATTGTTATGCAAATCATCCTCAAAAGTCTAGTGAAATTGGGAAGAACTTCGTTTTATCTTTGTTTGGAGATCTGTTTCATCTCATCCGTAGTAGACTCGATCGTCTACAATCCCTAAGTTCCGGAAATCATAACGGTACGTAAATAATTCCTTTATAGCCATCGTCATTTGGCGGTTTTCTTAGCTAATTATTGCGATATTTTTTTATTTAAATCAGCAGTTTAGTATTTTGATATGTTCTTCTTTGTTGTAGCATCAAATTTGGATCCATCTCGTCCTAGTTTTAGTAGACACGCGCCTCTACGATTCTCGTCTTTGTTTTTGCCAAACGGTACGTAAATCAATCCGCTGCGGTCACCGCCGTTTTATCGTTTTTGTGCGTCATTGTTGGCTTTGTTTGGTGTTTAGGTTCTGCCGACGGGTTCTTTTATTGAGGTGATTCAATGATGCTAGATTGTTTGTTTAACCGATTGATTATGGTTTTTCCTTGAGTCTCTTGAATTATGTTTCAGTTCTTCCATTGTTCTTGTTTGCCATTGATGGTCACTGCTGAATGGTTGTGTTGTTAATGAAATTATGAATCTTGTTCAAATATGTGTTGGTTATGATTTTGGTTATTTATTGAAATGGGTATTGTGAATGTTTGGGTTGTACAAGAATTTGGTTTGTTACTATTAATTATAATTTCACGATTTGGTTTCTGTTTTTAGTAACTGGTTCGGGTACTGTTGGTTGGTTATAACGAGTGTGGGCTGATCTTAGTTTCTTATTTAGAATGTTACTATAAAGTGTTTGATCTTGTTCTTGCATGATAGGCACCATTCACTGTCAATTAGGATGCATGATTATGATTTTGGTTCACGTGGGTTTATGCATTTGATGTATTGTTGGCTTAAGGATGACATTTGGCAGTAAAGTCTTTCCTTAAATTGATTGGCCATTTGAAATATTTATTTTCTATTTGTTAGTTTTCTTATTAATTAAAGGACATTGATTTTATTATATTTTAATTTTAAAACCGAATCTTACATTATCGTTTTGATTTCTAAATTGCTATTTGTTAACATTATTTTAATTTTAAAAATAAAGTTGAATTTGATTTTAATTTTAGTCGTTTTAATTATTATAATCCGAAAATGATATTTATTTTATAAACAATAATTATAATTACTTGGATAATTATTATTTTATTTGAATTATTGATTTGGCGTGTCAATTTGGCTAAATTACAATTTAACTTTTAAAATATTTTATTAACTTATTTTAGTTAAGTATTTGATTGTAACTTGGGTTAGTTGAAGTTAAAGATATTGGCTTCCGTTTTAAATTTGGATTATTATTTTATCAAAGTTGTTGTTATAATTGGATATAAATATATTTATTTAATCAAAGTTATTTTTGGAAATTATAGACTGTGGTTTATATTTTTGTTAAAATATTTTGGGTCGGATTAGACTTGGGTCACATACATGTGAGGTAACTTGGTAGTTATCGGTACCTCGGCTAACCCACTATTTGAAAATTGATCTATTTTATTATTTAAATATTATGTAAGTAATATTTTTCTGAAACAGATTTTAATGTGGGAACTCAATAGACCTGACTTATCCTTGACTTATTATTTATTTGATTATTGTGTTTTCTCGATGTTGTTCGTATTTTGACTCGGGTCTTTATGTGATTTATTGTCTATCCTGCTTTGACTATACTTGTGCGTGACTTGGTATTGTGCTAGTCCTATTTGGTGTCTATTACTCTCTAGAGTTAGGGGTTGGTTTTAATATTTGTTTTACCCTGTTCTTAGGCTCGTCGACTATTTATGCTTCAGAGTCAAAACAGGTGTTGTCGCTTGCCAGGTTTTCACATAGATTAGTAAGATGTGAGTTTGTACTTACTATTTGACGCTTTATTAAGTAAATTGTTATTTTAATATCTATATATTGTATACGTACAATTGCAAAATATTTTTTCATTATACCTCTTAGTTGGAACATGCTACCTAATGGGCTTTATTAAGACTGCGTGCGCACTGGTAATGATCTAGGTAAGGTATATGGTAAAATGTGTTAACTCGATGTGAGGATAGCTCTCGGGACAAGGTAGAGTAACTCGGTGTAGCTCAGCTCTCGGGACACTGGATATGGATTAAGTGGGATCGTTGGTAACTCGGTGTAGCTCAGCTCTCGGGACCAGGCCTACTGGATTAAGGATATATTTAGTATTGTGGATTAGGGTTTAACTATTATACGTAATGTTTATATTAAATGTTTTAAAAGGGGGTTTAAAGGTTTTCCACTTGATAGATGTTAATAGTGGTATGAACTTATCTCAGTATATCTGACCCTGTTGTTTTTCCAATTTTTCCAGGGTTATGATTTGAGAGAGTCAGCTTATCTCCGTTTCTTTACTTTCCTCGGAGGTCCCATTTAATTTAATAAAGCTGTTAAACTTTTTTATTCTCAGACCGCAGTAGTAACTAGTTATATTTGTTTTGGCATGTTATACTGTTTATTCTGGTTTATATATATGTCATCTTGTAGACTCGTAGTTGTACGAGCATTTGTTTTATTATGTTGAATATTATGAACTTCTAGAACTAGGTTGAAGCCTCGTGTAATACCCCGTACTTTTAAAGTACTAAGTAAGGTGCCAAGAGGCATAAATGCGAGAATTTAATCAACGACATCGGAATTAAATTCGAGAAAGAAGAATTAGGCTGAAGCGGTCTAAAAAAAATTATTGCAAGATCATAATTTAATTACTATGCCATAAATTTGTTTTTAGCAGAACTTAATTATCCGAATAAGAAAAATAAATAATTAATTTGATGCGAGTAAATAAATAATGCGGAGTCCATTATTTATTGATAAATAAATTATCGTCACGCTTTCGTATATTTACGAAACCATTTTATAAATTAGACGTGACGATTAATTAAGGATTTGAGCTAAGGTGTAATTTAACCATTTTGAGCTAAATGGTATTTTAACCATAAAATGACATATTCAACTTATGAGCTAAGGATTTGGTTTGACAAGAATAAGAGAAAGGAAAGAAATAGAAGTTCAGCAAACCAAAAAGAAACCATCGCCATCTTCATCGTTCTTTTGCGCGCGAAAGACGACGGCGTCCATAACTCCGCGATCCGACCTCCGTTTTCAGTAATTTTAATTCCTATGCATATCTAACTCAATAAGGAATAAGGTAACCTCTTAGTTTATGATTTTGATTATGGTTTTGATGGTGTTTTGCTAAGTTCAAGTTGATATATTGTTGCTGCCATCTTTTTGATTATGTCTTAAGTTGAGTTTTAAGCTATGTTTTGAGTTATTTTTGGGTAATTACTGAAGCTAAGGGTTTGGATAAGAAAGGGGTTCAAGGTGTAATGGATTATTTTGAATTTGAATAAGATTTAAGGTTGTTTTGGTTGGGTTTAAGTGTATGTATTTTGTTTTGTATGTTGCTGTAAATTTCGGCAGTTTTGCGTGATGTTAAGTGAGGTTTGCGGGAAGTTATGGCTAGAGGTTTTAGGGGATTTGTTAAAGGTAATATCTAGCGTGTCGGGGGGAGCGTTGGGATACCGGAACGGCATCCATTTGCTGCTGTAAACAGCAGCAAAAACGTTGCTGCAAATTGCAGCAATATAGTTGCCAAACTGCTGCAACTCGCAGCAGTTATGGCAGCGATATGGGGACTGTTTGGACAGTCCCCGACCCGTATAGGAGGTCGACTCTTGAACGTACATCAAGCATAGGTAATGACGTATTTGTTTCGGGTATTAGAATCATTTTGATGAGGTTTAAAACTGATTTGATATAGTGCAGAAAATGAAAGTTAAAAACAGTTTATGGTGCTATGTCTAGACTAAGATACGAAGGCCTTTGAGCGATATCTTTTGAGAAAGCTTGATTAGTATATCGTAAGGGATATACGGAGAATGATACGTGATAGTCGGATTAGAAATTAGATGATTGAATAGGGCTGTGGTGTTTGAAAGAGGTGAGGTGTTGAAAATATAAAAATCTGGAAATTTGTGAATCAAGTCGCGAAGGCTACTTCGCCTATAAAAACGGACCTCAATTCGTAATAATATTAACCCAGAAATGATTAGAATAAATAAATGATGTTGCATATATGAGATTTAAGAAAATAAACGTGGTGTTGTTAAGTCGGATTAAATGTTATCGAGGCTGAAAGTTAAGTCAAAACAGAAAATATAAGTTAGAAAAATAAAAGGGGGCAACTTTGGAATTAAATTGTGAACAAATGGTAAGTCGGAATTAGTTGAAATCTTCACGGATATCGTAGATGGAAGTGTGAAGTTTATGAATATTAAAATTGTTTTAGAAAATATCTGCTGTAGTTACCCTGTTCCGCTGTCTGAAACAACAGCGTTAGAAGGCTGTTTTTAACAGCTTTAATTTCCAAATTTGAGGTACCAACTTCAGGACTTATTTCCGATACCTTCGGGTACTAGTTTAAGTCCGAGGTATAAATGAAAGTTTTAGAAGGCATTCCGAACTTTAGGAATGCCAATTTTATTTTGAGTTTGGGCCACTGTAAGTAAAAGTTTTAATAGCTCAAAATTGTTCAAAAAACATGAAATAAATAGGACATTTTTATAAGCTAACTTTGAGCAATATTTTGGAGACCTTAAAGATGTCGAATGAAGTTCGAGTCTAAAAATGAAATAAAGAGGACATTTTTATACGTTATTATGGACTACAGGAATGTAAAATATTTTTGGTAAACGGGCGATTTTAGATGAGCGGTTTTGATAGCCGCAGTGGGCTAGAAAAGCAATTTTTGAACAAGTTAAAGTTAACTTAAAATGTTAAGTTATTTGAAGTAAATTGTTTTGGTTAATCAAATATGATTTTAATTAATACCAAATTTCATTAAAATAGAAATTATTATTAGAAATTCTATCAATAGAACTCTATATTAGATAGGACGAAATATCGAGTTACGGACTTGGCAAGCCAAGTAAGTTCGACGAGGATCGACATTTTATTTATTATTATTATTTTGAATTATTAGCGATCCAGGTGAGTTGCACTTTATTTTCGCGTATTATTTGTAAAAGCTAATTTCATATATGATAAGTATTTCTGTCAAATACATCGCATTTATATGATTTGTTTGTATGATATTTTGTTATGTTTGATTGCTGTGATATATCAACCTTGTGGTGATGTTTATGGTATGTATGAGACATGAGATTGGTTTGTGTGAGTTGAATCGGATACATCGGTTAGCTTTGCTATCGATGTCAGGCATATATGATACATCGGTTGGCTTCGTTATCGATGTCAGGTATATAAGATACATCAGTTGGCTTTGCTATCGATGTTAGGCATATAGTATACATCGGTTGGCTTCACTATCGATGTCAGGCGGATGAGGTTAAGTATGATAGTTATGAAATGAAAAATCATGAATTATATTTTGAGTATGCGATGTTATAATTTTAATAATACCGTTAATAATTTGCAAACTCACTCAGTATTTCCCAATGACCCCCTCACTCTGATGTTTTTCAGGTAGACAGTGTCGGATCAGACAAACCATCTTCGTTGTGCTAGAAGTCGATTGACTTGCACAGAGTATGAGTTCCTAGAGCTGTAGTAGTCAGTAGGTGCTAGTACAAAATTTGTGATTTGATTTCAAAGAATCATTTTGAATGTAAACTCTAATAAAATAGTTTACTATCTATAATTGTATTATCTAAAAGAGGTTTTTTAAAAATGTTTTATATATGATATTATGTTTTTATTTGCGAAAAATTTATAGTAGTTTTAGGCTTGCTACAGGTTTCGGAGCTACCACTCCCATTCCCTAGCGCCGGTCACAGCTCAATAATTTGGGTCGTGACATCTCGGTTGCCCCCTATCATTGTTTTTTTGCAGGTTTATCTAATTTTTGTTTATCTGCAAGGCTAGCTACGGATTTTGGTACAACCATACCCATGCCCTAGCGCCGGTCGCGATCCATGAAATTGGGTCGTGACAAACTTGGTAACAGAGCTTTGGTTTCAAACCAATTCCATTTGCATGCTATGTGTTTACTCTGTTGAGTCGTTAATGAGTCATATGTACTACTGCGGAATTAGGATTAATGTCTTGTCTTTTGAACGTCATCTTTTAATTTTAAACTTTCCGCCTACAACGATAGGAATATGTCGAGTTAGTCATTTATATGTCTTGATTTGATGCTAATATTTTTGTTGTTGATGCCGTTTCACTTGGGTGATTTCAATTGCTTTTGATTTCTCGGAAAATTTTATATTTAGTAATTTTCTTTAAATCATGCTTGGTTATGATGTTATTTGCTTTATCTTGATTATGTTGCGTTTCACATGGGTAATAAAATTTGGCTGTTATACCTTTAATGATTTTTGTTGCCGTTGAGTTTTTGGTGAGTACTTTGGTTTCGGCCGAGAGCCTTGATTTTAAAAATAATATTTTGTCAGGCTTTAGCATCATTTCGGGTTTAAATGATTTTTGACTGAAAAATCTTTTCACGTTCTGTGGATTACGTTGCTGGCCACGTGTTGGTTTTAAATTACGCTAAGGAAATTATTTTCGGCCTAACTAGTGTGTTTTGACGAAAAAGTCAAATGGGTAGTCTGGACACGACACCCTAAAAATATTATTTTCAGTATCTTGCCAGAAAAATGAAATTCTTATTTTTTAAAATTTAATATTTGACTGATGATTGCAAAAGGGTAGTTGTTTTAAAATAAAATGAATTTCTCGTATTTAAAGTTTAAATCTTACGTATAACTTGGTGTTTCTAAAATGATTGTTTTGAAACTAATATTAATTTTTTTTAAATATGATACCGTTTTGACGAATTAAGATAATTTTTATAATTTTGTCATGTTGTGGTTTGTCAATACTTGGTGTTATTGGTCTTGTACTTGATTTGCTAGTTTTGACTAAAGCTTGTGTTTCTGAAAAGGTTGTTAAAGAATAATTAATTGTTTCCTCACTTGGGTTATGAGTTTGATTTTTGTTATTTGAATGACGTCAAGCTTCCTATTTTAAAAATATTGGAATTTGTTTCAAAATGTGTTTTTCCGGATCTAAAAATGTGTAGTATACATTTTATAAATGGTTATTGCGGGTCTGACTTAAGTCACCCAAATTGGAGTTGAGCTTGGAAGTTTTAATTACTCAGGTAACTCGATGATTTTAAATTGAGGCGTTTGAGAATAAAATTCTTAACCATTGTTTTGTAAAGAGGTTTTCCGGAAAATGATTTTTAAAACTGTGGGACTCGACATGAACTTGAAATCTATTTTGAAAATTTTATCTTTCGAAATTGGTTTTAATGCGTACTTTTCATTAGTATCTTAATTCGTTTTATTCTGATTTGAAGTTTTGAGCATGTTATTACATATTTTAATTATTGTTGGACTATTTGAGTTATTACCATGTCGGTAGGAATACGTTGATCGGATAAGTTGTTGCATGCTCAACTCTTTGTAATAATATTTTTTATCTACCATGATGATTGTTTATTTTATTGCAAGATGTTTCAGTGGTTTTCACTTGTGTGAAAAATTCATGACATGTATTACTGTGTTATTATTTTTGTCTCTTATGTTTGATTAAGTTATGACATATCAGTGTTTGTCCTCGTTGGCCTCATTTTGTGGAGTATCACGTGAGGGTAATCCTCGCTAGTCATTTGCTTAACTTTGACGTTGGTGTCAATGTGCGATTCAAACCTTTGTTTAGACCCTGCGATTATTTTTAGATGTCGTAATTGGTTTAGCCGAATCTATAGTTTGAACTCTGGAAAATCGAGGTGATTGATTTTCGTATCAAGGAATTTGTGGAGCGATTCATAAGAGAAATTAGTGGATTGGAATTACGAATCTATCCTTGTCAGAGGAAGGTAATTTGAGTTATATTACTCAGCACTGATGGAATATTTCTACTCGTAGATGTTTGCCTCGTGCGTTAAGTTTCGAGCGTTAGGCATTTCAAGATCGGGTTCGTTGTGGAAATTAGAGTATCGAAATTTTCGGCTTTGGCATTCTAGAAATAGATTTGGAATCTGTGAATCGAGATTGATCAGTGTAGTAATACACTAGTGTTTGCATTAGGTAGATCGGTGAAATACCGAAAGTTGTGATGGGGCTGGGAAGGCGGTCGTATTGCTTTGTTGTATTTGGAAAATCTTCAAATTGATTTGAGGTGGAATTCATTGTTAGGTAAATTTTAGTTTCGTTTTTGAATTGGGTTATTTCGTTAATGACGATTCAAATTGGTGGACTAGGATAATGGAGATGGGCAAATATGTCAAGATGGACGAATGCACGTCTCACAGAGTGTAATGTCTAGTTAATGTTTCGAAGGAAAATTGATTTCATATATTAACTTGTTAAAGTAATTGAAATGTTTTTATCACGTAATTGTACCTAGACATGTCATGAGCATGCATTTGAAATGCCACTAATAGAAAACTGCATTGAGCATTGAGTATGATTACTAATTAAAAGAAAAATAAATACTTGATACATGCATTTAGTACATTCATCACGACATTAAATGATTAGGGTTGAATGCAACTCTTTGGGGATGAGAGTTTTCATCACCCTGACACACAATTATGTAAAATAAATTTTATCAGTGAAACTTATCAAGAAAAATGTTTTGTTATAAACTCGCAAGTTATATTGTGAAAATGGTGTTTAAAAGTCGATAAATTTCAAACAGTTTGAAATTTTGGTTGGAAACTAGACAAATACTCTATTATGACGGTGGTGATTTAAGAAAAATTGCATTATAAAGATTTGTTTTATATTGTTGGAGTATCTGTATTTGATAAAGGAGATCTATGGTTATAAGGTTGTACTCGAGGTTTAATTGGGGTAAGTGCGGAAAACTATTGAGTTCGGATTAAAGAATTGTGTTAGCTTAGAGTATATAATTTGAGGATTTGTAATTTAAGAAAATTGGTTATGCTCTGCGTGGTTATTTACACTGAAAGACTTAAAAAGAAATTTTGTTTTTACAGATTCGAATTCTGTTTAAAAGGTTTTGTAACGATATGGAAATTATTTCGTAAATGAAGGGATTCTATTTGCAAAAAAAAAAATTATCTTTTGAGAACGTGATGAAACTTTGTCAGTTTTGATTTAAAGGCAGATTTTAAGATTTTTCTAAATGAACAATTATATAAAATTGTGAATTATTATTTTGAAAGTAAGGTTCAGTTATGATTTCAAATTGAGAGTGTTTTATTATGTTGATGCGTTTATAAAACTAGAGGATTTTTCAACGGGTTAATTATTTTCGGTTAAAAAATGAAATTAAAGTTGAGGTGCTAGTAATTTCAAATTAAAGGCGGACGGTGTTATAATATATTTTTTGGTACGAAAAGTTTTTTTCCATAAAATATTTTTTTCAGCATAACCAATGAAACGATTAAGAGCAGTTTCGATTTTAATGATCTTCTGGGGGATACGAGGTTATAGTTGCATGATGGAAATTTTTTTGAATTGTTCCTACACTTGATATGTTGATTTGGTAGTCTTTGAGGCTTGATCTTGTAATTTTTAGAAATTTTCCTCGTAAAGTGTGTTGGTGATTCTCAGTTTGAAAGTTTTTATTCATTCACACGTGTCGTGTTTTGAGAAGTCGTTGACGTACCAAATTGTTGAATTCAGAATTTTTCGCATATGAGTGTGGTGACCATTCCAGTTTTCAATTCAGTTTTAAATTTAATTTTCGTTTTGACTTTCTCCGAACTACATTGCAGTAGGATTATCTTTTGGTAAAATTTTCCTTTCTTTCGGAATTCTCTAATACGAGGTTTATCGGTAGTGTTAAGCGGGAGTTAGTTTTACCAAGAGTGATTATTGTTGGAGTGGGTTAGCAGTGCTTTAAAAGTTGTCGTTTGCGAGAGATCGATTATGATCGCGGAGGTGTTAGTATAAGTTGATTTAATAGGTTTTTTTTAATTATTTTGGGTTGTCACTGGGTCGATGAGCAATTTTGAAAATCGGAAATTGTTATGCGTAATTGTCTTCTTTCCGTTCTACTTGGGATTCGTTAATTCTTAAATTATGTGTTAATAGTGGTTTTTGGTGCGTGATGTTTCTATTTTTATTTTATTTTGCTTTTGGGGTAAATTCGAGGACGAATTTTTTTAAGTTGAAGAGAATAATAGAATATCCCATATTTTTTTTATTTTTTTTAAATGGGTTTCGGTTATAATAAATGAATTCGTGTGTAGATTTATAGTTCACTTATTGGTTTAATTAAATTTTTGGTTAGGTCCATTTTAATTGACCGAAGAGCATTATTTGTTCTTTTTTGCATGGGCCATGAAGGTCCATGCAATCCCCTTTTCTTTGTGACCAATAGTTCTATGGATGTAGTGTTGTTTTCCCTGCTTGATTTGTTATTTTCCTTTCCTTATTTAAAGCCTCTTTAAACCTTAATTTATTTTCCTCATTCCATCATACCCTGGCCGCCACATTACTCTTCCAATCTCTGAAAATTATTGTGCAAATCATCCTCAAAATTCTGGTGAAATTGGGAAGAACAATCATTAATATTTTTTTCAGATTCGCTTAAATCGACACTTCTTTTCGCTGAGTCGTTCTCATTTGTTTTATCTTTGTTTGGAGATCCGTTTCATCTCAGCCGTAGAAGACTCGATCTTCTACGATACCTAAGCTCCGGAATTCAAAACGGTACGTAAATAGTTCCTTTATAGCCACCGTTATTTCGCAGTTTTCTTAGCTAATTCTTGCAGCAATTTGTTATTTAAATCAGCAGTTTAGTATTTTGATTCGTTCTCCTTTGTAGCATCAAATTTGGATCCCTCTCGTCCTAGTTGTAGTAGACACACGCCTTTACGATTCTTGTCTTTTTTTTCCGCCAAACAATACGTAAATCAATCTGCTATGGTCGCCGCCGTTTCATCGGTTTTGTGCGTCATTGTTGGCTCTGTTTTGTGTTGAGCTTCTGCCGATGGGTTCTTTTATTGAGTTGATTCAATGATGCTAGATTGTTTGTTTAATCGATTGATTATGGTTTTTCCTTGAGTCTCTTGAATTAGTTTCAATTCTTCCATTGTTCTTGGTTGTCATTGATGGTCACTGCTGAATGGTTTTGTTGTTAATGAAATTATGAATCTTGTTCAAATATGGGTCGGTTATGATTTTGGTTATTTATTGAAATGAGTATTGTGAATGTTTGGATTGTTCAAGAATTTGGTTTGTTACTCTTAATTATAATTTCACTATTTGGTTTTTGTTTTTAGTAACTGGTTTGGGTTCTATTGGTTGGTTATAACGAGAGTGGGATCATCTTAGTTTCTTATTTAGAATATTATTTTAAAGTGTTTGATCTTGTTCTTGCATGATATGCATCATTCACTCTTAATTAGGATGCATGGTTATGATTTTAGTTCACGTGGGATTATGCATTTGATATTGTTATTGTTGGCTTAAGGATGACATTTGGCAGTATGGCCTTTCCTTAAATGTAACGGCCATTTTAAATATTTATTTTCAATCTGTAACTCGGCTAACCCACTATTTTGAAATTGATCTATTTTATTATTTAAATATTATTTAAATAATATTTTTCTGAAACAGATTTTAAAGCGGGAACTCAATAGACCTTACGTATCCTTGACTTATTATTTATTTGAGTATTGTGTTTACTCAATGTTGTTTGTGTTTTGACTCGGGTCTTTATATGATTAATTATCTATCCTGCTTTGGCTATACTTGTGCGTGAATTAGTATTGTGCTAGTCCTATGTGGTGTCTAGTACTCTCGAGAGTTAGGGGTTGGTTTTAATATTGGTTTTACCTTGTTCTTAGACTCGTCGACTATTTGTGCTTCGAGTCAAATCAGGTGTTGTCGCTTGCCAGGTTTTCACGTGGATTAACAAGCTGTGAGTTTGTACTTACTATTTACCGCTTTATTAAGTAAATTGTTATTTTAATATCTATATATTGTATACGTACAATTGCGAACTGTTTTTCCATTATGGCTCTTAGTTGGAACATGCTACCTAATGGGCTTCATTAGGACTGCGTGCGCACCGGTAATGATCTGGGTAAGGTATATGGTAAAATGTAGTAACTCGGTGTGAGCATAGCTCTCGGGACCAGATAGAGTAACTCGGTGTAGCTCAGCTCTCGTGACTCTGGATATGGATTAAGTGGGGTCGGTGGTAACTCGATGTAGCTTAGCTCTCGGGCCCAGGCCTATTGGATTAAGGATATATTTAGTATTGTGGATTAGGGTTCAACTATTATACGTAATGTTTGTATTGAATGTTTTAAAAGGGGTTTTAAAGGTTTTCCACTTGATAAATGTAAATAGTGGTATGAACTCATCTCAGTATATCTGACCCCGTTGTTTTTCCAATTTTTCCAGGGTTATGATTTGAGAGAGTCAGCTGATCTCCGTTTCTTTACTTTCCTCGGAGGTCCTATTTATTTTAATAAAGCTGTTAAACTGTTTTATTCTTAGACCGCAGTAGTAACTAGAAGTTCTTATTTTATTCTAGTTGTTTCTCGGATTGGTCTAACTGGATATATTTGCTTTGGCATGTTATACTGATATATATGTCATATTGGAGACTCGTAGTTGTACGAGCATTTATTATATTATGTTGAATATTATGAACTGCTAGAACTAGGCTGAAGTCTCGGTTGCCCCCGAGCATTGGTTTTCTTGCAGGTTTATCTAATTATTGTTTATCCGCAAGCCTAGCTACGGGTTTTGGTACAACCGTTTGGCTTAAATCGCTAAAAAGGTAAAATGTTTGGATTGATTTCGTAATGTTTGTAAACTTACGGCTTAATTCGCTAAAAAGGTGAAACATTTAATTTTGTTCTGTAACGTATGTAAACATTTTAGATTTGTTTCGTAACGTTTTACACGTTTTGCTTAAATCGCTAAAAAAGTGAAACGTTAGGATTTGTTTCATAACGTTTTAAATGTTTGGCATAAATTGATAAAAAAAAGGGAAACGTTTGGATTTGCTTCTTAACGTTTGAAAACTTTTAGCTTAAATCGCTAAAAAGGTGAAACGTTTGGATTTGTTTCATAGCGTCTATATCTCCCAATTGCACTGTCGGATCGGGCCGCCGTTTGGATATGTTGTTCCTGAGAGGATTTACTAAAATCTGGTCGGTCGGACCGTGTTTTTGTTGAATTCGCAGGCGCGAACTATAGTTAATAGTCGCTAACTAATGCTTTTGAAGTTCGCGGGTCCGAACTATACTTAGCGGGCGTGAACTTGCACTGTTCAGTTCGTTGGTTTTCTATTTAAAGACCCCTTATTCAACCTAAACTCTTTTTCTTCGACTTTTAAAACCCTAAAACGGCTGGAGTCATATTCTAACTCATTCCTATCAACTTTCCACTCAATTTTAATCCTTATTAAGTGTTTATATCATTCCTTTGGGGTTTTATCTCCAGTTCTTCAATTCTACTTATTCTAAACCCTCTAGACTTCGTTGTATATTGTTGTAGGCTGAGTTGGGTTATATTATTTCTGGGTTTTCTTCTTTTGATCACTCAAGAGGTATGTATAACCTTTTACATTAGTTTTATGATAGTTCTATGTGTTGTATTGTTAGATTGTTGTGTTACATCTATTTGTAGGGTGGTGTGATTTATTTTTTGTTTTACTTTTAATGTTAAATCTTGAAATATGGATTTGGTATTGTAATTGGCTTATGAATGTAAATTATACTTTGGGTGGATTGTATTGGTCGTTTTAATGGAAAGGTTTATCAAATGCCTATGTTCTTTGGTTCTAAATTTTATTTTTGGACATTAATATAAATCTGGAAATCTTAATGAAATTGGTAATATGTTGCTAGTTAGACAATGATACATTGGGTGGCTTGAGATCTTTGGCTAGTTATGAATGCTAAGCAAAATTGTGGTTTTCTTCAAGTAATTCGCCGTTTTAAGAATGTATATGCATTGCTGGAAATACTTCCAAAAGATTTTTTTTAAAGAGTTTATATGAGTACTTTGGGTGTTCTTTCGATTAGATGTTTAATTGATGTTTTTGGCTAAGGTTATGTTGCATACTTAGGGTTGTTTTTAATCAAAATCTTAAGGGCTAGAATTATGTTTGATAAAACTATTGTGGACACATACAAGATGTTAGTTTACCTTGAGTTGCTCGAATAATCAATGGTTGACATGGTATATAAGTGTGGTGGATTTGTTCCAAAGGCTTTATGGCTATCTAAGTTGTATTTCAGATTTCAGTTAAGTTTGTAAAAGGCATTTAAATCATATTGATTTCATTTAAGGTGGCTTATTGAGAAGTGTATACTTTGGGTGTTACTTGCCAAGTATTGGCAAGCTATATGGTTTTTGCTTCATATTGTGGTGGTATTGTTAAGCTACGGATTGAGTTCTTATTTCAAATGACTTTGGTTTATTTAAAGGACTTTGGTTTATACATTGGTATACATTTGGGTCGGGTTAGACTTGTGTCGCTCGACATGTTGTGTTGAGCTATACTGCAGTTAAGGCTAACACACTACTTTGGGGAACTCTTTGGTTTAAAAGAACTATTTAAGTTATGAAAAGGACGTTGGTTTTGTTTTAAGGATAAGAACTCATCTAAGCTAACTTGCCTAAATTGTTTATAGTGAATGGTATGAATTCTTTGGTTTGTTTGGTATATGGATGTTTACCTTACTTGGATTGTACTTTGGTTGTGTTCAAGATGCTAGTCCTATGCGGTGTCTAGTATTCTTAAAGTTAGGGGTTGATCGGATTTTAACTTATACATTGTTTTGGACCCACCGACTGCTCGTGCTTCGGAGTACACGCAGGGTTAGCTGTTTTCCATGATTCACTATGATAAGCAAGCAATGGGTTTGTAGTGTTATTTACCGCTTTATTAAGTACCGCAATTATTTTAGTATATAAACTATTTTCGAACTGTTTTAAACCATTATGGATATGGATTGGAACGAGCTACTCGATAGGCTTGTATCAAGACTGTGTGCACCAGTAATTACTCTGGGATCGACAGACTAATGTCTTGCCTATGCTGGTATATGACAAAGATTTGTTCCCGTCCACTCTAGGTTCGGTATGATACGTCATACTTACGCTGTGATCATTTCAATACTGTTATTTCCATAATCTTAAGTATATTAGTATAAAAGGATTTGGTTTAAGGGTTTTAAACTTAATAAATGTAAATAGCATTATGACCTCATCTCAGTATATCTGACCCCGTTGTTTTCCCAATTTTTCAAGGCTTATGATTTGAGAGCGTTGGTCATCTCCGTTTCTTTACTTTCCTCGGAGGTTTTTATGTCAATAAAGCTAGTCAACCGGTTTACTTCTTAGACCGTAGTAGAACTAGTTTAGTGTTTGATAGCTATAATTTGGATTGTCGTATTGGTAGGATTGTATTGTTATTATAACTTTGGCACGTTCTATATGGATTATATATATGAGGCATGTTTTGTAGTTTCAGACTATTATCAAGTAATCATATTAGAACTGTTATATAAACTGCTAGACTTAGGCTGGAGTCTCGGTTGCCCCCGAGCAGTGGTTTTTCTGCAGGTTTATGTGTTTGTTAATTATCCGCAAGGCTTTCTACGGGTTTAGGTACGACAGTACCCATACCCTAGCACCGGTCGCGATCCATGAAATTGGGTCATGATAAAGTTGGTATCAAAGCTTTACTTTCAAACCAAGGCCATTTTTGTATGTTATGTGTTTACTGCTTTAAGGCATGTTAAATGTGATTGAGTCATAGGATCTACTGCGGAATTAGGATTCAAGTCTTATCTTTTGAAACGTCATCCTTTGTTTTCAAAACTTTCTTCCTTCATCTATAGGAATGTTGAGTGTCGGTCTTATGTGTTACTGATGCTTTACTTTGGAATGTTTATTGCTTATACATTGGTGATTTGTTGGTAGTTGTGCCATATATGAAATATACTTTGGGTGATGTTTTGGTTGGTTGTTGTGTCTTATATGGTGTTTACTTCAGGTGATGCTTGGTTGGCTGTTGTACCTTATATGATGTTTACCTTGGGTGATTAGTTGTTCGCTTTTACGCCTTAGATGATTTTGATTATAATTGGTTTTGTTTTACCTTGTTGGTGAGTACAGTTTGTTTTGGCTATGTTTGTTGGTTGCTAAATAGGTTGGCACGTACTATGATACGTTAGGTGTTGGCCTCGTAAGGTTTTAAAGGATTTTGGTGTTAAATCATTAAGCATGTTTTATGGATTTATGTTGTTTGACCGCACATTGGTTTTATAGTTTAATTAAGGAAATTGTTTTGATTTGGTTTGTGTTTCGACACGAGAGCCGGATGAGCGGTCTGGTCACAGTACTTTAGAATGTGATTTTTAGTTATGTTGCAAGTAAACAGATTTCTCGTATTTCAAAATTTTACATTTGGCTTGGTGTTGACAAATGATTAATTTCAAAGTAATTTTATTTAAATGATGGAATACGGCTTTGATAATTTATTATGACTTTTATGATCTTACCATATTTTTGTTTATGGACATTGGAGGTATCTTTGGTCATATGTTTGGTATATTATGTTTGGATGACTTAGGTGTTTATGGAATGGCTGTTTGAGATTAAAGGTTTTCTCACTTGGGTTTTTGGATTGTTGTTTGATGCTTGGATTACACTGAGCTCCTATTTTGAAAATATTGAGATTTTATTTAAATAATTTTTTCGAATTTACAAATGTTTTGAATATGTTTTCTAAACGGTTGTTTTGGGTTCGACTTGGGTCACCCAAATTTAGGAGTTGAGCTTTGTATTTGCAATGACTTGGCTAACTCGTTGGCTTATGATTGAGTTTTCTTGGGAATTCTTTTAAAGAGATTGATTTATAAGAAGAGATTTTCCGGATAATGATTTTGTTTTAACCGTGGGGCTCAACTGAAATTTGAAAGTTCTGTGTTTGACTTTAAATTTCTAAATGAATTTTGAAGCGGACTCTTAAAAATCACGAACATTACACGTTTTCTCATTTTAATCACGCAGTTTAAATTTTCTCATTTTCATGCATGAACTACCCATTTTTTCCAAATTTATACACGGTGGTGAGGTGACACTCATTCATTGGTGTAAAATGACCTCCACCTCAGCGAATTACACCAATGGAGCCGTGACACCTCAGCATCGTGCATGAATTTGAGAAAAAAACAGTAGTTCGTGCATGAAAATGAGAAAATTTAAACTACGTGATTAAAATGAACAAACGTGTAAAGTTGGTGAATTTTTATGACATTAATCCTATATTAAATGTTGATTTTATTACAATGATTCTGAGTATGTTGTGGCATGTTTTGTTTTGAGATTTGAGATATCATTAGGTTATATGGATTTTGTGTGCCATGTCGGTCGATATATAATGATCAAATTGGATGTTTCATGCTCGTTTCTTTTGATAGCATGTTAGTTGCCTACCATGTTTATGATTTGTTAAATGGCAAGATGTTTGGGTTAAATGTGGGTTAAGGCAATGCTGGGGTGATTTATGGTTAGATGGAAATCATAACTTGTTGGTGTTATTCCGTGTTAGTATGCCCCGTAAATTGGTTAAGTTTTGCTATTTTAGTTGTTTATTATTGTTTGTCTAGTTGTGCGAATATAACATATGGTCATTACTAGTAGGTTTTTCTTTGGCTTAACTTGGATGATTGGTATTGATATTTAAGACGAACCTTTGATTAGCCCTTGTCTTTTATTTTATTGTTCTGTTTTGTGGGTCGAGATCTTTGGGTTTCGATATGGAAGATGAGGAAAGTATTTCTTTGAAACGGTTGATGGTTCCTGCTTATCCTAGATAAAGATATTGGAAACTGAGTTTCGTAGATAATTATGGTATGTGTCGTTTTTATTTAAGTATAATTTCAGTTTAGTTGATGTAAATTTGGATATTATTTTCGCATAAGGGAATTTAGTGGTGTAGTCATTTTGATATGTTATATGATTTGGTAGATTGCAAGTAAGGAGTTTGAGAAATGTTTTTGAGGGTATCGAGTGCACATCTCACAGAGTGTAACGTCTAGCAAATATTTTATTGAGAAATTGATGTAAAATGAAAATTTGTGAAAGTATTTGAAATGTTTTATCAAGTAATTGTGCCCAGACATATCATGAACATGCATTTTTGTATGTCACAAATAGGGAATTGCATTGAGCATTGAGTATGTTCACTAAAAAAAGAAAGAAGAAATAAATAAGTAATTGGTACATGCATTATAGTACATGCATCACGTGTATAGAAATGATTAGAGTTGGATGCAACTCTTGGGGATGAGAGATGTCATCACTCTGCCGCACAATTACATAAAATGGATTTTATCAATAAAGTGTTTTGAGGAAAATGTTTTAAAACGAACTCGCGAGTCACTTTGGGATAAATGTATTTCAAATGATTTTGAAACTATTACCGAAAGGTAGCTAGACAAATACTCTATGATGATGGTGGTGAATTGAGGACGATTACGTTATGAGAGACTGGTCTGTAGTATCATAATTTTGTGTTTCGTAGAAATTAGTATTGGATATAAGGTTTCACTCGAATTATTGTTGTAATAACTATGATAGGATTTTGAGGTCGGATTGGAAGGATTACGTGTTAGCTTCCGATTTATGATTTGAGGGTTGTTGGATTAAGGGATTTGGTTGTGCTCCATGTGTGTGTATACACTGTGATTTTAAAAGAAGTTTGGTTTTCATATATTCATTTTTATGTAAATGTTTTGGTTACTCCTATAAAATATTGTGTGAACAAATATATTTTCTTTACAAATATTTTCCATTTTGTTAAAAGAATAAAATTTTATCAAGTTTGAATTAAAAAGGAACAATAATTTTATTTGTTAAACGATTCTTATAGATTTGTAACTTATTTAAAAGTAAGGTGTAACTGCGAATTTAAAATACGAATGTTTTTGAAAATTTTAATGTGTTTCCAAAAGTAAAAGCATTTTGGTTTTTGTATATAAAGAGAGGTATAAGATGTTAACGCCTTTAAAGAAAAGTGGAAAATACTAATATAAATTATTTTTTGTTTCGGAAAAATTTGTTTTCTTATAAGTTTCACTTGAGTATAACCGATGACCCGGTTAATAGTGAATTTGATCAAAAAGGTGAAACGTTTGGATTTGTTTCATAACTTTTTAAACGTTTGACTTAAATCGCTAAAAAGGTGAAACGTTTAGTATTGTTTCGTAACATTTGTAAATGTTTGACATAAATCGCTAAAAAGATGAAACATTCGGTTTTGTTTCGTAAATTCTGTAAACGTTTGGCTTAAATCGCTAAAAAGGTGAAACGCTTAGATTTATTTCGTAATGTTTATAAATGTATGGCTTAAATTGCTAAAAAGGTGAAACGTGTGATTTGTTTTGTAACTTTTGTAAATGCTTGGCTTAAATTGCTTGAAACGTTTGGATTTATATCGTAACGTTTGTAAACGTTTGGCTTAAATAGCTAAAAAGGTGAAACGTTTGGATTTGTTTCGTAATGTTTTGTTTAAATCGCTAAAAAGGGAAAACGTTTGGATTTGTTTCGTAACGTTTGTAAATGTTTAGCTTAAATCGCTAAAAAGGTGAAATGTTTGGTTTTATTTCCTAACGTTTGTAAACGTTCGGCTTAAATTGCTAAAAAGGAGAAACGTTTGGATTTGTTTTGGAACGTTTGTAAACATTTGGTTTAAATCTCTAATAAGGTGAAACATTTGGATTTGTTTCGCAACGTTTTAAACGTTTGACTTAAATCGGTAAAATGGGGAAACGTTTGGATTTGTTTCTTAACGTTTGTAAACATTTTGCTTAAATCGCTTAAAAGGTGAAACGTTTGGAGTTGTTTCATAATATTTGTAAACGTTTGGTTTAAATTGCTAAGCAGGTGAAACGCTTGGATTTGTTTCGTAACGTTTGTAAACGTTTGGCTTAAATCGCTAAAAATGTGAAACATTTGGTTTTGTTTCGTAAAGTTTGTAAACGTTTGGTTTAAATTACTAAGCATGTGAAACGCTTGGATTTGTTTCGTAACGTTTGTAAACGTTTGGCTTAAATCGCTAAAAATGTGCAACGTTTGGTTTTGTTTCGTAAAGTTTGTAAACGCTTGATTTAAATTGCTAAAAAGGTGAAACTCTTGGGTTTGTTTCGCAACATTTGTAAACGTTTGGCTTAAATCGCTAAAAAGGTGAAACGGTTGTTTTTGTTTCGTAACGTTTGTAAACGTTTGGCTTAAATTGCTAAAAAGGTGAAATGCTTGGACTTGTTCCGTAACGTTTTAATCGTTTAGCTTAAATCTCTAAAAAGGTGAAACCGTCGGTTTCGTTTCGTAACGTTTGTAAATGTTTAGTTTTATTTCGTGACCTTTGTAAACGGTCGGCTTAAATCGCTAAAAAGGTGAAACGTTTGGTTTTGTTTCGTAACGTTTTAAACGTTTGACTTAAATCGCTAAAATTTGGAAACGTTTGGTTTTGTTTCGTAACGTCTGTAAACGTTTGGCTTAAATCGCTACAAAAGGTGAAACGTTTGGATTTGTTTCCTAACACTTGTAAATATTTTGCTCAAATCGCTAAAAAGGTGAAACGTTTGGTTTTGTTTCGTAACGTTTGCTTAAATTGCTAAAAAGGTGAAACGCTTGGATTTGTTTCGTAACATTTGTAACTGTTTTGCTTAAATCGCTAAAAAGATGAAACGTTTGGATTTGTTTCGTAATGTTTGTAAACGTTTGGCTTAAATCGCTAAGAAGGTGAAACGTTTGAATTTGTTTCGTAACATTTTAAACTTTTGGTTTTGTTTCGTAACATATATAAACCTTTGGCTTAAATCGCTCAAAATGTGAAACGTTTGGCTAAAATCACTAAAAATATGAAACGTTTGGATTTGTTTCGTAACGTTTTAAACGACTGGTTTTGTTTTGTAACGTTTATAAACGTTTGGCTTAAATTACTAAAAAGGTGAAAGGTTTGGATTTGTTTCGTAACGTTTGTAAACGTTTGGCTTAAATCGCTAAAATGGTGAGACGTTTGGATTTGTTTCGTAACGTTTGTAAACGTTTTGCTTAAATCGCTTTTGTAAACGTTTGGCTTAAATCGCCAAAAAGGTGAAACGTTTGGTTTTGTTTCATAATGTTTGGATTTGTTTCGAAACGTTTGGCTTCAATCGCTAAAAAGGTGAAATGGTGGGATTTGTTTCGTAACGTTTGTAAATGTTTGGCTTAAATTGCTAAAAAGGTGAAACGCTTGGATTTGTTTCGTAACGTTTGTAAACGTTTTTCTTAAATTGCTAAAAAGGTGAAACGTTTGGATTTGTTTCGTAACGCTTTAAACGTTTTGTTTTGTTTCGTATCGTTTGTAAAAGTTCCGCTAAAATCGCTAAAAATCTGAAACGATTAGATTTGTTTCATAATTTTTGTATACTTTTGGCTTAAATTGCTAAAATAGGGAAACGTTTGGATTTGATTCTTAACGTTTGTAGACGTTTGACTTAAATCGCTAAAAAGGTGAAACGTTTTGATTTGTTTCGTAACGTTTGGTTTAAATTGCTAAAAAGGTGAAACTCTTTCAATTGTTTCGTAACATTTGTAAACGTTTGGCTTATATTGCTAAAAAGGGGAAACGTTTGGATTTTTTTCGTAACTTTTGTAAACGTTTGGCTTAAATTTCTCAAAAGGGGAAACGTTTGGATTTGTTTCGTAACATTTGTAAACGTTTGGCTTAAATGGCTTAAAAGGTGAATTGTTTGGATTTGTTTCGTAATGTTTGTAAACGTCTGGCTTAAATTGCTAAAAACGCAAAACGTTTGGATTTGTTTCATAATGTTTCAAACGTTTGGTTTTGTTTCGTAAAGTTTATAAACGTTTGGCTTAAATCGCTAAAAATGTTAAACGTTTGGTTTTGTTTCGTAACGTTAAACGTTTGGCTTAAATCGCTAAAAATGTAAAACTTTTGGATTTGTTTCATAAAGTTTTAAACGTTTGGTTTGGTTTTGTAACTTTTATAAACTTTCGGCTTAAATCGCTAAAAAGGTGAAACGTTTGGATTTGTTTCGTAACGTTTGTAAACGTTTGGCTTTAATCTCTAAAAAGGTGAAACATTTGGATTTGCTTCGTAACATTTTAAACGTTTGGTTTTATTTCGTAACGTTTTAAATGTTTGGTTTTTTTTCGTAACGTTTTTAAACATTTGGCTTAAATCTCTAAAATGGGGAAACGTTTGAATTTGTTTCGTAACGTTTCTAAACGTTTGATTAAATCGCTAAAATAGGGAAACGTTTTGATTTGTTTTGTAACGTTTGTAAATGTTTGGCTTAAATCGCTAAAAAGGTGAAACACTTGGATTTGGTTCGTAACGTTTGTCAATGTTTGGCTTAAATTTCTAAAAAGGTGAAACGCTTGGATTTGTTTCGTAACGTTTGTAAACGTTTAGCTTAGATCGCTAAAAAGGTGAAACGTTTGCATTTGTTTCGTAATGTTTGTAATCGTTTGGCTTAAATCGCTAAAATGGGGAAATGTTTTGATTTGTTTCGTATTTGTAAACGTTTGGCTTAAATCGCTAAAAAGGTGAAACTGTAATATCCCGTGTTTTTCCATCATGGTTTTGTCGTGTTTACGACTTGGTTTCGGATTATTTATGGTGGAATTAGCAAGTGTGACACTTTGTTTGGGGTTTGATTTGTATCTTGTATGTGTCACATGGGTCGTGTGAATTTTCAATGTCAATTTGATTTGTATCCGGATTATAATCGATGATGTGTTCTTTTATCTTCTTAATCTGACATGTTTTGATAAAACATTCATATCTCCCAATTGCACCGTTGGATCGAGCTCATATTTGGATATGCTGTGCACGAGAAAATGTTGACTGTTGGATCCAAAATTGAGGCGCGTTGGAGGGCGCATTGGGTCCATCGCGCCTCGCAACGCGCCCTAGGCTTTTTGTGCCTTTTGAGAAGGCGCAACGGCAAGCGCGATGGGCCATCGCGCCTCGCATCGCACTTGTCGAGTATTCTGATATTGGGGCCTATAAATAGACCCCTTTTCCAAGCTAAAACAGTTCTATTTCATTCCTACTAACCCTAGCCGACCTAAATTACTTTCACTCTCTGAGATTTATTTTTATTTCACCATTCCCTCTCAATTTTGGATTTTGGTAAGCGATTCTTATGTTTTTCCTTTATGTAAACATAGTTCCTTTATTTATATCGAGTCCTTACTTGATAATCTTTGATTGCCAGCGACTTGGGTATTAGAATATCATCTCTAATCTGATCTCTTTTGTTCTTCGCTTCGATTCGTTGTTTCATATCGGGTATGTACCATGCTTGCGCCATATTGTGTTTATCATGTTATAGATTCATGGTTTTGTTGTATATTGATTTACAAACTATTTTACCTTGGTTGTTGGATCTGAAATTATAGGTTGTTATGATTAGATTAACATGCTTGTATTGAATCCTTACATAGGTTTCATGAAATCTATTGCTAGGTTTTGTGCTAGATTCTTGGTATGATCTTGGCATGTTTTATTCACTGTTTTGGTGTGATGATTTATGGCTAGAAATACATGTTTAGAGCGGACATAGTTTGATTGAATAAATCCTTTATCGTTTGGCATGTTTTGTGGATCTAAGGTTTATTAATTGACTTATAATGCACGTTTATACTTTGGTTGATTCGATTGTTGTTCTTAGACCCTAGTTGCTGCCCATAAGCGATTTAAGGATGTTTTGGATGTTTGTAACATGTTGGCAATGTTTAAAGATCGTTGGTTTTCTTTCGTGTTAATTTTACATGAGATGGCGATGTTGTTCCATGTAAATGGTTGAATTTGTTTCTCTATTTCAGATCTGAATTAAATGACTCATATGTGTATTTAGACCTCATATGGATCATTCGATATGCTGTGGGACATGTGTGTCTACTCTGGATGGTTTTTCCAAGTGTTGGCAAAAGGTTTAAACATGTTGTATAAATGGTTTATTTGGTTGTTAAGCTATGATTGAGTTCCATGGTTTTCAAATGAACGTTGTTTTGATTTAAAGGTTTTGGATTATACTTTTGTTTTACTCTAGCATAAAGTTGGGTCGGGTTAGACTTGGGTTGCCCGACATGTGAGATTAAGCTTGAAAGCTAATTCACTACTCTTAGATTTTCACTTGGTTTTAAAGTTTTAAACTAAGTTATATACGTACTCCGGATTATATTTTCAACGGGAACTCAATTATGCTTAACTTAGTTGTTTGACTTTGGCATTACTTTGGATATGGAATGTTTACGCATGGATGTTGTGATTGGGCTTGTACTTTGGGTTGTGGATGAGATACTAGTCCTATGTTGTGTCTAGTATTCTTAGAGTTAGGGGATGAATTGTTTTTAACTTAAGCTTTGTTTCTAGACCCGTCGACTGTTCGTGCTTCAGAGTCAGAGCAAGTTTAGGTTGCTTGCCAGGTTATCACGTGGATTAGCAAGCAGTGAGTTTATATCGCTATTTACCGCTTTATCAAGTAAATTGTGGATTTTCATATATATAAATGTTTACAAACTGTTTTAAGCCATTATGGATCTGGATTGAAACGAGCTACTCGATAGGCTTGCATCGAGACTGTGTGCACCAGTAAGTACTCTAGGATCGGCAGACCAATGTCTTGCTTACGCTGGAAATTGACGAGGATTTGTTCCCGTCCACTTTGGGATTTAGCGTGATACGTCGCACTTACGCTGGGATCATTTCAATACAGTATTTCCATAATGTTAATTATATTAGTAAAAGAAGTGCTTTGAGGTTTTAAAGGTTTTCACTTAATAAATGTAAATAGTTGTATGAACTCATCTCAGTATATATGACCCTGTTGTTTTCCCAGTTTTTCTAGGTTTATGATTTTGAGCGCGTCTGATTGATCTCCAGCTTTCATTATTCTATGGAGATCTACTTTTGGTTTTAAATAAAGATAGTCATTCTTTTAAAACTCTTAGACCGCAGTAGTGATAGTTATGTCTTTATTATTTCAGAATATTGATATCAGAACAGTCTGACTGTTGTTTAAGCTTATGTTGACATGTATTACTTTGGATTCAGACCTATTATATATAAGGCATGTTGTTAGAGTCTCGGATTAGTGCCGAGCATTTTATTATATAACTGGTTATATAAACTGTTAGATTTAGGTTAGAGTCTCGGTTGCCCCAGAGCAGTGGTTTTCTTGCAGGTTTATTTGTTTGTATGGTTATCCGCAAGGCTAGCTACGGGTTTTGGTACAACCATACTCATACCCTAGCGCTGGTCGCGATCCGGGAAATTGGGTCGTGACAGAAACGTTTGGATTTGTTTCGTAACGTTTGTAAACATTTGGATTTGTTTCGTAACTTTGTAAACGTTTGGGTTAAATCGCTAAAATTAGGAAACGTTTGGATTTGTTTTGTAACGTTTTTAAACGTTTGGCTTAAATTGCTAAAAAGGTGAAACGTTTAGTTTTGTTTCGTAACCTTTGTAAACGTTTGGCTTAAATCGCTAAAAAGGTGAAACGTTTGGATTTGTTTCGTAACGTTTGTAAATTTTTGTCTTAAATCGCTAAAATGGGGAAACATTAGGATTTGTTTCGTAACGTTTGTAAACATTTGGCTTAAATCGCTAAAATTGTGAACGCTTGGTTTTGTTTCGCAAAGTTTCTCAACGTTTGGGTTAAATTGCTAGAAAGGTGAATTGCTTGGATTTGTTTCGTAATATTTGTAAACAATTGGCTTTGTTTCGTAACGTTTGTAAACGTTTGGCTTAAATTGCCAAAAATGTGAAACGTTTGGGATTTGTTTCGTATTTTTGTTAACGTTTGGTTTTGTTTCGTAACGTTTTAAATATTTTGTTTTGTTTCGTAACGTTTGTAAACGTTTGGCTTAAATCGTTAAAATGGGGAAACGTTTGGATTTGTTTCGTAACGTTTGGCTTAAATCGCTAAAAAGGTGAAACGCTTGGATTTATTTCGTAACATTTGTAAACGTTTGGATTAAATCGCTAAAAATGTGAAACGTTTGGATTTCTTTCGTAATGTTTGTAAACGTTTGGCTTAAATTGCTAAAATGGGGAAAAGTTTGGATTTGTTTCGTAATGATTGTAAACATTTGGCTTAAATCGCTAAAAAGGTGAAACGTTTGGATTTGTTTCATAACGTTTGTAAACGTTTGGCTTAATTTGCTAAAATGGGGAAACTTTTGGATTTGTTTAGTAACGTTTGTAAATGTTTGGCTTAAATTGCTAAAAAAGCGAAACGTTTGGATTTGTTTCGTAACGTATTGTAAATATTTGGCTTAAATCGCTTAAAAGGTGAAACGTTAGGTTTTTTTTGATATCCTTTGTAAACGTTTGGTTTAAATCGCACAAAAGATGATACGTTTGGATTTGTTTCATAACGTTTGTAAACGTTTGGCTTAAATTGCTAAAATGGGGAAAAGTTTGGATTTGTTTCATAATGATTCTAAACACTTGGCTTAAATCGCTAAAAAGGTGAAACGTTTGGATTTGTTTCATAACGTTTGTAAACGTTTGGCTTAAATTGCTAAAATGGGGAAACTTTTAGATTTGTTTAGTAACATTTGTAAATGTTTGGCTTAAATTGCTAAAAAAGAGAAACGTTTGGATTTGTTTCGTAACATATTGTAAATGTTTGGCTTAAATCGCTTAAAAGGTGAAACGTTAGGTTTTTTTTTGATATCCTTTGTAAACGTTTGGTTTAAATCGCAAAAAAAATGAAACGTTTGTATTTGTTTCGTAACATTTGTAAACGTTTGGCTTAAATCGCTAAAAAGGGGAAACGTTTGAATTTGTTTCGTAGCCTTTGTAAACGTTTGGCCTAGATCGCTAAAAATGTGAAATGTTTTGATTTGTTTTGTAATGTTTGTACACGTTTGGCTTAAATTGCTAAAAATGTGAAACGTTTGGATTTGTTCCGTAGAGTTTGTAAGAACTTTTAATTTCTACAAACGTTTACAAAGGGTATGAAACAAAACCAAAAGTTTGGCTTAAAAGGGGAAACGTTTGTAAACGTTTGGTTTTGTAAACATTTGGCTTAAATCGTTATAAAGGGGAAACGTTTGGATTTGTTTCGTAACGTTGAAAACGTTTGGCTTTAATTGCTAAAATGGGAAACGTTTGGATTTGTTTTGTAACGTCTGTAAACGTTTGGCTTAAATCGTTAAAAAGCTGAAACGTTTGTGTTTGTTTCGTAACGTTTGTAAACGTTTGGCGTAAGTCGCTAAAAAGGTGAAACGTTTGGATTGGTTTTGTAATGTTTGTAAACGTTTGGCTTAAATAGCTAAAAAGAGAAAACGTTTGGTTTTGTTTCGTAACGTTTGCAAACGTTAGTCTTAAATCGCTACAAAAGTGAAATGTTTATTTTTGTTCCATAACGTATGTAAACATTTGTCTTACATCGATAAAAAGGGGAAACGTTTCGTTTTATTTCATAACCTTTGTAAATGTTTGGCTTAAATCGCTAAAAAGGTGAAACGTTTGGTTTTGTTTCGTAAAGTTTGCTAACGTGTTACTTAAATCTCTAAAAACGTTTGGTTTTGTTTCACCTTTTTACATATGGTAAATCACTTAAATGGAGAAACGTTTGATTTTGTTTCGTAACGTTTGTAAACGTTTGGCTTAAATCGCTAAAAAGGTGAAACGTTTGGTTTTGTTTCGTAGCGTTTGTAAACATTTGGCTTAAATTGCTTAAAAGGTTAAACTGTAATATCCCGTACTTTTAATTTTTTTTTTAAAAATTTAATTATAATTTTTGCATTCCGTCAAACTTTAGATAATTTATTATTATTATTATTAAATATTTTTTTTATTTAATTTTATTAGAGTCGTTCATTGATTTAGTTGTGGTTCGATTTGTATTTGGTTTGTATGATTAACTTTCAAAAGAAAAAAAGAGAGGAAAAGGTAAGCTTATTTTGCATGATAATGAGCCATGCATACACCTTCCTCCCCACGTGATTATTTTGTGCATGATAAGCCCATAAATGTATTAAATTGGCCATAGTATATGAAAGCCCACCTTTTATCCATCTTTTGAAATATATGAAGCAGTAATTGAAATTGCTTCCATTCATTCGTTTTGCTGCTATCCATTTGTTTGTCTCATAATCTTATTATAAAACCCTATTTTTATAAAACCCAAGCCGTCGTTTCAGAGGAAAAACTTTCTCTTAACATCACAACATTCATCCACCCCTCTCTTTGCTTTCAATCCGGTAAGTAATTCACACCTTTGCTTTCTTTAATCATTCGACGCCGTGTCATCGTTCTAATAAATATCTTATTCGTTATAGCGAAATTCTGAGATTTGTTGCTTCGTTACATCAGTAAATCCCATCCTCTATAATCGTTACGCTTTGGAATCGAAACGGTACGTGAAACTTATTCGTTTAAACGCCGCTAAGGTTCACCAATTCATTGTTCTTTACTGCCGTACCTTCTTTGTATTTTATGCCTTTGTTCATGGGTTCTTTGTTGCGTTATTTCCAAGTGTTGAGTTCAGTAATATATGGAGTTCATTAAATGGTTTGGTTCTTGAATGATTCATTCGGTTTTGAGTTTTGTTCTTTAGATCCAAATTGTGTTGATTAAATTCTTTTGTTGCGGGTTCTGCTATATTTATTCTTTGGTTGCCTGTATCGTTGTTTTTGATTGATATATCATGTGGCCTTATTTTGATAATTAAATGGATTTGTTGTTCTATATTGATGATCAGTGAGTCAAAAATTATTACTCTCAGTTCGAGCTTCTCTTGGGCTTATATTCTTGTGGTTAGGTTTGTGTCACGACCCAATCTCAGGGCCGAGACCGGCGCTAGGGAATGGGAGTGGTTGCTTCGAAACCCGTAGCAAGCCTAAAAACGTAAAATAATTTTTTTTTCGCGAATATAAACGTCATGCATGACATACATAAACACGTGTCATGCAGAGGCACACATGCCAGGCATACATATCCTCTGGCAGTCTCAAATATCAAAACGCAGCTAGCGTAAAACATTTAAAACTTTAAAACATTAAAGTTATATTTACAGAAAACTATACATTACAAGCTGATTTGCAAAATACTTATCTATTGCAGCTCTAAGAGTAAAGTATTGTTTCTTAAAGTAGGATAGAAGTCCTTATCTACTTATCTACTGCAGCTCAAAAATACAGACTTCTGAAAGTAGGATAGAAGTCCGTTGCTTCAAAGCGTCTTTAACCTGAAAGGAAATCTTTGAGGGGTCAGTATATTGGGATATACAGAGTGAGTTCATACAATTACTAATAAGTATTCAAGTTAAAACATAAAACGATACTCAATCGTATGCAGCCAAGTACAAGATCCGATTGAAACCTTAATCCTCAAACATACTAATCATCAATAAAGCAACCCAATCATCAATATCGAATTGCGAGTCCAACTCGCTGGTGGCCCCGCCACTAGATACAGGGACTCCAGACTACACCGTAGCCGAGTGCTCACTCGTATCAAAATCATAAACCCAATCGTAAATTTCATAATCATCATCAGCTTCCAGCTGAGTCACATCAAAACTGGTGATCACGCAGTCCTATTGTCGCCCAATAGGTAGCACGTTCCATCGGATCAATACTGGTTTCAAATCAAGCATATGCAATTCATAAAAAGAATTCGCATCGCAATCATGCAAAACAAACATAAAGCAATATAAAATATTTGCTTAAGTAAACACTTTAAAAGCAAATCGTATAAACTTACAGAAAACGCTTATCCAAAAATATGTCGGGGCTTTAGAACGTCAAGCTTCCCGAACTACTGGTCCAACTACTTCTTGCCTCGCCGGATCTAAAACAATTTTAAAACATTTGACTTGTATTAGAATCCTATTCTAAGATTGACTCTAGACTCGAGACTCGACACGTTTTACTTTCATTAATCGTCGTGCTTGTCACGTATACTCCGATAACGGTATCAAACTCGTTTACGGATCGTAAATCACTTCTAATTAAATTCCCGTTTAACCTCATTAGGTTAACTATTCACATTAATCGATTAACTAATATTCGATTTCCGTTTCAATACGCGAATTCAATTAATTCAATCGAGGTACGAAGAATCGGGGTGCGAGAATCGCAGGGTCCACGTTCGTGTATGAGGGGTACACGATCGTGCACCTTGATGGTACACGGTCGTTACCATGTATTGGTGCACGTTCGTGTACTTTGGTACACGTTCGTGCACCATTGATGGTACACGTTCGTGTACCACAAGTGCACGATCGTGCACTGTCGTGCACGATCCCCTGGAATCGATTTCCGGGGTTTCCGACCTGCTATATACGTAAAAACTCTCCAAACTCAACCAAAACGCGTATTCTAAGCTCACAACGCTATATATCAATCCTATACTCGATAAAACGATAAAATCGTTTCGTGGCCTAAAACTTTGAATCGATATAACTCAAAATATATTCGTTTAAACAATAAAACGTCAAGCTTACCGTGATACGCCACTGAAATACGATCGTTTTGAGCTATTAAACGTCGGAAACGGACGAGAAACGAAAACCGCGCGACGAACCGTAATTATCGCCGTTTAGGAACGAGAAAGGGAAAGAAAAGGATCTGATCATTTTAATTCCTTCCTTATGAAGGATTCTTATATATATATATACTGGTTAATTTTCCATTTGGTCCTTGAAACTTTTCAAAAGTTTCAATTTAGTCCAAAACCTATTCAATTAATCTTTCTATTAATTCATATACGTATTATTTATATCCGAATAAATAATACTAACTCAAAATATATATATCCATCGAAAATCCTCAAATTTCAATTTTCAGGGCTTAATTGGCTAATTTGCACTTTAGCCCCTAAACTTTTCAAAATTAACTCCTTAAATCCCGCTAATTGACTGATTAAATTTTATCCTGAATTTCCGATATAATTAAATTAAATTCTTTTTAATCTAATTTATCGGAAATCACGACACGTGTCACGACGTAACTACCTTAAAATATTTTGGGGTATTACATTCACCCCCCCTTAAAATAAATTCGTCCTCGAATTTAAAATTTAGCCACGTACCTTGAGTGAAAAGGTAAGGATACTTCTGCCTCATATCCTCTTCTGTCTCCCACGTGCACTCTTCTACGGATTGACTTCTCCAAAGAACTTTTACCATTGGAATCCTCTTCATTCGTAATTGTCGTATCTGCGTGTCGACAATCTGCACTGGCCGTTCTTCGTAAGTCAGTTCCTCGCTTACATCCACCACTTGCGGTTGAATTATTCGAGAAGGGTCTGGTACATATTTCCGAAGCATGGAAATATGGAAGACAGGATGAACTTGCGACATCTCCGGTGGCAAGTCTAGCTTATAGGCAACTGAGCCTATACGTTCTATAATCTGATATGGTCCGACATATCTCGGAGCCAACTTGCCCTTCTTTCCGAAACGAATCACTCCCTTCATCGGTGATACCTTGAGAAATACGTAATCTTTGATCTGAAATTCGATGTCTTTCCTATTGGGGTCCGCGTAATTCTTCTGTCGACTGGAAGCAGTATTCAAACGCTGCTTTATCAATGGTACTTTTTCTGACGTAATCTGGATGATCTCTGCTCCATTAAGCTTCCGCTCACCGACTTCGTCCCAACAGATAGGGGATCGACACTTGCGACCGTATAACGCTTCATATGGTGCCATCTCGATGCTCGAATGATAGCTGTTGTTGTAGGCGAATTCGATTAGAGGTAGGTATGTATCCCAACTACCTCCGAAGTCTAATACGCATAACCGAAGCATATCTTCTAGCGTTTGAATCGTCCGTTCAGACTGGCCGTCTGTCTGAGGGTGAAAAGCAGTGCTGAAATTTAATCGTGTTCCTAACGCGTCTTGTAAACTCTTCCAGAAATGAGAGGTAAATACGGGACCTCTGTCTGAAACGATTGACACGGGGACTCCGTGTAAGCTCACGATCTTATCGATATAAATCTCCGCCAACTTTGCTGCAGAATACGTCGTCTTGATAGGAATGAAGTGCGCTGACTTCGTCAAACAATCCACGATTACCCAAATGGAATCAAAACCTTTCTGCGTCTTGGGCAATCCGACTACGAAATCCATCGTGATCTGCTCCCATTTCCACTCCGGGATGGGTAACGGCTGAAGAAATCTGCAAGGCCGTTGATGCTCCAACTTGACTTGCTGACAAGTCGGACATTTCGCCACGAACTCTGCGATGTCTTTCTTCATTCCGCTCCACCAATACGTTGTCTTGATGTCGTGATACATCTTTGTGGAACCTGGATGAACGCTATACATCGTTCCATGCGTCTCTTCCATGATCTTCTGTCTCAAGTCTTCCACGTCTGGAACGCACATTCGATTGCCGTACTTTAGTATTCCGTTGACGATACTGAAATCTTGACTCTTGCCTTGTTGAACTTCCTCAATTAAATGCTTTAATTGAAGGTCGTCCGCTTGTAACTCTTTGATCTGATCTATCAACGTCGATCGTATCGTTAGCTGAGCCACTAGGTTTCCGAGAGATGAAATCTCGAACTCAACTTCTTGGCTAAACATCGTATGTGGTGTCTACTACTATCTAGAGTTAGGGTCTGTTTTTAATTATGATTTTATACCTTGTCTAGACCCGTCGATTGTTCGTACTTCAGAGGCGAACCAAAGTTAGATTGCTCGTCAGGTTCACGTGGAATAGCAAGCAGTGAGTTTATATCTCTATTTACCTCTTTATTAAGCAATTATTATATGTATATGTATAAACAGCTTTCGAACTGTTTTTCGGCATTGTGGATTTGATTTGGAACGTGCTACTCGATGGGTATCATCGGGACTGCGTGCGCACCTGTAATGATTATGGTATTGAGGTAGGTTTGAGATACGTCTCATCTTAGTGAGGGCACCGGTGGAAGATACGTCTCCTGGGCTCACTATTTTATTAAGTGGTAGTCGGGGATCGGTTATTGAGATACGTCTCACCGATAAGACAATGGATTTAGAATTGTGGTTTAGGGTTTCATTGATAATCCATAATGAACAAATGTTTTTATTAAACGCTTTTAAGGTTTTTCAACTTAATAAATGTAAATGGTTATATAAACTCTACTCAGTAAATCTGACCCCGTTGTTTTCCAAAATTTTCCAGGTTTATGATTTGAGCTTTGGTCGATCTCCGTTTCTTCATTCTCGGAGGTTCTTTTATTTTATTTTAGAATAAAATGGTCAAACTGATTTAAACTCTTAGACCGCAATAGTAGTAACAGTTTATTTACGTTTTAGACTATCGTTTTATCGGAATGGTCCAACTGTTATGTTATTATTTTGGCATGTTTGTAATGTTTACAGTTTACATTTATAATGCCATATTGTTGGAGGTATTTTATTGAGACAAGCATCTTTGAATATATGTTGCTTTATGTACTGCTAGAATAGGCTGAAGTCTCGGTTGCCCCCGAGCATGTGGTTTTCTGCAGGTACATTGTTTTTAAGGTTATAAATTGGTTATTCGCAAGGCTAGCTACGGGTTTTGGTACAACCATACCCATACCCTAGCGCCGGTCACGATTTATGAAAATGGGTCGTAACCAAGCCCTTTTGCATGTTATGTGTTTGTTGTTTTGGCATGATAAGCGGCCGTTGTGTATTAGGAACTACTGCGGAATTAGGATTTAAGTCTTGTATTTTGAAACGTCATGTTTTGATTTTTAAAACCATCTGCCTACACCGATAGGATTGCGTCGAGTCAGTTGAATTATGTTGATTTGATGCTAATATTTTAAATTGTTGTTGTTTCACTTGGGTGATTATTGTTGCTTTTGATTTCTCGGGAAATCTTATTTTGGTATTTTGTTTAAATTCATACTTGGGTATGATGTTGTTTACCTTATCTTGTTGATGTTGCATTTCACCTGAAAGATAATTTTTGACTTAGTTGCCTTTAATGATTTTAATAACGCTGAGTTATTTGGTGACTAGTTTTGACTTGGCCGAGAACATGGATTATTAAAAATAATATTTCGTTAGGCTTGAGTCTTGTTTCTGGTTTAAATGATTTTTAATCGTAAATTCTTGTATTACGTTTTGTGACTTTACATTGCTGACCACGTATTGGTTTTGTAATTCTTTAAAAAAAATTATTTTTGGTCTAACTGGTGTTTTTATATAAAAGTCAGATGAGTATTCTGAGCATGATACCCTAAAAGGTGATTTTCATTACGTTGCCAGTAAAATCGTCCGAAACGGACGCCGAACGGCGAAACGGCAAGCGAGCGACGGTGAGAAACGTAAAAGGAACGATGAAGCTTGAATCCTCTAGATCCTTCTCCTGATCATTCATTCATATTACAATTCCTTATATAGTTTGGCTAAAGGAACACTTTAATCCTTGTTTTCTTTAATGAATACAATATGTTCTTTAAACTTTCTTTTTGTTCAGTTTCGTCCATAACTAAATCAACACTTTAATCATAACGTATATGTATTATTTATATCCAATAAACAATAAGAATCTCAATATTAATATTTTCCCGTCCATAATCTTTTAATTACTATTCTCAAGATTTAATTGGCTAGTTTGCACTTTGGTCCTTGAAATTTTCAAAGTTGCAATTTAGCCCAATCGCATCCGCGTCCAAATTTTAAAAGGTCTCCGATTGACCTGAAATTTTTACCAATATTACTATAAAGCATTTCGCGGACCTTGGCGAAATAATTTCCCTCTTTGGGACTTAAATGGTTAAATTACCACTTTAGTCCCTGAACTCTAGTTTGGGACTTTTCTTGACATTTTTCCTTTTAATTTAAATTCCAACTTTAGAATTGGAATGCGATATTAAATTCCACATAATTACTTTCCCCGAGACCGACCTACTTGGACTTATTTATTAACTTTCTCGGAAATTCCTCCGATATTGCCAACCCGGCCACTAAAAACTGGACACGTGGTCCAATTAGATAATTAAATCTTTTGGGGTATTACATTCTTCCCCCCTTATAAAAATTCCTCCTCGAATTTTCATATACTTTCTTGATTCATTCTAAAGCCTTAATATCTTGAATTCCATTCACAATAGGTTCACCGTATTCATCTTATGGCGCCCGTCGGCGCGTAGAACAGTTATTACTGACCTCTATGCCATTATAGCGACTTCAGCCGTATCCTTATACATTATGGTTCCTTATCTGATATTCAATATTATAAACTCTTAAACTTGTAATTGAACTTTCAGTTTCTTACTGATGTTCAATGATAATTCATCTTAATGATATCTTAACACTAAAGATAATAGTCTTTGTCCTTAGACTTTTCTTATTTGTCGCTAACTGATGTAGACAACTCACTAGTTCGTATTATTCAACTTTCGTTGTTTAGTCGTTATTACAACTTGATCTTAATCTCAGACTTCTTTTCTTGTGACTAGTTACACTCACATGTACTTATGATCCTTTGTTCTTGATTCTTTACTTTTGTTCAATACGCCTGATCCTATCATCATTCCTTATTGAGTAATGTGAATACTCAATTAACTCATGCTTTTTTACTTACGTAGTTTCTTTTGTATTGTTGTTGCTGTCATCCAATTGTTGTTCATCGTAGTGCTAGGAACTTATCCCTTTATCCGTTATCCTCTTTTGTACTGTTACTTCTCTTATCGTCGCTTATCTTGGTTATTCATGAGGTGAATCCTCATGACATATCCTTATAAGGTCCTTGTTTTTCTCGTAGGGATCACTTAACCTTCTTTTTGCGTTTTCATATTTCGTATACCTCCATATTCGTTTGTATATCCATTGGTCTATTTCTTTGTCTTAAACGTGACGCACCATTCTTGAAACTTCCTGACCCTTCTTACTCCACGTCGATCTGTTTCATCAATCTGGTTTTTAACCAGATAGGATTTTCATATTGGTCACTGACTCCTTATTTTAATAGGACAGCGTGTGACTAATGCTCATGCAAGCTTTCTTTGCTTATAATTCTTAAATGAGGATCTTAATCCTCTTCCAATTATATACTTATGTCAGGATGTTCTGATGACGTCGTTACTTGCATCAAGCTTAATCTTTTCATTCATCATTTTTTTTTGCATTATTCGTCTTTTAACCTTCAAAGATGCTTTTAGCATTTAACGTCATAATCCAACTCTTTCTTATCTATTTCTTCCTTCCAATTCTCAGTCTTAGATGACTCTTAGCTTTCAAATCATTTCTCTTTACTATCATATAGCGTTAATCTTACTTCTCATTACTATCCATAATCTTGTTACTTCACTTGTCATTTCTACATTTGTCCATATCGTAGATGTACTTCTGTATAATTTTTTTTCCTTTGACTTCTTGCCCTTAGTCAGCCAATAGGATTGATAGTCTAAATGCTATGATCCTATGGTATTCTTCTTGCGTTCCTTCTTCACGCTCTTATCGTGTTTCTTGATCATCTTCTATTGCATTCTTTGCTTTCCTCTTCAGTGCATCTTGTACATCGTGTACTAACTGCTCTTAATATCCACAACATCGATCATTAATAGAGAGTTGTGGCCTTCTTGGTCTGAATTTCCCGATATAGTGTGCTCTCAATCGTATACGTATCGTCTTATCGTATTTGTACTGTTATCATGGCCGTCTGTAAAGCCGATCCTATGCTAATATCATCTTTATCGCGTCTCGCATATCTGATATTTCTTATTTCAGCACTCTGAACGTCGATCATCAATTAAACAATAGGTTGCAGTGCCTTTTTGCCTGAATTATCGACGTAGTGCGCTCTCTATGACCTACATATTGTACAATTGTACCTTTGGCATTCCTCGACCATACACAGAAAGTCAGTTGAATATAGTCCCACTGGCAACATTCCTCGAGGAAAGGAGCGCATTTGCCTTCTAACCTGATTCAAAGCCACTTGTGATTGACCGTTGGCTATCTTTGTATCCTCCCTCAAATTGTGATATTTCCGTACACTGGACTAGAAATGCGTATTCCGGTATTCCTCGACATCGGACTCGTCTGATAACTCTCCTTCCCCGAAGTCCCCTTCTTGAGGATTCTCTTCTGGGAATATATCAAACAAGTTTAATCATGTCTAACACATTTTAATCCTTTAAGGATCATACTCAATCTTCTATATCAATCACATTATGCACTTCACAAGCATCTATTACATTTGTACCTTTCACGCTTTACTAATCCGTTTCCTAATAAAAATCTTGAGGTGGAAGTTTTAACTCTTAATCCACTTACTGCAGTACTCGCCGTTTATGTCCCGATCTTTCTTATTGTATACTTCAATTATTCATTTTCATCGTATCTTCTGATCTAAGTACCTTGATCTTTCCTGATTATCCTTGACCGGAACTAATGGTAGAAAGAATTTCCTAAGTCGGGCCACAAACTAGTTCATATTATCTGGTCTATCATTACTCAAATTGCTTGTCGAAATTGATCATGGGTTGAACCTTTCATCGACATCTTGATCAAAAATACTATTTGTCCTTCATCCGCTCGATGTGTACGAGCATTTCACTTTACTTCTCCTAGAGGATCTAGCTTACCGCTTGATCCTTCAAACTCTTTTAGTCTTAACTTATGTATACCACTATCAAACCTCTATAGGTGCTCCTTTATTCATGTTAATACTTGTCTTTGTATCCATCGTCTTATTATTGGCACACAATTCCTTATATCAGTTGCTTTTACGACTAACTGATTGATAACGACGTTGGGTTACTGCAGCACTCCCGATGCCTGTATATTCCCACTTTATCTTGCTAAGTTCACATTGATCTTCATCTCATTTCTGGCATTCACTAGCCAAATGGAATGGGTTGCATTTACTTTTGTTACTTCAATCTTCTTCTCGTGCCTCATACACTTGCTGTGCAACGGCACGCGTTTACGCAGTTCTTTGTTCATAGTATGACGATTATATAAAGGAATACTGATAAATTCCTTAAAATATAACACTTACTAATCATCACAACTAATCGTTTTCCACGTACGTTGGAATTTAGGAACATCTCCTTCCTTTTGACCTTAAACGATTACGTCTCTTATTGCTAGTCTTTTGAGTGTTCTGACTCATTGTAGACTTAGCAAATTATCAAAACATATACTCGCGTTGTATATGTTGTACGCATATTACTATCGCAGCTATAAGCATCTATGTTGACCGTCCTCAAAGAAAATCAATATCTCCTAGATTTTCTTTGGTTACGCATTGTAACTTAAGTCTTGCGAGCATTCCGCTCACACGGACTTAATCAAACATCAGAGTATCAAAACATAACATACATGTTCTATACGTTGTTAATCAGATATGCTTTACTATCCGAACATATCTACCATCTAACCGTATACTAGTCTACTTAATCAAGGCTAAGTTCATATTCAAGAAGTATAACTTCTATATTCTCGCAATTATACGTATTTTAACAAACCATATATCAGATAAATTAGCCAAACATATCGTCCAATAAGGATTTTGATCCTAAAACAAAATTTATGATTTCATTTCATAATTATCATATTTGATCTCACCCGCCTGACATCGATAGCGAAGCCAACCGATGTGTCTAAGACGTCTGACATCGATAGCGAAGCCAACCGATGTGTCTAACACGCCTGAAATCGATAGCGAAGCCAACCGATGTGTCTAATACGCCTGACATCGATAGCGAAGCCAACCGATGTGTTTAATACGCCTGACATCGATTGCGAAGCCAACCGATGTGTGTAATATGCCTGACATCCATAGCAACGCCAAGCGATGTGTCTAATACGCCTGACATCGATAGCGAAGCCAACCGATGTGTCTGATTCAAATCGCACAAACTAATCTCACATTTCATGTAATTATAACTATCACCACAAAGTTCACAACATGACAATGCATTCAAACTCATAAAAACACACCCATCAATAGGATAGTTAACTAATCAACGAATTTCTCAAAACAGCAGTAAAGTAAATAACTTATAACAATAATACACAAATGTAAATAGCAACTCACAGAAACCGCTATTCCTTATGTCTGAACGTGAGCTCCAAGAGACCGGCCCGTCAATCTTTGCCGAGCTCCTTGGTTCGTCATACTCGTAGCTTGATAGCCCGTCACATCTATCATAGGATTCTATCATTAAAACGTATACTTAAAGAATCCATTCTAACGATTATTCTAACCACCAAACATGACCAAAAGTGCAAAACATAAGTTGTCGCATTCTAAACGTATCTTTCTTGATATCTATTACCAAATCTCATTCTTACACTTGGTTAAAACCATTAGTGGTGTTCAACTAATCAATTAAGCCTTGCTTAATATGCTTATTCCAAAAACCTAGCTCAAAACATCAAGTTCCATGTCCATTTCATGGTATCGGAAGCTATTTTTCGCTCCCGGAGGTCCCCCGAAGTTTACGATCGAAGTAGGGCACGTCGAGCTAGCTCGGCATGTCGTGCCCCTCATTTTTCATGAAGGGCACGTCGTGCCTTTCCTTGTGCACGTCGTGCACCCCTAGTGGTGCACGTCGTGCACCCTTGTGGTGCACGTCGTGCACCTCTGGTGGTGCACGTCGTGCCCACGACGTTTTTGACGTCTCTGGACCATTTCCGAGGCCTCAAATCGCTCCAAACTCCTTATATTACATACCCAATCCATATAGACTCAAAACTCATCAAGAATCCATACGAAAATGATGAAAAACGACATGTTTTTGTTGTTTCGATTCGAACCTAACGTTTTTCATCAAAACAGCCCGTAACCTCCTATTTTAACACCCAAATTAGAAATATTACCTTGAAATGAAGCTTAGGATTGATAGAGCTTTCAATTTCGAAGAGTTTGCCGCGAAAATCGTCCGAAACGGACGCCGAACGGCGAAACGGCAAGCGAGCGACGGTGAGAAACGTAAAAGGAACGATTAAGCTTGAATCCTCTGGATCCTTCTCCTGATCATTCATTCATATTTCATTTCCTTATATAGTTTGGCTAAAGGAACACTTTAATCCTTCTTTTCTTTAATGAATACAATATGTTCTTTAAACTTTCTTTTTGTTCAATTTCATCAATAACTAAATCAACACTTTAATCATAACGTATACGTATTATTTATATCCAATAAACAATACGAATCTCAATATTAATATTTTTCCGTCCATAATCTTTTAATTACTATTCTCAAGATTTAATTGGCTAGTTTGCACTTTGGTCCTTGAACTTTTCAAAGTTACAATTTAGTCCAATCGCATCCGCGTCCAAATTTTAAAAGGTCTCCGATTGACCTGGAAATTTTACCAATATTACTATAAAGCATTTCGCGGACCTTAGCGAAATAATTTCCCTCTTTGGGACTTAACTGGTTAAATTACCACTTTAGTCCCTGAACTCTAGTTTGGGACTTTTCTTGACATTTTTCCTTTTAATTTAAATTCCAACTTTAGAATTGGAATACGATATTAAATTCCACATAATTACTTTCTCCGAGACCGACCTACTTGTACTTATTTATTAACTTTCTCGGAAATTCCTCCGATATTTCCAACCCGACCACTAAAAACTGGACACGTGGTCCAATTAGATAATTAAATCTTTTGTGGTATTACACTTTTACATGTCGTTCCGATTACCTAAGCATGGTTAGGTTATATTACACAAAGTGTGCGTGGAAAGTGACGCTAGATTAGTATGTCACGTTTCAATTCTCTTTAACGCGTTGTACCGATTACCTAAGAATGGTTATGTTACTTTATGAAAGTGTGCGTGAAAAGTAACAATACATTTGCATGTCGCGTCTCAAGTCTATTTAACACGTCGTTCCAATTACCTAAGCATGGTTAGGTTATATTACGCAAAGTGTGCGTGAAAAGTTACGATAGAATAGTATGTCGCCTCTCAATTCTCTTTAACGCGTTGTTTAGATTACCTAAGCATGGTTTGGTTATATAACGCAAAGTGTGCGTGAAAAGTTACGCTAGATTAGTATGTCGTGTTTCAAGTCTCTATAACCCGTCGTTCCGGTTACCTAAGCATAGTTAGGTTATATTGCCCAAAGTGTGGTTACATCTTTTCTGGGATCGAGTGGAATTCTTTGATGTATCTCTGGAAATCCGCTTTTGCCTTGGACTGGTGGGGCTAGCATGTGCGTGAAACGTTACGCTAGGTTAGTATGTCGCGTTTCAAGTCTCGTTTACGCGTCGTTTCGATTACCTATGCATGGTTAGGTTATATTACGTAAAGTGTGTCTGGAAAGTGACGCTAGATTAGTATGTCGTGTCTTAATTCTCTTTAATGCGTTGTACCGATTACCTAAGGATGGTTAGGTTACTTTACGGAAAGTGTGCGTGAAAAGTAACAATACATTAGTATGCCGCGTCTCAAATCTATTTTACGCGTCGTTCTGATTACCTAAGCAAGGTTAGATTATATTACGCAAAGTGTGCGTAGAAAGTTACGCTAGATTAGTATGTCGTGTTTCAAGTCTCTTTAACCCGTCGTTCCGATTACCTAAGCACAATTAGGCTATATTACGCAAAGTTTGCGTGAAAAGAGATGCTAGATCAGTATGTCAGGTCTCAAGTCTCTTTAACACGTTGTTCCGATTACCGAAGCATGATTAAGTTATTTTACGCAAAGTGTGCGTGAAAAGCAACGCTAGATTAGTATGTCCCATCTAAAATCACTTTCCGGAAAGTGTGCGAGAAAAGTAACAATACATTATATGTCGCGTCTCAATTCTCTTTCACGCGTTGTTCCGATTACCTAAGCATGCTTTGGTTATATTACGCAAACTGTGCGTCAAAATTAACAATAAATTAGCATTATTTAACTCGTCATTCCGATTACCTAAGTATGGTTAGGTTATATTAAGTAAAGTGTACGTGGATAGTGACGCTAGATTAGTATGTCGCGTCTCTCTTTAACGTGTTGTACCGATTATCTAAGGATCGTTAAATTACATTACGGAAAGTGTGCGTGAAAAGTAACAATACATTAGTATGTTGCGTCTCAAGTCTATTTAACGCGTCGTTCCAATTACCTAAGCATGGGGAGGTTACATTACGCAAAGTGTGCGTGCAAAGGTACGCTAGATTAGATAAGTATGTCGTGTCTCAATTCTCTTTAACGCGTTGTTCTGATTACCTAAGCATGGTTAGGTTATATTACGCAAAGTGTGCGTGAAAAGTAACAATTAATTAGTATGTCGAGTCGCACGTCTCTTTAACGCGTCGTTCCAATTACCTAAGCATGGTTAGGTTATATTACGCAAAGTGTGCATGGAAAGTGACGCTAGTTTAGTATGTGGAGTCTCAATTCTCTTTAACGCGTTGTACCGATTACATAAGGATGGTTAGGTTACTTTACGGAAAGTCTGCGTGAATAGTAGCAATACATTAGTATGTCGCGTCTCAAGCCTATTTAACGCGTCGTTCCGATTACCTAAGCATGATTAGGTTATATTATGCAAAGTGTGCGTGAAAAGTAACAATAAATTAGTATGTCGCGTCACACTGAACGTGTCGTTCCGATTAGATATGCATGGTTAGGTTATATTACGCAAAGTGTGCCTGGAAAGTGACGCTAGATTAGTATGTCGCATCTCAATTCTCTTTAACGCGTTGTATCAATTACCTAAGCATGGTTAGGTTATATTATGCAAAGTGTGCGTGAAATGTTACGCTAGATTAGTATGTCGCGTTTCAAGTCTCTTTAATGCGTTGTTTTGATTACCTAAGCATTGGTCGGTTATATTCCGCAAATTGTGCGTGAAAAAAGATGATAGATTAGTATGTTGCGTCTCAAATCTTTTTAACGCGTTGTTCCGATTACCTAAGCATGATTAGGTTATATTACGCAAAGTTAGGTTACTTTACGGAAAGTGTGCGTGAAAAGTAACAATACATTTATATGTTGCGTCCCAAGTATATTTAACGCGTCGTTCTGATTACCTAAGCATAATTAGGTTATATTACGTAAAGTATGCGTGAAAAGTTCCGCTAGATTAGTATGTCGTGTCTCAATTCTCTTTAATGCGTTGTTCCGATTACCTAAGCATGGTTAGGTTATATTATGCAAAGTGTGTGTGAAAAGTTACACTAGATCAGTATGTCGTGTTTCAAGTCTCTTTAACGCGTCGTTCTGATTACCTAAGCATAGTTAGATTATATTATGCAAAGTGTGTGTGAAAAGAGACGATAGATTAGTATGTCGCATCTCAAGTCTCTTTTACGCGTTGCTCCGATTACCTAAGCATGATTACGTTATTTTACACAAAGTATGCGTGAAAAGTGACGCTAGATTAGTATGTTGTGTCCCAATTCTCATTAACGTGTGGTTCCGATTAGCTAAGCAAGGTTAGGTTATTTTACGCTAGATTAGTATGTCGCGTCTCAAGTCACTTTAACTCGTCATTCCGATTACCATGCTTATGACGCATCACATGTCTCGCTAACGCGTCGTTTTGATTACCTATGCATGGTTAGGTCATATTACGCAAAGTGTACGTGAAAAATGACTATGGATTAGTATGTCTCGTCTCATGTCTTTTTAACGCGTCGTTCCGATTACCTAAGCATGGTTAGGTTTTATTATGCAAAGTTTGCGTGAAAAGTGACGCTAGATTAGTATGTCGCGTCTCAATTCTCTTTAACGCGTCGTTTCGATTACCATGTTTATGTCGGGTCAAAGTCTCTCTAACGCGTCGTTCCGATTACCTAAGCATGGTTAGGTTATATTACGCAAAGTGTGTGTGAAAGTGACGCTAGATTAGTATGTCGCGACTCGAGTCTATTTAACGCGTCGTTCCGATTACCTAAGCATAATTAGGTTATATTATGCAAAGTGTGCGTGAAAAGTGACACTAGATTAGTATGTTGCGTCTCAAGTCTCTTTAACGCGTCGTTCCGATTACCTAAGCATGGTTAGGTTATATTACGCAAAGTGTTCTCGAAAATTCGTTAGATTAGTATGGCGTGTCCTAAGTCTATTTAATGCGTTTCTCCGATTACCTATGCATGGTTAGGTTATATTACGCAAAGTGTGCATGAAAAGTGACGCTAGATTAGTATGTCAAGTCTCAAGTCTCTTTAACGCGTCGTTCCGATTACCTAAGTATGGTTAGATTATTTTATGCAAAGTGTGCATGAAAAGTTATGCTAGATTAGTATGTCCTGTATCAAGTCTCTTTAACGCGTTGTTCCGATTACATAAGAATGGTTATGTTATGTTACGCCAAGTGCGCATTAAAAGTGTCGCTAGATTAGTATGTCGCGTCAAAAGTCTCTCTAACGCGTTGTTTCGATTACCATGCTTATGTCACGTTACAAGTTTCTCTAAGACGTCGTTCTGATTACCAAAGAATGGTTAGGTTATAATACGCTAAGTGTGCGTGAAAATTGACAATTAATTAGTATGTTTTGTCTGAAGTCTCTTAATCGCGTCGTTCCAATTACTTAAGCATGGTTAGATTATTTTACGCAAAGTGTGAGTGAAAAGTTACACTAGATTAGTATGTCGCGTCTCAAGTCTCTTTAACGCGGCGTGCCGATTACCTAAGCATGGTTAGGTTATATTGAGCATTGTGTGCGTGAAAACTGTTGCTAGGTTAGAATGTCGCGTCTCAAGTCTCTTTAACGCGTCGTTCCAATTACCTAAGCATGGTTAGGTTATATTACGCAAAATGTGCGTGAAAAATGACACTAGATAAGTATGTCGCCTCTCAAGTCTCTTTAACACGTCGTTCCGATTACCTAAGCATGGTTAGGTTATATAAAGCAAAGTGTGCGTTTCAAGTCTCTTTTATGCATCGTTTCAATTACCATGCTTATGTCGCGTCACAATTGTCTCTAATGCGTCATTCTGATTACCTAAGCATGGTTAGGTTATATTACGTAAAGTGTGTTTAAAAAATTGAAAATAGATTAGTATGTCGCATCTCAAGTCTATTTAACGCGTCATTCCGATTACCTAAGCATGGTTAGGTTATTTTATGCAAAGTGTGCGTGAAAAGTGACGTTAGATTAGTATGTCGCGTCTCAAGTCCCTTTAATGCGTGTTCTGATTACCTAAGCATGGTTAGGTTATACTACACAAAGTGTGCGTGAAAAGTAACACTAGATTAGCATGTCACGTCTAGAGTCTCTTTAACGCGTCGTACCGATTGCCAAAGCATGGTTATTTTATATTATGCCAAGTGCGCATAAAAGGGTCGCTAGATTAGCATGTTGCGTCACTAGTCTCCTTAACGCGTTGTTACTATTACCTATGCATGGTTAAGTTATATTACGCAAAGTGTGCGTATAAAGTGTTGTTTGATAAGTATGGCGCGTCTTAAGTCTCTTTAACGTATCGTTTCGATTACCATGCTTATGTCACGTTACAAGTCTCTCTCTAACACGTCGTTCCAATTACCAAAGAATGGCTAGGTTATATTACACAAAGTGTGCGTGAAAAGTGACAATAAACTAGTATGTCGCATTGCAAGTGTCTTTAACAAGCCGTTCCGATTACCTAAGCATGGTTAGGTTATTTTACGCAAAGTGTGCGTGAAAAGTAACGCTAGATTAGTATGTCGCGTATCAAGTCTCTTTAACGCGTCGTTCCAATTACCAAAACATGGTTAGATTATATTACTCTATGTGTGCATGAAAACATTTGCTAGATTAGTATGTCACGTCTCAAGTCTCTTTAAAACATCGTTCCGATTACCTAATCATGATAGGTTGTATTACACAAAGTGTGCGTGAAAAGTGACGCTAGATTAGTATGTCGCTTCTCAAGTCTCTTTAATGCGTCGTTCCGATTACCTAAGCACGGTTAGGTTATAATACACAAAGCGTACGTAAAAAGTGACGCTAGATTAGTATGGCGCGTGTCAAGTCTCTTTAAAGCGTCGTTTCGATTATTGTGCTTATGTCGTGTCACAAGTGTGTCTAACGCGTCGTTTTGATTACCTAAGCATGGTTAGGTTATATTACGCAAAGTGTGCGTAAAAAGCGATAATAGATTAGTATGTCGCGTCTAAAGTGTCATTAACGCCCTATTCCGATTACCTAGGCATGGTTAGGTTATTTTACGCAAAGTGTGAGTGAAAAGTTACGCTAGATTAGCATGTCGCGTCTCGAGTCTTTTTAATGTGTATTCCGATAACCTAAGCATGAATAGGTTATATTACGCAAACTGTGCGTGAAAAGTGACGCTAGATTAGTATGTCGCGTCTCAAGTCTCTATAACGCGTCGTTTCGATTCCCTAAGCATAGTCAGGTTATATTACGCAAAGCGTGCGTAAAAAGTGACGCTAGATTAGTATGGCGCGTTTGAAGTTTCTTTTACGTGTCGCTTCGATTACCATTCTTATGTCGCGTCACAAGTGTCTCTAAAGAGTCGTTCTGATTCCCTAAGAATGGTTAGGTTATATTACGCAAAGTGTGCGTGAAAAGTGACAATGGATTAGTATGTCGTGTCTGAAGTCTCTATAATTCGTCGTTTCGATTACCTAAGCATGGTTAGGTTATTTTACGCAAAGTGTGCGTGAAAAGTGACGCTAGATTAGTATGTCGAGTCTCAAGTCCCTTTAACGCGTCGTTCGGATTACCAAAGCATGGTTATGTTTTATTGCGCCAAGTGCACGTTAAAAGTGTCGCTAGATTAGTATGTCGCGTCACAAGTCTCTTTAACGCGTTGTTATGATTACCTAAGCATGGTTAAGTTATATTACGCAAAGTATGCGTAAAGAGTGATGCTAGATTATTATGGCGCCTCTCAAGTCTCTTCAGTGCTTTGTTTGGATTACCATAGTTATGTCACGTTACAAGTCTCAAGTCTCTTTAACGCGTGTTCCGATTACCAAAGCATGGTCATGTTATACTACGCAAAATGTGCCTGAAAAGTGACGCTAGAACAGTATGTCGCGTCTCAAGTCTCTTTAACGCGTTGTTCCAATTACCTAAGCATAGTTAGGTTATAATACGCAATGCGTGGGTAAAAAGTGACGTTAGATTAGCATGGCACGTTTCAAGTCTCTTTTACGCGTCGTTTCGACTTCCATTTTCGCGTCACAAGTTTCTCTAACGCGTCGTTCTGATTACCTAAGCATAGTTAGGTTATAATACGCAAAGTGTGCGTAATGAGTGACGCTAGATTAGTATGGCACGTTTCAAGTCTCCTTAACGCGTCGTTTTGATTACCATTGTCGCGTCACAAGTTTCTCTAACGCGTCGTTTTGATTACATAAGCATGCTAGGTTATTTTACACATAGTGTGCGTGAAAAGTGACGCAAGATTAGTATGTCGCGTCCGAAGTCTCTTTAACGCGTTGTTCGCATTACCTAAGCATGGTTAGGTTATATTATGCAAAGTGTGCGTGAAAACTGGCGCTAGATTAGTATGTCGCTACTCAAGTCTCTTTAGCGCATCGTTCCGATTTTCTAAGCATGGTTAGGTTATATATTACGCAAAGTTTGTGTAAAAAGTGATGCTAGATTAGTATGGCGCGTCTCAAGTCTCTTTAACGCGTCGTTTCGGTTACCATGCTTATGTCGCGTCACAAGTCTCTCTAACGCGTCATTGCAATTACCTAAGCATGTTTGATTTATATTACGGAAAGTCTACGTAACAATTGACGCTAGATTAGTATGTCGCATCATAAGTCTATCTAACGCGTCGTTCCAATTACATATGCATGGTTAGGTTATATTACACAAAGTGTGCGTGAAAAGTAACGCTAGATTAGTATATCACGTCTCAAGTCTCTTTAATGCTTCGTCCCGATTACCTAAGCATGGTTTGGTTATATTACTTAAATTGTTCATGAAAAGCGAGAATAGATTTGTATGTCGTGTCTCAAGTCTCTTTAACGCGTCGTTTCGATTACCATTCTTATGTCGCGTCACAAGTCTCTCCAACGCGTCGTTCCGATTACCTAAGCATGGTTAGGTTATATTACACAATGTCTGCGTGAACACTGTTGCTAGGTTTGTATGTCGCGTTTCAAGTCTCTTTAATGCGTCATTCCGATTACCTAAGCATGGTTAGGTTATATTACGCAAACTGTGCGTGAAAAGTGACGCTAGATTAGAATTTCGCGTCTCAAGTCTCTTTAACGCATCTTTCCGATTCCCTAAGCATAGTCGGGTTATATTACGCAAAGCGTGCGTAAAAAGTGACGCTAGATTAGTATGGCGCGTTTCAAGTTTCTTTAACGTTTCGCTTTGATTACCATGCTTATGTCGCGTCACAAGTGTCTCTAACGCGTCGTTCTGATTCCCTATGCATGGTTAAGTTATATTACGCAAAGTGTGCGTGAAAAGTGACAATTGATTAGTATATCGTGTCTGAAGTCTCTATAACTCGTGGTTTCGATTACCTAAGCTTGGTTAGGTTATTTTATGCAAAGTGTGCGTGAAAAGTGACGCTAGATTAGTATGTCGCATCTCAAGTCCCTTTAACGCGTCGTTTTGCCAAAGCATGGTTATGTTTTATTACGTTAAGTGCGCGATAAAAGTGTTGCTAGATTAGTATTTCGCATCACAATTCTCTTTAACGCTTTGTTTTGATTACCTAAGCATGGTTAAGTTATATTACGTAAAGTATGCGTAAAGAGGAACTTTAGATTAGTATGGCGCGTCTCAAGTCTCTTCAATGCATCGTTTCGATTACCATGCTTATGTCATGTTACAAGTCTCAAGTCTATTTAACGCGTGTTCCGATTACCAAAGCATGGTCATGTTATACTACTCAAAATGTGCCTGAAAAGTGACGCTAGAACAGTAGGTTGCGTCTCAAGTCTCTTTAACGCGCTGTTCCGATTACCTAAGCATAGTTAGGTTATAATACGCAAAGTGTGGGTAAGAAGCGACGGTAGATTAGCATGGCACATTTCAAGTCTCTTTAACGCGTCGTTTCGACTACCATTGTCGCGTCACAAGTTTCTCTAATGTGTCGTTCTGATTACCTAAGCATAGTTAGGTTATAATACGCAAAGCGTGCGTAAAAAGTGACTCTAGATTAGTATGACACGTTTCAAGTCTCCTTAACGCGTCGTTTCGATTACCATTGTCGCGTCACAAGTTTCTCTAACGCGTCGTTCTGATTACATAAGCATGCAAGGTTATTTTACGCAAAGTGTGCGTGAAAAGTGACGCTAGATTAGTATGTCGTGTCTCAAGTCTCTTTAACGCGTCGTTCCCATTAACTAAGCATGGTTAGTTTATATTTTGCAAAGGCTAAACGCATATTTGGATCCCTGCACTATCATTTTTTTCCAGACTGGGTCCTTACATTAAAAAAGTGTAGTTTTCTTCCCTACACTATCAGGAATGTTTAATGCAAGTCCCTCTGACACTGCGAGTTAACGGAAGGCAAACGGAATGTAACGTAGGGACTTACATTAAACTTTCTTGATAATGTAGGGAAGCATTTTATAATTTTGAGTGTAGGGACTCAATTTTAAAAAAATTATAATGTAAGGACTCAAATATGTGTTTGGCCAATATTTTATTTTGAAATTTAATAATTTTTTTAGTTGTACGTTGCCATTATTAATAATCATTATTGTGGGTATGAATTTATATATATTAGGCTTAAATTTTAAAAAAATTATTAAATAATTTAAATTAATAGAAAGGTAATAAAAAATTATTTGATAAAATAAATTAATAAATTCACAACTATGGAACAAGTTTGGTTACTATAAAATTATTAGAAATAAATGACGATTCTCATTTTATTTTTTAAATTTATTTTATTATTAAAAATTTATTCAAAGTTATTTAGTATGTTGTTTATTTATACTTGGGTTAATGTCAAAAAAAAATCACAAACTTTTACATGTTTTTTTTATTTTAATCACACAATTTAAATTTTGTCATTTTCATGCACAAACTAACATTTTTTTGGAAATTCATACGCAGTGCTGAGATGACAGCCATTCATTGGTGTAAAATGACATCCACCTCAACGAATTACACCAATAGAGCCGTGACATCTCAACACCGTGTATGAATTCGAAAAAAAAATGGTAGTTTGTGCATGAAAATGAACTATATGATTAAAATGAAAAAAATATGTAAAGTTCGTGATTTTTTTTACATTATCCTTTTGTACCTTGCTAAAAATTTATTATTTTTTATTAATATAATTTTTATTTCATTACACTAAAATAATAAGCATTCATTTAGAATAATTTTGTAATAATTAAAATAAACATATTCAATTAAAATAATTTTTTTAAGTTAGACTCATTTTAAACTATAAATGGTTAAATATTCGAATTTTGGATCACGTGGACTTATCCAAACTTTTTAAAAATAAAATAAAATTTTTAACGCAGTGTTTGGCCATATGCGTAAGACACAAGCCAATGAAATATAATATAGGGATTTAAAATAAAAATTCATGATAATGTAGGGAAGAATTTTAAGTTTTTGAGTGTATGAACCCAATCTGGAAAAAAATTTTAATGCAGGGACTCAATCTGAAAAAGAATTATAGTGTAGGGACTCAAATATGTATTTGGCTGAGTTAACATGTCCTAGTCATCACCTGTTTTTTATTTCCTTTCTCACCAAGCTATGCGTGTAACACACGAGCTAACGATATTTAACGGAGGGTCTTGCATTAAACATTTCTGATAGTGTAGGGAAGAATATTACACTTTCTTAGTGTAGGGACTCAATCTGGAAAAAAGTGATAATGCAGGGACTTAAATATGCGTTTGGCCTTTTGCAAAGTGTGCGTGAAAACTGGCGCTAGATTAGTATGTCGCTACTCAAGTCTCTTTAGCGCATCGTTCCGATTCCTAAGCATGGTTAGGTTATATATTACGCAAAGTCTGTGTAAAAAGTGATGCTAGATTAGTATGGCGCGTCTCAAGTCTCTTTAACGCGTCGTTTCGATTACCATGCTTATATCGCGTCACAAGTCTCTCTAACGCGTCGTTGCGATTACCTAAGCATGTTTGATTTATATTATGCAAATTGTGCATAAAAATTGACGCTAGATTAGTATGTCGCGTCACAAGTCTATCTAACGCGTCGTTCCAATTACATTAGCATGGTTAGGTTATATTACGCAAAGTGTGCGTGAAAAGTGACGCTAGATTAGATGTCGCGTCTCAAGTCTCTTTAAAGCTTCGTTCCGATTACCTCAGCATGGTTAGGTTATATTGCTTAAATTGTGCATGAAAAGCCACAATAGATTTGTATGTCGTGTCTCAAGTCTCTTTAACGCATCGTTTCGATTACCATTCTTATGTCGCGTCACAAGTCTATCTAACGCGTCGTTCCAATTAAATAAGCATGGTTAGATTATATTACGCAAATTATGCGTGAAAAGTGACGCTAGATTAGATGTCGCGTCTCAAGTCTTTTTAATGCTTCGTTCCGATTACCTAAGCATGGTTTGATTATAATACTTAAATTGTGCATGAAAAACGACAATAGATTTGTATGTCGTGTCTCAAGTCTCTTAAACGCGTCGTTTCGATTAACATTCTTATGTCGCGTCACAAGTCTCTCTAACGCGTCGTTCCGATTACCTAAGCATGGTTAGGTTATATTACGCAATGTGTGCGTGAACACTGTTGCTAGGTTGTTATGTCGCGTTTCAAGTCTCTTTAATGTGTCGTTCTGATTACCTAAGCATGGTTAGGTTATATTACGCAAACTGTGCGTGAAAAGTGACGCTAGATTAGTATGTCGCGTCTAAAGTCCCTTTAACGCGTCGTTCTGATTCCCTTAGCATAGTCAGGTTATATCAAGCAAAGCGTGCGTAAAAAGTGACGCTAGATTAGTATGGCGCGTTTCAAGTTTCTTTAACGTGTCGCTTCGATTACCATGCTAATGTCGCGTCACAAGTGTCTCTAACGCGTCGTTCTGATTTCCAAAGCATGGTTAGGTTATATTACGCAAAGTATCCGTGAAAAGTGACAATTGATTAGTATGTCGTGTCTGAAGTCTCTATCACTCGTCGTTTCGATTACCTAAGCATGGTTTGGTTATTTTACGCAAGGTGTGCGTGAAAAATGACGCTAGATTAGTATGTCGCGTCTCAAGTCCCTTTAACGCGTCGTTCCGATTGCCAAAGCATGGTTATGATTTATTACGCCAAGTGCGCGTTAAAAGTGTCGCTAGATTAGTATGTCGTGTCACAAGTCTCTTTAACGCGTTGTTATGATTACCTAAGCATGGTTAAGTTATATTACGCAAAGTATGCGTAAAGAGTGATGCTAGATTAGTATGGCACGTCTCAAGTCTCTTCAATGCATCGTTTTGATTACCATGCCTATGTCACATTACAAGTCTCAAGTCTCTTTAACGCGTGTTCCGATTACCATAGCATGGTCATGTTATATAACATAAAATGTGCCTGAAAAGTGACGCTAGAACAGTATGTCGCGTCTCAAGTCTCTTTAACGTGTTGTTCCGATTACCTAAGCATAGGTAGGTTATAATACGCAAAGCGTGGGTAAAAAGTGACGCTAGATTAGCATGGCACGTTTCAAGTCTCTTTAACGCGTCGTTTCGACTACCATTTTCGCGTCACAAGTTTCTCTAACGCGTCGTTTTGATAACCTAAGTATAGTTAGGTTATAATACGCAAAGCGTGCGTAAAAAGTGACGCTAGATTAGTATGGCACGTTCCAAGTCTCTTTAAACTGTCGTTTCGATTACCATTGTCGCGTCACAAATTTCTCTAACGCGTCGTTCTGATTACAGAAGCATGCTTTTACGCAAAGTGTGCGTGAAAACTGACGCTAGATTAGTATGGCGCGTTTCAAGTTTCTTTAACGTGTCACATCGATTACCCTGCTTATGTCGCGTCACAAGTGTCTCTAACGCGTCGTTCTGATTTCCTAAGCATGGTTAGGTTATGTTACGCAAAGTGTGCGTGAAAAGTGACAATAGATTAGTATGTTGTGTCTGAAGTCTCTATAACTCGTCGTTTGGATTACCTAAGCATGTTTTGGTTATTTTACGCAAAGTGTGCGTGAAAAGTGACGCTAGATTAGTATGTCGCGTCTCAAGTCCCTTTAACTCGTCGTTTCGATTGCCAAAGCATGGTTATGTTTTATTACGCCAAGTGCGTGTTAAAAGAGTCGCTAGATTAGTATGTCGCGTCACAAGTCTCTTTAACGCGTTGTTATGATTACCTAAGCATGGTTAAGTTATATTACACAAAATATGCGTAAAGAGTGATGCTAGATTAGTATGGCGCGTCTCAAGTTTCTTCCATGCATCGTTTCAATTACCATGCTAATGTCACGTTACAAGTCTCAAGTCTCTTTAACGCGTGTTCCGATTACTATAGCATGGTCATGTTATAAAACGCAAAATGTGCCTGAAAAGTGACACTAGAACAGTATGTCGCGTCTCAAGTCTCTTTAACGCGTTGTTCCGATTACCTAAGCATAGTTAGGTTATAATACGCAAAGCTTGGGTAAAAAGTGACGGTAGATTAGCATGGCACGTTTCAAGTCTCTTTAACGCATCGTTCCCATTACCTAAGCATGGTTAGGTTATATTATGCAAAGTGTGCGTGAAAAATGGCGCTAGATTACACTACAAAAAATTTGGCTTCTTGTGACGAATAAAATTTATCATGTTAAGCCCAAAATTTGTCACAACAACGTTATTGTGACTAGTTTGTGACGAATTTTGTTGGTCACAACAAACAAGTCACAATAAGTCAATTTTATAGTTTGTCACCATAAATTTTCTATTTTGATAAAATTGTTTTGTCACATTCATATTTATTGTGACGCAAACGTATATCACAAGTAATCCAATGTTGTCAAAATTTGTCGTAATATACATCGACTTCTAGTGACAAAACGCTAATAACATGACAAAAAATATTTATCACAATTCATATAAATTTGTCGCTACATACACCGAGTTATTAGTGACAAAAAGATTATATGGTGACAAAACCATATTTATCACAATTAATATACATTTGTCACCACATACGCGGACTTATTAGTGACAAAAAGATTGTGAAGTGACAAAAAAATATTTATCATAAGTAATCAATCATAAAGTGACGAAATTGATTGCCATAATAATTAATTAGTTGTGATAAATTTAATTTATCACAACAAGTAATTTAACATAATGTGACGAAATTAATTGACATAATAATTAGTTAGTTGTGATAAATTTAATTTATCACAACACGTAATATAATGATAATGTGACGAAATTAATTGTCATTATAATTTGTCGACGGTGACAAATTTAATTTATCAAAGTAAGTAATTTATCATAACGTGACGAAATTAATTGTCATTATAATTTGTCAACGGTCACAAATTTAATTTATCACAACAAGTAAGTTATCATAACGTGACGAAATTAATTGTCATTATAATTAGTTAGCTGTGACAAAAATAATTTATCAGAACAAGTAAGTTATCATAATGTGACGAAATTAATTGTCATTACAGTTTGTCATCGGTGACAAATTTAATTTATCACAACAAATAATATATTATAACGTGACAAAATTAATTGTCATTATAAGTTGTTGACGGTGACAAATTTAATTTATCACAAGAAGAAATTTATCATTACGTGACGAAATTAATTGTCATTATTATTAGTTGGCTGTAACAAAATTAATTTGTCACAACAAGTTATTATTTCCATTGTTATCGATACCAAAATAATTGAATACGGTAATTTGTTGCTAAAATCAATGAATAAAAAACAAAATCAATTCAAATATTACATAAAATTATCAATGATTAAGTCTTTAATAACACTAAAATAACCGATCGTATGCAAACATGTAAACTATTTGCTATAAAGAAAAGAAACTAAATTAAGCCTAACTTTTGATATAGGAGACGTCCATCTTCTTTCATTCAATTCCAATCTGCAAGAAAAAAAATACGTTTATTATATACACTTTTATTTTCAAACTGACATAATTAAGTGAATAATTTTCAAATTATAGAAAAAAATTAAAAGCGTAACGAATTAAAAAATATATTTAAGTAAGCCGTCACATACCAATCATTAGATGGTTCGTCATCAAGAGATTTTTCACAGCCATCGATACATGTTTCCTCGCCATCAATAGATATTTCCTCATCATCTTTTGCATTCAACATTTGTTGAACAAGATGCTTGAGTTTGCTATATGATTGAGAAATGTTATCAATTTTCACCTGTTGATTTTGAATTTGGTCATTTAGTTCTTTAACTTGCTTTTCAGTCTCAAACTTCTCTGCTTGTAAACGAGCTTCAAACTCTGATTCTTTAGCTGTTATCCGTTTGGCTCCATATACGAGTCCACGAGCATAACCGGACTTCGGTATATCAAAAACCTTTTGTAGAATTTTCCTCCCATCAATTGCAACGCCTTCCTCGAGTGCTTTTGAGCGAATAGCTTCCATTTGTTCCTAAGAATAGAAATATGCTTTAATAACACTTTATAAAATTGTGTTTAGATAACTATATATATAAAAAAAGAACTTACGTATTTATCTCCAGCTTCTGGGTCAATCCATGAGCCGTCTTTTTTACGGTGTGCTTGACTGTAGATCCTCATTTCAGGTGGCTCTTCATCAATGACTTCAGATGTTTCCTATAACGTTCATACAATTGATTAAAAACTAAATGATAAAGAATTTAAATACGAAATCAAAAACAGATTACATATAAACTCATATTTACCATTTCATACAAACGTTGGCAATAAGACTTTGATCCCGAAGTGTGAGAAAAGGTCACTTTCTTGCGATTATTAATGTTTACAGTGCTTCGAGCCTATTATAATAAAGCCAACACATAAAGGTTTTAAAGGTACATATCATAATATCAATAATAAAAGCTTTATATAATTAGAAATAAACTATTTTAACCAAAATAGTAGAGATATTCGTATCTCAGAAGCATAACTCGTAAACATGCCAAATACTCGGCGAAGTACAAGCATTTTCTCGAGTTACGTTAATTATGTAGACATCTGAACTCGAGGTAAGGCATAAAACTCGAAGAGTTTCAAGCCTTTCATCGAGTTTGAGCTTCTCAGATATGAACTAACTCGAGGAAGGAAAAAATACTCTACGAGATCATTCATTCCTCGAGATTTTCATTTCTGTATAAGCTCATTTTCGTGGAGAAGCTTTAAACTCGAAGTGTTTCAAGTCTAACCTCGAGTTTAAGCTTCTTCAGAGATAAAATAAATCATGAAAAGGTTAAAAATCATTTAATATTGAAATCCTTTGAACAAACCTCGTATTTTCGTTCAGAACACAATATGTGAAGCTAATTTAGATATAATTGGAAACATACTAGCAACTAATTAGATAATAAAGTACTCATTTTTAGCAAACGATAATAGACAATTGTATATAAAATTGAAACATTACCTTAAAGTGTGCATGTTCATCAAAATGTTCACATAGGTTCTTCCAATCGTTAATTTTTACATCCTTGGGTGGATGTTTTTCAGCTTCTTCACGAGTAGGGAACGTCTTATAGTGTAAGTGACACTGATACTTGAAGTTTCTAAATCGTCTAGCCATCATTCCATATACTACTTCTCTTGCATGTGGATCACTTAAATCAATCTCAAATTTACCCTATCAATAAAAAAACATATGAATAGTCACATATTATAAGAATATAATTAATTGAAATAACAAGTATGCTATAAAATAGTTATTAATTTTACCTGAATAGTTGTAAGTAAAGCTTCCTTTTGTTCAGCGCTTATTTGAGACCAATAAAGTTTACCTAGCGGTGCCATTAATCGAGTGACAATACCAATTTCCATTTTGAATATCTTTTCTGAAGGACCAATTGGTAATCTATTTGTTTTTGCAATCACAATTCCACCAATTTTTGAACCATCTTTAGTCATTTTTTTAACTTCAAATCCTCTAGTTTTACCTCTACCATTCTTTTTTGGAAGAGGACCTAAGAAGTACAACAGTTTACCTCATGTTAGTTTGCTTTTTGTTTCCAAATTGATATGTATCTTTTTTAAAAAATAATTTATATGCAGTTTGTAAAAGTTATAGTGACTGAATATAAACTATATGTGAACGATATGTCAACCTTAGAAAACAAAAAACAAACACAGAATAGAGAAATACGTAAGAAATACAAAACTTTACCTCATACTAGTTTGCTGCTCTATTAAACTTTATATGTAATTATCATACTATTTTAAAATTTCATATGTATGTCTTATACTATTTTTAAATTTAAATGCAGTTTTAAAACGTTTTTGTGCCCAAATATGAATCTTATGTCAACCGCATGAAACACAAAATAATCACAAAATAGAGAAACAAATTGATATGTATGTCTTATACTATTCTTAAACTATTTTTAAATTAAAACACATTTCTTTTTGGGAAGAAGACCTAAGAAATACTACAGTTTATCTCATGTTAGTTTTCTTCTCAATTCAAATTGATATGTATGTCTTATACTATTTTTAATTTTTATTTAGATGCAGTTTTTTATAAGTTTTTGTAACCTAATATGAATCTTATGTCAACCGTATGTCAACTTTATGAAACACAAAATAGAGAAAAAAAAAACGAATTGCAAAAAATATAAGGTAAAAAATAACTTGAAAACAATATTTCTATTCCAGAAAAAGCATTGAAACACAATTTCATTTGTTAATTATATCAATTCTCTAAGCAAAATAAATGAAACACAAAATAAATTCAACCTATCCTCCATCAACGTTTTTTGGTTCACCGGACATGGTTTCAGTTTCACCATCCCTATTAACTTCAGCAGCCACTGGTATTGCAGTTGAATCATCACGGTGGTTGTGATGTTCAATACTATTTGGGTTTTGAATTGGAGGAGACAGAGATGTTGTGTTCACCAAAGGAGGAATAGGTTCCGACTCAGTTTCGGTAGTCTGAGATTGTTGTGATATATTTTTCATCGATGGTTTGTCATTCCCCTTCCTCAAATGAGCTTTCAGTCTAGCTGATCTTTGTAATTCGTTAAACGATATAACTCTTTTTCTAGTATTAAGTGACATTGTTCAGAAAATCGTTGAAACAAATTGAATTGAAGAACAAGTATGGTGAGAATTGTTTGTAATTCTTTTTATGATCGATATTTTGATAAGAACAAAGAAACCACTTTATTTTGTCATTCAACAACGTGATTCCTGCAATTATGGTTAATGCCAAAGAAGTTTCCTTTTAGAGGGAACTTCTTTAATTAAAAAATTAAATAAGGACCAAATTATTTTCGTTTCCCTCTTTTTTTTTTTTCGTTTCCCTCCTATTTTAATATTGTTTCCCTCCTAATAAATTCGTTTTTAAATTTTCCTGATTTGATTTGCCAAAATCTTGTCAAATCTAATCAGTTTGAGATATATTCTGAAAATCTTGTTGCAGAAATATTGTTTGTTACTCGAGGTAGTCGAGAAAGTCGACGAGTTTTATATGTTTCATAGAATATATGCTCTACTGAACTTGTCATAACTCGATAACATGGCAAATATTCGACGAGTTTAAACAATATACTCGAGTTATAATCTTTTTTTTTTTCAACTTAATCCAAATATCACCACTTTCCTTTAGATATAGAAGCAAAATGCAAAATAAAAAGTCTTTGTTTCCCATATTAAAAGCAAAACAAAGAGTCTAATGTTGATAAATGGTTGATTTTATGCTTATTTATGATTAGATATCAAAAATTTATGTGTTATTCAACGTAATAGTTGACCACGCCATTTTTATCGCTCTCACATAAATATTTTAAAACAATATTTTGTCTTAATTTTTTTGGAGGTAATATATGCCTTTAAATAAATTGCAACAATAAGAAATTTTTCCACTTTTGCCTATCCTTATAATTTATTTTAATGTTTTCAATTAGTATAATTTGAATTTTTAATAGCTAAATTTATTCGGTTGAATATGATTTTACTCGCATAACCATTATTAAAATTGTATTTTACGGTTTAGGGTTTAGGGCTTAATTAGGGTTTAGGGTTTAGGGTTTAGGGTTTAGGGCTTAGAGTTTAGGGTTTAGGGCTTAGGGTTAGGGCTAGGGTTAGGGTTTATGGTTTTGGGTTAGGATTAGTGTTAGGGTTAGAAAAAACAACATTAATTAGCAACATTCAATTTTTTTTATGACCGCTAAAAAAATAAACAATATTTAATTTATTTTTTTAATGACCTCTAAAAAAATAAAACAATATTTTATTTATTTTTCCAAGGACATCTATTTTTCATATCGTTGACATAAAAAAACCTCATGTATACTTGAGAACTGAACACGAAAGAATGATTTGTTTCAATTCTTTTTTACATTAACAAAGCAATGTTGCAAAATGTACATGAAGTTAATTTTATAAATTTTGATAAAAATTAAGAGAACTTAAAATATACGTTACATGTGCCTCAATTTAACGTTGCATGTGCCTCAACTTACGTCAGATGTAAAAATAAACCTACAACTTCAACCTACTCGTAAAATAAGACATGATTTCATCACAAATAAACTAACTCGTTTTTAAGTACATAAATCTTAAATTCATGTACATATCTTGCAACCAAGCACTTTTGCAATTTTGAAAACAGATTGGTTCAGGCAGTACACACTTTAATAATCACAAGTTATGAGTAGCACACACAGACATGTTATTATGTCGTTGCATTCTATAAAGTTTATACATTTAATAATGTACGTAATTTAAAATTTTATGAAACAAATTAGCAAAAATATATAGATCATATCATAATATATTAATAATTTTAAATGTTTAAATATTAAAAAATCGACTCAACCAAAAAATAAGAGCTTAAAGACTGATTTAAGAAATTAATTACATATTATTAAAATTTAAATATTTAAATTTATAAAATATTAACATTTATTCAAATTTTCTAGATAATATCCTTTTTTTTACGGATTTAGATATTTAAATATTAAAAATTGGTTGAATAGAAAAATAAAAGCTAAAGGACCGATGTAGCAAATTAATTACATATTTGTAATTCATAAATATTTAAATTTATCAATTTTTATTCTTTAACTTTATAAGAAAAGTTAATCAATAAAAGTCATCTAACTATCCTAATTTATAACAATTTAACAAACTTAAATTTAAAGTTTTGTCAAAAAAAATATTAATGTACAATGATTTAGAATTAACAAGTGTTAATATTCAAATTTGATAATAGCATTCAGACCTTTTAATATTCAGACTTGGTAATAACATTTCAGACCTACTAATAACACATGAGTTTATCACAATTAAACCTACTTATGTTCAAATACATAAACCTCAAAATTCAAAATACTAAATTCGTAATCAACAGCTATGCAATTATACATCAGCTCCACGTCTTCAAAACTGCACCTCCAAGTCTCCAAAACAGCATATCCAGAATTAGACATTTAGAATCAACTATGCAATCAGCCACCCACCTTATCTGCAATTTGAAAAACAGAGCATATTTCAGAAAGAAAAGTAATGCCCTGAAACCAAATAAATGATAGCATACAGATATGAAATTTTGAAAACAGATTGGTTCAGGCAGTACACACTTTAATAATCACAAGTTATGAGTAGCACACACAGACATGTTATTATGTCGTTGCATTCTATAAAGTTTATACATTTAATAATGTACGTAATTTAAAATTTTATGAAACAAATTAGCAAAAATATATAGATCATATCATAATATATTAATAATTTTAAATGTTTAAATATTAAAAAATCGACTCAACCAAAAAATAAGAGCTTAAAGACTGATTTAAGAAATTAATTACATATTTTTAAAATTTAAATATTTAAATTTATAAAATATTAACATTTATTCAAATTTTCTAGATAATATCCTTTTTTTTTACGGATTTAGATATTTAAATTTTAAAAATTGGTTGAATAGAAAAATAAAAGCTAAAAGACCGATGTAGCAAATTAATTACATATTTGTAATTCATAAATATTTAAATTTATCAATTTTTATTCTTTAACTTTATAAGAAAAGTTAATCAATAAAAGTCATCTAACTATCCTAATTTATAACAATTTAACAAACTTAAATTTAAAGTTTTGTTAAAAAAAATATTAATGTACAATGATTTAGAATTAACAAGTGTTAATATTCAAATTTGATAATAGCATTCAGACCTTTTAATATTCAGACTTGGTAATAACATTTCAGACCTACTAATAACACATGAGTTTATCACAATTAAACCTACTTATGTTCAAATACATAAACCTCCAAATTCAAAATACTAAATCCGTAATCAACAGCTATGCAATTATACATCAGCTCCACGTCTTCAAAACTGCACCTCCAAGTCTCCAAAACAGCATATCCAGAATTAGACATTTAGAACCAACTATGCAATCAGCCACCCACCTTATCTACAATTTGAAAAACAGAGCATATTTCAGAAAGAAAAGTAATGCCCTGAAACCAAATGAATGACAGCATACAGATATGAAATAATCAAAATATTTTGGCTGTTACTAACCTTAACTCTCCGGTGTATGTGGAGGTGAAGGATCATGTGCTCCCAAGGTGCCGAAACAAGCCTTCCATCGGCGATGTGACCTTCGTTGTTCTCTTTTAATCTCTTCGATAGATGTTTCAATATTAGTCAACCTCGACTTTGTTTCATTTAACAAAGAAAGTACTTCCTCTTCAAAAGCTCCCCTTCGCTTCGGCTTTCTTGGTCGCCTCACTTCCTCCTCTCTTGGTTGATCTATACCGACATCATCCCTCACCACCTCATCTTGACCATTCTCGGTTTCCAGTTCTCTACTTACATTATCCTCATCTTCGTCACAGTCATCTTCTATTTCTGCTTTTCTTCCCTTTCCTCTTCTCGGCTGGCCAGTTTTAATTAAATAACAATTTCGGTCCTTTACATTCATTAATTCTCCATCCATATCAAGAATGTCGGCTTTACGGAGCATAGTTTCATTAAGATACGCATCCCCCAAACATTCCATCTTATGCAAATCATCCTCATCAATAGCACTATGAAGCAATGCTATACAAGTTACTAAATGACCATTTCCAAGTGCAACTTTAGATGATGTTGCCATGGTCATCATGCTTTTAAAAATTAAGTGTATGAAATCAACACTTTTTGCCGAACGTCGCACTAAATAGTCAAGCACTAGTAAATCATCCTTCGTTACTCTATTCGACTCCTTTTTACCACATATGGAATGATAAAGGAATTTATAAAATATAAGATATGATGGTTCAATTATGAGTCCATTAGGAGCTTGTTGTAAATCGACCGAGTCATCACCGGTCAATTGCTTCCATACTATATTAACATCAAAATTTGAAGGACAACCTCTAATGCCACCTTTAGGCAACTTCAATTTCTGATTCATAAAATCATACCCTATGCTATAATCAACCCCTTTTATTCTAAAAGAAATTGCTTTTTCATTCTTAGAGGCATAATTCAAGGTGGTATAAAATTCCCTAGTTAACTCTTTATAAACTTGATACTTACCATGTGCAATAAAATTTAAACCCATTCTACCAACTATTTCATCAATTTTTGATTTCAAACCCATCCTAGTCAACAAAGCATAATCAAAATATCTAGGTATAACAATAGGCTTGCGTGAAATAGTTTCGTAACGAATACCTTCTTCGTCGGAGAAAATTGGAAATGGGCAATCATAATTTGAGGACAAATCTTCTCTTCTAACAAATTTCGGAGGCATAGTTGAACTTGATGATTTCCATTTTGAAGCAACTCTTTTAGCTCGTCCCTTTGTTGATACCATCATTTTGGTTGATGATTTGATAAGATTATGATAACAATTTGATGAATTTAGAGGCTAGGTTTCGGGTTGTGGAATGGGGAAGATTAGAGAATTTTTTTTTTCACTTGTTTTGATTCTAGGTTTCTAAAGAAAAGTGGGAGGTTTATTTTTCAATTGCAGTAATTTTCAAAATAAATCGAGGTGGGTCTAAATACTCGACGAAAACAAAGCCTGAAATCGAGTTTGGCATAACTGGACTAGCATAAACTCGATGTTAGGTTTAAACTCGTCGAATATTAACCCATCATCGAGTTTATGCAGCACTGAACAACAACAATCTCGATGTTAGGCTTAAAACTCGTCGAGTATTTAGCCAGACCTCGAGTATTTACTTGTCCAGTTCTTTATATGCACATACCCTAATTAAAATAATAATTTTAATATTTTAAATTATTAAAATTATAACAAATTAATTGAAATCTCAAAACTTTAAATTATTGATTACATATTTTTTTTCCTTGAAAAAATGCCTCTATTGAAAACATTAATTTATTTTCAACACCCTTTAAATTTTTTATTCCAATTTTATCCTTATCTAAGGTATATGTCTCTTTAGTGTGTGTCTAATGTATCATATAATTTACCTCTCCTTTTTTCATATAGCGGGAAATACCCATTTGATATTGCAAAATTTGATTTCATTCCTAATTAATCAAAACCCTTTTCTTCCTTCCTAATTTGTCGTGTTCTTCTTTATGACCTAAATCCATGGTGACTACACGGGGTGCCACTGATAACGACGGTAACATCAAAATCGCTGATATGGGTAAGAAATCTGTTGCAAAAAAAGCTTCAAAAAACAAAAAGGTGGTGTCAACCGGAGAAGTTTCAGTTCCTCCATCTCCTATATAGTTGAGTAAGAAGAGACATGCAAATGATTCACCTCCGAAATTGAAGAAACACAAAGGCATTTCCAGAACTGAATCCAAGAAATCTCCTCCTAAGGTATGATTTCATTAGTTTATAATATGAATTAAGAACCTACTGCATTAGAATTGTTTGATGTCTTAGAATAATAAATTGACTCTGTTTATATGATTGTTTGAAATTATGTTTAAGTATGATTGTTTGGAATTATGTTTATATAAAATTGTGGTTAGGTTGGTTGGTAGATAGTTTTGAAGGTACAATTATGAACTCTATTTTTTTAGGGTACTGAAATTTCAGTTTTTGAAGATTAATTCCTCCATTCTACTGGGTTTGACAATGAAATTTCAGGTTTTGATTTGGTTATTTTTGGGCATTGTATTGAGAGGAATGTTAGAAATTGGATTTACAAAGTTGGCAATGTTTCTTGTATGCTATTTGATAAGAACTTAATGTGTATGGTTGTGCTTTTGAATAGCTTATTTTCTATTTAAGTTTGAACACCAAAACAGAAAAAGAGTTGAATCTTGCTTGGGTGAAATTTTTGATATCTAACAGTTTTCACTCTAATTTCCATACAGCTATGGCAGTTTAAAGTAAGCCGAGAAGATCGTGTTCACTCGAAGATTGATACGCGCATGTCATATGATGTCATTTCTGATATCAAATCGACTCTGACTCCAGGTGAATTGGAAAAGTTTAGACAATCTTGCTTTGGCTACTTTCTTGATATTCCCAAGATCAAAGTGCAAAATCAGATCATACATTGTATATTGTTGAGGGAGGTGGAGCAGCTAAACAAGTCTGAATTGTGGTTTGAGGTTGGCGGTCATAGGCTGAAATTCGGAATCGACGAATTTGCTTTGATCTCGGGTTTAAACTGTCAAGGTGACAGCAGTAAGTATGCCTACACAAAAGTTGAAAATGGCATTTTGGATAAGTACTTCAGCGCGCTGCAAACTGTTTCTAAACAGACCCTTCAGGATTTTTTCAAAGCTAGGCGTTGGGAGTCGGAGGAGGATGGGTTTAAGATAGCATTTGTGCATTTTTTGCATAACTTCTTGCTTGCTTCACCGAGGACTGCTCGTATCCCTTTGAAGGACTTTGACGTAGTTGATTCGGCTGATTTGAACGACTATCCATGGGGTATTGACGTTTTCAAGTACACGTTTGATTCTTTGTCGAAAAGAGCTGTTCTTAGTTCGAGATCTCTCATTATTGAACACAACATTTACCAGTATCGCCTTCAAGGTTTACCATATGCACTGGTATGTTGGTTCTACGAGTGTTGCCCGGCGGTGGAAAATACCTTTGCTCAGCTAGTGAACAAAGATGCTATCTCGCGAATTCTGAGGTGGCAAGCATTTGTTCCTGCAAAATACATTGCTGTTGACAGGGATTTATTTGTTGAGATTGCATCCGATGAGGTTCGTATGTGTTAAATTTTCAATTTTTCAAATGTAATTTATCATTGACTCTGTTTTCATATATGGTGTTCATTTGTTATGTGTAGATGATTTTCCGATCAATTGTTCCAACCCCGGCAGAGATGTATGCCCTTCGTCTAGGTGACTTATTCAAAAAAATTAAGGGAAACGAGGAGGGTTATTGTCCGGCATTTAATATATTGTAGGACGGTGAATCAACGTCGAACACTTCGAATTTAAATGTTATGGAAGAGAGGCTGGAAATTTTGATGGCTGGTCAAAAGATGATTAAGGATGATATAATGGATTTGTAACGTTTATTCACTTCCAAATGTTCCGAACTTTTGACAGTTGTCAATTCATTGAATGCAAGGCTAACTCTGATTGGTGATTCTAAAACGGTAATTTGTTTTGATTTATGTATTTTGTACTTTTATCACTTAGAGTTTAGTTAAATATAATTTATGTTATTTCATATTATGTTATTGTAACTTGATGGGAACCTAATGTGAACTCCATATCTGTATCAGGTTGAAATTGAGAAACATGATGTTTCTGATGGCTTGCAGACAAGGGTTGACAAAGGAAAAAAGGTTGTTCTTCCTGCAGAGGACATTTCAGTGAAACCAAGTAAAAATGGTACTTCTATAGTAACGGAACGAGAAGAAAGGGATGGTAGGGAGTCTGCTGTTCCTGTTTCTGCTGATACTAAAGCTACTTCCAGCAAAGAAAGGGATGGTAGGGAGTCTGCTGATGAAGAAGAAGGTGCTGAAAAAATCGAATTGGAAGATTTGGTTTGCGAGAAGGCTGTACTTGAAGGCAAGGATGACCGTGGTGAACCTTGTGTTATTGTTTCTTCCGAACACGTTGATGTTATCTCTCCGAATTTTGAGGTATATTTAATAATTTGAAATTAAGCTGTTTTGATTAACTATATTAATTTGTTTATTGTCAATTTACTAGGTTTTGCGACAAAGCGAGTTGAATTTAAAATCTCCACCAGATGACACCATCAATCAGACTAAAAAAAATGCAAGTGAATCGATTGCTGAATTCAAATCAAAGGAGGTATTGTTTGCTTTAAATTATATTTATAGTTTAATTTTATATATGATGGTTCACATAAAGTACATATAGAGTTGATATCATATTACTTACTGTATCCTCTCTTATGTTTTTGGTAGTCTGGTCCTTCTTCAAGCCGCTTCATACCGACGCAAACTGGTTGTAAAGTCCGTATTTGTCCATTTGATGCTAATCACATTTTATTCAGTGATGCCACCAAACAAGACATCATTCATAATTGGCTGGAAGAAGGACGTCCTAAAGGGGCCAAGTTCGTATCTCGACTAACTTTTTTCAGTTCTGTTTTAATGCTCACTTATTTAATTTTTTTTTCTTTGTTTGTTTAGAAGGCAAAGCTGGATATACGATCCAAAGATTGATAAATTCCATCCCCGTCTTTCTCTTGGCGTGGTTGATATTGAAACGAAATCCTGGTTTTACCATCTCTACCACGTTGGAAAGGCTATTGAGTGTTCTGTAAGTATATCCATATTTCTTTTATTTGTTCTTTTTATTTTATTTTATGTGTTTATTATTTGAATTACTCACGATAGTTTTGTTAATAACATTGTTGTGACTGTATGGCTACTTAACCTTGATTTTTGTTTATTTGGCAGCATGTAGATGTTCTCTTTTATTATCTGAGAAAGAAAATAAAATATGGATGTGCTGCAAACAGTAGATGTACATCAACTGATAATTTTTTTGATCGGCGTATTCAAACTCTCTACACAGCATACAAGAAAAAGCAAGATGTGTCACTTGTTTCTTTGAAACATACAGTGGCTATCTACATTAAAGGTGGTGCTATGCGTTGCAATACGAATTGGGCTAATGTTGACGATGTTCTTTTTCCGATCAATTGTGTTAACGATTGGCATTGGATTTTGGCTCGCCTGAATTTAAGGAACGATGCATCTATATCTACAATTCGTTGAGGTCGGCGCAATATGACAGATCAGCAACTGAATATGTTACTTGCTATTGTGTGTTGCTTCCACTATTCCTTCAAGCTACCAATTTTTATGATTCTCGAGATGACATCGATACTACTGCCGGTGCTTACGAGGGAAAGAGAATAACTGATCCGTTCAGAATAGAGATTGTGGAAAACATGCCTATCCAAAATGATGTGTAAGTGTATAATTTGTTTTTAACTTTAGTTAGTTGGGTTATATTAAAGAGTTATGGTGACAGAATAGGAACCTAATGTCAACCTTGTTTCTTATGTTTTTTTATTTTTTCTCACTTTTCGTAGTGATTGTGGAGTTCATATGTTTTCCGCTGCTGAGTTCTTTGTTGATGGGAAAGTTATGTGGCATGATTATGATGTCAAAGAACACCGTGCTCGTTACGCTTCGTCATTATGTTTGTATGCTCGTTGGAAAGAAAGCTCTTCTTGTGTTAGTGAAGATGAGGGTCCTCTAAAACTCAAGAGAACATCTGCCTAGGGAGTGAGAGGAAGCTAATTTATGGAGGTTCAAGATGAAGAATGTTATTGATTTTTGTTTGTAAAGAAAGTCTCCTTTTTGTCACACTTTTATTTTGCTTGGAGGACATAAATGTCCATTTATTTCTTATTTGAAGTCTATTTTAGAGTATGTGTAAAAATAGGTAATTACAATATGTGTAGTGTTTTAGCAAATTTCCGCAAAATTGTGAATTGTCAATAGTTATATTAAAAGGCAGGAGTTCAATTCTATTTTTCTGTTCGGTTCCATATTAGAAGTACAAAATTGAGAAAAAATATTTGGTATTACACCAAACCTTAAAATCAAACTAAACCAAAGGAATCAATTGAATGTTTGGCTGATATCTTATATATAATTCCATACGTTCAAACTCGATGTGTGGCTAATATCTCGATGAGTTTTCATCAACACATCGAGTTTCTACTATCCAGTTTTCAACAAATTTCATGTTGGGATGCATAACTACTGCCATAAAACACCAAAATTCTACAATCTACATTCAAGACAATATAAAAAAGCATCTCTCAGTAAAATTCATACTTTCAAACAAGATACAAGAATCCAAAAAGAGTTCAATAAGCGGTAAATTTCAGTCACTAATCATCGTCTTCGTCTTCATTGTCACTGTCATTTGAGTCTTCTAGTACATCAGTGTCGGCATCATCATAATTGATCGTAGTATCATCCTCCTCATCGCTAGAATAAATCGGGTTTGAGTTTTGACCTTGAAACATTTGACCAACATCAACTTCATCCGGTAATACATCTATAGGATGCAAGAGTTCCAAATTTTCACCACCATTTTGATCGACTTCATGACTATTATCTGCCTCGTATTGCTGATAGGGCTCATCATTGAATATTGAATCTTCATTGCACACTTTTTCCTTTTCTGGCACATCAAATATATTCCTGTGAAATGATTTTTGCACAATTTTCCAATGACCTCCATTTTTCATATCGCTGACATAAAAAACCTGCTGTACTTGAGAACTCAACACGAAAGAATCACCTGTATACCATTTACGGCTCACATTAACAGAAACTAAGTTGCCATCTGTTTTAATTCCATTTTTATCGCCAACATCCCACCAATCACATTTAAACAAGAAAACATGATTCCCATTAACATATTGGAGGTCAATTATATATGTTAGCACACCATAAAACTCGATTTCTTTCAACTTATGCTCTCCCGTAACTGAAACTCCATTATTTTGAGTCCGACAAAAATTATCACGCTCAACTGTGTGAAGCCTAACTCCATTGACAATTATCCCACTGTACCTAGCAATTCGTATATCAGGACCTAATCCCAACGCATATATATGATCTGTTGCTGCAACCAATCCAGTAGCACGTAAGCGTCCAACCTGAAAAATAAGTTTAATGGTGAAATTAGAGGCATAATTCAATATTTAGTACTTTTATAGCACCATACTTACACACTCCTTGAACCAACTGGCAAATCCTGCCTGGTGTCTTTTTTGCACATCTATAGCACTTTCCTTTTGTAATTCTTCAATGTGAATCCTGCACAACGTTTATAAAATTAGATAAAAAGTGTAAAATAAAGCTATTTTGAAACTCTAAAGTCTTTGTTTTTTCAAAATAAAATAACTTACTTAAGATATTCATCAACATCCTCACAATTGTTAAGCACATACCACTGCAATTTTTCAAAATCAGAATGGGATAACGTTTTATATTCTGTAGCTCCTAAAGGTCTTGCATTGTTTGAAAATATGGAAAATCCATTTTCCACTCCTATTTGCACAGAAAAATTATTTCTCTCAACGCGATTATATATTGTCTTAACCCCATGAAAATACAGTGAACAAAAGTTCAAACATTCTTTAGTGATATACGCTTCAGCAATTGAACCCTCCGGTCGAGCTAAGTTACGGACATAATTTTTCAAAGTACGTAAGAACCTGCACAACAAATTTGTTGTAAATGTGAATAAACCATATAGATATATAAAAATTAGTTAAAACTGCAGCAAGAAAACGAAAAATAAAATTTCCTTATCAACTAACTTCTCAATAAAGTACATCCACCTATAGTGAACAGGGCCTCCTAATTCTACTTCACGTGGCAGATGAATTGCCAAATGCATCATTACCACGAAAAAAGATGGAGGATATATCATCTCAAGTTTACATATTATCAAAATGATATCGCTCTGCAACTTTTTAACTGTAGATCTTTTTAAAGTCTTCGAACAAAACTCCTTAAAGAAAGAGCTCAACTCTGATAATGCAGTGTAAACCTCACTACGCAAAGACCCACAAATTGATGCTGGAAGTAACCGTTGCAAGAATATATGATAATCATGGCTTTTCATCCCCATAACTTTGCAGTCCTGAACACTTACACATCGAGAAAGATTGGAAGCATATCCGTCTGGCAACCGGATTGACTGCAACCATTCGCAAAACTTTCTCCTTTCAGGCTTCGGTAATGTATAACAAGCAAGTGGCATAAAAAATTTATTTCCCTTTTGCTGTAAATGTAACTCTTTTCTTATACCCATTACTTCTAAATCCATTCGAGCCTTAATGTTATCCTTAGATTTTCCATCAATATTCATCAACGTACCCAATATATTTTCACATATATTCTTCTCAATATGCATTACATCTAAATTATGACGTAATTTTAATGTTTTCCAGTAAGGCAATTCAAAGAATATACTTCTCTTTGTCCAATTGAGCTCTTCAGGACCACGTGCACGCTTTTTTTGGTTAGGTGTCTTCCCGAAAACAAGGCTTTTAGGAAGCAAATCTAATTGCCTTAGAACTTCATCTCCTGACAACTCTTCAGGCTTTGACCCGTGCTCTGGTTTGCCATCAAATTTTCTGCTTTTTCTCCAAGAATGTTGGGCATGAAAATATCTCCGATGACCCATGTAACATTGCTTCACTCCATTTTTTAATGTTAGCGAACACGTCCACTTATTACACACAGGACATGCCAATTTTCCTTTTTTTCTCCATCCATATAACATTCCATATGCTGGAAAGTCATTTATTGTCCATAATAATGCAGCATGTAATTGAAAATTCTTACCGCTATATGCATCATATGTTGTCACACCGGTCTCCCATAACTCTTTTAACTCATCAATTAATGGCCTTAAATATACATCGATATTATTTCCGGGAGATTCCTTACCAGGAATAAGCAAAGATAACATCAAAAAATTCTCCTTCATGCATTTCCATGGTGGTAAGTTATATGGCGTCACAATCACCGGCCACATGCTATAACTCGTGCTCATATTTCCAAAAGGGTTAAATCCATCACTAGCAAGCCCAAGTCGCACGTTACGAGCATCTTTGCCAAACCAAGCATATTTCTGGTCAAAATCTTTCCATTCCGTAGCATCAGCTGGATGTCTAATCGTATCATCATCTACACGTTTCTGCTTATGCCACCTCATATTTTCACCAATATCTTTAGACATAAATAACCTCTGAAGTCTAGGTACTAAAGGGAAGTGTCTAAGAATTTTTTGAGCAACCTTCTTGCGTTTTCCGAAACCTAATTTCCATCTAGGGGCCTTACAAGTTGGACATATGTCAAGATTTTCATTTTCCTTCCAAAATAGCACACAATCATTTACACAAGCATCAATAGTTACGTAACCGAGTCCTAAATCACACATCAATTTTTTAACCTCATAACTTGAGCTTGGAAGGGTTTCTCCTCTCGGGAGTGCATCCTTGAACAACTCCAAATTCGAAAAAAATGACTTATTACTAGAATTTGTGAGTGCTTTGATATTAATCATCTTAAGAAGAAAAGAGAGCTTGAATATTTTTGACTTCCAGGATATAGTTCACAATGAGAATCATTCCACAATTTAGCAAATTTTGCTACTTCTCCTTCTAGCATGTTATTATCTTGATTGGCAAGTCTGTCTTCCATGTCGGTGTCCATAAAAGTTACATTACACATATCATCTAACATTTCTGAAACATCATTTCCACTATCCTCCAATTCATTGTCCGAATTAATAGAGCCATCTAAACTATCACGAGGTTGAGAAGTCTCACCATGGTGCACCCAGTTTGTGTAGTTTTCACTAATTCCATATTAATATAGATCCATTTTGACTTCTTGCAATGGCTTCAAATAAATATTGATGCAGTTCTTGCATGGACATCGAACTCTGCCATTTGAATCAGTAAAGTCTTTTACAACATTCAGAAAATTTTTGACCCCTTGAATATAACATGAACTAAATCGGTACGACGTATCCAACTTTTGTCTGATGGCGTCCCTTTAATTCCAAAATAATATATTAGGCAACATCAATATTTGGTACAAATCTATCAATTGAAAATATAATTAAAACTTACCCATTACAAATCAGATACCGTTAGCTATTTTAAAAATATATCCAATTTCTTTCCCTGAACTACCTGCGGTTCTGAAACAAGGCTAACATTTATTTAGTGTTACTGTTAAAACATACTCGAGGTAAGGCTATATAGTCGACAACGTTTTAAACTTTACTCTAGTTTATACGTCGTTTGCAATGTTAAAACTCGATGTCATGCTTAATAGTCGACGAGTTACATCCTTAACTCGACTTTTTTTATTTCTGTCAAAGCATAAACTTGATGTAAGTCTTAATACTCGACGAAATGGAAGCAAAATCTCGAGTTCTTGTTTTTACTGAGATAACAAACTCGAGAATAGGTGATAAGTCGTTGAGTTTGAAGTCCGACCTCGAGTTTGTACGAATTAGTTGAAAATTTAAATTATCAATTGAACAAATAAGCAATTTGAATGTGATATTCATCCTACATTAATCAATTTAGTCTCTTTTCATAAGTTAAAAAATACCTGGACAAATAAGCATCAACAAACACAAAATCAATGAAAGTGCGGCGGCGTGAGAAGTGTACAAACGTATGGAATTGATGCGGTAGTGTGATGTCAATATTCAGCAAAAAAACTTTTTCCCTAATGAAGAGTGCTTCGATTAACCTAATTTGGATATTTGAATCTTAATTGTCATATACCTTTTTTTATCAAAATAAAATATAATTTCATAACCCATTTAAACTTGTTATCATTAATTTTTTTCTCAATTCCATGGTGACAAAACATTTATTAATCACAATATCATTTAATTTCGCTTAATTGCTGAAAAATAAAATTATTCACAATATTTTTACATATTATGATAAAATTTATTTTATCATAATAACTGTATTTTTAATATACAGTGACAAAACAGTTTTTGTCAAAACCCATTGTCACAACAAACACAATTAATTGCTATAGTGATAAAAATATTTGACACAATATTTAATTATCACAACATTATATAAGTTTAATTAATTGCTGAAAAAAAAAATATGTTACAAAAGTCTTTAAATATTATTCTAAAATTTATTTTATCATTATAACTGTATATATTTTCTATTTTACCATTTATTTTCTGCAATTAGTTTTTCTTTCTCTATTTTGTGTGTATTTTGTGTTTCATAAGGTTGACATATGGTCGACAAACGGTTTATTTACGGTTATTATAACTATAGTTTAAAATACAGGCACAAAACATTTGTTTTGGCAAAATACTTTGTCACAACAATATATTTACTTTTTTATATAGTGACAAATAAATATGACACAATAAATATTATAACTGTCTTTTTAAAATATCGGAACCAAACATTTGTTTTGGCAAAATATTTTGTCAGAAAAACAAATTTACTTTTTTTATTGCCAAATAAATCTGACACAATAAACAGTAGTGGAAAGAGTTTTTTTCGAGTTATTCCTTAACATATATATTTTCTGCACTTCCTTTTTCATACTCTATTTTGTGTTTATTTTGTGTTTTATAAGGTTGACATAAGGTTGACATCAGGTTCATATGCAGTCGTTATAACTGTAGGTTTAAAATACGAAAAAAAAAACATTTGTTTTGGCAAAATACGTTGTCACAAAGACATATTTACTTTTTTATAAGTGACGACAAAATTTGACACAATATTAATTTATTACAATATCTTTTATTGGCAAAATACTTTGTCACAATAAACGTAATTAATTTTTATAGTGACAAAATATATCTAATTGCTGCAAAATAAAATTTGTCACAACTTTTTTAAATATTATGATAAGAATAATTTTGTCATAATAATAATATTTTAAATTACGGCGACAAAACATGTTTTTGTCAAAATAGTTAGTCACAACAAACATAATTATTTTTTATAGTGACAAAAATGGTTGACACAATATGTATTTGTCGCAATATCATTTCATTGAACTCTCATTGTGACAAAATATTTTTTTTTGTCACAACTAACCTATTTATTATGACAAAATATAGTTTGTCACATATTTTTTTGTCACAAGAAGCCAAATTTTTTGTAGTATTAGTATGTCGCTACTCAAGTCTCTTTAGCGCATCGTTCCGATTTCTTAAGCATGGTTAGGTTATATATTACGGAAAGTCTGTGAAAAAAGTGATGCTAGATTAGTATGGCGCGTCTCAAGTCTCTTTAACGCGTCGTTTCGATTACCATGCTTATGTCGCGTCACAAGTCTCTCTAACGCGTCGTTGCGATTACCTAAGCATGTTTGATTTATATTACGCAAAGTGTGCGTAAAAATTGACGCTAGATTAGTATGTCGCGTCACAAGTCTATCTAACGCGTCGTTCCAATTAAATAAGCATGGTTAGGTCATATTACGCAAAGTGTGCGTGAAAAGTGACGCTAGATTAGTGTGTCGCGTCTCAAGTCTCTTTAATGCTTCATTCCGATTACCTAAGCATGAATAGGTTATATTACTTAAATTGTGCGTGAAAAGCGACAATAGATTTGTATGTCGTGTCTCAAGTCTCTTTAATGCGTCGTTTCGATTACCATTCTTATGTCGCGTCACAAGTCTCTCTAACGCGTCGTTCCGATTACCTAAGCATGGTTAGGTTATATTACGCAATGTGTGTGCCAACACTGTTGCTAGGTTGGTATGTCGCTTTTCAAGTCTCTTTAATGCATCGTTCCGATTACCTAAGCATGTTTAGGTTTTATTATGCAAACTTTGCGTGAAAAGTGACGCTAGATTAGTATGTCGCGTCTCAAGTCTATTTCAGGCGTCGTTCCGATTCCCTAAGCATACTCGGGTTATATTACGCAAAGCGTGCGTAAAAAGTGACACTAGATTAGTAAGGCGCGTTTCAAGTTTCTTTAACGTGTCGCATCGATTACCATGCTTATGTCGCGTCACAAGTGTCTCTAACGCGTCGTTCTGATTCCCTAAGCATGGTTTGGTTATATTACGCAAAGTGTGCGTGAAAAGTGACAATAGATTAGTATGTCGTGTCTAAAGTCTCTATAGCTCGTCGTTTGGATTACCTAAGCATGTTTAGGTTATTTTACAAAAAGTGTGCGTGAAAAGTGATGCTAGATTAGTATGTCGCGTCTCAAGTCCCTTTAAAGCATCGTTCCGATTGCCAAAACATGGTTGTTTTATTATACCAAGTGCGCGTTAAAAGTGTCGCTAGACTATTATGTCGCGTCACAAGTCTCTTTAACGCGTTGTTATGATTACCTATGCATGGTTAAGTTATATTACGCAAAGTATGCGTAAAAAGTGATGCTAGATTAGTATGGCGCGTCTCAAGTCTCTTTAATGCATCGTTTTGATTACCATGCTGCTGTCACGTTACAAGTCTCAAGTCTCTTTAATGCCTGTTCCGATTACCATAGCATGGTCATGTTATATAAAGCAAAATGTGCCTGAAAAGTGACGCTAGAACAGTATGTCGTGTCTCAAGTCTCTTTAACGCGTTGTTCCGATTACCTAAGCATACTTAGGTTATAATACGCAAAGCGTGGGTAAAAATTGATAGTAGATTAGCATGGCATGTTTCAAGTCTCTTTAACGCGTTGTTTCAATTACCATTGCCGCGTCACAAGTTTCTCTAACGCGTCGTTCTGATTACCTAAGCATAGTTAGGTTATAATATGCAAAGCGTGTGTAAAAAGTGACGCTAGATTAGTATGGCACGTTAAAGCGTCGTTTCGATTACCATTGTCGCGTCACAAGTTTCTCTAACGCGTCGTTCTGATTACATAAGCATTCTTTTACGCAAAGTGTGCGTGAAAACTGACGTTAGACTAGTATGTCGCGTCTCAAGTCTCTTTAACGCGTCGTTCCCATTACCTAAGCATGGTTGGGTTATATTATGCAAAGTGTGCGTGAAAACTTGCGCTAGATTAGTATGTCGCTACTCAAGTCTCTTTAGCGCATCGTTCCGATTTCCTAAGCATGGTTAGGTTATATATTACGCAAAGTCTGTGTAAAAAGTGATGCTAGATTAGTTTGGCGCGTCTCAAGTCTCTTTAACGCGTCGTTTCGATTACCATGCTTATGTCGCGTCACAAGTCTCTCTAACGCGTCGTTGCGATTACCTAAGCATGTTTGATTTATATTACGCAAAGTGTGCGTAAAAATTGACTCTAGATTAGTATGTCGCGTCACAAGTCTATCTAACGCTCGTTCCAATTAAATAAGCATGGTTAGGTTATATTACGCAAAGTGTGCGTGAAAAGTGACGCTAGATTAGTATGTCGCGTCTCAAGTCTCTTTAATGCTTCTTTCCGATTACCTAAGAATGGTTAGGTTATATTACTTAAATTGTGCATGAAAAGCGACAATTGATTTGTATGTCGTGTCTCAAGTCTCTTTAACGAGTCGTTTCGATTACCATTCTTATGTCGCGTCAAAAATCTCTCTAACGCGTCGTTCCGATTACCTAAGCATGGTTAGGTTATATTACGCAATGTGTGCGTGAACACTGTTGCTAGGTTGGTATGTCGCGTTTCAAGTCTCTTTAATGCGTCTTTCCGATTACCTAAGCATGGTTAGGTTTTATTATGCAAACTGTGCGTGAAAAGTGACGCTAGATTAGTATGTCGCGTCTCAAGTCTATTTAATGCGTCGTTCCGATTACCTAAGCATACTCGGGTTATATTACGCAAAGCGTGTGTAAAAAGTGACACTAGATTAGTAAGGCGCGTTTCAAGTTTCTTTAACGTGTCGCATCGATTACCATGCTTATGTCGCGTCACAAGTGTCTCTAACGCGTCGTTCTGATTCCCTAAGCATGGTTAGGTTATATTACGCAAAGTGTGCGTGAAAAGTGACAATATATTAGTATGTCGTGTCTGAAGTCTCTATAACTCGTCATTTGGATTACCTAAGCATGTTTAGGTTATATTACGCAAAGTGTGCGTGAAAAGTGATGCTAGATTAGTATGTCACGTCTCAAGTCCCTTTAAAGCGTCGTTCCGATTGCCAAAGCATGGTTGTTTTATTACACCAAGTGCGCGTTAAAAGTGTCGCTAGATTAGTATGTCGCGTCACAAGTCTCTTTAACGCGTTGTTATGATTACCTAAGCATGGTTAAGTTATTTTACGCAAAGTATGCGTAAAAAGTGATGCTAGATTAGTATGGCGCGTCTCAAGTCTCTTCAATGCATCATTTTGATTACCATGCTTATGTCACGTTACAAGTCTCAAGTCTCTTTAATGCCTGTTTCGATTACCATAGCATGGTCATGTTATATAACGCAAAATGTGCCTGAAAAGTGACGCTAGAACAGTATATCGTGTCTCAAGTCTCTTTAACGCGTTTTTCCAATTACCTAAGCATAGTTAGGTTATAATACGCAAAGCGTGGGTAAAAGTGACAGAAGATTAGCATGGCATGTTTCAAGTCTCTTTAACACGTCGTTTCAATTACCATTGCCGCGTCGCAAGTTTCTCTAACGCGTCGTTCTGATTACCTAAGCATAGTTAGGTTATAATATGCAAAGCGTGTGTAAAAAGTGACGCTAGATTAGTATGGCACGTTTCAAGTCTCTTTAAAGCGTCGTTTCGATTACCATTGTCGCGTCACAAGTTTCTCTAACGCGTCGTTCTGATTACATAAGCATTCATTTATGCAAAGTGTGCGTGAAAACTGACGCTAGACTAGTATGTCGCGTCTCAAGTCTCTTTAACGCGGCGTTCCCATTACCTAAGCATGGTTAGGTTATATTATGCAAAGTGTGCGTGAAAACTTGCGCTAGATTAGTATGTCGCTACTCAAGTCTCTTTAACGCATCGTTCCGATTTCCTAAGCATGGTTAGGTTATATATTACGCAAAGTCTGTGTAAAAAGTGATGCTAGATTAGTTTGGCGCGTCTCAAGTCTCTTTAACGCGTCGTTTCGATTACCATGCTTATGTCGCGTCACAAGACTCTCTAACGCGTCGTTGCGATTACCTAAGCATGTTTGATTTATATTACGCAAAGTGTGCGTAAAAATTGACTCTAGATTAGTATGTCGCGTCACAAGTCTATCAAACGCTCGTTCCAATTAAATAAGCATGGTTAGGTTATATTACGCAAAGTGTGCGTGAAAAGTGACGCTAGATTAGTGTGTCGCGTCTCAAGTCTCTTTAATGCTTCTTTCCGATTACCTAAGCATGGTTTGGTTATATTACTTAAATTGTGCATGAAAAGCGACAATAGATTTGTATGTCGTGTCTCAAGTCTCTTTAACGAGTCGTTTCAATTACCATTCTTATGTCGCGTCAAAAGTCTCTCTAACGCGTCGTTCTGATTACCTAAGCATGGTTTGGTTATATTACGCAATGCGTGCGTGAACACTGTTGCTAGGTTGGTATGTCGCGTTTCAAGTCTCTTTAATGCGTCTTTCCGATTACCTAAGCATGGTTAGGTTTTATGACGCAAACTATGCGTGAAAAGTGACGCTAGATTATGTCGCGTCTCAAGTCTCTTTAACGCGTCGTTCCGATTCCCTAAGCATAGTCGGGTTATATTACGCAAAGCGTGCGTAAAAAGTGACACTAGATTAGTATGGCGCGTTTCAAGTTTCTTTAACGTGTCGCATTGATTACCATGCTTATGTCGCGTCACAAGTGTCTCTAACGCGTCGTTCTGATTCCCTAAGCATGGTTAGGTTATATTACGCAAAGTGTGCATGAAAAGTTACAATATATTAGTATGTCGTGTCTGAAGTCTCTATAACTCGTCATTTGGATTACCTAAGCATGTTTAGGTTATTTTACGCAAAGTGTGCGTGAAAAGTGACGCTAGATTAGTATGTCGCGTCTCAAGTCCCATAAACGCGTCGTTCCGATTTCCAAAGCATGGTTATGTTTTATTACGCCAAGTGCACGTTAAAAGTGTTGCTAGATTAGTATGTCGCGTCACAAGTCTCTTTAATGCGTTGTTATGATTACCTAATCATGGTTAAGTTATATTACGCAAAGTATGCGTAAAGAGTGATGCTAGATTAGTATGGCGCGTCTCAAGTCTCTTCAATGCATCGTTTCGATTACCATGCTTATGTCACGTTACAAGTCTCAATTCTCTTTAACGCGTGTTCCGATTACCATAGCATGGTCATGTTATATAACGCAAAATGTGCCAAAAAAGTGACGCTAGAACAGTATGTCGCGTCTCAAGTCTCTTTAACGCGTTGTTCCAATTACATAAGCATAGTTAGGTTATATTACGCAAAGCGTGGGTAAAAGTGACGGAAGATTAGCATGGCACGTTTCAAGTCTCTTTAACACGTCGTTTCAATTACCATTGCCGCGTCGCAAGTTTCTCAAACGCGTCGTTCTGATTACCTAAGCATAGTTAGGTTATAATACGCAAAGCGTGCGTAAAAAGTGACACTAGATTAGTATGGCACGTTTCAAGTCTCTTTAAAGCGTCATTTCGATTACCATTTTTGCGTCACAAGTTTCTCTAACGCGTCGTTCTGATTACATAAGCATGCGTTTACGCAAAGTGTGCGTGAAAAGTGACGCTAGATTAGTATGTCGTGTCTCAAGACTCTTTAACACGTCGTTCCCATTACCTAAGCATGGTTAGGTTATATTATGCAAAGTGTGCGTAAAAACTGGCACTAGATTAGTATGTCGCTACTCAAGTCTCTTTAGCGCATCGTTCCGATTTCCTAAGCATGGTTAGGTTATATATTACGCAAAGTCTGTGTAAAAAGTGATTGCTAGATTAGTATGGCGCGTCTCAAGTATCTTTAAGGCGTCGTTTCGATTACCATGCTTATGTCGCGTCACAAGTCTCTCTAACGCGTCGTTTCGATTACCTAAGCGTGTTTGATTTATATTACGCAAAGTGTGCGTAAAAATTGACGCTAGATTAGTATGTCGCGTCACAAGTCTATCTAACGCGTCGTTCCAATTACATAAGCATGGTTAGGTTATATTACGCAAAGTGTGCGTGAAAAGTGACGCTAGATTAGTATGTCGCGTCTCAAGTCACTTTAATGCTTTGTTCCGATTACCTAAGCATGGTTAGGTTATATTACTTAAATTGTGCATGAAAAGAGACAACAGATTTGTATGTCGTGGCATCGTTTCGATTACCATTCTCATGTCCCGTCACAAGTCTCTCTAACGCGTCGTTCCAATTACCTAAGCATGGTTAGGTTATATTACGCAATGTGTGCGTGAACACTGTTGCTAGGTTGGTATGTCGCGTTTCAAGTCTCTTTAATGCGTCGTTCCGATTACCTAAGCATGGTTAGGCTATATTACGCAAACTGTGCGTGTAAAGTGACGCTAGATTAGTATGTCGCGTCTCAAGTCTCTTTAACGAGTCGTTCCGATTCCCTAAGCATAGTCAGGTTATATTATGCAAAGTATGCGTAAGAAGTGTCGCTAGATTAGTATGGCGGGTTTCAAGTTTCTTTAATGTGTCGCTTCGATTACCGTGCTTATGTCGCGTCAAAAGTGTCTCTAACGCGTCGTTCTGATTCCCTAAGCATGGTTAGGTTATATTACGCAAAGTGTGCGTGCAAAGTGACAATAGATTAGTATGTCGTGTCTGAAGTCTCTATAACTCATTGTTTCGATTACCTAAGCATGGTTAGGTTATTTTACGCAAAGTGTGCGTGAAAAGTTACGCTAGATTAGTATGTCGCGTCTCAAGTCCCTTTAACGCGTCGTTCCGATTGCCAAAGCATGGTAATGTTTTATTAAGCCAAGTGCGCGTTAAAAGTGTCGCGAGATTGGTATGTCGTATCACAAGTCTCTTTAACGCGTTGTTATGATTACCTAAGCATTGTTAAGTTATATTACGCAAAGTATGCGTAAAGAGTGATGCTAGATTAGTATGGCGCGTCTCAAGTCTCTTCAATGCATCGTTTCGATTACCATGCTTATTTCACGTTACAAGTCTCAAGTCTCTTTAACGCGTGTTCCGATTACCAAAGCATGGTCATGTTATATAACGCAAAATGTGCCTGAAAAGTGACGCTAGAACAGTATGTCGCGTCTCAAGTCTCTTTAACGCGCTGTTCCGATTACCTAAGCATAGTTAGGTTATAATACGCAAAGCGTGGGTAAAGAGTGATGGTAGATTAGCATGGCACGTTTCAAGTCTCTTTAACGCGTCGTTTTGATTACCATTGTCGTGTCACAAGTTTCTCTAATGCCTCGTTCTGATTACATAAGCATGCTAGGTTATTTTACGCAAAGTGTGCGTGAAAAGTGATGCTAGATTAGTATGTCGTGTGTCAAGTCTCTTTAACGCGTCGTTCCCATTACCTAAGCATGGTTAGATTATATTATGCAAAGTATGCGTGAAAACTTGCGCTAGATTAGTATGTCGCTACTCAAGTCTCTTTAACGCATTGTTCCGATTTCCTAAGCATGGTTAGGTTATATTACACAAAGTTTGTTACTTCAATCTTCTTCTCGTGCCTCATACACTTGCTGTGCAACGACACGCGTTCACGCAGTTCTTTGTTCATAGTATGACGATTATATAGAGGAATACTGATAAATTCCTTAAAATATAACACTTACTAATCATCACGACTAATCGTTTTCCACGTACGTTGGACTTTAGGAACATCTCCTTCCTTTTGACCTTCAACGATTACGTCTCTTATTGCTAGTCTTTAGAGTGTTCTGACTCATTGTAGACTTAGCAAATTATCAAAACATATACTCGCGTTGTATATGTTGTACGCATATTACTACCGCAGCTATAAGCATCTATGTTGACCGTCCTAAAAAAAATCAGTATCTCCTAGATTTTCTTTGGTTACGCATTGTAACTTAAGTCTTGCGAGCATTCCGCTCACACGGACTTAATCAAACATCAAGAGTATCAAAACATAACATACATGTTCTATAAGTTGTTAATCGGATATGCTTTACTATCCGAACATATCTACCATCTAACCGTATACTAGTCTACTTAATCAAGGCTAAGTTCATATTCAAGAAGTATAACTTCTATATTCTCGCAATTATACGTATTCGATCTTCTCGTGGCCTTGATCGCAGCTTGCTCGCGAGCACTTCATTTCCATCACAGAGTTCTGGTCTAGGTATACTTACATAAAAAAAGAACTTTTCGGAAACTCTTTCAAAAAAAAGACTCATTTGAAAATTCCATTTAAATCTTATCAAAATTGTGCACTAGGGTGATGACGTCTCTCATCCCCAAAGAGTTGCCACATCTCACCTCTTCGTCTGAACATAATGCATATGATGCATGTCCTATTAGTGCATGTATTGATGTATGTAGTGATGCATTTCTATCAATGTCGTGGAAATCATGTATTTCTGTATCGGGTCTAGGCACAATTATGCTTTCAGAATTGTTAAACAAATAACTTTTAAAAGTTATAAACTTCGAGTTTTGTAAGTTCTCTAGACCTTTAAACTCTATTCCTAGCAAGTTCTTCCACTTCTGTAACTTCGCATTCCTTCTTCATACTCTTTCTGTAATTTCGATCGATCGAATTCAATAGCATCTCTCGTGTTATTTGATGCTAGGCACACACACACACACACACACACACACACACACACACACACACACACACACACACACACACATATATATATATATATATATATACATATATCGATTATATTCTATTCATAGGAGACAATACCTCTCCTAGAAGCTTCATCTAAATGGGCATATCATGCATGCCTATTCAAACGAACACGAAATACGTGTATGTATCTCATATACATGTGTCACAAGAAACAAATAAACATTTCTACAAACAATCTGTCATACTGATCACAAAGCAAATCATGTAAACGACTTGGATCAGACAAACCTCAACTCTCTAGCTGCAGTAGTTCCTAGGTTACTTAACCGACAACGCATTTTAGCAGAGGTAACTGGATCAACTGCTCTGATACCACAATTGTCACGACCCAAAATATTGAGCCGAGACCGGCGCTAGGGAATGGGAGTGGTAGCTCCGAAACCCGTAGCAAGCCTAAAATTACTAATAATTTTTCGCAAATAAAAATATAACATCATATACAAATCTATTTCAGAAAACTCTTTTAGATAATACAATTATAGATATTAAAATATTATATCAAAGTTTACATTCAAAATAAACTGTTTGAAATAAAATCACAAATTTTGTACTGACACCTACTGACTACTGCAGCTCTAGGAACTCATACTCTGTGCAAGTCAATCGACTTCTGGCACAACGAAGATAGTTTGTCTGATCCGACTCCGACTGCCTGAAAACATCAAGGTGAGGGGGTCAGTATTTTTGGAAATACTGAGTGAGTTCGCATTTACAAAATACCATTATGATTATAAATCACGTATATAGAAAAATATATATTGAATAACTTAAGTATTAAATTAACAAACCATATATCAGATAAATTAGCCAAACATATGGTACAATCAGGATTTTGATCCTAAAACAAAATTTATGATTTCATTTCATAATTATCATATTTGATCTCACCCGCCTGACATCGATAGCGAAGCCAACCGATGTGTCTAAGACGCCTGACATCGATAGCGAAGCCAACCGATGTGTCTAAGACGCCTGACATCGATAGCGAAGCCAACCGATGTGTCTAATACGCCTGACATCGATAGCGAAGCCAACCGATATGTTTAATACGCCTGACATCGATAGCGAAGCCAACCCATGTGTGTAACATGCCTGACATCCATAGCGACGCCAACCATGACCAAAAGTGCAAAACATAAGTTGTCGCATTCTAAACGTATCTTTCTTGATATCTATTACCAAATCTCAATCTTACACTTGGTTAATACCATTAGTGGTGTTCAACTAATCAATAAAGCATTGCTTAATATGCTTATTCCAAAAACCTAGCTCAAAACGTCAAGTTCCATGTCCATTTCATGGTATCGAAAGCTATATTTTCGCTCCCGGAGGTTCCCCAAAGGTTACGATCGAAGTAGGGCACGTCGTGCTAGCTCGGCATGTCGTGCCCCACATTTTTCATGAAGGGCACGTCATGCCTTTCCTTGTGCACGTCGTGCACCCTTGTGGTGCACGTCGTGCACCTCTGGTGGTGCACGTCGTGCACTCTTGTGGTGCACGTCGTGCCCACGACGTTTACGACGTCTCCGGACCATTTCTGAGGCCCCAAATCGCTCCAAACTCCTTATATTACATACCCAATCCATCTAGACTCAAAACTCATCAAGAATCCATACGAAAATGATGAAAAACGACATGTTTTTGGCGTTTCGATTCGAACCTAACGTTTTTCATCAAAACAGCCCGTAACCTCCTATTTTAACTTCCAAATTAGAAATATTACCTTGAAATGAAGCTTAGGATTGATAGAGCTTTCAATTCTGAAGAGTTTGCAGCGAAAATCGTCCGAAACGGACGCCGAACGGCGAAACGGCAAGCGAGCGACGGTGAGAAACGTAAAAGGAGCGATTAAGCTTGAATCCTCTGGATCCTTCTCCTGATCATTCATTCATATTTCATTTCCTTATATAGTTTGGTTAAAGGAACACTTTAATCCTTGTTTTCTTTAATGAATACAATATGTTCTTTAAACTTTCTTTTTGTTCAATTTCGTCCATAACTAAATCAACACTTTAATCATAACGTATACGTAGTATTTATATCCAATAAACAATACGAATCTCAATATTAATATTTTCCCGTCCATAATCTTTTAATTACTATTCTAAAGATTTAATTGGCTAGTTTTCACTTTGCTCCTTGAACTTTTCAAAGTTACAATTTAGCCCAATCGCATCCGCGTCCAAATTTTAAAAAGTCTCCGATTGACCTGGAAATTTTACCAATATTACTATAAAGCATTTCGCGGATCTTAGCGAAATAATTTCCCTCTTTGGGACTTAAGTGGTTAAATTACCATTTTAGTCCCTGAACTCTAGTTTGGGACTTTTCTTGACATTTTTCCTTTTAATTTAAATTCCAACTTTAGAATTGGAATACGATATTAAATTCAACATAATTACTTTCCCCGAGACCGACCTACTTGGACTTATTTAGTAACTTTCTCGGAAATTCCTCCGATATTGCCAACCCGGCCACTAAAAACTGGACACGTGATCCAATTAGATAATTAAATCTTTTGGGGTATTACACTTTTACATGTCGTTCCGATGACCTAAGCATGGTTAGGTTATATTACACAAAGTGTGCGTGGAAAGTGACGCTAGATTAGTATGTCGCGTCTCAATTCTCTTTAACGCGTTGTACCGATTACCTAAGAATGGTTATGTTACTTTATGAAAGTGTACGTGAAAAGTAACAATACATCAGTATGTCGAGTCTCAAGTCTATTTAACGCGTCGTTCCAATTACCTAAGCATGGGTTAGGTTATATTACGCAAAGTGTGCGTGAAAAGTTACGATAGAATAGTATGTCGCCTCTAAATTCTCTTTAACGCGTTGTTTAGATTACCTAAGCATGGTTTGGTTATATGACGCAAAGTGTGCGTGAAAAGTTACGCTAGATTAGTATGTCGTGTTTCAAGTCTCTAAAACCCGTCGTTCCGGTTACCTAAGCATAGTTAGGTTATATTGCACAAAGTGTGGTTACATCTTTTCTGGGATCGAGTGGAATTCTTTGATGTATCTCTGGAAATCCGCTTTTGCCTTGGACTGGTGGGGCTAGCATGTGAGTGAAACGTTACGCTAGGTTAGTATGTCGCGTTTCAAGTCTCGTTTACGCGTCGTTCTGATTACCTATGCATGGTTAGGTTATATTACACAAAGTGTGAGTGGAAAGTGACACTAGATTAGTATGTCGTGTCTTAATTCTCTTTAATGCGTTGTACCGATTACCTAAGGATGGTAAGGTTACTTTACGGAAAGTGTGCGTGAAAAGTAACAATACATTAGTATGCCGTGTCTCAAATCTATTTTACGCGTCGTTCCGATTACCTAAGCATGGTTAGATTATATTACGCAAAGTGTGCGTAGAAAGTTACGCTAGATTAGTATGTCGTGTTTCAAGTCTCTTTAACCCGTCGTTCCGATTACCTAAGCACAATAAGGTTATATTACGCAAAGTTTGCGTGAAAAGAGATGCTAGAGCAGTATGTCAGGTCTCAAGTCTCTTTAACACGTTGTTCCGATTACCTAAGCATGATTAGGTTATTTTACACAAAGTGTGCGTGAAAAGCAACGCTAGATTAGTATGTCCCATCTAAAATCACTTTCCGAAAAGTGTGCGCGAAAAGTAACAATACATTATATGTCGCGTCTCAATTCTCTTTCACGCGTTGTTCCGATTACCTAAGCATGCTTTGGTTATATTACGCAAACTGTGCGTGAAAATTAACAATAAATTAGCATTATTTAACTCGTCATTCCGATTACCTAAGTATGGTTAGGTTATATTAAGTAAAGTGTACGTGGATAGTGACGCTAGATTAGTATGTCGCGTCTCTCTAACGATGGTTAGGTTCCTTTACGGAAAGTCTGCGTGAAAAGTAGCAATACATTAGTATGTCGCGTCTCAAGCCTTTTTAACGCGTCGTTCCGATTACCTAAGCATGGTTAGGTTATATTATGCAAAGTGTGTGTGAAAAGTAACAATAAATTAGTATGTCGCGTCACACTGAACGTGTCGTTACGATTAGATATGCATGGTTAGGTTATATTACGCAAAGTGTGCCTGGAAAGTGACGCTAGATTAGTATGTCGCATCTCAATTCTCTTTAACGCGTTGTATCGATTACCTAAGAATGGTTAGGTTATATTATGCAAAGTGTGCGTGAAACGTTACGCTAGATTAGTATGTCGCGTTTCAAGTCTCTTTAATGCGTCGTTCTGATTACCTAAGCATAGGTAGGTTATATTACGCAAATTGTGCATAAAAAAAGATGATAGATTAGTATGTCGCGTCTCAAGTCTTTTTAACGCGTTGTTCCGATTACCTAAGCATGATTAGGTTATATTACGCAAAGTTAGGTTACTTTACGGAAAGTGTGCGTGAAAAGTAACAATACATTTATATGTCGCGTCCCAAGTATATTTAACGCATCGTTCTGATTACCTCAGCATAATTAGGTTATATTACGTAATGTGTGCGTGAAAAGTTCCGCTAGATTAGTATGTCGTGTCTCAATTCTCGTTAATGCGTTGTTCCGATTACCTAAGCATGGTTAGGTTATATTATGCAAAGTGTGTGTGAAAAGTTACACTAGATCAGTATGTCGTGTTTCAAGTCTCTTTAACGCGTCGTTCTGATTACCTAAGCATAGTTAGATTATATTATGCAAAGTGTGTGTGAAAAGAGACGATGGATTAGTATGTCGCATCTCAAGTCTCTTTTACGCGTTGCTCCGATTACCTAAGCATGATTACGTTATTTTACACAAAGTGTGCGTGAAAAGTGACGCTAGATTAGTATGTTGTGTCCCAATTCTCTTTAACGTGTGGTTCCGATTACCTAAACAAGGTTAGGTTATTTTACGCAAAGTGTGCCTGAAAAGTGACGCTAGATTAGTATGTCGCGTCTCAAGTCACTTTAACTCGTCGTTTCGGTTACCATGCTTATGACGCGTCACAAGTCTCGCTAAGCGTCGTTTCGATTACCTATGCATGGTTAGGTCATATTACGCAAAGTGTGCGTGAAAAATGACCGTGGATTAGTATGTCTCGTCTCATGTCTTTTTAACGCGTTGTTCCGATTACCTAAGCATGGTTAGGTTTTATTACGCAAAGTTTGCTTGAAAAGTGACGAGAGATTAGTATATCGCGTCTCAATTCTCTTTAACGCGTCGTTTCGATTACCATGTTTATGTCGGGTCAAAGTCTCTCTAACGCGTCGTTCCGATTCCCTAAGCATGGTTAGGTTATATTATGCAAAGTGTGTGTGAAAGTGACGCTTGATTAGTATGTCGTGACTCAAGTCTATTTAACGCGTCGTTCCGATTACCTAAGCATAATTAGGTTATATTATGCAAAGTGTGCGTGAAAAGTGACACTAGATTAGTATGTTGCATCTCAAGTCTCGTTAACGCGTCGTTCCGATTACCTAAGCATGGTTAGGTTATATTACGCAAAGTGTTCTCGAAAAGTCGTTAGATTAGTATGGCGCGTCCTAAGTCTATTTAATGCGTCGCTCCGATTACCTATGCATGGCTAGGTTATATTACGCAAAGTGTCCATGAAAAGTGACGCTAGATTAGTATGTCACGTCTCAAGTCTCTTTAACGCGTCGTTCCGATTACCTAAGTATGGTTAGATTATTTTATGCAAAGTGTGCGTGAAAAGTTACGCTAGATTAGTATGTCGCGTCTCAAGTCTCTTTAACGGGTCGTTCCGATAACATAAGAATTGTTATGTTATGTTACGCCAAGTGCGCGTTAAAAGTGTCGCTAGATTAGTATGTCGCGTCAAAAGTCTCTCTAACGCGTTGTTTCGATTACCATGCTTATGTCACGTTACAAGTTTCTCTAAGACGTCGTTCTGATTACCAAAGAATGGTTAGGTTATAATACGCAAAGTGTGCGTGAAAATTTACAATTGATTAGTATGTTTTGTCTCAAGTCTCTTAATCGCGTCGTTCGAATTACTTAAGCATGGTTAGATTGTTTTACGCGAAGTGTGAGTGAAAAGTGACACTAGATTAGTATGTCGCGTCTCAAGTCTCTTTAACGCGGCGTTCCGATTACCTAAGCATGGTTAGGTTATATTGCGCATTGTGTGCTTGAAAACTGTTGCTAGGTTAGAATGTCGCGTCTCAAGTCTCTTTAACGCGTCGTTCCAATTACCTAAGCATGGTTAGGTTATATTACGCAAAATGTGCGTGAAAAATGACGCTAGATAAGTATGTCGCCTCTCAAGTCTCTTTAACGCGTCGTTCCGATTACCTAAGCATGGTTAGGTTATATAAAGCAAAGCGTGCGTTTCAAGTCTCTTTAATGCATCGTTTCAATTACCATGCTTATGTCGCGTCACAATTATCTCTAATGCGTCGTTCTGATTACCTAAGCATGGTTAGGTTATATTACGTAAAGTGTGTTTAAAAAAATTGAAAATAGATTAGTATGTCGCATCTCAAGTCTATTTAATGCGTCATTCCGATTACCTAAGCATGGTTAGGTTATTTTACGCAAAGTGTGCGTGAAAAGTGACGCTAGATTAGTATGTCGCGTCTCAAGTCCCTTTAACGCTTGTTCTGATTACCTAAGCATGGTTAGGTTATACTACACAAAGTGTGCGTGAAAAGTAACACTAGATTAGCATGTCACGTCTAGAGTCTCTTTAACGCGTCGTACCGATTACCAAAGCATGGTTATGTTATATTATGCCAAGTGCGCGCAAAAGGGTCGCTAGATTAGCATGTTGCGTCACTAGTCTCCTTTACGCGTTGTTACTATTACCTATGCATGGTTAAGTTATATTACGCAAAGTGTGCGTAAAAAGTGACGCTAGATTAGTATGGCGCGTTTCAAGTTTCTTTAACGTGTCGCATCGATTACCCTGCTTATGTCGCGTCACAAGTGTCTCTAACGCGCCGTTCTTATTTCCTAAGCATGGTTAGGTTATATTACGCAAAGTGTGCGTGAAAAGTGACAATAGATTAGTATGTTGTGTCTGAAGTCTCTATAACTCGTCGTTTGGATTACCTAAGCATGTTTTGGTTATTTTACGCAAAGTGTGCGTGAAAAGTGACGCTAGATTAGTATGTCGCGTCTCAAGTCCCTTTATCTCGTCGTTTTGATTGCCAAAGCATGGTTATGTTTTATTACGCCAAGTGCGCGTTAAAAGAGTCGCTAGATTAGTATGTCGCGTCACAAGTCTCTTTAACGCGTTGTTATGATTACCTAAGCATGGTTAAGTTATATTACACAAAGTATGCGTAAAGAGTGATGCTAGATTAGTATGGCGCGTCTCAAGTTTCTTCAATGCATCGTTTCAATTACCATGCTAATGTCACGTTACAAGTCTCAAGTCTCTTTAACGCATGTTCCGATTACTATAGCATGGTCATGTTATAAAACGCAAAATGTGCCTGAAAAGTGACACTAGAACAGTATGTCGCGTCTCAAGTCTCTTTAACTCGTTGTTCCGATTACCTAAGCATAGTTAGGTTATAATACGCAAAGCGTGGGTAAAAAGTGACGGTAGATTAGCATGGCACGTTTCAAGTCTCTTTAACGCGTCGTTCCCATTACCTAAGCATTGTTAGGTTATATTATGCAAAGTGTGCGTGAAAACTGGCGCTAGATAAGTATGTCGCTACTCAAGTCTCTCTAACGCGTCGTTGCGATTACCTAAGCATGTTTGATTTCTATTACGCAAAGTGTGTATAAAAATTGACGCTAGATTAGTATATGTCGCGTCACAAGTATACCTAACGCGTCGTTCTTATTAAATAAGCATGGTTAGGTTATATTACGCAAATTGTGCGTGAAAAGTGACGCTAGATTAGATGTCGCGTCTCAAGTCTCTTTAATGCTTAGTTCCGATTACCTAAGCATGAATAGGTTATATTACTTAAATTGTGCATGAAAAGCGACAATAGATTTGTATGTCGTGTCTCAAGTCTCTTTAACGCGTCGTTTCGATTGCCATTCTTATGTCGCGTCACAAGTCTATCTAACGCGTCGTTCCAATTAAATAAGCATGGTTAGGTTATATTACGCAAATTGTACGTGAAAAGTGACGCTAGATTAGATGTCGCGTCTCAAGTCTCTTTAATGCTTCGTTCCGATTACCTAAGCATGGTTAGGTTATATTACTTAAATTGTGCATGAAAAGCGACAATAGATTTGTATGTCGTGTCTCAAGTCTCTTTAACGCGTCGTTTCGATTACCATTCTTATGTCGCGTCAGAAGTCTCTCCAACGCGTCGTTCTGATTACCTAAGCATGGTTAGGTTATATAACGTAATGTGTGTGTGAACACTATTGCTAGGTTGGTATGTCGCGTTTTAAGTCTCTTTATTGTGTCGTTCCGATTACCTAAGCATGGTTAGGTTTTATTACGCAAACTGTGCGTGAAAAGTGACGCTAGATTAGTATGTCGCGTATCAAGTCTCTGTAACGCGTCGTTCCGATTCCCTAAGCATAGTCAGGTTATATTACGCAATGCGTGCGTAAAAAGTGACGCTAGATTAGTATTGCGCGTTTCAAGTTTCTTTAACGTGTCGCATCCATTACCATGCTTATGTCGCGTCACAAGTGTCTCTAACGCGTCGTTCTGATTCCCTAAGCATGGTTAAGTTATATTACGCAAAGTGTGCGTGAAAAGTGATAATAGATTAGTATGTCGTGTCTGAAGTCTCTATAACTCGTCGTTTGGATTACCTATGCATGTTAAGGTTATTTTACGCGAAGTGTGCGTGAAAAGTGACGCTAGATTAGTATGTCGCGTCTCAAATCCCTTTAACGCGTCGTTCCGATTACCAAAGCATGGTTATGTTCTATTACGCCAAGTGCGCGTTAAAAGTGTCGCTAGATTAGTATGTCATGTCACAAGTCTCATTAACGCGTTGTTATGATTACCTAAGCATGGTTAAGTTATATTACGCAAAGTATGCATAAAGAGTGATGCTAGATTAGTATGGCGCATCTCAAGTCTCTTCAATGCATCGTTTCGATTACCATGCCTATGTCATGTTACAAGTCTCAAGTCTCTTTAACGCGTGTTCCGATTAGCATAGCATGGTCATGTTATATAACGCAAAATGTGCCTGAAAAGTGACGCTAGAACAGTATGTAGCGTCTCAAGTCTCTTTAACGCGTTGTTCCGATTACCTAAGCATAGTTAAGTTATAATACGCAAAGCGTCAGTAAAAAGTGACGGTAGATTAGCATGGCACGTTTCAAGTCTCTTTAACGCGTCGTTGCGATTACCTAAGCATGTTTGATTTATATTACACAAAGTGTGTGTAAAAATTGACGCTAGATTAGTATGTCGCGTCACAAGTATATCTAACGCGTCGTTCCAATTAAATAAGCATGGTTAGGTTATATTACGCAAATTGTGCGTGAAAAGTGACGCTAGATTAGATGTCGCGTCTCAAGTCTCTTTAATGCTTAGTTCCGATTATCTAAGCATGAATAGGTTATATTACTTAAATTGTGCATGGAAAGCGACAATAGATTTGTATGTCGTGTCTCAAGTCTCTTTAACGCGTCGTTTCGATTACCATTCTTATATCGCGTCACAAGTCTATCTAACACGTCGTTCCAATTAAATAAGCATGGTTAGGTTATATTACGCATATTGTACGTGAAAAGTGACGCTAGATTAGATGTCGCGTCTCAAGTCTCTTTAATACTTCGTTCCGATTATCTAAGCATGGTTAGGTTATATTACTTAAATTGTGCATGAAAAGCGACAATAGATTTGTAAATTAAATAAATATTTGAAACTCATAAATATTTAACTCCCTTTTTTCTCAATACATAATTTTATATTACTATCTTTATTTTTGAATCAATTTTTTTTATGAGTTTAAACATCAGAATATCAATCATGAACAAATTACAAATAAAATCATACAATTTTTATTTTTATTTTGCCAAAAATAAATAAATTAATAATTAAGAAAAACATACATTGACTTACATTCTAATCTTTTTTTTTTATATAAAATTAATATAATTCAAACATCAATTTCAAATTCAGCCATCACGAGAAATTATTTGAGATTCTTTTATACTTTCAATTTTTTTTTTGCATATTTATATTTTTATAATTTCATGAACAACGTATGTGAATCAATCAAAACTTACCAAGATAGCAAAGAGACGGTTAACTAAATAATATACTTTTTTTTTGAGAGAGAAATTGAAATTTTGTTTTTATTTTCAAAGAATCACCATGAAACTAATAAAAGATTCTTAATTTTTTTTAAATCAATTTTTTTTTCCATGTAATGATTTAATCTAATAACAAATAAAAACAAGCTTCAAGACAAATTTATCCGTTTTCTTTTCACAAAAAGGAATATAACAAGAGCCATATCATAAATTATAATATAGATATTCAAATCATAAAAAAAATAATCTATTATTTTGAACACAATCAAGATATACGTGGTATAAGATGGCATCACATACAAGACACAAGTTAAAATAAAATATGATCAACCTTAAAAGTTCCGCTTAATATTATTGTATAAAATACTATAAACTTATCATCAAAAGATATTCAAAGATTATACTACAAAATAAATTACTTCTGATCATTTTAACTTAACATGTTCCAAAGATAATGCCGTAACAATGATATACACATTTGATAAGTAAAATACATCATGTGTCGTATATTTTTTTTTTTTGAATTTTTCTGTATTCTGTTTCGTTCTTAGTGCATCTCAATTCTATATAAAATAAAAATAATACAAATTTCAAGGATTCAATTAATAAGATTATAACTTTAAGTGTTTAAATAAAATGCATAGCCAAAACTTTCATATTTCCTTATATAAACATTTTCTGCATTTAGTCACACTAATCATTATCTTAATTCAATTAACAAATTTCCAAGCAAATTAATTATTTTTTTTTCGAAGTTATAATATATAAAATTTAATTTTATCAAAGACAGGCATTGAATTTAAAATTTCAAAAGTCTTAATAAATTCTCGTCTCATTACCAATTAAAAAACTGACCTTTTTGAAACTAATTTCACATTAATAATTAAGCCGAAAGTCAATTTAAAACACCATTTCTAAAAACAAACAAACATGAAATCTAATAGATGAATCATTAATATAATTTTTTTATTATTATTGTTACGAATCTCATTCTCACTAAATATAGCAAATCATAGGTTGACCAACTTATATTCTATATAAAACAAATTATTGAATTTTAAATCATCAGTATTTAAAATAAAAGGTTTCGATTTTATGTATGAATAAAATAACATTCTCATAGAATGAATACCAATTACGAACAAACACAAATAAAAGAACCTATCATAATGACAATAATATAATTAGAGACTGTTATGAAACGAAACTAACTCTACCGACTCTACTGACTCATTTATACTAACTATCGGGTCAACAAGTTCATTATAAAATATCATCCTTTAATAACTCTCTTTAAAAATATGTCGGGTAACCTGAAACGTATACCCGCTCTGATACCATTAAATGTAGCACCCCTCTTAATTTTATATTAAAAATTAACTCAAAAACTTAATTCAAATTTAATCTCATAAAATTTCCAGTTCAAACATTTATTAACAACCTCGAAATAATACAATTTCATTAATTTGCAAATATCGATTTTAAAACAGAAAGCTAGTTGTTAATTTCGAAAATTTTAATTTATTGTTCATAAAAGAATAAAAGTTTATACTTAAATAAAATTCAAATCCAGATGACACCGTTGACCCCTCTAATGAGACCAATCGACTGACTGCACGAACCTAAATGGATGAGTCACTGCGGCCTATCTCCTGAAAAATAGGTGGCAAGGGGTGAGCTGTCTACTCAATAGAATATAGCTAATTATATTTATATATATAAAAACAACAAATAAAACATATCATAAATCATTAAATCAAACTATAAATTCATTGACTCTCATATTCAAAACCCATAAATACAATCAGATAAAGTAAATCATAATCTATTAATTTATTTAATTAGGGCCCCGCTTAACCTATCTGAATCATATCCAATGATTTTCCGGCCATCACAGTCACATTAATAATATACATCGCACAAGATACCAAACACATTAGTATCCCGACACCACCCCAGTGTCTAGCAAAACGCACAAGATATTCTATGCTTCCGAAAATATCCCGACACCGAAGTGCCTAGCAAATCTTTGATCAAATCCTTTATCTCATCATTTCACAATTTAATCGTCGCATCTCTAAAACATTGGATATTATCAGTTCTAGGTAAGCAACTGTCAACTTTTTTAATTAATATCAAAATTTAATTCTTTAACTGTCTCATCGATCATAACCAAATACTGACAAACATGTATGCAGAATATCCATCAATCTCACCATCACATAATCCAATTATATTACACTCAAAACAAATACGGCAAAAATATAATCAATGCATCAACTAACATATAATTTATCATACATCAAAACACCAATACCAATGTCAACTACATAAAAATTCACATTTAGCAATAATTAAATATACATAAATATAATTAACTATACTTACCTCGATCGCACAACAAACTAATTATCTGAGAGTTTTACTCGACAATCTACATTATCCGCGTCTCCTAAAATAATAATATATATAATCATTAATTGTATATCGTCAATATGATAGAATTATTATTTATGAATTGGTTATTTTCTTGCTAAACAAAATTAAATAAAATATTTTATATTAAAATGAAATTTAATTGTATTAAAATATAATAATTTAGTTTAGATTTTATTTTTAAATGCTGTTGTAAATAAGTGGAAGTTTTTATAAAGTTAAAAGAAAAGAAAACCATAATTTACTTTTTTTTTTAAATGGTACATGACAATAAACCCACGGGAGAGTGAAATGCAAATTTTGCATTAATAATTGTACAGAAAAGGATGAAAAGCTGCAGTATAACATCTTAGTTGGAAAGGTTAAATTTTGAGGAACTAAAACAGAAATTTTTACTAACTTTTGCAGTATTAAAATTTTGTTAGGAAAGTGAAAATATCTATGGACTAAACAACAAGTTTTATTTACCAACTTTATTCATTAAATCTCCTTTTAATTCTGCAACTTGGAGTATTTATGAACACCAACAATTCGAGCTCTATAAAAATAAAACAACGGTAATTGAAAACCCTATGTATAGTACAGTAGAAGAAAACCAAATTTAAAAAGATATTAATATTGATCTCAATTGATATATAGATTACCCATATAATAATAACAAAGAATAGTATATTAGAAATAGTACCTTAATTGTAGAGAGGAAAAACTCAAATGTGAAGAAATCTCTTTTTGAAGAATAAAATAGTGTACGGCTTGTCAATCAAACTAATTCTATAATAAGTGTTTGCTTTAAATAGACCAACAAGTATTAGGTTTAGGGTTTTATTACTAGTAAAAGATAAAATTACAATTTCATCCTTTATATTGTTAATTTATTATTTTTTTTATTTTTTTTTTATTTTTCGGATGTTACATTTCTTCCTTTCTTAAAAGAATTCCGTCCTCGAAATTCACATACGCACTTAATATTTTAAATATAAATATCAATGTCCATATAACATATTCTGACTCACATAGTTTTGTGATGTATCATATACTAAATCCTTAAAGTTGAATTAACCCCTTTCAGTTCCTTCATAATTATTTGTACGGGCAAACATATGTATATATATATATATATATATTTCACTCGACTAACTCGTTTCACTTTATTACTATAACACTCTTCCCTATAGATAAATGAAATATAAAATTATATCTAAAAGACTATTCTCAATGATAAAGGTTTCTAAAACAAAATAACTAACAAATCTCATAATTTGTAGTTGTAAATAAAAAAATTTCAATTAAGCACCTAAACGAACCAAAAAAAAATTAAACACACAAAACCTTTGAGCAATACCAAACAAAAAAAATACAATCCACAATTATAACAAGGATGCAAAAGATATGTATAGATAGAGATAAATAAATTTTACAAGGTAATTCATATATGTGTTTGCTACTTGTACATTTAAGTTAAAGACTTTTTTTTTCTTTTCTTTTCATTGAATTATTAAATTATCAAGAGAACAATTAAATGAAAGTGCACTCTAAAATTTATAAAATTATTTAATTATCAAATTAGTGATCTGAGACATACAACTATTCTTTACTGCTTTACACTGTAATATTATTTTAACAAAAATCATATTTAAAGGCCTCATAAAAACTCACGGCAAACAAAAATTAAATCCACAAATCCCAAGCTCAATCCAACCATAGTAGACACAGAGACTAACGAAATTAATTGTAAAATTTTATTTTTACATACCAAAGATGTCATGAATTCAAAATAAGACGTTGCTTAAACAACTCTAACTATCAAGTACGTTCACTAACCTATCATCATACTAAAACGATACCAATTATATATCATTTAACACACCAATTTCACAACTAAAAAAAAATATAGAATATTTTGTAAAAATTATCAGCCGCGTTCAGTTTTTTTTTTAAAACCGTCAATGAAACAGGGTATAGTCTAACTTGGTTAACTTTGTAAAGATATTAACCGATAAGCAAAATAAAAAAAAATATGATTCTTTCTTTTCTCTAGCGGTTTAATATATGTGGTAATTGTTGAATTTTCATATTTTTGACTAGCAAATAATAAAAAGACATAAAAATTTGATTTATTACGACAATTAAATAAGCAACCTTAACTCCAAATGCACAATAATATTCTTTTACTTTAGCAACAAATAAAAAAAATGCATATTCTCTTAATATAAAGTACAAAATTATTTTCACAAAAGTTAATATCGATTAGATTGTAAAATTAAAATTACAATTCTTTTTTTTTTACAGGAAAACAAGGCTGCCGGCTAGTATGATAGCTTGCACTCTTTTGTATTTCTTAAAGACTTTAACCTTTCCATTCAATATCATACAACTAATATAATATGGTATAAATATTACACAAACTAGTAAATGTTTTAAAATGACCATAAAATATTCAAATACATCCATGAGAAAGTATTTCAAAAATAATTGAATAGATCAATATTATTAATTATACCACCTCTTCGCATATGCAAATGAAATATCATAACATATGAATAATCCGTCTCAAAAATGGTAATTTCTTTTCCTATTCTTTTTTTCAATTATAACATATTATTAGTAGTTCGAATGGTAATTATGATAATTTTTGGATGACACTTTGGATCGTTCTTATTTGGAAAATCTGATAAGTAAGAAATTAAAAGTAACAAAAATTATGCAGGACCCTAAACCCAAACCCTTCCTTCAACATCATCCAAACCCTAACCCTAGCCACCGTCAGATCGCCTCCGCCGGCCAACCTTCATCACGAACACAGTCCGACGAAGCAGCACGTGTTATTTACTTCGAAAACTTCCCTCGCTCATGGAAGAGAACTGACCTAGAAGGAGCCTTCGCCAAATACAAGGTTTTTGGGAAGGTTTCTCTTGCCCAAAAGCTGTCAAAACGAGGTTGCAGCTTTGGTTTCTTTAGACCTGGTGATAACGCAAAGATGGATTGGATTCTATCACAGCTTAATTTGATAAGTATTGGTCAATTCAGACTACGTGCATATCAGTCACGCTTCTCAGATAGAATTCAGAAGGAAAAAGCATATATCAAGAAACAGGAAGTCCAGAAAAAGAAGGAGATTTCAAGGCCATCCTTCAGGGATAATCGTACTTTTTCAAACGTTGTATCTTCGAACAATAACAGCAATAGCGTCTCGGATTCTGTTCAGGATACAAACATGAAACTTTCTCTTAACCTAAGTGATATTAGGGAGAAAAACTTGGATTGGTTGGAAAGGTCTATCGTTGCAAGATTAAACTCCCCTCAATCTATTCTACAGGCAAAAAATTTTCTGCTCTCTAAAGATATTATTTTCGATAATATCTCTATTATTGGAGGTTGTTTGATCTTGATCACCTTCGATTCGATTCTTGATGCTATGATTTTCCTGGATGGGAAGTCAAAGCTTTTATCAGAATTCTTCTATTCCTTCTCTAAGGCAATAGAATTTAACACACCAACTCTTAGGATGACTTGGTTATCTATTTCTGGGGTCCCTCTTTCGTTATGGTGTCCAGAGGTTTTCGCTGGAATCGCAAACTGTTTCGGTGAAACTGTTAAGGTTCATCCTTTAGTCTATGTTAAAGAGCGATTAGACTCAGGTTCTGTCCTTATCTCTACTGCTAGCGGATGGATTAACACTACAGGTTATTATTGGGGATGTGAACTTCACAGTTCATATTTTTGAAATTGATCAGCCTATTTATTTCAGTAAGTCTGCTGATGAAGGTTCAGATTCTGACCTTGAGCTCGTCTCTGATGATGAACCTGTTGATATCCTTCCTCCTGCGGTTTTAATAGACGCTGAAACAACTAAGGAGCTAGTTGTATCTTCTCTCCCGCCATTGCCTGCTGACAACGACGTTCTACGAGAGGCTTCGTTTGTGTCAGATACACCATTGGCAGATTCTTCTGCAGCTACTCGGAATATTAGCTTACCTGTTGATCTTTTAAACGTTTCAATAAGGAAAAAAAATCCCACAAGACTATTTTACCTAATGGCAATCTGTCAGCCCCGGTTCTCTTGTCTTCAGGATCTTCTTTAGCTGATTTTGACAATATGAATCGGCTTATCCTAGCAGCAAAAGAGCATGCTGCCATGGGAAACTTTGACGAAGCCTTAAAAATTTGGGATGTGGGACATTCTTTGGGCCTCTTTCATAGCGAACACAAAGCTGCTGCAGTTACTCAACTTCTTTCAAACTTGGAACAGGACTTGCTAAATCAGCAATCTTGAGCAGCTTTTCCTTCGAGGTATTTCTGAATTTTTTATGTCGTTACCTTTTAGCTTTATTTCGTGGAATTGCAGAGGTGGTTTGCTAAGCCATCGTAAGCAATGTTACATTCGTAATTTGGTGGGAAAACACAGGCTATCTTTATTTGGTTTATTGGAATCAAAAAGAGAAAATATTGACACTTTTCTTGTCTCCAAGCTTTGGCCGAATTTAGATTTCGGTTTCGACTGGGTTCCTTCCGTTGGTTCATCAGGTGGTCTTCTTCTCATATGGAACACTGCTCTATTACATAATGTCTCTGTTATGAAAGGCTCCCGCTGGATTTGTATGGATTTTTTCTTTAGCTCCCATTATATCCGGCATATCGTCATTTATGCCAGCAATTTAGCGTCTGAAAGAGTTTCTTTATGGGCTGACTTACTTCCTCTTACTCGTTTCTCTGGTATGGTTTTTATTAGTGGTGATTTCAACGAGATATTGTTTCCTGAAGAACGCATTAACTGTGTGAGGTTCTCTCCTTCAATGCTAGCTCTGCGGTCCTTTCTTAATGAATCTGAATTACTAGATATCCCTCTTCAAGGTCGAACTTTTACTTGGAGGAATTCTTTTTCTCGCTCTAGAATAGATAGATGCTTCATGTCTGTTTCAGCTGCGAATACATGGAGATCGATTTCTTTATCTGCCTTGGCCGACGGTTATTCTGACCATGTCCCTCTTTTGCTGCAATCCGATTTAAATATTGATTGGGGGCCCAAACCATTTCGCTCAATAGATGCGTGGTGGGAGCATAAAGATTTCAATTCTTTTGTTTCTAGTTCTTGGTTCAGCATTGATAATTCTTTGCCTTTGGTCCGGAAATTGAAAGATCTTCGAGCTAGGATAAAAACGTGGAACAAAGATGTTTTTGGGGACCAACAAAAGCAGATTTTAGAACTTTCAAGAGAGGTTTCAAATCTGGATATTGCAGCTGATCTGCAAGTTCTCTCCGAAGCTGATTCTGCTCGCCTAGTTCAGCTGAAAAACGATCTTTGGCAAGCGGAGAAGCACATGGAAAGCATTTGGACTCAAAAATCTAGACATAATTGGTCTATTAAAGGTGATAAGAATTCTAAATTCTTTCACACCATGGCTTCTATGCACTTTAAGAACAATTATATTTCAGCAATTTCAGTTGGAGATGATTCCTTCTCTGAACCGGCTGATATCAAGCAGCAGATTCGTTCTTTTTTTGCCAATCTTTTTGAGAAACAGCATGTTATTCCAACGGACATATCAGGCCTCGATTTTAATAAGTTATCGGATGACCAATCTTCCCTTTTGGTCCGGCCTTTTACCGTTGCTGAAATCTTTGCAGCGCTTTGCTCTTGTAGCGAAAATAAAGCTCCGGGTCCTGACGGTTTTAATTTTTTCTTCTACAAGAGAGCGTGGGGTTTTATCAAGGATGATTTTGTTGATCTTTTCAACACTTTTCATGCTAACAGCCTACTTCCAGATGGAATTAATTCTTCTTTTATGGTTTTAATTCCTAAGGTTCAAGGCTCGTCAAACATTCGGGACTATCGACCTATTAGCTTGGTAAACGGTTTTTATAAATTATTATCTAAGTGTCTTTCCTTAAGACTAGCTCCTCTCCTTCCTTTTGTTATCTCTGCCAACCAGCACGCTTTTATCAAAGGCAGGAGCATAATGGATTGCGCTATGATAGCAAATGAGCTAGTTCACATTGCAAAGAGACGGAAAGATAAGCTTCTAGTTCTGAAACTAGACTTCCATAAGGCTTTTGACAGTCTAGACTGGACCTATTTGCTTAATGTTTTGCGGTCCATGTCTTTTCCGGATAAATGGATTGATTGGATGTCGACTTGTTTATCGTCTGCCTTCTCGTCGGTCCTTGTGAACGGTAGTCCTACAGATACTTTTCAGCTAAAAAGGGGAGTTCGGCAAGGAGATCCAATATCTCCTTATTTGTTCGTTTTAGCTGCAGAAGGTTTGAAAAGCATTCTTCGAAAAGCGTCAGAGACAGGTCTTATCAGTGGATTTTCTTACTCTGTTGATCATGATCCAATTTCAGTGCTTCAATTCGCTGACGACACCATTCTTTTCCTTCCATTTGATCTCGAGCAGCTCCGTTCTTTAACTCGCATTTTGCGATGTTTTGAACTAATCTCAGGTCTGAAAATTAACTTTTATAAAAGTTCAATTTTGGGTATTAATATTTCAGATATGGAGGTGAGCTTGGCAGCAGACATCGTAGGTTGCCGCATTGAATCTTTCTCAATATCTTATCTTGGTTTACCTTTAGCTATTCGTCGTACTCCTGTCTCGACTTGGGATAATATCATCCAAAGGTTTAAATCTAGATTATCTCTTTGGAAGGGAACTATGTTGTCTCCTGCGGGTAGATTGGTCCTTCTTAAATCTGTCTTATATAGCTTGCCGATTTACTTAATGTCAATTCTAGTCATGCCAGTTTGTGTTCAAGCTGAACTTGAGAAGTATATGCGAAGGTTTTTATGGAAAGGTGACTCCACTTCTAGAGCTTTTTGCAAGATCTCTTGGCGTATTATTTGTCGGGATTTTAAAAACGGCGGTCTGGATGTTTGTAACTTAAAGGTTAGGAACCAAAGTCTTTTATTTAAATGGCTTTGGAAACTCCGTTCAGAAAAGCATGTCTCTTTATGGTTTGGTATAGTTTCTTCTTGCTCCCTCGTCTCTTCCTGGAGTAATCTTATTAATGGTAATGTTAATCATTTATCGTTCATATGGAAAGGTATTAGACGTTCATGTTGTTTAGATACCTTAGCTTGGCAATCTTTCACGTCCAATGTTGGTTTTGTAATTGGTTGTGGCAATTCGATTTCTTTGTGGCATGATAACTGGTCGAACAATGGTCCTGCTATGGTTCTTTTCCCTCGCTTATTTCAGTTGTCAAACATGAAATCAGCTATGGTTAATTCGGTTTTAACAACTGGTTGGAGATGGAGGAGAAGGCTTCGTACAGCAGAGAGTCTTGCCTTTGCCGAGCTGCTGTTTCTTTTTCAGCAGAATATCAGTAATGGCGTGGTGCACAGTAATGGTGACAGTCTTGATACTTTGATAGAGGAAGATGAAGTCATTTGGAAATCAGGGAGTAAGGGATTCACAGCTGCTTCAATGTCTCAAATTCTCAGATCAGCAACTTCAAATGAGGACGCGAATGCAGGTCCTGCTCACAGTTCAGCAGCCTTCGAAATCTGCTGGAAATCTTTCGCTCCTCCAAGAGTCAAATTTTTCTTTTGGACGGCTTTACATAGGAGTATTCCTTCTCGTTCTTTCCTAGCTTCTCGAGGTATTATCATTGATGGCAACGTGGATTGTATTTTTTGTGGAGACATTGAAACTATAGATCATATTTTCTTGCATTGCAATTTTGCAAGAAAAATATGGTGTATTATTTTACAAAGGATGGGTCTTGTTTGGGTTTTTCCGTCTACATTTGAAGAATTCTTCTTCCAATGGATTGATATTGTTCCGAATGGTGGTATAAAGACGCTTTGGTCTACTACTTGGATTATTTTCATTTGGGATATATGGAAATGTCGTAATAGAAGAATTTTTGACAATAAAAACTCATCTCCGGACGACGTCATATTCCGTTGCTTCACCAATGCGGGTTTCCTCTATAAATGTATTCACCCTTCTTTTGTTTATTCGGGTGTCGATTTGTTTAGAAATCCGGATATTATTTTTCTTCATTAGTTTGCCCTCTTTAGGGTTGTAGCCTCTGTAGGCTTTTTCTCTTGTTGTTTCTTGTTTTTTGCCTCCTTTGGCTTTTAATAAAGATTTGATTCATCAAAAAAAAAAACATATTATTAGTACTAAAAGTAAAAATATATGCATGGACTGGATACAATATAATAAATACATATAAGACTTCATTTATCAAAATCATTAATCTTTAAGCAATAGAAGTTACAATAATATTACATAATTGATCTCATTTCATATAATTTTAAAAACAACAAACCAATTATGAGTTGAGAAAAACGATATTATAGTCTATATCAAAATAAATCAAATACTAATGTACCGAACCAAACAACACAAGAAAATATAGAATTCTATGTCTATTCGAAATAAGCTAAAAGAACGTCATGAACACAACAATCGTTTATTTAATTATGAAATCAATCTCTCTTGCTTTGTTGTTATTGAATGTTAATATCAGCAAGACCCAACTATAGAAGTAACACATGAAACATCATTTAAAATTTTCTCTATTTTAACTAATACGTAAATATCAAATTAAATAAAATAAAAATGACACTTGTAAATTAAATAAATATTTGAAACTCATAAATATTTAACTCCCTTTTTTCTCAATATATAATTTTATATTACTATCTTTATTTTTGAATCAATTTTTTTTTATGAGTTTAAACATCAGAATATCAATCATGAACAAATTACAAATAAAATCATACAATTTTTATTTTTATTTTGCCAAAAATAAATAAATTAATAATTAAAAAAAACATACATTGACTTACATTCTAATCTTTTTTTTTATATAAAATTAATATAATTCAAACATCAATTTCAAATTCAGCCATCACGAGAAATTATTTGAGATTCTTTTATACTTTCAATTTTTTTTTTGCATATTTATATTTTTATAATTTCATGAACAACGTATGTGAATCAATCAAAACTTACCAAGATAGCAAAGAGACGGTTAACTAAATAATATACTTTTTTTTTGAGAGAGAAATTGAAATTTTGTTTTTATTTTCAAAGAATCACCATGAAACTAATAAAAGATTCTTAATTTTTTTTTAAATCAATTTTTTTTTCCATGTAATTATTTAATCTAATAACAAATAAAAACAAGCTTCAAGACAAATTTATCCGTTTTCTTTTCACAAAAAGGAATATAACAAGAGCCATATCATAAATTATAATATAGATATTCAAATCATAAAAAAAAGAATCTATTATTTTGAACACAATCAAGATATACGTGGTATAAGATGGCATCACATACAAGACACAAGTTAAAATAAAATATGATCAACCTTAAAAGTTCCGCTTAATATTATTGTATAAAATACTATAAACTTATCATCAAAAGATATTCAAAGATTATACTACAAAATAAATTACTTCTGATCATTTTAACTTAACATGTTCCAAAGATAATGCCGTAACAATGATATACACATTTGATAAGTAAAATACATCATGTGTCGTATATTTTTTTTTTTTGAATTTTTCTGTATTCTGTTTCGTTCTTAGTTGTAATATCCCGTATTTTTGAATTATTTTTTTAAAAATAATTTTTATATTTTCAAGCTTTAGGCAATTTTTTTTATTATTATTATATATTATTATTAAATTTTATAATCGTTCGTTGGTTCGATTCGTGTCGGTTTGTATTATTAAATCAAAAAATAATATAAGAAAAGAATAAAAAAGGAGAGCCATGCATGCACTTCATCTATTCTTACGTAACTAAGGCCCATGCCTTATTCTTTCATATTTATAACATTAAAGGCCCATGCACTCATTAATTAGAAAGTCCAAATTTTTGCATAAGATTGCAGAATCATCTTCTCCTTCTGTTGCGTTTCCTACTTCTAAACCTAATACTTCATTCAACTTATAACAAAAAAAAACTGAGCCGCCATTCCTCACCTTAACAAATCTGAATTTCATCTTCAATCATCATTCATTCCAATCGTCCAATCCGGTAAGAAATTCTCATCGTTTTTCTGTTTTTTTTCGACATCGTACCACCGTTATTAACTTTGTTCTTCATTATGTTAGCACCATTCTGAGGTTGTCCAATTTGTTTCTACGGTTCATATTATTCCCTTCTATCCTAACGCTTCGGAATCAATTACGGTACGCCGATTCCCTTGAACTCTTCGTCAGATTAGAAGGCTGCCATTTTTTTCCATTTTTATTTGCGTTGCTCACTGTTGTTGTTTCTGAGATTATAGATTCATGTTGATTTGGTATGTGTGAGTTATTAGATGGTTTTATTTGTAATGGCAGTGAGTTGTTTGAATTTGTTATTGTCCATAATGGGTTAGTAGAAGCCATGATAAATTACGTTGGAGGGAATGATTTTGGTTTGAAATTGTTAATTGGAGAAGATGGCAAATTGGCCATTATGGTCACCTAATGAATTACTTAAAATCAATTGAATCCTTAGCTATGTTATTAATGAATAGCGACTTTTCTATTTGTTTCAATTTTAAATTGTCAACTCGAATACGATAATTATTTTAATAATCTAAATTAATATAATTACTCGGGTAATTAAATTTAATTTCGATTAATATATCAATATTGGCTAATTTACATTTTAGCCCCTAAAAGTTTATTCAAGTTAAGTTTTATCTTTTGGATCTTTGTTTGATTTATAATTTGGTAAATTGAGAATAAATAATTAATTTTGATTTCGAATATCCAATTGACTAAAGTACCATTTAGTCCTTTTTGGCTAAAGTGCAATTTAGTCCCTAAACTTTTATGACTTATTTAATTAAGTTTTTGGGTTGTAACTTGGGTTACTTGAACTATAAGATATTAAATTCTATTTTAATATAGATAATTGTTTTATCAAGTATTTTTAATTTATAAACTCGGGTTTATAAAATTTATAAGTTTTGTTTGGGTTAGACTGTGGTCGCCCAATAAGTGGGAAGAAGCTTGGTAGTTTTTAATAACTCGGCTGACTCACTAATATGGATTTTAACTCGGATTTATTTAAATTAATTTATGTACTATTTTAAATGTGATTATATGATTTGTACCTTATAACTCGAGTTATATTTTGAATGCATTTAATATAAGTGTGTTATTAAATGTGACTTGGTTTTGTGTTGTACTGGTCCTATGTGGTGTCTAGTACTCTTTAGAGTTAGGGTCTGATTTTAATTATAATTTTTAATATTTTATTTAGACCCGTCGACTGTTCGTACTTCAGAGGCGAACCAGAGTTAGGTGCTTGTCAGGATCGCGTGGATTTAGCAAGCAGTGAGTTTATATCTCTATTTACCTCTTTATTAAGCAACTATTATATTTTGTATGTATATATATGTATAAACAGTTTTCGAACTGTTTTCCCGCATTGTGGATTTGATTTGGAACGTGCTACTCGATGGGCATCATCGGGACTGCGTGCGCACCGGTAATGATTATGGTATTGAGGTAGGTTTGAGATACGTCTCACCTTAGTGAGGGCACCGGTGGAAGATACGTCTCCTGGGCTCACTATTTATTAAGTGATAGTCGGGGATCGGTTATTGAGATACGTCTCACCGACACGACAATGGATTTAGAATTGTGGTTTAGGGTTTCATTGATAATCCATAATGAAAATGTTTTATTAAATGTTCTAAAGGTTTTTAACTTAATAAATGTAAATGGTTATATAAACTCTACTCAGTAAATCTGACCCCGTTGTTTTCCCAAATTTTCCAGGTTTATGATTTGAGCATTGGTCGATCTCCGTTTCTTCATTCTCGGAGGTTTTTATTTTATTTTCAGAAATAAAGAGTCGAACTGTTTTAAACTCTTAGACCGCAGTAGTAGTATCAGTATTTATGTCTTAGTCATATACGTTTATATTTTAGACTATTGATTGTTGGATTGGTCCATCTATTATATTATCAGCTATGGCATGATTACAGTGTTTATGGTTTGCCATGCTGTTGAGATTATTTGAGATAAGCGTACTTTAAATATATGCTGTTTATATGTACTGCTAGATTAGGCTGAAGTCTCGGTTGCCCCTGAGCATGTGATTTTCTGCAGGTTTATTGTTTTAAATGTAATTAAGTTGTTATCCGCAAGGTTTGCTACGGGTTTTGGTACAACCATACCCATACCCTAGCGCCGGTCACGATTCATGAAAATGGGTCGTGACAAACTTGGTATCAGAGCTTTGGTTTCAAACCAAGGCCTTTAAATTGTTAAGTGTTTAATTGTTTGGCATGCTAAGTGACTAAATTGTCCTAGGAACTACTGCGGAATTAGGATTCGAGTCTTGTCTTTGAAGCGTCATCTTTTTTTTCAAAACTTTCTGCCTACTCCTATAGGAATGTCGTGAGTCAATCGTGTGGATTTAATTGCTTATTGCTTATTATGTGGTTGTTTTCACTTGGGTGAATAAATTTTTTTATCGTTGTTGATTTCTCGGGAAATATTAATTGGTGCTTGTTCTATTTCATGCTTGGGTATGAAATTTGCTGTGTTATTTAAAATTGTTCTTGTTTCATTCTTAGGAATGAATACTCGTACTCGTGCTGCGGCTCAGCAAAATGCTGAGGCTGATGACGCGATCTCTATGGAGGTGGATCAGAATGAACCAGAGGTTCATGCTGGTAGAGGACTAGCAGGCAGAGGCCCAGCTGGTCGGGGTCGAGCTGGTCGAGGTCGTGGTGGCCGAGGCCAAGCTGGCAGAGGTAGAGGCAGAGGCGTAGGACGCGGTGCTGCAGGGGGTGCTCAAGCACCAGGTGCGGCACAACCTGAGTTAGAGGACTTTGACTTCAACACATTTTTGGCTGGAGTTGCTGCTTTACAACTCAACCAAGTTCAGCTGCAGGCGGGACAAGTCGCCATGCAGGATCAGTATGCAGTGTTGGGTCAGATTGTTCAGCAGCAGCAACCACAGGCTGGTGGTGCAGCAGTTGGTGGTGTCGGAACCACTGACAGAGATTTGGTTTTGGCTTACATGAGGTTGAAGCCAACAGAGTTTGACGGTTCTGGAGACGCACTAGATTTTCTCGAGGAGGTTGAGCAGAATGCTCGGCGATTGCAGGCTACTGAGCGTCAGACCGTCGTTCTAGTCGAGATGTCAATGAAGGGTTCAGCTGGGGACTGGTTTCGTAGCTCTGTTCATGCTGACATGGCTACCATCTCTTGGGATCAGTTTGTGGCGAGATTTAGAGCTTTCTTCTTGCCGTTTTCCGTGACAGAGGGTCACAGAGACAGATTACTGTCACTCACTAGGGATGATAGGTCTGTATCCGAGTACACGACAGAGTTCGTGAGGTTGGGTAGGTTCGCGCCAGACTTGCAGACAGATCAAGAAAGGGTGAACAACAGATACGTAAAAGGCTTGGGGCGCGATTTTGTTAGTTTGCTGACTGAGACACGCAGAGATTTTACAGATGTAGTGGACAGTGCTCGGCGTTTGGAGAGTTCATTATTACAGTTTGGGGAGATTTCTGGTCCTTCTCAGACCAAGAAGTCTTCTGGCCCTGGACAGCAGAGTGGTGGTGGTAGCTACCAATCGGCACCTTCTCAGTACAAGAACAAGAAGAGGGGTGTTAAGAAGATTTATCAGCCGTACACCTATAGTTCAGGCAACAGCGGTAGCAGCCGCAGTTTTGGGCGCGGTAACAGCGGAGGTGCTAGTTTTCCCTTCTGCCAGAATTGCAGACGCCGACATCCGGGCGAGTGTCGTCTAGCACCAGGGGGCTGTTTTACTTGTGGCCAGCCGGGTCACTTTGCCAGAGAGTGTCAGGCATCTGGGCAACAGATGTCGGCAGCTAGTGTCGCTCAGCCAAACTATCAGAGTCAGAGACCAGCGTTCTCTACACCTGCAGGGTTTTCTCAACCTGCTGCTTCTTTTGGTGGCCAGCGGGGCCGAGGTTCTGGAGGGCGTGGTTTTGGAGGCCGTGGCAACGGCGGTAGAGGTTCTAGCAGCTATGGTACCGGGCAGAGCTCTCAGCAGTAGAGTCAGGGTCAGGCCAGGGTTTTCGCCTTGACTCCTCAGGATGCTCATGCATCTAACGCAGTGGTGCAAGGTACTCTTCAGATCTCTTTCGTAGATGCACTTGTTTTATTTGATGCGGGTGCAACCCATTCTTTTGTGTCTACGTGTTTTGCTGCTAAGTTGGGTGTAACACCAACAAGTCTGAGTGAACCTTTATCTGTTTCTACTCCCTTGTCTGACTGTGTGGTGGTGGATGTTGTGTATCCATCGTGTTCCGTGGTTATCCATGGAAGAGACTTGCGTGCTGACTTAGTTGTTTTGGATGTTCTTTCATTTGACATGATTTTGGGGATGGATTGGCTGGCTCGCCATTATGCTTCGATCGACTGTCGAGGGAAGTCGGTTGAGTTTCGGATTCCAGGTGATCTACCCTTTTCTTTTCAAGGGGAAAAGGCGGAGACACCGAAGAATCTGATTTCTGCGATCAAGGCAAAGCGGATGACGAGTAAGGGTTGTCAAGCTTTCTTAGCTGTGGTTCGAGACATGGATGCTGAGGTGGGCAGTATGAACACTGTCCCTATAGTGAATGAGTTCACTGATGTTTTTCCAGAGGAGTTGCCTGGATTACCACCTGATCGGGATATCGAATTCTGCATTGACGTTGTTCCTGGAACTGGTCCTATTTCGATACCGCCGTATCGGATGGCTCCTGCTGAGCTGAAGGAGTTGAAGGAGCAGTTACAAGAATTGTTGGACAGTGGCTTCATCAGACCGAGTACTTCTCCGTGGGGTGCTCCAGTTCTGTTTGTTAAGAAGAAGGATGGTTCCTTTCGACTTTGTATCGACTACAGACAGTTGAATAAGGCTACCATCAAGAACAGATATCCTCTTCCTCGCATCGACGACTTGTTTGATCAGTTGCAGGGTGCGAAGTGCTTTTCCAAGATTGACTTGAGATCCGGGTATCATCAACTTCGGATTCGGGACGTCGATGTGCCTAAGACTGCTTTCAGAACGCGTTATGGGCATTTCAAGTTTCTAGTCATGTCGTTTGGGTTGACTAACGCACCAGCAGCGTTTATGGACATGATGAATCGGGTCTTTAAGCCGTTTTTAGATCAATTTGTTATCGTCTTCATTGATGACATCCTGATTTATTCTCGGAATGAGGAGGAGCATGCTTATCACTTGAGAACTATACTACAGACCTTGCGAGAGCATCAGTTGTATGCTAAGTTCTCAAAGTGCGAGTTTTGGCTGGAACAGGTTACCTTCTTAGGACACGTGGTGTCGAAGGATGGGATCAAGGTTGATCCTAAGAAGATTGAGGCGGTTATGGATTGGCAGAGGCCGAGGTCAGTTACCGAGATTAGGAGTTTTCTTGGGTTAGCTGGCTACTACCGTCGGTTCGTGCAGGATTTCTCTCGAATATCTGCACCTTTGACTAAGCTGACACATAAGGGTGTTAAGTTTGAGTGGACCGACAGATGTGAGGCAAGTTTCGAGAAGCTGAAGGAGATTCTGACTACAGCTCCTGTTTTGGCGTTACCTTCTGGCATTGAGGGTTTTACTGTGTACTGCGATGCTTCTCGGATTGGCTTAGGTTGCGTGTTGATGCAACATGGACAGGTGATCGCCTATGCTTCTCGTCAGCTGAAGAAGCATGAGGTGAATTACCCTACTCATGACTTGGAGTTAGCTGCTGTGGTTTTTGCTCTGAAGATCTGGAGGCACTACTTGTACGGTGCGACTTGCGAGATCTTCACTGATCACAAGAGTCTGAAGTACATTTTTGATCAGCGAGAGCTGAATCTGAGACAGAGGAAGTGGCTAGAGTTGCTGAAAGACTACGACTGTACTATTCAGTACCATCCTGGTAAAGCTAACGTGGTAGCCGATGCGTTGAGTCGCAAGTCTTCGGGCAGTTTGGCCCATATTTCTGAGGTTGGACGTAGACCCATGGTTAGAGAGTGGCATGGTTTGATAGCTTCGGGCTACGGTTTTCAGGTTTCTCAGAATGGTAGTCTGTTGGCACAACTGCAGGTGCAACCGGTTTTGATTGATAGGATTAAAGCTTTACAAGCTGAGGATCCACAATTGAAACGGATTATGGATGAGATCCATCTGGATGGGAATTCCGAGTTTGTTTTTGTTGACGGAGTTCTCAGGTTTGGTTCTAGACTGTGCGTTCCCGGTTTGGATGGTTTGAGAGACCAGATTCTGGAGGAAGCGCATAGATCAGCTTATAGTGTTCATCCGGGATCTACCAAGATGTACCATGACCTCAAGGGTACGTATTGGTGGAGCGGAATGAAGAAAGATGTTGCAGAGTACGTTTCCAAGTGTCTGACTTGCCAGCAGGTGAAGCTGGAACATCAGAGAGCTTTTGGCTATCTGCAGCCACTACCTATTCCAGAGTGGAAGTGGGAGCGGATTTCCATGGACTTTGTTGTTGGTTTACCACGTACTCGACAAGGGTACGATTCCATCTGGGTGATAGTTGACCGTATGACCAAGTCAGCTCATTTCCTTCCGATCAAGGTTTCGTATCCTGCTTCGAAGTTGGCTCAGTTGTACATCGACAGGATTGTTAGTTTGCATGGTGTACCAGTTTCGATTGTTTCAGACAGAGGTTCTATTTTCACTTTGAGGTTCTGGAAAGCGTTACAGGAGTCCTTGGGTTCTAGATTGGACTTCAGTACAGCTTTTCATCCTCAGACTGACGGTCAGTCTGAGAGGACTATTCAGACATTAGAGGATATGCTCAGGATGTGCATTCTTGATTTTCAGGGTAGCTGGGATACTCATTTGCCGTTGATTGAGTTTTCCTACAACAACAGTTACCATGCGAGCATTGAGATGGCACCTTATGAGGCTTTGGACGGACGCAAGTGTCGATCTCATATCTGCTGGGAAGAGGTCGGCGAGCGGAAGTTGTCTGGTGCTGAGATTATTCAGATTACCTCAGAGAAGGTACCGTTGATAAAACGGAGGTTGGAGACAGCTTTTAGTCGGCATAAGAGTTATGCTGATCCGAAGAGAAAAGACATCGAGTTTCAGGTGGGAGACTTTGTGTTTCTTCGGGTTTCGCCTATGAAAGGCGTGGTTCGTTTTGGTGTCAAAGGAAAGTTGGCACCGAGGTACGTTGGTCCTTATGAGATTTCAGAGAGGATTGGAGCTGTGGCATATCGTCTGGTTCTGCCGCCAGACATGTCGTTAGTACATCCTGTGTTTCACATTTCTATGTTGAGGAAGTGTATTTCCGATCCTTCGCATGTGATTGTGCCTCAGAGTGTTGAGATTGACCAGGAGCTGTCCTATGAGGAACAGCCAGTTGAGATTGTTGATACGCAAGTGCGTAAATTGCGGAACAAGGAGATTCCGATGGTCAAGGTTCTTTGGCGCAATCATTCTGTAGAGGAGTGTACTTGGGAGACCGAGTTGGATATGCGGAAACGTTACCCTTTCCTCTTTCCTTGAGGTACGTGTATCATTGATTATGCACTATCGTTGTTGTATTTTGTGTGCCTTACGTGTTGTTATGCTTTGAGTTTTTGCGTTCTAAATTCAAGGACGAATTTTTAATAAGTTGGGGAGAATGTAATATCCCGTATTTTTGAATTATTTTATTAAAAATAATTTTTATATTTTCAAGCTTTAGGCAATTTTTTTTATTATTATTATATATTATTATTAAATTTTATAATCGTTCGTTGGTTCGATTCGTGTCGGTTTGTATTATTAAATCAAAAAATAAAATAAGAAAAGAATAAAAAAGGAGAGCCATGCATGCACTTCATCTATTCTTACGTAACTAAGGCCCATGCCTTATTCTTTCATATTTATAACATTAAAGGCCCATGCACTCATTAATTAGAAAGTCCAAATTTTTGCATAAGATTGCAGAATCATCTTCTCCTTCTGTTGCGTTTCCTACTTCTAAACCTAATACTTCATTCAACTTATAACAAAAAAAAACTGAGCCGCCATTCCTCACCTTAACAAATCTGAATTTCATCTTCAATCATCATTCATTCCAATCGTCCAATCCGGTAAGAAATTCTCATCGTTTTTCTGTTTTTTTTCGACATCGTACCACCGTTATTAACTTTGTTCTTCATTATGTTAGCACCATTCTGAGGTTGTCCAATTTGTTTCTACGGTTCATATTATTCCCTTCTATCCTAACGCTTCGGAATCAATTACGGTACGCCGATTCCCTTGAACTCTTCGTCAGATTAGAAGGCTGCCATTTTTTTCCATTTTTATTTGCGTTGCTCACTGTTGTTGTTTCTGAGATTATAGATTCATGTTGATTTGGTATGTGTGAGTTATTAGATGGTTTTATTTGTAATGGCAGTGAGTTGTTTGAATTTGTTATTGTCCATAATGGGTTAGTAGAAGCCATGATAAATTACGTTGGAGGGAATGATTTTGGTTTGAAATTGTTAATTGGAGAAGATGGCAAATTGGCCATTATGGTCACCTAATGAATTACTTAAAATCAATTGAATCCTTAGCTATGTTATTAATGAATAGCGACTTTTCTATTTGTTTCAATTTTAAATTGTCAACTCGAATACGATAATTATTTTAATAATCTAAATTAATATAATTACTCGGGTAATTAAATTTAATTTCGATTAATATATCAATATTGGCTAATTTACATTTTAGCCCCTAAAAGTTTCTAAAAGTTTATTCAAGTTAAGTTTTATCTTTTGGATCTTTGTTTGATTTATAATTTGGTAAATTGAGAATAAATAATTAATTTTGATTTCGAATATCCAATTGACTAAAGTACCATTTAGTCCTTTTTGGCTAAAGTGCAATTTAGTCCCTAAACTTTTATGACTTATTTAATTAAGTTTTTGGGTTGTAACTTGGGTTACTTGAACTATAAGATATTAAATTCTATTTTAATATAGATAATTGTTTTATCAAGTATTTTTAATTTATAAACTCGGGTTTATAAAATTTATAAGTTTTGTTTGGGTTAGACTGTGGTCGCCCAATAAGTGGGAAGAAGCTTGGTAGTTTTTAATAACTCGGCTGACTCACTAATATGGATTTTAACTCGGATTTATTTAAATTAATTTATGTACTATTTTAAATGTGATTATATGATTTGTACCTTATAACTCGGGTTATATTTTGAATGCATTTAATATAAGTGTGTTATTAAATGTGACTTGGTTTTGTGTTGTACTGGTCCTATGTGGTGTCTAGTACTCTTTAGAGTTAGGGTCTGATTTTAATTATAATTTTTAATATTTTATTTAGACCCGTCGACTGTTCGTACTTCAGAGGCGAACCAGAGTTAGGTGCTTGTCAGGATCGCGTGGATTTAGCAAGCAGTGAGTTTATATCTCTATTTACCTCTTTATTAAGCAACTATTATATTTTGTATGTATATATATGTATAAACAGTTTTCGAACTGTTTTCCCGCATTGTGGATTTGATTTGGAACGTCCTACTCGATGGGCATCATCGGGACTGCGTGCGCACCGGTAATGATTATGGTATTGAGGTAGGTTTGAGATACGTCTCACCTTAGTGAGGGCACCGGTGGAAGATACGTCTCCTGGGCTCACTATTTATTAAGTGATAGTCGGGGATCGGTTATTGAGATACGTCTCACCGACACGACAATGGATTTAGAATTGTGGTTTAGGGTTTCATTGATAATCCATAATGAAAATGTTTTATTAAATGTTCTAAAGGTTTTTAACTTAATAAATGTAAATGGTTATATAAACTCTACTCAGTAAATCTGACCCCGTTGTTTTCCCAAATTTTCCAGGTTTATGATTTGAGCATTGGTCGATCTCCGTTTCTTCATTCTCGGAGGTTTTTATTTTATTTTCAGAAATAAAGAGTCGAACTGTTTTAAACTCTTAGACCGCAGTAGTAGTATCAGTATTTATGTCTTAGTCATATACGTTTATATTTTAGACTATTGATTGTTGGATTGGTCCATCTATTATATTATCAGCTATGGCATGATTACAGTGTTTATGGTTTGCCATGCTGTTGAGATTATTTGAGATAAGCGTACTTTAAATATATGCTGTTTATATGTACTGCTAGATTAGGCTGAAGTCTCGGTTGCCCCCGAGCATGTGATTTTCTGCAGGTTTATTGTTTTAAATGTAATTAAGTTGTTATCCGCAAGGTTTGCTACGGGTTTTGGTACAACCATACCCATACCCTAGCGCCGGTCACGATTCATGAAAATGGGTCGTGACATTAGTGCATCTCAATTCTATATAAAATAAAAATAATACAAATTTCAAGGATTCAATTAATAAGATTATAACTTTAAGTGTTTAAATAAAATGCATAGCCAAAACTTTCATATTTCCTTATATAAACATTTTCTGCATTTAGTCACACTAATCATTCTCTTAATTCAATTAACAAATTTCCAAGCAAATTAATTATTTTTTTTTCGAAGTTATAATAAATAAAATTTAATTTTATCAAAGACAGGCATTGAATTTTAAATTTCAAAAGTCTTAATAAATTCTCGTCTCATTACCAATTAAAAAACTGACCTTTTTGAAACTAATTTCACATTAATAATTAAGCCGAAAGTCAATTTAAAACACCATTTCTAAAAACAAACAAACATGAAATCTAATAGATGAATCATTAATATAATTTTTTTATTATTATTGTTACGAATCTCATTCTCACTAAATATAGCAAATCATAGGTTGACCAACTTATATTCTATATAAAACAAATTATTGAATTTTAAATCATCAGTATTTAAAATAAAAGGTTTCGATTTTATGTATGAATAAAATAACATTCTCATAGAATGAATACCAATTACGAACAAACACAAATAAAAGAACCTATCATAATGACAATAATATAATTAGAGACTGTTATGAAACGAAACTAACTCTACCGACTCTACTGACTCATTTATATTAACTATCGGGTCAACAAGTTCATTATAAAATATCATCCTTTAATAACTCTCTTTAAAAATATGTCGGGTAACCTGAAACGTATACCCGCTCTGATACCATTAAATGTAGCACCCCTCTTAATTTTATATTAAAAATTAACTCAAAAACTTAATTCAAATTTAATCTCATAAAATTTCCAGTTCAAACATTTATTAACAACCTCGAAATAATACAATTTCATTAATTTGCAAATATCGATTTTAAAACAGAAAGCTAGTTGTTAATTTCGAAAATTTTAATTTATTGTTCATAAAAGAATAAAAGTTTATACTTAAATAAAATTCAAATCCAGATGACACCGTTGACCCCTCTAATGAGACCAATCGACTGACTGCACGAACCTAAATGGATGAGTCACTGCGGCCTATCTCCTGAAAAATAGGTGGAAAGGGGTGAGCTGCCTACTCAGTAGAATATAGCTAATTATATTTATATATATATAAACAACAAATAAAACATATCATAAATCATTAAATCAAACTATAAATTCATTGACTCTCATATTCAAAACCCATAAATACAATCAGACAAAGTAAATCATAATCTATTAATTTATTTAATTAGGGCCCCGCTTAACCTAGCTGAATCATATCCAATGGTTTGCCGGCCATCACAATCACATTAATAATATACATCGCACAAGATACCAAACACATTAGTATTCCGACACCACCCCAGTGTCTAGCAAAACGCACAAGATATTCTATGCTTCCGAAAATATCCCGACACCGAAGTGCCTAGCAAATCTTTGATCACATCCTTTATCTCATCATTTTACAATTTAATCGTCGCATCTCTAAACCATTGGATATTATCAGTTCTAGGTAAGCAACTGTCAACTTCTTTAATTAATATCAAAATTTAATTCTCAAACTGTCTCATCGATCATAACCAAATACTGACAAACATGTATGCAGAATATCCATCAATCTCACCATCACATAATCCAATTATATTACACTCAAAACAAATACGGCAAAAATATAATCAATGCATCAACTAACATATAATTTATCATACATCAAAACACCAATACCAATGTCAACTACATAAAAATTCACATTTAGCAATAATTAAATATACATAAACATAATTAACTATACTTACCTCGATCGCACAACAAACTAATTATCTGAGAGTTTTACTCGACAATCTACATTATCCGCGTCTCCTAAAATAATAATATATATAATCATTAATTGTATATCGTCAATATGATAGAATTATTATTTATGAGTTGGTTATTTTCTTGCTAAACAAAATTAAATAAAATATTTTATATTAAAATGAAATTTAATTGTATTAAAATATAATAATTTAGTTTAGATTTTATTTTTAAATGTTGTTGTAAATAAGTGGAAGTTTTTATAAAGTTAAAAGAAAAGAAAACCATAATTTACTTTTTTTTATATGGTACATGACAATAAACCCACGGGAGAGTGAAATGCAAATTTTGCATTAATAATTGTACAGAAAAGGATGAAAAGCTGCAGTATAACATCTTAGTTGGAAAGGTTAAATTTTGAGGAACTAAAACAGAAATTTTTACTAACTTTTGCAGTATTAAAATTTTGTTAGGAAAGTGAAAATATCTATGGACTAAACAACAAGTTTTATTTACCAACTTTATTCATTAAATCTCCTTTTAATTCTGCAACTTGGAGTATTTATGAACACCAACAATTCGAGCTCTATAAAAATAAAACAACGGTAATTGAAAACCCTATGTATAGTACAGTAGAAGAAAACCAAATTTAAAAAGATATTAATATTGATCTCAATTGATATATAGATTACCCATATAATAATAACAAAGAATAGTATATTAGAAATAGTACCTTAAATGTAGAGAGGAAAAACTCAAATGTGAAGAAATCTCTTTTTGAAGAATAAAATAGTGTACGGCTTGTCAATCAAACTAATTCTATAATAAGTGTTTGCTTTAAATAGACCAACAAGTATTAGGTTTAGGGTTTTATTACTAGTAAAAGGTAAAATTACAATTTCATCCTTTATATTGTTAATTTATTATTTTTTTTATTTTTTTTATTTTTCGGATGTTACATCAAGTCTCTTCAATGCATCGTTTCGATTACCATGCTTATGTCACGTTACAAGTCTCAAGTCTCTTTAACGCGTGTTCCGGTTACCATAGCATGGTCATGTTATATAATGCAAAATGTGACTGAAAAGTGACGCTAGAACAGTATGTCGCGTCTCAAGTCTCTTTAACGCGTTGTTCCGATTACCTAAGCATAGTTAGGTTATAATACGCAAAGCGTGGGTAAAAAGTGATAGTAGATTAGCATGGCAAATTTCAAGTCTCTTTAACGCTTCGTTCCGATTACCATTGCCGCGTCACAAGTTTCTCTAACGCGTCGTTCTGATTACCTAAGCATAGTTAGGTTATAATATGCAAAGCGTGCGTAAAAAGTGACGCTAGATTAGTATGGCACGTTTCAAGTCTCTTTAAAGCGTCGTTTCGATTACTATTGTCGCGTCACAAGTTTCTCTAACGCGTCGTTCTGATTACATAAGCATGTTTTTACGCAAAGTGTGCGTGAAAAGTGACGCTAGATTAGTATGTCGCGTCTCAAGTCTCTTTAACGCGTCGTTCCCATTACCTAAGCATGGTTAGGTTATATTATGCAAAGTGTGCGTGAAAACTTGCGCTAGATTAATATGTCGCTACTCAAGTCTCTTTAGCGCATCGTTCCGATTTCCTAAGCATGGTTAGGTTATATATTACGCAAAGTCTGTGTAAAATGTGATGCTAGATTAGTTTGGCGAGTCTCAAGTCTCTTTATCGCGTCGTTTTGATTACCATGCGTATGTCGCGTCACAAGTCTCTCTAACGCGTCGTTGCGATTTCCTAAGCATGTTTGATTTATATTACGCAAAGTGTGCGTAAAAATTGACTCTAGATTAGTATGTCGCGTCACAAGTCTATCTAACGCGTCGTTCCAATTAAATAAGCATGGTTAGGTTATATTACGCAAAGTGTGCGTGAAAAGTGACACTACATTAGTGTGTCGCGTTTCAAGTCTCTTTAATGCTTCGTTCTGATTACCTAAGCATAGTTAGGTTATATTACTTAAATTGTGCATGAAAAGCGACAATAGATTTGTATGTCGTGTCTCAAGTCTCTTTAACGAGTCCTTTCGATTACCATTCTTATGTCGCGTAACAAGTCTCTCTAACGCGTCGTTCCGATTACCTAAGCATGGTTAGGTTATATTACGCAATGTGTGCGTGAACACTGTTGCTAGGTTGGTATGTCGCGTTTCAAGTCTCTTTAATGCGTCTTTCCGATTACCTAATCATGGTTAGGTTTTATTACGCAAACTATGCGTGAAAAGTGACGCTAGATTATGTCGCGTCTCAAGTCTCTTTAACGCTTCGTTCCGATTCCCTAGGCATAGTCAGGTTATATTACGCAAAGCGTGCTTAAGAAGTGACGCTAGATTAGATTGGCGCGTTTCAAGTTTCTTTAACGTGTCGCATTGATTACCATGCTTATGTCACGTCACAAGTGTCTCTAACGCGTCGTTTTGATTCCCTATGCATGGTTAGGTTATATTACGCAAAGTGTGCGTAAAAAGTGACAATATATTAGTATGTCGTGTCTGAAGTCTCTATAACTCGTCGTTTGGATTACCTAAGCATATTTAGGTTATTTTACGCAAAGTGTGCGTGAAAACTGACGCTAGATTAGTATGTCGCGTCTCAAGTCCCTTTAACGCGTCGTTCCGATTGCCAAAGCATAATTATGTTTTATTACGCCAAGTGCGCGTTAAAAGTGTCGCTAGATTAGTATGTCGTGTCACAAGTCTCTTTAATGCGTTGTTATGATTACCTAAGCATGGTTAAGTTATATTACGCAAAGTATGCATAAAGAGTGATGCTAGATTAGTATGGCGTGCTCAAGTCTTTTCAATACATCGTTGCGATTACCATGCTTATGTCACGTTTCAAGTCTCAAGTCTCTTTAACGCGTGTTCCGATTACCATAGCATGGTCATGTTATATAACGCAAAATGTGCCAAAAAAGTGACGCTAGAACAGTATGTCGCGTCTCAAGTCTCTTTAACGCGTTGTTCCGATTACCTAAGCATAGTTAGGTTATAATACGCAAAGCGTGGGTAAAAGTGATGGTAGATTAGCATGGCACGTTTCAAGTCTCTTTAACGCGTCGTTTCAATTACCATTGCCGCGTCACAAGTTTCTATAACGCGTCGTTCTGATTACCTAAGCATAGTTAGGTTATAATATGCAAATCGTGCGTAAAAAGTGACGCTAGATCAGTATGGCACGTTTCAAGTCTCTTTAAAGCGTCGTTTCGATTACCATTTTTGCGTAACAAGTTTCTCTAACGTGTCGTTCTGATTACATAAGCATGCGTTTACGCAAAGTGTGCGTGAAAAGTGACGCTAGATTAGTATGTCGCGTCTCAAGTCTCTTTATCACGTCGTTCCCATTACCTAAGCATGGTTAGGTTATATTATGCAAAGTGTGCGTGAAAACTGGCGCTAGATTAGTATGTCGCTACTCAAGTCTCTTTAGCACATCGTTCCGATTTCCTAAGCATGGTTAGGTTATATATTACGCAAAGTCTGTGTAAAAAGTGATGCTAGATTAGTATGGCGCGTCTCAAGTCTCTTTAACGCGTCGTTTCGATTACCATGCTTATGTTGCGTCACAAGTCTCTCTAACGCGTCGTTGCGATTACCTAAGCGTGTTTGATTTATATTACGCAAAGTGTGCGTAACAATTGACGCTAGATTAGTATGTCGCGTCACAAGTCTATCTAACGCGTCGTTCCAATTACATAAGCATGGTTAGGTTATATTACGCAAAGTGTGCGTGAAAAGTGAAGCTAGATTAGTATGTCGCGTCTAAAGTCACTTTAATGCTTTGTTCCGATTACCTAAGCATGGTTAGGTTATATTACTTAAATTGTGCATGAAAAGAGACAATAGATTTGTATGTCGTAGCATCGTTTCGATTACCATTCTTATGTCGCGTCACAAGTCTCTCTAACGCGTCGTTCCAATTACCTAAGCATGGTTAGGTTATATTACCCAATGTGTGCGTCAACACTGTTGCTAGGTTGGTATGTCGCGTTTCAAGTCTCTTTAATGCGTCGTTCCGATTACCTAAGCATGGTTAGGTTATATTACGCAAACTGTGCATGTAAAGTGACGCTAGATTAGTATGTCGTGTCTCAAGTCTCTTTAACGATTCGTTCCGATTCCCTAAGCATAGTCAGGATATATTATGCAAAGTGTGCGTAAGAAGGGACGCTAGATTAGTATGGCGAGTTTTAAGTTTCTTTATAGTGTCGCTTCGATTACCATGCTTATGTCGCGTCACAAGTGTCTCTAACGCGTTGTTTTGATTCCCTAAGCATGATTAGATTATATTACGCAAAGTGTGCGTGAAAAGTGATAATAGATAAGTATGTCGTGTCTGAAGTCTCTATAACTCGTCGTTTCGATTACCTAAGCATGGTTAGGTTATTTTACGCAAAGTGTGCGTGAAAAGTGATGCTAGATTAGTATGTCGCGTCTCAAGTCCCTTTAACGCGTCGTTCCCATTACCTAAGCATGGTTAGGTTATATTATGCAAAGTGTGCGTGAAAACTTGCGCTAGATTAGTATGTTGCTACTCAAGTCTCTTTAACGCATCGTTCCGATTTCCTAAGTATGGTTAGGTTATATTACACAAAGTCTGTGTAAAAAGTGATGCTAGATTAGTATGGTGCGTCTCAATTCTCTTTAACGCGTCGTTTCGATTAATATACTTATGTCGCGTCACAAGTATCTCTAACGCGTCATTGCGATTACCTAAGCATGTTTGATGTATATTACGCAAAATCTGCGTAAAAATTGACGCTAGATTAGTATGTCGCGTCACAAGTCTATCTAACGCATCGTTCCAATTACATAAGCATGGTTAGGTTATATTACTCAAAGTGTGCGTGAAAAGTGACGCTAGATTAGTATGTCGCGTCTCAAGTCTCTTTAATGCTTCGTTCCGATTACCTAAGCATGGTTAGGTTATATTACTTAAATTGTGCATGAAAAGCAACGATAGATTTGTATGTCGTGTCTCAAGTCTCTTTAACGCGTCGTTTCGATTACCATTCTTATGTCGCGTCACAAGTCTCTCTAAGGCGTCGTTCCGATTACCTAAGCATGGTTAGGTTATATTACGCAATGTGTGCGTGAAACTTGTTGCTAGGTTGGTATGTCGCGTTTCAAGTTTCTTTAATGTGTCGTTCTGATTACCTAAGCATGGTTAGGTTATATTACGCAAACTGTGCGTGAAAAGTGACGCTAGATTAGTATGTCGCGTCTCAAGTCTCTTTAACGCGTCGTTCCGATTCCCTAAGCATAGTCAGGATATATTATGCAAAGCGTGCGTAAGAAGTGACGCTAGATTAGTATGGCGGGTTTCAAGTTTCTTTAAAGTGTCGCTTCGATTACCATGCTTATGTCGCGTCACAAGTGTCTCTAACGCGTCGTTCTGATTCCCTAAGCATGGTTAGGTTATATTATGCAAAGTGTGCGTGAAAAGTGACAGTAGATTAGTATGTCGTGTCTAAAGTCTCTATAACTCATCGTTTCGATTACCTAAGCATGGTTAGGTTATTTTATGCAAAGTGTGCGTGAAAAGTGACGCTAGATTAGTATGTCGCGTCTCAAGTCCCTTTAACGCGCAGTTCCGATTACCAAAGCATGGTTATGTTTTATTACGCCAAGTGCGCGTTAAAAGTGTCGCTAGATTGGTATGTCGCGTCACAAGTCTCTTTAACGCGTTGTTATGATTACCTAAGCATGGTTAAGTTATATTATGCAAAGTATGCGTAAAGAGTGATGCTAGATTAGTATGGCGCGTCTCAAGTCTCTTCAATGCATCGTTTCGATTACCATGCTTATGTCACGTTACAAGTCTCAAGTCTCTTTAACGCGTGTTACGATTACCAAAGCATGGTCATGTTTTATAACGCAAAATGTGCCTGAAAAGTGACGCTAGATCAGTATGTCGCGTCACAAGTCTCTTTAACGTGTTGTTCCGATTACCTAAGCATAGTTAGGTTATAATACTTAAAGCATGGTTAAAAAGTGACGGTAGATTAGCATGGACGTTTCAAGTCTCTTTAACGCATCGTATCGATTACCATTGTCGCGTCACAAGTTTCTCTAACGCGTCGTTCTAATTACCTAAGCATAGTTAGGTTATAATACGCAAAGCGTGCGTAAAAAGTGACGCTAGATTAGCATGGCACGTTTCAAGTCTCTTTAACGCGTCGTTTTGATTACCATTGTCGCGTCACAAGTTTCTCTGATTCGTCGTTCTGATTACATAAGCATGCTAGGTTATTTTACGCAAAGCGTGCGTGAAAAGTGATGCTAGATTAGTATGTCGCGTCTCAAGTCTCTTTAATTCTTCGTTCCGATTACCTAGGCATGGTTAGGTTACATTACGCAAAGTGTGCGTGAAAAGTGACAATAGATTAGTATATAGCACCTCAAGTCTCTTAAACGCGTCGTTCCGATTACCTAGGCATGGTTAGGTTATTTTACGCAAAGTGTGCGTGAAAAGGGACAGTAAATTAGGATGACGCGTCTCAAGTCTCTTTAATGCGTATTCCGATAAGCTAAGCATGGTTAGGCTGTATTACATAAAGTATGCGTGAAAAATGATGCTAGATTAATATGTCGCTACTCAAGTCTCTTTAATGCATCATTCCGATTTCCTAAGCATGGTTAGGTTATATTACGCAAAGTTTGCGTGAAAAGTGACGCTAGATTAATATGTCTCTACTCAAGTCTCTTTAATGCGTCGTTCCGATTTTCTAAGCATGGTTCGGTTATATTACGCAAAGTTCGCGTGAAAAGTGACGCTAGATTAGTATGTCGCCTTTGAAGTCTCTTTAACGAGTCGTTCTGATTACCTAAGCATGGTTAGGTTATACTACGCAAAGTGTGCGTGAAAAGTGACGCTAGATTAGTACGTCGCGTCTCAAGTCTCTCTAACGCGTCGTTCTGATTACCTAAGCATGGTTAGGTTATATTACGCAAAGTGTGTGTGAAAAGTGACACTAGATTATTATATCGCGTCTCAAGTCTCTTTATCGCGTCGTTCCGATTACCTAAGGCATGGTTAGGTTATATAACACAAAGTGTGCGTGAAAAGTGACAATAGATTAGTATACCGTGTCTGAAGTTTCTTTAACGCGTCGTTACGATTACCTAAGCATGGTTAGGTTATATTGCGCAAAGTGTGCGTGAAAAGTGACTTTAGATTAGTATGTCGCGTCTCAAGTCTCTCTAACGCGTAGTTCCTATTACCTAAGCCTGGTTAGGTTATTTTACAAAAAGTGTGCGTGAACAGTAACGCTAGATTATTATGTCGCGTCTAAAGTCTCTATAAGGCGTCGTTCCGATTACCTATTGATGGTTATGTTATATTACGCAAAGTGTGGGTGAAAAGTTACAATAGATTAGTATGACGTGTCTCAAGTCTTTTTAACGCGTCGTTTTGATTACTTTAGCATGGTTAGGTTATATTAAACAATGTGTATGTGAAAACTGTTGCTAGGTTAGTATGTCGCTTCTCAAGTCTCTTTAACGCGTCGTTACGATTGGCTAAGCATGGTTAGGTTTAGATTAGTATGTCGCGTCTCAAGTCTCTTTAACGCGTCGTTCCAATTAACTAAGCATGGTTAGGTTTAGATTAGTATGTTGCTTCTTAAGTCTCTTAACGCGTAATATAACTTAACCATGCTTAGGTAATCGGAACGATGAGTTAAAGAGTCTTGAGACGCGACATACTATAATCTAACGTCACTTTTCATTCACACCACCTAACCATGCTTAGGTAATGGGAACGACGTGTTAAAGAGACTTGAGACGCGACACACTAATCTAGCTTCACTTTTAATGGCGTAGTATAACCAAACCATGCTTAGGTAATCGGAACGACGCGTTAATAAGACTTGAGACGCGACATAGTAATCTAGTGTCACTTTTTACGCACACTTTGTGTAATATAACCTAATCATGCTTTGGTAATCGGAACACGCGTTAAAGAGACTTGAGATGTGACATACTATTCTAGCGTCACTTTTCACGCAAACTTTGCGTAATATAACCTAGCTATGCTTAGATAATTGGAACGATGGTTAAAGAAACTTGAGACGCGACATACTAATCTAGCGTCACTTTTCACGCACACTCTGCATAATTTAACCTAACCATGCTTAGATAATCAGAACGACGTGTTAGAGACACTTGTAACGCGACATAAGCATGGTAATCGAAACGACGCGTCAAAGTGACTTGAAACGCGCTATAATAATCTGGCTTCACTTTTTACACACTCTTTGCGTAATATAACATAACCATGCTTAGGTAATCGGAACAACGCGTTAAAGAGATTTGAGACGCGACATACTAATCTTGCGTAATTTTTCACGCACACTTTGCATAATGTAACCTAACCATGCTTAGGTAATCGGAACGACGCGTTTAAGAGACTTCAGACGCGACATACTAGCCTAGCGACAGTTTTCACGCACACATTGCGTAATATAACCTAATCATGTGTATGTAATCGGAACGACGCGTTAAAGAGACTTATGACGCGACATACTAACCTAGCGTCAGTTTTCACGCACAATTTGTGTAATATAACCTAACCATGCATAGGTAATCGGAACGACGCGTTAAAGAGACTTGAGATGCGACATACTAATCAATTGTCACTTTTCACGCACCTTTTGTGTAATATAACCTAAACATTCTTAGGTAATTGGAACGACGTGTTAGAGAGACTTGTAACGTGACATAAGCATGGTAATCGAAAACGACACATTAAAGAGACTTGAGACGTGCCATACAAATCTAGCGTCATTGTTTATGCACACTTAGCGTAATATAACCTAACCATGCTTAGGTAATCGTAACAACGCGTTAAAGAGACTTGTGACGTGATATACTAATCTAGCAACACTTTTAACTCGCACTAACATAACAATGCTTAGGTAATCGCAACGACGCGTTAAATAGACTTGACACGCGATATACTAACCTATTGTCCCATTTCACGCACACTTCGCGTCATATAACCTAACCAAGCTTAGTTAATCAGAACGAGGCGTTAGAGAAACTTGAAAAGACGCGCTAAAGAGACTTGAAACGCGCCATACTAATCTAGCGTCACTTTTTACGCATACTTTACGTAATATAACCTAACCATTCTTAGGTTATCGGAACGACGCGTTAAAGTGACTTGAGACGCGCCATACTAATTTAGCAACACTTTTTACTCCAACTTTGCGTAGTATAACCTAACCATGCTTAGGTAATTAGAACAACGCGTTAAATAGACTTGAAATGCGACACACTAATCTAGCATCACTATTCACGCACACTTTGCTAAATATAACCTAACCATACTTAGGTAATCCAAACGATCCGTTAAAGACACTTGTGACGCAACATAAGCACAGTAATCGAAACGACGTGTTAAAGAGACTTGAAATGCGCCATACTAATCTAGAGTCACTTTTAACACACGCTTTGCGAAATATAACCTAACCACGCTTAGGTAATCGGAACGACGCGTTAAAAAGACTTGAGACGCGACATACTAATCTTATCGTCACTTTTCACGCACACTTTGCGTAATATAACTTAACCATGATTAGGTAATTGTAACAAGGCGTTAAAGAGACTTGTGACGCGACATACTAATCTGGCGACACTTTTATCGTGCACACTTTGCGTAATATAACCTAACCATGCTTAGGTAATCGCAACAACGCGTTAAAGGGACTTGAGACGCGACATATTGATCTAGCGTCACTTTTCACGCATAGTTTGCATAAAATAGCCTAACCATGCTTAGGTATTCGGAACGAAGCATTAAAGAGACTTGAGACGCGACATACTAATCTAGCATCACTTTTAACACACACTTTGCGTAATATAACCAAACCATGCTTAGGTAATCGGAACGATGCGTTTGAGAGACTTGAGACGCGACATAAGCATGGTAATCAAAACAACGCGTTATAGAGACTTGAGACACGCCATACTAATCTAGCGTAACTTTTTACGCAGACTTTGCGTAATATAACCTAACCATGCTTAGGTAATTAGAACGACACATTAAAGAGATTTGAGACGCGACATACTAATCTAGCGTCACTTTTCACGCACAGTTTGCCTAATATAACTAAACCATGCTTAGGTAATCGGAACGATGAGTTAAAGAGACTTGAGACGCGACATACTAATCAATCGTTACCTTTCACGCACACTACCTAACCATGCTTAGGTAATCAGAACCACACGTTAAAGAGACTTGAGACAAAACACACTAATCTAGCGTCACTTTTCACACAAACTTTGCGTAGTATAACCTAACCATGCTTAGGTAATCGGAACGACTCGTTAAAGAGACTTCAGATGTGACATACTAATCAAAAGTCACTTTTCACGCACACTTTGTGTAATATAACCTAACCATGCTTAGATAATCAGAAAACGCGTTAAAGAGACTTGAGACAGGACATACAAACCTAGCGACAGTTTTCACGCACACATTGAGTAATATAACCTAATCATGTGTAGGTAATCGGAACGACGCGTTAAAGAGACTTAAGACGCGACATACTAACCTAGCGTCACTTTTCATGCACAATTTGTGTAATATAACCTAACCATGCATAGGTAACCGGAACGACGCGTTAAAGAGACTTGAGACGCGACATACTAATCAATTGTCACTTTTCAGCACCTTTTGCGTAATATAACCTAAACATGCTTAGGTAATTGGAACGACGTGTTAGAGAGACTTGTAACGTGACGTAAGCATGGTAATCGAAAACGACGCGTTAAAGAGACTTGAGACGTGCGATACTAATCTAGCGTCATTGTTTACGCACACTTAGCGTAATATAACCTAACCATGCTTAGGTAATCGTAACAACGCGCTAAAGAGACTTGTGACGTGCTATACTAATCTAGCAACACTTTTAACTCGCAGTAACATAACAATGCTTAGGTAATCGCAACGACGCGTTAAAAAGACTTGAGACGCGACATACTAATCTTGTCATCACTTTTCACGCACACTTTGCATAATATAACTTAACCATGATTAGGTAATTGTAACAACGCGTTAAAGAGACTTGTGACGTGACATACTAATCTGGCGAAACTTTTATCGTGCACACTTTGCGTAATATAACCTAACCATGCTTAGGTAATCGCAACAACGCGTTAAAGGGACTTGAGACGCGACATATTAATCTAGCGTCACTTTTCACGCACAGTTTGCATAAAATAGCCTAACCATGCTTAGGTATTCGGAACGAAGCATTAAAGAGACTTGAGACGCGACATACTAATCTAGCATCACTTTTAACACACACTTTGCGTAATATAACCAAACCATGCTTAGGTAATAGGAACGATGCGTTTGAGAGACTTGAGACGCGACATAAGCATGGTAATCAAAACAACGCGTTATAGAGACTTGAGACACGCCATACTAATCTAGCGTAACTTTTTACGCAGACTTTGCGTAATATAACCTAACCATGCTTAGGTAATTAGAACGACACATTAAAGAGATTTGAGATGCGACATACTAATCTAGCGTCACTTTTCACGCACACTTTGCGTAATATAACTAAACCATGCTTAGGTAATCGGAACGATGAGTTAAAGAGACTTGAGACGCGACATACTAATCAATCGTTACCTTTCACGCACACTACCTAACCATGCATAGGTAATCGGAACCACACGTTAAAGAGACTTGAGACGAAACACACTAATCTAGCGTCACTTTTCACACAAACTTTGCGTAGTATAACCTAACCATGCTTAGGTAATCGGAACGACGCGTTAAAGAGACTTCAGATGTGACATACTAATCAAAAGTCACTTTTCACGCACACTTTGTGTAATATAACCTAACCATGCCTAGATAATCAGAACACGCGTTAAAGAGACTTGAGACAGAACATACAAACCTAGCGACAGTTTTCACGCACACATTGCGTAATATAACCTAATCATGTGTAGGTAATCAGAACGACGCGTTAAAGAGACTTAAGACGCGACATACTAACCTAGCGTCACTTTTCATGCACAATTTGTGTAATATAACCTAACCATGCATAGGTAACCGGAACGACGCGTTAAAGAGACTTGAGACACGACATACTAATCAATTGTCACTTTTCAGCACCTTTTGCGTAATATAACCTAAACATGCTTAGGTAATTGGAACGACGTGTTAGAGAGACTTGTAACGTGACATAAGCATGGTAATCGAAAACGACGCGTTAAAGTGACTTGAGACGTGCGATACTAATCTAGCGTCATTGTTTACGCACACTTAGCGTAATATAACCTAACCATGCTTAGGTAATCGTAACAACGCGCTAAAGAGACTTATGACGTGATATACTAATCTAGCAACACTTTTAACTCGCACTAACATAACAATGCTTAGGTAATTGCAACGACGCGTTAAATAGACTTGAGACGCGATATACTAACCAATTGTCCCTTTCCACGCACACTTTGAGTAATATTACCTAACCAAGCTTAGTTAATCAGAACGAGGCATTAGAGACACTTGAAAAGACGCGCTAAAGAGACTTGAAACGCGCCATACTAATCTAGCGTCACTTTTTACGCACACTTTGCGTAATATAACCTAACCACTCTTAGGTTATCGGAACGACGCGTTAAAGTGACTTGAGACGCGCCATACTAATTTAGAAACACTTTTTACTCCCACTTTGCGTAATATAACTTAACCATGCATAGGTAATCGGAACAACGCGTTAAAGAGACTTGAGACGCGACATACTAATCTAGCATCACTATTCACGCACACTTTGCTAAATATAACCTAACCATGCTTAGGTAATTCAAACGACGCGTTATAGACACTTGTGACGCAACCTAAGCACAGTAATTGAAACGACGCGTTAAAGAGACTTGAAACGCGCCATGCTAATCTAGAGTCACTTTTTACGCACGCTTTGCGAAATATAACCTAACCACGCTTAGGTAATTGGAACGACGCGTTAAAAAGACTTGAGACGCGACATACTAATCTTCCCGTCACTTTTCACGCACACTTTGCGTAATATAACTTAACCATGCTTAGGGAATTGTAACAATGCGTTAAAGAGACTTGTGACGCGACATACTAATCTGGCGACACTTTTATCGCTCACACTTTGCGTAATATAACCTAACCATGCTTAGGTAATTGCAACAACGCGTTAAAGGGACTTGAGACTCGACATACTAAGCTAGCGTCACTTTTCACGCACAGTTTGCGTAAAATAGCCTAACCATGCTTAGGTATTCGGAACGACGCGTTAAAGAGACTTGAGACACGACATACTAATCTAGCATCACTTTTAACACACACTTTGCGTAATATAACCAAACCATGCTTAGGTAATCGGAACGACGGGTTTGAGAGACTTGATTCGCGACATAAGCATGGTAATCAAAACAACGCGTTATAGAGACTTGAGACACGCCATACTAATATAGCGTAACTTTTTACGCAGACTTTGCGTAATATAACCTAACCATGCTTAGGTAATTAGAACGACACATTAAAGAGACTTGAGAAGCGACATACTAATCTAGCGTCACTTTTCACGCACACTTTGCGTAATATAACTAAACAATGATTAGGTAATCGGAACGATGAGTTAAAGAGACTTGAGACGTGACATACTAATCAATCGTTACTTTTCACGCACACTGCCTAACCATGCTTAGGTAATCGTAACGACACGTTAAAGAGACTTGAGACGAAACACAATAATCTAGCGTAACTTTTCAACCAAACTTTGCGTAGTGTGACATAACCATGCTTAGGTAATCGGAATGACGCGTTAAAGAGACTTCAGACGTTACATACTAATCAAACGTCACTTTTCACGCACACTTTGTGTAATATAACCTAACCATGCTTAGATAATCAGAACACGCGTTAAAGAGACTTGAGACGGGACATACTAATCTAGCGTCACTTTTCACGCACACTTTGCGTAGTATAACCTAACAATGCTTAGATAATCGGAACGACACGTTAAAGAGACTTGAGACAGGACATATTAATCTAGCATAACTTTTCATGCACACTACCTAACCATGTTTAGGTAATCAGAACGATGTTTTAAAGAGACTTCAGATGTGACATACTAATCTTGCGTCACTTTTCACGCACACTTTGTGTAATATAACCTAACCATGCTTAGATAATCGGAACACACGTTAAAGAGACTTAAGACGTGACATACTAATCTAGAGTCACTTTTCACACACAGTTTGCATAGTATAACCTAACCATGCTTAGATAATCGAAATAACACGTTAAAGAGACTTGAGCACAACATACTAATCTAGCGTAACGTTTCCCTCACAATTTGCCTAAAATAACCTAACCATGCTTATGTAATTGGAAAGTCACGTTAAGGAGAGTCTTAGGACGCGCCATACTAATCTAAAGTCACTTTTTGAACACACTTTGTGTAATACAACCTAACCATGCTTAAGTAATCGAAACGACGCGTTAAAGAGACTTGAGACGCACCATACTAATCTAGCGTCACGTTTTACGCAGACTTCGCGTAATATAACCTAGCATGCTTAGGTTATCGGAACGACGCGTTAAAGAGACTTAAGACGTGACATACTAATCTAACGTCACGTTTCACGCAAACTTGGCATAATATAATCTAACCATGCTTAGTAAGTCGGAACGACGCGTTACAGACACTTTAGTGGCGTCATTCTAATATAGCGTCACTTTTCACGCACACTTTGCGTAATATAACCTGAACATGCCTAGGTAATCAGAATACGCATTAAAGAGACTTGAGGCGCGACATACTAATCTAGCATCACTTTTCACGCACAGTTTGCGTAAAATAACCTAACCATGCCTAGGTAATCGGAACGACGCGTTAAAGAGACTTAAGATGCGACATAGTAATTGATTGTCACAAGTCTCTCTAACGCGTTGTTCCGATTACCTAAGCATGGTTAGGTTATATTAAGCAAAGTGTGCGTGAAAAGTAAAAATAGATTAGTAGGTCGCATCTCATCTCTCTTTAACGCGCCGTTCCGATTATCTAAGCATGGTTAGGTTATATTACACAAAGAGTGCGTGAAAAGTGACGCTAGATTAGTATGTCGCGTCTCAAGTCTCTTTAAATCGTCGTTCCGATTACCCAAGAATTGTTAGGTTATAGTACGCAAAGTTTAAGAGAAACGTAATGCTAAATTAGTATGTCGCGTCACAAGTCTCTTTAACGCGTCGTTCCGATTACCTAAGCATGGTTGGGTTATATTACGCAAATTGCGCGTTATAAGTGACGCTATATTAATTTCGCGTCTCAAGTGTCTTTAACGCGTCGTTTCGATTACCATGCTTATGACGCGTCACAAGTCTCTCTAGCGCGTCGTTCCGATTACCTAAGAATGGTAAGGTTATAGTACGCAAAGTGTGCGTGAAAAGGATTAATAGATTAGTATGTCGCATCTCAAGTCTCTTTAGCGCATCGTTCCTATTACCTAAGCATGGTTAGGTTATATTACGCAAAGTTTGCGTGAAAAGTGACGCTAGATTAGTATGTCCAATCTCAAGTCTCTTTAACACGTCGTTCCGATTATCTAAGCATGGTTAGGTTATATTAAGCAAAGTGTTCATAAAAAGTGTGGCTAGAGTAGTATGTGACATATCAAGACTCTTTAACGCGTCGTTTTGATTACCATGCTTATCTTGCGTCACAAGTCTCATTAACGCGTCATTCCGATTACCTAAGCATGGTTTGGTTATATAACGCAAAGTGTGCGTGAAAAGCGACGTTATATTAGTATGTCGCATCTCAAGTCTCTCTAATGTGTCGTTCTGATTTCCTAAGCATGGTTAGGTTATTTAGGCAAAGTGTGTGTGAAAAGTGATGCTAGATTAATATGGCGCATATCAAGTCTCTTTAACGGGCCGTTTCGATTACCATGCTTATGTCGCGTCACAAGTCTCTCTAACGCGTCATTCCGATTACCTAAGCATGGTTAGGTTATATTACGCAAAGTGTGCATGAAAAATGACAATAGATTAATATGTCGCATCTCAAGTCTATATAACGTGTCGTTCCAATTATTTAAGCATGGTTTGGTTATATTGCGCAAAGTATGTGTGAAAAATGACAATAGATTAGTTTGTCGCGTCCTAAGTCTTTCTATTGCGTCATTTCGATTACCTAAGCATGGTTAGGTTATATTATGCAAAGTGTGCATGAAAAATGATGCTAGATTAGTATGTCGCGTCTCAAGTCTCTTTAACGCGTCGTTCCGATTACCTAAGCATGGTTATGTTATATTACCCAAAGAGTGCGTGAAAAGTGACGCTAGATTAGTATGTCGCGTCTCAAGTCTCTTTAACGCGTCGTTCTGATTACCCAAGAATGGTTTGGTTATATTACGCAGAGTGTGCGAGAAAAGTAACGCTAGATTAGTATGTCGCGTCTCAAGTCTCTTTCTTTAACGCGTTGTTCCGATTACCTAAGCATGGTTAGGTTATATTACGCAAGGTGTGCGTGAAAAGTGACGGTTGACTAGTATGTCTCGTCTCAAGGCTCTTTAATGCGACGTTTCGATTAACTAAGCATAGTTATATTATGCAAAGTTTGCGTGAAAAGTGACGCTAGATTTGTATCTCGCGTCTCAAGTCTCTCTAACGCGTTGTTCCGATTACCTAAGCAAGGCTACGTTATAGTACGCAAAGTGTGCGTGAAAAGTAGCAATAGATTAATATGTCGCGTCTCAAGTCTCTTTAACGCGTCGTTCCGATTACTTAAGCATGGTTAGGTTATATTACGCAAAGTGTGCGTGAAAAGTGACTATAGATTAGTATGTCGCGTATAAATTCTATTTAACGCGTCGTTCCGATTACCTAAGCATGGTTAGGTTATATGACACAATGCGTGCGTGACAAGTAACGCTAGATTAATATTTCGCGACTCATGTCTGTTTAACGCATCCTTCCGATTTACCTAAGCATGATTAGGTTATATTACGCAAAGTGTGCTTGAAAAGTGACGCTAGATAAGTATGTTGAGTCACAAGTCTCTTTAACGCGTCGTTCCGATTGCCTAAGCTTGGTTAGGTTATATTACGCAAAGTGTGCATAAAAAGTGACGCTAGATTAGTATGGCGCGTCACAAGTCTCTCTGACGCGTCGTTTCGATTACCATGCTTATGTCGCGTCACAAGTCTCTCTAACACGTCGTTCCGATTACCTAAGCATGGTTTGTTTATATTACGCAAAGTGTGCGTGAAAAGAGACTCTAGATTAGTATGTCGCGTCTCAAGTCTCTTTAACGCGTTGTTCCGATTACCTAAGCATGATAAGGTTATTTTACTCAAAGTGTGCGTGAAAAGTGACGCTAGATTAGTATGTCGCGTCTCGAATTCTCTTTAACGCGTGGTTTCGATTACCCAAGCATGGTTAGGTTATTTTACGCAAAGTGTGCGTGAAAAGTGACGCTAGATTAGTATGTCGCGTCTCAAGTCACTTTAACTCGTCATTCCAATTACCATGCTTATGTCGCGTCACAAGTCTGTGTAATGCGTCGTTTTAATTACCTAACCATGGTTAGGTTATATTATGCAAAGTATGCTTGAAAAATGACAATAGTATGTCACCTCTTACGTCTATTTAACGCGTCGTTCCGATTACCTAAGAATGGTTAGGTTATATTATGCAAAGTGTGCGTGAAAAGTGATGCTAGAGTAGTATGTCGCGTCTCAAGTCTCTTCAACGTGTCGTTTCGATTACCATGCTTTTCTCGCGTCCCAAGTCTCTTTAACTCGTCGTTACGATTACCTAAGCCTGGTTAGGTTATATTACGCAAAGTGTGCATGAAAATTGACGCGAGATTAGTATATCCTACCTCAAGTCTCTCTAACGCGTCGTTCTGATTTCCTAAGCATGGTTAGGTTATATTACGCAAAGTGTGCGTAAAAAGTCACAATTAATTAGTATGTCGCGTCTCAAGTCGATTAAAAGCGTCGTTGCGATTACCTAACCATGATTATGTTATAGTACGCAAAGTTTTCTTGAAAACTGACGCTAGATTAGTATATCGCGTCGCAATTCTATTTAACGCGTTGTTCCGATTAACAAAGAATGGTTAGGTTATATTACGCAAAGTGTGCGTGAAAAGTGACGCTATATTAGTATGTCACGTCTCAAGTCACTTTAACACGTCGTTCCGATACCATGCTTAAGTCGCGTTACAAGTCTCTCTAACGCGTCGTTTCAATTACCTAAGCATGGTTAGGTTACTATTACGCAAAGTGTGCGTGAAAAGTGACGCTAGATTAGCATGCCGCGTCTTAGGTGCCTTTAACGCGTCGTTCTGATTACCTAAGGATAGTATGGTTATTTTACAGAAAGTGTGCGTGAAAAGTGACGCTAGATTAGTATGTCGCATCTCAAGTCTCTTTAACGCGTCGTTTCGATTACCATGGTTATCTTGCGTCACAAGTCTCTTTAACGCGTCGTATTGATTATCTAAGCATGGTTAGGTTATATTACGCAGAGTGTGTGTGAAAAGGGACGTTAGATTAGTATATCATATTTCAAGTCTCTCCAACGCGCCGTTTTTATTTCCCAAGCATGGTTAGGTTATATTACGCAAAGTGTGCGTAAAAAGTGACGCTAGATTAGTATTATGCGTCTCAAGTCTCTTTAACACGTCCTTCCGATTACATAAGCATGGTTAGGTTACATTTTGCAAAGTGTGCGTGAAAAGTTATGTTAGATTAGTATGTCGCGTCTCAAGTCTCTTCAACGTGTCGTTCTGATTACCTAAGCATGGATAGGTTATATTACGCAAGGTGTGCGTGAAAAGTTATACTAGATTAGTGTGTCGCGTCTCAAGGATCTTTAACGCGTCGTTCCGATTACCTAAGCATGGTTAGGTTATATTACGCAACGTGTGCGTGAAAAGTGATGCTAGATTAGTATGTCACGTCTCAAGTCTCTTTAGCGCGTCGTTTCGATTACTATCCTTATGTCGCGTCACAAGTCTCTCTAACGCGTCTTTCCGATTACCTAAGCATGGTTAGGTTATATATTACACAAATTGTGCGTGAAAAGTAACAATAAATTAGTATGTCGAGTCTCAAGTCTATTTAACGCGTCGTTTCGATTACCTAAGCATGGTTAGTTATATTTCACAAAGTGTTCGCGGAAAGTGACTCTGGATTAGTATATCGTGTCTCAGTTCTCTTTAACGCGTTGTAACGATTACCTATGGATAGTTAGGTTACTTTACGGAAAGTGTGCGTGAAAAGTAACAATACATTAGTATGTCGCATCTCAATTCTATTTAACTCGTCGTTCCGATTACTTATGAATGGTTAGGTTATATTATGCAAAGTGTGCGTGAAAAGTTACGCTAGATAAGCTAGATTAGTATGTCGCATTTCAAGTCTCTTTAAGGCGTCGTTCCAGTTACCTAAGCATAGTTAAGTTATATTACGCAAAGTGTGCGTGAAAAGAGACGCTAGATTAGTATGTCGCGTCTCAATTCTCTTTAACTCGTGGTTCCGATTACCTTACCATGGTTAGGTTATTGTACGCAAAGTGTGCGTGAAAAGTGACGCTAGATTAGTATGGCGCGTCTCGAGTCACTTTAACTCGTCGTTCCAACCATGCTTATGTCGCGTCACAAGTCTGTGTAATGCGTCGTTTCGATTACCTAAGCATGGATAGGTTATATTACGCAAAGTGTGCGTGAACAATGACAATAGTATGTCGCATCTTAGTCTATTTAACACGTCGTTTCGATTACCTAAGAATGGTTTGGATATATTAAGCAAAGTGTGTGTGAAAAGTAACGCTAGATTAGTATGTCGCGTCTCAAGTCTTTTTAACGCGTCGTTTTGATTACAATGCTTATCTCGCGTCACAAGTCTCTTTATCACGTCGTTACGATTACCTAAGCATGGTTAGGTTATATTAATCAGAGTGTGCATGAAAAGTGACGCTAGATTAGTATATCCTACCTCAAGTCCCTCTAACGCGTCGTTGTGATTTCCTAAGCATGGTTAGGTTATATTACACAAAGTGTGTGTGAAAAGTCACAATTAATTAGTATGTCGCGTCTCAAGTCGATTTAAAGCGGCGTTGCGATAACCTAACCATGGTTAGGTTATGATACGCAAAGTTTGCTTGAAAAGTGACGCTGGATTAGTATATCGCGTCTCTATTCTAATTAACGCGTTGTTCTGACTAACTAAGCATGGTTAGGTTATATTACACAAAGTGTGCGTGAAAAGTGACGCTAGATTAGTATGTTGCGTGTCAAGTCAATTTAACGCGTCGTTCCGATTACCATGCTTATGTCGCGTCACAAGTCTCTCTAACGCGTCGTTTCGATTACCTAAGCATGGTTATGTTATTATCAAGCAAAGTGTGCGTGAAAAGTGACGCTATATTAGTATGCCACGTCTCACTTCTCTTTAACGCGTCGTTCCGATTACTTAAGCGTGATTAGGTTATTTTACACAAAGTGTGCGTGAAAAGTGACGCTAGATTTGTATGTCGCGTCTCAAGTCTCTTTAACGCGTCGTTCTGATTCCCTAAGCATGGTTAGGTTATATTACGCAGAGTGTGCGTCAAAAGTGATGCTAGATTAGTATATCGTATCTCAAGTCTCTCTAATGGTCGTTCCGATTTCCCAAGCATGGTTAGGTTATATTACTCAAAGTGTGCGTGAAAAGAAACGCTAAATTAGTATGTCACGTGTCAAGTCTCTCTAACACGTTGTTCCGATTTCCTAAGATGACTATGTTATATTACGCAAAGTGTGCATGAAAAGTGATGCTAGATCAGTATATCCTACCTCAAGTCTCACTAACGAATCGTTCCGATTACCTAAGCATGGTTAGGTTATATTACGCAAAGTGTGCGCTAAAAGTTACGTTAGATTAGTATGTCGCATCTCAAGTCTCTTTAACGTGTCGTTCTAATTACCTATGCATGGCTAGGTTATATTACGCAAGCTGTGCGTTAAAATTTCCGCTAGATTAGTATGTCGCGTCTCAAGGCTCATTAATGCTTCGTTCCGATTACCTAAGCATGGTTAGGTTATATTACGCAAATAGTGCATTAAAAGTGACGCTGGATTAGTATGTCGCGCCTCAAGTCTCTTTAACGCGTTGTTTTGATTACCATGCTTATGTCCCGTCACAAGTCGCTCTAACGCATCGTTCCGATTATCGAAGAATGGTTAGGTTATATCACGCAAAGTGTGGGTGAAAAGTGACGTTATATTAGTATGTCGCGTCTCAAGTCTCTTTAACGTGTCGTTTCGATTACCATGCTTATCTAGCGTCACAAGTCTCTTTAACTAGTCATTGTGATTACCTAAGCATGGTTAGGTTATATTACTCAAAGTGTGCGTGAAAAATTACGCTAGATCAGTATATCCTACCTCAAGTCTCACTAACGCGTCGTTCCGATTTCCTAAGAATGGTTAGGTTATATTACGCAAAGTTTGCGTGAAAAGTGACGCTAGATTAGGATGACGCGTGTCAAGTCTCTTAAACACGTCGTTCCGATTTCCTAAGAATGGTTAGGTTATATTACACAAATTGTGCTGAAAAGTGACGGTAGATTAGTATATCGCATCTCAATGCTCTTTAACCCGTCGTTCCGTTTACCTAAGCATGGTTAGGTTATATTACGCAATGTCTGCGTGAAAAGTGACGCTATATTAGTATCTTGCGTCTCTAGTCTCTTTAACGCGTCGTTTTGATTACCTAAGCATAGTTAGGTTATATTACGCAAAGTGTGCGTGAAACGTTACGCTAGATTAATACGTCGCTACTCAAGTCTTTTTGATGCGTCGTTCTGATTACCTAGGCATTGTTAGGTGATACTACGCAAAGCGTGCGTAATAAGTGACGCTAGATTAGTATGGCGCGTTTCAAGTCTCGTAAACGCGTCGTTTCGATTACTATGCTTATGTCGCGTCACAAGTGTCTCTAACACGTCGTTCTGATTACCTAAGCATGGTTAGATTATATTACGCAAAGTGTGCGTGAAAAGTGATAATATATTAGTATGTATCATCTCAAGTCTTTTTAACGCGTCGTTCCGATTACCTAGCATGGTTAGGTTATTTTACGCAAAGTGTACGTGAAAAGTGACGCATCTCAAGTCTCTTTAATGCGTATTCCGATTACCTAAGCATGGTTAGGTTATATTACGTGAAGTGTGGGTGAAAAAGGATGCTAGATTAGTATGTCGCGTCTTTCCGATTATGTAGGCATGGTTAGGTTATATTACGCAAAGTGTGCGTGAAAAGTGATGCTAGATTAATATGTCGCTACTCAAGTCTCTTTAATGCGTCGTTCCGATTTTCGAAGCATGGTTAGGTTATAGTACGCAAAGTTTGCGTGAAAAGTGACGCTAGATTAGTATGTCGCCTCTGAAGTCTCTTTAACGCGTCATTCCGATTATCTAAGCATGGTTAGGTTATTTTACGAAAAGTGTGCGTGAAAAATGACGCTTCATTAGTATGTCGCATCTCAAGTGTCTTTAACGCATTGTACGAATTACCTAAGGTTGGTTAGGTAACTTTACAGGCATTGTACGAATTATGCTACATTAGTATGTCGCGTCTCAAGTGTGCGTGAAAAGTAACAAACATTAGTATGTCGTGTCTCAAGTCTATTTAACGCGTCGTTCCGATTACCTAAGCATGGTTAGGTTATATTACGCAAAGTGTGCATGGAAAGTGACGCTAGATTAGTATGTCGCATCTAAATTCTCTTTAACACGTTGTACCGATTACCTATGGATGGTTAGGTTACTTTACAAAAAGTGTACGTGAAAAGTGACACTAGATTAGTATGTCGCGTCTTAAGTCTATTTAACGTGTCGTTCTTATTATCAAAGCATGGTTAGGTTATATTACGCAAAGTGTGCGTGAAAAGTTACGCTAGATTAGTATGTCGCGTCTCAATTCTATTTAACCCGTTGTTCCGATTACAAAAGCATGGTTAGGTTATATTATGCAAAGTCTGCGTGAAAAGTTACGCTAGATTAGTATGTTGCGTCTCAAGTCTCTTTATCGCCTCTTTCCGATAACCTAGGCATGGTTAGGTTATATTACGCAAAGCGTGCGTGAAAAGAGACGCTAGATTAGTATGTCGCGTCGCAAGTCTCTTTAACGCGTCGTTCTGATTACTTATGCATAGTTAGGTTATATTATGCAAAGTGTGCGTGAAATGAGACACTAGATTAGTATGTTGCGTCATAAGTCTCTTTAACGCGTTGTTTCGATTACCTAAGCATGATAATGTTATTTTACGCAAAGTGTGCGTGAAAAGTGACGCTAGATTAGTATGTCACGTCTCAATTCTCTTTTGCGTGTGGTTCCGATTACCTATGGTAAGGTTATTTTACGCAAAGTATGTCTGAAAAGTGACGCTAGATTAGTATGTCGCGTCTCAAGTCACTTTAACTCGTCGTTCTTATTACCATGCTTATTTCGCGTCACAAGTCTCTTTAATGCGTCGTTCTGATTACGCAAAGTGTGCGTGAAATTAGACGCTAGATTAGTATGTCGCGTCTTAAGTCTCTTTAAAACGTTGTTACATCACGCAAAGTGTGCGTTAAATTAGACGCTAGATTAGTATATCGCGTCTTAAGTCTCTTTAACACGTTGTTCTGATTACCTAAGCATGATTAGGTTATTTTACACAAAGTGTGCGTGCAAAGTGACGCTAGATTAGTATGTCGCGTCTCAATTCTCTTTAGCGTGTGGTTCCGATTACCTAAGCATGGTCAGGATATTTTACGCAAAGTGTGCCTGACAAGTGACGCTAGATTAGCATGTCGCGTCTGAAGTCACTTTAACTCGTCGTTTGGATTACCATGCTTATGGTGCGTCACAAGTCTCTCTGACGCGTTGTTTCGATTACCTAAGAATGGTTAGGTCATATTACGCAAAGTGTGCGTGAAAAATGACAATAGATTAGTATGTCTCGTCTCACGTCTATTTAACGCGTCGTCCCGGTTATCTAATCATGGTAAGGTTATATTACGCAAAGTGTGCGTGAAACGTTACGCTAGATAAGTATGTCGTGTCTCAATTCTCTTTAACGTGTTGTTCTGATTACCTAAGCATGGTTAGGTCATATTACGCAAAGTGTGCGTGAAAAGTAACAGTAAATTAGTATGTCGCGTCACACATCTATTTAGCGCGCTGTTCCGATTACCTAAGCAAAGTTAGGTTATATTACGCAAAGTGTGCGTGAAGCGTTACGCTAAATAAGTATGTCGCGTCTCAATTCTCTTTAATGCGTTGTTCTGATTGCCTAAGCATGGTTAGGTTATATTACGCAAACTGTGCGTGAAAAGTAACAATAAATTAGTATGTCGCGTCACACTTCAATTTAAGGCGTCGTTCCGATTACCTAAGCATGGTTAGGTTATTTTACGCAAAGTGTGCGTTGAAAGTGACGCTAGATTAATATGTCGCGTCTTAATTCTCTTCAACGCGTTGTACCGATTAGCTAAGCAAGGTTAGGTTAGGTTACGCAGAGTGTCGTGAAAAGTGACGCTAGATTAGTATGTCGCGTCTTAAGTCTCTTTAACGCGTTGTTCCGATTACCTAATCATGGTTGTGTTGTATTACGCAAAGTGTGCGTGAAAAGTGACGTTAGATTAGCATGGCGCGTCTCAAGTCTGTTTAACGCGTGTTCCGATTACCTAAACATTGTTAGGTTATAATACGCAAAGTGTGCCTGAAAAGTGACGCTAGATTAGTATGTAGTGTCTCAAGTCTCTCTAACACGTCGTTCCGATTACCAAAACATGGTTAGATTTTATTATGCAAAGTGTGCGTGAAAAGTGACAATAGATTAGTATGTCGGGTTCCAAGTGTCTTTAACATGCCGTTCCGATTACCTAAGCATGGTTAGGTTATTTTACGCAAAGTGTGCGTGAAAAGTGACGCTAAATTAGTATGTCGCGTCTCAAGTCTATTTGACGCATCGTTCCAATTACCAAAGCATGATTATGTTATATTACGCAATGTGCGCGTGAAAACATTTGCTAGGTTAGTATGTCGCGTCTCAAGTCTCTTTAATGTATCGTTTCGATTACTATGCTTATGTCGCTTTACAAGTCTCTCTAACACGTCGTTCCGATTACCAAAGCATGGTAAGGTTATATTACTCAAAGTCTGCGTGAAAATTGACAATAGATTAGTATGTCGCATGCAAGTGTCTTTAACGTGCCGTTCCGGTTACCTAAGCATGGTTAGTATGTCGCGTCTTAACTCCCTTTAAGGCGTCGTTCCGATTACCTAAGCATGGTTATGTTATATTACACAATGTGTGCGTCTTAAGTCTCTTTAACCCATTGTTCTGATTTCTTAATATTGATTAGGTTGTATTATGCAAAGTGTGTGTGAAAAGTGACGCTTGATTAGTATAGCGTGTTTCAAGTCGCTTTAACGCATCGTTTCGATAACTGTTCTTATGTCGCGTTAGAAGTATCTCTAACGCGTCGTTCTGATTACCTAAGCATGGTTAGGTTATATTACGCAAAGTGTGCGTGAAAAGTGACAATAGATTAGTATGTCGTGTCTCAAGTCTCTTTAACGCGTCGTTCCGATTACATATGCATGGTTAGGTTATTTTACGCTAGATTAGTATGTCGTGTCTCGAGTCTTTTTAATGCGTATTCTGATTACCTAAGAATGAATAGGTTATATTACGTAATGAGTGCGTGAAAAGTGAAACTAGATTAGTATGTCGCGTCTCAAGTATCTTTAACGCGTCGTTCCGATTACCTAAGCATGGTTAGGTTAAATTACGCAAAGTGTGCGTGAAAAATTGCGCTAGATTAATATGTCGCTACTCAAGTCTCTTTAACGCGTCGTTTCGATTTCCTAAAAATGGTTAGGTTATATTACGCAAAGCGTGTGTAAAAGGTGACGCTAGATTAGTATTGCACGTTTCAAGTCTCTTTAATGCGTCGTTTCGATTTCCATGCTTATGTCGCGTAACAAGTGTCTCTTTAATGCGTCGTTGCGATTACCATGCTTATGTCGCGTCACAAGTGTCTCTAATGCGTCGTTATGAATACCTAAGCATGGTTAGGTTATATTACACAAAGTGTGCGTGAAAATTGAAAATAGATTAGTATGTCGCATCTCATGTCTCTTTAACGTGTCATTCTGATTACCTAAGCATGGTTATGTTAATTTACACAAAGTGTGCATGAAAAGTTACGCTAGATTTGTATATCGCGTCTGAAGTTCCTTTATCTAAGCATGGTTAGATTATATTACGCAAAGTGTGCGTGAAAAGTGACGCTATATTAGTATGTCGCGTCACAAGTCTTCTTAACACGTTGTTATGATTACTTAAGCATGGTTAAGTAATATTACGGAAAGTGTGCGTAAAAAGTGATGTTAAATTAGTATTGCGCGTCTCAAGTCTCATTAACGTATCGTTTCGATTACCATACTTATGTCACGTTACAAGTCTCTCTAACACATCGTTCCGATTACAAAAGCATGGTTAGGTTATATTACGCAAAGTGTGCGTGAAAAGTGACAATAGATTAGTATGTCGCGTTGCAAGTGTCTTTGACGTGCTGTTCCGATTACCTAAGCATGTTTAGGTTATATTAAGCAAAGTGTGCGTGAAAAGTGACGCTAGATTAGTATGTCACATCTTAAGTCTCTTTAACGCGTCGTTCCGATTACCAAAGCATGGTTATGTTATATTATGCCAAGTGCGCGTTAAAAGTGTCACTAGATTAGTATGTCGAATTACAAGTCTCCTTAACGTGTTGTTACGATTACCTAAGAATGGTTAAGTTATATTATGCAAAGTGTGCGTAAAAAGTGACGTTAGATTAGCATGGCGCGTCTCAAGTCTCTTTAACATATCGTTTTGATTACCATTCATATGTCACGTTACAAGTCTCTCTAACACGTTGTTCCGATTACCAAAGCATGGTTAGGTTATATTACGCAAAGTGTGCGTGAAAAGTGACAATAGATTAGTATGTTGCGTTGCAAGTGTCTTTCACGTGTCGTTCCGATTACAAAAGCATGGTTAGGTTATATTACGCAATGTGTGCGTGAAAACATTTGCTAGGTTAGTATGTCGCGTCTCAAGTTTCTTTAAAGCATCGTTCCGCTTACCTAATCTTGATTAGGTTGTATTACGCAAAGTGTGCGTGAAAAGTGACACTAGATTAGTATGGCGCGATTCAAGTCTCTTTAACGCGTCATTTTGATTACTGTGCTTATGTCACATCATAAGTGTCTCCAACGAGTCGTTCTGATTACCTAAGCATGGTTAGGTTATATTACGCAAAGTGTGCGTGAAAAATGACAATATATTTAGACGCGACACAGTAATCTATCGTTACTTTTCACGCACACTTTATGTGATATAACCTAACCGTTCATTGGTAATGGAAAGACGCGTAAAAGAGACTTGAGACGCGACATACTAATCTAGCGTCACTTTTCATGCACACTTTCCGTAATATAACGTAACCATGATTAGGTAATCGGAACGACGCGCTAAAGAGACTTGAGACTCGACATACTAATCTAGCGTCACTTTTTACGCACACTTTGCGTAACATAACCTAACAATGCTTAAGTGATTCTTCTCGTATCGGTTTGGGTTGCGTGTTGATGTAACATGGTAAGATGATTTCCTATGCTTCTCGCCAGTTGAAGAAGCATGAGGTGAATTATCCTACGCATGATTTGGAGTTAGCAGCTATGGTTTTTGCTCATAAGATTTGGAGGCACTATTTGTACGGTGCGACTTGTGAGATCTTCACTGATCATAAGAGTCTGAAGTACATCTTTGATCAGCGCGAGTTGAATCTGAGCCAGAGGAGATGGTTGGAATTACTGAAAGACTACGATCATTCTATTCAGTACCATCCTGTTAAAGCTAACGTGGTAGCCGATGCATTGAGTCGCAAATCTTCGGGCAGTTGGCTCATATTTTAGAGGTTGGGCGGAGACCCATGGTTCGCGAGTGGCATAATTTGTTAGCTTCGAGATTCAGTTTTCAGGTTTCGCAGAGGGGTTGTTTGTTGGAACAGCTGCAAGTGCAACTGGTTTTGATTGATAGGATCAAAACTTCGCAAGCTGAGGATCCATAATTGAAACGGATTATGGATGAGATCCATTTGTATGGGAATTCTGAGTTTGTTATAGTAGATGGAGTTCTCAGGTACGGTTCTCGACTGTGTGTTCCGGATTCGGATGGATTGAGAGACCAGATTCTGGAGGAAGCGCACAAGTTACCTTACAGTGTTCATCCGGGTTCTACCAAGATGTATCATGATCTCAAGGGTACGTACTGGTGGAGCGGAATGAAAAAGGATGTTGTAGAGTTTGTGTCTACGTGTTTGACTTGCCAGCAGGTGAAGTTGGAACATCAGAGATCGTTTGGATATCTGCAGCCGCTACCTATTCCAGAGTGGAAATGGGAGCGTATCGCTATGGACTTTGTGGTTGGTTTGCCACGTACCCTGCAGGGGTATGATTCAATTTGGGGGATTGTTGACCGTTTAACCAAGTCAGCTCACTTCTTACCGATCAAGGTTACTTATCAGGCTTCGAAGTTGGCACAGTCGTACATCGATCGGATTGTTAGTCTCCATGGTGTACCAATGTCGATAGTTTCGGACAAAGGTTCAATTTTCACCTCTCAGTTTTGAAAAGCATTGCAGGAATCTTTGGGTTCGAGGTTGGATTTCAGTACTGCGTTTCATCCTCAGACTGATGGCCAGTCTGAGAGGAAAATTCAAATTTTGGAAGACATGCTCAGGATGCGTGTTCTGGATTTTCAGGGTAGCTGGGATACTCATTTGTCTTTGATTAGGTTTTCCTACAACAACAGTTATCACGCTAGTATCGAGATGGCACCTTATGAGGCTTTGTATGGGTGCAAGTGTCGGTCTCTATCTGTTGGGAAGAGGTCGGCGAGCGTAAACTTTCTGGAGCTTAGATCATCCAGATTACCTCTGAAAAGGTACCTTTGATCAGCATAGGCTTGAGACTGCTTTTAGGCGGCACAAGAGTTATGCTGACCTTAAGCGGAAGGATTTCGAGTTTCAGGTTGGCGACTATGTGTTTCTTCGGGTTTTGCCTATGAAGGGCGTTGTGTGTTTTGGTGTTAAGGGGAAGTTATCACCGAGGTTCGTTGGTCCGTATGAGATTACGGAGAGAGTTGGAGCAGTTGCTTATCGTTTGGCTCTGCCGCCAGACATGTCTTTGGTGCATCCAGTGTTCCATGTTTTGATATTGCGGAAGTGTGTTTCTGATCCTTCTCAAGTGATTGTACCACAAAATGTTGAGATTGACCAAGAGTTGTCTTATGAGGAGCAGCCTGTTGAGATTGTTGATACGCAGGTGCGTAAGTTGCGGAACAATGAGATTCCGATGATCAAGGTTCTGTGGCGGAATCACTCTGTAGATGAGTGCACTTGGGAGACGGAGTCCGACATAAGGACCTGTTATCCTTTCCTCTTTCCTTGACGTACATTGGATTTGTTTTTGCTTTTATGCTATGTTAGTACTTTGGGTTATGTGTTTGCTTAGTGTGTTACGTTTGATATTGATACCTTGGGTTCATGTTTTGTGCGATACTTTGGTATGCTTATTTTATTTTGTGCTTAGTTTCGTTGTTTTAAAAATCGAGGACGATTTTGTATTAAGTTGGGGAGAATGTAACACCCCGTATTTTTCCGACTTGTTTCGTTAAGCCTAAACGGTATTTTGGGTTCGTTTGAGTGGTTCGACCACTTAGAATCGTGATTCGAAGGTTCTAAACCTTTTTATTTGTGTTTTAAGATGTATTAGGATTAGTCTCGGAGTTTGGAACGATTTCGATTTCAATTTCAAAATCTCAATTTTTCATCGGAGGCAGTAGCATTTCGCGGGCGTGATGGGAGGAGTGTCCCGGGCGTGACATATATCACGGGCGCGATATGGCTGTAGCGGGCGTGATGCGTACACTTTTCAGTTCGCTGATTTTCTATAATTACCACATTAACTCGACCTAAATCAGATTTTAAACACTTCTAACTTCTCTAAACACCCTAATTCGGCTAAGGCTCTATCTTAGGTCATCCCTCCATCCTTTCCCTTCAATTTTGAATCTTTGGTAAGTATTCTAACATTGGTTTCATGATTCCATTAGTTTATATTTCGTGCTCAATCCTTTCCACTTTCTCAATCTCTAGGCTGATTTTGGATCTATATTTCTAGGTTTTGTTCAATTGGTTGTTCTTAATATATTCCAAAAGGTTAGTGGCTCTAATCCCTTGTTATGGTTTTTAGAGATTGCTAGTTGATGTGTTAATTCAATACTTTGGGTGGCTTGATTGTATTTTCTGTGTTGCTATGATTTATAAATTCTCGAAATCTTGATTTGAGGTTATATAAGTCTCTTTGATTTCATTTGTACTTGGGTGGTTTGGTTTTGATGTTACGAGACTTATCGAATTGCTGAAGATTTTGGGTTACAAAACTGATTTGATTGTTGTTTAAAAATCTGAAAATATTTTTAAAGTTTGATCTTAGGTTGTTATATGCCTAACAATACTTTGGGTGGTTTTGTTAGGTCATTTAAATGATTTAATGAATCAATTGGATAAACCCTTTGACATAAAATTTTGTTTTGATTTCAAACTAAAATCTGGAAATCCTCTTTTAAAGATCAAAAGGTTGTTTGTTAACAATAATCACATTGGGTGATTTGAGATAACTATTTAAGGATTGAACATATGTTAAACGTGGTTTAATTGAATTATATCGTTGTTTTAAAAAGAATCGTGTTGCTGGAAATTTTTACAAAGAAAGATTTTAGTATTTGAAAAGGTTATCTTGGTATTTATTGATTAAAATATTTGATCAATGTTTTGGCTTTGTAAATGCCTACCTAGGGTGGTTTTGATCATGTTACTAAGGGCTGGAAATTGTTTATAAAATGGTTTAAAACTTGTTAAAAAAATGTTAGTTTATCTTAGGTTGTGGTTTGACTTGAATTAAGTAATATAAGGCATACGAGGTGTTATATGTCATGTAGGGATGTTGAATCTTATTGATTCTATTTGAGGTGATATAATTAAATGTACTTTTGTAAGGATGGGTCGGGTTAGACTTGTGTCGCCGACATATTGTGTTGAGTTATACCATAGTAAGGCTAACACACTACTCTGGGAACTATTATTGTTTTGAAACGACTATTTAAGTATTTAAGACTTTGGTTTCGTTTTCAAAGATAAGAACTTGCCTAAGCTTAATTTGCCAAACTTGTTATTAATTGATTGTAATACCTTGGATATACATTTGGTTGTTCTTGGTTGTGTTTTGAGATGCTAGTCCTATGTGGTGTCTAGTATTCTTAGAGTTAGAGGTTGTTCGTATTTTAACTTGTATAATGTTTTAGACCCGCCGACTGCTCGTGCTTCAGAGTCTACATAGGGTTAGCTGTTTGCCAAGTTTCACGTGGACAAGCAAGCAGTGAGTTTATAGTGTTATTTACCACTTTATTAAATATCGCACATAATTTTAGTATATCAAATGTTTTATGAACTATTTTAAGCGATTGTGGATCTGGATTGAAACGAGCTACTCGATATGCGAGTATCGAGACTGTGTGCACCGGTAAGTACTTTAGGATTGGCTTACCAATGTCTTGCCTACTTTGGGAATTAATGTGGATTTGTTCCCATCTACTTTAGATAATACTTTGAGATAATTACTTTGGGATTTCATTTCAATACTGTATTTCCATAATCGAATATATATAAGTATAAAAGGATTTTTTTAAGGGTTTTAAACTTAATAAATGTAAATAGAATTATGAACTCATCTCAATATATCTGACCCCTTTGTTTTCCCAATTTTTTCCAGGCTTATGATTTTGAGGGCGTTGGACATCTCCGATTCTTTGATTCCTCGGAGGTCTTTTTATGTTATTAAACTAGTCAACTGTTTTACCTCTTAGACCGCAATAGAACTAGTTGCCTCTATTAATATACTTTGGTTTGTCGTAGTGGTATGACTTTTATATTATTATACTTTGGCATATTACATTGGATTATTATATTTGAGGCATGATTCACAGTTTCAGATTATTATCAAGTTATGATATTAGAACTTTTATATAAACTGCTGGACTTAGTTTGGAGTCTCGGTTGCCCCCGAGCAGTGGCTTTCTTGCAAGTTTACTTGTATATATGGTTATCCGCGAGGCTTGCTATGAGTTTTGGTACGACCATACCCATACCCTAGCGCCGGTTGCAATCCATGAAATTGGGCCGTGACAGTTATGATAACCTAAGCATGGTTAGGTTATATTACGCAAAGAGTGCTAGAATAGTGACGCTAGATTAGTATGTTGCGTCATAAGTCTCTTTAATACCTAAGCATGGTTTGGTTATATTACGCCAAGTGCGCGTTAAATGTACTGCAACATTAGTATGTAGCGTCACAAGTCTCTTTAACTCGTTGTTCCGATTACCTAAGCATGGTTAGGTTATATTGCGTAAATTGTGCGTGAAAAGTGACGCTAGATTAGTTTGTCGCGTCTCAAATCTCTTTAATGCGTAGTTCCGATTACCTATGCATGTTTAGATTATTTTACGCAAAGTGTGCGTGAAAAGTGATGCTAGACTAGTATGTGGCGTCTCAAGTCTCTTTAACGCGTCGTTCCGATTACCTAAGCATGGTCTGGTTATAATAAGCAAAGTGTGCGTGAAAAGTGACACTAGATTAGTACGTCGCGTCTCAAGTCTCTCTAACGCGTCGTTAAGATTACCTAAGCATGGGTAGGTTATATTACGCAAAGTGTCCGTGAAAAGCAACGCTAGATTAGTATGTCGTGTCTCAAGTCTCTTTAATGCGTCGTTCTGATTACCTAAGCATGGTTAGGTTATATTACGCAAAGTGTGCGTTAAAAGTGCCGCTAGATTAGTATGTCGCGTCACAAGTCTCTTTTACGCGTCGTTCCGATTACCTAAGGATGGTGTGTGTATATTACGCAAAGTGTGCGTAAAAAGTGACGCTAGATTAGAATGTCGCCTTACAAGTCTCTCTAAGGCGTCGTTCCGATTACTTAAGCATGGTTATGTTATACTACGCAAAGTGCGCGTTAAAAGTGTCGTTAGATTAGTATGTTGCATAACAAGTCTCTTTAATGCGTCGTTACGATTACCCAAGCATGGTTAAGTTATATTAGGCAAAGTATGCGTAAAAAGTGACGCTAGATTAGAATGTCGCCTTACAAGTCTTTCTACCGCGTCATTCTGATTACCTAAGCATGGTTATGTTATATTACGAAAAAATGTGCGTGAAAAGTTACGCTAGATTAGTATGTCGTCGCGTATCAAGTATCTTTAATGCGTTGTTCCGATTACCTAAGTATGGTTAGGTTATGTTACACAAATTGTGCGTGAAAAGTGATGCTAAAGAAGTATGTAGCGTCTCAAGTCTATTTAACGCGTCGTTTCGATTACCATGCTTATGTCGCGTCACAAGTCTCCCTAACGCGTCGTTCCAATTACCTAAGCATAGTTAGGTTATATAACGCAAAGTGTGCTTGAAATGTGACGCTAGATTAGTAAGTCGTGTCTTTAACGCGTCATTCCTATTACCTATGCATGGTTAGGTTATATTATGCAAAGTGTGCGTTAAAAGTGCCGCTAGATTAGTTTGTCAAATCACAAGCCTCTTTAACGTGTCATTCCGATTACCTAAGCATGGTTAGGTTATATTACGCAAAGTATGCGTGGTTCTATTAGTATGTCGCTTATCAAGTCTCTTTAATGCGTCATTTCGATTGCCATGCTTATGTCGCATAACAAGTCTCTCTAATGCGTGGTTCCGACTACGTAAGCATTGTTAGCTAATATTACGCAAAGTGTGTATGAAAAGTGACGCTAGATTACTATGTCGCGTCTCAAGTTTCCTTAACGCGTCGTTCTGATTACCTAAGCATGGTTAGGTTATATTACACAAAGTGTGCGTGAAAAGTGACAATTGATTAGTATGTCGCGTCTCAAGTCCCTTTAACGTGTCGTTTCGATTACCATGCTTCTCTCACGTCACAAGTCTAATTAACGCGTCATTTCGATTACCTAAGTATGGTTAGGTTATACTATGCAAGTGTTCATGAAAAGTGACACTACATTAGTATGTCGCGTCTCAAGTCTCTCGAATGCGTCGTTCCTATTTCCTAAGCATGGTTAGGTTATATTACGCAAAGTGTGCGTGAAAAGTAACGCTAGATTAGTACGTCGCGTCTCAAGTCACTCTAATTCGTCGTTCCGATTTCTAAGCATGGTTAAGTTATATTACGCAAAGTGTGCAAAATAAGTGACGCTAGATTAGTATTACGCGTCTCAAGTCTCTGTAACGCGTCGTTTTCGATCACCTAAAAATGGTCAGGTTATATTAAGCAACGTGTGCATGAAAAGTGACTCTAGATTATTAACGCGTCGTTTCGATTACCATGCTTCTGTCGCATCACAAGTCTCTCTAACGCGTCGTTACGATTACCTAAGCATGGTTAAGTTATACTACGCAAAGTGTTCGTGAAAAGTAACAATAGATTAGTATGTCGCATCTAAAGTCTCTTTCACGAGTCGTTCCAATTACCTAAGCATGGTTAGCTTATATTTTGCAACGAGTGCGTGAAACATGACGCTAGATTAGTATGTCTCGTCTCAAGTCTCTTTAACATGTCGTTTTGATTAACTAAGAATGGTTAGGTTATATTATGCAAAGTGTGCATGAAAAGTGACGCTAGATTAGTATGTCACGTGTCAAGTCTTTTTAACGTGTCGTTCGGATTACCTAAGCATGGTTAGGTTATATTACGCAAGGTGTGCGTGAAAAGTGATGCTAGATTAGTATGTCGCGTCTAAAGTCACATTAACTCGTCGTTCGGATCACCTAAGCATGGTTAGTTTATATATTACGCAAGGTGTGCATGAAAAGTGACGCTAGATTAGTATGTCGCGTCTCAAGGCTCTTTAACGAATCGTTCCGATTATCTAAGCATGGTTAGGTTATATTACGCAAAGTGTGCGTGAAAAGTGACTCTACATTAGTATGTCGCGTCTCAAGTCTCTTTAACGCATCGTTTCGATTACCATGCTTATCTCGCGTAACAAGTCTCTTTAACACTTCATTTTGATTACCTAAGTATGGTTAGGTTATATTATGGAAGTGTTCATGAAAAGTGACTCTAGATTAGTATGTCGCATCTCAAGTCTCTCTAATGCGGCGTTCCTATTTACTAAGTATGGTTAGGTTATATTATGCAAAGTGTGCGTGAAAAGTGACGCTAGATTAGTACGCCGCGTCTCAAGTCACTCTAATTCGTTGTTCCGATTTCTAAGAATGGTTAAGATATATTATGCAAAGTGTGCAAAGAAATGACGCTAGATTAGTATTACGCGTCTCAAGTCTCTGTACCGCATCGTTTTTTATTACCATGCCTATATTCCGTCACAAGTATCTCTAATGCGTCGTTCCGATTGCCAAAGAATGGTTAGGTTATATTAAGCAACGTGTGCGTGAATAATGACAATAGATTAGTATGTCACGTCTCAAGTCTATTTGAGCGTTGTTCCGATTACCTAAGCATGGTTAGGTTATATTACGCAAAGTGTGCGTGAAAAGTGACGCTAGATTAGTATGTCGAGTTTCAAATCTCTTTAACGCGCCGTTTCGATTACCATGCTTCTGTTGCATCACAAGTCTCTCTAACTAGTCGTTACGATTACCTAAGCATGGTTAAGTTATACAACGCAAAGTGTGCGTGAAAAGTAACAATAGATTAGTATGTCGCATCTAAAGTATCTTTAACGAGTCGTTCTGATTACCTAAGCATGGTTAGGTTATATTATGCAACGAGTGCGTGAAAAATGACGCTAGATTAGTATGTCGCATCTCAAGTCTCGTTAACATGTCGTTTCGATTACCTAAGAATGGTTAGGTTATGTTACGCAAAGTGTGCGTGAAAAGGGACGCTAGATTAGTATGTCGCGTCTCAAGTCTCTTTAACGCGTCGTTCGGATTACCTAAGCATGGTTAGGTTATATTACGCAAGGTATGCCTGAAAAGTGACGCTAGATTAGTATGTCGCGTCTCAAGTCACTTTAACTCATCGTTCGGATCACCTAAGCATGGTCAGGTTATATATTAGGCAAGGTGTGAGTGAAAAGTGATGCTAGATTAATATGTCGCGTCTCAAGGCTATTTAACTAGTCATTCCGATTACATACGCATGGTTTGGGTATATTATGCAGTGTGCGTGAAAAGTGACGCTAGATTAGTATGTCATATCTCAAGTCTATTTAACGCGTCGTTCCGATTACAATGCTTATGTCGCGTCACAAGTCTCTCTAACGCGTCGTTCCGATAACCTAAGCATGGTTAGGTTAGGTTATATTACGCAAAGTGTGCGTGAAAAGTAATAATAAATTAGTATGCCGTGTCTCAAGTCAATTTAACGAGTCGTTACAATTACCTAACCATGGTTAAGTTATATGACGCAATGTATGCGTGAAAAGTGATGCTTGATTAGTATGTCACGTCTCAATCCTCTTTAACGCGCTGTTCCGATTAACATAGAATGGTTAGGTTATATTACGTAAAGTGTGCGTGAAAAGCGATGCTTGATTAGTATTACGCGTGTTAAGTCTCTATAATGCGTCGTTTTGATTACCATGCCTATGTCGCGTCACAAGTCTCTCTAACGCGTCATTCCGATTACCTAAGCATGGTTAGGTTATATTACGCAACGTGTGCGTGAAAAATTACAATAGATTAGTATGTCGCATCTCAAGTCTAATTAACGCATCGTTCCGATTACCTAAGCATGGTTAGGTTATATTACGCAAAGTGTGCGTGAAAAGTGACGCTAGATTAGTATGTCGCGTTTCAAGTCTTTTTAACGCGTCGTTTTGATTACCATGCTTGTGTCGCATCACAAGTCTCTCTAACGCGTCCTTCCAATTTACTAAGCATCGTTAGGTTATATTACGCAAAGTGTGTATCAAAAGTAATAATTAATTATTACCCAAGCATGGTCAGGTTAGATTCGTATATCGCATCTCAAGTCACTCAAAAGTGTCGTTCGGATTATCTAAGCATAGTTAGGTTATATTATGCAAGGTGTGCTTGAAAAGTGACGCTATATTAGTATGTCGCATCTCAAGGCTCTTTAGCGCGTCCTCCCGATTACCTAAGCATGGTTAAGTTATATTACGCAACGTGTGCGTGAAAATGACGCTGGATTAGTATATCGCGTCTCAAGTGTCTTTAACGCGTTGTTTCTATTATGTAAGCATGGTTAGGTTATATTACGCAAAGTATGCGTGAAAAGTAACAATAAATTAGTATGTCGCGTCAAACGTCTATTTTACGCATCGTTCCGATTACATAATCATGGTTAGGTTATATTATACAAAGTATGTGTGGACAGTGACGCTAGATTAGTATGTCGTGTCTCAAGTCTCAAGTCTCTTTAACGCGTTGTTCCGATTACCTAAGCATGGTTAGGTAATATTACGTGAGGTGTGCGTGAAAAGTGACGCTAGATTAGTATCTTGCATCTCAAGGCTCATTAATGCGTCATTCCGATTACCTAAGCATGGTTAGGTTATATTATGCAAAGTTTAGGTCAATAGTGACGCTAGATTAGTATGTCGCGTCTCAAGTATCTTTAACGCGTCGTTTTGATTACTTAAGCATAGTTAGGTTACATTACGCAAAGTGTGCGTGAAAAGTAATGCTAGATTAATATGTCGTATCCTAAGTCTCTTTAACGCGTCGTTTCGATTACCATGCTTATGTTGCGTCACAAGTCTCTCTAATGCGTCGTTCCGATTTCCAAAGCATGGTTATATTGCGCAAAGGGTGCGTGAAAAGTTACACCACATTTGTATGTCGCGTCTCAATTCTCTTCAACGCGTTGTTCCGGTTACCTAAGCATGGTTAAGTTATATTACGCAAAGCGTGCGTGAAAAGTGACGCTAGACTAGTACATCGCGTCTCAAGTCTATTTAACGCATCGTTTAGATTACCTAAGCATGGTTAGGTTATATATCACAAAGCGTGCGTGAAAAGTGACGCTAGATTTGTATGTTGCGTCTCAAGTCAGTTTAACGCGTCGTTCCGATTACGCAAAGTGTGCATGAAAAGTGACGCTAGATAAGTATATCGCGTTCTTTTAAATGCGTCATACCGATTACCTAAGTATGGTTTCGTTATATTATGCAAAGAGTGCGTGAAAAATTCCGCTAGATTAGTATGTCGCTTCTCTAGTATCTTTAACGCTTAGTTTCAATTACCGAAGCATGGTTAGTTTATATTACACAAAGTGTGCGTAAAAAGTGACGCTAAATTAGTATGTCGCGTCTCAAGTCTCATTGACGCGTCGTTCCGATTACCAAAGCATGGTTAGGTTATATTACGCAAAGTGTGCGAGAAAAGTAACGCTAGATTAGTATGTCGCGTCTCAAGTAGCTTTAACGCGTCATTCCGATTACATAAGCATGGTTAGGTTATATTACGCAAGGTGTGTGAGAAAAGTGATGTTGGGTTAGTATGTCGCGTCTCAAGGCTCTTTAATGCGTCGTTCCGTTTACCTAAGCATGGTTAGATTATATTACGCAAAGTTTGCGTGAAAACTGACGCTAGATTAGTGTGTCGTGTCTCAAGTCTCTTTAACGCGTCGTTTCGATTACCATGCTTATGTCGCGTCACAAGTCTCTCTAACGCGTCCCTCCGATTTCCAAAGCATGGTTAGGTTATAGTACGCAAAGTGTGCGTGAATAGGATCAATAGATTAGTATGTCGCGTCTCAATTGTCTTTAACGCGTCGTTGCGATTACCTAAGCATGGTTAGGTTATATTACGCAAACTTTACATGAAAAGTGACACTAGATTAGTATGTCCAGTCTCAAGTCTCTTTAACCCGCCGTTCCGATTACTTAAGCATGGTTAGGTTATATTACACAAAGTGTGCGTCAAAATTGACGCTAGATTAGTATGTTTCGTTTTAAATCTCTTTAACTCGTCGTTTCGATTACCATGCTTATCTCTCGTCACGAGTCTCTTTAAATCGTCGTTCCGATTACCTAAGAATGGTTATGTTATATTACGCAAAGCGTGTGTGAAAAGTGACGCTAGATTAGTATGTCGCGTCTCAAGTCTGTTTAACACGTCGTTCCGATTTCCTAAGCATGGTTAGGTTATATTACGCAAAGTGTGCGTGAAAAGTGACGCTAGATTAGTATGTCGCGTCTCAATTCTCTTAAACGCGTTATTCCTATTACCTAAGCATGCTTAGGTTATATTACACAAAGTGTGCGTCAAAAGTGTTGCTAGATTAGTATGGCGCAGCTCAAGTCTCTTTAACGCATCATTTCGATTACCATGCTTATGTCGCGTAACAAGTCTCTCTAACGCGTCGTTGCGATTACCTAAGCATGGTTAGGTTATATTAAACAAAGTGTTGCTACATTAGTATGGCGCAGCTCAAGTCTCTTTAACGCGTCATTCCGATTACTTATGCATGGTTAGGATATATTACGCAAAGTGTGCGTGAAAAGTGACAATAGATTAGTATGCCGCCTCTCAAGTCTATTTATCGCGTCGTTCCGAATACCTAAGCAAGGTTACGTTATATTTAATGCGTCATTCCGATTACCTAAGCATGGTTAGGTTATATTATGCAAAGTTTAGGTCAAAAGTGACGCTAGATATTAGTATGTTGCGTCTCAAGTCTCTCTAACGCATCGTTTTGATTACCATGCTTATGTCTCGTCACAAGTCTCTCTAACGCGTTGTTGCAATTACCTAAGCATGGTTAGGTTATATTACACAAAGTGTGCATGAAAAATAACTATAGATTAGTATGTCTCGTCTCAAGTCTATTTAACGCGTCGTTCTAATTACCTAAGCATGGTTAGGTTATATTACGCAAAGTGTGCGTGAAAAGTGAAGCTAGATTAGTATGTCGCGTCTCAAGTCTCTTTAACGCGTTGTTCCTATTACCTATGCATGGTTAGGTTATATTACACAAAGTGTGCGTAAAAATTGACGCTAGATTAGTATGGCGCGTATCAAGTCTCTTTAACGCGTCGTTTCAATTACCATGCATATGTCGCGTCACAAGTCTCTCTAACGCGTCGTTTCGATTACCTAAGCATGGTTAGGTTATACTACGCAAAGGGTGCCTAAAAGTGACGCTACATTAGTATGTCGCGTCTCAATTCTCTTTTAAGTGTTGTTCCGATCACCTAAGCATGCTTAGGTTATATTATGCAAAGCATGCGTGAAAAGTGACGCTAGATTAGTATGTCGCGTCTCAAGTCTGTTTAACGCGTTGTTCCGATTACCTGAGCATGGTTAGGTTATCTTACGCAAAGTATGCGTGAAAAGTGACGCTAGATTAGTATGTCGCATCTCAAGTCTCCTTAACGCGTCGTTTCGATTAACTAACCATGGTTAGGTTATATTACGCAAGGCGTACATGAAGAGTTATGCTAGATTAGTATGTTGCGTCTCAAGGATCTTTAATACGTCGTTCCAATTACCGAAACATGGATAGGTTACATTTTGCAAAGTTTAGGTCAAAAGTGACGCAACATTTGTATGTCGCGTCTCAAGTCTCTTTGACGCGTTGTGTCAATCACCGTGCTTAAGTCACAAGTCTCTGTAACGCATCGTTCCGATTACCTAAGCATTGTTAGGTTATACTACGCAAAGTGTGCGTGAAAAGAAACAATGGACTAGTATGTCGCGTCTCAAGTCTCTTTAACGCGTTATTCCGATTACCTAAGCATGGTTAGGTTATATTAAGCAAAGTGTGCATGAAAAGTGACAATAGATTAGTATGTTGCGTCTCAAGTCTGTTTATCGCGTCGTGTCAATTACCTAAGCATGGTTAGGTAATATTTCATAAAGTGTGCGTTAGAAGTGACGCTAGATTAGTATGGTGAGTTTCAAGTCTCTTTAACGCGTCTCTTTGATTATCATACTTATCTCGTGTCACAAGTTTCTCTAACGCGTCGTTCCGATTACCTAAGCATGGTTAGGTTATCCTACACAAGGTGTGCGTGCGAAATGACAATAGATTAGTATGTCGCGTCTCAAGTCTATTTAACGTTTCGTTCTGATTACCTAACAATGGTTAGGTTATATTACAGAAGGTGTGCCTAAAAAGTGATGCTAGATTAGTATGTCGCGTCTCAAGGCTCTTTAATGCGACGTTCTGATTACCCAAGCATGGGTAGGTTATATTACGCAGAGTGTGCGTGAAATGTGACGCTAGATTAGTATGTCGCATCTCAAGTCTCCTTAACGTGCTTTCCGATTACCTAAGCATGGTTAGGTTATATTACACAAAGTTTGCGTAAAAAGTGACGCTAGATTAGTATAGCACGTCTCAAGTCTCTTTAACGCGCTGTTTCGATTACCATGCTTATGTCGCGTCACAAGTTTCTCTAACGTGTCGTTTCGATTACCTAAGCATGGTTAGGTTATATTAAGCAAAGTGTGCATACGAAATGACAATAGATTAGTATGTCTCTTCTCAATTCTATTTAATGCGTCGTTCCGATTACCTAAGAATGATTAGGTTATAAAGTGTGAGTAAAAAGTGACGCTAGATTAGTATGTCGGGTCTCAATTCTCATTAATGCGTTATTACGATTACCTAAGTATGGTTAGGTTATATTACGCAAAGTGTGTGTAAAAAGTGACGCTAGATTAGTATGGCGCATCTCAAGTCTCTTTAACGCGTCGTTTCAATTACCATGCTTATGTCGCGTCACAAGTCTATCTAACTCTTCGTTCCGATTACCTAACGTTGATTAGGTTATAGTACGCAAAGGGTGCTTGAAAAGTGACGGTAGATTAGTATGTCGCGTCTCAGTTCTCTTACTGGTGAATTAATAACAATGGATTATTTGGTAGTATATTTTGGCTTTGGCCGTAATTGTTGGGTGCTATATATGCTAGTACCTATGAGAATACATTTGGGCGTTAGTTTGTTTCCTAATAAAAAAAATTTGGGTTAAACTTTAAAACGTGTTTTATGGTCATATGTGGTTTGACCACATGTTTTTTAAGAGTTTTTATTAAGAAAAGTGGTTTTGTTTTAATTTGTGTTTTGAAACAGAATCAAAAGAGAAGTTTGAGTTTAATTCTTTAAATGTTTGATTTTTGGTTAAGTTGCTTGTAAAAAGAATTTTATTGTAGAGATGCTATAAGTGGAAGTAAGTAAGTGTTTTAGAACGATAGATTTTATCAGCTATGTTTGCAGTATCCTTGTTTTGTTTGAGCAAAAGAGTTTGGAATGTAGAACTATAGTCGAGCTAAGGGCTTGATCTTTATTTTGATAATTAAGGATTTTATAATTTTTAATAGGCGAGATGGTTTTGGAAGCCACTCCGGTAAAGTGTATTTGTGACTATCAGTTAGGAAATTTTGGATTATTCAATTGTGTTGATCGATTTAATCTTTAGAGCAACGAGTTATCGGAATCAGAAAAATTTGTGCATTTGTGTGTCGTGACGGTTATAGTGCGAATTAGTTCAGTTTGAAATTCGAGGTCGAATTTTTCATAGGTTGGGAGAATGTAATACCCCATATGTTTTCGGCGTGTTTCGTCTTGTGTTGACCTTCTCTGGGTGGAAATTTTGTCTAGAGTTATAATTAAAAGAGATTCGAGGTTTCATTCTTGATTATTCTAAGTATTTCAGTCGAGTTTTATGTGGGAGAGTTTGTATTCCTTAGTTTGGTTTCACCTATAAATGGCGTTATTATTTTATGTTAAGTGGAAATTAGTGTTGATACTGTTTATGATCATTTGAGATTGTTCGGTTTATGAAAGTGGTGGTTTGGAGTTATCGTTCGAGGAACAACCTTTTGAGTTTTTGCTTACGCAAGTACTTATGTCGTTAAGCATAGAATTCCTGTGATTACAGTTTGGGTTGGTTACTTGGTTGAGGAGTGTTTCCGCGAAACAAAGTTTGTTTTGCAGAATTGTTAAAAATTGCTTCCCTTGATTACTTTGGGTGTTGTGTTTATGTTGGCTATATGCGTTTTCGTTCAGACAGCATATAGTTTTATGATATGTTATTACGCTAATTGTGTTGTTTTAAATTCGAGGACGAATTTTATATAAGTTGGGGAGATTGTAATATCCCGTGTTTTTCCGTCATAGTTTCGTTGCATTCCTGACTTGGTTTCGGATTGTTATGGTGGATTTACCAAGTGTGACACTTTGTTTGAGGTTTGGGTTGTATCTTGTATGTGTCGTATGAGTTTTCAATGTTAATTTGATTTGTTTCCGGATTATAATCGATGATGTGTTCGTGTGCCTTCTAAATCTGGCATGCTTTAGTAAAACGTCTATATCTCCCAATTGCACCGTTGGATCGGGCTGGCGTTTGGATATATTGTTCCTGAGAGGATTTGCTAAAAACAGTGCGGTTGGATCGTGTTTCTGAGGAGGCGCGATGGGTCCAACGCGCCTCGCATCGCGCCTCATGAAAAACAGCTTTTTTGAGTAAGGCGCGATGGAAGGCGCGATGGGACCAACGCGCCTCGCAACGTGCCTCATGCTGGATTGCATTTTCTTTGAGAATCGAGGCGCGATGGGTCCAACGCGCGTCGCAACGCACCTCCCATCGCGCCCCTCTCTCAAATTTAATGACCTAGCCTATAAAAAGACCCCTTAACTCGTCCAAACCTATTTGTTTACTTTTTATTAAACCCTGGCCGACTCTCACACGTCTAAACACTCTGAGATCATTATTCATTCATCCCTCCCTACCTTTTTGGATTTGGTAAGTGATTCGCTTCTCGTTCCGTTCGTTTATTCAATCGTTATTATTCTATTCGTTCATGATTCGTTACTCTTGTTGTTCTAGCATCGGGTGAGGCTATTATATCACGTCGGGTACCGAATCATCTCTAGAATCTTAGAGCGTTGTTATTTTGTTGTTCGTTCATTCGGTACGTAAATTCTTTCGTTTAAGCGCTATACGGTTTGTTGTTTCCAATTCTTTATTGTTGCATAATCTGATTCGTTTGAGCATGATCATTCCTATGCTTAGATCCTAATATCATGCCCAAATCCATACCATATTGTCTCTGGATCACCTCGCGTTGTTACCTTCAAACGGTACGTTGATCACTTGTAAATCTATTGAATTGTTTGGCTGCCATCCTTCCTGTTGTTGTTGTTGACGATGTTCTATGTTAATATTGCTGATGTTGTTCTTTATGGCTTAAGGTGTTAAAATGAGGTTAAGGGTCTTACTTATGGTTACTATGTATAAGTTGTTTTGGGTTACTGTTGAGATAATCTTGTTCTTTTCTTGTAACGATCTTGGCGGGAAGGGTTGGATTTCAAATTAAGGGTTAATTGGTTTGGTAATGATTTGATACTATTCCATTGGTACATTACAAATTGTTTGGCTTTGTCTTGACTAATCAAAATTTGTTTAGATATCAATTTGAAACCAAACTTACAAATATCGTTTTAGTTATGATTTTGCTAAGTGTTAGTATCGTTTAAATTTGAAAATAATATTCTTTTTGATATTAATCGGATTGGTTTTTATAATTTCAATTTGAATACGATATTTATTTTATAATTTTTAATCACATAATTACTTGGGTAATTATGGGTTTTGAAAATTTGGCTTAATGTGCCATTTTGGATAAAGTTACGTTTTGACATAAAACGTTTTCTTAAACTTTATTGTGGTTAAGTTTTTGTTAGTAACTAATGATTACTTTTGTTTAAAGATATTGAGTTCCGCTTTCAATTATAATTTATTATTTTATCAAATCATTATTCTTGGGATTATAAACTATCGTTTATATTTTGATAAAATGATTGGGTCGGGTTAGACTTGGGTCACCTGACATGTGAGGTTAGCTTGGTAGTTATCAGTAACTCGGCTAACCCACAATTTTGAGATTACTTGGTTTATAATTTAACAATTGTTTTAAAAAGTATTTTATGAAATGGATTTTAAAGTGGGAACTCAATAGACTTGACTTGTGTGGTTTATTAATTAATTGAGTATTGTGTTTACTCTGGTTGGTTTTACCTTGACTTGTTGTTTGTGCTAGTGCTATGTGGCGTCTAGTACTCTCTAGAGTTAGGGTTCGTTTTAATAATTATTTATTTGTATTTCGACTCGTCGACTGTTCGTGCTTTTGAGGCGAACCGAGTCTAGGTTTCTTGCCAGGAGTTTTCACGTGGATTAGCAAGCAGTGAGTTTGTACTTACTATTTACCGCTTTATTAACTAAATTGTTATTTTAATATCTATATATATTGTATACGTACAATTGCGAACTGTTTTTCCATTATGGCTCTTAGTTGGAACATGCTACCTAATGGGCATCATTAGGACTGTGTGCGCACCGGTATTGATCTAGATAAGGTATGTGATATGTGGTGGTAACTCGGTGTGAACATAGCTCTCGCGACCAGTAGAGTAACTCGGTGTAGCTCAGCTCTCGGGACCAGGCCTATTGGATTATGGTTATATTTAGTATTGTGGATTAGGGTTCCAACTATTATACGTAATGTTTATATTAAATGTTTTAAACGGTTTTAAAGGTTTTCCACTTGATAAATGTAAATAGTGGTATGAACTCATCTCAGTATATCTGACCCCGTTGTTTTCCCAATTTTTCCAGGGTTATGATTTGAGCGAGTGAGCTGCTCTGCGATTCTTTATTTCCTCGAAGGTTTTATTTTATTTAATAAAGTTATTAAACTGATTTTATTCTTAGACCGTAGTAGTAATTAGAAGTCGTATTTGTCTAATACTTGTTATCAGAATTATTCTACTGATTTTTAATTGTTTTGGCTTTAATATAATAACTTGGGTTATTAAATACTTATGCTATGACTCGGAATTGATCGAACAATTATTATATAAATATTGTATTTTATGAACTGCTAGAATTAGGCTGAAGTCTCGGTTGCCCCGAGCATTGGTTTCTTGCAGGTTAATGTAATTGTTGGTTATTTGCAAGGCTAGCTACGGGTTTTGGTACAACCATACCCATACCCTAGCGCCGGTCGCGATCCTTGAAAATGGGTCGTGACAAGTATAAACTGTTTTGATTTAAGGGTTTTAAACTTAATAAATGTAAATAGTATTGCGAACTCATCTCAGTATATCTGACCCTATTGTTTCCCAAATTTTCCAGGTTTATGAATTGAAAGCTGGTCCACTCCGATTCTTTTGATTCCTCGGAGGTTTTTATGTTATTTAAACTAGTTACTGTTTTCGAACTCTTAGACCGCAGTAGAACTAGTTTATACATTACTTATTATTGCACTTTGAGATTGTCGATTTGATCGACTATTTATTATTGGCATGTTTACTCTGGAATATTTTATTATTATATTTAAGGCATGTTGTTGAACATTTCATATATTTAAGTTATTTATATTAGAACTGTAATATAAATTGATAGACTTAGGTTGAAGTCTCGGTTGCCCCCGAGCAATTTCTGCAGGTTAAATGTTTATTTGATTTCCGCGAGGCTTGCTACGGGTTTCGGTACAACCATACCCATACCCTAGCGCCGGTCACGATTCATGAAATTGGGTCGTGACAAAGTTGGTATCAGAGCTTTGGTTTCAAACCAAGGCCATTTGCTTGCTATGTGTTTACTCTGTTAAGTATGGTTGTGTCATAGGATCTACTGCGGAATTAGAATTCATGTCTTGTCTTTTGAAACGTCATCTTTTAATTTTAAACTTTCTGCCTACACCGATAGGAATTTGTCGAGTCAGTCATTTCTATGTCTTGATTTGATGCTAATATTTTTGATGTTGATGCCGTTTCACTTGAATGCTTTTATTTGCTTATTGATTTCTCGAGAAATCTTATAATTGATAAATTTCTTTAAATCATGTTTGGGTATGATGTTATTTCACTTGGGTGATTTTAATTGTTTTTGATTTCTCGGAAAATCTTATTTTGGTAATTTGCTTGAATCATGCTTGGGCATGATGTTATTTTCTTTATCATGATGATAATGTGTTTTACTAGGTGATAGTATTCTGGCTTTCCATAATAAAATTGTTGACGTTGAACTATTTTGAGAGTACTTCTGGCTTTGGCCGTGAGTTTTAATTTCTAAAAATAATATTTTGTTAAGCTTTGACATTGTTTTGAGTTTAAATGATTTTTGACTGAAGAATCTTTATCACGTTTTGTGGATTACGTTGTTGATCATGTATCAGTTTTAAATTACCTTAAGGAAATTATTTTTGCCTAACTAGTGTTTTGATACAAAACGTCAAAGGGGTAGCATAGACATGACACCCTAAAATATTATTTTAAGTATCTGCCAGTAAAAATGAAATTTATATATTTCACAAATTGTGTATTTGACTAAAGATTGAAAAAAAAAAGTTGTTCTTTTGAAATAAAATGAATTTCTCTTATTTTAAAAATTTAAGTGCTACATCTGAATCGTTGTTTCCAAAACGATTGTTTTCGAAATAAAATTATTTTACAAAGAAATACCATTTTGACATTTTAATTTTACATTTGTGATTTTACCATTTGTAGTTTTTCAGTACTTTGTTGTTGTTGGTCATGACTGCGAATTGCTAATTTGAATGAAATTTGTGTTTCTGAAAAGATTGTTAAAGAATAATTGCTTTTCACTTGGGCGATGAGTCTGATGTTGTTATTGGGTGACGTCGAGTTTCTTATTTTGAAAATATTAAGATTTGTTTTGAAATGCGTTTTTCAGACTTGAGAGTGTTTGTATATATATATATATATTTACAATTGGTTATTAGGGGTTTGACTTGGGCCACCCAAATTGGGAGTTGAGCTTGGAAGTGGTAATCACTCGGCTAACTCGGCGATTTTAATTTGAGACATTTGGAAACAAGTATATATATTGTTTTATAAAATAGGTTTTTCCGGAAAATGATTCTTAATACTATGGGGCTCGACATGAACTTGAAATCTATTTTGTAAATTTTACCTTTCGAATGGTTTTGATAAATATTTTCGGATCAACATCTTTATTATTATAGTCTGATTGGATGTTTTTAATTGATTCGATAATGTAGTCATTGTTGGGACTGTTTGTGTTTCTACCATTCGTTGATCACATAAGATGTTCTATGCTCAATCCTTTGAAATTTATATTGGTTATCTATCTTAATGAGTAATTGTTTTACTGCAAGATGCTTAAGTGCTTTTCAGATGTGTGAACAATTCTTGACCTATATTACTATGTTATTATTCTTGTCTCTCGTGGTTGATTAAGTTAAGCCATATTTGTTATTGTCCTCGTTGGCCTCATTGTGTGGAGCAGCACGTGAGGGTATTCCTCGCTAGTCTTTCTTTGGCTTAACTTTGACATTGGCGTCAATCTGCGATTTGAACCTTTGTTTTGACCCTGCGATTAGTTTAGAAGTTCTAATTGGTTTAGCCGGATCGATCGTTTGGACTCTAAAATTCAAAGTGATTAATTTTGTCATCAAGAAATTGGAGGAGCGATTCTCAAGATTTGTTTCAGATTCGAATTCAAAATCTGTCCTTGTCAGAGAAAGGCAATTTGAGTTATATTACTCAGCATCATGGAATAACTCTTCTCGTGAGTGTTTGTCTGGTGCGTGGAATATCGAATGTTATGCGTTTCTAAGTCGGGCTCATTTGTGACGATTTGTTGTATCGAAATTTTTGGCTGTTAGCATTCTAGAATTAGATATGGAATCTGTGAATCGAGGTAGATTAGTGTAGTAAAACACTGGTATTTTCTTTAGGTAGATCGGTGAAACACTGAAACTGATAGTGGAGTTGTGAAGGCGGTCGTGTTGTTTGATGGCTTTGGAAAATTTGAGGGGAAACTTGTTGTTAGGTAATTTTTATGTTTCGCTGGTGATTTTGGGTTATTTCGTTATTGATGATGCAAATTGGACAATAGAGATGGGCAAATATGTCAAGATGGACGAGTGCACGTCTCACAGAGTGTAATGTCTAGAAAATGTTTCTAAGAAAAATTGATTTCAAATCTTAACTTTTTAAAGAAATTGAAATGTTTTTATCACGTAATTGTGGCCAGACATGTCATGAGCATGCATTTGAAATTTCACGAATAGAAAACTGCATCGAGCATTTAGTATGATCACTAATTAAAAGAAAAATAAATAATTGATACATGCATTTAATACATTCATCACGACATTAAATGATTAGGGTTGAATGCAACTCTTTAGGGATGAGAGCTGTCATCACCCTGGCGCACAATTATGTAAAATAAATGTTATTAGTGAGACTTTTCAAGAAAAATATTTTGTTATAAACTCGAGAGTTATATCGTGAAAATGGTGTTTAAAAGGTTGATAAATTTCAAACGGTTTTGAAATTTTGGTTGGAAACTAGACAAATACTTTGTGACGACGGTGGTAATTTAGGAGAAATTATATTGTACAGAATTATTTTATATTTTTGGAGTATCAGTGTTTGGTAAATAGGAGTTATGGTTATAAGGTTGTACTTGAGGTTTAGTTGTGTTAAGTGCGGAAAATATTGAGTTCGGATTAAAGAATTGTGTAAGCTTAGAATATAATTTGAGTATTTTTGATTTAAAGAAATTGGTTATGCTCTGCATGTTTATTTACACTGAAAAACTAAAAAGGAATTTTGTTTTTACAGATTCAATTTATGTTTAAATTTTTTTTTTGATACCGATATGAAATTTTTTTTCCGTAAATAAAGAAATTTTTATTTGTGAAATTTTAACTTTTAAAAAGTGATGAAACTTTGCCAGTTTTGATTTAAAAGCAGATTTAAATTGTTTTAGATGAACAATTTTATAAAATCTTAAAATTATTGTGAAAGTAAGGTTCAGTTATAATTTCAAACTGAGAGCATTTTATCATGTTGATATGTTTACAAACAAAAGGATTTTTCAAGGGGTTAATTATTTTTGACTGAAAATAATATTTAAATTTGAGGTGCTAGTGATTTCAAATTAAAGTTGGTTTGCATTGTTATATATTTGTGTTTACGTAGAATGTTTTTTTTTTAGCATAACCAATAATCTGATTGATTAAATTCTGATCTAAATGCCTTCGGTAGGATTCGAGGTTTTAGTAATTCAAAATAAAAAAATTTGAGGATGGAAATTTTGTTGTTAGAAGTTTGAGTTATGTTGTCCTTAGAAATTTATGTGTTTTCTTACATTTTGGTTTGCAAAGTTGATGGTATTGCCGAGCTGATTTTAGTTGGTTGAACGAGACGATTCTAGTGGTGTTTTGGTTTTCAGCTGTTATTTTGTGAGAGCGTATTTATCGCGATGACATATTGATTTGATTATATGATGTGTAAGCGGGCGTTTTAAGTTTTCTCATGTGATACGTTTGGTGTTGAGACCACTATAAGCGATATAGTGCGTAGGTGTTATGGAGTGTAAGATTTAATTCTAGTGATGAGTTTTTGTATGTTTCGGTTTTGCAACGTTGGAGTTTGGCTCCGTACTATTACGATTTAAATTTTTGGATTGTTCTCACATTTGTAATGTTACTTTGGTAGTAATTAAGATTTGAACTTGTTATCCTTTGGAAATCTCCCTTATAAGCGCGTTAGTGATTCTCGATTCGAAAATTTTATTTCGTTCACGCGTGTCGTACTTTGAGAAGTCGTTTGAGGTACCAAATTGTTGAACTTATAATTTTGCGCTTATACGTGTGGTGACCATTTAAGTTTTCTATTCATTTTTAAATTCGAGGACGAATTTTTAATAAGTTGGGAAAAATGTAATACCCCGTAAAAAATTTAAATTTTTCTGTTGAGTTTCTGGTAATAATTCGGGTCGTTTTTAGTTTTGTGGATCGTTCGTTGTTTCGATCGTGGTTTGATTTGTGTTTGGGTCGATTGGCCATGACATAATCAATTTCTGGTTGGGTCCGTTGGTTGGCCCAAAGAAAATAATAATAATAAAATCTTCCTTCCTTGCATGGGCCAACAAGGCCCATGCAATGTCATTGAAGAATTAGTTGGTTTCTTGTGTGAGTTATGTGTTTCCTTATTTTTTTTCTTACGGTTCTTCCTATATTTAAGTCGTTTTTTAAACCCTAATTTATTCCCATTATTTTCTAAATCCTAGCCGTCATTATATCTCAAATTCTTTGAAAATCATTCAACCAAATTCCTATCTTTATTGCTGCAATTCTCGGTAAGTTTCTTGCTTATTCTCTGTTTTGGCTTTCAAAACGACACCTTCGTTCTTAATCGATATCTCTTTTATTTTAGTATCAAATTGGGATACGTCTCGTTTTCATGGAAGTAGACTCATTCCTCTACATCTTTGCTTTTCGTTTTTTGCAAAACGGTACGTAAATCTTTCCGTTTAAGCCGCCGTCGTTTTATCGTTTTTATGTGTTCTTGGGCTGCTGTTTCTTATTTTTCCTTTGCTGCCGTTTTTTTATTAATTTTTGGGTATTCTTGTGCGACGTTCTTAGGTCAGTAACAGATTGGGTATTGCCTTGAAAGTGATTTCTTTACTGTTTGTATTCTTTTATTTTGGTTTAGTCATTTTGCTTTCGTTAATTGGCTGCCATTGTTGTAACTGTTGATTTTGTTATGTGTTTAATAAAATATTGAATCTTGTTCAAATGGATTTTGACCGTAGCTCAGATTTCAGAATTTATGATGAGTTCGTTTTGTCTTGTTCTTGTGAGGTTATGTTATGGTTACTTGTTTGGGTGTTTGGTTATGAACTGTTAAGTTCTTGCTCTTGTTACTTGATTTTGGCGTGAATGGTGGTTTTGATTATGTGTGGCTACTGTTGGTCTTGTTCAATTGGTTTGCTTTTTCCTTAAATTGTTTGATGGTTAGTTTGTTTTATGGTCACTAAATTATTTTGTTTTTTAATCAATAGATTCTTTAAGATTAATTTTTAATTAATCACTTTTACTTTGTTAATTGATTTTGATTTAATCTATGGATTTAGTTCGGCTTATAATTTGAGATTTTAATAATATTATTAATTATAATTTGGAATTAATTTGGGCATTAATATTTTAAATTTAAAATAATATTGATCTTACTATAGTTTATAAGTGATTTTATACATTAACTATATTAAATGGGAGTTAGGGATTTCATTTAGTTTAAAAGTTTGTCAAACTAGATATATTATTTTTAAAATCTAAAAATAATATTTGAGTTATTAAATTAATAATTATTTTTAATTATTAATTAATTGTTATTTTGAGATTTTGACTTAGAGTGCCAATGTGACTAAATTTATAATTTAGCTTTTAATTATTCTTCTGACTATTTTTAGCGATGGGTTTTGTTTGAATTTATTAATTACTTTGGTAATTAAGTTTTATTTTAAATACTGACTGGGCGTGTCAATTTGACGTTTTAGATTTTGAATGTCTTTCGTAATTTATTTTAATTAAGTAAATTGGTTGTACTTGGGTTACTTGAAGTTAAAGTTATTGGGATCCGTTTTAAATATTGATTTATTATTTTATCAAAGTTGTTCTTATAATTATAAACTATGGTTTATAATTGGATATGATTATACTTCTTTTATCATAGTCATTTTGCGAATTATAAACTCTGATTTATATTTTGATAATATATTTTGGGTCGGGTTAGACTTGGGTCGCCCGACATGTGAGGTAGCTTGGTAGTTATTGATAACTCGGCTAATCCAATATTTGAGAAAATGGATTTAAGTTATTATTTATTTATTGTTTTAGTAATATTTTTCGGATTGGATTTTAAAGTGGGAACTCAATAAACTTGACTTAATATTTATTTGAGTATTGTGTTATTCGATGTTGTCGTATTTTGACTTGGGTTATTATGTAATTAATTGTTCATTCTATTATGGCTATGTTTGTGATTGGCTTGGTATTGTATTATTCCTATGTGGTGTCTAGTACTCTCTGCAGTTAGAGGTTGATTTTAATATTGGTTTCTACTCTGTTCTTAGACTCGTCGACTACTCGTGCTTCAGAGTCGAATCAGGTTTTGTCGCTTGCCAGGTTTTCACGTGGATTAGCAAGCAGTGAGTTTGTAGTGCTATTTACCGCTTTATTAAGTACCGCATCGTATTTTAATATTATAAATGCTTTTAAACTGTTTTTACGGATTATGGATCTGGATTGAAACGAACTACTCGATAGGCTTGTATCGAGACTATGTGCACCGGTGAGTACTCTGGGAAACGGCAGACTAAAGTCTTGCTTACGCTGGTATATATTTATGACGAGGATTTGTTCCCGTCCACTCTGAGTTTATCAGTATGCTATGGCATACTTACGCTGGGATCATTTCAATACTGTTTTCCATAATCATACTATATTAGTATAAACTGTTTTGATTTAAGGGTTTTAAACTTAATAAATGTAAATAGTATTGCGAACTCATCTCAGTATATCTGACCCCGTTGTTTCCTAAATTTTTCAGGTTTATGAATTGAAAGCTGGTCCACTCCGATTCTTTTGATTCCTCGGAGGTTTTTATGTTATTTAATCTAGTTACTGTTTTCGAACTCTTAGACCGCAGTAGAACTAGTTTATACATTACTTATTATTGCACTTTGGGATTGTAGATTTGATCGACTATTTATTATTGGCATGTTTACTCTGGAATATTTTATTATTATATTTAAGGCATGCTGTTGAACATTTCATATATTTAAGTTATTTATATTAGAACTGTAATATAAATTGATAGACTTAGATTGAAGTCTCGGTTGCCCCCGAGCAATTTCTGCAGGTTGAATGTTTATTTGATTTCCGCGTGGCTTGCTACGGGTTTTGGTACAACCATACCCATACCCTAGCGCCGGTCACGATTCATGAAATTGGATCGTGACACGTTTAGCTTTGTTTCGTAATGTTTGTAAATGTTTAACTTTGTTTTGTAACGTTTGTAAACATTTGGCTTTAATTGCTAAAATGGGAATAGGTTTACATTTGTTTCGTAACGTTTGTAAACGTTTGGCTTAAATCGCTAAAAAGGTGAAACGTTTGGATTTGCTTTGTAACGTTTGTAAACGTTTGGCATAAATTGCTAAAAAGGTGAAATGCTTGAATTTGTTTCGTAATGTCTGTTAATGTTTGGCATAAGTTGCAAAAAAGGTGAATCGGTTGGATTTGTTTCATAACGTTTTTAAATGTTTGGCTTAAATTGCTAAAAAGGGAAAACGTTTGGATTCTTTTCGTAACGTTTTAAAAGTTTGGCTTAAAGCGCTAAAATGTGGAAACGTTTGGATTTGTTTCGTAATGTTTGTAAATGTTTGGCTTAAATTGCTAAAAAGGTGAAACGGTTGGATTTGTTTCGTAAAGTTTGTAAATGTTTGGCTTTTTTTTGTGACGTTTGTAAACGTTTGGCTTAAATTATTAAAAATGTGAAACGTTTGGATTTGTTTCGTAACATTTTAAACGTTTGGTTTTATTTCGTATCGTTTGTAAAAGCTTGGCTTAAATTCCTAAAAAGTTGAAACACTTAGATTTATTTCGTAACGTTTGTAAACGTTTGGTTTAAATCACTAAAATTGGAAAATCTTTGGATTTGCTTCGTAACGTTTGCAAACATTTGGCTTTAATTGCTAAAATGGAAAATGGTTTACATTTGTTTCGTAACGTTTGTAAAAGTTTCACTTAAATCGCTAAAAAGGCGAAACATTTGGATTTGTTTCGTAACGTTTGTAAACGTTTAGCTTAAATTGCTAAAAAGGTGAAACGTTTGGATTTGTTACGTAATGTTTATAAATGTTTGGCTTCAATCACTAAAAATTTGTAAACGTTTGGCTTAACTCACTAAAAAGGTGAAACGTTTGGATTTGTTTCGTAATGTTTGTAAATGTTTGGCTTAAATCGCTAAAAAGGTGAAACGTTTGGATTTGTTTCGAAACGTTTGTAAACGTTTGGCTTAAATTGCTAAAAAGGGGAAACGTTTGGATTTGTTTCGTAACATTTGAAAATGTTTGGCTTCAATCACTAAAAATTTGTAAACGTTTGGCTTAAATCACTAAAAAGGTGAAACGCTTGGATTTGTTTCATAACATTTGTAAACGTTTATCTTTGTTTCGTAACGTTTGTAAACGTTTAACTTTATTTTGTAACGTTTGTAAACGTTTCGCTTCAATCTCTAAAAAGGTGAAACGTTTGGATTTCTTTCGTAATGTTTGTAAACGTTTGGCTTAAATTGCTAAAAAGGTGAAATGCGTGGATTTGTTTCGTACGTTTGGCTAAAAATGCGAAAAAGGTGAAATGCTTGGATTTGTTTCGTAATGTTTGTAAATGTTTGGCATAAGTTGCAAAAAAGGTGAATCTTTTGGATTTGTTTAGTAACGTTTTTAAACGTTTGGCTTAAATTGCTAAAAAGGGAAAATGTTTGGATTCTTTTCGTAACGTTTTAAAAGTTTGGCTTAAAGCGCTAAAATGGGGAAACGTTTGGATTTGTTTCGTAATGTTTGTAAATAATTTGCTTAAATTGCTAAAAAGGTGAAAGGCTTGGATTTGTTTCGTAAAGTTTGTAAATGTTTGGCTTTGTTTCGTAACGTTTGTAAACGTTTGGCTTAAATTATTAAAATGTGAAACGTTTGGATTTATTTCATAACATTTTAAACGTTTGATTTTGTTTCGTATCGTTTGTAAAAATTTGGCTTAAATCGCTAAAAAGTTGAAACGCTTGGATTTATTTAGAAACGTTTGTTAACGTTTGGCTTAAATCACTAAAATGGGAAAATCTTTGGATTTGTTTCGTAACGTTTGTAAACATTTGGCTTTAATTGCTAAAACAGGAAAAGGTTTACATTTGTTTCGTAACGTTTGTAAACGTTTGGCTTAAATCACTAAAAAGCGTTTGGATTTGTTTTGTAACGTTTGTAAACGTTTGGCTTAAATTGCTAAAAAGGTGAAATGCTTGGATTTGTTTTGTAATGTCTGTTAATGTTTGGCATAAGTTGCAAAAGAGGTGAATCGTTTGGATTTGTTTCGAAACGTTTTTAAACGTTTGGCTTAAATTCCTAAAAAGGGAAAACGATTGGATTCTTTTCGTAACGTTTTAGAAGTTTGGCTTAAAGCGCTAAAATGGGGAAACGTTTGGATTTGTTTCGTAATGTTTGTAAATGTTTGGCTTAAATTGCTAAAAAGGTGAAACGCTTGGATTTGTTACGTAAAGTTTGTAAACGTTTGGCTTTGTTTCGTAACGTTTGTAAACGTTTGGCTTAAATTATTAATAATGTGAAACGTTTGGATTTGTTTCGTAACATTTTAAATGTTTGGTTTTGTTTCGTATCGTTTGTAAAAGTTTGGCTTAAATCCCTAAAATATTGAAACGCTTGGATATATTTCGTAACGTTTGTAAACGTTTGGTTTAAATCGCTAAAATGGGAAAATCTTTGGATTTGTTTCGTAACGTTTGTAAACATTTGGCTTTAATTGCTAAAATGGGAAAAGGTTCACATTTGTTTCGTAACGTTTGTAAACGTTTGGCTTAAATCGCTAAAAAGGCGAAACGTTTGGATTTGTTTCGTAACGTTTGTAAACGTTTGGCTTAAATTGCTAAAAAGGTGAAACGTTTGGATTTGTTTCGTAACGTTTATAAATGTTTGGCTTCAATCACTAAAAATTTGTAAACGTTTGGCTTAAATCACTAAAAAGGTGAAATGTTTGGATTTGTTTCATAACGTTTGTAAACGTTTGGCTGAAATCGCTAAAAACGTGAAACGTTTTGATTTGTTTCGTAACGTTTGTAAACGTTTGGCTTAAATTGCTAAAAAAGGGAAACGTTTGGATTTGTTTCGTAACGTTTGAAAATGTTTGGCTTCAATCACTAAAAATTTGTGAACGTTTGGCTTAAATCACTAAAAAGGAGAAATGTTTGGATTTGTTTCGTAACGTTTGTAAACGTTCTGCTTAAATTGCTAAAAAGGGGAAACGTTTGGATTTGTTTTGTAACGTTTGAAAATGTTTTTCTTCAGTCACAAAAAATTTGTAAACGTTTGGCTTAAAAAACTAAAAAGGGAAAACGTTTGGATTTGTTTCGTAACGTTTGTAAACGTTTAGCTTAAATTGCTAAAGAGGTGAAACGCTTGGATTTGTTTCATAACATTTGTAAACGTTTAGCTTTGTTTCGTAACGTTTGTAAACGTTTCACTTTGTTTTGTAATGTTTGTAGACGTTTGGTTTTAATCGCTAAAAAGGTGAAACGTTTGGATTTGTTTCGTCATGTTTGTAAACGTTTGGCTTAAATTACTAAAAAGGTGAAATGCTTGGATTTGTGTCGTAATGTTTGTAAACATTTGGCGAAAAATGCTAAAAAGGTTAAATGCTTGGATTTGTTTCGTAATGTTTGTAAATGTTTGGCATAAGTTGGAAAAAAAGTGAATCGTTTGGATTTGTTTGGCAACGTTTTTAAACGTTTGGATCAAATTGCTAAAAAGGAAAAACGTTTGGATTCTTTTCGTAACGTTTTAAAAGTTTGGCTTAAAGCGCTAAAATGGGGAAACATTTGGATTTGTTTCGTAACGTTTGTAAACATTTGGCTTTAATTGCTAAAATGGGAAAAGGTTTACATTTGTTTCGTAACGTTTGTAAACGTTTGGCTTAAATCGCTAGAAAGGGGAAACGTTTGGATTTGTTTCGTAACGTTTGTAAATGTTTGGCTTAAATTGCTAAAAAGGTGAAACTTTTGGATTTGTTTCGTAACGTTTATAAATGTTTGGCTTCAATTACTAAAAATTTGTAAACGTTTGGCTTTAATCACTAAAAAGGTGAAACGTTTGGATTTGTTTTGTAACGTTTGTAAACGTTTGGCTTAAATCGCTAAAAAGGGGAAACGTTTGGATTTGTTTCGTAACGTTTGTAAACGTTTGGCTTATATTGCTAAAAAGGGGAAACGTTTGGATTTGTTTTGTAACATTTGAAAAAGTTTGGCTTCAATCACTAAATTTTTTTAAACGTTTGTCTTAAATAACTAAAAAGGTGAAATGTTTGGATTTGTTTCGTAATGTTTGTAAACGTTTGGCTTAAATTGCTAAAAAGGTGAAACGCTTGTTTCATATCATTTTTAAACGTTTAGCTTTGTTTCATAACGTTTGTAAACGTTTAACTTTGTTTTTTAACGTTTGTAAACGTTTGGCTTCAATCGCTAAAAAGGTGAAACCTTTGGATTTTGTTTCGTAATGTTTGTAAACGTTTGGCTTAAATTGCTAAAAAGGTGAAATGCTTGGATTTGTTTCGTAATGTTTGAAAACGTTTGGATAAAAATGCTAAAAAGGTGAAATGCTTGGATTTGTTTCGTAATGTTTGTAAATGTTTAGCATAAGTTGCAAAAAAGGTGAATCGTTTGGATTTGTTTCGCAACGTTTTTAAACGTTTGGCTTAAATTGCTAAAAAGGGAAAACGTTTGGATTCTTTTTGTAACATTTTAAAAGTTTGGCTTAAAGCGCTAAAATGGGAAAATGTTTGGATTTGTTTCGTAATGTTTGTAAATGTTTGGCTTAAATTGCTAAAAAAGTGAAACGCTTGGATTTGTTTCGAAAATTTTGTAAACGTTTGGTTTTGTTTCATAACGTTTGTAAACGTTTGGCTTAAATTATTAAAATTGGGAAACGTTTTGATTTGTTTCGTATTGTTTGTAAATGTTTGGCTTAAATTGCTAAAAAGGGGAAACATTTGGATGTGTTTCGTAAAGTTTGTAAACGTTTGGCTTTGTTTCGTAACGTTTGTAAACGTTTCGCTTAAATTATTAAAAATGTGAAACGTTTGGATTTGTTTCATAACATTTTAAACGTTTGGTTTTCTTTCGTATCGTTTGTAAAAGTTTGGCTTAAATCTCACAAAAAGTTGAAACGCTTGGATTTATTTCGTAACGTTTGTAAACGTTTGGCTTAAATCACTAAAATGGGAAAATCTTTGGATTTGTTTCGTAACGTTTGTAAACATTTGGCTTTAATTGCTAAAATGGGAAAAGGTTTACATTTGTTTCGTAATGTTTATAAACGTTTGGCTTAAATCGCTAAAAAGGTGAAACGTTTGGATTTATTTCGTAACATTTGTAAACGTTTGGCTTAAATTGCTAAAAAGGTGAAACTTTGGATTTGTTTCGTAACGTTTATAAATGTTTGGCTCCAATCACTAAAAATTTGTAAACGTTTGGCTTAAATCACTAAAAAGGTGAAACGTTTGGATTTGTTTCGTGACGTTTGTAAACGTTTGGCTTAAATCGCTAAAAAGGTGAAACGTTTAGATTTGTTTCGTAACGTTTGTAAACGTTCTGCTTAAATTGCTAAAAAGGGGAAACGTTCGGATTTGTTTTGTAACGTTTGAAAATGTTTGGCTTTAATCACTAAAAATTTGTAAACGTTTGGCTTAAATCACTAAAAAGTTGAAATGTTTGGATTTGTTTCGTAACGTTTGTAAACGTTCTGCTTAAATTGCTAAAAAGGTGAAATGCTTGATTTGTTTTATAACATTTGTAAACATTTAGCTTTGTTTCGTAATGTTTGTAAACGTTTAACTTTGTTTTGTAACGTTTGTAAACGTTTGGCTTCAATCGCTAAAAAGGTGAAACGTTTGGATTTGTTTCGTAATGTTTGTAAACGATTGGCTTAAATTGCTAAAAAGGTGAAACGTTTGGATTTCTTTCATAGCGTTTATAAATGTTTGGCTTCAATCATTGAAAATTTGTAAACGTTTGGCTTAAATCAATAAAAAGGCGAAACGTTTGGCTTAAATCGCTAAAAAGGTGAAACGTTTGGATTTGTTTCGTAATGTTTGTAAACGTTTGGCTTAAATCGCTAAAAGGGTGAAACGTTTGGATTTGTTTTGTAACGTTTGTAAACGTTTGGCTTACCTTACTAAAAAGGGGAAACGTTTGGATTTGTTTCGTAACGTTTGAAAATATTTGGCTTCAATCACTAAAAATTTGTAAACGTTTGGCTTAAATCACTAAAAAGGTGAAATATTTGGATTTGTTTCGTAACGTTTGTAAACGTTTGGCTTAAATTGCTAAAAAGGTGAAACGCTTGGATTTGTTTCATAACATTTGTAAACGTTTAGCTTTGTTTCGTAACGTTGGTAAACGTTTAACTTTGTTTTGTAACGTTTGTAAAAGTTTGGCTTCGATCGCTAAAAAGGTGAAACGTTTAGATTTGTTTCGTAATGTTTGTAAACGTTTGGCTTAAATTGCTAAAAAGGTGAAATGCTTGGATTTGTTTGGTAATGTTTGTAAACGTTTGGCTAATAATGCTAAAAAGGTGAAATGCTTGGATTTGTTTCGTAATATTTGTAAATGTTTGGCATAAGTTGCAAAAAAGATGAATCGTTTGGATTTGTTTCGTAACGTTTTTAAACGTTTGGCTTAAATTGCTAAAAAGGGACAACGTTTGGATTCTTTTTGTAACGTTTTAAAAATTTGGCTTCAAGCGCTAAAATGGGGAAACGTTTGGATTTGTTTCGTAATGTTTGTAAATGTTTGGCTTAAATTGCTAAAAAGGTGAAACAGTTGGATTTGTTTCGTAAAGTTTGTAAACGTTTGGCTTTGTTTCGTAACGTTTGTTAACGTTTGGCTTAAATTATTAAAAAAGTGAAACGTTTGGATTTGTTTCGTAACATTGGAAACGTTTGGTTTTGTTTCGTATCGTTTGTAAAAGTTTGGCTTAAATCGCTAAAAAGTTGAAACGCTTGGATTTATTTCGTAACGTTTGTAAACGTTTGGCTTAAATCGCTAAAATGGGAAAATCTTTGGATTCTTTTCGTAACGTTTTAAAAGTTTGGCTTAAAGCGCTAAAATGGGGAAACGTTTGGATTTGTTTCGTAATGTTTGTAAACGTTTGGCTTAAATTGCTAAAAAGGTGAAATGCTTGGATTTGTTTCGTAATGTCTGTTAATGTTTGGCATAAGTTGCAAAAGAGGTGAATCGTTTGGATTTGTTTCGAAACGTTTTTAAACGTTTGGCTTAAATTCCTAAAAAGGGAAAACGATTGGATTCTTTTCGTAACGTTTTAAAAGTTTGGCTTAAAGCGCTAAAATGGGGAAACGTTTGGATTTGTTTCGTAATGTTTGTAAATGTTTGGCTTAAATTGCTAAAAAGGTGAAACGCTTGGATTTGTTACGTAAAGTTTGTAAACGTTTGGCTTTGTTTCGTAACGTTTGTAAACGTTTGGCTTAAATTATTAATAATGTGAATCGTTTGGATTTGTTTCGTAACATTGGAAACGTTTGGTTTTGTTTCGTATCGTTTGTAAAAGTTTGGCTTATATCGCTAAAAAGTTGAAACGCTTGGATTTATTTCGTAACGTTTGTAAACGTTTGGCTTAAATCGCTAAAATGGGAAAATCTTTGGATTCTTTTCGTAACGTTTTAAAAGTTTGGCTTAAAGCGCTAAAATGGGGAAACGTTTGGATTTGTTTCGTAATGTTTGTAAATAATTTGCTTAAATTGCTAAAAAGGTGAAAGGCTTGGATTTGTTTCGTAACGTTTATAAACGTTTGGCTTAAATAGCTAAAAAGGGGAAACGTTTGGATTTGTTTCGTAACGTTTATAAATGTTTGGCTTCAATCACTTAAAATTTGTAAACGTTTGGCTTAAATCACTAAAAAGGGGAAACGTTTGGATTTGTTTCGTAACGTTTGTAAACGTTTGGCTTAAATCGCTAAAAAGGTGAAACGTTTGGATTTGTTTCGTAACGTTTGTAAACGTTTGGCTTAAATTACTAAAAAGGGGAAACGTTTGGATGTGTTTCGTAACGTTTGAAAATGTTTGGCTTCAATCACTAAAAATTTGTAAACGTTTGGCTTAAATCACTAAAAAGGTGAAACGTTTGGATTTGTTTCGTAACGTTTGTAAACGTTTGACTTAAATTGCTAAAAAGGGGAAACGCTTGGATTTGTTTCATAACATTTGTAAACGTTTAGCTTTGTTTCGTAATGTTTGTAATCGGTTAACTTTGTTTTGTAACGTTTGTAAACGTTTGGTTTCAATCGCTAAAAAGGTGAAACGTTTGGATTTGTTTCGTAATGTTTGTAAACGTTTGGCTTAAATTGCTAAAAAGGTGAAATGCTTGGATTTGTTTCGTAATGTTTGTAAACGTTTTGCTAAAAATGCTAAAAAGGTGAAAGGCTTGGATTTGTTTTGTACTGTTTGTAAATGTTTGGCATAAGTTCCAAAAAAGGTGAATCGTTTGGATTTGTTTCGTAACGTTTTTAAACGTTTGGCTTAAATTGCTAAGAAGGGAAAACGTTTGGATTCTTTTCGTAACGTTTTAAAAGTTTGGCTTAAATTGCTAAAATGGGGAAACGTTTGGATTTGTTTCGTAATGTTTGTAAACGTTTGGGTTAAATTGCTAAAAAGGTGAAACACTTGGATTTGTTTCGTAAAGGTTGGAAACGTTTGGCTTTGTTTCATAACGTTTGTAAACGTTTGGCTTAAATTGCTAAAAATGTTAAACGTTTGGATTTGTTTCGTAACATTTTAAACGCTTGGATTTATTTCGTAATGTTTGTAAACGTTTGGCTTAAATCGGTAAAATGGGAAAATCTTTGGATTTGTTTCGTAACGTTTGTAAACATTTGGATTTAATTGCTAAAATGGGAAAAGATTTAGATTTGTTTCGTAACGTTTGTAAACGTATGGCTTATATCTCTAAAAAGATAAAACGTTTTGGTTTGTTTCGTAAGGTTTATAAACCTTTGGCTTATATTACTAAAAAGGTGCAATACTAGGATTTGTTTCTTAACATTTTATTCGTTTGGCTTAAGTCGCTAAAAAGGTGAAACGTTTGTTTTTGTTCCGTAACGTTTGTAAACGTTTGACTTAAATCGCTAAAAAGGTGAAATGTTTGGTTTAATTTCAAAACGTTTGGCTTAAATCACTAAAAAGGGAAAACGTTTGGATTTGTTTCGTAATGTTTGTAAACGTTTGGCTTAAATCGCTAAAAAGGTGTAACGTTTGGATTTGTTACATAATGTTTATAAACGTTTGGCTTAAATCGCTAAAAAGGTGAAATGTTTTGATTTGTTTCATAACATTTTAAACGTTTGGCTTAAATTGATAAAATGGTGAAACATTTGGATTTATTTTGAAACGTTTGTAAATGTTTTACTTAAATCGCTAAAAAGGCGAAACGTTTGGATTTGTTTTGTAATGTTTGTAAACGTTTGGCTTAAATCGCTAAAAAGGTGAAACGCTTGGATTTCTTTCGTAACATTTTTAAATGTTTCGCTTCAATCACAAAAAAGGTGAAACGTTTGGATTTGTTTTGTAACGTGTGTAAACGTTTGGCTTAAATCGCAAAAAATGGGAAACGTTTGGATTTGCATTGTAATGTTTGTAAATGTTTGGCTTAAATTGTTAAAAAGGTTAAACGTTTGGCATTGTTTCGTAATGTTTGTAAACGTTTGGCTTAAATTATTAAAAATGTGAAACATTTGGATTTGTTTCGTAACCTTTTAAACATTTGGTTTTGTTTCGTATCGTTTGCAAAAGTTTGGCTTAAATCGCTAAAAAGTTGAAACGCTTGGATTTATTTCGTAACGTTTGTAAATGTTTGGCTTAAATTGCTAAAATGGGAAAATCATTGGATTTGTTTTGTAACGTTTGTAAACATTTGACTTTAATTGCTAAAATGGGAAGAGGTTTACTTTTGTTTCGTAACGTTTGTAAACGTTTGGATTTGTTTCATAATGTTTGTAAACGTTTAGCTTAAATCGCTAAAAAGGTGAAATGTTTTGATTTGTTTCGTAACGTTTTAAACGTTTGGCTTAAATTGCTAAAATAGGGAAGCATTTGGATTTATTTCGTAACGTTTGTAAACGTTTTACTTAAATCGTTAAAAATGTGAAACGTTTGGATTTGTTTTGTAACGTTTGTAAACGTTTGACTTAATTCGCTAAAAAAGGTGAAACACTTCGATTTGTTTCGTAACATTTTTAAACGTTTGGCTTAAATCGCTAAAAAGGTGAAAAGTTTTAATTTGTTTTGTAACGTTTGTAAACGTTTGGCTTCAATCGCAAAAAAGGGGAACCGTTTGGATTTGTTTCGTAACGTTTGTAAACGTTTCGCTTATATCGCTAAAATGGGGAAACGTTTGGATTTGTTTCGTAACGTTTTTAAACATTTGGCTTAAATCGCTAAAAAGGTGAAACATTTGGATTTGTTTCGTAACGTTTGTAAACGTTTGGCATAAATAGCTAAAATGGGGAAACGTTTGGATTTGTTTCGTAACGTTTGTAAACGTTTGGATTCAATCGCTAAAAAGATGAAACGTTTGGCTTAAATTGCTAAAAATGTTAAAAGTTTGTTTTTGTTCCATAATGTTTGTAAACGTTTGGCTTATATCGCTAAAATGTGAAACATTTGGATTTTTTTCCTAACGTTTTTAAACGTTTGGCTTAAATCGCTAAAATGGGGAAACGTTTGTATTTTTTTTCGTAACGTTTGTAAATGTTTGGATTTGTTTTGTAACGTTTGTAAACGTTTGGTTTTGTTTCGTACCGTTTATAAACGTTTGGCTTAAATCGCTAAAATGGGGAAATGTTTGGATTTGTTTCATAATGTTTGTAAAGGTTTGGCTTCAATCGCTAGAAAGGTGAAACGTTTGGATTTGTTTCGTAACGTTTGTAAACGTTTGGCTTAAATTGCCAAAAATGTGAAACGTTTGTTTTTGTTCTGTATTGTTTGTAACGTTCTAAATATTTGGCTAAAAAGGTTGACGTTTTTTTTTGTTTGGTAACAATTGTAAACTTTTGGCTTAAATCGCTAAAAAGGTGAAACGTTTTGATTTGTTTCGTAACGTCTGTAAACGTTTGACTTAATTTGTTAAAAGGGTGAAACGCTTGGATTTGTTCGTAACTTTTGTAAACATTTTGCTTATATCGCTAAAAAGGTTAAACTCTTGGATTTGTTTCGTAACGTTTGTAAACGTTTGTTTTAAATAGCTAAAAATGTGAGACGTTTAGTTTTGTTCCGTAACGTTTGTAAACGTTTGGCGTAATTGGCTAAAAAGTGAAACATTTGGTTTTGTTGCGTAACATTTGTAAACATTTGGCTTAAATCGCAAAAAATGTGAAACGTTTGGTTTTGTTTCGTAACGTTTGTAAACGTTTGGCTTATATTACTAATTAGTGCAATACTAGGATTTGTTTCTTAACATTTTAATCGTTTGGCTTAAGTCGCTAAAAAGGTGAAACGTTTGTAAACGTTTGACTTAAATCGCTAAAAAGGTGAAATGTTTGGTTTAATTTCAAAAGGTTTGGCTTAAATCACTAAAAAGGGAAAACATTTGGATTTGTTTCATAATGTTTGTAAACGTTTGGCTTAAATCGCTAAAAAGGTGTAACGTTTGGATTTGTTACATAACGTTTGTAAACGTTTGGCTTAAATCGCTAAAAAGGTGAAATGTTTTGATTTGTTTCATAACATTTTTAACGTTTGGCTTAAATTGCTAAAATGGTGAAACATTTGGATTTATTTCGTAACGTTTGTAAATGTTTTACTTAAATCGCTAAAAAGGCGAAACGTTTGGATTTGTTTTGTAATGTTTGTAAACGTTTGGCTTAAATCGCTAAAAAGGTGAAACGCTTGGATTTGTTTCGTAACATTTTTAAATGTTTCGCTTCAATCACAAAAAAGGTGAAACGTTTGGATTTGTTTTGTAACGTGTGTAAACGTTTGTCCTAAATCGCAAAAAATGGGAAACGTTTGGATTTGCATTGTAATGTTTGTAAATGTTTGGCTTAAATTATTAAAAAGGTGAAACGTTTGGCATTGTTTCGTAACGTTTGTAAACGTTTGGCTTAAATTATTAAAAATGTGAAACATTTGGATTTGTTTCGTAACCTTTTAAACGTTTGGTTTTGTTTCGTATCGTTTGTAAAAGTTTGGCTTAAATCGCTAAAAAGTTGAAACGCTTGGATTTATTTCGTAACGTTTGTAAATGTTTGGCTTAAATTGCTAAAATGGGAAAATCATTGGATTTGTTTTGTAACGTTTGTAAACATTTGACTTTAATTGCTAAAATGGGAAGAGGTTTACTTTTGTTTCGTGACGTTTGTAAACGTTTGGATTTGTTTCGTAACGTTTGTAAACGTTTAGCTTAAATCGCTAAAAAGGTGAAATGTTTTGATTTATTTCGTAACGTTTTAAACGTTTGGCTTAAATTGCTAAAATAGGGAAGCATTTGGATTTATTTCGTAACGTTTGTAAACGTTTTACTTAAATCGTTAAAAAGGTGAAACGTTTGGATTTGCTTTGTAACGTTTGTAAACGTTTGACTTAATTCGCTAAAAAAGGTGAAACACTTCGATTTGTTTCAACATTTTTAAACGTTTGGCTTAAATCGCTAAAAAGGTGAAAAGTTTTAATTTGTTTTGTAACGTTTGTAAACGTTTGGCTTCAATCGCAAAAAAGGGGAACCGTTTGGATTTGTTTCGTAACGTTTGTAAACGTTTCGCTTATATCGCTAAAATGGGGAAACGTTTGGATTTGTTTCGTAACGTTTTTAAACATTTGGCTTAAATCGCTAAAAAGGTGAAACGTTTGGATTTGTTTCGTAACGTTTGTAAACGTTTGGCATAAATAGCTAAAATGGGGAAACGTTTGGATTTGTTTCGTAACGTTTGTAAACGTTTGGATTCAATCGCTAAAAAGATGAAACGTTTGGCTTAAATTGCTAAAAATGTTAAAAGTTTGTTTTTGTTCCATAATGTTTGTAAACGTTTGGCTTAAATCGCTAAAATGTGAAACATTTGGATTTGTTTCGTAACGTTTGTAAATGTTTGGCTTAAATCGCTAAAATGGGGAAACGTTTGGATTTGTTTTGGTAACGTTTGTAAATGTTTGGATTTGTTTCGTAACGTTTGTAAACGTTTGGTTTTGTTTCGTACCGTTTATAAACGTTTGGCTTAAATCGCTAAAAAGGTGAAACGATTTGATTTGTTTCGTAATGTCTGTAAACGTTTGACTTAATTTGTTAAAAGGGTGAAACGCTTGGATTTGTTCGTAACTTTTGTAAACATTTGGCTTATATCGCTAAAAAGGTTAAACTCTTGGATTTGTTTCGTAACGTTTGTAAACTTTAGTTTTAAATCGCTAAAAATGTGAGACGTTTGGTTTTGTTCCGTAACGTTTGTAAACGTTTGGCGTAATTGGCTAAAAAGTGAAAAATTTGGTTTTGTTGCGTAACATTTGTAAACATTTGGCTTAAATCGCAAAAAATGTGAAACGTTTGGTTTTGTTTCGTAACGTTTGTAAACGCTTGGATTAAATCGCTAAAAAGTGGAAACATTTGGATTTGTTTCGTCACGTTTGTAAGCGTTTGACTTAAATTGCTAAAAAGGCAAAACGTTTGGATATTTTCGTAACGTTTGTAAAAGTTTGGCATAAATCGCTAAAAAGGTTAAACATTTGGATTTGTTTAGTAACGTTTGTAAACGATTGGCTTGAATCGCTAAAAATGTGAAGTTTTTGGATTTGTTAAGTAACGTTTGTAAACGTTTAACTTAAATCGCTAAAAACGGGAAACGTTTGGATTTGTTTAGTAACGTTTGTAAACGTTTGGCTTAAATCGCTGAAAAGGTTAAACGTTTGGATTTGTTTCGTAACGTTTGTAAACGTTTGGCATAAATAGCTAAAATGGGGAAACGTTTGGATTTGTTTCGTAACGTTTGTAAACCTTTGGATTCAATCGCTAAAAAGATGAAACGTTTGGCTTAAATTGCTAAAAATGTTAAAAGTTTGTTTTTGTTCCATAATGTTTGTAAACGTTTGGCTTAAATCGCTAAAATGTGAAACATTTGGATTTGTTTCGTGACGTTTGTAAATGTTTGGCTTAAATCGCTAAAATGGGGAAACGTTTGGATTTGTTTTGGTAACGTTTGTAAATGTTTGGATTTGTTTCGTAACGTTTGTAAACGTTTGGTTTTGTTTCGTACCATTTATAAACGTTTGGCTTAAATCGCTAAAAAGGTGAAACGATTTGATTTGTTTCGTAATGTCTGTAAACGTTTGACTTAATTTGTTAAAAGGGTGAAACGCTTGGATTTGTTCGTAACTTTTGTAAACATTTGGCTTATATCGCTAAAAAGGTTAAACTCTTGGATTTGTTTCGTAACGTTTGTAAACGTTTGTTTTAAATCGCTAAAAATGTGAGACGTTTGGTTTTGTTCCGTAACGTTTGTAAACGTTTGGCGTAATTTGGTTTTATTTTGTAACGTTTGTAAACGTTTGGCTTAAATTGCTAAAAAGTGGAAACGTTTGGATTGGTTTAATAGCGTTTATAAACGTTTGTCTTAAATCGCTAAAACGGTGAAACGTTTGGATTTGTTTGTAAACGTTTGGCTTAAGTCGCTAAAAAGGGGAAACGTTTGGATTTTTTCGTAACGTTTGTAAACATTTGGCTTCAATCGCTAAAAAAGTGAAATATTTGGATTTGTTTCGTAACGTTTTTTAACGTTTGGCATATATTGCTAAAAAGGTGAAATGTTTGGATTTGTTTTCGTAACATTTTAAATGTTTGGCTTGAATCGCTAAAATGTGGAATCGTTTGGATTTGTTTCGTAACATTTGTAAATGTTTGGCTTAAATTGCTAAATAGGTGAAACGTTTGGTTTTGCTTCGTACTGTTTGTAAACGTTCGGCTTAAATTGCTAATAAGGGGAAACGCTTGAATTTGCATCGCAACGTTTGTAAACGTTTGGCTTAAATTTCTAAATAGGGGAAACGCATGGATTTGTTTCGTAACGTTTGTAAACGTTTGTCTTAAATTACTAAAAATGTGAAACGCTTGGATTTGTTTCGGATCGTTTGCAAACGTTTGGCTCAAAATGCGAAAAAGGCAAAATTCTTGGTTTTGTTTCGAAACGTTTGGCTCAACATTCGGTTTTTTTTCGTAATATTTTAAACATTTGGTTTTTTTTTGTAATGTTTGTAAACGTTTGTCTTAAATCGCTAAAAATGTGAAACGTTTGGATTTGTTTCATAACGTTTCTAAACGTTTGGCTTAAATCACTATAAAGGCGAAACGTTTGGATTTGTTTCGTAGCGTTTATAAACGTTTGGCTTAAATCGCTAAAAAGGGGAAACGTTTGAATTGGTTTCGTAACGTTTGCAAACGTTTGGCTTGAATCGCTAAAAAGGGAAAACATTTGGATTTGTTTCGTATCATTTGTAAACGTTTGGCTTAAATCGCTAAAAAGGTGAAATGTTTGGATTTGTTTCGTAACATTTGTAAACGTTTGTCTTAAATTGCTAAAAGGTGAAACGCTTTTATTTGTTTCTTAACGTTTGTAAACGTTTGGCTTAAATTGCTAAAAAGTGGAAACGTTTGGATTGGTTTAATAGCGTTTATAAACGTTTGTCTTAAATCGCTAAAACGGTGAAACGTTTGGATTTGTTTGGTAACGTTTTGGCTTAAATTGCTAAAAAGGTGAAACGTTTGGATTTGTTTCGAAACGTTTGTCTTAAATTGCTAAAAAGGTGAAATGTTTTGTTTTGTTTCGTAACGTTTGTAAATGTTCAGCTTAAATCGCTAAAAAAGAGAAACGTTTGAATTTGTGTCGTAACGTTTGTAAACGTTTGGCTTAAATTACTAAAAAGGTAAAACAATTAGATTTGTTTCGTAACGTTTGTAAACGTTTGGCTTAAATTACTAAAAAGGTGAAACGCTTGGATTAGTTTCGGAACGTTTGTAAATGTTTGGCTTAAATTGCTAAAAAGGGGAAACGCTTGGATTTGTTTCGTAACGTTTGCAAATATTTGGCTTAAAATGCAAAAAAGGCGAAATGCTTTGTTTTGTTTCGTAACGTTTGTAAAGGTTTGGCTTAAATGGCTAAAAATGTGAAAAGCTCGGTTTTGTTTCGTAACGTTTTAAACGTTTGGATTTGTTTCGTAACGTTTGTAAACTTTTGGCTTAAATTGCTAAAAAGATGAAAGGTTTGGATTTGTTTCATTTTGGCTTACATCGTTATAAAGGCGAAACGTTTGGATTTGTTTCGTAACGTTTGTAAATGTTTGGCATAAATCGCTAAAAAGGTGAAACGTGTGGATTTGTTTTGTAACGTTTGCAAACATTTGGCTTGAATCGCTAAAAATGGGAAACGTTTGGGTTTGTTTCGTATCGTTTGTAAACGTTTGGCTTGAATCGCTAAAAAGGCGAAACGTTTGGATTTGTTTCGTAACCTTGGTAAACGTTTTGCTTAAGTTACTAAAAGGTGAAACGCTTTGATTTGTTTCGTAACGTTTGTAAAAGTTTGGCTTAAATTGCTAAAAAGGAAAAACACTTGGATTCATTTTGTAACGTTTGTAAACGTTTGGCTTAAATTGCTAAAAAAGGGAAATGTTTGGATTTGTTTCGTAGCGTTTATAAATTTCTAATAAGGTGAAACGATTGGATTTGTTTTGTAACGTTTGTTAACGTTTGGCTTAAATCTCTAAAAAGGTGAAACGTTTGAATTTGTTTCGTAACGTTTGTAAACGTATGGCTTAAATTGCTAAAAAGGTGATATGCTTGGATTTGTTTTAGAACGTTTGCAAACGTTTGGCTTAAATTGTTAAAAAGGTGAAACGTTTAGATTTGTTTAGTAACATTTATAAACTTTTGGCTTAAATTGCTAAAAAGGTGAAACACTTGGTTTTGTTTCGTAACGTTTGTAAAGGTTTGGCTTAAATTGCTAAAAATGTGAAACGTTTGGATTTCTTTCGTACTGTTTTAAACATTTGGTTTTGTTTCGTAACGTTTGTAAAGGTTTGGCTTAAATTGATAAAAAATGTGAAACATTTGGATTTATTTCGTAATGTTTTAAACGTTTGATTTTGTTTCGTAACGTTTATAAACGTGTGGCATAAATTGCTTAAAAGGTGAAACACTTGGATTTGTTTCTAAACATTAATAAACGTTTGTCTTAAATTGTTAAAAAGGTGAAACGCTTTAATTTGTTTCGTAACGTTTGTAAACATTTGGCTTAAATTGCTAAAAAGTTTAAACATTTGTATTTGTTTCATAACCTTTGTAAACGTTTGGCTTAAATGGCTAAAAAGGTGAAACGTTTGGATTTGTTTCGTAACGTTTGTAAACGTTTGGCTTAAATCGCTAGAAATGTGAAACGTTTGGATTTGTTTCGTAATGTTGGCTTCAATCGCTAAAAAGGGGAAAGGTTTGGATTTGTTTCGTAACGTTTGTAAACGTTTGGCATAAATCGCAAAAAAGGTGAAATGTTTGGATTTTTTCGTAATGTTTTAAACGTTTGGCTTAAATTGCTAAAATGGGGAAACGTTTGGATTTGTTTCGTAACGTTTGTAAACCTTTGGCTTAAATTGCTAAAAAGCTGAAATGTTTGGTTTTGTTTCGTAAAGTTTGTAAACGTTCGGCTTAAATCGCTAAAAAGGTAAAATATTTGGATTTGTTTCGTAACGTTTGTAAACTTTTGGCTTAAATTGCTAAAAAGGTGAAATGCTTGGATTTGTTTCGGAAAGTTTGTAAACTTTTGGCTTAAATTGCTTAAAAGGTGAATTGCTTGGATTTGTTTCGTAACGTTAGTAAACGTTTGGCTTAAATTGCTAAAAGGGTGAAATGCTTGGTTTTCTTTCGTAACGTTTGTAAAGGTTTGGTTTAAATCGCTAAAAATGTGAAACGTTTGGATTTGTTTCGTAACGTTTTAAATGTTTTGTTTTGTTTCGTAACGTTTGTAAACGTTTTGCCTAAATCGCTAAAAAGGTGAAACGGTTGGATTTGTTTTGAACATTTGTAAACGTTTTGCTTAAATTGCTAAAAAGGTTAAACATTTTTATTTGTTTCATAACCTTTGTAATCTTTTGGCTTAAATCGCTAAAAAGGTGAAACGTTTGGATTTATTTCGTAACGTTTGTAAACGTTTGGCTTAAATCGCTATAAAGGTGAAACGTTTTGATTTGTTTCGTAACGTTCGGCTTTAATCGCTAAAAAGGGGAAACGTTTGGATTTCTTTAGTAACGTTTGTAAACATTAGGCATAAATAGCTAAAAAGGTGAAATGTTTGGATTTTTTCGTAACGTTTGTAAACGTTCGGCTTGAATCGCTAAAAATGTGAAACATTTGGATTTGTTTCGTAACGTTTGTAAACTTCTGGCTTAAATTGCTAAACAGGTGAAATGCTTGGATTTGTTTCGGAACGTTTTTAAACTTTTTGCTTAAATTGCTTAAAAGGTGAATTGCTTGGATTTGTTTCGTAACGTTTGTAAATGTTTGGCTTAAATTGCTAAAAGGGTGAAATGCTTGGTTTTGTTTCGTAACGTTTGTAAATGTTTGGCTTAAATTGCTAAAAATGTGAAACGCTTGGATTTGTTTCGTAACATTTGTTAACGTTTGCCTTAAATTGCTAAAAAGGTGAAACACTTGGATGTGTTTCTTAACATTTGTAAATGTTTGGCTTAAATTGCTAAAAAGGTGAAACGCTTTAATTTGTTACAAAATGTTTGTAAACGTTTGGCTTAAATTGCTAAAAAGGTTAAACATTTGTATTTGTTTCATAACCTTTGTAAATGTTTGGCATAAATTGCTGAAAAGGTGAAACGTTTGGATTTGTTTCGTAACTTTTGTAAAAGTTTGGCTTAAATCGCTAAAAAGGTGAAACGTTTGGATTTGTTTCGTAACCTTTGTAAACGTTTGGCTTAAATCGCTAAATAGGTGAAACATTTTGATTTGTTTCGTAGAGTTTATAAACGTTTGGCTTAAATTGCTAAAAAGGTAAAACACTTTGATTTGTTTCGTAGCGTTTGTAAACATTTGGCTTAAATGGCTTAAAAGGTGAAACGTTTGGATTTCTTTTGGCAGTGTTTGTAAACGTTTTGGTTAAATCGCTAAAAAGGGGAAACGTTTGGATTTGTTTCGTACCGTTTGTAAACGTTTGGCTTAAATCGCTAAAAATGTGAACGTTTGGATTTGTTGCGTAACGTTTTAAACGTTTGGTTTTGTTTCGTAACGTTTGTATAGGTTTGGCTTAAATCGCTAAAAATGTGAAACGTTTGGATTTGTTTCGTAACTTTTGTAAACGTTTGGCAGAAATCGCTAAAAAGGGGAAACGTTTGGATTTGTTTCGTTACTGTAATATCCCGTAAAATTTTAGATTTCATTTTCGATAATTTCCGACAAGTTCCTGGTCGTTTTGAAGTAACTTGGATGTTAGCGGTTTGATCCTAATTGAGTTGGTTTGGGGTTGATTTTTGGTTCAACCATTTGTTTTTTTAAATTAATTAAAAAGAAAAAAAAAATAAAATTTGGTGGATTCCCGTTCGAGAATGTGGATTCTCGAACGAGAATCCACCCTTCCAGGCCTGGTCTCGTTCGAGACCAGGGGTTCTCGAACGAGAACCATGCCCAAATGGGCTGTTCTCGTTCGAGAACAATGGCAGCCCATTGAACCCTTCCACTTAGCCCTTTTCGATCTCGTTTACGGCCCGCTTCCACTCGTTATTTAAAAGCGACTTCTAAACAGAAAACCTAGATCACGCTACAAACTAAACCTAGCCACTTTTCTTTCGTTCTTTCGCCGAGTATCGAAGCAGTTATCATCTTCCAAAGATCGCTGTTTGGTAAGTTTTCTGGTTTCTTTGATTTCCAGATTTTACCTTTGAACGATATTCCGTGTTTTTGATCGTTCTCTCTCGTTTCTAGATCGAAACTAATTCCATTTGATCTCAGACGTTCTAGACTCCCGTACCTTCGTTTCCCTATCTCGGTCTTGTCAAACGGTACGTAATCGATCCCGTTTCAATCGCCGTACGGTTTCCGTTTTAAAGCTTTATAAATTCTGTTTTAAGTTTGTATGTTTACTGCCGTTGTTCTTAGATCCTTAGATGGATTCTTACTCTCTATTACTTTAGTTTGAATGATTCTAAAGTCGGTTTTCATCAAAATTGTTGTCGTGATCGTAGCCAATTCGGATCCGTAGGAAATCGATTGTTCTTGGTTTCGTTGTTAAGATTAGTTCGGTATTACATTGATTCATGATTGTTGCCTAAGATTGCGTTTCTGAGATTGTGTAAATACTTAGAGTTATGATTAAAGGCTTGCTTAAATTGAGATTCTTGATTTTGTAAGTAAAAGTTGAATTGATGGCTTATTTCCATGGCTTGGCGGGTTACTGCTTTTGAATGAAGAAGATGGTCTTTTTGCCACTTTGATCATTGATATGTTTTGTTTGAATTTATTTGATCCTTTAAGTTTCATTCATTTGTTTCGATAATAACTTAAATTTTAAATGGGTAAATTTTATACGTTAAATTTTTATAGCTTAAATTAATATAATTACTCGGGTAATTATATTTATTTTTGAATGTCAATTTGGCACGAAATTGGCTAAATTACAATTTAGTCCCTGAACTTATTTTATAACTTAATTAAGTGGATTTTTGGTTAATAACTTTATGGTTGGTTTTAATTAATAAGAAAAGCAATTAATTTGATTTCGGATATCAAATTGACTAAAGTACAATTTAGTCCCTAATTGGCAAAAGTACAATTTAGTCCCTAAACTTTTATTAACTTAAAATGATTAAGTTTTTGATTTGTAACTTGGGTTACTTAGAATTGAAGTTATTGAGTTCCGCTTTTAAAATGGATTATTATTTTGCTAAATTATTTTATAAATATAAACTTGGGTTTATATTTGATAATTGTTTTGAGTCGGGTTAGACTTGGGTCACCCGACCAGTGAGGTTAGCTTGGTAGTTATTGGTAACTCGGCTAACCCACTATTTGGAAATTATTTATTATTTAAAGTTATTAAATAATATCTATAAATTGAATTTTAAGCGAGAACTCAATAGACTTATTTAAATTTGGCTTTATTACCTTTTGGGTATTTTTGTGTTGTTCTGGTTTATTTAATTCTGACGTGTTAATTGTGCTAGTCCTATGTGGTGTCTAGTACTCTCTAGAGTTAGGCTCTGTTTTTAATAATTATTTTATTTGTCTAGACCCGTCTACTGTTCGTGCTTCAGAGGCAAACCAGGATTAGTTGCTTGCCGGTTTTCACGTGGATTAGCAAGCAGTGAGTTTATATTTACTATTTACCGCTTTATTAAGTAAATTGTTATTTTAATATTAAATATATACTGTACGTATATTTCGAACTGTTTTTATATTATGGTATTCTAGTTGGAACATGCTACCTAATGGGCATCATTAGGACTGCGTGCGCACCGGTATTGATCTGGGTAAGGTATATATGGAAATGTGGTAACTCGGTGTGAGCATAGCTCTGGGGACCAGGTAGAGTAACTCGGTGTAGCTCAGCTCTCGGGACTCTGGTATAAGTGTGGTCAGTGGTAACTCGGTGTAGCTCAGCTCTCGGGACCAGACCTATTGGATTATGATTATTATTTAGAATTATGGATTAGGGTTCCAACTATTATCTGTAATATCGTTATTAAATGTTTTAAACGTTTTAAAGGTTTTCCACTTAATAAATGTAAATAGTGGTATGAACTCATCTCAGTATATCTGACCCCGTTGTTTTCCCAATTTTCCCAGGGTTATGATCTGAGAGAGTCTGGTGATCTCCGCATTTACTTTTCCTCGGAGGTTCCATTTATTTTGATAAACTGTCAAACTATTTTATTCTTAGACCGCAGTAGTTGACTAGACGTCTTTATTATTATTACAGTTATTTGTCGGATTGGTCTGACTAGTTATATTGCTCTGGCATGTTATGTAATTATTTCGGATTATTTATGTTATGCCCATTTTTAGACTCAGAATTGGATAAGCACGTTATATTATCTATTGAATATTATATCTGCTAGATTTAGGCTGAAGTCTCGGTTTCCCCCGAGCATTGGTTTTTCTGCAGGTTTATGTGTCTATGTGTTAAATGTAAGGCTAGCTACGGGTTTCGGTACTACATTACCCATACCCTAGCGCCGGTCGCGATTCATGAAATTGGGTCGTGACAGTTACTTTTGTAAAAGTTTGGCCTAAATTGCTAAAAAGGTGAATCGCTTGGATTTGTTTCATAACATTTGTAAATGTTTTGCTTAAATTGCTAAAAAGGTGAAACGCTTGGATTTGTTTCGTAACGTTTATAAACGTTTGGCTTAAACCGCTAAAAAAGTGAAACATTTGGATTTGTTTCGTAGCGTTTGTAAACGTTTGGCTTAAATCGCTAAAAAGGTGAAACGTTTGGATTTGTTTCGTACCGTTTGTAAACGTTTGGCTTATATCGCTAAAAACGTGAAACGTTTGGATTTGTTTCATAACGTTTTAAATCGTTTGGCTTCAATCGCTAAAAACGTGAAACGTTTGGATTTGTTTCGTAATGTTTGTAAACGTTTGTCCTAAATGTCTAAATAGGTGAAATGTTTGGTTTTGTTTTGTAACGTTATCAACTTTTTGCATATATCGCTAAAATGTGGAAACGTTTGGATTTGTTTCGCAACGTTTGTAAACGTTTGGCTTAAATCGCTAGAAAGAAGAAACGTTTGAATTTGTTTCATAACGTTTGTAAACGTTTGGCTTAAATCGCTAGAAAGGGGAAACGTTTCGATTTGTTTCGTAACATTTGTAAATGTTTGGCATAAATTGCTAAAAAGGTGAAACGCTTTAATTTGTTTCGTAACGTTTGTAAACGTTTGGCTTAAATTGCTAAAAAGGTTAAACATTTGTATTTGTTTGATAACCTTTTAAACGTTTGGCTTAAATCGCTAAAAAGGGGAAACGTTTGGATTTGTTTTGTAATGTTTGTAAACGTTTGGCTTAAATCGCTAAAAAGGTGAAACGTTTGGATTTGTTTCGTAACGTTTGGCTTCAATCGCTAAAAAGTGGAAACGTTTGGATTTAATTAGTAACGTTTCTAAATGTTTGGCCTAAATCGCTAAAAAGGTGAAATGTTTGGATTTTTTTCGTAATATTTTAAACGTTTGGCTTAAATCGCTAAAATGGGGAAACGTTTGGATTTGTTTCGTAACGTTTGTAAACCTTTGGCTTAAATTACTAAAAAGGTGAAATATATGGTTTTGTTTCGTAACGTTTGTAAACATTCGGCTTAAATCGTTAAAAAGGTGAAACATTTGGATTTGTTTCGTAACGTTTGTAAACTTTTGGCTTAAATTGCTAAAAAGGTGAAATGCTTTGATTTGTTTCAGAACATTTGTAAGCTTTTGGCTTAAATTGCTTAAAAGGTGAATTGTTTGGATTTGTTTCGTACCGTTTGTAAACATTTGGCTTAAATCGCTAAAAAGGTGAAACGTTTGGATTTGTTTCTTAACGTTTTTAATCGTTTGGCTTCAATCGCTAAAAATGTGAAACGTTTGGATTTGTTTCGTAATGTTTGTAAACGTTGGCCTAAATCGCTAAATAGGTGAAATGTTTGGTTTTATTTTGTAACGTTATCAACGTTTTGCTTATATAGCTAAAATGTGGAAACGTTTGGATTTGTTTCGTAACGTTTGTAAATAATTGGCTTAACTTGCTAAAACGGTGAAATGTTTGGTTTTGTTTCGTAACGTTTGTAAACGTTCGGCTTAAATCGCTAAAAAGGTGAAACGTTTTTATTTGTTTCGTGACGTTTGTAAATGTTTGGCTTAAATTGCTAAAAAGGTGAAACGCTTGGATTTGTTTCATAACGTTTGTAAACGTTTGTCTTAAATTACTAATAAGGTGAAATGCTTGGGTTTGTTTCGTAACGTTTGTAAACGTTTGGATTATATTGCTAAAAAGGTGAAATGCTTGGTTTTGTTTCTTAAGGTTTGTACAGGTTTGGCTTAAATCGCCTAAAATGTGAAACGTTTGGATTTGTTTCGTAACGTTTTAAACATTTAGCTTAAATTACTAATAAGGTGAAATGCTTGGGTTTGTTTCGTAACGTTTGTTAACGTTTGGATTAAAATGCTAAAAAGGTGAAATGTTTGGTTTTGTTTCTTAAGGTTTGTACAGGTTTGGCTTAAATCGCCTAAAATTTGAAACATTTGGATTTGTTTCGTAACGTTTGTAAACGTTTGGCTTAAATTGCTAAAAAGGTGAAACTTTTGGATTGTTAAGTAACGTTTGTAAACGTTTGGCTTAAATCGCTAAAAAGGGGAAACTTTTGGATTTCGTAACGTTTGTAAACGTTTGGCATAAATCCTTAAAAAGGTGAAATGCTTGGATTTGTTTCGTAACGTTTGTAAACATTTGGCATAAATTTATAAAAAGGTGAAACGCTTGGATTTCTTTCGTAACGTTTGTAAACGCTTAGCTTAAATTGCTAAAAAGGTGAAACATTTATATTTATTTCGTAACCTTTGTAAACGTTTGGCTTAAATCGCTAAAAAGGGGATACGTTTGTAAACGTTTGGCTTAAATCGCTAAAAAGGGGAAACGTTTGGATTTGTTTCGTAACGTTTGTAAACATTTGGCTTCAATTGCTAAAAAAGTGAAATATTTGGATTTGTTTCGTAACGTTTTTTAACGTTTGGCATATATTGCTAAAAAGGTGAAATGTTTGGATTTGTTTTCGTAACATTTTAAATGTTTGGCTTGAATCGCTAAAATGTGGAATCGTTTGGATTTGTTTCATAACATTTGTAAATGTTTGGCTTAAATTGCTAAATAGGTGAAACGTTTGGTTTTGCTTTGTACTGTTTGTAAACGTTCGGCTTAAATTGCTAATAAGGGAAAACGCTTGAATTTGCATCGCAACGTTTGTAAACGTTGGCTTAAATTTCTAAATAGGGGAAACGCATGGATTTGTTTCGTAACGTCTGTAAACGTTTGTCTTAAATTACTAAAAATGTGAAACGCTTGGATTTGTTTCGGATCGTTTGCAAACGTTTGGCTCAAAATGTGAAAAAGGCAAAATGCTTGGTTTTGTTTCGAAACGTTTGGCTCAACATTCGGTTTTTTTTCGTAATGTTTTAAACATTTGGTTTTTTTTGTAATGTTTGTAAACGTTTGGCTTAAATCGCTAAAAATGTGAAACGTTTGGATTTGTTTCATAACGTTTCTAAACGGTTGGCTTAAATCACTATAAAGGCGAAACGTTTGGATTTGTTTCGTAGCGTTTGTAAACGTTTGGCTTAAATCGCTAAAAAGGGGAAACGTTTGAATTGGTTTCGTAACGTTTGCAAACGTTTGGCTTGAATCGCTAAAAAGGGAGAACATTTGGATTTGTTTCGTATCATTTGTAAACTTTTGGCTTAAATCGCTAAAAAAGTGAAATTTTTGGATTTGTTTCGTAACATTTGTAAACGTTTGTCTTAAATTGCTAAAAGGTGAAACGCTTTTATTTGTTTCTTAACGTTTGTAAACGTTTGGCTTAAATTGCTAAAAATGTGAAACGCTTGGATTTATTTTGTAACGTTTGTAAACGTTTGGCTTAAATTGCTAAAAAGTGGAAACGTTTGGATTGGTTTAATAGCGTTTATAAACGTTTGTCTTAAATCGCTAAAACGGTGAAACGTTTGCATTTGTTTGGTAACGTTTTGGCTTAAATTGCTAAAAAGGTGAAACGTTTGGATTTGTTTCGAAACGTTTGCCTTAAATTGCTAAAAAAGGTGAAATGTTTGGTTTTGTTTCGTAACGTTTGTAAATGTTCTGCTTAAATCGCTAAAAAGGAGAAACGTTTGAATTTTTGTCGTAACGTTTGTAAACGTTTGGCTTAAATTACTAAAAAGGTAAAAAAATTAGATTTGTTTCGTAACGTTTGTAAACGTTTGGCTTAAATTACTAAAAAGGTGAAATGTTGGATGAGTTTTGGAACGTTTGTAAATGTTTGGCTTAAATTGCTAAAAAGGGGAAACGCTTGGATTTGTTTCGTTACGTTTGCAAATATTTGGCTTAAAATGCAAAAAAGGCGAAATGCTTTGTTTTGTTTCGTAACGTTTGTAAAGGTTTGGCTTAAATGGCTAAAAATGTGAAAAGCTCGGTTTTGTTTTGTAACGTTTTAAACGTTTGGATTTGTTTCGTAACGTTTGTAAACTTTTGGCTTAAATTGATAAAAAGATGAAAGGTTTGGATTTGTTTCATTTTGGCTTACATCGTTATAAAGGCGAAATATTTGGATTTGTTTCGTAACGTTTGTAAATGTTTGGCATAAATCGCTAAAAAGGTGAAACGTGTGGATTTGTTTTGTAACGTTTGCAAACGTTTGGCTTGAATCGCTAAAAATGGGAAACGTTTGGGTTTGTTTCGTATCGTTTGTAAACGTTTGGCTTGAATCGCTAAAAAGGCGAAACGTTTGGATTTGTTTCGTAACCTTTGTAAACGTTTGGCTTAAGTTACTAAAAGGTGAAACGCTTTGATTTGTTTCGTAACGTTTGTAAAAGTTTGGCTTAAATTGCTAAAAAGGAAAAACACTTGGATTCAATTTGTAACGTTTGTAAACGTTTGGCTTAAATTGCTAAAAAAAGGGAAATGTTTGGATTTGTTTCGTAGCGTTTATAAATTGCTAATAAGGTGAAACGATTGGATTTGTTTTGTAACGTTTGTTAACGTTTGGCTTAAATCTCTAAAAAGGTGAAACGTTTGAATTTGTTTCGTAACGTTTGTAAACGTATGGCTTAAATTGCTAAAAAGGTGATATGCTTGGATTTGTTTTAGAACGTTTGCAAACGTTTGGCTTAAATTGTTAAAAAGGTGAAACGTTTAAATTTGTTTAGTAACATTTGTAAACTTTTGGCTTAAATTGCTAAAAAGGTGAAACACTTGGTTTTGTTTCGTAACGTTTGTAAAGGTTTGGCTTAAATTGCTAAAAATGTGAAACGTTTGGATTTGTTTCGTAATGTTTTAAACGTTTGATTTTGTTTCGTAACGTTTATAAACGTGTGGCATAAATTGCTTAAAAGGTGAAACACTTGGATTTGTTTCTAAACATTTATAAACGTTTGTCTTAAATTGCTAAAAAGGTGAAACGCTTTAATTTGTTTCGTAACGTTTGTAAACGTTTGGCTTAAATTGCTAAAAAGGTTGAACATTTGTATTTATTTCATAACCTTTGTAAACGTTTGGCTTAAATGGCTAAAAAGGTGAAACGTTTGGATTTGTTTCGTAACGTTTGTAAACGTTTGGCTTAAATCGCTAAAAATGTGAAACGTTTGGATTTGTTTCGTAATGTTGGCTTCAATCGATAAAAAGGGGAAAGGTTTGGATTTGTTTCGTAACGTTTGTAAACGTTTGGCATAAATCGCTAAAAAGGTGAAATGTTTGGATTTTTTCGTAATGTTTTAAACGTTTGGCTTAAATCGCTAAAATGGGGAAACGTTTGGATTTGTTTCGTAACGTTTGTAAACCTTTGGCTTAAATTGCTAAAAAGGTGAAATGTTTGGTTTGGTTTCGTAACGTTTGTAAACGTTCGGCTTAAATCGCTAAAAAGGTAAAATATTTGGATTTGTTTCGTAACGTTTGTAAACTTTTGGCTTAAATTGCTAAAAAGGTGAAATGCTTGGATTTGTTTCGGAACGTTTGTAAACTTTTGGCTTAAATTGCTTAAAAGGTGAATTGCTTGGATTTGTTTCGTAACGTTAGTAAACGTTTGGCTTAAATTGCTAAAAGGGTGAAATGCTTGGTTTTCTTTCGTAACGTTTGTAAAGGTTTGGTTTAAATCGCTAAAAATGTGAAACGTTTGGATTTGTTTCGTAACGTTTTAAACGTTTTGTTTTGTTTCGTAACGTTTGTAAACGTTTTGCCTAAATCGCTAAAAAGGTGAAACGTTTGGATTTCTTTTGAACATTTGTAAACGTTTGGCTTAAATCGCTAGAAAGATGAAACGTTTGAATTTGTTTCGTAACGTTTTTAAACGTTTGGCTTAAATCGCTACAAAGGCGAAACATTTGAATTTGTTTCGTAACATTTGTAAACGTTTGGCTTAAATTGCTAAAAATGTGAAACGCTTTAATTTGTTTTGTAACGTTTGTAAACGTTTGGCTTAAATTGCTAAAAAGGTTAAACATTTTTATTTGTTTCATAACCTTTGTAATCTTTTGGCTTAAATCGCTAAAAAGGTGAAACGTTTGGATTTATTTCGTAACGTTTGTAAACGTTTGGCTTAAATCGCTATAAAGGTGAAACGTTTTGATTTGTTTCGTAACGTTCGGCTTCAATCGCTAAAAAGGGAAAACGTTTGGATTTCTTTAGTAACGTTTGTAAACATTAGGCATAAATCGCTAAAAAGGTGAAATGTTTGGATTTTTTTCGTAACGTTTGTAAACGTTCGGCTTGAATCGCTAAAAATGTGAAACATTTGGATTTGTTTCGTAACGTTTGTAAACTTCTGGCTTAAATTGCTAAAAAGGTGAAATGCTTGGATTTGTTTCGGAACGTTTTTAAACGTTTTGCTTAAATTGCTTAAAAGGTGAATTGCTTGGATTTGTTTCGTAACGTTTGTAAACGTTTGGCTTAAATTGCTAAAAGGGTGAAATGCTTAGTTTTGTTTCGTAACGTTTGTAAAGGTTTGGTTTAAATTGCTAAAAATGTGAAACGTTTGGATTTGTTTCGTAACATTTGTTAACGTTTGCCTTAAATTGCTAAAAAGGTGAAACACTTGGATGTGTTTCTTAACATTTGTAAATGTTTGGCTTAAATTGCTAAAAAGGTGAAACGCTTTAATTTGTTACAAAACGTTTGTAAACGTTTGGCTTAAATTGCTAAAAAGGTTAAACATTTGTATTTGTTTCATAACCTTTGTAAATGTTTGGCATAAATCGCTGAAAAGGTGAAACGTTTGGATTTGTTTCGTAACGTTTGTAAAAGTTTGGCTTAAATCGCTAAAAAGGTGAAACGTTTGGATTTGTTTCGTAACCATTGTAAACGTTTGGCTTAAATCACTAAATAGGTGAAACATTTTGATTTGTTTTGTAGCATTTATAAACGTTTGGCTTAAATTGCTAAAAAGGTAAAACGCTTTGATTTGTTTCGTAGCGTTTGTAAACATTTGGCTTAAATGGCTTAAAAGGTGAAACGTTTGGATTTCTTTTGGTAGTGTTTGTAAACGTTTTGGTTAAATCGCTAAAAAGGGGAAACGTTTGGATTTGTTTCGTACAGTTTGTAAACGTTTGGCTTAAATCGCTAAAAATGTGAACGTTTGGATTTGTTGCGTAACGTTTTAAACGTTTGGTTTTGTTTCGTAACGTTTGTATAGGTTTGGTTTAAATCGCTAAAAATGTGAAACGTTTGGATTTGTTTCGTAACTTTTGTAAACGTTTGGCAGAAATCGCTAAAAAGGGGAAACGTTTGGATTTGTTTCGTTACTTTTGTAAAAGTTTGGCCTAAATTGATAAAAAGGTGAATCGCTTGGATTTGTTTCGTAACATTTGTAAACGTTTTGCTTAAATTGCTAAAAAGGTGAAACGCTTGGATTTGTTTCGTAACGTTTATAAACGTTTGGCTTAAACCGCTAAAAAAGTGAAACATTTGGATTTGTTTCGTAGCGTTTGTAAACGTTTGGCTTAAATCGCTAAAAAGGAGAAACGTTTGGATTTGTTTCGTACCGTTTGTAAACGTTTGGCTTATATCGCTAAAAAGGTGAAACGTTTGGATTTGTTTCATAACGTTTTTAATCGTTTGGCTTCAATCGCTAAAAAGGTGAAGCGTTTGGATTTGTTTCGTAATGTTTGTAAACGTTTGGCCTAAATGTCTAAATAGGTAAAATGTTTGGTTTTGTTTTGTAACGTTATCAACTTTTTGCATATATCGCTAAAATGTGGAAACGTTTGGATTTGTTTCGTAACGTTTGTAAACGTTTGGCTTAAATCGCTAGAAAGAAGAAACGTTTGAATTTGTTTCGTAACGTTTGTAAACGTTTGGCTTAAATCGCTAGAAAGGGGAAACGTTTCGATTTGTTTCGTAACATTTGTAAATGTTTGGCTCAAATTGCTAAAAAGGTGAAACGCTTTAATTTGTTTCGTAACGTTTGTAAACGTTTGGCTTAAATTGCTAAAAAGGTTAAACATTTGTATTTGTTTCATAACCTTTTAAACGTTTGGCTTAAATCGCTAAAAAGGGGAAACGTTTGGATTTGTTTCGTAACGTTTGTAAACGTTTGGCTTAAATTGCTAAAAAGGTGAAACGTTCGGATTTGTTTCGTAACGTTTGGCTTCAATCGCTAAAAAGTGGAAACGTTTGGATTTAATTAGTAATGTTTCTAAATGTTTGGCCTAAATCGCTAAAAAGGTGAAATGTTTGGATTTTTTCGTAATATTTTAAACGTTTGGCTTAAATCGCTAAAATGGGGAAACGTTTGGATTTGTTTCGTAACGTTTGTAAACTTTTGGCTTAAATTACTAAAAAGGTGAAATATATGGTTTTGTTTCGTAGCGTTTGTAAACGTTCGGCTTAAATCGCTAAAAAGGTTAAACATTTGGATTTGTTTCGTAACGTTTGTAAACTTTTGGCTTAAATTGCTAAAAAGGTGAAATGCTTGGATTTGTTTCAGAACATTTGTAAACTTTTGGCTTAAATTGCTTAAAAGGTGAATTGTTTGGATTTGTTTCGTACCGTTTGTAAACATTTGGCTTAAATCGCTAAAAAGGTGAAACGTTTGGATTTGTTTCTTAACGTTTTTAATCGTTTGGCTTCAATCGCTAAAAATGTGAAACGTTTGGATTTGTTTCGTAATGTTTGTAAACGTTTGGCCTAAATCGCTAAATAGGTGAAATGTTTGGTTTTATTTTGTAACGTTATCAACGTTTTGCATATATAGCTAAAATGTGGAAACGTTTGGATTTGTTTCGTAACGTTTGTAAATAATTGGCTTAACTTGCTAAAAAGGTGAAATGTTTGGTTTTGTTTCGTAACGTTTGTAAACGTTCGGCTTAAATCGCTAAAAAGGTGAAACGTTTTTATTTGTTTCGTGACGTTTGTAAACGTTTGGCTTAAATTTCTAAAAAGGTGAAACGCTTGGATTTGTTTCATGACGTTTGTAAACGTTTGTCTTAAATTACTAATAAGGTGAAATGCTTGGGTTTGTTTCGTAACGTTTGTAAACGTTTGGACTATATTTCTAAGAAGGTGAAATGCTTGGTTTTGTTTCTTAAGGATTGTACAGGTTTGGCTTAAATCGCCTAAAATGTGAAAAGTTTGGATTTGTTTCGTAACGTTTTAAACATTTGGTTTTATTTGTAACGTTTGTAAACATTTGACTTAAATCGCTAAAAAGGTGAAATGTTTGGATTTGTTTTGTAACGTTTGTAAACGTTTGGCTTAAATTGCTATAAAGGCAAAATGTTTGGATTTGTTTCGTAACGTTTGTAAACGTTTGACTTAAATCGCTAAATAGGTGAAACATTAGGATTTGTTTCGTAACCCTTGTAAACGTTTGGCTTAAATTGCTAAAAAGGTGAAACGCTTTGATTTGTTTCGTAACGTTTGTAAACGTTTGACTTAAATTGCTAAAAAGGAGGAATGCTTGGATTTTTTTCGTAACGTTTGTAACCGTTTTGCTTAAATTTCTAAAAAGGCGAAACGTTTGGATTTGTTTTGTAGCGTTTGTAAACGATTGGCTTAAATCGCTAAAAAGGTGAACCTTTTGGATTTGTTTCGTAGCGTTTGTAAACGTTTTGCTTAAATCGCTAAAAAGGTGAACCGTTTGTCTTTGTTTTGTAGCGTTTGTAGACGTTTGGCTTAAATCGCTAAAAAGGTGAAACGTTTTGATTCGTTTCGGAACGTTTGTAAACGTTTGGCTTAAATTTCTAAAAAGATGAAACACTTGGATTTGTTTCGGAACATTTGTAAACGTTTGGCTTAAAGTGCTGAAAAGGAGAAACGCTTGGTTTTGTTTCCTAACGTTTGTAAACATTTGGCTTACATCGCTGGAAATGTGAAACGTTTGGATTTTTTCGTAACGTTTTAAACGTTTGGTTTTGTTTCGAAACGTTTGTAAAGGTTTGGCTTAAACGCTAGAAATGTAAAACGTTTGGATTTGTTTCTTAACGTTTTAAACGTTTGGTTTTGTTTCATAATGTTTGTAAACGTTTGGCTTAAATCGCTAAAAAGGGGAAACGTTTGCTTTGTTTCGTAACGTTTGAAAACGTTTGGCTTAAATTGCTAAAAAGGAGAAACGCTTGGATTTGTTTCGTAGCGTTTGTAAACGTTTGGTTGAAATTACTAAAAAGGTGAAGCGCTTGGATTTGTTTCGTAACATTTGTAAATGTTTGGCTTAAATTGCTAAAAAGGGGAAACATTTGGATTTGTTTCATAACCTGTGTAAACGTTTGGCCTAAATTGCTAAAAAGGTGAAACGTTTGGATTTGTTTCGTAACGTTTTGTAAACCTTTGGCTTAAATCACTAAAAAGGGGAAACGTTTGGAATTATTTCGTAGCGTTTGTAAACGTTTGGCTTCAATCGCTAAAAAGGTGAAACGTTTGGATTTGTTTTGAAACATTTGTAAACATTTGGCATAAATCGCTAAAAAGGTGAAATATTTGGATATGTTTCGTAACGTTTTAATCATTTGGCTTAAATCGCTAAATAGCTGAAAAGTTTGGATTTGTTTTGTAACCCTTGTAAACGTTTGGCTTAAACGCTTTGATTTGTTTCGTAACGTTTGTAAACGTTGGGCTTAAATTGCTAAAAAGGAGAAACGCTTGGATTTGTTTTGTAACGTTTGTAAATGTTTGGCTTAAATTTCTAAAAAGGTGAAACGTTTGGATTTGTTTCGTAGCGTTTGTAAACGTTTGGCTTAAATTGCTAAAAAGGTGAACAGTTTGGATTGGTTTCGTACCGTTTGTAAAGGTTTGGCTTAAATCGCTAAAAAGGTGAACTGTTTGGCTTTGTTTTATAACGTTTTTAAACATTTGGCATAAATCGCTAAAAAGGTGAAACGTTTTGATTCGTTTCGGAACTTTTGTAAACGTTTGGCTTAAATTTCTAAAAAGGTGAAACGCTTGGATTTGTTTTGGAACGTTTGTAAACATTTGGCTTATATTTTTAAAAGGGCGAAACGCTTGGATTTGTTTCGTAACGTTTGTAAACGCTTGGCTTAAAGTGCTAAAAAGGAGAAACGCTTGGTTTTGTTTCGTAACGTTTGTAAACATTTGGCTTAAATCGCTAGAAATGGGAAACGTTTTGATTTTTTTCGTAACATTTTAAACATTTGGTTTTGTTTCGAAACGTTTGCAAAGGTTTGGCTTAAATCGCTAGAAATGGGAAACGTTTGGATTTGCTTCATAACGTTTTAGACGTTTGGTTTTGTTTCATAACGTTTGTAAACGTTTGGCTTAAATCGCTAAAAATGGGAAACGTTTGTTTTGTTTCATAACGTTTGTAAACGTTTGGCTGAAATTACTAAAAAGGTGAAACGCTTGGATTTGTTTCGTAACGTTTGTAAATGTTTGGCTTAAATTGCTAAAAACGGGAAACATTTGGATATGTTTCGTAACGTTTGTAAACGTTTGGCTTAAATCGCTAAAAAGGGGAAACGTTTGTTTTGTTTCGTAACGTTTGTAAACGTTTGGATGAAATTACTAAAAAGGTGAAACGCTTGGATTTGTTTCGTAACGTTTGTAAATGTTTGGCTTAAATTGCTAAAAAGGTGAAATTTTTGGATTTGTTTCGTAACATTTTGTAAACCTCTGGCTTAAATCACTAAAAAGGTGAAACGTTTGGATTTATTTGGTAGCGTTTGTATACGTTTGGCTTCAATCGCTAAAGAGGTGAAACGTTTGGATTTGTTTTGAAACGTTTGTAAACGTTAGGCATAAATCTCTAAAAAGGTGAAATATTTGGATATGTTTCGTAACGTTTTAAACGTTTGGCTTAAATCGCTAAAATGGGGAAATGTTTGGATCTATTTCGTAACGTTTGTAAACTTTGGGCTTAAATTGCTAAAAAGGTGAAATGTTTGGTTTTGTTTCGTAACATTTGTAAACGTTCGGCTTAAATCGCTAAAAAGGTAAAACATTTGGTTTTGTTTCGTAAAGTTTGTAAACGTTCGGCTGAAATCTCCAAAAAGGTGAAACGTTTGGATTTGTTTTGTAACGTTTATAAACTTTTGACTTAAATTGCTAAAACGGTGAAACCCTCAGTTTTATTTTGTAACGTTTGTAAAAGTTTGGATTTGTTTCGTAACGTTTGTGAATGTTTGGTTTTGTTTCGTAACGTTTATAAACATTTTGCTTAAATCGTTAAAATGGGGAAACATTTGGATTGTTTCGTAATGTTTGTAAAGGTTTGGCTTCAATCGCTAAAAAGGTGAAACGTTTTGATTCGTTTCGTAACGTTTGTAAACATTTGGCTTAAATTGCTAAAAATATGAAACGTTTGTTTTTGTTCAGTATTGTTTGTAAACGTTTGGATTTATTTTGTAATGTTTTAAATATTTGGCTTAAATTGCTAAAAAGGTTAACATTTTGTTTTGTTTCGTAACCTTTGTAAACATTTGGCTTAAATAGCTAAAAAGGTGAATCGTTTGGATTTGTTTCGTAACGTTTGTAAACGTTTGACTTAATTTGCTAAAAAAGGTGAAACGCTTGGATTTGTTCGTAACTTTTGGAAACGTTTGGCTCAAATCGCTAAAAAGGTTAAACTCTTGGATTTGTTTCTTAACGTTTGTAAACATTTGTTTTAAATCGCTATAAATGTGAGACATTTGGTTTTGTTCCGTAACGTTTGGAAACGTTTGGCTTAATTGGCTAAAAAGTGAAACATTTGGTTTTGTTCCGTAACATTTGTAAACGTTTCGCTTAAATCCCTAAAAATGTGAAATGTTTGGTTTTGTTTTGTAACGTTTGTTAACGTTTGGCTTAAATCACTAAAAAGTGGAAACATTTGGATTTGTTTCGTAACGTTTGTAAACGTTTGACTTAAATTGCTAAAAAGACGAAACGTTTGGATATTTTCGTAACGTTTGTAAACGTTTGGCATAAATCGCTAAAAAGGTGAAACATTTGGATTTATTTAGTAACAATTGTAAACGTTTCACTTAAATTGCTAAAAAGGTGAAACATTTGGATTTGTTAAGTAACGTTTGTAAACGTTTGGCTTAAATCTCTAAAAGGGGAAACGTTTGGATTTGTTTCGTAACGTTTGTAAACATTTGGCTTAAATCGCTAAAAAGGTAAAACGTTTGGATTTGTTTCATAACGTTTGTAAACGCTTGGCTTAAACTGCTAAAAGAGTGAAACATTTATATTTATTTCGTAACCTTTATAAACGTTTCGCTTAAATCGCCAAAAAGGTGAAACGTTTGGATTTGTTTCGTAACGTATGTAAACGTTTGGCTTAAATCGCTAAAACGGTGAAACATTTGGATTTATTTCGTAACGTTTATAAACATTTGGCTTCAATCGCTAAAAAGGTGAAACATTTGGATTTCTTTCGTAATGTTTGTAAACGTTTGGCATAAATTGCTAAAAAGGTGAAATGTTTGGATTTGTTTTCGTAACGTTTTAAACGTTTGGCTTAAATCGCTACAATGTGGAAACGTTTGGATTTGTTTCGTAGCGTTTGTAAACGTTTGGCTTAAATTGCAAAAAAGGTTAAACGTTTGGTTTTGCTTCGTAACGTTTGTAAACATTCGGCATAAATCGCTAAAAAGGTGAAACGCTTGAATTTGCTTCCTAATGTTTGTAAACGTTTGGCGTAAATAGCTAACAAGGTGAAACGTTTGGATTTGTTTCATAACGTTTGTAAACGTTTGTCTTAAATTACTAAAAAGGTGAAACGCTTGGATTTATTTCGGAACGTTTGTAAATGTTTGGCTTAAAATGCGAAAAAAGGAGAAATTCTTGGTTTTGTTTCGTAACGTTTGTATAGGTTTGGCTTAAATCGCTAAAAATGTGAAACGTTCGGTTTTGTTTCGTACAGTTTTAAACGTTTGGCTTTCTTTTGTAACATTTGTAAACGTTTGCCTTAAATCACTAAAAAGGAGAAACGTCTGGATTTGTTTCGTAACATTTGTAAATGTTTGCCTTAAATCGCTATAAAGTCGAAACATTTGGATTTGTTTCGTAACGTTTGTAAACGTTTGGCTTAAATCGCTAATAAGGTGAAACGTTTGGATTTGTTTCGTAACGTTTGCAAACGTTTGGCTTGAATCCCTAAAAAGGGAAACCGTTTGGATTCGCTTCGTATCGTTTGTAAATGTTTGGCTTAAATCGCTAAAAAAGTGAACCTTTGTAAACGTTTGTCTTAAATTGCTAAAGGTGAAACGCTTTTATTTGTTTCTTAACGTTTGTAAACGTTTGGCTTAAATTGCTATAAATGAGAAACGCTTGGATTTATTTTGTAACGTTTGTAAACGTTTGGCTTAAATTGCTAAAAGGGGAAACGTTTGGATTTGTTTAGTAGCGTTTATAAACGTTTGGCTTAAATTGCTAAAACGGTAAAACGTTTGGAATTGTTTGGTAACGTTTGTAAACATTCGGCTTAAATCGCTAATAAAGTCAAACGTTTGAATTTGTTTCGTAACGTTGGTAAACGTTTGGCTTAAATTGCTAAAAAGATAAATGTCACGACCCATTTTCATGAATCACGACCGGCGCTAGGGTATGGATAATGTAGTACCAAAACCCGTAGCTAGCCTTTCATTTAACACATAAACACATGAACTTGCAGAAAACCAATGCTCGGGGGTAACCGAGACTTCAGCCTAAATCTAGCAGTTATAATATTCAACAGTTAATATAACATGCTTATTCAATTCCGAGTCAAAATAGATTTATCATAACTAAAGTAAATGATATAACATGCCAAAGCAATAAAACCAGTCGAACCAATCCGACAAATATATAATAATAATAATAAAGACGTCTAGTTACTACTGCGGTCTAAGAATAAAACAGTTTTACAGTTTATCAAAAATAAATGGAACCTCCGAGGAAAAGTAAATGCGGAGATCACCAGACTCTCTCAGATCATAACCCTGGGAAAATTGGGAAAATAACGGGGTCAGATATACTGAGATGAGTTTATACCACTATCTACATTTATTAAGTGGAAAACCTTTAAAACCGATTAAAACATTTAATAACGATATTACAAATAATAGTTGGAACCCTAATCCACAATTCTAAATAATAAACATAATCCAACAGGTCTGGTCCCGAGTTACTAGTAACTACCAAGTTAACCGAGTTACTAGTAACTACCAAGTTAACCTCACTTGTCGAGTGACCCAAGTCTAACCCGACCCAAAACATTTATCAAATATAAACCCGAGTTTATATTTATAAAAATAATAAATAAAAATAATAAATCATTAAAACAGAACTCAAAAACTTCGAAATCAAATAACCTAAGTTACAACCCAAAAACTTAATTAAATAAAAAGTTTAGGGACTAAACTACACTTTAGCCAATTAGGGACTAAACGGTAATTTTGCCAATTTGATATCCGAATTCAATTTAATTGCTTTTGTTTATACTTAAGACAAAATTTAGAATAATCAACCAATGATCCACTTAAGTACGTTATACAATAAGTTCAGGGACTAAATTATAATGTAGCCAACTTTTGACAAATCGACATTTGAAGGCAATTATAATTACCCGAGTAATTATATTAATTAAATAATAATTATCTATCGTTATCACTATTTAATTTCAAATCAAAATAAAACTCAAGTTATTAATTTAAAGTTTAACCTTAAGGATTAAGTTGATTTAAGTTAAAGTCTTTGGTGATTAAAATGGTTATTTGGCCAATCATCTTCCTAATTTAAACAAACAGTACCCGCCATGCCCAAACCAAATGCAGAAGCCAAAACACCAATTAATTTCCAAACTTCAAAACCCAGAACAGAGACATGAACAATCAACCTCAAATAACAATCTCAAAACCTTTAACAAACATAACTTATCAAGATCAACACAATATACCCTAGTTTCACAACACGGCAATTGATAAACCACAAAACCGAGAATCCTCAAACGTCGATGAATCCAAAATGGTGGATTCAAACCACAACCAATAGCTCAAAATGATATAAGACTAACATACTAAGAGATTATAATCCAAACAATCAAACCCATGGCCAAAGGAAGATAGAAACATTCGGCGGAAACCAAGAGAAATCAAGAACAGTAAATGGACAACTAAAAGCGATAAACCGAACGGCAAAATAACGAGATCAACGGCGTACCGTTAAGCAAAGCGAACGAATCGAATCGAAGGTATACGAGTCTAGGACGCCTGAGATCAAACGGTTTTGATTTCGACCTAGAAACGAATGGGTACGATTCAATTATACGGAGTTGCCGTTATAAGGCCTAAACTGAAATTAAAGATAGGAAACTTACTGATGAACACCAAGAAATTTGGAGAATAATTGTAGTGTAAATTCTCGGAGAATCGAATGAATAATGACGGCTAGGGTTTATGAAAATAAGGAATGAATGAATCGTGGAGTATTACGTACTTATAGGGTTGGAAAAGAAACGAAATTCAGTAACAGAATATGAGGGTCTCAGGTGTAGCGGCATTGTTTCTGGTTCTTATATTGAAGGTTAAAAATAAGAATGGGCCTGTTATGTTAATACAAAAAAATGGGCTTAACTAAGCCTTAAGAAGGAAAATGGACAACGTGAATTGCATGGATATCATGCATGAATATTTCATTTTAACTCCTCTTTTTCTTTTGTTTTTATTTTGTTTTTATTTCTTTTAAGATTTAAAAATACCAACGCAATATGAATCGAATCATGACCGAATCAACGAGTGATTCCAATTAAATTAAATTAAAATATTTAATAAAAATAATAATAAATTACCTAAAGTTTGGCAGAATGTAAAATAAAATAAAATAATATTTAAAATAATTTAAAAATAATGACAGAAAAATACGGGATATTATATTCTCCCCAACTTAACAAAAATTCGTCCTCGAATTAAAACGTAACTAACTAAAATCATAACAACACATAAAGCACATAGAAACAAGTAACTATAAACACATAAGCAAGGACACACATACCTCAAGGAAAAAGGAAAGGATAACGTTTCCGCATATCGGACTCCGTCTCCCAAGTGCACTCCTCAACGGAATGATTGCGCCAGAGAACTTTGACCATCATAATCTCCTTGTTCCGTAACTTACGCACTTGCGTATCAACAATCTCTACTGGTTGTTCCTCATACGACAATTCTTGATCAATCTCAACGCTCTGAGGCACAATCACGTGTGAAGGATCTGAGATGCACTTCCTCAACATAGAGATATGAAACACAGGATGCACTAAAGACATGTCTGGCGGCAGAACCAGACGATAAGCCACACCTTCAATCCTCTCTGAAATCTCATAAGGACCAATATACCTCGGTGCCAACTTTCCCTTAACACCAAAACGAACCACGCATTTCATAGGCAAAACCCGAAGAAACACGAAATCACCAACATGAAACTCAATGTCTTTCCTCTTCGGATCAGCATAACTCTTGTGCCGACTAAAAGCAGTCTCTAACCTCCGCTTAATCAACGGTACCTTCTCCGAGGTAATCTGAATAATCTCAGCTCCCGAGAGTTTACGCTCTCCGACCTCCTCCCAACAGATAGGAGATCTACACTTGCGCCCATACAAAGCCTCATACGGCGCCATCTCGATACTCGCGTGGTAACTGTTGTTATAAGAAAACTCAATCAACGGTAAATGAGTATCCCAGCTACCCTGAAAATCGAGAACACACATTCTGAGCATATCCTCCAACGTCTGAATAGTCCTCTCAGACTGGCCGTCAGTCTGAGGATGAAAAGCTGTACTGAAATCCAACCGAGAACCCAAGGATTCCTGTAACGCTTTCCATAACCTCGAAGTAAACACAGAACCTCTGTCTGAAACAATAGAAAATGGTACACCATGCAAACTGGCAATCCTATCGATGTACAACTGAGCCAACCTCGAAGCAGTATACGAAACCTTAATTGGAAGGAAATGAGCTGACTTGGTCATGCGGTCAACTATAACCCAAATGGAATCGTACCCCTGCCGAGTACGTGGCAAACCAACCACAAAATCCATAGCAATCCGCTCCCACTTCCACTCTGGAATAGGTAGTGGCTGCAGATAACCAAAAGGTCTCTGATGCTCCAGCTTCACCTGCTGGCACGTCAGAAACTTAGAAACATACTCAGCGACATCATTCTTCATCCCGCTCCACCAATAGGTACCCTTAAGATCATCGTACATCTTAGTAGAACCCGGATGAACACTATAAGAAGACTTGTGCGCTTCCTCCAAGATCTGGTCCCTCAAACCATCTGAATCCGGAACACACAGTCTCGAACCATGTCTCAGAACACCATCCACCAAAGTAAACTCAGAATTACTGTCCTGCTGAATCTCCTCAATAATCCGTTTCAACTGTGGATGCTCAGCTTGTAAAGCTTTGATCCGATCAATCAAAATGGGTTGCACTTGTAACTGTGCTAACAAACAACCAGCCTGAGAAATCTGAAAACCATAGCCCGAAACTATCAAACTGTGCCACTCTCTAATCATGGGTCTACGCCCAACCTCAGTGATATGAGCCAAACTGCCCGAAGACTTGCGACTCAACGCATCGGCTACCACATTAGCCTTACCAGGATGGTACTGAATAGTACAGTCGTAGTCTTTCAGCAACTCTAGCCACCTCCTCTGTCTCAAGTTCAACTCTCTCTGATCAAAGATATACTTCAAACTCTTGTGATCAGTGAAAATTTCACAAGTAGCACCATACAGATAATGCCTCCAAATCTTCAGAGCAAAGACCACAGCCGCAAGCTCCAAATCATGAGTAGGGTAATTCACCTCATGCTTCTTCAACTGACGGGAAGCATAGGCAATTACCTGTCCATGTTGCATCAGCACGCAACCCAAACCAATCTGAGACGCATCACAATACACTGTGAAACCGTCAATGCCAGAAGGCAATGCCAAAACCGGAGCTGTAGTCAAAATATCCTTGCGCTTCTCAAAGCTCGCCTCGCACTTGTCAGTCCACTCAAACTTAACACCCTTCTGTGTCAGTTTAGTCAACGGTGCAGATATTCTGGAGAAATCTTGCACGAACCGACGACAGTAGCCAGCTAAACCCAGAAAACTTCTGATCTCGGTAACTGACCTTGGCCTCTGCCAATCCATAACCGTCTCAATCTTCTTCGGATCAACCTTGATCCCATCCTTCGACACCACGTGTCCTAAGAAGGTAACCTGCTCCAGCCAAAACTCACACTTTGAGAACTTAGCATACAACTGATGCTCTCGCAAGGTTTGTAATATAGTCCTCAAGTGATAAGCATGCTCCTCCTCACTCCGAGAATAGATCAAAATGTCATCAATGAAAACAATAACGAATTGATCCAAAAACGGCTTGAACACTCTGTTCATCATATCCATGAACGATGCTGGCGCGTTAGTCAGACCAAAGGACATAACCAGGAACTCAAAATGTCCATAACGAGTCCGAAAAGCAGTCTTAGGCACATCTGCATCACGGATCCGAAGCTGATGATACCCAGACCTCAAATCAATCTTGGAAAAACACTTCGCACCCTGCAACTGGTCAAACAAATCATCGATGCGAGGAAGAGGATATATGTTTTTGACAGTAGCCTTGTTCAACTGTCTGTAGTCGATACACAGTCGAAAGGAACCGTCTTTCTTCTTCACAAACAGAACTGGAGCACCCCACGGAGAAGTACTCGGTCTGATGAACCCGCTATCCAACAACTCTTGTAACTGGTCCTTCAACTCCTTCAGCTCTGCAGGAGCCATCCGATACGGCGGTATCGAAATCGGAGCTGTACCAGAAACCACATCAATGCAAAACTCAATATCGCGATCAGGTGGTAATCCAGGAAATTCCTCTGGAAGCACATCAGTGAATTCATTCACTATCGGAACACTATGCATATCCCCACTACTAGTCTCCAAATCACGAACCACAACAAGAAAACTCTGGCAACCCTTGCCCAACATCCGCTTCGCCTTGATGGCGGAAATCAGATTCTTAGGTGTCTCCGCCTTTTCTCCCTGAAAGGAAAAAGGTAGATCACCCGGAATCCGAAACTCGACTGACTTCCCCCGACAGTCAATAGAAGCATAATGGCGGGATAGCCAATCCATCCCCAAGATGACATCAAAAGAAAGAACGTCAAGTAAAATCAAATCAGCACATAATTCTCTACCCTGAATAACCACTGGACAAGAAGGATACACAACATCCACTATTACACCTTCAGACATAGGTGTAGACACAGCTAGAGGTTCACTCAAAACAGTTGATGCAATACCCAATTTCCCAGCAAAGCAAGTAGACACAAACGAATGGGTTGCACCCGCATCAAATAACACCAAAGCATCAGTAAAAGAGATCGGAATGGTACCTTGCACCACGGCATTTGATGCACGCGCATCCTGAAGAGTAAGTGCGAACACTCTGGCCTGACCCTGCGGCTGCTGCTGCAAACTCTGCCCAGTACCATAACCGTTGGAACCTCTACCCCCGTTACCACGGCCCCCAAAACCTCTGCCACCAGAACCACGGCCCCGCTGGCCACCAAAAGATGCTGCAGGTTGAGAGTACCCTACAGACTGTGTAAACGCAGGTCTCTGCTGCTGATAAAATGACTGCGCCACACTGGAGTTAGACATTTGCTGCCCAGATGTCGGACACTCCCTGGAGAAATGACCCGGCTGGCCACAAGTAAAACAACCTCCAGGAGCTAACTGGCACTGACCATAATGCCTGCGTCTGCAATTTTGGCAGAACGGAATGTTTGATCCACCACTGTACCGCGTCCTGAACCACGGTTACTCCCACTGCTGCTAGAACTGTACGGAGCACTCCTAGCACTATGCCTCCCCTTGTTGTGCGTCCGACGACTCCCCCTATTGGCCTGGGAAAAACGCTGTAGTAGTTCCCACTACCATGCTGCGCTGGGGCCTGCTGTCCCCCACTAGGAATATCACTCTTTCCCTTCTGAGTCTGGAAAGGGTCAGAGATCGTCCCAAACTGAATCATCAAGCTCTCCAGCCGACGAGCACTATCCACTATTCTAGTGAAGTCCATGTCTGTTCCTATAAGCAAAGGAAGGAAGTCTGGGCCCAAGCCCCTAACATAGCGGTCGTTCACCCGCGCTTGATCAACCTGTAGGTCTGTAGCAAATCGCCCCAAACGGACAAACTCTGTAGTGTAGTCAGTCACTGATCTATCCCCCTTCTTCAAATGAAGCAGCTACTCTCTATGACTCTCAGTAACAGAGAAGGGTAAATAGAAACCTCTGAATCTGACCACAAACTCAGCCCAAGTCACCGTAGCCATATCATGTCTGATATTATCACGAAACCAGTCCTTTGCTGGACCCTTCAGTGACATCTCCACAAGCATCACTGATTGACGATCAGTAGCTTGAATCCTCTGACTATTGTACTCAAGCTCCTCAAGAAAATCAAGAGCATCACCAGTGCCATCAAAAGTAGTCGGAGATAGTTTCATGTAGCTCATCACTACCTCTCTGTCTGTCGGAACTTGACCGACACCAGCAAGTCCACCAGTACCAGCTACAGCACCAGCCTGAGGTTGCTGTTGCTGCGCTATCTGACCCAGTATATTACACTGATTTTGCAGAAGAGCCTGATTGTTTTGCATCTCGACAACGCCAGCCAAGAAAGTAGTGAAGTCGAACGCTTGCATGTTTGGTTCCTGATGCACCCCCGGTGCCTGCTGCACATTCGGTGCCTGAACACCTGCTGCACCATGTCCTCTAGCTCCACCTCTACCAGCACCATCTCCTCTACCTCTACCAGCACCAGCTCCTCTACCTCTGCCCGCACCTCCACCTCGACCACGTCCAGCATTGGCCTGGACCTGTGGCACATTCTGATCGACTTCCATGGAAATCGCATCATCAGCCTCAGCTTCTTGCTCTGCCGCAGCACGAGCACGGATATCATTGTTCATATCATAAAGATTGAACAAGAACAGTTTAAATACACAGATATTTCATACCCAAGTATGAACAAAACAAGCAACATATAGGATTTCCCAAGAAATCAACAGCAATAAGATATTCACCCAAGTGAAATAAAATTAACATTTAGCAGCATCAAATCAACATATAATGACTGACTCGACGCAATCCTATTGGTGTAGGGAGAATATTTTAAAAATCAAAAGATGACGTTTTTAAAGACATGACAGAAACCTATATCCGCAGTAGTTCCTAAGACACAACCATACTTAACAGAGTAAACACATAGCAAGCAATTTGGCCTTGGTTTGAAACCAAAGCTCTGATACCAAGTTTGTCACGACCCATTTTCATGAATCGCGACCGGCGCTAGGGTATGGATAATGTAGTACCAAAACCCCTAGCTAGCCTTTCAATTAACACATTAACACATGAACCTGCAGAAAACCAATGCTCGGGGGTAACCGAGACTTCAGCCTAAATCTAGCAGTTATAATATTCAACAGTTAATATAACTTGCTTATTCAATTCCGAGTCAAAATATATTTATCATAACTAAAGTAAATGATATAACATGCCAAAGCAATAAAACCAGTCGAACCAATCCGACAAAATATATAGTAATAATAAAGACGTCTAGTTACTACTGCGGTCTAAGAATAAAACAGTTTTACAGTTTATCAAAAATAAATGGAACCTTCGAGGAAAAGTAAATGCGGTGATCACCAGACTCTCTCAGATCATAACCCTGGGAAAATTGGGAAAACAACGGGGTCAGATATACTGAGATGAGTTTATACCACTATCTACATTTATTAAGTGGAAAACCTTTAAAACCGTTTAAAACATTTAATAATGATATTACGAATAATAGTTGGAACCCTAATCCACAATTCTAAATAATAAACATAATCCAACAGGTCTGGTCCCGAGAGCTGAGCTACACCGAGTTACCACTGACCACACTTATACCAGAGTCCCGAGAGCTGAGCTACACCGAGTTACTCTACTTGGTCCCGAGAGATATGCTCACACCGAGTTACCACATTTCCATATATACCTTACCAAGATCAATACCGGTGCGCACGCAGTCCTAATGATGCCCATTAGGTAGCATGTTCCAACTAGAAGCCATAATATAAAAACAGTTTGAAATATACGTACAGTATATATTTAATATTAAAACAACAATTTAATTAATAAAGCGGTAAATAGTAAATACAAACTCACTGCTTGCTAATCCACGTGAATACCGGCAAGCAACTAACTCTGGTTCGCCTCTGAAGCACGAACAGTAGACTAGTCTAGACAAATAAAATAATTATTAAAATCAGACCCTAACTCTAGAGAGTACTAGACACCACATAGGACTAGCACAAATAACACGTCGGAATAAATAATCCAAAACAACACAAAAATACCCAAAGGCAACAATGCACAATTAATTACAAGTCTATTGAGTTCTCGCTTAAAAATCTAATTTAAAAATATATTATTTAATAATCTTTAAATAATAATTAATTTCCAAATAGTGGGTTAACCGAGTTACTAGTAACTACCAAGTTAACCTCACTTGTCGAGTGACCCAAGTCTAACCCGACCCAAAACATTTATCAAATATAAACCCGAGTTTATATTTATAAAAATAATAAATAAAAATAATAAATCATTAAAACAGAATTCAACAACTTCGAAATCAAATAACCTAAGTTACAACCCAAAAACTTAATTAGATAAAAAGTTTAGGGACTAAACTACACTTTAGCCAATTAGGGACTAAACGGTACTTTTGCCAATTTGATATCCGAATCCAATTTAATTGCTTTTGTTTATACTTAAGACAAAATTTAGAATAATCAACCAATGATCCACTTAATTACGTTATACAATAAGTTCAGGGACTAAATTGTAATTTAGCCAACTTTTGACAAAACGACATTTGAAGGCAATTATAATTATCCGAGTAATTATATTAATTAAATAATAATTATCTATCGTTATCACTATTTAATTTCAAATCAAAATAAAACTCAAGTTATTAATTTAAAGTTTAACCTTAAGGATTAAGTTGATTTAAGTTAAAGTCTTTGGTGATTAAAATGGTTATTTGGCCAATCATCTTCCTAATTTAAACAAACAGTACCCGCCATGCCCAAACCAAATGCAGAAGCCAAAACACCAATTAATTTCCACACTTCAAAACCCAGAACAGAGACATGAACAATCAACCTTCAAATAACAATCTCAAAACCTTTAACAAACATAACTTATCAAGATAAACACAATATACCCTAGTTTCACAACACGGCAATTGATAAACCACAAAACCGAGATTCCTCAAACGTCGATGAATCCAAAATGGTGGATTCAAACCACAACCAATAGCTCAAAATGATATAAGACTAACATACTAAGAGATTATAATCCAAACAATCAAACCCATGGCCAAAGGAAGATAGAAACATTCGGCAGAAACCAAGAGAAATCAAGAACAATAAATGGACAACTAAAACCGATAAACCGAACGGCAAAATAACGAGATCAACGGCGTACCGTTAAGCGAAGCAAACGAATCGAATCGAAGGTATACGAGTCTAGGACGCCTGAGATCAAACGGTTTTGATTTCGACCTAGAAACGAATGAGTACGATTCAATTATACGGAGTTGCCGTTATAAGGCTTACACTGAAATTAAAGATAGGAAACATACCGATGAACACCAAGAAATTTGGAGAATAATTGTAGTGTAAATTCTCGGAGAATCGAATGAATAATGACGGCTAGGGTTTATGAAAATAAGGAATGAATGAATCGTGGAGTATTACGTACTCATAGGGTTGGAAAAGAAACGAAATTTAGTAACAGAATATGAGGGTCTCATGTGTAGCGGCATTGTTTCTAGTTCTTATATTGAAGGTTAAAAATAAGAATGGGCTTGTTATGTTAATACAAAAAAAAACGGCTTAATTAAGCCTTAAGAAGGAAAATGGACAACGTGAATTGCATGGATATCATGCATGAATCTTATTTCATTTTAACTCCTCTTTTTCTTTTGTTTTTATTTTGTTTTTATTTCTTTTAAGAATTAATAATACCAACGCAATATGAATTGAATCATGACCGAATCAACGAGTGATTCCAATTAAATTAAATTAAAATATTAAATAAAAATAATAATAAATTACCTAAAGTTTGGCGGAATTTAAAATAAAATAAAATAATATTTAAAATAATTTAAAAATAATGATAGAAAATTACGGGATATTACAGTAAAACGCTTGGATTTGTTTCGTAACGTTTGTAAACGTTTGGCTTAAATTACTAAGAAGGCGAAACGCTTGGATTTGTTTCAGAACGTTTGTAAACTTTTGGCTTAAATTGCTAAAAAGGGGAAACGCTTGGATTTATTTCGTAACGTTTGCAAACGTTTGGCTGAAAATGCAAAAAAGGCGAAATGCTTGGTTTTGTTTCGTAACTTTTTTAAAGGTTTGGCTTAAATGGCTAAAATGGGAAACGTTCGGTTTTGTTTCAGAACGTTTTAAACGTTAGGATTCGTTTCGTAACGTTTGTAAACATTTGGCTTAAATTTCTGAAAAGGTGAAACGTTTGGATTTGTTTCGTAACGTTTGTTAACGTTTAGCTTAAATCGCTAAAAAGGCGAAATATTTGGATTTGTTTCGTAACGTTTGTAAACATTTGGCTCCAATCGCTAAAAAGGTGAAACATTTGGATTTGTTTCGTATCGTTTGTAAACGTTTGGCTTGAATCGCTAAAAAGGTGAAACGTTTGGATTTGTTTCGTAACCTTTGTAAACCTTTGGCTTAAATTGCTAAAAAGTAGAATCATTTGGATTTGTTTCGTAACATTTGTAAACGTTTAAATTAAATTGCTAAAAAGGCGAAACGTTTTTGATTTGTTTCGTAACGTTTCTAAACGTTTGGCCTAAATCGCTAAAAATTTGAAACGTTTGGATTTGTTTCGTAATGTTTGTAAACATTTGGCTTAAATTGCTAAAAAGGTGAAACTTTTGGATTGTTAAGGAACGTTTGTAAACGTTTGGCTTAAATTTCTAAAAAGGGGAAACTTTTGGATTTGTTTCGTAACGTTTGTAAACGTTTGACATAAATCCCTAAAAAGGTGAAATGTTTGGATTTGTTTCGTAACGTTTGTAAACATTTGGCATAAATTTATTAAAAGGTGAAACGCTTGGATTTATTTCGTAACCTTTGTAAACGTTTGTCTTAAATCGCTAAAAAGGGAAACATTTGTAAACGTTTGGCTTAAATCGCTAAAAAGGTGAAACGTTTGAATTTGTTTCGTAACGTTTGTAAACATTTGGCTTCAATCGCTAAAAAGGTGAAACATTTGGATTTGTTTCGTAACGTTTTTTAACGTTTGGCATATATTGCTAATAAGGTAAAATGTTTGGATTTGTTTTCGTATAGTTTTAAATGCTTGGCTTAAATCGCTAAAATGTGCAAACGTTTGGATTTGTTTCGTAACATTTGTAATTGTTTGGCTTAAATTGCTAAATAGGTGAAACGTTTGGTTTTGCTTCGTACCGTTTGTAAATGTTCGGCTTAAATCGCTAATAAGGTGAAACGCTTGAATTTGCTTCGTAACGTTTGTAAAGGTTTGGCTTAAATTGCTAAACAGGTGAAACGCTTGGATTTGTTTCGTAACGTTTGTAAACGTTTGGCTTAAATTACTAAAAAGGTGAAACTCTTGGATTTTTTTCGCAACGTTTGCAAACGTTTGGCTTAAAATGCGAAAAAGGCGAAATGCTTGGTTTTTTTTCGTATCGTTTGTAAAGGTTTGGCTTAAATCGCTAAATATGTGAAACGTTCGGTTAAACGTTTGGTTTTATTTTGTAATGTTGGTAAACATTTTGCTTAAATCGCTAAAAAGGTGAAACGTTTGGATTTGTTTCATAACGTTTGGAAACGTTTGGCTTCAATCGCTATAAAGGCGAAACGTTTGGATTTGTTTCGTAACGTTTGTAAACGTTTGGCTTAAATCGCTAAAAAGGTGAAACGTTTTGATTTGTTTTGTAACGTTTGCAAACGTTTGGCTTGAATCGCTAAAAAGGGAAAACATTTGGATGTGTTTCTTAATGTTTGTAAATGTTTGGCTTAAATTTCTAAAAATAAGAAACGCTTTGATTTATTTTGTAACGTTTGAAAACGTTTGGCTTAATTTGCTAAAAAGGGGAAAAGTTTGGATTTATTTAGTAGCGTTTATAAACGTTTGGCTTAAATCGCTAAAAGGGTGAAACGTTAGGATTTGTTTGGTAACGTTTGTAAACGTTTGGCTTAAATTGCTAGAAAGGTTAAACGTTTGCATTTGTTTCGAAACGTTTGTAAACGTTTGGCTTAAATTTCTAAAAAGGTGAAATGTTTGGGTTTTTTTCGTAATGTTTGAAAACGTTCGGCTTAAATCGCTAAAAAAGAGAAACGTTTGAATTTGTTTCATAACGTTTGTAAACGTTTGGCTTAAATTGCTAAAAAGGTAAAACACTTGGATTTGTTTCGTAACGTTTGTAAACGTTTGGCTTCAATTACTAAAAAGATGAAACGCTTGGATTTGTTTCAAAACGTTTGTAAACGTTTCGCTTAAATTGCTATAAGGGGAAACGCTTGGATTTTTTTCGTAACTTTTGCAAACATTTGGCTTAAAATGCAAAAAAAGCGAAATGCTTTGTTTTGTTTCGTAACGTTTGTAAAGGTTTTTCTTAAATGGATAAAAATGTGAAAAGTTCGGTTTTGTTTCGTAACGTTTTAAACGTTTGGATTTGTTTCATAACGTTTGTAAACTTTTGGCATAAATTGCTAAAAAGGTGAAACGTTTGGATTTGTTTCGTTTTGGCTTAAATCGTTATAAAGGCAAAACGTTTGGATTTGTTTCGTAACGTTTAGAAATGTTTGGCTTAAATCGCTAAAAAGGTGAAACGTTTGGATTTGTTTCGTAACGTTTGCAATAGTTTGGCTTGAATCGCTAAAAAGGGGAAACGTTTGGGTTTATTTCGTATCGTTTGTAAACCTTTGGCTTCAATCGCTAAAAAGGCGAAACGTTTGGATTTGTTTCGTAACCTTTGTAAATGTTTGGCTTAAATTGCTAAAAGGTGAAATGCTTTGATTTGTTTCGTAACGTTTGTAAACGTTTGGCTTAAATTGCTAAAAAGGAAAAACGCTTGGATTCATTTCGTAACGTTTGTAAACGTTTGGCTTAAATTGCTAAAAAAAGTGAAATGTTTGCATTTGTTTCGTAGCGTTTATAAACGTTTGACTTAAATTGCTAATAAGGGGAAACGTTTCGATTTGTTTTGTAACGTTTGTTATTGTTTGGCTTAAATCTCTAAAAAGGTGAACCGTTTGAATTTGTTTCGTAATGTTTGTAAACGTTTGGCTTAAATTTCTAAAAAGGTGATATGCTTGGATTTGTTTCAGAACGTTTGCAAACGTTTGGCTTAAATTGCTAAAAAGGGGAAACGTTTGGATTTGTTTAGTAACATTTGTAAACGTTTGGCTTAAATTGCTAAAAAGGTGAAACCCTTGGTTTTGTTTCGTAACGTTTGTAAAGGTTTGGCTTAAATCGCTAAAAATGTGAAACGTTTGGATTTGTTTCGCAACGTTTTAAACGTTTGGTTTTGTTTCGTAACATTGGTAATGGTTTGGCTTAAATTGCTAAAAAGGTGAAACATTTGGATTTGTTTTGTAACGTTTGTAAACGTTTGGCTTAAATCGTAAAAAGGTGAAATTTTTGGATTTTTTCGTAATGTTTTAAACGTTTGGCTTAAATCGCTAAAATGGGGAAACGTTTGGTTTTGTTTCATAACGTTTGTAAACGTTCGGCTTAAATCGCTAAAAAGGTGAAACATTTGGATTTGTTTCGTAACTATTGTAAACTTTTGGCTTAAATTGCTAAAAAGGTGAAATGTTGTATTTGTTTCGGAACGTTTGTAAACTTTTGGCTTAAATTGCTTAAAAGATGAATTGCTTGGATTTGTTTCGTAACGTTTGTAAACGTTTGGCTTAAATTGCTAAAAGGGTGAAATGCTTGCTTTTGTTTCGTAACGTTTGTAAAGGTTTTGCTTAAATCGCCAAAAATGTGAAACGTTTGAATTTGTTTCGTAACGTTTTAAACGTTTTGTTTTGTTTCGTAATGTTTGTAAACGTTTTGCCTAACTCGCGAAAAAGGTGAAATGTTTGGATTTTTTTCGTAACGTTTGTAAACGTTTGGCTTAAATCGCTAGAAAGACGAAACATTTGAATTTATTTCATAACGTTTGTAAACGTTTGGCTTAAATCACTAGAAAGGCGAAACGTTTGGATTTGTTTCGTAACGTTTGGCTTAAATTGCTAAAAAGGTGAAACGCTTTAATTTGTTTCGTAACGTTTGTAAACTTTTGGCTTAAATTGCTAAAAAGGTTAAACATTTGTATTTGTTTCATAACCTTTGTAAACGTTTGGATTTGTTTCGTAACGTTTGGCTTCAATCGCGAAAAAGGGGAAATGTTTGGATTTCTTTAGTAACGTTTGTAAACGTTTGGCATAAATCGCTAAAAAGGTGAAATGGTTGGATTTTTTTTCGTAATGTTTTAAACGTTTGGTTTAAATGGCTAAAATGGGGAAACCTTTGGATTTGTTTCGTAACCTTTGTAAATGTTTGGCTTAAATTGCTATATGGTGAAACGCTTTGATTAGTTTCGTAACTTTTGTAAACGTTTGGCTTAAATTGCTAAAAAGGAAAAACGCTTGGATTCATTTTGTAATGTTTGTAAACATTTGGCTTAAATTGATAAAAAGTGAAATGTTTGGATTTGTTTCGTAGCGTTTATAAACGTTTGGCTTAAATTGCTAATAAGGTGAAACTTTTGGATTTGTTTTGTAACATTTGTTAACGTGTGCCTTAAATCTCTAAAAAGGTGAAACGTTTGAATTTGTTTCGTAACGTTTGTAAACGTTTGGCTTAAATTTCTAAAAAAGTGATATGCTTGGATTTGTTTCAGAACGTTTGCAAACGTTTGGCTTTAATTGCTAAAAAGGGGAAACGTTTGGATTTGTTTAGTAACATTTGTAAACGTTTTGCTTAAATTGCTAAAAAGGTGAAACACTTGGTTTTGTTTCGTAACGTTTGTAAAGGTTTTGCTTAAATCGCTAAAAATGTGAAACGTTTGGATTTTTTTCGTAACGTTTTAAACGTTTGGTTTTGTTTCATAACGTTTGCAAAATTTTGGCTTAAATTGCTAAAAATGTGAAACGTTTGGATTTGTTTCATAATGTTTTAAACGTTCGATTTTGTTTCGTAACGTTTGTAAACGTGTGGCATAAATCGCTAAAAAGGGGAAACGTTTGGATTTGTTTCGTAACGTTTGTAAACGTTTGCCTTAAATTGCTAAAAAGGTGAAACACTTGGATTTGTTTCTTAACATTTGTAAACGTTTGGCTTAAATTGCTAAAAAGGTGAAACGCTTTAATTTGTTTGGTAACGTTTGTAAACTTTTGGCTTAAATTGCTAGAAAGGTTAAACGTTTGCATTTGTTTCGAAACGTTTGTAAACGTTTGGCTTAAATTTCTAAAAAGGTGAAATGTTTGGGTTTTTTTCGTAATGTTTGAAAACGTTCGGCTTAAATCGCTAAAAAAGAGAAACGTTTGAATTTGTTTCATAACGTTTGTAAACGTTTGGCTTAAATTGCTAAAAAGGTAAAACACTTGGATTTGTTTCGTAACGTTTGTAAACGTTTGGCTTCAATTACTAAAAAGATGAAACGCTTGGATTTGTTTCAAAACGTTTGTAAACGTTTCGCTTAAATTGCTATAAGGGGAAACGCTTGGATTTTTTTCGTAACTTTTGCAAACATTTGGCTTAAAATGCAAAAAAGGCGAAATGCTTTGTTTTGTTTCGTAACGTTTGTAAAGGTTTTTCTTAAATGGATAAAAATGTGAAAAGTTCGGTTTTGTTTCGTAACGTTTTAAACGTTTGGATTTGTTTCATAACGTTTGTAAACTTTTGGCATAAATTGCTAAAAAGGTGAAACGTTTGGATTTGTTTCGTTTTGGCTTAAATCGTTATAAAGGCAAAACGTTTGGATTTGTTTCGTAACGTTTAGAAATGTTTGGCTTAAATCGCTAAAAAGGTGAAACGTTTGGATTTGTTTCGTAACGTTTGCAATAGTTTGGCTTGAATCGCTAAAAAGGGGAAACGTTTGGGTTTATTTCGTATCGTTTGTAAACCTTTGGCTTCAATCGCTAAAAAGGCGAAACGTTTGGATTTGTTTCGTAACCTTTGTAAATGTTTGGCTTAAATTGCTAAAAGGTGAAATGCTTTGATTTGTTTCGTAACGTTTGTAAACGTTTGGCTTAAATTGCTAAAAAGGAAAAACGCTTGGATTCATTTCGTAACGTTTGTAAACGTTTGGCTTAAATTGCTAAAAAAAGTGAAATGTTTGCATTTGTTTCGTAGCGTTTATAAACGTTTGACTTAAATGGCTAATAAGGGGAAACGTTTCGATTTGTTTTGTAACGTTTGTTATTGTTTGGCTTAAATCTCTAAAAAGGTGAACCGTTTGAATTTGTTTCGTAATGTTTGTAAACGTTTGGCTTAAATTTCTAAAAAGGTGATATGCTTGGATTTGTTTCAGAACGTTTGCAAACGTTTGGCTTAAATTGCTAAAAAGGGGAAACGTTTGGATTTGTTTAGTAACATTTGTAAACGCTTGGCTTAAATTGCTAAAAAGGTGAAACCCTTGGTTTTGTTTCGTAACGTTTGTAAAGGTTTGGCTTAAATCGCTAAAAATGTGAAACGTTTGGATTTGTTTCGCAACGTTTTAAACGTTTGGTTTTGTTTCGTAACATTGGTAATGGTTTGGCTTAAATTGCTAAAAAGGTGAAACATTTGGATTTGTTTTGTAACGTTTGTAAACGTTTGGCTTAAATCGTAAAAAGGTGAAATTTTTGGATTTTTTCGTAATGTTTTAAACGTTTGGCTTAAATCGCTAAAATGGGGAAACGTTTGGTTTTGTTTCATAACGTTTGTAAACGTTCGGCTTAAATCGCTAAAAAGGTGAAACATTTGGATTTGTTTCGTAACTATTGTAAACTTTTGGCTTAAATTGCTAAAAAGGTGAAATGTTGTATTTGTTTCGGAACGTTTGTAAACTTTTGGCTTAAATTGCTTAAAAGATGAATTGCTTGGATTTGTTTCGTAACGTTTGTAAACGTTTGGCTTAAATTGCTAAAAGGGTGAAATGCTTGCTTTTGTTTCGTAACGTTTGTAAAGGTTTTGCTTAAATCGCCAAAAATGTGAAACGTTTGAATTTGTTTCGTAACGTTTTAAACGTTTTGTTTTGTTTCGTAATGTTTGTAAACGTTTTGCCTAACTCGCGAAAAAGGTGAAATGTTTGGATTTTTTTCGTAACGTTTGTAAACGTTTGGCTTAAATCGCTAGAAAGACGAAACATTTGAATTTATTTCATAACGTTTGTAAACGTTTGGCTTAAATCACTAGAAAGGCGAAACGTTTGGATTTGTTTCGTAACGTTTGGCTTAAATTGCTAAAAAGGTGAAACGCTTTAATTTGTTTCGTAACGTTTGTAAACTTTTGGCTTAAATTGCTAAAAAGGTTAAACATTTGTATTTGTTTCATAACCTTTGTAAACGTTTGGATTTGTTTCGTAACGTTTGGCTTCAATCGCGAAAAAGGGGAAATGTTTGGATTTCTTTAGTAACGTTTGTAAACGTTTGGCATAAATCGCTAAAAAGGTGAAATGTTTGGATTTTTTTTCGTAATGTTTTAAACGTTTGGTTTAAATGGCTAAAATGGGGAAACCTTTGGATTTGTTTCGTAACCTTTGTAAATGTTTGGCTTAAATTGCTATATGGTGAAACGCTTTGATTAGTTTCGTAACTTTTGTAAACGTTTGGCTTAAATTGCTAAAAAGGAAAAACGCTTGGATTCATTTTGTAATGTTTGTAAACATTTGGCTTAAATTGATAAAAAGTGAAATGTTTGGATTTGTTTCGTAGCGTTTATAAACGTTTGGCTTAAATTGCTAATAAGGTGAAACTTTTGGATTTGTTTTGTAACATTTGTTAACGTGTGCCTTAAATCTCTAAAAAGGTGAAACGTTTGAATTTGTTTCGTAACGTTTGTAAACGTTTGGCTTAAATTTCTAAAAAAGTGATATGCTTGGATTTGTTTCAGAACGTTTGCAAACGTTTGGCTTTAATTGCTAAAAAGGGGAAACGTTTGGATTTGTTTAGTAACATTTGTAAACGTTTTGCTTAAATTGCTAAAAAGGTGAAACACTTGGTTTTGTTTCGTAACGTTTGTAAGGGTTTTGCTTAAATCGCTAAAAATGTGAAACGTTTGGATTTTTTTCGTAACGTTTTAAACGTTTGGTTTTGTTTCATAACGTTTGCAAAATTTTGGCTTAAATTGCTAAAAATGTGAAACGTTTGGATTTGTTTCATAATGTTTTAAACGTTCGATTTTGTTTCGTAACGTTTGTAAACGTGTGGCATAAATCGCTAAAAAGGGGAAACGTTTGGATTTGTTTCGTAATGTTTGTAAACGTTTGCCTTAAATTGCTAAAAAGGTGAAACACTTGGATTTGTTTCTTAACATTTGTAAACGTTTGGCTTAAATTGCTAAAAAGGTGAAACGCTTTAATTTGTTTGGTAACGTTTGTAAACTTTTGGCTTAAATTGCTAGAAAGGTTAAACGTTTGCATTTGTTTCGAAACGTTTGTAAACGTTTGGCTTAAATTTCTAAAAAGGTGAAATGTTTGGGTTTTTTTCGTAATGTTTGAAAACGTTCGGCTTAAATCGCTAAAAAAGAGAAACGTTTGAATTTGTTTCATAACGTTTGTAAACGTTTGGCTTAAATTGCTAAAAAGGTAAAACACTTGGATTTGTTTCGTAACGTTTGTAAACGTTTGGCTTCAATTACTAAAAAGATGAAACGCTTGGATTTGTTTCAAAACGTTTGTAAACGTTTCGCTTAAATTGCTATAAGGGGAAACGCTTGGATTTTTTTCGTAACTTTTGCAAACATTTGGCTTAAAATGCAAAAAAGGCGAAATGCTTTGTTTTGTTTCGTAACGTTTGTAAAGGTTTTTCTTAAATGGATAAAAATGTGAAAAGTTCGGTTTTGTTTCGTAACGTTTTAAACGTTTGGATTTGTTTCATAACGTTTGTAAACTTTTGGCATAAATTGCTAAAAAGGTGAAACGTTTGGATTTGTTTCGTTTTGGCTTAAATCGTTATAAAGGCAAAACGTTTGGATTTGTTTCGTAACGTTTAGAAATGTTTGGCTTAAATCGCTAAAAAGGTGAAACGTTTGGATTTGTTTCGTAACGTTTGCAATAGTTTGGCTTGAATCGCTAAAAAGGGGAAACGTTTGGGTTTATTTCGTATCGTTTGTAAACCTTTGGCTTCAATCGCTAAAAAGGCGAAACGTTTGGATTTGTTTCGTAACCTTTGTAAATGTTTGGCTTAAATTGCTAAAAGGTGAAATGCTTTGATTTGTTTCGTAACGTTTGTAAACGTTTGGCTTAAATTGCTAAAAAGGAAAAACGCTTGGATTCATTTCGTAACGTTTGTAAACGTTTGGCTTAAATTGCTAAAAAAAGTGAAATGTTTGCATTTGTTTCGTAGCGTTTATAAACGTTTGACTTAAATTGCTAATAAGGGGAAACGTTTCGATTTGTTTTGTAACGTTTGTTATTGTTTGGCTTAAATCTCTAAAAAGGTGAACCGTTTGAATTTGTTTCGTAATGTTTGTAAACGTTTGGCTTAAATTTCTAAAAAGGTGATATGCTTGGATTTGTTTCAGAACGTTTGCAAACGTTTGGCTTAAATTGCTAAAAAGGGGAAACGTTTGGATTTGTTTAGTAACATTTGTAAACGCTTGGCTTAAATTGCTAAAAAGGTGAAACCCTTGGTTTTGTTTCGTAACGTTTGTAAAGGTTTGGCTTAAATCGCTAAAAATGTGAAACGTTTGGATTTGTTTCGCAACGTTTTAAACGTTTGGTTTTGTTTCGTAACATTGGTAATGGTTTGGCTTAAATTGCTAAAAAGGTGAAACGTTTGGATTTGTTTTGTAACGTTTGTAAACGTTTGGCTTAAATCGTAAAAAGGTGAAATTTTTGGATTTTTTCGTAATGTTTTAAACGTTTGGCTTAAATCGCTAAAATGGGGAAACGTTTGGTTTTGTTTCATAACGTTTGTTAACGTTCGGCTTAAATCGCTAAAAAGGTGAAACATTTGGATTTGTTTCGTAACTATTGTAAACTTTTGGCTTAAATTGCTAAAAAGGTGAAATGTTGTATTTGTTTCGGAACGTTTGTAAACTTTTGGCTTAAATTGCTTAAAAGATGAATTGCTTGGATTTGTTTCGTAACGTTTGTAAACGTTTGGCTTAAATTGCTAAAAGGGTGAAATGCTTGCTTTTGTTTCGTAACGTTTGTAAAGGTTTTGCTTAAATCGCCAAAAATGTGAAACGTTTGAATTTGTTTCGTAACGTTTTAAACGTTTTGTTTTGTTTCGTAATGTTTGTAAACATTTTGCCTAACTCGCGAAAAAGGTGAAATGTTTGGATTTTTTTCGTAACGTTTGTAAACGTTTGGCTTAAATCGCTAGAAAGACGAAACATTTGAATTTATTTCATAACGTTTGTAAACGTTTGGCTTAAATCACTAGAAAGGCGAAACGTTTGGATTTGTTTCGTAACGTTTGGCTTAAATTGCTAAAAAGGTGAAACGCTTTAATTTGTTTCGTAACGTTTGTAAACTTTTGGCTTAAATTGCTAAAAAGGTTAAACATTTGTATTTGTTTCATAACCTTTGTAAACGTTTGGATTTGTTTCGTAACGTTTGGCTTCAATCGCGAAAAAGGGGAAATGTTTGGATTTCTTTAGTAACGTTTGTAAACGTTTGGCATAAATCGCTAAAAAGGTGAAATGTTTGGATTTTTTTCGTAATGTTTTAAACGTTTGGTTTAAATGGCTAAAATGGGGAAACCTTTGGATTTGTTTCGTAACCTTTGTAAATGTTTGGCTTAAATTGCTATATGGTGAAACGCTTTGATTAGTTTCGTAACTTTTGTAAACGTTTGGCTTAAATTGCTAAAAAGGAAAAACGCTTGGATTCATTTTGTAATGTTTGTAAACATTTGGCTTAAATTGATAAAAAGTGAAATGTTTGGATTTGTTTCGTAGCGTTTATAAACGTTTGGCTTAAATTGCTAATAAGGTGAAACTTTTGGATTTGTTTTGTAACATTTGTTAACGTGTGCCTTAAATCTCTAAAAAGGTCAAACGTTTGAATTTGTTTCGTAACGTTTGTAAACGTTTGGCTTAAATTTCTAAAAAAGTGATATGCTTGGATTTGTTTCAGAACGTTTGCAAACGTTTGGCTTTAATTGCTAAAAAGGGGAAACGTTTGGATTTGTTTAGTAACATTTGTAAACGTTTTGCTTAAATTGCTAAAAAGGTGAAACACTTGGTTTTGTTTCGTAACGTTTGTAAAGGTTTTGCTTAAATCGCTAAAAATGTGAAACGTTTGGATTTTTTTCGTAACGTTTTAAACGTTTGGTTTTGTTTCATAACGTTTGCAAAATTTTGGCTTAAATTGCTAAAAATGTGAAACGTTTGGATTTGTTTCATAATGTTTTAAACGTTCGATTTTGTTTCGTAACGTTTGTAAACGTGTGGCATAAATCGCTAAAAAGGGGAAACGTTTGGATTTGTTTCGTAATGTTTGTAAACGTTTGCCTTAAATTGCTAAAAAGGTGAAACACTTGGATTTGTTTCTTAACATTTGTAAACGTTTGGCTTAAATTGCTAAAAAGGTGAAACGCTTTAATTTGTTTCGTAACGTTTGTAAACTTTTGGCTTAAATTGCTTAAAAGGTGAATTGCTTGGATTTGTTTCATAACGTTTGTAAACGTTTGGCTTAAATTGCTAAAAGGGTGAAATGCTTGGTTTTGTTTCGTAATGTTTGTAAAGGTTTGGCTTAAATTCGCTAAAAATGTGAAACGTTTGGATTTGTTTCGTAACGTTTTAAACGTTTTGTTTTGTTTCGTAACTTTTGTAAACGTTTTGCCTAAATCGCTAAAAAGGTGAAACGTTTGGATTTGTTTCGTAACGTTTGTAAACGTTTGGCTTAAATCTCTAGAAAGACGAAACGTTTGAATTTTTTTCGTAATGTTTGTAAACGTTTGGCTTAAATCGCTAGAAAGGCGAAACGTTTGGATTTGTTTCGTAACGTTTGTAAACGTTTGGCTTAAATTGATAAAAAGATGAAATGCTTTAATTTATTTCGTAACGTTTATAAACGTTTGGCTTAAATTGCTAAAAAGGTTAAACATTTGTATTTGTTTCATAACCTTTGTAAACGTTTGGCTTAAATCGCTAAAAAGATAAAACGTGTGGATTTGTTTCGTAACGTTTGTAAACGTTTGGCTTAAATAGCTAAAAAGGTGAAACGTTTGGATTTGTTTCGTAACGTTTGTAAACGTTTGGCTTAAATCGCTAAAAAGGTGAAACGTTTAGATTTGTTTCGTAACGTTTGGCTTCAATCGCTAAAAAGTGGAAACGTTTGGATTTCTTTCGTAACGTTTGTAAACGTTAGGCATAAATCACTAAAAAGGTGAAATCTTTGGATTTTTTCGTAATGTTTTAAACGTTTGGCTTAGATCGCTAAAATGGGGAAACGTTTGGATTTGTTTCATAACGTTTCTAAACCTTTGGCTTAAATTGCTAAAAAGGTGAAATGTTTGGTTTTGTTTCGTAACGTTTGTAAACGTTCGGCTTAAATCGCTAAAAAGGTGAAACATTTGGATTTGTTTCGTAACGTTTCTAAACTTTTGGCTTAAATTGCTAAAAAGGTGAAATGCTTGGATTTGTTTCAGAACGTTTGTAAACTTTTGGCTTAAATTGCTTAAAAGGTGAATTGCTTGGATTTGTTTCGTAACGTTTGTAAACGTTTGGCTTAAATTGCTAAAAGGGTGAAATGCTTGGTTTTGTTTCGTAGCGTTTGTAAAGGTTTGACTTAAATCGCTAAAAATGTGAAACGTTTGGATTTGTTTCGTAACATTTTAAACGTTTTGTTTTGTTTCGTAACGTTTGTAAATGTTTTGCCAAAATTGCTAAAAAGGTGAAAAGTTTGGATTTGCTTCGTAACGTTTGTAAATGTTTGGCTTAAATCGCTAAAGAGATGAAACGTTTGAATTTGTTTCGTAACGTTTGTAAACGTTTGGCTTAAATAGCTAGAAATGCAAAACGTTTGGATTCGTTTCGTAACGTTTGTAAACGTTTGGCTTAAATTGCTAAAAAGGTGAAACGCTTTAATTTGTTTCGTAACGTTTGTAAACGTTTGGCTTAAATTGCTAAAAAGGTTAAACATTTTTTTTGTTTCATAACCTTTGTAAACGTGTGCCTTAAATCTCTAAAAAGGTGAAACGTTTGAATTTGTTTCGTAACGTTTGTAAACGTTTGGCTTAAATTTCTAAAAAAGTGATATGCTTGGATTTGTTTCAGAACGTTTGCAAACGTTTGGCTTTAATTGCTAAAAAGGGGAAACGTTTGGATTTGTTTAGTAACATTTGTAAACGTTTTTCTTAAATTGCTAAAAAGGTGAAACACTTGGTTTTGTTTCGTAACGTTTTTAAAGGTTTTGCTTAAATCGCTAAAAATGTGAAACGTTTGGATTTTTTTCGTAACGTTTTAAACGTTTGGTTTTGTTTCGTAACGTTTGCAAAATTTTGGCTTAAATTGCTAAAAATGTGAAACGTTTGGATTTGTTTCGTAATGTTTTAAACGTTCGATTTTGTTTCGTAACGTTTGTAAACGTGTGGCATAAATCGCTAAAAAGGGGAAACGTTTGGATTTGTTTCGTAATGTTTGTAAACGTTTGCCTTAAATTGCTAAAAAGGTGAAACACTTGGATTTGTTTCTTAACATTTGTAAACGTTTGGCTTAAATTGCTAAAAAGGTGAAACGCTTTAATTTATTTCGTAACGTTTATAAACGTTTGGCTTAAATTGCTAAAAAGGTTAAACATTTGTATTTGTTTCATAACCTTTGTAAACGTTTGGCTTAAATCGCTAAAAAGATAAAACGTTTGGATTTGTTTCGTAACGTTTGTAAACGTTTGGCTTAAATAGCTAAAAAGGGGAAACGTTTGGATTTGTTTCGTAACGTTTGTAAACGTTTGGCTTAAATCGCTAAAAAGGTGAAACGTTTAGATTTGTTTCGTAACGTTTGGCTTCAATCGCTAAAAAGTGGAAACGTTTGGATTTGTTTCGTAACGTTTGTAAACGTTAGGCATAAATTGTTGGCGCAGCGGGAGGCGCGAGTCCGAATCGTATTTTTCAATTCAAAATCGAAATTCCAACAATCCGGATCCTAAAGTTGATCATATCAACAACAAATGGATCGTCGTATCATTTATTAATTAAAGCACGCATCTAGGAATCGTAAGAAGAATACCTATGTCGATTCTCCAACGATTCTTGTAGTCCCGAAAGTACGGCGACCTCAAGCTCGTCCACACGAGTATGCGTCCGATTGAATCCTCGCCTTGAAGTAATCCTGCAAGAGTTCCTCTTGCCAAGCATCCCTAAGCTCAAACTCTCGCCGTGATCACTACCTTGCTCGGATGTATGAAAAACGTCGCCAAGTTTTTCCCGTGATTGATGAATACTTGAACTTCTTCAAGTGCTTTCTCTCTCTACAACTTTGTAGTGAGATGTGTGTTGTGTGTTTTGAAATGAGCAAGGACATGCTCTATTTATAGGCTAGAGCATGCCTTAAGAATGCAACACCTTGCATGCTAGGTGTCACACACCAAGCAAAGGTGTTTCCACCACATGACACCTTTCATGTGGTGACATCACATAGGTGACATCATATAGGTGATGTCATCATATGACATCACATATAAGCTTATTTCCTTATCTCATTACTTCACCATGACATCATCATTCCATTAGCTTATGATTAATGATTTAAGTATCATTAATTACACTAATTAATTACTTAAGCCATTTAATCATAAAACTTGGTTAAAATATAATTAGGTTCCTACTAATTTATAACTCTTATAAATTAGTCCCTAATTAATTTGGACATAGTACAATTAGGTTCCTACTAATTTATAACTCTTACAAATTAGTTCCTAATTTGTACTTGTTTTTCATCTTAGATTAATTTCCGAGATATGCTAGTATCTATATGAAATCGATCTTTTGTAAACTCAATCGATTGCACACTCTATTGTGTGTGACTAACTAGGTTCACATCTATATGGCAACGAGAGCCATAAGAAACGCCTTTCTTATATTAAATAATTAAATCCCATTTAATTATTAATTCTCGTAGATCGAGAGTGACGTCTAGCAACATATCACGACCCCCAAATAGAGATGAATGTTTCGATGCATTCTTTATGAACCATTGTTCATAATACCGTACACTCAAAATTCCCTTCATCTAAGATTCCAATCTCGACTAGTGTCACGGTTAAGTCAAACACTGTTTGTCTTGATCATATGACCTCATCTCTTAGTTCTAATTCTTGATAAATATGACTTCCCCTAGAAACAACTTTCTATGTAAGTCATATACACCTGCGCAGGTTTTATCATCCATCAAGAACAATTTGAGATAGCATAGAATCTTGTCTCGTTCATCCAGAGTGATGAATCCTTTCTAGGTTAAACCCCTATCTCCATATACAACTAACTAGAGCCAACACATCCCGCGGCTCTAGCTCATGAAAGATCTAGAGTTAAGGAGTATCAAACTCTAATCACCTATATACAAGATAGTGTCACCGCAAGTCAAAGGACATATGTACAATTATGAACTAGATGACATTAAATTGACCTTGATGAATTACCATGTATAAGTCATCTATCGTCACTTGTTCGACTCACTCAACAACTTGAGTGTCCACATGTTTATTCTGATCCCCATCAAGTAGTATGAGACTCACTACTTCCTATAATTAGTAACTCTTTACTAATCAAGAGAATAAACAGAGGTGACGATCTTTCCGGGATAATGCGATGCCCTTATTCGCAGGACCCCATCGATCGTGAACGGTTATTTAGATCACTTGTATAATAGAACCTGTCACTCATATTCTTAACACCTTAAGAATAGATTCTATCACAATGTGATAAGGACAATATGTAATAAATAAACACTTAGTTGATGAGACACTTAGTTCAATTAAAACATATATATCATTGCTAATGGGATTTGTTTATACAAGTATAAATACAAAAATGGCCCTAGGGCACATACTACTAACAATCTCCCACTTGCACTAGTGCCATTGGCTACTATATCTAAGCCCCATCTTCTCAAGATGTAAATCTAATTGACTCTGGGTCATGGGCTTTGTCAGTGGGCCAGCCGTGTTATCGGCTGATGCTATCTTTTGGAGAGACACATCTCCTTTTCCAACAATTTCTCGGATAATATGATATCGCCTTTCTATGTGTTTGGATTTTTGGTGAGACCGGGGTTCCTTGGCCTGGGCTATAGCACCATTGTTGTCGCAGAAAAGAGGAACCGCCGACTCAATGGTAGGAACCACACCAAGTTCAGAAACAAACTTCTTAATCCAAACAGCTTCCTTTGCAGCATCTGATGCCGCAATATACTCGGCTTCTGTAGTGGAATCTGCAGTGGTTTCTTGTTTGGAACTCTTCCAACTCACTGCTCCTCCATTACACGTGAATACGAATCCAGATATAGACTTACGATCGTCTATATCTGATTGAAAATCAGAATCTGTAAAGCCATCTATTTTAAGATCACCTCCTCCATATGTTAAGACCATATCTTTAGTTCTTCTCAAGTACTTAAAGATATTCTTAACCGTCATCCAGTGTTCTGAACCTGGATTGGATTGATATCTGCTAGTCAAACTAACTGCATAGGCAATATCTGGCCGCGTACACAACATAGCGTACATAAGACTACCAATTTCCGAAGCATATGGTATCTTTGCCATTTCAACTCTTTCTTCAGAAGTCTTTGGAGACATTTCCTTCGAAAGGTGAATTCCATGTCTAACAGGAATCAATCCTCTCTTAGAATTTTCCATATTGAACTTTTTCAATATCTTTTCTAAGTAGAGCCTTTGGGAGAGACCAATCATTCTCTTAGATCTATCTCTATAGAGTCTAATGCCGAGAATGTAAGTCGCTTCTCCGAGGTCTTTCATGGAAAAAGTTTTGGACAACCAAAGCTTTACATAGGTTAGCATACCGACATCATTTCCTATTAGTAAAATATCATCTACGTATAAGACTAGGAAAGTAATTGCACTCCCACTAACCTTCTTGTAAACACATGGTTCATCTTCGTTTTTGATAAACTCGTAACTCTTTACAGCTTCATCAAAACGACGATTCCAACTTCTCGAAGCTTGCTTCAATCCATATATGGATCGTTTTAGTTTACACACCTTGGAACCTTCTTCGGATTCAAAACCCTTAGGTTGTTCCATATAGATTTCCTCCTCAATATGTCCATTAAGGAATGCGGTCTTGACATCCATTTGCCAAACCTCGTAATCTAAATGTGCAGCTATGGCAAGAAGAATCCGGATGGACTTAAGCATGGCTACCGGCGAGAAAGTCTCTTCATAATCGACTCCTTGCCTCTGGCGAAACCCTTTCGCAACAAGCCTAGCTTTAAAAGTTTCCACTTTTCCATCAGCACCAATTTTACGCTTGAAGATCCATTTGTTCCCTATTGGTATAATACCTTCGGGTGGATCAACTAGCTCCCAAACTTGGTTGTTGTGCATGGAATCCATTTCGGATTTCATAGCTTCAAGCCATCTTGAAGAATCTATATCACATATAGATTCCTCATAAGTAGAGGGATCAACTATTTGATCATTTTCTCCATGAATGAACAACTCTTGTATATCATGAAGAAAACCATATCTCTCTGGTGGATGAGATACTCTACTTAATCTTCGAGGTGTTTCTGTAGATTTTACTAATTCTGGTTCACTATGGGTTTGATCAATCTCCATTGTATCATTTTGTTGGTCTTTAGATGATTCCTCATCTAATTCTATATTCCTTCCTTTGCCACCTTCTTGAATAAACTCTTTTTCAAGAAATTGGGCATCCCGACTAACCTTAATGGTTTGTTCGGATGGAATATAGAAATAATATCCTAAACTGTCTTTAGGATAACCAACGAACCTTCCCATGATTGATCTCGATTCCAACTTGTCGGTTATCAACTTTTTAATATATGCCGAACATCCCCAAATCTTAATATGCTTAAGACTTGGTTCCTTACCATACCATATCGCATACGGTATTCTCGGAGTGGATTTAGTTGGAACTCGATTTAGAATATAATTTGCGCTAAGAAGTGCATGACCCCATAATGAAATGGGTAAATTAGTATATCTCATCATTGATCGTACCATGTCTAACAATGTACGATTCCTCCGTTCTGATACACCATTCAATTATGGTGTTCCCGGAGGAGTCAGTTGGGAAATAATACCGCATTCTTTTAAGAATGTACCAAATTCCATACTCAAGTATTCGCCTCCTCGATCAGATCGAAGGATTTTAATACTTTTTCCAATTTGATTTTCTACTTCATTTTTGAAATCTTTGAATTTTTCAAAAGCTTCACTCTTGTTCTTCATAAGAACAACATATCCATACCGTGATAAATCATCGGTGAAGGTAATGAAGTATAAATAACCACCTCGTGCCATTTCTTTAAATGGTCCACATACATCACTATGCATGATCTCCAAAACATCTTTGGCTCTACCACTTTGTCCAACAAAGGGTGATCGGGTCATCTTGCCTTTAAGACATGACTCACAAGTCGAAATTGATGCAGAATCAAGATTGCTCAATATTCCCATCTTATCCAACTTGTTAAGTCTATCTTCCGCAATATGTCCTAATCGTAAGTGCCAAAGTTGTTTCGAGGTTTGATTACTTACGGTATTTATTTCTATAACATTATTTGTATTACGAACATCTTCATTTATACAATAAAGACCATTTTGTACATAACCATAACCAACGATTGCATTATTATAGATAATTTTACAAACATCCTTTGTAAATAGAAAATCATATCCTAATCTTGTCATACAAGAAATAGACATGATATTTCTATAAGCGTTCGGTAAGTACAAAACATTGTTCAAATACAAAACATGCTTATACAATAAAATAGAAGACGATCCTATAGCTTTAGCCGCAACACTTGCGTTATTTCCAAGCTTCAAGATCACTTCATCCTTGTCCAACTTCCTCTCATTTGCTAGATCCTGTAAGGATGAACAAATGTGAGAACTAGCTCCGGTATCTAATACCCAAGCTTTGGACGAGCTATCGTTATTGGAATTGAAAGAACAAGAAATAGACATACCCTCACCGGGATTTTCATTCTTCTTGTTCTTGCCCTTAAATTCCTTATACTTGGGGCAATTTCGTTTCCAATGTCCCTCGCCCTCGCAAAAGAAACACTTTCCTTTGTTCTCCGAGGTGCGCTTCCTTTTTGCAATGGCCTTTTGGGCCTTCAAAACATTCTTCTTAGTTTTCTTCTTCTTAGTCTTACTAGAAGAAGCAACCACAAGAGAAACTTCCTTTCCCTTAACATTGTTCTTTTGAGCGGTTATCAACATACTTGATAACTCTGCAAGTGTACATTCTATCCGATTCATATAGTAATTCGTGATGAAATTACCATACGAATCCGGAAGGGATTGAAGGATCATATCCGTTTGGAGATTGAAGTCCATGATGAAATCTAGACCCTCTAGACGTTCGATACATCGAATCATCATGTTCACATGTTCTCCAACATCCTTTCCCTCTGAGAGCTTTGCTCGAAATAATTGCTTAGATATCTCATATCTAGCAGAACGACTTGATTCACCATACAACTCTTGTAAGTGAAACAATATTTCGCGGGCTCCCGGATATTTCTCGTGTTGCTTTTGCAACTCGTTATTCATAGATGCCAACATGTAGCACTTGGCTTGTTCGTCATCTAACTTCCACTTGCGCAATGCCTCATGTTCCTCAGGAGATGCCTCAATCGGCAATGGTCCCGGAGCATTTGCCTCAAGAACATATGCTATGTGTTCACTTGCAATAACTATTTTGAGATTTCTTAACCAATCAACAAAGTTAGGACCCACTAGTCGATTATTGTCGAGAATGCTACTTAATGGATTCGATTTCATCTTATCTTATCAACCTATGGATAGCAAAGATCTCTAATTAGTATTCGTGTTATTTTGTATATTTAACCATAATGATTTGGTCTTTATCAAAATGGCCTCCCACTATCTTTTTCGAATCCTACACTTCCAAAATAAGAAACGTGAATCTTTGTTGGAAAAGATTTCAAGTGGGTGATTGAATTCTTATATTCATTTATCTTTCCCTCAAGTACTTAATGCTATTCTTGGGATCAAAATGATATATAAGTGAACAACTACTTGTTCATCATATCTCATATGAGGTTCAATCATTTCCGGCTCCTAATGCTTTCACCCTCAAGTACTTAATGCTATTCTTAGGTTTCCACATTAGTTAAGTTTAACCCATTGAATCAACTAAGATGTATCGATTTGAATAATATACGACTCAGGTACGCCTAATTGCCTTTCTCGCCGTATATTATATCGACTACACCCGTAACATCTCATGCTTAACAATAAACTCAACAACATCTTTGACGATATCATCTCACCCCTATGTATCCATAGCCGACAAGATGATAACTCAAAGCGTGTTAGTTTATTGCTCCAATGGAGAGCCATTGATAAACAATTTAATGATTTAATCAATATAAACTTAATGTTTTAACTTTTAGGAAGATTTCTTAGGGTTTTAAGTTATTCAGGTCTCACTAAACACACAATACATTTTAGCATGCATCTCATACATATTAAAGCTAAAATTAATCATGCAATCACACATGTATGATCATGGACTTCCTAGGTCTCATTCTTTAGCCACAAAAGAATGAGCAAACTATTACATATCTCGGAAATGATTCTCTAATCATTCACTATGTAATATCTGCTTTCTTTAGGTATAGAGGAATCGTCCTAGAACCTCCGAAAGCCTCAACCGATCGCTAATCCTCGAAAAAAAAAATTATTTTTTTTATTTTACGTTTTTTTTTTTTTTTTTCGAGTCGGAAACTTTTTCCCCGGTTGTAAAACCCCTTTTTCAGCATTTCGGTTTTTACGAAAAAAAAAATTTTTTTTCTTTCTTTCGGGCCGAAAACTTTTTCCCGGGTGTAAAACCCGTTTTTCAGCATTTTTGTTTTTTATAAAAAAAAAATATTATTTTTTTTTTCGGTTTTTTTTTTCGGGTTTCGCTTTTTCCGCATATTCCGTTGATGACAACATAATGCACAAGCGAATCACGTATTGTGTTAAAATGATCACATTAGAAAAATTCTCAGGATAGATTGGAGGGTCACGAGCGGACCACTTAAGTACCAATCTCCTAGACAGAATTTATTCAAATGTAATTAATATCACAATAGCGTTTGTTCATCTTGAAAAAAAAAATCCCTCGGAATTATAAATTACATGCCCAATAATAATTCCTAAGTCCATGATTATTTATACATTTATTCAATCGTAAAGCGTTAATACTCGATGATACGGTGGCTCTGATACCACTGTTGGCGCAGCGGGAGGCGCGGGTCCGAATCGTATATTTCAATTCAAAATCGAAATTCCAACAATCCGGATCCTAAAGTTGATCATATCAACAACAAATGGATCGTCGTATCATTTATTAATTAAAGCACGCATCTAGGAATCGTAAGAAGAATACTTATGTCGATTCTCCAACGATTCTTGTAGTCCCGAAAGTACGGCGACCTCAAGCTCGTCCACACGAGTATGCGTCCGATTGAATCCTCGCCTTGAAGTAATCCTGCAAGAGTTCCTCTTGCCGAGCAGCCCTAAGCTCAAACTCTCGCCGTGATCACTACCTTGCTCGGATGTATGAAAAACGTCGCCAAGTTTTTCCCGTGATTGATGAATACTTGAACTTCTTCAAGTGCTTTCTCTCTCTACAACTTTGTAGTGAGATGTGTGTTGTGTGTTTTGAAATGAGCAAGGACATGCTCTATTTATAGGCTAGAGCATGCCTTAAGAATGCAACACCTTGCATGCTAGGTGTCACACACCAAGTAAAGGTGTTGCCACCACATGACACCTTTCATGTGGTGACATCACATAGGTGACATCATATAGGTGATGTCATCATATGACATCACATATAAGCTTATTTCCTTATCTCATTACTTCACCATGACATCATCATTCCATTAGCTTATGATTAATGATGTAAGTATCATTAATTACACTAATTAATTACTTAATCCATTTAATCATAAAACTTGGTTAAAATATAATTAGGTTCCTACTAATTTATAACTCTTATAAATTAGTCCCTAATTAATTTGGACATAGTACAATTAGGTTCCTACTAATTTATAACTCTTACAAATTAGTCCCTAATTTGTACTTGTTTTTCATCTTAGATTAATTTCCGAGATATGCTAGTATCTATATGAAATCGATCTTTTGTAAACTCAATCGATTCCACACTCTATTGTGTGTGACTAACTAGGTTCACATCTATATGGCAACGAGAGCCATAAGAAACGCCTTTCTTATATTAAATAATTAAATCCCATTTAATTATTAATTCTCGTAGATCGAGAGTGACGTCTAGCAACATATCACGACCCTCAAATAGAGATGAATGTTTCGATGCATTCTTTATGAACCATTGTTCATAATACCGTACACTCAAAATTCCCTTCATCTAAGATTCCAATCTCGACTAGTGTCACGGTTAAGTCAAACATTGTTTTATCATCCATCAAGAACAATTTGAGATAGCATAGAATCTTGTCTCCGTTCATCCAGAGTGATGGATCCTTTCTAGGTTAAACCCCTATCTCCATATACAACTAACTAGAGCCAACACATCCCGCGGCTCTAGCTCATGAAAGATCTAGAGTTAAGGAGTATCAAACTCTAATCACCTATATACAAGATAGTGTCACCGCAAGTCAAAGGACATATGTACAATTATGAACTAGATGACATTAAATTGACTTTGATGAATTACCATGTATAAGTCATCTATCGTCACTTGTTCGACTCACTCAACAACTTGAGTGTCCACATGTTTATTCTGATCCCCATCAATTAGTATGAGACTCACTACTTCCTATAATTAGTAACTCTTTACTAATCAAGAGAATAAACAGAGGTGACGATCTTTCCGGGATAATGCGATGCCCTTATTCGCAGGACCCCATCGATCGTGAACGGTTATTCAGATCACTTGTATAATAGAACCTGTCACTCATATTCTTAACACCTTAAGAATAGATTCTATCACAATGTGATAAGGACAATATGTAATAAATAAACACTTAGTTGATGAGACACTTAGTTCAATTAAAACATATATATCATTGCTAATGGGATTTGTTTATACAAGTATAAATACAAAAATGGCCCTAGGGCACATACTACTAACATAAATCACTAAAAAGGTGAAATCTTTGGATTTTTTCGTAATGTTTTAAACGTTTGGCTTAGATCGCTAAAATGGGGAAACGTTTGGATTTGTTTCATAACGTTTCTAAACCTTTGGCTTAAATTGCTAAAAAGGTGAAATGTTTGGTTTTGTTTCGTAACGTTTGTAAACGTTCGGCTTAAATCGCTAAAAAGGTGAAACATTTGGATTTGTTTCGTAACGTTTTTAAACTTTTGGCTTAAATTGCTAAAAAGGTGAAAAGCTTGGATTTGTTTCAGAACGTTTGTAAACTTTTGGCTTAAATTGCTTAAAAGGTGAATTGCTTGGATTTGTTTCATAACGTTTGTAAACGTTTGGCTTAAATTGCTAAAAGGGTGAAATGCTTGGTTTTGTTTCGTAGCGTTTGTAAAGGTTTGACTTAAATCGCTAAAAATGTGAAACGTTTGGATTTGTTTCGTAACATTTTAAACGTTTTGTTTTGTTTCGTAACGTTTGTAAATGTTTTGCCTAAATTGCTAAAAAGGTGAAAAGTTTGGATTTGCTTCGTAACGTTTGTAAATGTTTGGCTTAAATCGCTAAAGAGATGAAACGTTTGAATTTGTTTCGTAACGTTTGTAAACGTTTGGCTTAAATAGCTAGAAATGCAAAACGTTTGGATTTGTTTCATAACGTTTGTAAACGTTTGGCTTAAATTGCTAAAAAGTTGAAACGCTTTAATTTGTTTCGTAACGTTTGTAAACGTTTGGCTTAAATTGCTAAAAGGGTTAAACAATTTTTTTTGTTTCATAACCTTTGTAAACGTGTGCCTTAAATCTCTAAAAAGGTGAAACGTTTGAATTTGTTTCGTAACGTTTGTAAACGTTTGGCTTAAATTTCTAAAAAAGTGATATGCTTGGATTTGTTTCAGAACGTTTGCAAACGTTTGGCTTTAATTGCTAAAAAGGGGAAACGTTTGGATTTGTTTAGTAACATTTGTAAACGTTTTGCTTAAATTGCTAAAAAGGTGAAACACTTGGTTTTGTTTCGTAACGTTTTTAAAGGTTTTGCTTAAATCGCTAAAAATGTGAAACGTTTGGATTTTTTTCGTAACGTTTTAAACGTTTGGTTTTGTTTCGTAACGTTTGCAAAATTTTGGCTTAAATTGCTAAAAATGTGAAACGTTTGGATTTGTTTCGTAATGTTTTAAACGTTCGATTTTGTTTCGTAACGTTTGTAAACGTGTGGCATAAATCGCTAAAAAGGGGAAACGTTTGGATTTGTTTCGTAATGTTTGTAAACGTTTGCCTTAAATTGCTAAAAAGGTGAAACACTTGGATTTGTTTCTTAACATTTGTAAACGTTTGGCTTAAATTGCTAAAAAGGTGAAACGCTTTAATTTGTTTCGTAACGTTTGTAAACGTTTGGCTTAAATCGCTAAAAAGGTGAAACGTTTGGATTTGTTTCGTAACATTTGGCTTCAATCGCTAGAGAGGGAAAACGTTTGGATTTGTTTCGTAACGTTTGTAAACGTTTGGCATAAATCGCTAAAAAGGTGAAATGTTTGGATTTTTTCGTAATGTTTCAAACGTTTGGCTTAAATCGCTAAAATGGGGAAACGTTTGGATTTGTTTCGTAATGTTTGTAAACCTTTGGCTTAAATTGCTAAAACCGGGAAATGCTTGGTTTTGTCTCGTAACGTTTGTAAACATTTGGCTTAAATTTCTAAAAAGGTGAAATGCTTGGATTTATTTCGGAACGTTTGTAAACTTTTGGCTTAAATTGCTTAAAAGGTGAATTGCTTGGATTTGTTTCATAACGTTTGTAAACGTTTGGCTTAAATTGCTAAAAGGGTGAAATGCTTGGTTTTGTTTCGTAATGTTTGTAAAGGTTTGGCTTAAATTCGCTAAAAATGTGAAACGTTTGGATTTGTTTCGTAACGTTTTAAACGTTTTGTTTTGTTTCGTAACTTTTGTAAACGTTTTGCCTAAATCGCTAAAAAGGTGAAACGTTTGGATTTGTTTCGTAACGTTTGTAAACGTTTGGCTTAAATCGCTAGAAAGACGAAACGTTTGAATTTGTTTCGTAATGTTTGTAAACGTTTGGCTTAAATCGCTAGAAAGGCGAAACGTTTGGATTTGTTTCGTAACGTTTGTAAACGTTTGGCTTAAATTGATAAAAAGGTGAAATGCTTTAATTTATTTCGTAACGTTTATAAACGTTTGGCTTAAATTGCTAAAAAGGTTAAACATTTGTATTTGTTTCATAACCTTTGTAAACGTTTGGCTTAAATCGCTAAAAAGATAAAACGTTTGGATTTGTTTCGTAACGTTTGTAAACGTTTGGCTTAAATAGCTAAAAAGGTGAAACGTTTGGATTTGTTTCGTAACGTTTGTAAACGTTTGGCTTAAATCGCTAAAAAGGTGAAACGTTTAGATTTGTTTCGTAACGTTTGGCTTCAATCGCTAAAAAGTGGAAACGTTTGGATTTCTTTCGTAACGTTTGTAAACGTTAGGCATAAATCACTAAAAAGGTGAAATCTTTGGATTTTTTCGTAATGTTTTAAACGTTTGGCTTAGATCGCTAAAATGGGGAAACGTTTGGATTTGTTTCATAACGTTTCTAAATCTTTGGCTTAAATTGCTAAAAAGGTGAAATGTTTGGTTTTGTTTCGTAACGTTTGTAAACGTTCGGCTTAAATCGCTAAAAAGGTGAAACATTTGGATTTGTTTCGTAACGTTTCTAAACTTTTGGCTTAAATTGCTAAAAAGGTGAAATGCTTGGATTTGTTTCAGAACGTTTGTAAACTTTTGGCTTAAATTGCTTAAAAGGTGAATTGCTTGGATTTGTTTCGTAACGTTTGTAAACGTTTGGCTTAAATTGCTAAAAGGGTGAAATGCTTGGTTTTGTTTCGTAGCGTTTGTAAAGGTTTGACTTAAATCGCTAAAAATGTGAAACGTTTGGATTTGTTTCGTAACATTTTAAACGTTTTGTTTTGTTTCGTAACGTTTGTAAATGTTTTGCCTAAATTGCTAAAAAGGTGAAAAGTTTGGATTTGCTTCGTAACGTTTGTAAATGTTTGGCTTAAATCGCTAAAGAGATGAAACGTTTGAATTTGTTTCGTAACGTTTGTAAACGTTTGGCTTAAATAGCTAGAAATGCAAAACGTTTGGATTCGTTTCGTAACGTTTGTAAACGTTTGGCTTAAATTGCTAAAAAGGTGAAACGCTTTAATTTGTTTCGTAACGTTTGTAAACGTTTGGCTTAAATTGCTAAAAAGGTTAAACATTTTTTTTTGTTTCATAACCTTTGTAAACGTGTGCCTTAAATCTCTAAAAAGGTGAAACGTTTGAATTTGTTTCGTAACGTTTGTAAACGTTTGGCTTAAATTTCTAAAAAAGTGATATGCTTGGATTTGTTTCAGAACGTTTGCAAACGTTTGGCTTTAATTGCTAAAAAGGGGAAACATTTGGATTTGTTTAGTAACATTTGTAAACGTTTTGCTTAAATTGCTAAAAAGGTGAAACACTTGGTTTTGTTTCGTAACGTTTTTAAAGGTTTTGCTTAAATCGCTAAAAATGTGAAACGTTTGGATTTTTTTCGTAACGTTTTAAACGTTTGGTTTTGTTTCGTAACGTTTGCAAAATTTTGGCTTAAATTGCTAAAAATGTGAAACGTTTGGATTTGTTTCGTAATGTTTTAAACATTCGATTTTGTTTCGTAACGTTTGTAAACGTGTGGCATAAATCGCTAAAAAGGGGAAACGTTTGGATTTGTTTCGTAATGTTTGTAAACGTTTGCCTTAAATTGCTAAAAAGGTGAAACACTTTGATTTGTTTCTTAACATTTGTAAACGTTTGGCTTAAATTGCTAAAAAGGTGAAACGCTTTAATTTGTTTCGTAACGTTTGTAAACGTTTGGCTTAAATCGCTAAAAAGGTGAAACGTTTGGATTTGTTTCGTAACATTTGGCTTCAATCGCTAGAGAGGGAAAACGTTTGGATTTGTTTCGTAACGTTTGTAAACGTTTGGCATAAATCGCTAAAAAGGTGAAATGTTTGGATTTTTTCGTAATGTTTCAAACGTTTGGCTTAAATCGCTAAAATGGGGAAACGTTTGGATTTGTTTCGTAATGTTTGTAAACCTTTGGCTTAAATTGCTAAAACCGGGAAATGCTTGGTTTTGTCTCGTAACGTTTGTAAACATTTGGCTTAAATTTCTAAAAAGGTGAAATGCTTGGATTTATTTCGGAACGTTTGTAAACTTTTGGCTTAAATTGCTTAAAAGGTGAATTGCTTGGATTTGTTTCATAACGTTTGTAAACGTTTGGCTTAAATTGCTAAAAGGGTGAAATGCTTGGTTTTGTTTCGTAATGTTTGTAAAGGTTTGGCTTAAATTCGCTAAAAATGTGAAACGTTTGGATTTGTTTCGTAACGTTTTAAACGTTTTGTTTTGTTTCGTAACTTTTGTAAACGTTTTGCCTAAATCGCTAAAAAGGTGAAACGTTTGGATTTGTTTCGTAACGTTTGTAAACGTTTGGCTTAAATCGCTAGAAAGACGAAACGTTTGAATTTGTTTCGTAATGTTTGTAAACGTTTGGCTTAAATCGCTAAAAAGGTGAAACGTTTGGATTTGTTTCGTAACGTTTGTAAACGTTTGGGTTAAATTGCTAAAAAGGTGAAACGCTTTAATTTGTTTCGTAACGTTTGTAAACGTTTGGCTTAAATTGCTAAAAAGGTGAAACGCTTTAATTTGTTTCGTAACGTTTGTAAACGTTTGGCTTAAATTGCTAAAAAGGTTAAAAAAAAAAATTTGTTTCATAACCTTTGTAAATGTGTGCCTTAAATCTCTAAAAAGGTGAAACGTTTGAATCTGTTTCGTAACGTTTGTAAACGTTTGGCTTAAATTTCTAAAAAAGTGATATGCTTGGATTTGTTTCAGAACGTTTGCAAACGTTTGGCTTTAATTGCTAAAAAGGGGAAACGTTTGGATTTGTTTAGTAACATTTGTAAACGTTTTGCTTAAATTGCTAAAAAGGTGAAACACTTGGTTTTGTTTCGTAACGTTTGTAAAGGTTTTGCTTAAATCGCTAAAAATGTGAAACGTTTGGATTTTTTTCGTAACGTTTTAAACGTTTGGTTTTGTTTCGTAACGTTTGCAAAATTTTGGCTTAAATTGCTAAAAATGTGAAACGTTTGGATTTGTTTCGTAATGTTTTAAACGTTCGATTTTGTTTCGTAACGTTTGTAAACGTGTGGCATAAATCGCTAAAAAGGGGAAACGTTTGGATTTGTTTCATAATGTTTGTAAACGTTTGCCTTAAATTGCTAAAAAGGTGAAACACTTGGATTTGTTTCTTAACATTTGTAAACGTTTGGCTTAAATTGCTAAAAAGGTGAAACGCTTTAATTTGTTTCGTAACGTTTGTAAACGTTTGGCTTAAATCGCTAAAAAGGTGAAACGTTTGGATTTGTTTCGTAACATTTGGCTTCAATCGCTAGAGAGGGAAAACGTTTGGATTTGTTTCGTAACGTTTGTAAACGTTTGGCATAAATCGCTAAAAAGGTGAAATGTTTGGATTTTTTCGTAATGTTTCAAACGTTTGGCTTAAATCGCTAAAATGGGGAAACGTTTGGATTTGTTTCGTAATGTTTGTAAACCTTTGGCTTAAATTGCTAAAACCGGGAAATGCTTGGTTTTGTCTCGTAACGTTTGTAAACATTTGGCTTAAATTTCTAAAAAGGTGAAATGCTTGGATTTATTTCGGAACGTTTGTAAACTTTTGGCTTAAATTGCTTAAAAGGTGAATTGCTTGGATTTGTTTCATAACGTTTGTAAACGTTTGGCTTAAATTGCTAAAAGGGTGAAATGCTTGGTTTTGTTTCGTAATGTTTGTAAAGGTTTGGCTTAAATTCGCTAAAAATGTGAAACGTTTGGATTTGTTTCGTAACGTTTTAAACGTTTTGTTTTGTTTCGTAACTTTTGTAAACGTTTTGCCTAAATCGCTAAAAAGGTGAAACGTTTGGATTTGTTTCGTAACGTTTGTAAACGTTTGGCTTAAATCGCTAGAAAGACGAAACGTTTGAATTTGTTTCGTAATGTTTGTAAACGTTTGGCTTAAATCGCTAGAAAGGCGAAACGTTTGGATTTGTTTCGTAACGTTTGTAAACGTTTGGGTTAAATTGCTAAAAAGGTGAAACGCTTTAATTTGTTTCGTAACGTTTGTAAACGTTTGGCTTAAATTGCTAAAAAGGTGAAACGCTTTAATTTGTTTCGTAACGTTTGTAAACGTTTGGCTTAAATTGCTAAAAAGGTTAAAAAAAAAATTTGTTTCATAACCTTTGTAAATGTGTGCCTTAAATCTCTAAAAAGGTGAAACGTTTGAATCTGTTTCGTAACGTTTGTAAACGTTTGGCTTAAATATCTAAAAAAGTGATATGCTTGGATTTGTTTCAGAACGTTTGCAAACGTTTGGCTTTAATTGCTAAAAAGGGGAAACGTTTGGATTTGTTTAGTAACATTTGTAAACGTTTTGCTTAAATTGCTAAAAAGGTGAAACACTTGGTTTTGTTTCGTAACGTTTGTAAAGGTTTTGCTTAAATCGCTAAAAATGTGAAACGTTTGGATTTTTTTCGTAACGTTTTAAACGTTTGGTTTTGTTTCGTAACGTTTGCAAAATTTTGGCTTAAATTGCTAAAAATGTGAAACGTTTGGATTTGTTTCGTAATGTTTTAAACGTTCGATTTTGTTTCGTAACGTTTGTAAACGTGTGGCATAAATCGCTAAAAAGGGGAAACGTTTGGATTTGTTTCGTAATGTTTGTAAACGTTTGCCTTAAATTGCTAAAAAGGTGAAACACTTGGATTTGTTTCTTAACATTTGTAAACGTTTGGCTTAAATTGCTAAAAAGGTGAAACGCTTTAATTTATTTCGTAACGTTTGTAAACGTTTGGCTTAAATCGCTTAAAAGGTGAAACGTTTGGATTTGTTTCGTAACATTTGGCTTCAATCGCTAGAGAGGGAAAACGTTTGGATTTGTTTCGTAACGTTTGTAAACGTTTCGCATAAATCGCTAAAAAGGTGAAATGTTTGGATTTTTTCGTAATGTTTCAAACGTTTGGCTTAAATCGCTAAAATGGGGAAACGTTTGGATTTGTTTCGTAATGTTTGTAAACCTTTGGCTTAAATTGCTAAAACCGGGAAATGCTTGGTTTTGTCTCGTAACGTTTGTAAACATTTGGCTTAAATTTCTAAAAAGGTGAAATGCTTGGATTTATTTCGGAACGTTTGTAAACTTTTGGCTTAAATTGCTTAAAAGGTGAATTGCTTTGATTTGTTTCATAACGTTTGTAAACGTTTGGCTTAAATTGCTAAAAGGGTGAAATGCTTGGTTTTGTTTCATAATGTTTGTAAAGGTTTGGCTTAAATTCGCTAAAAATGTGAAACGTTTGGATTTGTTTCGTAACGTTTTAAACGTTTTGTTTTGTTTCGTAACTTTTGTAAACGTTTTGCCTAAATCGCTAAAAAGGGGAAACGTTTGGATTTGTTTCGTAACGTTTGTAAACGTTTGGCTTAAATCGCTAGAAAGACGAAACGTTTGAATTTGTTTCGTAATGTTTGTAAACGTTTGGCTTAAATCGCTAGAAAGGCGAAACGTTTGGATTTGTTTCGTAACGTTTGTAAACGTTTGGGTTAAATTGCTAAAAAGGTGAAACGCTTTAATTTGTTTCGTAACGTTTGTAAACGTTTGGCTTAAATTGCTAAAAAGGTGAAACGCTTTAATTTGTTTCGTAACGTTTGTAAACGTTTGGCTTAAATTGCTAAAAAGGTTAAAAAAAAAATTTGTTTCATAACCTTTGTAAATGTGTGCCTTAAATCTCTAAAAAGGTGAAACGTTTGAATCTATTTCGTAACGTTTGTAAACGTTTGGCTTAAATTTCTAAAAAAGTGATATGCTTGGATTTGTTTCGGAACGTTTGCAAACGTTTGGCTTTAATTGCTAAAAAGGGGAAACGTTTGGATTTGTTTAGTAACATTTGTAAACGTTTTGCTTAAATTGCTAAAAAGGTGAAACACTTGGTTTTGTTTCGTAACGTTTTTAAAGGTTTTGCTTAAATCGCTAAAAATGTGAAACGTTTGGATTTTTTTCGTAACGTTTTAAACGTTTGGTTTTGTTTCGTAACGTTTGCAAAATTTTGGCTTAAATTGCTAAAAATGTGAAACGTTTGGATTTGTTTCGTAATGTTTTAAACGTTCGATTTTGTTTCGTAACGTTTGTAAACGTGTGGCATAAATCGCTAAAAAGGGGAAACGTTTGGATTTGTTTCGTAATGTTTGTGAACGTTTGCCTTAAATTGCTAAAAAGGTGAAACACTTGGATTTGTTTCTTAACATTTGTAAACATTTGGCTTAAATTGCTAAAAAGGTGAAACGCTTTAATTTGTTTCGTAACGTTTGTAAACGTTTGGCTTAAATCGCTAAAAAGGTGAAACGTTTGGATTTGATTCGTAACATTTGGCTTCAATCGCTAGAGAGGGAAAACGTTTGGATTTGTTTCGTAACGTTTGTAAACGTTTGGCATAAATCGCTAAAAAGGTGAAATGTTTGGATTTTTTCGTAATGTTTCAAACGTTTGGCTTAAATCGCTAAAATGGGGAAACGTTTGGATTTGTTTCGTAATGTTTGTAAACCTTTGGCTTAAATTGCTAAAACCGGGAAATGCTTGGTTTTGTCTCGTAACGTTTGTAAACATTTGGCTTAAATTTCAAAAAAGGTGAAATGCTTGGATTTATTTCGGAACGTTTGTAAACTTTTGGCTTAAATTGCTTAAAAGGTGAATTGCTTGGATTTGTTTCATAACGTTTGTAAACGTTTGGCTTAAATTGCTAAAAGGGTGAAATGCTTGGTTTTGTTTCGTAATGTTTGTAAAGGTTTGGCTTAAATTCGCTAAAAATGTGAAACGTTTGGATTTGTTTCGTAACGTTTTAAACGTTTTGTTTTGTTTCGTAACTTTTGTAAACGTTTTGCCTAAATCGCTAAAAAGGTGAAACGTTTGGATTTGTTTCGTAACGTTTGTAAACGTTTGGCTTAAATCGCTAGAAAGACGAAACGTTTGAATTTGTTTCGTAATGTTTGTAAACGTTTGGCTTAAATCGCTAGAAAGGCGAAACGTTTGGATTTGTTTCGTAACGTTTGTAAACGTTTGGGTTAAATTGCTAAAAAGGTGAAACGCTTTAATTTGTTTCGTAACGTTTGTAAACGTTTGGCTTAAATTGCTAAAAAGGTGAAACGCTTTAATTTGTTTCGTAACGTTTGTAAACGTTTGGCTTAAATTGCTAAAAAGGTTAAAAAAAAAAATTTGTTTCATAACCTTTGTAAATGTGTGCCTTAAATCTCTAAAAAGGTGAAACGTTTGAATCTGTTTCGTAACGTTTGTAAACGTTTGGCTTAAATATCTAAAAAAGTGATATGCTTGGATTTGTTTCAGAACGTTTGCAAACGTTTGGCTTTAATTGCTAAAAAGGGGAAACGTTTGGATTTGTTTAGTAACATTTGTAAACGTTTTGCTTAAATTGCTAAAAAGGTGAAACACTTGGTTTTGTTTCGTAACGTTTGTAAAGGTTTTGCTTAAATCGCTAAAAATGTGAAACGTTTGGATTTTTTTCGTAACGTTTTAAACGTTTGGTTTTGTTTCGTAACGTTTGCAAAATTTTGGCTTAAATTGCTAAAAATGTGAAACGTTTGGATTTGTTTCGTAATGTTTTAAACGTTCGATTTTGTTTCGTAACGTTTGTAAACGTGTGGCATAAATCGCTAAAAAGGGGAAACGTTTGGATTTGTTTCGTAATGTTTGTAAACGTTTGCCTTAAATTGCTAAAAAGGTGAAACACTTGGATTTGTATCTTAACATTTGTAAACGTTTGGCTTAAATTGCTAAAAAGGTGAAACGCTTTAATTTATTTCGTAACGTTTGTAAACGTTTGGCTTAAATCGCTTAAAAGGTGAAACGTTTGGATTTGTTTCGTAACATTTGGCTTCAATCGCTAGAGAGGGAAAACGTTTGGATTTGTTTCGTAACGTTTGTAAACGTTTCGCATAAATCGCTAAAAAGGTGAAATGTTTGGATTTTTTCGTAATGTTTCAAACGTTTGGCTTAAATCGCTAAAATGGGGAAACGTTTGGATTTGTTTCGTAATGTTTGTAAACCTTTGGCTTAAATTGCTAAAACCGGGAAATGCTTGGTTTTGTCTCGTAACGTTTGTAAACATTTGGCTTAAATTTCTAAAAAGGTGAAATGCTTGGATTTATTTCGGAACGTTTGTAAACTTTTGGCTTAAATTGCTTAAAAGGTGAATTGCTTGGATTTGTTTCATAACGTTTGTAAACGTTTGGCTTAAATTGCTAAAAGGGTGAAATGCTTGGTTTTGTTTCATAATGTTTGTAAAGGTTTGGCTTAAATTCGCTAAAAATGTGAAACGTTTGGATTTGTTTCGTAACGTTTTAAACGTTTTGTTTTGTTTCGTAACTTTTGTAAACGTTTTGCCTAAATCGCTAAAAAGGGGAAACGTTTGGATTTGTTTCGTAACGTTTGTAAACGTTTGGCTTAAATCGCTAGAAAGACGAAACGTTTGAATTTGTTTCGTAATGTTTGTAAACGTTTGGCTTAAATCGCTAGAAAGGCGAAACGTTTGGATTTGTTTCGTAACGTTTGTAAACGTTTGGGTTAAATTGCTAAAAAGGTGAAACGCTTTAATTTGTTTCGTAACGTTTGTAAACGTTTGGCTTAAATTGCTAAAAAGGTGAAACGCTTTAATTTGTTTCGTAACGTTTGTAAACGTTTGGCTTAAATTGCTAAAAAGGTTAAAAAAAAAAATTTGTTTCATAACCTTTGTAAATGTGTGCCTTAAATCTCTAAAAAGGTGAAACGTTTGAATCTATTTCGTAACGTTTGTAAACGTTTGGCTTAAATTTCTAAAAAAGTGATATGCTTGGATTTGTTTCGGAACGTTTGCAAACGTTTGGCTTTAATTGCTAAAAAGGGGAAACGTTTGGATTTGTTTAGTAACATTTGTAAACGTTTTGCTTAAATTGCTAAAAAGGTGAAACACTTGGTTTTGTTTCGTAACGTTTTTAAAGGTTTTGCTTAAATCGCTAAAAATGTGAAACGTTTGGATTTTTTTCGTAACGTTTTAAACGTTTGGTTTTGTTTCGTAACGTTTGCAAAATTTTGGCTTAAATTGCTAAAAATGTGAAACGTTTGGATTTGTTTCGTAATGTTTTAAACGTTCGATTTTGTTTCGTAACGTTTGTAAACGTGTGGCATAAATCGCTAAAAAGGGGAAACGTTTGGATTTGTTTCGTAATGTTTGTAAACGTTTGCCTTAAATTGCTAAAAAGGTGAAACACTTGGATTTGTTTCTTAACATTTGTAAACATTTGGCTTAAATTGCTAAAAAGGTGAAACGCTTTAATTTGTTTCGTAACGTTTGTAAACGTTTGGCTTAAATCGCTAAAAAGGTGAAACGTTTGGATTTGATTCGTAACATTTGGCTTCAATCGCTAGAGAGGGAAAACGTTTGGATTTGTTTCGTAACGTTTGTAAACGTTTGGCATAAATCGCTAAAAAGGTGAAATGTTTGGATTTTTTCGTAATGTTTCAAACGTTTGGCTTAAATCGCTAAAATGGGGAAACGTTTGGATTTGTTTCGTAATGTTTGTAAACCTTTGGCTTAAATTGCTAAAACCGGGAAATGCTTGGTTTTGTCTCGTAACATTTGTAAACATTTGGCTTAAATTTCAAAAAAGGTGAAATGCTTGGATTTATTTCGGAACGTTTGTAAACTTTTGGCTTAAATTGCTTAAAAGGTGAATTGCTTGGATTTGTTTCATAACGTTTGTAAACGTTTGGCTTAAATTGCTAAAAGGGTGAAATGCTTGGTTTTGTTTCGTAATGTTTGTAAAGGTTTGGCTTAAATTCGCTAAAAATGTGAAACGTTTGGATTTGTTTCGTAACGTTTTAAACGTTTTGTTTTGTTTCGTAACTTTTGTAAACGTTTTGCCTAAATCGCTAAAAAGGTGAAACGTTTGGATTTGTTTCGTAACGTTTGTAAACGTTTGGCTTAAATCGCTAGAAAGACGAAACGTTTGAATTTGTTTCGTAATGTTTGTAAACGTTTGGCTTAAATCGCTAGAAAGGCGAAACGTTTGGATTTGTTTCGTAACGTTTGTAAACGTTTGGCTTAAATTGCTAAAAAGGTGAAATGCTTTAATTTATTTCGTAACGTTTATAAACGTTTGGCTTAAATTGCTAAAAAGGTTAAATATTTGTATTTGTTTCATAAACTTTGTAAACGTTTGTCTTAAATCGCTAAAAAGATAAAACGTTTGGATTTGTTTCGTAACGTTTGTAAACGTTTGGCTTAAATAGCTAAAAAGGTGAAACGTTTGGATTTGTTTCGTAACGTTTGTAAACGTTTGGCTTAAATCGCTAAAAAGGTGAAACGTTTAGATTTGTTTCGTAACGTTTGGCTTCAATCGCTAAAAAGTGGAAACGTTTGGATTTGTTTCGTAACGTTTGTAAATGTTAGGCATAAATCACTAAAAAGGTGAAATCTTTGGATTTTTTCGTAATGTTTTAAAGTTTGGCTTAGATCGCTAAAATGGGGAAACGTTTGGATTTGTTTCATAACGTTTCTAAACCTTTGGCTTAAATTTCTAAAAAGGTTAAATGTTTGGTTTTGTTTCGTAACGTTTGTAAATGTTCGGCTTAAATCGCTAAAAAGGTGAAACATTTGGATTTGTTTCGTAACGTTTCTAAACTTTTGGCTTAAATTGCTAAAAAGGTGAAATGTTTGGATTTGTTTCAGAACGTTTGTAAACTTTTGGCTTAAATTGCTTAAAAGGTGAATTGCTTGGATTTGTTTCGTAACGTTTGTAAACGTTTGGCTTAAATTGCTAAAAGGGTGAAATGCTTGGTTTTGTTACGTAGCGTTTGTAAAGGTTTGACTTAAATCGCTAAAAATGTGAAACATTTGGATTTGTTTCGTAACATTTTAAACGTTTTGTTTTGTTTCGTAACGTTTGTAAATGTTTTGCCTAAATTGCTAAAAAGGTGAAAAGTTTGGATTTGCTTCGTAACGTTTGTAAATGTTTGGCTTAAATCGCTAAAGAGATGAAACGTTTGAATTTGTTTCGTAACGTTTGTAAACGTTTGGCTTAAATAGCTAGAAATGCAAAACGTTTGGATTCGTTTCGTAACGTTTGTAAACGTTTGGCTTAAATTGCTAAAAAGGTGAAACGCTTTAATTTGTTTCGTAACGTTTGTAAACGTTTGGCTTAAATTGCTAAAATGGTTAAACGTTTTTTTTTGTTTCATAACCTTTGTAAACGTGTGCCTTAAATCTCTAAAAAGGTGAAATGTTTGGATTTATTTTGTAACATTTGTAAACGTTTAGCTTAAATCGCTAAAAAGGTGAAACGTCTGGATTAGTTTCGTAACGCTTGGCTTCAATAGCTAAAAAGGGAAAACGTTTGTATTTGTTTAGTAACGTTTGTAAACGTTTGGCATAAATCCCTAAAAAGGTGAAATGTTTGGATTTTTTTCGTAATGTTTTCAACGTTTGGCTTAAATCGCTAAAATGGGGAAACGTTTGGATTTGTTTTGTAACGTTTGTAAACCTTTGGCTTAAATTGCTAAAAAGGTGAAATGTTTGGTATTGATTCGTAAAATGTTCGGCTTAAATCGCTAAAAAGGTGAAACATTTGGATTTGTTTCTTAACGTTTGTAAACTTTTGGCTTAAATTGCTAAAAAGGTGAAATGCTTGGATTTCTTTCGCAACGTTTGTAAACTTTTGGCTTAAATTGCTTAAAAGGTGAATTGCTTGGATTTGTTTCGTAAGTTTGTAAACGTTTGGCTTAAATTGCTAAAAGGGTGAAATGCTTGGTTTTGTTTCGTAACGTTTGTAAATGTTTGGCTTAAATCGCTAAAAAGGTGAAACGTTTGGATTTGTTTCGTAACGTTTTAAACGTTTTGTTTTGTTTCATAACGTGTGTAAACGTATTGCCTAAATCGCTAAAAAGGTGAAACGTTTGGTTTTGTTTCGTAACGTTTGTAAACGTTTGGCTTAAATCGCTAGAAAGACGAAACGTTTGAATTTGTTTCGTAACGTTTGTAAACGTTTGGCTTAAATCGCTTGAAAAGCGAAACGTTTGGATTTGTTTCGTAAATTTCGTAAACGTTTGGCTTAAATCGCTAAAAAGGCGAAACATTTGGATTTATTTCGTAACCTTTGTAAACGTTTGTCTTAAATCGCTAAAAAGGGGAAACGTTTGAATTTGTTTCGTAGCGTTTATAAACGTTTGGCTTAAATTACTAAAAAGGTGAAACACTTTGATTTGTTTCGTAACGTTTGTTAACGTTTGGCTTAAATGGCTAAAAAGGGGAAACGTTTGGATTTGTTTAGTAGCGATTATAAACGTTTGGCCTAAATTGCTAAAAGGTTGAAACGTTTGGATTTGTTTCGTAGCGTTTGTCAACGTTTTGGTTAAATCGCTAAAAAGGTGAAACGTTTAGATTTGTTTCGTCAAAACTAAACGTGAAAACGTTACGAAACAAATCCAAATGTTGCACATTTTTAGCGATTTAATCCAAATTGTTACAAATGTTACGAAAACAAACCCAAACGCTTCACCTTTTTAGCAATTTAAGCCAAACATTTACAAACGTTGCAAAACAAATCCAAGCGTTTCACCTTTTTAGCAATTTAAGCGAAACGTTTACAAACGTTCCGAAACAAATCCAAGCGTTTTACCTTTTTAGTAATTTAAGCCAAACGTTTACAAACGCTATTAAACAAATACAAGCGTTTCACCTTTTTAGCAATTTTAGCCAAACATTTACAAACATTACAAAACAAATGCAAAAGTTTCACCTTCTTAGCGATTTAAGCCGAACGTTTAAAAACGTTAGGAAATAAAACCAAACATTTCACCTTTTTAGCAATTTAAATTAAACGTTAACAAACCTTACGAAACAAATCCAAATGTTTCCCATTTAAGCGATTTAAGCCAAACGTTTAAAACGTTTCAAAACAAATCCAAACATTTCAGCGTTTTAGCAATTTATGCTAAACATTTACAAACGTTACGAAACAAATCCAAACGTTTCACCTTTTTAGCGATTGAAGCTAAACTCTTACAAACGTTACGAAACAAATCCAAACATTTCACCTTTTTAGCAATTTAAGCCTAGCGTGTACAAACGTTAAGAAACAAATCCAAACGTTTCACCTTTTTAGCGATTTAAGCCAAACATTTACAAAGGTTATGAAACCAATCCTAATGTTTCACCTTTTTAGCAATTTAAGCCAAACGTTTACAAACGTTACAAAAAAATCCAAGCATTTCACCTTTTCAGAAATTTATACCAAACGTTTACAAACGTTAGGAAACAAATCCAAGTGTTTCACCTTTGTAGTAATTTAAGCCAAACGTTTATAAACGTTATGAAACAAATCCTAACGTTTCACCTTTTTAGTGATGTAAGCCAAACATTTACAAACGTTACGAAAGAAATCCAAACGTTTCACCTTTTTTGCGATTTAAGACAAACATTTACAAACGTTATAATACAAATCCTAATGTTTCTCCTTTTTAGCGTTTTAAGCCAAACGTTGAGAAACGTTACGAAACAAATCCAAACGTTTCACCTTTTTTACCGATTTAAGCCAAACGTTTACAAACATTATGAAACCAATCCAAGAGTTTCGCCTTTTTAGCAATTTAAGACAAACGTTTACAAACATTACGAAACAAATCCAAACTTTTCACCTTTTGAACGATTTAAGCCAAAAGTTTACAAACGTTACGAAACAAAACCAAACGCTTAAAACGTTACGAAACAAATCCAAACGCTCACATTTTAAGCGATTTAAGCCAAACCATTACAAACGTAACGAAACAAAAGCAAGTGTTTCACCTTTTTCGCAATTTAAGCTAAACTTTTACAAACGTTATATAACAAATCCAAGCGTTTCTCCTTTTTAGCAATATAAACCAAACGTTTACAAACATTCCGAAACAATTCCAAGCGTTTCCAATTTTTTGAAATTTAAGACAAACGTTTACAAACGCTACAAAACAAATCCAAGCGTTTCACCTTTTTAGCAATTTAAGCCAAACAATTACAAAAATAACGAAACAAATCCAAATGTTTCCCCTTTATAGCGATTTAAGCCGAACGTTTACAAACATTACAAAACAAAACCAAATGTTTTACCTTTTTAGCAATTTAACCCAAACGTTTACAAACGTTACGAAACAAATCCAAATGTTTCCCCTTTTTAGTGATTTAATCCGAATGTTTCACCTTTTTAGCGATTAAAGCCAAACGTTTTCAATCGTTACGAAACAAATCCAAACGTTTCACAGTTTTAGAGATTGAAGCCAAACGTTTACAAACGTTATAAACAAATCCAAACGTTTCACATTTTTAGCAATTTAAGCCAAACGTTTAAAAGGTTACGAAACAAATTCAAACGTTTCACATTTTTAGCAATTTAAGCCAAATGTTTACAAACGTTACGAAACATAACCAAGCGTTTCACCTTTTTAGCAATTTAAGCAAAACTTTACATACGTTACGAAAATAAACCAAGCGTTTCACCTTTTTAGCAATTTAAGCCAAACAATTATAAACGTTACGAAACAAATCCAAGCGTTTCACCTTTTTAGCAATTTAAGACAAACATTTACAAACGTTATGAAACAAATTCAACCATTTCAACTTTTTAGCGATTTAATCCAAACAGCTACAAACTTATGAAACAAATCCAAATGTTTACAAACGTACGGAACTAATCCAAACGTTTCACATTTTTAGCGATGTAAGCCAAACGTTCACAAAGGTTACGAAACAAATCAGAATATTTGAACTTTTTAGCAATTTAAGTCAAACGTTTACAAACTTTACGAAACAAATTCAAGCGTTTCACTTTTTTAGCAATTTAAGCCAAACATGTACAAACGTTACGAAACAAATCCAAGCGTTTCACCTTTACAGCGATTTAAGCCAAACGTCTACAACTGCTACGAAAAAAATCCAAATGTTTCACCTTTTTAGCGATTTAAGCCAAACGTTTACAAAGGTTATGAAACAAATCCAAATGCTTCGCCTTTTTAGCAATTTAAGCCAAACATTTATAAACGTAACGAAACAAATCAAAGCGTTTCACCTTTTAAGCAATTTAAGCCAAATGTTTAAAAACGCTACGAAACAAATCAAAGCGCTTCACCTTTTTAGCAATTGAAGACAAATGTTTACAAACGTGACGAAACAAAACCAAGTGTTTAACCTTTTTAGCAATTTAAGCGAAACCTTTACAAACGCTACGAAACAAATCATGGCGTTTCACCTTTTTAGCAATTAAAGCCAAACATTTACAAACGTTAGGAAACAAATCCAAGCGTTTCTCCTTTTAAGCAAGTTAAGCCAAATGTTTACAAACATTACGAAACTAATCCAAGCGTTTCACCTTTTTAGCAATTTAAGCCAAACATGTACAAACGATACGAAACAAATCCAAGAGTTTCACCTTTATAGCGATTTAAGCCAAACGTCTTCAAACGTTACGAAAAAAATCCAAATTTTTCACCTTTTTAGCGATTTATGCCAAACGTTTACAAAGGTTATGAAACAAATCCAAATGATTCGCCTTTTTAGCAATTTAAGCCAAACGTTTAAAAACGTAACGAAACAAATCAAAGAGTTTCACCTTTTAAGCAATTTAAGCCAAACGTTTAAAAAAGATACGAAACAAATCAGAGCGTTTCACCTTTTTAGCAATTAAAGCCAAACGTTTACAAACGTTACGAAACAAAACCAAGCGTTGAACCTCTTTAGCAATTTAAGCCAAACCTTTGCAAACGTTACAAAACAAATCCAAGAGTTTCACTTTTTTAGCAATTTAAGCCAAACCTTTACAAACGTTACGAAACAAATCCAAGCGTTTCACCTTTTTGGCAATTTAAGCCAAATGTTTACAAACGTTACGAAACAAATCCAAACGTTTCACCTTTTTAACTATTTAAGCCAAACATTTACAAACATTATGAAAAAAATCCAAATGTTTCACTTTTTTTGCGATTTAAGCCAAACGTTTACAAAGGTTATGAAACAAATCTAAATTTTTCACCTTTTTGGCAATGTAAGCCAAACGTTTAAAAACATAAAAAAAATGAATCAAAGCATTTCACCTTTTTAGCAATTTAAGCCAAACGTTTAAAAACGTTACTAAACAAAAAAAAGAGTTTCACCTGTTTTAACAATTCAAGCCAAACCTTTACAAACGTTACGAAACAAAACAAAGCGTTTAACCTTTTTAGCAATATAAACCAAACCTTTACAAACGTAACGAAACAAATCCAAGCGTTTCAACTTGTTAGCAATTTAAGCCTAACGTTTACAAACGCTACGAAACAAATCCAATCGTTTCATCTTTTTAGCAATTTAAGCAAAAACGTTTACAAACATTACGAAACAAATCCAAACGTTTCACCTTTTTAACTATTTAAGCTAAACGTTTGCAAACGTTACGAAAAAATTCCAAATGTTTCACCTTTTTAGCGATTTAAGCCAAACGTTTACAAAGGTTATGAAACAAATCCATATGTTTCACCTTTTTAGCAATTTAAGCCAAACGTTTAAAAACGTAATGAAACAAATCAAAGCGTTTCACCTTTTTAGCAATATAAGCCAAACGTTTAAAAATGTTACGAAACAAGTGATTGAAGCCAAACGATTACAAATGTTACGAAACAAATCCAAATGTTTCGAAATAAATCCAAACGTTGAAAACGTTACGAAGCAAATTCAAACGTTTCACATTTTTAGCGATTTAAGCTAAATGTTTACAAACGTTACGAAACAAAGCCAAATGTTTACAATCGTTTCGAAACAAATACAAGCGTTTCACCTTTATAGCAATTTAAGCTAAACATGTACAAACGTTACGAAACAAATCCAAGCGTTTCACCTTTATAGCAATTTAAGCCAAACGTCTACAAACGTTACGAATAAAATCCAAATGTTTCACCTTTTTAGTTCTTTAAGCCAAACGTTTACAAAGGTTATGAAACAAATCCAAATGTTTCGCCTTTTTAGTAATTTAAGCCAAACATTCAAAAATGTAACGAAACAAATAAAAGTGTTTCACCTTTTCAGCAATTTAAGCCAAACGTTTAAAAACGTTACGAAACAAATCAAAGCGCTTCACCTATTTAGCAATTTAAGACAAATGTTTACAAACGTGACGAAACAAATTCAAGTGTTTAACATTTTTAGCAATTTAAGTGAAACCTTTACAAACGCTACGAAACAAATCATGGCGTTTCACCTTTTTAGCAATTTAACCGAAACCTTTACAAACGCTACGAAACCAATCATGGCGTTTCACCTTTTTAGCAATTTAAACCAAACGTTTACAAACGTTACCAAACAAATCCAAGCGTTTCACCTTTTAAGCAAGTTAAGCCAAACGTTTACAAACGTTACGAAACAAATCCAAACGTTTCACCTTTTAGCTATTTAAACCTAACGTTTTCAAATGTTATGAAAAAAATCCAAACGTTTCGCCTTTTTAGCAATATAAGCCAAACGTTTAAAAAATTTACGAAAGAAATCAAAGCGTTTCACCTTTTTAGCAATTTAAGCCAAACGTTTTGAAAAAGTTACGAAACAAATTAATTTTAGCAATTAAAGCCAAACGTTTACAAACGTTACAAAACAAAACCAAGCGTTGAACCTTTTTAGCAATTTAAGCCAAACCTTTGCAGACGTTACGAAACAAATCCAAGAGTTTCACTTTTTTAGAAATTTAAGTCAAACCTTTACAAACGTTACGAAACAAATCCAAGCGTTTCACCTTTTTGGCAATTTAAGCCAAATGTTTAGAAACGTTACGAACCAAATCCAAATGTTTCACCTTTTTAACTATTTAAGCAAAACGTTTACAAACATTATGAAAAAAATCCAAATGTTTCACTTTTTTAGCGATTTAAGCCATACGTTTACAAAGGTTATGAAACAAATCCAAATGTTTCACCATTTTGGCAATTTAAGCCAAACGTTTAAAAACGTAACAAAACAAATCAAAGCGTTTCACCTTTTTAGAAATTCAAGCCAAATGTTTAAAAACGTTACTAAACAAATCAAAGAGTTTCACCTTTTTTAACAATTCAAGCAAACCATTACAAACGTTACGAAACAAAACAAAGCGTTTAACCTTTTTAGCAATATAAGCCAAACCTTTACAAACGTAACGAAACAAATCCAAGCGTTTCATTTTTTTAGCAATTTAAGCCAAACGTTTACAAACGGTACGAAACAAATCCAATCGTTTCATCTTTTTAGCAATTTAAGCCAAAAGTTTACAAACATTACGAAACAAATCCAAACGTTTCACCTTTTTAGCTATTTAAGGTAAACGTTTGAAAACGTTACGAAACAAATCCAAATGTTTCACCTTTTTAGCGATTTAAGCCAAACGTTTACAAAGGTTATGAAACAAATCCAAATGTTTCACCTTTTTAGCAATTTAAGCCAAACATTTAAAAACGTAACGAAACAAATCAAAGCGTTTCACCTTTTTAGCAATTTAAGCCAAACGTTTACAAACGTTACGAAACAAATCCAAGCGTTTCACCTTTTAAGCAAGTTAAGCCAAACGTTTACAAACTTTACGAAACAAATCCAAACGTGTCACCTTTTTCGCTATTTAAGCCAAACGTTTTCAAACGTTATGAAAAAAATCCAAACGTTTCACCTTTTTAGCAATATAAGCCAAATGTTTAAAAACGTAACGAAACAAATCAAAACGTTTCCCATTTTTAGCAATTAAAGCCAAACGTTTAAAAAAGTTACGAAACAAATCAAAGCGTTTCATGTTTTTAGCAATTTAAGCCAAACGTTTAAAAAAGATACGAAACAAATCAAAGCGTTTCACCTTTTTAGCAATTAAAGCCAAACGTTTACAAACGTTACGAAACAAAACCAAGCGTTGAACCTCTTTAGCAATTTAAGCCAAACCTTTACAAACGTTACAAAACAAATCCAAGAGTTTCACTTTTTTAGCAATTTAAGCCAAACCTTTACAAACGTTACGAAACAAATCCAAGCGTTTCACCTTTTTGGCAATTTAAGCCAAATGTTTACAAACGTTACGAAACAAATCCAAACGTTTCACCTTTTTAACTATTTAAGCCAAACATTTACAAACATTATGAAAAAAATCCAAATGTTTCACTTTTTTAGCGATTTAAGCCAAACGTTTACAAAGGTTATGAAACAAATCTAAATTTTTCACCTTTTTGGCAATGTAAGCCAAACGTTTAAAAACATAAAAAAAATGAATCAAAGCATTTCACCTTTTTAGCAATTTAAGCCAAACGTTTAAAAACGTTACTAAACAAAAAAAAGAGTTTCACCTGTTTTAACAATTCAAGCCAAACCTTTACAAACGTTACGAAACAAAACAAAGCGTTTAACCTTTTTAGCAATATAAACCAAACCTTTACAAACGTAACGAAACAAATCCAAGCGTTTCAACTTGTTAGCAATTTAAGCCTAACGTTTACAAACGCTACGAAACAAATCCAATCGTTTCATCTTTTTAGCAATTTAAGCAAAAACGTTTACAAACATTACGAAACAAATCCAAACGTTTCACCTTTTTAACTATTTAAGCTAAACGTTTGCAAACGTTACGAAAAAATTCCAAATGTTTCACCTTTTTAGCGATTTAAGCCAAACGTTTACAAAGGTTATGAAACAAATCCATATGTTTCACCTTTTTAGCAATTTAAGCCAAACGTTTAAAAACGTAATGAAACAAATCAAAGCGTTTCACCTTTTTAGCAATATAAGCCAAACGTTTAAAAATGTTACGAAACAAGTGATTGAAGCCAAACGATTACAAATGTTACGAAACAAATCCAAATGTTTCGAAACAAATCCAAACGTTGAAAACGTTACGAAGCAAATTCAAACGTTTCACATTTTTAGCGATTTAAGCTAAATGTTTACAAACGTTACGAAACAAAGCCAAATGATTACAATCGTTTCGAAACAAATACAAGCGTTTCACCTTTATAGCAATTTAAGCTAAACATGTACAAACGTTACGAAACAAATCCAAGCGTTTCACCTTTATAGCAATTTAAGCCAAACGTCTACAAACGTTACGAATAAAATCCAAATGTTTCACCTTTTTAGTTCTTTAAGCCAAACGTTTACAAAGGTTATGAAACAAATCCAAATGTTTCGCCTTTTTAGTAATTTAAGCCAAACATTCAAAAATGTAACGAAACAAATAAAAGTGTTTCACCTTTTCAGCAATTTAAGCCAAACGTTTAAAAACGTTACGAAACAAATCAAAGCGCTTCACCTATTTAGCAATTTAAGACAAATGTTTACAAACGTGACGAAACAAATTCAAGTGTTTAACATTTTTAGCAATTTAAGTGAAACCTTTACAAACGCTACGAAACAAATCATGGCGTTTCACCTTTTTAGCAATTTAACCGAAACCTTTACAAACGCTACGAAACCAATCATGGCGTTTCACCTTTTTAGCAATTTAAACCAAACGTTTACAAACGTTACCAAACAAATCCAAGCGTTTCACCTTTTAAGCAAGTTAAGCCAAACGTTTACAAACGTTACGAAACAAATCCAAACGTTTCACCTTTTAGCTATTTAAACCTAACGTTTTCAAATGTTATGAAAAAAATCCAAACGTTTCGCCTTTTTAGCAATATAAGCCAAACGTTTAAAAAATTTACGAAAGAAATCAAAGCGTTTCACCTTTTTAGCAATTTAAGCCAAACGTTTTGAAAAAGTTACGAAACAAATTAATTTTAGCAATTAAAGCCAAACGTTTACAAACGTTACAAAACAAAACCAAGCGTTGAACCTTTTTAGCAATTTAAGCCAAACCTTTGCAGACGTTACGAAACAAATCCAAGAGTTTCACTTTTTTAGAAATTTAAGTCAAACCTTTACAAACGTTACGAAACAAATCCAAGCGTTTCACCTTTTTGGCAATTTAAGCCAAATGTTTAGAAACGTTACGAACCAAATCCAAATGTTTCACCTTTTTAACTATTTAAGCAAAACGTTTACAAACATTATGAAAAAAATCCAAATGTTTCACTTTTTTAGCGATTTAAGCCATACGTTTACAAAGGTTATGAAACAAATCCAAATGTTTCACCATTTTGGCAATTTAAGCCAAACGTTTAAAAACGTAACAAAACAAATCAAAGCGTTTCACCTTTTTAGAAATTCAAGCCAAATGTTTAAAAACGTTACTAAACAAATCAAAGAGTTTCACCTTTTTTAACAATTCAAGCAAACCATTACAAACGTTACGAAACAAAACAAAGCGTTTAACCTTTTTAGCAATATAAGCCAAACCTTTACAAACGTAACGAAACAAATCCAAGCGTTTCATTTTTTTAGCAATTTAAGCCAAACGTTTACAAACGGTACGAAACAAATCCAATCGTTTCATCTTTTTAGCAATTTAAGCCAAAAGTTTACAAACATTACGAAACAAATCCAAACGTTTCACCTTTTTAGCTATTTAAGGTAAACGTTTGAAAACGTTACGAAACAAATCCAAATGTTTCACCTTTTTAGCGATTTAAGCCAAACGTTTACAAAGGTTATGAAACAAATCCAAATGTTTCACCTTTTTAGCAATTTAAGCCAAACATTTAAAAACGTAACGAAACAAATCAAAGCGTTTCACCTTTTTAGCAATTTAAGCCAAACGTTTACAAACGTTGCGAAACAAATCCAAGCGTTTCACCTTTTAAGCAAGTTAAGCCAAACGTTTACAAACTTTACGAAACAAATCCAAACGTGTCACCTTTTTCGCTATTTAAGCCAAACGTTTTCAAACGTTATGAAAAAAATCCAAACGTTTCACCTTTTTAGCAATATAAGCCAAATGTTTAAAAACGTAACGAAACAAATCAAAACGTTTCCCATTTTTAGCAATTAAAGCCAAACGTTTAAAAAAGTTACGAAACAAATCAAAGCGTTTCATGTTTTTAGCAATTTAAGCCAAACGTTTAAAAAAGATACGAAACAAATCAAAGCGTTTCACCTTTTTAGCAATTAAAGCCAAACATTTACAAACGTTACGAAACAAAACCAAGCGTTGAACCTCTTTAGCAATTTAAGCCAAACCTTTACAAACGTTACAAAACAAATCCAAGAGTTTCACTTTTTTAGCAATTTAAGCCAAACCTTTACAAACGTTACGAAACAAATCCAAGCGTTTCACCTTTTTGGCAATTTAAGCCAAATGTTTACAAACGTTACGAAACAAATCCAAACGTTTCACCTTTTTAACTATTTAAGCCAAACATTTACAAACATTATGAAAAAAATCCAAATGTTTCACTTTTTTAGCGATTTAAGCCAAACTTTTACAAAGGTTATGAAACAAATCTAAATTTTTCACCTTTTTGGCAATGTAAGCCAAACGTTTAAAAACGTAAAAAAACAAATCAAAGCATTTCACCTTTTTAGCAATTTAAGCCAAACGTTTAAAAACGTTACTAAACAAAAAAATGAGTTTCACCTGTTTTAACAATTCAAGCCAAACCTTTACAAACATTACGAAACAAAACAAAGCGTTTAACCTTTTAAGCAATATAAACCAAACCTTTACAAACGTAACGAAACAAATCCAAGCGTTTCAACTTTTTAGCAATTTAAGCCTAACGTTTACAAACGCTACGAAACAAATCCAATCGTTTCATCTTTTTAGCAATATAAGCAAAAACGTTTACAAACATTACGAAACAAATCCAAACGTTTCACCTTTTTAACTATTTAAGCTAAACGTTTGCAAACGTGACGAAAAAAATCCAAATGTTTCACCTTTTTAGCGATTTAAGCCAAACGTTTACAAAGGTTATGAAACAAATCCATTTGTTTCACCTTTTTAGCAATTTAAGCCAAACGTTTAAAAACGTAATGAAACAAATCAAAGCGTTTCACCTTTTTAGCAATATAAGCCAAACGTTTAAAAATGTTACGAAACAAGTGATTGAAGCCAAACGATTACAAATTTTACGAAACAAATCCAAATGTTTCGAAACAAATCCAAACGTTGAAAACGTTACGAAGCAAATTCAAACGTTTCACATTTTTAGCGATTTAAGCTAAACGTTTACAAACGTTACGAAACAAAGCCAAATGTTTACAATCGTTTTGAAACAAATACAAGCGTTTCACCTTTATAGCAATTTAAGCCAAACATGTACAAACGTTACGAAACAAATCCAAGCGTTTCACCTCTATAGCGATTTAAGCCAAACGTCTACAAACGTTACGAAAAAAATCCAAATGTTTAACCTTTTTAGTTAATTAAGCCAAACGTTTACAAAGGTTATGAAACAAATCCAAATGTTTCGCCTTTTTAGCAATTTAAGCCAAACATTCAAAAACGTAACGAAACAAATAAAAGTGTTTCACCTTTTCAGCAATTTAAGCCAAACGTTTAAAAACGTTACGAAACAAATCAAAGCGCTTCACCTATTTAGTAATTTAAGACAAATGTTTACAAACGTGACGAAACAAATTCAAGTGTTTAACCTTTTTAGCAATTTAAGTGAAACCTTTACAAACGCTACAAAACAAATCATGGCGTTTCACCTTTTTAGCAATTTAACCGAAACCTTTACAAACGCTACGAAACCAATCATAGCGTTTCACCTTTTTAGCAATTTAAGCCAAACGTTTACAAACGCTACCAAACAAATCCAAGCGTTTCACCTTTTAAGCAAGTTAAGCCAAACGTTTACAAACGTTACGAAACAAATCCAAACGTTTCACCTTTTATCTATTTAAACCTTACGTTTTCAAATGTTATGAAAAAAATCCAAACGTTTCACCTTTTTAGCAATATAAGCCAAACGTTTAAAAAAGTTACGAAACAAATCAAAGCGTTTCACCTTTTTAGCAATTTAAGCCAAACGTTTAAAAAAGTTACGAAACAAATCAATTTTAGCAATTAAAGCCAAACGTTTACAAACATTACAAAACAAAACCAAGCGTTGAACCTTTTTAGCAATTTAAGCCAAACCTTTACAAACGTTACGAAACAAATCCAAGAGTTTCACTTTTTTAGAAATTTAAGTCAAACCTTTACAAACGTTACGAAACAAATCCAAGTGTTTCACCTTTTTGGCAATTTAAGCTAAATGTTTACAAACGTTACGAAACAAATCCAAACGTTTCACCTTTTTAACTATTTAAGCCAAACATTTACAAACATTATGAAAAAAATCCAAATGTTTCACTTTTTTAGCGATTTAAGCCAAACGTTTACAAAGGTTATGAAACAAATCTAAATTTTTCACCTTTTTGGCAATGTAAGCCAAACGTTTAAAAATGTAAAAAAACAAATCAAAGCATTTCACCTTTTTAGCAATTTAAGCCAAACGTTTAAAAACGTTACTAAACAAAAAAAAGAGTTTCACCTGTTTTAACAATTCAAGCCTAACCTTTACAAACATTACGAAACAAAACAAAGTGTTTAACCTTTTTAGCAATATAAACCAAACCTTTACAAACGTAACGAAACAAATCCAAGCGTTTCAACTTTTTAGCAATTTAAGCCTAACGTTTACAAACGCTACGAAACAAATCCAATCGTTTCATCTTTTTAGCAATATAAGCAAAAACTTTTACAAACATTACGAAACAAATCCAAACGTTTCACCTTTTTAACTATTTAAGTTAAACGTTTGCAAACGTCACGAAAAAAATCCAAATGTTTCACCTTTTTAGCGATTTAAGCCAAACGTTTACGAAGGTTATGAAACAAATCCATATGTTTCACCTTTTTAGCAATTTAAGCCAAACGTTTAAAAACGTAATGAAACAAATCAAAGCGTTTCACCTTTTTAGCAATATAAGCCAAACGTTTAAAAATGTTACGAAACAAGTGATTGAAGCCAAACGATTACAAATGTTACGAAACAAATCCAAATGTTTCGAAACAAATCCAAACGTTGAAAACGTTACCAAGCAAATTCAAACGTTTCACATTTTTAGCGATTTAAGCTAAACGTTTACAAACGTTACGAATCAAAGCCAAATGTTTACAATCGTTTTGAAACAAATACAAGCGTTTCACCTTTATAGCAATTTAAGCCAAACATGTACAAACGTTACGAAACAAATCCAAGCGTTTCACCTCTATAGCGATTTAAGCCAAACGTCTACAAACGTTACGAAAAAAATCCAAATGTTTCACCTTTTTAGTTATTTAAGCCAAACGTTTACAAAGGTTATGAAACAAATCCAAATGTTTCTCCTTTTTAGCAATTTAAGCCAAACATTCAAAAACGTAACGAAACAAATAAAAATGTTTCACCTTTTCAGCAATTTAAGCCAAACGTTTAAAAACGTTACGAAACAAATCAAAGCGCTTCACCTATTTGGCAATTTAAGACAAATGTTTACAAACGTGACGAAACAAATTCAAGTGTTTAACCTTTTTAGCAATTTAAGTGAAACCTTTACAAACGCTACGAAACAAATCATGGCGTTTCACCTTTTTAGCAATTTAACCGAAACCTTTACAAACGCTACGAAACCAATCATGGTGTTTCACCTTTTAAGCAATTTAAGCCAAACGTTTACAAACGTTTCCAAACAAATCCAAGCGTTTAACCTTTTAAGCAAGTTAAGCCAAACGTTTACAAACGTTACGAAACAAATCCAAACGTTTCACCTTTTAGCTATTTAAACCTAACGTTTTCAAATGTTATGAAAAAAATCCAAACGTTTCGCCTTTTTAGCAATATAAGCCAAACGTTTAAAAAATTTACGAAAGAAATCAAAGCGTTTCACCTTTTTAGCAATTTAAGCCAAACGTTTTGAAAAAGTTACGAAACAAATTAATTTTAGCAATTAAAGCCAAACGTTTACAAACGTTACAAAACAAAACCAAGCGTTGAACCTTTTTAGCAATTTAAGCCAAACCTTTGCAAACGTTACGAAACAAATCCAAGAGTTTCACTTTTTTAGAAATTTAAGTCAAACCTTTACAAACGTTACGAAACAAATCCAAGCGTTTCACCTTTTTGGCAATTTAAGCCAAATGTTTAGAAACGTTACGAACCAAATCCAAATGTTTCACCTTTTTAACTATTTAAGCAAAACGTTTACAAACATTATGAAAAAAATCCAAATGTTTCACTTTTTTAGCGATTTAAGCCATACGTTTACAAAGGTTATGAAACAAATCCAAATGTTTCACCATTTTGGCAATTTAAGCCAAACGTTTAAAAACGTAACAAAACAAATCAAAGCGTTTCACCTTTTTAGAAATTTAAGCCAAATGTTTAAAAACGTTACTAAACAAATCAAAGAGTTTCACCTTTTTTAACAATTCAAGCAAACCATTACAAACGTTACGAAACAAAACAAAGCGTTTAACCTTTTTAGCAATATAAGCCAAACCTTTACAAACGTAACGAAACAAATCCATGCGTTTCATTTTTTTAGCAATTTAAGCCAAACGTTTAGAAACGCTACGAAACAAATCCAATCGTTTCATCTTTTTAGCAATTTAAGCCAAACGTTTACAAACATTACGAAACAAATCCTAACGTTTCACCTTTTTAGCTATTTAAGCTAAACGTTTGAAAACGTTACGAAAAAAATCCAAATGTTTCACCTTTTTAGCGATTTAAGCCAAACGTTTACAAAGGTTATGAAACAAATCCAAATGTTTCACCTTTTTAGCAATTTAAGCCAAACATTTAAAAACGTAACGAAACAAATCAAAGCGTTTCACCTTTTTAGCAATTTAAGCCAAACGTTTACAAACGTTACGAAACAAATCCAAGCGTTTCACCTTTTAAGCAAGTTAAGCCAAACGTTTACAAACTTTACTAAACAAATCCAAACGTGTCACCTTTTTCGCTATTTAAGCCAAACGTTTTCAAATGTTATGAAAAAAATCCAAACGTTTCACCTTTTTAGCAATATAAGCCAAATGTTTAAAAACGTAACGAAACAAATCAAAACGTTTCCCATTTTTAGCAATTAAAGTTAAACGTTTAAAAAAGTTACGAAACAAATCAAAGCGTTTCATTTTTTTATCAATTTAAGTCAAACGTTTAAAAAAGATACGAAACAAATCAAAGTGTTTCACCTTTTTAGCAATTAAAGCCAAACGTTTACAAACGTTACGAAACAAAACCAAGCGTTGAACCTCTTTAGCAGTTTAAGCCAAACCTTTACAAACGTTACGAAACAAATCCAAGAGTTTCACTTTTTTAGCAATTTAAGCCAAACCTGTACAAACTTTACAAAACAAATCCAAGCGTTTCACCTTTTTGGCAATTTAAGCCAAATGTTTACAAACGTTACGAAACAAATCCAAACGTTTCACCTTTTTAACTATTTAAGCCAAATATTATGAAAAAAATCTAAATGTTTCACTTTTTTAGCGATTTAAGCCAAACGTTTACAAAGGTTAAGAAACAAATCTAAATTTTTCACATTTTTGGCAATGTAAGCCAAACGTTTAAAAACGTAAAAAAACAAATCAAAGCATTTCACCTTTTTAGCAATTTAAGCCAAACGTTTAAAAACGTTACTAAACAAAAAAAAAGAGTTTCACCTGTTTTAACAATTCAAGCCAAACCTTTACAAACGTTACGAAACAAAACAAAGCGTTTAACCTTTTTAGCAATATAAACCAAATCTTTACAAACGTAACGAAACAAATCCAAGCGTTTCAACCTTTTAGCAATTTAAATCTAACGTTTACAAACGCTACGAAACAAATCCAATCGTTTCATCTTTTTAGCAATTTAAGCAAAAACGTTTACAAACATTACGAAACAAATCCAAACGTTTCACCTTTTTAACTATTTAAGCTAAACGTTTGCAAACGTTACGAAAAAATCCAAATGTTTCACCTTTTTAGCGATTTAAGCCAAACGTTTACAAAGGTTATGAAATAAATCCATATGTTTCACGTTTTTAGCAATTTAAGCCAAACGTTTAAAAACGTAATGAAACAAATCAAAGCGTTTCACCTTTTTAGCAATATAAGCCAAACGTTTAAAAATGTTATGAAACAAGTGATTGAAGCCAAACGATTACAAATGTTACGAAACAAATCCAAATGTTTCGAAACAAATCCAAACGTTGAAAAAGTTACGAAGCAAATTCAAACGTTTCACATTTTTAGCAATTTAAGCTAAACGTTTACAAACGTTACGAAACAAAGCCAAATGTTTACAATCGTTTCGAAACAAATACAAGCGTTTCACCTTTATACCAATTTAAGCCAAACATGTACAAACGTTATGAAACAAATCCAAGCGTTTCACCTTTATAGCGATTTAAGCCAAACGTCTTACGAAAAAAATCCAAATGTTTCACCTTTTTAGTTATTTAAGCCAAACGTTTACAAAGGTTATGAAACAAACCCAAATGTTTCGCCTTTTTAGCAATTTAAGCCAAACATTAAAAAACGTAACGAAACAAATAAAAGTGTTTCACCTTTTCAGCAATTTAAGCCAAACGTTTAAAAACGTTACGAAACAAATCAAAGCGCTTCACCTATTTAGCAATTTAAGACAAATGTTTACAAACGTGACGAAACAAAATCAAGTGTTTAACCTTCTTAGCAATTTAAGTGAAACCTTTACAAACGCTACGAAACAAATCATGGCGTTTCACCTTTTTAGCAATTTAACCGAAACCTTTACAAACGCTACGAAACCAATCATGGCGTTTCACCTTTTTAGCAATTTAAGCCAAACGTTTACAAACGTTACCAAACAAATCCAAGCGTTTCACCTTTTAAGCAAGTTAAGCCAAACGTTTACAAACGTTACGAAACAAATCCAAACGTTTCACCTTTTAGCTATTTAAACCTAACGTTTTCAAATGTTATGAAAAAAATCCAAACGTTTCACCTTTTTAGCAATATAAGCCAAACGTTTAAAAAAGTTACGAAACAAATTAAAGCGTTTCACCTTTTTAGCAATTTAAGCCAAACGTTTAAAAAAGTTACGAAACAAATCAATTTTAGCAATTAAAGCCAAACGTTTACAAATGTTACAAAACAAAACCAAGCGTTGAACCTTTTTAGCAGTTTAAGCCAAACCTTTACAAACGTTACGAAACAAATCCAAGAGTTTCACTTTTTTAGAAATTTAAGTCAAACCTTTACAAACGTTACGAAACAAATCCAAGCGTTTCACCTTTTTGGCAATTTAAGCCAAATGTTTAGAAACGTTACGAACCAAATCCAAATGTTTCACCTTTTTAACTATTTAAGCAAAACGTTTACAAACATTATGAAAAAAATCCAAATGTTTCACTTTTTTAGCGATTTAAGCCAAACGTTTACAAAGGTTATGAAACAAATCCAAATGTTTCACCATTTTGGCAATTTAAGCCAAACGTTTAAAAACGTAACAAAACAAATCAAAGCGTTTCACCTTTTTAGCAATTTAAGCCAAATGTTTAAAAACGTTACTAAACAAATCAAAGAGTTTCACCTTTTTTAACAATTCAAGCAAACCATTACTAACGTTACGAAACAAAACAAAGCGTTTAACCTTTTTAGCAATATAAGCCAAACCTTTACAAACGTAACGAAACAAATCCAAGCGTTTCATTTTTTTAGCAATTTAAGCCAAACGTTTACAAACGCTACGAAACAAATCCAATCGTTTCATCTTTTTAGCAATTTAAGCCAAACGTTTACAAACATTACGAAACAAATCCAAAGGTTTCACCTTTTTAGCTATTTATGCTAAACGTTTGAAAACGTTACGAAACAAATCCAAATGTTTCACCTTTTTAGCAATTTAAGCCAAACGTTTACAAAGGTTATGAAACAAATCCAAATGTTTCACCTTTTTAGCAATTTAAGCCAAACATTTAAAAACGTAACGAAACAAATTAAAGCGTTTCACCTTTTTAGCAATTTAAGCCAAACGTTTAAGAGCGTTACGAAACAAGTGATTGAAGCCAAACGTTTACAAATGTTACGATACAAATCCAAATGTTTCGAAACAAATCCAAACGTTAAAAATGTTACGAGGCAAATTCAAACGTTTCACATTTTTAGCAATTTAAGCCAAACAAAGCCAAACGTTTACAATCGTTTCGAAACAAATACAAGCGTTTCACCTTTTTAGCAATTTAAGCCAAACGTTTACTAACGTTACAGAACAAAACCAAATGTTTCACATTTTTAGCGATTTAAGCCAAATTTTTACAAACGCTACGAAAGTAATCCAAATGTTTCCCCTTTTTAGCGATTGAACCCAATCGTTTACAAACGTTACGAAACAAATCCAAACGTTTCACCTTTTTAGCGATTTAAGCCAAACATTTACAAACATTACGAAACAAAACCAAACGTTTCACCTTTTTAGCGATTTAAGCCAAACGTTTACAATCGCTACGAAACAAAACTAAACGTTTAAAACATTGCGAAATAAACCTTACGAAAAAATCGAAACAATTACAAATGTTACGAAACAAAACCAAACGTTTCATCTTTTTAATGATTAAAACCAAACATTTACAAACGTTACGAAACAAAACCAAACATTTCACTTTTTTTACCAATTTAAGCGTTTACAAACATTACAAAACAAAACCAAACGTTTCCCCTTTTAGCAATTAAAGCCAAACGTTTACAAACATTACGAAAAAAACCAAACGTTTAAAATGTTACGAAACAAATCCAAACGTTTACAAACGTTATTAAACAATACAAAACGTCTCACCTTTTTTAGTGATTTAAGCCAAATATTCAGAAATGTTACGAAGCAAATCCAAACGTTTCACCTTTTTAGCTATTTAAGCAAAACGTTTACAAACGTTAGGAAACAAATTCAAACGTTTCACCTTTTTAGCGATTTAAGGCAAACATTTACAAACGTTACGAAACAAAACCAAACGTTTCACCTTTTTAGCGATTTAAGCCAAACGTATACAAACATTACGAAACAAAACCAAACGTTTAAAACGTTACGAAACAGATCCAAACGTTACAAAACAACACCAAACGTTTCCCCATTTTAGCGATTTAAGCCAACGTTTATAAACGTTAAGAAACAAAACAAAACGTTTGTAAATGTCACGAAACAAATCCAAACGTTTCACCTTCTTAGCGATTTAAGCCGAACGTTTACAGTGGTTATGAAACAAAACCAAATATTTCACCTTTTTATCGATTTAAGCCAAACGTTTACAAACGTAACAAAACATATACAAACGTTTTCCCTTTTTAGCAATTTAAGCCAAACGTTTACAAACGTTACGAAACAAAACAAATGTTTCACCTTTTTACGATTTAAGCCAAATGTTTACAAACGTTACAAAACAAATCCAAATGTTTCCCCTTTTAAGCGATTTAAGCCAAACATTTACTAACCTTACCAAACAAATCCTGATGTTTCACCTTTTTAGCAATTTAAATCCAAACGTTTCACCTCTTTAGCGATTTAAGCCAAACGTTTACAAACGTTACAAAAGAAATCTAAACGTTTCACCGTTTTAGCGATTTAAGCCAAACGTTTAACCTTTTATTCGATTTAAGCCAAACGTTTACAAACATTACGAAACAAATCCAAATGTTTCACCTTTTTAGCGATTTAAGCCAAACGTTTACAAATAATACGAAACTAATCCAAACGTTTAACCTTTTTAGCGATTTAAAACAAACGTTTACAAACTTTACGAAACAAATCCAAACGTTTCACCCTTTTAGCGATTTAAGCCAAACGTTAACAAACGTTACGAAACAAAACCAAACGTTTTACCTTTTTAGTGATTTAAGCAAAACGTTTACAAACGTTACGAAACAAATACATGTGTTTCACCTTTTTAGCGAATTCAGCCAAAAGTTTACAAACGTTTCGAAACAAATCCAAGCGTTTCACCTTTTTAGCGATATAAGCGAAACGTTTAAAAACGATACGAAAAAAATCCAAACGTTACGAAACAAATCCAAACGTTTCACCAATTTTGCGATTTAAGCAAAACGTTTAAAAGCCTTACGAAAAAAAAAACAAACGTTTACAGCATTACGAAACAAATTAAAACGTTTCACATTTTTAGCGATTTAAACCAAACGTTCACAAACGTTACGAAACAAAACCAAGCATTTCACCTTTTTAAAAATTTAAGCCAAACGTTTATAGACATTACAAAACAAATCCAAGCGTTTCACCTTTTTAGCAATTTAAGCCAAACGTTTACACACGTTACGAAATAAATCCAAGTGTTTCACCTTTTTAGCGATTTAAGCCAAACTTTTACAAACGTTACAAAACAAATCCAAACGTTTCACCTTTTTAGCGATTTTAGCCAAACATTTACAAAGGCTATGAAACAAATTCAAATATTTCAACTTTTTAGCAATTTAAGCCAAATGTTTACAAACGTTACGAGACAAATCCAAGCGTTTCACCTTTTTAGCAATGTAAGCCAAGCGTTTACAAACGCTACGAAACAAATACAAGCGTTTCATCTTTTTAGCACATTAAGCCAAACATTTACAAACGCTACGGAACAAATCCAAATGTTTCGCAATTTTATCTATTTAAGCCAAACATTTACAAATGTTACGAAACAAATCCAAATGTTTCCACTTTTTAGCGATTTTAGCCAAACGTTTACAAACATTACAAAACAAATCCAAACTTTGAAACTTTTTAGCGATTTAAGCCCAACATTTACAAACGTTTCGAAACAAATCCAAACGTTTTCACCTTTTTAGCGATTTAAGCCAAACGTTTACAAACTTTAGGAAACAAATCCAAATGTTTCGCCTTTTTAGCAATTTAAGACAAACGTTTACAAACGTTACAAAACAAATCCAAGTGTTTCCCCTTTTTAGCGATTTAAGCGAAACGTTTACTAATGTTACGAATACAAAACCAAGCGTTTCATATTTTTATTAATTAAAGCCAAACGTTTACAAACGTAACGAAACAAATCCAAGCGTTTCCCCTTTTTAGCAATTTAAGCCAAACGTTTACAAATGTTCCGAAACAAATCCAAGCGTTTCACTTTTTTAGTAATTTAAGCCAAAACGTTTACAAACGATACGAAACTGTAACACCCCGTATTTTTCTTACTTGTTATGTTAAGCCTAAACGGTACCTTGGGTTCGTTTGAGTGGTTCGACCACTTAGATTCGCGTTTCGAAGGTTCCAAACCTTTTAAAATGTGTTTTAAGATGTATTAGAAGTAATCTCGGAGTTTGAAACGTTTTCGATTTCAATTTAAAAATCTCAAATTTTCATCGGAGGCAGTAGCATTTCGCGGGAACGACATGCATGAATCACGGGCGCGATTCATGTATCGCGGGCGCGATTCATGTATCGCGGGCGCGATAAAGGTGTAGCGGGCGCGACGCGTGCACTATTCAGTTTGCTGATTTCTATTTAAACTCACCTAATTCGACCTAAACTGATTTTGCACTTTCTCTAAAACCCTAAAACGGTTGCAGCATTTCTCTTAATCATTTTCTATCATTCCTAAGCCTATTTCCATCAATTGTAAGTATTTCTAATCCTCTCCTTAAGGTTTAATCCATTGATTATCATATCTATCAATTATAAATTCATTAGCTATTATATGAATTGGTTGTAGGCTAATTGTAGATCAATGTTTTTTTGAGTTCCTCTCTTGATTGTTGTTGTTAATTCATCTCAAGAGGTTAGTGGCTTATATCCCTTGTTTTGATTTGTAGAGATTGCTTTATATTCATTTGCTTCGATACCTTGGGTGGTTTGATTGTAATTTCTGTATTTCTTGAATTATAAATTCTGGAAATATTAATTTGATGTTATATTAGTCTCTTGAATTTCATTTGTACTTTGGGTGATTTGGTTTAACGTTACAATTGATAAACTTATCGAATTTCTAAAGATTTTGGGTTATAAACTATTTTTGATGGTTATTTAAAAATCTGGAAATTTCTTAAAAGCTAATCTTAGTTTGTTTAAACATCAAACGTACATTTGCTGTGTTGGGGGAATCTTGTGAACGGATTTTAGTATTGTTTGATTAATGCTTTTGAGATAAAATTATGTTTTAAGGTTAAACTAAAATCTGGAAATTTCAAAGTAATGGATCATAGGGTATTAGATGCTAAACAATACATGGGGTGATTTTGAGAAATTGTTTAAATGGATTAGCGTATAGTTTGGTTAACATTTTTGAAATTAAACTCGATTTTGAACTTATTACTAAGGGCTGGAAATTGTTTAGAAGATGGGTTAAAACTTGTTAAAAGAATGTTAGATTATCTTAGGATGCGAATTGACTTGAATTTAATAATATAAGGCATACAAGGCATTATATGTCATTAGGGATTCGATTGAACAATTTTAACTTCAAGTTGATACTTAAAGGATGTTGAATCTTATTGATTCTTTTTGAGGTGATATATTTAATTGTACTTGGGGTGCTACTTGCTAAGTGTTAGCAAGCTTAATTGTTTATGGCATTATTAAGTTACAGCGTGAGTTCTTATTTAAAATTGACTTTGGTTTCATTTTAGGTTTGATTAAAGACTTTGGTTTTAAACTTGTTTTATGGATGGGTCGGGTTAGACGTGGTCTCCCGACATGTTGTGTTGAGCTATACTGCAGTAAGGCTAACACACTACTTTGGGAACTGTAATTGTTTTGAAAGACTATTTAAGTACTTTGGTTTCGTTTTAAAAGATAAGAACTCACCTAAGCTTAACTTGCCTTATTTGTTAATAAGTTGTATGAATACTTGGTGGTATTTTAATTACCTTGTTTGAATCTTTGGTTGTGTTGTGAAATGCTAGTCCTATGTGGAGTCTAGTATTCTTAGAGTTAGGGATTGTTCGGATTTTGACTTATATAATGTGTTAGACTCGTCGACTGCTCGTGCTTCGGAGTCTACGCAGGGTTAGCTGTTTGCCAAGATTCACATGGACAAGCAAGCAGTGAGTTTATAGTGTTATTTACCGCTTTATTAAGCACCGCAAGTTATTTTAGTATATCAAATGTTTGTGAACTGTTTTAAGGATTATGGACCTGGATTGAAACGAGCTACTCGATAGGCTTGTATCGAGACTGTGTGCACCGGTAAGTACTTTGGGATTGGCTGACCAATATCTGACCTACTTTGGGAATCGATGAGGATTTGTTCCCATCTACTTTGGGTTAAATACTTTGGGATTTCATTTCAATACTGTTTTCCATAATCAAGCATATATATTAGTATAAAAGGATTTGTTTTAAGGGTTTAAACTTAATAAATGTAAATAGCATTATGAACTCATCTCAGTATATCTGACCCCGTTGTTTTCCACACTTTCCAGGTTTATGATTTTGAGAGCGTTGGTCATCTCCGATCTTTTGATTCCTCGGAGGTCTTTTATGTTAACAGACTAATTTACTGTTTTACTTCTTAGACCGCCGTAGAACTAGTTGTCTCTACTATTGAACTTTGGTTTGTCGTAGTGTTACGACTTTTATATTATTATACTTTAGCATGTTACATTAGATTATTATTATATGAGGCATGTTTCATAGTTTCGAATTGCTATCAATTAATTATACTAGAACTGCTATATAAGTTGTTAGAATTAGGCTGAAGTCTCGGTTGACCCCGAGCAATGGTTTTCTTGCAGGTTTATATTGAATAAAAGGTTTTCCGCGAGGCTTGCTACGAGTTTTAATACGACCATACCCATACCCTAGCGCCGATCGCGATCCATGAAATTGGGTCGTGACAGAAACAAATCACAGTGTTTCACCTTTTTAGCAATTTAAGCCAAACGTTTACAAATATTACGAAACAAATCCAAACGTTTCCCCTTCTTTGAGATTTAAGCTGAACGTTTACAAACGTTAGGAAACAAAACCAAACATTTCAACTTTTTAGCAATATAAACCAAACGTTCACAAACATTACGAAACAAATCCAAATGTTTCCCATTTTAGTGATTTAAGCCAAACGTTTAAAACATTATGAAAAAAATCCAAACATTTCACCTTTTTAGCGATTTATACCAAACGTTTACAAACGTTATGAAACAAATCCAAACGGTCACCTGTTTAGCGATTGAAGCCAAACGCTTACAAATGTTACGAAACAAATCCAAACGTTTCACCTTTTTAGCGATTTAAGCATAACGTTTACAAACGTTAAGAAACTAATCCAAATGTTTCACCTTTTTAACGATTTAAGCCAAACATTTACAAATGTTATGAAACAAATCCAAATGTTTCACCTTTTTAGCTATTTAAGTCAAACGTTTATAAACTTTACAAAACAAATCAAAGCGTTTCACCTTTATAGCAATATAAGCCAAACATTTACAAACTTTAGGAAACAAATCAAAACGATTAACCTTTGTGGCAATTTAAGCCAAGCGTTTACAAACGTTACGAAACAAATCCAAACATTTCACCTTTTTAGCGATATAAGCGAAACGTTTACAAACGTTACGAAAGAAATACAAACGTTTTCCCTTTTTAACGATTTAAGCCAAAAGTTTACAAACATTACAAAAAAAATCCTAATGTTTCACCTTTTTAGCGATTTATGTCAAACGTTTACAAACATTACGAAACAAATCCAAACGTTTCACCTTTTTAGTGAATTAAGCCAAACGTTTACAAACATTACGAAACAAATCCAAACGTTTCGCCTTTTTAGCAATTTAAGCCAAAGATTTACTAATATTACGAAACATATCCAAACTTTTCACCTTTTTAGCAATTTAAGCCAAACGTTTACAAACGTAACGAAACAAAACCTAAAGTTTAAAACGTTACGAAACAAATCCAAACGTTCACATTTTTAGCGATTTAAGCCAAACCTTTACAAACATTACAAAACAAATTTAAGCGTTTCACCTTTTTAGCAATTTAAGCCAAACGTTTACAAACGTTCAAAACAAATCCAAGCGTTTCACCTTTTTAGCGATTTAAGCCACACGTTTACAAACTTTACGAAACAAAACCAAACGTTTCACCTTTAAAGCGATTTAATTCGAACGTTTACAAACGTTACAAAACAAAACCAAATGTTTCACCTTTTTAGCAATTAAGCCAAACGTTTACAAACGCTACGAAACAAAAATCCAAATGTTTCACCTTTTTAGCGATTTAAGCCAAACATTTACAAATGCTATGAAACAAATCCAAATGTTTCACCTTTTTAGCAATTTATGCCAAACGTTTACAAACGTTACGGAACAAATCCAAGTATTTTACCTTTTTAGCAATTTAAGAAAAACATTTACAAACGTTACGAAACAAATCCAAACGTTTCACCTTTTTAGCGATTTAAGCCAAACTTTTACAAACGTTACTAAACAATCCAAACTTTTCACCATTTTAGCGATTTAAGCCAAACTTTTACAAAGGCTACGAAACAAATCCAAACGTTTCACCTTTTTAGCGATTTAAGCCAAACATTTACAATGGCTATGAAACAAATACAAATGTTTTAACTTTTTAGCAATTTAAGCCAAACGTTTACAAAAGTTACGAAACAAATCCAAGCGTTTCACCTTTTTAGCAATGTAAGCCAAACGTTACGAAACAAATCCAAATGTTTCACCTTTTTATCGATTTAAGCCAAACATTTACAAACGTTACGAAACAAATCCAAATGTTTCGACTTTTTAGCAATTTAAGCCAAACGTTTACAAATGTTATAAAACAAATCCAAACTTTGAAACTTTTTAGCGATGTAAGCCCAACATTAACAAATGTTACGAAACAAATCCAAATGTTTCCCCTTTTTAGCGTTTTAAGCCAAATGTTTACAAATGTTGTGAAAACAAAACCAAGAGTTCACCTTTTTAGCAATTAAAGCCAAACGTTACCAAACGTTACGAAACAAATCCAAGCGTTTTACCTTTTTAGCAATTTAAGACAAACGTTTACAAACGTTACGAAACAAATCCAAGCATTTCACCTTTTTAGTAATTTAAGCTGAACGTTTACAAACGATACGAAACAAATCCAAGTGTTTCACCTTTTTAGCAATTTAAGCAAAACGTTTACAAACATTATGAAGCAAATCCAAACGTTTCACTTTCTTAGCGATTTAAGCCGAACGTTTACAAACGTTAGGAAACAAACCCAAACATTTAAACTTTTTAGCAATTTAAACCAAACGTTTACAAACATTACGAAACAAATCCTAATGTTTCCCATTTTAGCGATTTAAGCCAAACGTTTAAAACATTACGAAAAAAATCCAAAAATTTCATCTTTTTAGCGATTTATGCCTAACGTTTACGAACGTTACGAAACAAATCCAAACGGTCACCTTTTTAGCGATTGAAACCAAACGCTTACTAACGTTGCGAAACAAATCCAAACGTTTTACCTTTTTGGCGATTTAAACCTAATGTTTACAAACGTTAAGAAACTAATCCAAACATTTCACCTTTTTAGCGATTTAATCCAAACACTTACTAACGTTACGAAACAAATCCAAATGTTTCACCATTTTAGCAATTTAAACCTAACTTTTACAAACCTTAAGAAACTAATCCAAACGTTTCACCTTTTTAGCGATTTAAGCCAAATGTTTACAAACGTTACAAAACAAATCCAAGCGTTTCACCTTTTTAGCAATTTAAGCTAAACGTTTACAAACGTTAGGAAACAAATCGAAGCCTAAGTCTAAGTCTAACAACTTATATAGCAGTTCTAATGTAATTACTTGATAGCAATTCGAAACTATGAAACATGCCTCATATATAAATAATCCAATGTAACATGCCAAGATACAATAATATAAAAGTCGTACCACTATGACATACCAAAATATAATGATATAACGATAACTAGTTCTACTGCGGTCTAAGAGTTTAAAAAACAGACTAATTTGTTTAACATGAAAACCTCCGAGGAAATCAAAGAATCGGAGTCGACCAGCTTTCAAATCATAAACCTAAAAAATTGGGAAAACAACGGGGTCAAATATACTGAGATGAGTTCGTAATGCTATTTACATTTATTAAGTTTAAAACCTTTAAAACAAATCCTTTTATACTAATATATATTCGATTATGGAAAACAATATTGAAATGAAGTTCCAAAGTATTATCCAAAGTAGATGGAAGCAAATCCTCATCGATTCCCAAAGTAGGCCAGACATTGGTCAGCCAATCCCAAGGTACTTACCGGTGCACACAGTCTCGATACAAGCTTATCGAGTAGCTCGTTCCAATCCAGATCCTTAATCATTAAAACAGTTCATAAACATTTGATATACTAAAATAACTTGCGGTACTTAATAAAGCGGTAAATAACGCTATAAACTCACTGCTTGCTTATCCACGTGAATCTTGGCAAACAGCTAACCTTGTGTAGACTCCGTAGCACGAGCAGTCGACGGGTCTAAAACATTATATAAGTCAAAATCGGAATAACCCCTAACTCTAAGAATACTAGACTCCATATAGGATTAGCATTTCACAACGCAACCAAAGAATCAAACAAGGTAATCAAAGTACAACGAAGTATCCATACAACCAATTAACAAATAAGGCAAGTTAAGCTTAGGTGAGTTCTTATCTTTTAAAACGAAACCAAAGTGCTTAAATACTTATATAGTCCTTTTAAAACAATTACAGTTCCCAAAGTAGTGTGTTAGCCTTACTGCAGTATAGCTCAACACAACATGTCGGGAGACCACGTCTAACCCGACTCAACCATAACCCAAAGTGAAAACCAAAGTCTTAAATCAAACCACAAATGAAACCAAAGTTATTTTAAATAAGAACTCATACCCTAACTTAATAATGCCACGATACAATTTAGAAAACAACAAATCCAAATAAGCTTGCCAACACTTGGCAAGTAACACCTAGGGTACACTTGAATATATCACCTTAAATGGAATCAAAAATATTCAACATCTTTCAAGTAACGACTTGAAATTAAATAATTTAATCAACTCATAACAAACCATATAAACCTTACATGACTTATATCTCATTTAACCAATGTTAACCACAACCTAGAATAAGACTAACATCCTTAAAATATGTTCGAACCATTTTATAAACAAAGTTTCCAGCCATTAACAATTTGATCAAAACCAAAATTAAGCCAAAGAACTCAAATAATCAAATATGGCAATTTTGCCGAAAATTGCCTAAATTAGCCAAACGACTCAAAACCAACAATCGATGAACCAAAGTATGTTACTACGGATTTAAAACCTTTAAAACATCACTTAGAATATATTATCTCAGTAGGTATATCATTTGAAAACCATTTTTCAATTGATGCGTTCAATTTTCTTAAATTCGTCAATTTCGCAAATCGTAGAGATTCCAAAAGCCAATTCAATTTAAATTCTCATTTTATAGAAAAAGCTCTTGAAATCAATAGATATAGATGTATAAATTCATAAAAACTTGAATAATATAGATTCAATCATTCGAATCAATCGCTAAAAGAATCAATTCACAAACGAGCTTAAAATAGTGATTTCTACGCTCAAATCATAACACGAATCAATACCACTCTTAAATCTAACCAACAAATCCAAACACCCAAAGTATAACCAAAATTAATTACAATAACTCAGCCCTAAAACATATTTTTCCAGAATTAAATACAGGAAAACAGAAAATAATTGCCACAACACCCAAAGTATAAATCAATCGCAACAGCACATAAATCTCTACCCAAAACTCAAAGTAGAGGAGCACATACCTCTTGAACTCAAAGGAAATGAAATACCCAGAAAATATATCAATCAAAGCCTACAAAAATTGATAACCAAAGAGCTATTGAATCTAGATTTGAATGAATCGATAAACCAATGATTAAACCATAAGAACAACGATCAAAATACTCACCAAGGATCAAAATATGAGAGGGATGAGTGTAAGAATGATATTGCTAGTGGTCTCAGCCATTCTAGGGTTTTAAAAATGCTTGGAAATGATTTTAGGTCGAGATAAGAGAGTATTTATAGTAAATGACGGTTTGAGCAGTGTTCCGTCGCGCCCGAGATGGGTGTATCACGCCCGAGATGAGTGAATCGCGCCCAAGATGAGTAAATCACGCCCCAGATGGTATATCACAACTGTGATGATCCTGTCATGCCCGTGATACACCCTCTGCTTCCAAAAATAATGATTTTTACGGCCCATAAGTCCAAGGTCGATCCACACGGCCCGAACCACACTCAAAACAAGATTGAACATCAAAATAACTATTGTGCAAATCAAACCAAAGTTCCAAGGAACCAAACCACCAAAGATTAACCCGAAACACATCGGAAAACTCATCGGAACAAGCCAGAAAAAATGGGGTGTTACATTCTCCCCAACTTAAAAACAAAATCGTCCTCGATTTTAACACAACGCAAACAAAGCACAAAACACGATATACGCGCACCAGGCAGCCAAAGTAAAACATATAACACAAATCCAAAGTACTAAAATAGCATCGAACATTTGAAGCAACGCTAAACCCAATGTACCTCAAAAAATGAAAGATAACAATTCCACATAATGGGCTCCGTCCCTTAAGTATACTCCCCAAATATTATCGAATAACACTGAAACCATAGGCATACCTCCACTCATCAACCTACGCACTTGTGTAACAACAACTCGACAAGTTGTACCTTGAATTATAACTCAAATCACCACTTACATAAAACAACAACCCAAATTTTCACACCACGTATGCGCAAAATTATAAATTCAACAGTTCAATACTCTAACTATTACTTGATTAAACAAAATATAAACCTCCAAGATTATTCAACTAGCAACATTAAACATGCTCACAAGGAAGGTTACTAAACTCATTCGAGTTCAAACAGCTATCAAGACAACCTTGACAAGGTGAAAGGACAAGCCCGAAACGCAAATCGCAATTCTTACAATACCAAAATCTAACACTTTAAATGAAAACGACCGTGATGATCCTGTCACACCCGTGATACACCCTCTGCTTCCAAAAATAATGATTTTTACGGCCCATAAGTCCAAGGTCGATCCACACGGCCCGAACCACACTCAAAACAAGATTGACCATCAAAATAACTATTGTGCAAATCAAACCAAATTTCCAAGGAACCAAACCACCAAATATTAACCCGAAACACATCGGAAAACTCATCGGAACAAGCCGGAAAAATACGGGGTGTTACACGTTACAAAACAAATCCAAACGTTACACCTTTTTAGCAATTTAAGCCAATCGTTAACAAACATTACGAAACAAATTCAAACGTTTTGCCTTTTTAGCAATTTAAGCCAAACGTTTATAAGCATTACAAAACAAATCTAAGTGTTTCACCTTTTTAGCGATTTAAGCCAAACATTTACAAATGTTAGGAAACAAAACCAAACGTTTAAAAACGTTACGAAGCAAATCCAAAGGTTCCACATGTTTAGCGATTTAAGACAAACCTTTAAGAATGTTACGAAAACAAAACCAAGCGTTTCACCCTTTTAGCAATTAAAGCCAAACGTTTACAAACGTTACCAAATAAATCCAAGCGTTTCACCTTTTTAGCAATTTAAAACGTTTACAAACGTTCCGAAACAAATCCAAGCGTTTCACCTTTTTAGTAATTTAAGCCAAACGTTTATAAACGATACGAAACAAATCCAAGTGTTTAATCTTTTTAGCAATTTAAGCCAAACGTTTACAAACATTACGAAACAAATCCAAACCTGTCACGTTGTTTGCGATTTAAGACAAACGTTTACAAACGTTACGAAAAAAACCAAACATTCCACTTTTTTAGCAATTTAAACCAAACATTTACAAACATTACGAAACAAATCCAAATGTTTCCCATTTTAGCAATTTAAGCCAAACGTTTAAAACTTTACGAAAAAAATCCAAACATTTTACCTTTTTAGCGATTTATGCCAAACGGTTACAAACATTATGAAACAAATCCAAACGGTCACCTTTTTGGCGATTGAAGCCAAACGCTTACAAACGTTACGAAACAAATCCAAACATTTCACCTTTTTAGCGATTTAAGCCTAACGTTTACAAACGTTAAGAAACTAATCCAAATGTTTCACCTTTTAAGCGATTTAAGCCATACATTTACAAATGTTATGAAACAAATCCAAATGTTTCAGCTTTTTAGCAATTTAAGCCAAACGTTTACATACTTTACAAATCAAATACAAGCGTTTTCCCTTTTTAGCAATTTAAGCCAGACATTTACAAAGGTTAGGAAACAAATCCAAGCGGTTCACCTTTGTGGCAATATAAGCCAAACGTTTACAAACGTTACAAAACAAATCCAAACGTTTCACCTTTTTAGCGATATAATCCTAACGATTACAAACATTACGAAAGAAATCCAAATATGCGGGAGATTTTTATGTTAAACTATGCGGGAGATTTTTAGGAAGTGCAGGTTCGATAATGGAACAGCATGGCGCTTTCTGACAGCGGAGCAGAGAGTTTTACTTTCAGGAGTTCCAGGTAATTAAATTTGCAATTTAATACTAGTAAGTTATGATTTTTTTTGAAAAAACTAACTCACAACACATGTTTTTACTGTTTGCAGAAAGAGTTCTGGAGGGATAGGTCGGCCTACAGCGAGGAGGTCATTAGACAGGTATTCATGGCCCATGCAGCAAACCACTGCAAAGACAACATCCACAGGATGAGAAGGACGATATAGAATCATATATCTGTGACTCAGGAATTCTGGGATGCTTGGAACGCGTTCTGGAACTCAAAGAATGAGAGGAAGAGGTTAGAAACCGCCCGAGCAAATCAGATGAGCAAGCCAGCGGGCGCTAGTTCTGGACCTGTCCGCCATACTAGTGGATCTCGCTCTACTATCAAAGCATATCGAGGAGATGATTTGTTTCAAAATTCAGTAATTAAAATACATAAATAACATATTTGCTTTATTTTGATACTAATTCAATTGTATTTTTTTTGTAGGAAAGGACGCTTGGCCGGAGACCGAATGTAACAGAGCTGTACACTCGCCTTCACTCCACGAAGGCTGACAAGAAGCCGGTCGACAAGCGGGCTCAGGATATGACTGTAAGTCCTTATTAACTTTATAATTCTCTAAGTTGAATTTATTAATTCGGAAATTATATATGAAATTGAAAATGCTTGTTGGTATGGTGTTAAATATGTTAAGGTAGATTGTTTATTTGAATTTAACAAGTTACAAATGCTAGATTATATTGAACATGTTTATTGGTTGGATTATATATTGTAATTTGCTTGCAGGACTTCCCTGAAAAATGGGTGATGCTCGTATTATAGAGGAAATGCTGTCGAAATTTGGTTAGAAATTAGGTTCAAATTTTAATATGTTATGCATTTTTAATTGTTTTAAAACACAACTGATATATTTTTTATTGTTTTGTAGGACGCCAACATTGCAAGGCTTGCCGCAGCGACACAGTCTCCGACCGGAGAGGGTAGATCCTCGAGTCCAACGGCAGTGTACGATGTTAGTAGTATGTGCCTTAGGGCCATTTGATCATGTATATTTGTAGAATTAATCCCAATGGCAAAGATATATATGTTCTATTTGAACTAAGTGTCTCATCAACTAAGTGTTCATTTATTATGTATTGTCCTTATCACATTGTGATAGAATCTATTCTTAAGGTGTTAAGAATATGAGTGACAAATTCAATTATACAAGTGATCTAAATAACTGTCACGACCCATTTCCATGAATCGCGACCGGCGCTAGGGTATGGGTAATGTAGTACCGAAACCCGTAGCTAGCCTATCATTTAACACATAAATACATAAACCTGCAGAAAACCAATGCTCGGGGGCAACCGAGACTTCAGCCTAAATCTAGCAGATATAATATTCAACAGATAATATAATATGCTTATCCAATTCTGAGTCTAAAAATAGGCATAACATAAATAATCCGAAATAACTACATAACATGCCAGAGCAATATAACTAGTCAGATCAATCCGACAAACAACTGTAATAATAATAAAGACGTCTAGTCAACTACTGCGGTCTAAGAATAAAATAGTTTGACAGATTATCAAAATAAATGGAACCTCCGAGGAAAAGTAAATGCGGAGATCACCAGACTCTCTCAGATCATAACCCTGGGAAAAATTGGGAAAACAACGGGGTCAGATATACTGAGATGAGTTCATACCACTATTTACATTTATTAAGTGGAAAACCTTTAAAACGTTTAAAACATTTAATAACGATATTACAGATAATAGTTGGAACCCTAATCCACAATTCTAAATAATAATCATAATCCAATAGGTCTGGTCCCGAGAGCTGAGCTACACAGAGTTACCACTGACCACACTTATACCAGAGTCCCGAGAGCTGAGCTACACCGAGTTACTCTACCTGGTCCCGAGAGCTATGCTCACACCGAGTTACCACATTTCCATATATACCTTACCCAGATCAATACCGGTGCGCACGCAGTCCTAATGATGCCCATTAGGTAGCATGTTCCAACTAAGAGCCATAATATAAAAACAGTTCGAAATATACGTACAGTATATATATTTAATATTAAAATAACAATTTACTTAATAAAGCGGTAAATAGTAAATATAAACTCACTGCTTGCTAATCCGCGTGAAATACCGGCAAGCAACTAACTCTGGTTCGCCTCTGAAGCACGAACAGTAGACGAGTCTAGACAAATAAAATAATTATTAAAATCAGGCCCTAACTCTAAAGAGTACTAGACACCACATAGGACTAGCACAAATAACACGTCGGAATAAATAATCCAAAGCACACACAAATAATACCCATTAGGCAATAAAACCCAAGTAATATAAGTCTATTGAGTTCTCGCTTATAATTCCAATTTAAAAAATATTATTTAACAACTTTAAATAATAAATAATTTTCCAAATAGTGGGTTAGCCGAGTTATCACAAACTACCAAGCTAACCTCACTTGTCGGATGACCCAAGTCTAATCCGACTCAAAACGTTTATCAAATATAAACTCAAGTTTATATTTATAAAATAAATTAGCAAATAATAATCCATTTTAAAAGCGGAACTCAATAACTTCAGTTCTAAGTAACCCAAGTTACAAATCAAAACTTAAACATTTTAAGTTAATAAAAGTTTAGGGACTAAATTGTACTTTTGCCAATTAGGGACTAAATTGTACTTTAGTCAATTTGATATCCGAAATCAAATTAATTGCTTTTCTCTATAATTAAAACCAACTATAAAGTTATTAACCAAAAATCCACTTAATTAAGTTATAAAATAAGTTTAGGGGCTAAATTGTAATTTAGCCAAATCTCGTCTAATGGTATTTCGAAAACAAAAATAATTACCCGAATGATTATATTAACTAAATTATAAATTTCTACCGTTTACGATATTTTTTATAATTCATATCGAAATCCATTTCTCAAAGATTGTATTTAACTTAAGGGATCATTTGTATTAAAGGGAAATAATCTAGTGATTAAAATAACCTTTAGTCCTAATAAACATAAAGTCTGCCAACCAACAATAAACACCTCATCATCTTCTTTAAAAGATCAACCATATCCTAGAAATTTCATGCACAGTGCCGTGAATCATACAACCAAATTCATCAAAGTTTAACCATAAAAATCAAATGAAAAAACACAAAGCCAAACCCAACCAAGCTTGTATTTAAATCTAATACCTAACCAAAATCTCTACTCATCATAAGTTAACAGCCTCAGCAAACGAAAGAAACGGTGGTAGCAACGTAGTAGATCCGGCAAGAACGATCCGAGAACCAAAATGATGAAACAACTCAATCTAAAAGCTTAATCTATTAACTACTAATCATGCCAAGGGATCCATAATCAAAAGACAAGCAAAACAAAACCAAAAGAGGAAGGGATGGTTCGGCAGAAACATTAAAGCAAAACAGAAAACACATTTGCGTACAAAAACGATGAAACGGCGGCGATTGAAACGAGGTCGATTACGTACCGTTTAGCAAAACCGAGATAGGGAAACGTAGGTACGTGAGTCTGGAATGTCTGAGATCAAACGGTTCTGATTTCGATTAAGAAACGAGCAAGAACGAATCAGAAAACCGAAGGACGTTTCAAGAGAAAACTGAAATCAAATGGATCAAAGATACTTACTGAACAGCGATCTTTGGAGGATGATTACGGCTTCGTTTCTCAGCGAAAGGACAAACGAAAAACGTCTAGGGCTACCTTGCAGCGTGATCTAGGTTTTTTATGAAGAAACTGACTTAAAATAATGCAAGGAAACGGGCCGTAAACGAGGTCGAAAAGGGCCAAACGAAGGGGTCCTATGGGCTGAGTTTTTTCCCGAACGGGAATGGCCTTTCAGGCCATGATTCCCGTTCGGGAATGCCTGGTCTCGAACGAGACCAGGCCCAAAAAAAAAAAGATTCCCGTTCGGGAATTTCAATTCTCGAACGGGAATGGCCGAATTCTAATTAATTTTTTTTTTGTTTTTAATTAAATAAAAAAAAACAAATGGTTGAACCAAAAACAACCCCAACCCAACTCAACTAGGATCAAACCGCTAACGTTCAAGTTACTTCAAAACGACCAGAAGCTTGTCGGAAATTATCGAAAATGAATCTAAAATTTTACGGGATATTACATTCTCCCCAACTAATTAAAAATTCGTCCTCGAATTTAACACGACAAGTAAATCACATCAGAACAACACGTAACACAAGTAAAAACTATAAAAGTCACAGAAAATCAAGATATCGTACCTCACGGAAAAAGAAAAGGATAGCGATTCCGCATATCCGACTCGGTCTCCCAAGTACACTCCTCTACAGAATGATTGCGCCAGAGAACTTTGACCATCGGAATCTCCTTGTTCCGCAATTTACGCACTTGCGTATCAACAATCTTAACTGGCTGTTCCTCATAGGACAGCTCCTGGTCAATCTCAACACTCTGGGGCACAATCATGTGCGAAGGATCAGAAACGCACTTTCTCAACATAGAAACGTGAAACACAGGATGTACTAACAACATGTCTGGCGGTAGAACCAGACGATAAGCCACAGCTCCAATCCTCTCCGAAATCTCATAAGGACCAATATACCTCGGTGCCAATTTTCCCTTGACGCCAAAACGAACCACGCCTTTCATAGGCGAAACCCGAAGAAACACGAAATCACCAACCTGGAACTCAACGTCTTTCCTCTTCGGATCAGCATAACTCTTGTGCCGACTAAAAGCAGTCTCTAACCTCCGTTTGATCAACGGTACCTTCTCTGAGGTAATCTGAATAATCTCAGCTCCCGAGAGTTTACGCTCTCCGACCTCCTCCCAACAGATAGGAGATCTACACTTGCGCCCGTACAAAGCCTCATACGGCGCCATCTCGATTCTCGCGTGATAACTGTTGTTATAAGAAAACTCAATCAACGGCAAATGAGTATCCCAGCTACCCTGAAAATCGAGAACACACATCCTGAGCATATCCTCCAACGTCTGAATAGTCCTCTCAAACTGACCATCAGTCTGAGGATGAAAAGCTGTACTGAAATCCAACCGAGAACCCAAAGATTCCTGCAACGCTTTCCAGAACCTTGAAGTAAACACAGAACCTCTGTCTAAAACAATAGAAACCGGTACACCATGCAAACTGACAATCCTGTTGATGTACAACTGAGCCAACCTCGAAGCAGTATACGAAACCTTAATCGGAAGGAAATGAGCTGACTTGGTCATACGGTCAACTATCACCCAGATGGAATCGTACCCCTGCCGAGTACGTGGTAAACCAACCACAAAATCCATAGCAATCCGCTCCCACTTCCACTCTGGAATAGGTAGTGGCTGCAGATAGCCAAAAGGTCTCTGATGCTCCAGCTTCACCTGTTGACAAGTCAGACACCTAGAAACATACTCAGCGACATCCTTCTTCATTCCGCTCGACCAGTACGTACCCTTAAGATCATGGTACATCTTAGTAGAACCCGGATGAACACTATAAGCAGACTTGTGCGCTTCCTCCAAGATCTGGTCCCTCAAACCATCTGAATCCGGAACACACAGTCTCGAACCATGTCTCAGAACACCATCCACAAAAGTAAACTCAGAATTACTGTCCTGCTGAATCTCCTCAATAATCCGTTTCAACTGTGGATCCTCAGCTTGTAAAGCTTTGATCCGATCAATCAAAACGGGTTGCACTTGCAACTGTGCTAACAAACAACCAGTCTGAGAAATCTGAAATCCATAGCCTGAAGCTATCAAACTGTGCCACTCTCTAACCATGGGTCTACGCCCAATCTCAGAAATATGAGCCAAACTGCCTGAAGACTTGCGACTCAACGCATCGGCTACCACATTAGCCTTACCAGGATGGTACTGAATAGTACAGTCGTAGTCCTTCAGCAACTCTAACCACCTCCTCTGTCTCAAGTTCAATTCTCTCTGATCAAAGATATACTTCAGACTCTTATGATCAGTGAAAATCTCACAAGTAGCACCATACAAATAATGCCTCCAGATTTTCAGCGCAAAAACCACAGCTGCCAACTCTAAATCATGCGTAGGGTAATTCACCTCATGCTTCTTCAACTGTCTGGAAGCATAGGCAATCACCTGTCCATGTTGCATCAGAACGCAACCCAAACCAATCCGAGACGCATCACAATACACTGTGAAACCATCAATGCCAGAAGGCAATGCCAACACCGGAGCTGTAGTCAAAATCTCCTTGAGCTTCTCAAAGCTCGCCTCGCACTTGTCAGTCCACTCAAACTTGACACCCTTCTGTGTCAGTTTAGTCAAAGGTGCAGATATTCTGGAGAAATCTTGCACGAACCGACGATAGTAGCCAGCTAAACCCAGAAAACTTCTGATCTCGGTAACTGACCTTGGCCTTTGCCAATCCATGACCGCCTCAATCTTCTTCGGATCAACCTTGATCCCATCTTTCGACACCACGTGTCCTAGAAAGGTAACCTGATCCAACCAGAACTCACATTTTGAGAACTTAGCATACAACTGATGCTCACGCAACGTCTGTAGTATAGTCCTCAAATGATAAGCATGCTCCTCCTCACTCCGAGAATAGATCAAAATGTCATCAATGAAGACGATAACAAATTGATCCAAAAACGGCTTGAACACTCTGTTCATCATATCCATAAACGCTGCTGGTGCGTTCGTCAGACCAAAGGACATAACCAGAAACTCAAAATGTCCATAACGAGTCCGAAAAGCAGTCTTAGGCACATCTGCATCACGGATCCGTAGCTGATGATACCCAGACCTCAAATCAATCTTGGAAAAACACTTCGCACCCTGCAACTGGTCAAACAAATCATCGATGCGAGGAAGAGGGTATCTGTTCTTGACAGTAACCTTGTTCAACTGTCTGTAGTCAATACACAGTCGAAAGGAACCGTCTTTCTTCTTCACAAACAGAACCGGAGCACCCCACGGAGAAGTACTCGGTCTGATGAACCCGCTATCCAACAACTCTTGTAACTGGTCCTTCAACTCTTTCAGCTCTGCAGGAGCCATCCGATATGGCGGTATCGAAATCGGAGCTGTACCAGAAACCACATCAATGCAAAACTCAATATCACGATCAGGTGGTAATCCAGGCAATTCCTCTGGACACACATCAGTGAACTCATTCACTATCGGAACACTATGCATATCACCACTACTAGTCTCCAAATCACGAACCACAGCAAGAAAACCCTGGCAACCCTTGCCTAACATCCGCTTCGCCTTGATGGTGGAAATCAGATTCTTAGGTGTCTCTGCCTTTTCTCCCTGAAAGGAAAAAGGTAGATCACCTGGAATCCTGAACTCGACTGACTTCCCTCGACAGTCAATAGAAGCAAAGTGGCGTGACAACCAGTCCATTCCCAAGATAACATCAAAAGAAAGAACGTCAAGTACAATCAAATCAGCACATAATTCTCTACCCTGAATAACCACCGGACAAGAAGGATAAACGACATCCACTACTACACCTTCAGATATAGGTGTAGACACAGCTAGAGGTTCACTCAAAACAGATGGTGCTCTACCCAATTTCCCAGCAAAACAAGTAGAAACAAACGAATGGGTCGCACCCGCATCAAATAATACCAAAGCATCAATAAAAGAAATCGGGATGGTACCTTGCACCACAGCGTTTGATGCACGCGCATCCTGAGGAGTAAGTGCGAACACTCTGGCCTGACCTTGCGGCTGCTGCTGTGAACTCTGTCCAGTACCATAACCGTTGGAACCTCTACCTCCGTTACCACGGCCACCAAAACCTCTGCCACCAGAACCACGGCCCCGCTGGCCACCAAAAGATGCTGCAGGTTGAGAGTACCCTATAGACTGTGTAAACGCAGGTCTCTGCTGCTGATAAGAAGACTGCGCCACACTGGAGTTAGACATCTGCTGCCCAGATGTCGGACACTCCCTGGAAAAATGACCTGGCTGGCCACAAGTAAAACAACCTCCAGGAGCTAACTGACACTGACCATAGTGCCTGCGTTTGCAATTCTGGCAGAACGGAATGTTCGATCCACCAGTGTACCCGCGTCCTGAACCACGGTTACTCCCACTGCTACTGGAACTGTACGGAGCACTCCTGGAACTATGCCTCCCTTTGTTGTGAGTCCGTCGACTCCCCCTGTTGGCCTGAGAAGAGCCACTGTAGTAATTCCCACTACTATGATGCACTGGGGCTTGCTGCCCCCCACTAGGAAGATCACTCTTTTCCTTTTGATTCTGGAAAGGGTCAGAGATCGTCCCAAACTGAACCATCGAATTCTCCATCCGCCGCGCACTATCCACTAACCGGGCAAACTCCATGTTTGTCCCTATCAGCAAAGGGAGAAACTCCGAGCCTAAACCCCTAATATAACGGTCGTTCACTCGCTCTTGATCACCCTGTAGATCTGTAGCAAACCGCCCCAAACGTACAAACTCAGTAGTGTAGTCTGTCACCGATCTATCCCCCTTCTTCAAAGTTAGCAGCTTTTCTCTGAAACTCTCAGTAACAGAGAAGGGTAGATAGTAACCTCTGAACCTGATCACAAAATCAGCCCAAGACAAAGTATCCATAACTGGCCTGATGTTATCGCGATACCAGTCCTTAGCTGGACCCTTCAGCGACATCTCCACAAGCATCATTGATTGACGATCAGAAGCTTGAATCCTCTGACTGTTGTACTCAAATTCCTCCAAAAAGTCAAGAGCATCCCCAGTACTATCAAAAGAAGTCGGATTCAACTTCAAGTAGATCATCACCAACTCTCTGTCCGTCGGAATGTGACCGACACCAGCAAGTCCACCAACACCAGCTACAACACCAGCCTGAGGTTGCTGTTGCTGCGCTAGCTGACCCAGTACAGTACAGTACACTGATTTTGCAGAAGAGCCTGGTTGTTCTGCATCTCGACAATCCCAGCTAAGAAGGTAGTGAAGTCGAACGCTTGCATGTTTGGTGCTTGTTGCACCTCTGGTGCCTGCTGCACATTCGGTGCCTGAACACCTGCTGCACCGCGTCCTCTAGCTCCACCTCTACCAGCACCAGCTCCTCTGCCTCTACCAGCACCTCTACCTCTGCCAGCACCTCCACCTCGACCACGTCCAACATTAGCCTGAACTGGTGGTACATTCTGATCGACTTCCATGGAAATCGCATCATCAGCCATAGCTTCTTGCTCTGCCGCAACACGAGCACGAGTACGAACAACATTGTCCATATCCTAAGAATTGAACAAAGCAATATAAATAACACATAATTCATACCCAAGTATGAAACAAAACAATTAATAATTAGGATTTCCCGAGAAATCAACAGCAATAAAATACTCACCCAAGTGAAATAGCATTAACAATTAACAGCATCAAATCAACAAGTAATGACTGACTCGACGCAATCCTATTGGTATAGGCAGAATGTTTTAAAATCAAAAGATGACGTTTTTAAAGACATGACAGAATCCTATATCCGCAGTAGTTCCTAAGACACAACCATACTTAACAGAGTAAACACATAGCAAGCAAATGGCCTTGGTTTGAAACCAAAGCTCTGATACCAAGTTTGTCACGACCCATTTCCATGAATCGCGACCGGCGCTAGGGTATGGGTAATGTAGTACCGAAACCCGTAGCTAGCCTATCATTTAACACATAAATACATAAACCTGCAGAAAACCAATGCTCGGGGGCAACCGAGACTTCAGCCTAAATCTAGCAGATATAATATTCAACAGATAATATAACATGCTTATCCAATTCTAAGTCTAAAAATAGGCATAACATAAATAATCCGAAATAACTACATAACATGCCAGAGCAATATAACTAGTCAGATCAATCCGACAAACAACTGTAATAATAATAAAGACGTCTAGTCAACTACTGTGGTCTAAGAATAAAATAGTTTGACAGATTATCAAAATAAATGGAACCTCCGAGGAAAAGTAAATGCGGAGATCACCAGACTCTCTCAGATCATAACCCTGGGAAAAATTGGGAAAACAACGGGGTCAGATATACTGAGATGAGTTCATACCACTATTTACATTTATTAAGTGGAAAACCTTTAAAACGTTTAAAACATTTAATAACGATATTACAGATAATAGTTGGAACCCTAATCCACAATTCTAAATAATAATCATAATCCAATAGGTCTAGTCCCGAGAGCTGAGCTACACCGAGTTACCACTGACCACACTTATACCAGAGTCCCGAGAGCTGAGCTACACCGAGTTACTCTACCTGGTCCCGAGAGCTATGCTCACACCGAGTTACCACATTTCCATATATACCTTACCCAGATCAATATCGGTGCGCACGCAGTCCTAATGATGCCCATTAGGTAGCATGTTCCAACTAAGAGCCATAATATAAAAACAGTTCGAAATATACGTACAGTATATATATTTAATATTAAAATAACAATTTACTTAATAAAGCGGTAAATAGTAAATATAAACTCACTGCTTGCTAATCCGCGTGAAATACCGGCAAGCAACTAACTCTGGTTCGCCTCTGAAGCACGAACAGTAGACTAGTCTAGACAAATAAAATAATTATTAAAATCAGGCCCTAACTCTAAAGAGTACTAGACACCACATAGGACTAGCACAAATAACACGTCGGAATAAATAATCCAAAGCACACACAAATAATACCCATTAGGCAATAAAACCCAAGTAATATAAGTCTATTGAGTTCTCGCTTATAATTCCAATTTAAAAAATATTATTTAACAACTTTAAATAATAAATAATTTTCCAAATAGTGGGTTAGCCGAGTTATCACAAACTACCAAGCTAACCTCACTTGTCGGATGACCCAAGTCTAATCCGACTCAAAACGTTTATCAAATATAAACTCAAGTTTATATTTATAAAATAAATTAGCAAATAATAATCCATTTTAAAAGCGGAACTCAATAACTTCAGTTCTAAGTAACCCAAGTTACAAATCAAAACTTAAACATTTTAAGTTAATAAAAGTTTAGGGACTAAATTGTACTTTTGCCAATTAGGGACTAAATTGTACTTTAGTCAATTTGATATCCGAAATCAAATTAATTGCTTTTCTCTATAATTAAAACCAACTATAAAGTTATTAACCAAAAATCCACTTAATTAAGTTATAAAATAAGTTTAGGGGCTAAATTGTAATTTAGCCAAATCTCGTCTAATGGTATTTCGAAAACAAAAATAATTACCCGAATGATTATATTAACTAAATTATAAATTTCTAGCGTTTACGATATTTTTTATAATTCAAATCGAAATCCATTTCTCAAAGATTGTATTTAACTTAAGGGATCATTTGTATTAAAGGGAAATAATCTAGTGATTAAAATAACCTTTAGTCCTAATAAACATCAAGTCTTCCAACCAACAATAAACACCTCATCATCTTCTTTAAAAGATCAACCATATCCTAGAAATTTCATGCACAGTGCCGTGAATCATACAACCAAATTCATCAAAGTTTAACCATAAAAATCAAATGACAAAACACAAAGCCAAACCCAACCAAGCTTGTATTTAAATCTAATACCTAACCAAAATCTCTACTCATCATAAGTTAACAGCCTCAGCAAACGAAAGAAACGGTGGTAGCAACGTAGTAGATCCGGCAAGAACGATCCGAGAACCAAAATGATGAAACAACTCAATCTAAAAGCTTAATCTATTAACTACTAATCATGCCAAGGGATCCATAATCAAAAGACAAGCAAAACAAAACCAAAAGAGGAAGGGATGGTTCGGCAGAAACATTAAAGCAAAACAGAAAACACATTTGCGTACAAAAACGATGAAACGGCGGCGATTGAAACGAGGTCGATTACGTACCGTTTAGCAAAACCGAGATAGGGAAACGTAGGTACGTGAGTCTAGAATGTCTGAGATCAAACGGTTCTGATTTCGATTAAGAAACGAGCAAGAACGAATCAGAAAACCGAAGGACGTTTCAAGAGAAAACTGAAATCAAATGGATCAAAGATACTTACTGAACAGCGATCTTTGGAGGATGATTACGGCTTCGTTTCTCAGCGAAAGGACAAACGAAAAACGTCTAGGGCTACCTTGCAGCGTGATCTAGGTTTTTTTATGAAGAAACTGACTTAAAATAATGCAAGGAAACGGGCCGTAAACGAGGTCGAAAAGGGCCAAACGAAGGGGTCCTATGGGCTGAGTTTTTTCCCGAACGGGAATGGCCTTTCAGGCCATGATTCCCGTTCGGGAATGCCTGGTCTCGAACGAGACCAGGCCCAAAAAAAAAGAGATTCCCGTTCAGGAATTTCAATTCTCGAACGGGAATGGCCGAATTCTAATTTTTTTTTTTTTATTTTTAATTAAATAAAAAAAACAAATGGTTGAACCAAAAATCAACCCCAACCCAACTCAACTAGGATCAAACCGCTAACGTTCAAGTTACTTCAAAATGACCAGAAGCTTGTCGGAAATTATCGAAAATGAATCTAAAATTTTACGGGATATTACAATAACCGTTCACGATCGATAAGATCCTACGAATAAGGGCATCGCATTATCCTGGGAAGATCGTCACCTCTGTTTATTCTCCTGATTAGTAAAGAGTTACTAATTATAGGAAGTAGTGAGTCTCATACGAGACCCAGGTGTGTGTAGACATCGATGGAATCACAAGAAGAAACGTGTGTAAGGCTTGGGTTCCGTGAGCAGCAGGTATGTGGGGACAAGCTGCAGGGTGCAGCGAGGCATGTCATCTAGTTCGTCAGAGCAGGCGGACGAGGAGGTCGAGCGACGTGTGCAGGCCGGCATTCAGGAGGGTCTGCGACTGGCTCAGAAGCAGCAGGCGGCGACTATGGCCCAGCTGATCCGTTAGGAGATTGCAAGGATGATGCCTAACCTTCCTGCAGAGTTTCGGCCACAGCCCCCACCTACCCCACCAGACGATGACGACACTATAGCTTTATAGTGTTCGTGTTAGCTTATCTTATTACAAACATAATACGTTTTTTTTTCTTTTTTGACGTTTATATGTATACTCTGATATTTTATATATACATATTTATTTATCAGTTTCAATTGATTGTGATTTATAAATAAATATTATTACTGGATTTAACATTTTGAAAATGACAGGGAAAAACGGCAAAAAATAGCGGAAAACGGCAGAAATCTGCCGCAAATTAAGTACATTTGCGACGGAATGTTTAAGATTTGCGAAGGAATATTCCGTCACAAATCCTAAAAATTCTATCGCAAATACGTCTCCATATCATATCGTTTAGAGACATATTCGCAACGGAATGCTTAATATTTGCGACAGAATATTCCGTCGCAAATTTAGCCGCGGACATGATTTTGGTCGTTAAACAAGTTTGCGACAAAACGTGTAGCGACGGGACGGAAATTAGGGCTTTAGCGACCGATATTTCCGTCGCTAAAGCCCCGTTTTCTTGTAGTGACAAACATTACGAAACAAAACAAAACGTTTAAAACGTTACGAAATAAATTCAAACGTTTACAAACGTTACGAAACAAAACAAAACGTCTCACTTTTTTAGTGATTTAAGCCAAACGTTTACAAACGTTTCGAAACAAAACCAAATGTTTCACCTTTTTAGCTATTTAAGCCATACGTTTACAAACATTACGAAACAAATCCAAACGTTTCACCTTTTTAGCGATTTAAACAAAACGTTTACAAATGTTATGAAACAAATCCAAACGTTTCACCTATTTAGCGATTTAAGCCAAACATTTACAAACGTTACGAAATAAACCAAATGTTTTGCCTTTTTAGCGATTTCAACAAAACGTTTACAAATGTTACGAAACAAATCCAAACGTTTCACCTATTTAGCAATTTAAGCCAAACGTTTACAAACGTTACGAAATAAACCAAACGTTTCACCTTTTTAGCGATTTAAGCCAAACGTTTACAAACGTTACGAAACAAAACCAAACGTTTAAAACGGTACCAAATAAATCCAAACGTTTACAAACGTTACAAAACAACACGAAACGTTTCCCCATTTTAGCGATTTAAGCCAAACGTTTATAAACGTTAGGAAACAAAACAAAACATTTGTAAACGTTACGAAACAAATCCAAACGTTTCACATTTTTATTTATTTAAGCCAAACATTTACAAAAGTTACGAAACAAAACAAAATGTTTACAAAGGTTACGAAACAAAACAAAATGTTTACAAAGGTTACGAAACTAAAGAAAATGTTTACAAAGGTTACGAAACAAAACAAAATGTTTCACCTTTTTACTGATTTAATCCAAACATTTACAAACTTTACGACACAAATACAAACGTTTTGACTTTTTAGCGATTTAAGCCAAACGTTTACAAACGTTACGAAACAAATCCAAGCGTTTCACCTTTTTTTGAAATTTAAACCAAACATTTAAAACGATACGAAATAAATCCAAACGTTTCACCTTTTTAGCAATTTAAGCCAAATGTTTACAAACGTTACGAAAAAATCCAAACGTTTCACCTTTTAAGCGATTTAAGCCAAACCTTTACAAACGTTACAAAACAAATCCAAACGTTTCACCTTTTTAGCGATTTAAGCCAAACGTTTACAAACGCTAAGAAACAAAACCAAACGTTTCACCTTTTTTGCGATTTAAGCCAAATGTTTTCAAACGCTACGGAATAAATTTAAACGTTTCCCCTTTTTAGCGATTTAAGCCAAACGTTTTCAAACGTTACAGAACAAATCCAAACGTTTCACCTTTTTAGCGATTTAAGCCAAACGATTACAAATGTTACAGAACAAATCCAAACATTTCACATTTTTAGTGATTGAAGCCAAACGTTTACAAACGTTACGAAACAAATCCAAACGTTTCACATTTTTAGCAATTTAAGCCAAACGTTTAAAACGTGAAAAAACAAATCCAAGCGTTTCACATGTTTAGTGATTTAAGCCAAACGTTTACAAACGTTACGAAACAATACCAAGCGTTTCACCTTTTTAGCAATTTAAGCCAAACGTTTACAAACGTTGCGAAACAAATCCACACATATTTAGCAATTTAAGCCAAACGTTTGCAAACTTAACGAAACAAAACCAAGTGTTTCACCTCTTTAGCAATTTAAGTCAAACGTTTATAAATGTTACGAAACAAATCCAAGCGTTTCACCTTTTTAGCAATTTAAGCCAAAAGATTACAAACGTTACGAAACAAATCAAACCATTTTACCTTTTTAGCGATTTAAGCCAAATGTTTACAAATGTATGAAAGAAATCCAAACGTTTACAAACGTATGAAACAAATACAAACGTTTCACCTTTTTAGCGATTTAAGCCCAACGTTCACAAAGGTTACGAAACAAATCAAACAAATTCACCTTTTTAGCAATTTAAGACAAACGTTTACAAACGTTACGAAACAAATCCAAGCGTTTCACCTTTTTAGCAATTTAAGACAAACGTTTACAAATGCTACGAAACAAATCCAAATGTTTCACCTTTTTAGCGATTTAAACCAAACGTTTACAAACGTTACAAAAAAAACCAAACGTTTAAAACATTATGAAACAAATCCACACGTATCTCATTTTTAGCGATTTAAGCCAAATGTTTACAAACGTTTCGAAACAAAACCAAGAGTTTAACCTTTTTAGAAATTTAAGCCAAACCTTTACAAAGTTTACGAAACAAATCCAAGCGTTTCACCTTTTTAGCAATTTAAGCCAAACGTTTACAAACGTTTCGAAACAAATCCAAGTGTTTCACCTTTTTAGCAATTTAAGCCAAACGTTTACAAAAGTTACGAAACAAATCCAAACGTTACACATTTAAGCCAAACGTTACACATTTAAGCCAAACGTTTACAAACGTTACGAAAACAATCCAAATGTTTCGCCTTTTTATAGACTTAAGCCAAACGTTTACAAAAGTTATGAAACAAATCAAAATGTTTCACCTTTTTAGCAATTTAAGCAAAATGTTTACAAACGTTACGAAACAAATCAGAGCGTTTCACTTTTTTAGCAATTTAAGCCAAACTTTTAAAAACGTTACGAAACAAATCCAAACATTTCCCCTTTTTAGTGATTGAAGCCAAACGTTTACAAATGATACTAAACTAATCCAAATGTTTCGAAACAAATCCAAACGTTGAAAACTTTACGAAGCAAATTCAAACCTTTCACATTTTTAGCGATTTAAGCCAAACGTTTACTAACGTTACGAACAAAAGCCAAACGTTTACAAACATTAATAAACAAATCTAAGCGTTTCACCTTATTAGCAATTTAAGCCAAACGTTTACTAATGCTACGGAACAAAACCAAACGTTTCCCATTTTTTGCTATTTATGCGAACAAACGCTACGAAACAAATCCAAATGTTTCCCCTTTTAGCGTTTAAACCCAAACGTTTAAAAACGTTACGAAACAAATCCAAACGTTTTGCCATTTTAGCGATTAAAGTCAAACATTTACAATGGTTACGAAACAAAAACAAACGTTTAGAACGTTACGAAACAAACGTTACGAAACAAATCGAAACGTTTAAATATGTTACGAAACAAAACCAAACATTTCACCTTTTTAGCGATTTAAGCTAAACGTGTACAAAAGTTACGAAACAAAACCAAACATTTCACCTTTTTAGCGATTTAAGCCAAACGTATACAAACATTACGAAACAAAACCAAACGTTTAAAATGTTACGAAACAAACGTTACGAAACAAACGTTACGAAACAAAACAAACGTTACGAAACAAAACGAAACGTCTCACCTTTTTAGTGATTTAAGCCAAACGTTTACAACCGTTACGAAACAAAACCAAATGTTTCACCTTTTTAGCGATTTAAGCCATACGTTTACAAACGTTATGAAACAAATCCAAACGTTTCACTTTTTTTCGATTTAAGCAAAACGTTATGAAACAAATCCAAATGTTTCACCTTTTTAGCGATTTAAGCCAAACGTTTACAAACTTTACGAAATAAAACCAAACGTTTCACCTTTTTAGCGATTTAAGCTAAACTATTACAATAGTTATGAAACAAAACCAAATGTTTAAAACGTTACGAAATAAATCCAAACGTTTACAAACATTACAAAACAACACCAAACGTTTCCCCATTTTAGCGATTTAAGGCAAACGTTTATAAACGTTAAGAAACAAAACCAAACGTTTGTAAACGTTACGAAACAATCCAAACGTTTCACATTTTTATTTATTTAAGCCAAACATTTACAAGCGTTACGAAACAAATCCAAACGTTTCACATTTTTACTGATTGAAGCCAAACGTTTACAAACGTTATGAAACAAATCCAAACATTTTGAAACAAATCCAAACGTTTCGAAACAAATACAAACAAATCCAACTGTTTCACCTTTATAACGATTTAAGCCGAATGTTTAAAAAGGTTACAAAACAAAACCAAACGTTTCACCTTTTTACTGATTTAAGCCAAACGTTTACAAACGTTACAGAACAAATATAAACGTTTCCCCTTTTTAGCGATTTAAGCCAAACGTTTACAAACATTACAAAACAAATCAAAGCGTTTCAACTTTTTAGCAATTTAAGCCAAACGTTTACAAACGTTACGAAACAAATCCAAGCGTTTCACCTTTTTAACAATATAAACCAAATGTTTAAAACGATATGAAACAAATCAAGATGTTTCACATTTTTAGCAATTTAAGCTAAACGTTTACAAACGTTTCGAAATAAGTCCAAATGTTTCACCTTTTTAGCGATTTAAGCCAAACGTTTACAAATATTACAAAACAAATCCAAACGTTTCCCCTTTTTAGCGATTTAAGCCAAACGTTTACAAACGTTACGAAACAAAACCAAACGTTTCACTTTTTTTGCAATTTAAGCCAAACGTTTTCAAACGTTGCGGAACAAATCCAAACGTTTCACCTTTTTAGCGATTTAAGTCAAACGTTTTCAAACGTTACGGAACAAATCCAAACGTTTCACCTTTTTAGTTATTTAAGCCAAACGTTTACAAACGTTACGAAATAAATCCAAATATTTCATATTTTTAGCGTTTTAAGCTAAACGTTTACAAAGGTTACGAAACAAATCCAAACGTGTCACCTCGTAATTGCACCAAAAATCGCCAACTTTCGGGTGTTTTTGGTATTAACATAATCTTTATTTCTTGGCATAAAAAATCATCAAATTTTATCTTTTGGCATATTCGTCCACATAACCGTTTCCTATGAAAAAGTAAGCGCAAAACGGCGCCGTTTTGTATTCGAAACGACGCCGTTTCACATCCCGTGGACAAATATGCCAAAAAATTAAAGTTGGTGATTTTTTATGCCAAGAAAAAAAGATTATGTTAAATACCAAAAACACGCGAAAGTAGGTGATTTTTTATGCAATTAAGCCACTTAGAAATTTAAGCAAAAAAATTACAAAAGTTACGAAACAAATCCAAACGTTTCCCCTTTTTAGCAATTTAAGCCAAACGTTTACAAACGTTACAAAACAAATACAAACGTTTTACATTTTCTGCGATTTATGCCGAAGGTTTACATATGTTACGAAACAAAACCAAACGCATAAAACTTTACAGAACAAATCCAAACGTTTCCCTTTTTAGTAATTTAAGCCAAACGTTTAGAAACATTGCGAAACAAATCCAAGCCTTTCACCTTTTTAGCAACTTAAGCCAAACGTTTACAAACGTTACGAAATTTCAAACGTTTCCCCTTTTTAGCGATTTAAGCCAAACGTTTACAAACGTTACGAAACAAATCCAAATGTTTCACCTTTTTAGCGATTTAAGCCAAACGTTTACAAATGTTACAAAACAAATCCAAACGTTTCGCCTTTTTAGCAATTTAAGTCAAACATTTACAAACGTTACGAAACAAATCCAAACGTTTCCCCTTTTTAGTGATTTAAGCCAAACGTTTACAAACATTACGAAAAAAGTCCAAACTTTTCGTCTTTTTGGCAATTTAAGCCAAACGTTTACAAACATTACGAAACAAATCCAAACGTTTCCTCATTTTAGCGATTTAAGCCAAACGTTTAAAATGTTACGAAACAAATCCAAATGTTTCCCCTTAATAGCGATTTATCCCAAACGTTTACAAACGTTACAAAACAAATCCAAACGTTTCACCTTTTTAGCGATTTAAGCCAAATGTTTACAAAAGTTACGAAACAGATCCCAACGTTTCCCATTTTTAGCAATTTAAGCCAAACGTTTACAAACGTTACGAAACAAAAAATCAAGCGTTTCACCTTTTTAGCAATATAAGCCAAACGTTTACAAACGTAACGAAACAAATCCAAATGTTTCACCTTATTAGCAATATAAGCCAAACGTTTACAAACGTTAAGAAACAAATCCAAGCGTTTCACCTTTTTAGCAATTTAAGCCAAACGTTTACAAACGATATGAAAAAAATCCAAGCGTTTCATCTTTTTAGCGATTTAAGGCAAACGTTTACAAACATTACGAAACAAATCCAAGCGTTTTACCTTTTTAGTGATTTAAGACAAAACTTTACAAACGGTACGAAACAAATCCAAACGTTTTACCTTTTAGCGATTTAAGCCAAACGTTTACAAACGCTACGAAACAAATCTAAGCGTTTCACCTTTTTAGCAATTTAAGCAAAACGTTTACAAACGTTAAGAAACAAATCCAAGTGTTTCACCTTTTTAGTAATTTAAGCCAAACGTTTACAAAAGTTACGAAACAAATCCAAGCGTTTCACCTTTTTAGCAATTTAAACCAAACGGTTAATACGATATGAAACAAATCCAAACGTTTTATATTTTTAGCAATTTAAGCCAAACATTTACAACCGTTACGAAATAAATCTTAACGTTTTGCCTTTTTAGCGATTTAAACCAAATGATATTAAAGTTTCACCTTTTTAGCAATTTAAGCCAAACGTTTACAAATGTTACGAAACAAATCCAAGCGTTTCACCTTTTTAGCAATTTAAACCAAACGTTTAATACGATACGAAACAAATCCAAACGTTTCACATTTTTAGCAATTTAAGCCAAACGTTTACAAACGTTACGAAATAAATCTAAATGTTTCACCTATATAGCGATTGAAGTCAAACGTTTACAAACATTGCAAATAAATCCAAGCATTTCACATTTTTAGCGACTTAAGCAAAACGTTTACAAACGTTACGAAACAAAACATCAATTGTTTCACCTTTTTAGAAATTTAAGCCAAACGTTTACAAACGTAACGAACAAATCAAGGCGTTTCACCTTATTAGCAATTTAAGCCAAACGTTTACAAACTTTACGAAACAAATCCAAGCGTTTCACCTTTTTAACAAGTTAAGCCAAACGTTTACAAACAGTACGAAACAAATCTAAACGTTTTACATTTTTAGCAATTTAAGCCAAATGTTTGTAAAGGCTACGAAACAAATCTAAATGTTTTAATTTTTAGAGATTTAAGCAAAACGTTTACAAACATTAGGAAACAAATTCAAGCGTTTCACCTTTTTAGCAATTGAAGCCAAACTTTTACAAACGTTACGAAACAAATTTAAGCGTTTCACCTTTTTAGCAAATTTAAAACAAATGTCTAAAACGATACGAAACAAATCCAAACATTTCACATTTTTAGCAATTTAAGCCAAACGTTTACAAATGTTACAAACAAATACAAACGTTTCACATTTTTTGCAATTTATGCCGAAGGTTTACGCATGTTACGAAACAAAACCAAACGCATAAAACGTTACGAAACAAATACAAACATTTCCCTTTTTAGTAATTTAAGCCAAACGTTTAGAAACGTTACGAAACAAATCTAAGCCTTTCACCTTTTTAGCAATTTAGGCAAACGTTTAGAAACGTTACGAAATTTCAAACGTTTTACCTTTTTAGCGATTTAAGGCAAACGTTTACAAACGTTACGGATCAAATCCAAATGTTTCACCCTTTTAACGATTTAAGCCAAACGTTTACAAATGTTACAAAACAAATCCAAATGTTTCGCCTTTTTATCAATTTAAGCCAAACGTTTACAAACGTTACGAAACAAATCCAAACCTTTCACCTTTTTAATGATTTAAGCCAAACGTTTATAAACGTTACAAAACAAATCCAAACGTTTCTCCTTTTTGGCAATTTAAGCCAAACATTTACAAACCTTACGAAACAAATCCAAACGTTTCCTCATTTTCGCGATTTAAGCCAAACATTTAAAACGTTACGAAACAAATCCAAACGTTACCCCTTTTTAGCGATTTATGCCAAACGTTTACAAACGTTACGAAACAAATCCAAAAGTTTCACCTTTTTAGCGATTTAAGCCAAATATTTACAAAAGTTACGAAACAAATCCAAACGTTACACATTTTTAGCGATTTAAGCCAAACGTTTACAAACGTTACGAAACAAAAAATCAAACGTTTCACCTTTTTAGCAATATAAGCTAAACGTTTACAAACGAAACGAAACAAATCCAAGCGTTTCACCTTATTAGCAATTTAAGCCAAACGTTTATAAACGTTACGAAACAAATCCAAGTGTTTCACCTTTTAGCGATTTAAGCCAAACTTTTACAAAGGCTACGAAACAAATTCAAACGTTCCACCTTTTTAGCGATTTAAGCCAAACATTTACAAAGGCTACGAAACAAATCCAAATGTTTCAACTTTTTAGCAATTTAAGCCAAACGTTTACAAACGATACGAAAAAAATCCAAGCGTTTCACCTTTTTAGCGATTTAAGACAAACGTTTACAAACGTTACGAAACAAATCCAAGCGTTTCACCTTTTTAGCGATTTAAGCCAAACGTTTACAAACGGTACGAAAAAAATCCAAATGTTTTACCGTTTTAGCGATTTAAGCGAAACGTTTACAAACTCTACGAAATAAATCTAAGCGTTTCACCTTTTTAGCAATTTAAGAAAAACGTTTACAAACGTTATGAAACAAATCCAAGCGTCTCACCTTTTTAGCAATTTAATCCAAACGTTTACAAACGTTACGAAACAAATCCAAACGTTTCACCTTTTTAGCAATTTAAAACAAACGTTTACAACGATACAAAACAAATCCAAACATTTCGCATTTTAAGCAATTTAAGCCAAACGTTTACAAACGTTACGAAATAAATCAAAACGTTTCACTTTTTTAGCGATTTAAGCCAAACATTAACAAGCATTACAAAACAAATCCAAATGTTTCCCCTTTTTAGCGATTTAAGCCAAACGTTTATAAACGTTACGAAACAAATCCAAGCGTTTCACCTTTTTAACAACTTAAGTCAAACGTTTAAAAACGTTACAGAACAAATCCAAACGTTTCGCCTTTTTAGCAATTTAAGCCAAACGTTTACAAATGTTACGAAACAAATCCAAACGTTTTACCTTTTTAGCGATTTAAGCCAAACTTTTACAAAGGCTACAAAACAAATCCAAACATTTAACCTTTTTGGCGATTTAAGCCAAACATTTACAAAGGCTATGAAACAAATCCAAATATTTCAACTTTTTAGCAATTTATGCCAAATGTTTACAAATGATACAAAAAAATCCAAGCGTTTCATATTTTTAGCGATTTAAGGCAAACGTGTACAAACGTTACGAAACAAATCCAAGCGTTTCACCTTTTTAGCGATTTAAGCCAAACGTTTACAAATGGTACGAAACAAATCGAAACGTTTTATCTTTTTAGCGATTTAAGCCAAACGTTTACAAACGCTACGAAATAAATCGAAGCGTTTCACGTTTTTAGAAATTTAAGCAAAACGTTTACGAATGTTAAGAAACAAATCCAAGCGTTTCACCTTTTTAGCAATTTAAGCCAAACGTTTACAAACGTTACGAAACAAATCCAAGCGTTTCACATTTTAGAGATTTAAGCCAAACGTTTACAAACGGTACGAAACAAATCCAAACGTTTTAGCTTTTTAGCGATTTAAGCCAAACGTTTACAAACGCTACGAAATAAATCTAAGCGTTTCACCTTTTTAGCAATTTAAGCAAAACATTTACTAACGTTAAGAAACAAATCCAAGCGTTTCACCTTTTTAGCGATTTAAGGCAAACGTTTACAAACGTTACGAAAAAATCCAAGCGTTTCACCTTTTTAGCGATTTAAGCCAAACGTTTACAAATGGTACGAAACAAAGCCAAACGTTTTTCCTTTTTAGAAATTTAAGACAAACGTTTACAAACGCTACAAAACAAATCTAAACGTTTCACCTTTTTAGAAATTTAAGTAAAACATTTACAAACGTTACGAAACAAATCCAAGCGTTTCACCTTTTTAGCTATTTAAGCCAAACGTTTCCCCTTTTTAGCGATTTAAGCCAAATGTTTATAAACGCTACGCAACAAATCAATACGTTTCACCTTTTTAGAAATTTAAGCAAAACATTTACAAACGTTACGAAACAAATCCAAACGTTTCCCCTTTTTAGCAATTTAAGCCAAACGTTTACAAATGTTACGAAACAAATACAAACGATTCACATTTTTAGCGATTTATGCCGAAGGTTCACCTTTTTAGCGATTTAAGACAAACGTTTTCAAACGATACGGAACAAATCCAAACGTTTCCCCTTTTTAGCGATTTAAGCCAAACCTTTACTAATAATACAAAACAAATCCAAACTTTTCATCTTTTTAGAGATTTAAGTTAAACGTTTAGAAAGGTTAGGAAACAAATCCAAACGTGTCACCTTTTTAGAAATTTAAGCAAAACATTTACAAACGTTACGAAACAAATCCAAACGTTTCACCTTTTTAGCAATTTAAGCCAAACGTTTACAAATGTTACGAAACAAATACAAAGGTTTCACGTTTTTAGCGATTTATGCCGAAGGTTTACAAATCCAAACGTTTCGCCATTTTAGCGATTTAAGCCAAACGTTTAAAACGTTACGAAACAAATCCAAAAGTTTGTCCTTTTTAGCGATTTATGCCAAACGCTTACAAACGTTACGAAACTGTAATATCCCGTAAAATTTTACATTTATTTTTCGATAATTTCCGACGATTTTCCGGTCGTTTTGAAGTAACTTCGAAGATAGCGGTTTGATTCGAGTTGGTTCGGGATTGGGGTTGATCTAGGTTCAACCATTTTAATTTTAATTTTAAAAAAAATATAAAAGATAAATAAAAGATCAATTCTCGTTCCAGAATCTTAAGATTCTCGAACGAGAATCGTGTTTGGAGCCTGTTCTCGTTCGAGACCAGGCCAGTTTCGAACGAGAATCAGGCCTGAAGGGCTTGTCTCGTTCGAAACTATTCCCACCCTTGCGTGGGGGCAGCTTCCTCACTTATTCTAACCTACTCCGACCTACTTAAATACGTAAATTTTAAACCTAATCTCTTCTCCATACTACAAACAAACCCTAGCCTCCAATCCTTTGTTGTTTCGCTGAGAAACGAAGCCGTAATCTTCCCTCAAACTCTGCTGTCCGGTAAGCCACCTTAATTCATTTAATTTCAGTTTTAACATTTGACGGCACTTTCGTAATTTGATTCGTTCTCTTTCGTTTCTAGATCGAAATCAATACCGTTTGTTTCAGGGCAATCTAGACTCGCGTACGTTCGATCCCCCACCTCATTTTTGTTGAACGGTACGCTATCGATCTCGTTCCATTCGCCGTACGGTTTCCTTTTTAGAAATGCTTTAACTGTTTATTGAATTGGCATGTTTACTGCCGATGTTTAAATCCTTTCATTGGTGTTAAATTCATTATTATTCATGATCTTAGACCTCCAAGGATATTAGAAATCGTAAATAAGTTAATTGGCTTGTTTGAAATTTCGTTTGGTTCCGTCATCGTCAATGAATGGTTTGCGCCGTTCCTCTTTATTTCGTTACTATAATGTGTTCAAGCTTTTGATATTGATTCATGGATGTCATTGGCATTAGGTAGCTTTTGGTTAAGTTTTGGTGTTGAATCATTAACGGTATATGGAGTTAGGTTGATAGAAATGGTGGCGGGGATAATTCCTTTGAAATGAGGAGGATGATGGCTATTTGGTCACTTTGATCATTACATTGTTTTGTTTGAATTAATTAGGTCCTTTAACTTATTTCCATTTTGTTTCAATAATAACTTTGATTTTAAATAGACAATTGGTATACGTTAAGTTTTTATAACTTAAATTAATATAAGCACTCGGGTAATTATATGTAATTTTAATTGCATTGTCAATTTGGCTAAATTGCGGATTAGCCCCTAAAGTTTCTAAAAGACTTGTTTAAGTTAAATTTTATCTATTGGATAACTTTTGAATTTTTGATTAAATTATGAATTAGTAAATTGAGATCGAACAATTAATTTGATTTCGGATATCAAATTGGCTAAAGTATAGTTTAACCCCTAATTGGCTAAAGTACAGTTTAGTCCCTAAACTTTTATAAACTTAAAATGATTAGATTTTTGCGTTATAACTTGGGTTACTTGAAATTGAAGTTATTGAGTTCCGCTTTTAAAATGGATTATTATTTTATTGAATTATTTTATTATAAACTCAGGTTTATATTGATAAATGTTTTGAGTCTGGTTAGACTTGGGTCACACGACAAGTGAGATTAGCTTGGTAGTTAATGATAACTCGGCTAATCCACTATTTGGAAATTAATTATTATTTAAAGGTTATTAAGTAATATTTATAAATTGGATTTTAAAGCGAGTACTCAATAGACTTATATTAATTGGACTTTATTACCTTTTGGGTATTTTTGTGTTGCTTTGGATTATTTAATTCCGACGTGTTAGTTGTGCTAGTCCTATGTGGTGTCTAGTACTCTCTAGAGTTAGGGTCTGTTTTTAATAATTATTTTATTTGTCTAGACCCGTCTGTTGTTCGTGCTCCAGAGGCGAACCAGGATTAGTTGCTTGTCGGTTATCACGTGGATTAACAAGCAGTGAGTTTGTACTTACTATTTACCGCTTTATTAAGTAAATTGTTATTTTAATATTAAATATATATATACTGTACGTATATTTTGCACTGCTTTTATATTATGGCTTTTAGTTGGAACATGCTACCTAATGGGCATCATTAGGACTGCGTGCGAACCGGTATTGATCTGGGTAAGTTATATATGGAAATATGGTAACTCAGTGTCAGCATAGCTCTCGGGACCAGGTAGAGTAACTCAGTGTAGCTCAGCTCTCGGGACTCTGGTATTAGTGTGGTCAGTGGTAACTCGGTGTAGCTCAGCTTTCGGGACCAGACCTATTGGATTATGTTTATATTTAGAATTGTGGATTAGGGTTCCAACTATTTTTCGTAATATCGTTATTAAATGTTTTAAACGGTTTTAAAGGTTTTCCACTTAATAAATGTAGATAGTGGTATAAACTCATCTCAGTATATCTGACCCCGTTGTTTTTCCAAATTTTTCCTAGGGTTATGAACTGAGAGAGTCTGGTGATCTCCGCATTTACTTTTCTTCGGATGTTCCACTTATTTTAGTAGAACTATCAACTATTTCATTCTTAGACCGCAGTAGTTGACTAGATGTCTTTATTTTATTTTAGTTGTTGTTGGATTGGTCCGACTGGATTATTATTGCATTTGGCATGTTATATTATTATTCAGAATTATTTATGTTAAGCCGAATTAATACTATTATTGGAAAGCATGTTATTTTAATTGCTGAATATTATAACTGTTAGATTTAGGATGAAGTCTCGGTTGCCCCCGAGCATTGGTTTTCTGCAGGTTTATGTGTTTGTACGTTAATTGAGAGGCTAGCTACGGGTTTTGGTACTACATTACCTATACCCTAGCGCAGGTCGCGAATCATGAAAATGGGTCGTGACAGAAACAAATCCAATCGTTTCACTTTTTTAGCTATTGAAGCCAAATGTTTACAAACGTTATGAAACAAATCCAAACGTTTCACATAGTTAGCGATTTATGCCAAACGTTTACAAACGCTACGAAATAAAAAATCAAGCGTTTCACCTTTTTAGCAATTTAAGCCAAACGTTTACAAACGTAGCGAAACAAATTCAAGCGTTTCACCTTATAAGCAATTTAAGCCAAACGTTTACAAACGTTACGAAACAAATCCAAGCGTTTCACCTTTTTAGCGATTTAAGCCAAACGTTTACAAACAGTACGAAACAAATCCAAACGTTTCACCTTTTTAGCGATGTAAGCCAAACGTTTACAAACGCTGCGAACCAAATCTAAACGTTTCACCTTTATAGCGAAGTAAGCAAAACGTTTACAAACATTACGAAACAAATCCAAGCGTTTCACCTCTCTAGCAATTTAAGCCAAACGTTTACAAACGTTACGAAACAAATCCAAGCGTTTTATATTTTTAGCGATTTAAGCCAAACGTTTAAAAACATTACAAAAAAAATCCAAACGTTTCGCCTTTTTAGCGATTTAAGCCAAACGTTTACAAGGGTTATGAAACAAATCCAAATGTTTCACCTTTTTAGCAATTTAAGCCAAACGTTTACAAATGTTACGAAACAAATCCAAACGTTTCACCTTTTTAGCAATTTAAGCCAAACGTTTACAAACGTTACGAAACAAATCCAAGCGTTTAACCTTTTTTTAGCAATTTAAGCCAAATGTTTACAAACTTTACGAAACAAATCCAAGCGTTTCACCTTTTTAGCAATATAAGCCAAACGTTTACAAATGTTACGAAACAAATCCAAACATTTCATCTTTTTAGCGATATAAGCAGAATGTTTACTAACGTTACAAAACAAAGCCAAACATTTCACCTTTTTAACGATTTTCGCCAAATGTTTACAATCATTACGAAACAAATTCAAATGTTACCCCATTTTAGTGATTTAAGCCAAACGTTTAAAACGTTACGAAATAAATCCAAACGTTTCACCTTTTTAGCGATTTAAGCCAAACGTTTACAAATGTTACGAAACAAATCGAAACATTTCACTTTTTTAGCGATTGAAGCCAAACGTTTACAAACATTACGAAACAAATCCAAACGTTTCCTATTGTTAGCAATTTAAGCAAAACGTTTAGAAACATTACGAAACAAAACCAAGGGTTTCACTTTTTTAGCAATTTAAGCCAAACATTTACAAATGTGATGAAACAAATCCAAGCGATTCACCTTTTTAGCAAATTAAGCCCAACGTTTACAAACATTACGAAAAAAATCCAAGCGTTTCACCTTTTTAGCAATTTAAGCCAAACGTTTACAAACGTTACGAAACAAATCCAAACGTTTCACCTTTATAGCGATATAAGCCAAACGTTTACAAACGGTACGAAACAAATCCAAACGTTTCACCTTTTTAGCGATTTAAGCCAAACGTTTATTAATGCTACGAAACAAATCAAAACGTTTCCCCTTTTTAGCAATTTAAGCCAAACGTTTACAAACGTTACGAAACAAATCCAAGCGTTTTTTCTTTTTAGCAATTTAAACCAAACGTTTACAAATGTTACGAAAAAAATTCAGACGTTTCACGTTTTTAGCGATTTAGGCCAAACGTTTACAAAAGATAGGAAACAAATCCAAATGTTTTTTCTTTTTATCAATTTAAGCTAAACGTTTACAAAGGTTACGAAAAAAATCCAAACGTTTCACCTTTTTAGCAATTTAAGACAAACATTTACAAACGTTACTAAATAAATCCAAACATTTCACCTTTTTAGCGATATAAGCCAAACGTTTACAAACATTACAAAACAAATCCAAAACGTTTCACCTTTTTAGCGATTTAAACCAAACGTTTACAAACGTTACGAAACAAATCCAAACGCTTCTCCTTTTTAGCAATTTAAGCCAAACGTTTACAAAGATTATGAAACAAATCCAAATGTTTCACCTTTTTAGGAATTTAAGCCAAATGTTTACAAACGTTACGAAATAAAACCAAGCGTTTCCCCATTTTAGCAGTTTAAGCCAAACTTTTGCGAACGTTATGAAACAAATCCAACTGTTTCACCTTTTTAGCGATTTAAGACAAACGTTTCACTATATTAGCAATTGAAGCCAAACGTTTACAAACATTACCAAACAAATCCTATCGTTTCATCTATTTAGCGATTTGAGCCAAACGTTTACAAACATTACAAAACAAATCCAAAATGTTTCACCTTTTTAGCGATTTAAACCAAAAGTTTACAAACGTTAAGAAACAAAACCAAACGTTTAAAACGTTACAAAAAAATCCAAACATTTCACATTTTTACCGATTTAAGCCAAACGTTACGAAACAAAGCTATGAGTTACACCTTTTTAGCGATTTAAGCCAAACGTTTAGAAACATTACGAAACAAATTCAAGTATTTCACCTTTTTAGCGATTTATGCCAAACGTTTACAAACGTTACGAAAAAAACCAAATGTTTCACCTTTCTAGTGATTTAAGTCAAACGTTTACAAACATTACGAATTAAAACGTTTCAAAACGAATCCAAATGTTTAAAAACGTTACAAAACAACACCACAAGTTTTCCTATTTTAGCAATTTAAGCCAAAAATTTATAAACGTTACGAAAAAAAAACAAAACGTTTGTAAACATTACGAAACAAATCCAAACGTTTCCCATTTTTAGTGATTTAAGCCAAACATTTAAAATGTTAAGAAACAATACGTTTCGCCCATTTAGTGATTGAAGCCAAACATTTACAAACGTTACAAAACAAATCCAAACGTTTAAAACGTTACGAAACAAAACAAAACGTTTAAAACGTTACGAAACAAAAATCCAAATGTTTCACATTTTTAGCAATTTTAGCCAAACGTTTACAAACGTTACGAAACAAATTGAAACATTTCACCTTTTAAGCGATCTAACCCAAACGTTTACAAAGGTTACGAAACAAATCCAAACATTTCCCCATTTTAGCAATATAAGCCAAACGTTTGGCTTTGTTTCGTAAACAATCCAAATGTTTCACCTTTTTAAAATCTAATTCCATATACGATTCCATTACGATGCTGACAATGAAATACACATTTGACTTAAATAGATAAAAAAGCGAAACGTTTGGATTTTTTTCATAACGCTTGTAAACGTTTGGCTTAAATCACTAAAAAAGGTGAAACGTTTGGATTTGTTTGTAAATGTTTGGCTTAAATCGCTGAAACGTTTGCATTTGTTCCATACCGTTTATAAACGTTTGGCTTGAATTGCTAAAAAGTTGAAACGTTTGGATTTGTTTCGTAACGTTTGAAACGTTTGGCTTAAATCGCTAAAAAGGTGAATCTCTTAGATTTTTTTGTAACGTTTGTAAATGTTTGGCTTAAATCGCTAAAAAGGTGAATCTCTTAGATTTGTTTCGTAATGTTTGTAAATGTTTGGCTTAAATCGCTAAATAATTGAAACGTTTGGTTTTATTTCGTAACCTTTGTAAACGTTCGACTTAAATCGCTAAAAAGGTGAAACTATTCGATTTGTTTCGTAACGTTTTAAACATTTGGATTTGTTTTGAAACGTGTGGATTTGTTTCGTAACATTCGTAAACGTTTGTCTTCAATCACTAAAAAGGTGAAATGTTTAGATTTGTTTCGTAACGTTTGTTAACGTTTGGCTTAAATCGCTAAAAAGACGAATCGTTTGGATTTGTTTCGTAACGTTTTTAAACGTTTGGCTTAAATCGCTAAAAGGGGAAACGTTTGGATGTGTTTCGTAATGTTTGTAAATGTTTGGCTTAAATTGTTAAAAAGGTAAATTGTTTGGATTTGTTTCATAACGTTTGCAAACATTTGGCTTAAATCGCTAAAAAGGGAAAACGTTTGGTTTTATTACATAACTTTCGTAAATTTTTTGCTTAAATCGCTAAAAAGGTGAAACGTTTAAATTTTTTGTAACGTTGTAAATGTTTCGTTTTATTTCATAACGTTTACAAACGTTACGACACAAATCCAAACGTTACGAAACAAAACCAAACGTTTAAAACATTGCAAAACAAATCCAAACGTTTCACCTTTTCAGCGATTTAAGCCAAAAGTTTACAAAGCTTTTAAAGCGTTACGAAATAAATCCAAATGTTTCACCATTTTAAAGATTTAAGCCAAACGTTTACAAACGTTACAAAACAAAATTGAACATTTCACCTTTTTAGCTATTTAAGCCAAACATTTATAAACGTTATGAAACAAATCCAAACGTTTCCCCATTTTAGCGATTTAAGCCAAACATTCACAAACGTTACGAAACAAATCCAATCGTCACCTTTTTAGTAATTTACGCCAAACGTTTACAAACGTTACGAAAAAAATCCAAAGTTTCCCCTTTTTAGCAAATTAAGCCAAACGTTATCAAACATTACGAAACAAATCCAAGCGTTTCACCTGTTTAGCGATTTAAGCCAAACGTTTATAAACGTTACGAAACAAAACCGAACATTTCACCTTTTTAGCAATATAAGCCGAACGTTTATAAACATTACGAAACAAATTCATACGTTTCACCTTTTTAGCGATTTAAGCCGAACGTTTACAAACGTTACGAAACAAATCCAAACGTTTCGCCTTGTTAACATTTTAGGCCAAACGTTTACAAACGTTACGAAACAAATCCAAAGTTTTTAACTATCGATTTAAGCCAAACGTTTACAAACGTTACTAAATAAATCCAAACGTTTCGAAACAAATCCAAACGTTTCACCTTTTTAGCGATTTAAGCCAAACGTTTACAACGTTACGAAACAAATCCAAACGTTTCACCTTTTTAGAGATTTAAGCCAAACATTTACAAACGTTGCGAAACAAATCCAAAAGTTTCACCGTGTTAGCAATTTAAGCCAAACGTTTACAAACGTTACGAAACAAATCCAAAGTTTTTACCTATCGATTTAAGCCAAACGTTTACAAACGTTACTAAACAAATCCAAACGTTTCAAAACAAATCCAAACGTTTCGAAACAAATCCAAACCTTTCACCTTTTTAGCGATATAAGCCGAACGTTTACAAACGTTATGAAACAAATCGAAACGTTTCACCTTATTAGCGATTTAAGCCAAACGTTTACAAACGTTATGAAATGAATCCAAACGTTTCACATTTTTAGCGATTTAGGCCAAACGTTTATAAACATTACGAAACAAATCCAAACATTTCACTTTTTTAGCGATTTAAACCAAACGTATACAAAGGTTACGAAACAAATCCAAATGTGTCACCTTTTTAGCGAATTAAGCCAAACGTTTACAAAAGTTACGAAACTAATCCAACCGTTTCACCTTTTTACCTATTGAAGCCAAACATTTACAAATGTTACGGAACAAAGCCAAACGTTTGGATTTTTTTAGCGATTTAAGAAAAACGTTTACAAACGTTATGGAACAAATCCAAACGTTTCACCTTTTTATATAATGGGTTAATTGCAAATTAATATACAAACTTTACCCTAATTTGCAATTACAACACAAACTTTCAAACTTGGCAAATTGGTACACCGATTTTCATTTTTTGGCGAATTAATACACCGAACTGGAAAAACACTAACGTGGACATTGTCATATAAAGCCACGTGTTGTTGTATGATTGGTCGGTTTACTAATTTGCCAAAAAAATGAAAGTTGGTGTATTAAATTGCCAAGTTTCAAAGTTCGTGCTGTAATTGCAAATTAGGATAAAGTTTGTGTATTAATTTGCAATTAACCCTTATATAATTAAGCCAAACGTTTATAAATGTTAGGAAACAAATCCAAACGTTTCCCCTTTTTAGCAATTTAAGACAAACGTTTAAAACGTTACGAAACAAAACCAAACGTCTCACCTTTTTAGCGATTTAAGCCAAACGTTTATAAACTTTACGAAATAAATCCAAATGTTTCCACATTTTAGAGATTTCAGCCAAATGTTTACAAACATTACGAAACAAATTCAAGCGTTTCACCTTTTTAGCGATTTAAGCCAAACGTTTACAAACGTTACAAAACAAATCCAAACGTTTCACGTTTTTAGCAATTTAAGCCAAACGTTTACAAACGTTACGAAAGAAATCCAAACGTTTTACCTTTTTGGCGATATAAGCCAAACTTTTTAAACGTTTTAAAAGAAATCCAAACTCTTCACCTTTTTAGCAATTTAAGCCAAACGTTTACAAACATTTTCAAACAAATCTGAACGTTTCCCCATTTTAGCGATTTAAGCCAAACGTGTACAAACGTTACGAAATAAATCCAAACGTTTACCAACGTAATGAAACAAACCCAAGAGTTTCACCTTATTAGCAATTTAAGCCAAACGTTTACAAACATTACGAAACAAATCCAACTGTTTCACCATTTTAGTAAGTTAAGCCAAACATTTACAAATGTTACGAAACAAATCCAAGCGTTTCACCTTTTTAGCGATATAAGGCAAACGTTTACAAACGTTACGAAAAAAATCCAAGCGTTACACCTTTTTAGCGATTTAAGCCAAACGTTTACAAACGGTACGAAACAAAGCCAAACGTTTTTTCTTTTTAGCTGTTTAAGCCAAACGTTTACAAACGCTACGAAACAAATCTAAACGTTTCACCTTTTTAGCGATTTAAGCAAAACGTTTACAAATATTATGAAACAAATCCAAGCATTTCACATTATTAGCGATTTAAGCCAAACGTTTACAAACGTTACGAAACAAAAAATCAATCGTTTCCCTTTTTTTGAGCTATTTAAGCCAAACGTTTACAAACGTAATGAAACAAATCAAAGATTTTCACCTTATTAGCAATTTAAGCCTAACGTTTACAAATGTTATGAAACAAATCCAACAGTTTCACCTTTTTAGCAACTTAAGGCAAATGTTTACAAATATTACAAAACAAATCCAAGCGTTTCACCTTTTTAGCTATTTAAGGCAAACGTTTACAAACGTTACGAAACAAATCCAAGCGTTTCACCATTTTAGCGATTTAAGCCAAACGTTTACAAACGGTACGAAACAAAGCCAAACGTTTCACCTTTTTAGCGATTTAAGCCAAACGTTTACAAACGCTACGAAACAAAATCTAAACGTTTCACCTTTTTAGCGATTTAAGCAAACCGTTTACAAACGTTACGAAACAAATCCAAGCGTTTCACCTTTTTAGCAATTTAAGCCAAACGTTCACAAACGTTACGAAACAAATCCAACCATTTCATCTTTTTAGCGATTTAAGCATAACATTTTCTAACGTTACGAAACAAAACCAAACAATTTTCACCTTTTTAACGATTTTCGCCAAACGATTACAAACGTTACGAAACAAATTCAAATGTTACCCCATTTTAGTGATTTAAGCCAAACGTTTACAAACGTTACGAAACAAATCGAAACACTTCACTTTTTTAGCGATTGAAGCCAAATGTTTACAAACATAACGAAACAAATCCAAACGTTTCCAATTATTAGCAATTTAAGGCAAACGTTTAGAAACGTTACGAAACAAAACCAAGGGTTTCACCTTTTTAGCAATTTAAGCCAAACGTTTACAAATGTGACGAAACAAATCCAAGCTATTCACCTTTTTAGCAAATTAAGCCCAACGTTTACAAACAATACAAAAAAATCCAAGGGTTTCACCTTTTTAGCAATTTAAGGCAATTGTTTACAAACGTTACGAAACAAATCCAAACGTTTCACCTTAATAGCAATTTAAGCCAAACGTTTACAAACGGTAAAAAACAAATCCAAACATTTCACCTTTTTAGCGATTTAAGCCAAACGTTTATAAATGCTACGAAACCAATCAAAACGTTTCACCTTTTTAGCAATTTAAGCCAAACGTTTACAAACGTTACGAAACAAATCCAAGAGTTTTTCCTTTTTAGCAATTTAAACCAAACGTTTACAAATGTTACGAAATAAATTCAAACGTTTCACGTTTTTAGCGATTTAAGTCAAACGTTTACAAACTATACGAAACAAATCCAAATGTTTCACCTTTTTAGCAATTTAAGCCAAACGTTTAAAAAGGATACAAAAAAATCCAAACGTTTTCCCTTTTTAGCAATTTAAGACAAACATTTACAAACGTTACGAAACAAACCCAAACATTTCACCTTTTTAGCGATTTTAGACAAACGTTTACAAACGTTACAAAACAAATTCAAACATTTCACATTTTTAGCAATTTAAGCCAAACGTTTACAAACGTTACGAAAAAAACCAAACGTTTAAAATGTTACGAAATAAATCCAAATGTTTCACATTTTTAGCGATTTGTGCCAAACGCTTACAAACATTAAGAAACAAAACCAAGCGTTTCGCCTTTTTAGCAATTTAAGCCAAACGTTTACAAACTTTACGAAACAAATCCAAGCGTTTCCCCTTTTTAGCAATTTAAGCCAAACATTTAAAAACGTTACGAAACAAATCCATGTGTTTCCCCTTTTTAGTAATTTAAGCCAAACGTTTACAAATATTATGAAACAAATCCAAGCGTTTCACCTTTTTAGTAATTTAAGCCAAACGTTTACAAACATTACGAAACAAATCCAAACATTTTATCTTTTTAGAGATTTAAGCATAACGTTTCTAACTTTACGAAACTAAACCAAACGTGTCACCTTTTTAACGATTTTCGCCAAACGATTACAAACGTTACGAAAGAAATTCAAATGTTACTCCATTTTAGTGATTTAAGCCAAACGTTTAAAACGTTACGAAAAAAATCCAAACGTTTCACCTTTTTAGCGATTTAAGCCAAACGTTTACAAATGTTACGAAACAAATCGATGTGTTTCCCCTTTTTAGCAATTTAAGCCAAACGTTTACAAATATTATGAAACAAATCCAAGCGTTTCACCTTTTTAGCAATTTAAGCCAAACGTTTACAAACATTACGAAACAAATCCAAACATTTCATCTTTTTAGCGATTTAAGCATAACGTTTTCTAACGTTACGAAACTAAACCAAACTTTTCACCTTTTTAACGATTTTCGCCAAACGATTACAAACGTTACAAAACAAATTCAAATGTTACTCCATTTTAGTTATTTAAGCCAAACGTTTAAAACATTACGAAACAAATCCAAACATTTCACTTTTTTAGCGATTTAAACCAAACGTATACAAAGGTTACGAAACAAATCCAAATGTGTCACCTTTTTAGCGAATTAAGCCAAACGTTTACAAAAGTTACGAAACTAATCCAACCGTTTCACCTTTTTACCTATTGAAGCCAAACATTTACAAATGTTACGGAACAAAGCCAAACGTTTGGATTTTTTTAGCGATATAAGAAAAACGTTTACAAACGTTATGGAACAAATCCAAACGTTTCACCTTTTTATATAATTAAGCCAAACGTTTATAAATGTTAGGAAACAAATCCAAACGTTTCCCCTTTTTAGCAATTTAAGACAAACGTTTAAAACGTTACGAAACAAAACCAAACGTCTCACCTTTTTAGCGATTTAAGCCAAACGTTTATAAACTTTACGAAATAAATCCAAATGTTTCCACATTTTAGAGATTTCAGCCAAATGTTTACAAACATTACGAAACAAATTCAAGCGTTTCACCTTTTTAGCGATTTAAGCCAAACGTTTACAAACGTTACAAAACAAATCCAAACGTTTCACGTTTTTAGCAATTTAAGCCAAACGTTTACAAACGTTACGAAAGAAATCGAAACGTTTCACCTTTTTGGCGATATAAGCCAAACTTTTTAAACGTTTTAAAAGAAATCCAAACTCTTCACCTTTTTAGCAATTTAAGCCAAACGTTTACAAACATTACGAAATAAATCCAAACGTTTACCAACGTAATGAAACAAATCCAAGAGTTTCACCTTATTAGCAATTTAAGCCAAACGTTTACAAACATTACGAAACAAATCCAATTGTTTCACCATTTTAGTAAGTTAAGCCAAACATTTACAAATGTTACGAAACAAATCCAAGCGTTTCACCTTTTTAGCGATATAAGGCAAACGTTTACAAACGTTACGAAAAAAATCCAAGCGTTACACCTTTTTAGCGATTTAAGCCAAACGTTTACAAACGGTACGAAACAAAGCCAAACGTTTTTTCTTTTTAGCTGTTTAAGCCAAACGTTTACAAACGCTACGAAACAAATCTAAACGTTTCACCTTTTTAGCGATTTAAGCAAAACGTTTACAAATATTATGAAACAAATCCAAGCATTTCACATTATTAGCGATTTAAGCCAAACGTTTACAAACGTTACGAAACAAAAAATCAATCGTTTCCCTTTTTTTGAGCTATTTAAGCCAAACGTTTACAAACGTAATGAAACAAATCAAAGAGTTTCACCTTATTAGCAATTTAAGCCTAACGTTTACAAACGTTATGAAACAAATCCAACAGTTTCACCTTTTTAGCAACTTAAGGCAAATGTTTACAAATATTACGAAACAAATCCAAGCGTTTCACCTTTTTAGCTATTTAAGACAAACGTTTACAAACGTTACGAAACAAATCCAAGCGTTTCACCATTTTAGCGATTTAAGCCAAACGTTTACAAACGGTACGAAACAAAGTCAAACGTTTCACCTTTTTAGCGATTTAAGCCAAACGTTTACAAACGCTACGAAACAAAATCTAAACGTTTCACCTTTTTAGCGATTTAAGCAAAACGTTTACAAACGTTACGAAACAAATCCAAGCGTTTCACCTTTTTAGCAATTTATGCCAAACGTTTACAAACGTTACGAAACAAATCCAAACATTTCATCTTTTTAGCGATTTAAGCATAACATTTTCTAACGTTACGAAACAAAACCAAACAATTCACCTTTTTAATGATTTTTTCCAAACGATTACAAACGTTACGAAACAAATTCAAATGTTACCCCATTTTAGTGATTTAAGCCAAACGTTTAAAACGTCACGAAACAAATCCAAACGTTTCACCTTTTTAGCGATTTAAGCCAAACGTTTACAAACGTTACGAAACAAATTGAAACGCTTCACTTTTTTAGCGATTGAATCCAAATGTTTACAAACATAACGAAACAAATCCAAACGTTTCCAATTATTAGCAATTTAAGCCAAACGTTTAGAAACGTTACGAAACAAAACCAAGGGTTTCACCTTTTTAGCAATTTAAGCCAAACGTTTACAAATGTGACGAAACAAATCCAAGCTATTCACCTTTTTAGCAAATTAAGCCCAACGTTTACAAACAATACAAAAAAATCCAAGGGTTTCACCTTTTTAGCAATTTAAGCCAAACGTTTACAAACGTTACGAAACAAATCCAAACGTTTCACCTTAATAGCGATTTAAGCCAAACGTTTACAAACGGTAAAAAACAAATCCAAACATTTCACCTTTTTAGCGATTTAAGCCAAACGTTTATAAATGCTACGAAACCAATCAAAACGTTTCACCTTTTTAGCAATTTAAGCCAAACGTTTACAAACGTTACGAAACAAATCCAAGAGTTTTTCCTTTTTAGCAATTTAAACCGAACGTTTACAAATGTTACGAAATAAATTCAAACGTTTCACGTTTTTAGCGATTTAAGCCAAACGTTTACAAACGATACGAAACAAATCCAAATGTTTCACCTTTTTAGCAATTTAAGCCAAACGTTTAAAAAGGATACAAAAAAATCCAAACGTTTTCCCTTTTTAGCAATTTAAGACAAATATTAACAAACGTTACGAAACAAATCCAAATATTTCACCTTTTTAGCGATTTTAGACAAACGTTTACAAACGTTACAAAACAAATCCAAACATTTCACATTTTTAGCAATTTAAGCCAAACGTTTACAAACGTTATGAAAAAAAACCAAACGTTTAAAATGTTACGAAATAAATCCAAATGTTTCACATTTTTAGCGATTTGTGCCAAACGCTTACAAACTTTAAGAAACAAAACCAAGCGTTTTGCCTTTTTAGCAATTTAAGCCAAACGTTTACAAACGTTTACGAAACAAATCCAAGCGTTTCCCCTTTTTAGCAATTTAAGCCAAACATTTACAAAACGTTACGAAAAAAATCCATGTGTTTCCCCTTTTTAGCAATTTAAGTCAAACGTTTACAAATATTATGAAACAAATCCAAGCGTTTCACCTTTTTAGAAATTTAAGCCAAACGTTTACAAACATTACGAAACAAATCCAAACATTTCATCTTTTTAGCGATTTAAGCATAACGTTTTCTAACGTTACGAAACTAAACCAAACGTTTCACCTTTTTAACGATTTTCACCAAACGATTACAAACGTTACGAAACAAATTCAATTGTTACTCCATTTTAGTTATTAAAGCCAAACGTTAAAAACGTTACGAAACAAATCCAAACGTTTCACCTTTTTAGCGATTTAAGCCAAACGTTTACAAATGTTACGAAACAAATCGAAACGCTTCACTTTTTTAGCGATTGAAGCCAAACATTTACAAATATAACGAAACAAATCCAAACGTTTCCTATTGTTAGCAATTTAAGCCAAACGTTTCGAAATGTTACGAAACAAAACCAAGGGTTTCACCTTTTTAGCAATTTAAGCCAAACGTTTACAAATGTGACGAAACAAATCCAATCTATTCACCATTTTAGCAAATTAAGCCCAACCTTTACAAACATTACAAAAAAATCCAAGGGTTTCACCTATTTAGCAATTTAAGCCAAACGTTTACAAACGTTACTAAACAAATCCAAACGTTTCACCTTAATAGCGATTTAAGCTAAACGTTTACAAACGGTACAAAACAAATCCAAACGTTTCACCTTTTTAGCGATTTAAGCCAAACGTTTATAAATGCTACGAAACCAATCAAAACGTTTCCCCTTTTTAGCAATTTAAGACGAACGTTTACAAACGTTACGAAACAAATCCATGCGTTTTTCCTTTTTAGCAACTTAAACCAAATGTTTACAAATGTTACGAAATAAATTCAAACGTTTCACGTTTTTAGCGATTTAAGCCAAACGTTTACAAACGATACGAAACAAATCCAAATGTTTCACCTTTTTAGCAATTTAAGCCAAACGTTTAAAAAGGATACAAAAAAATCCAAACGATTCCCCTTTTTAGCAATTTAAGACAAACGTTACGAAGCAAATCCTAACATTTCACCTTTTAGCGATTTTAGACAAACGTTTACAAACGTTACAAAACAAATCCAAACATTTCACCCTTTTAGCAACTTAAGCCAAACGTTTACAAACGTTACGAAAAAAAACCAAACGTTTAAAATGTTACGGAACAAATCCAAACGTTTCACATTTTTAGCGATTTATGCCAAACGCTTACAAACATTACGAAACAAAACCAAGTGTTTCACCTTTTTAGCAATTTAAGCAAAACGTTTACAAACTTCACGAAAAAAATCCAAGCGTTTCACGTTTTTAGCCATTTAAGCCAAACGTTTACAAACGTTACGAAATAAATCCAAACGTTTCACCTTTTTAGCGATTGAAGCCAAACGTTTACTAAGATTATGAAACAAATCCAAATGTTTAACTTTTTTAGCAATTTAAGCCAAATGTTTACAAAGACTATGAAACAAATCCAAATGTTTCACCTTTTTAGCAATTTAAGCCAAACATTTACAAACGTTACGAAACAAAACCAAGCGTTTCACCATTTTAGTAGTATAAGCCAAACTTTTGCAAACGTTATGAAATAAATCCAACCGTTTCACCTTTTTAGCGACTTAAGCCAAACGTTTACAAACGTTACGAAACAAATCCAAACGTTTCACCTTTTTAGCGATTTGAGCCAAACATTTACAAACATTACAAAACAAATCTAAAACGTTTCACCTTTTTAGCGATTTAAACCAAACGTTTACAAATGTTACGAAACAAATCCAACCGTTTCACCTTTTTAGCAATTTAAGCCAAACGTTTACAAAGATTATGAAACAAATCCAAATGTTTCACCTTTTTAGCAATTTAAGCCAAATGTTTACAAACGTTACGAAACAAAACCAAGCGTTTCACTATTTTAGCAGTTTAAGCTAAACTTTTGCAAACGTTATGAACAAATCCAACTGTTTCACCTTTTTAGCTATTTAAGACAAACGTTACAAAAACAATCCAAGCGTTTCACCTTTTTAGCGATTTTACCAACGTTTCCAAACATTACGAAACAAATCCAAACGTTTCACCTTTTTAGTGATTTAAGCCAAACGTTTACAAAACGTTACCAAACAAATCCAAATGTTTCACCTTTTTAGCGATTTGAGCCAAACATTTACAAACATTACGAAATAAATCCAAAACGTTTCACCTTTTTAGCAATTTAAACCAAAAGTTTACAAACATTACGAAACAAAACCAAACGTTTAAAACGTTACAAAACATATCCAAACGTTTCACATTTTTAGCGATTTAAGCCAAACGTTACGAAATAAAGCCATGTGTTACACCTTTTTAGCATTTTAAGCCAAACGTTTAGAAACGTTACGAAACAAATTCAAGTATTTAACCTTTTTAGCGATTTAAGCAAAACGTTTACAAACGTTACGAAAAAAAACCAAATGTTTCACCTTTTTTAGTGATTTAAGCCAAACGTTTACAAACATTACGAATTAAAACGTTTCAAAACAAATCCAAATGTTTAAAAACGTTACAAAACAACACCAAAAGTTTCCCTGTTATAGCAATTTAATCCAAACGTTTATAAACGTTACGAAAAAAACCAAATGTTTGTAAACATTACGAAACAAATCCAAACGTTTCACCATTTTAGCGATTTAAGCCAAACGTTACAAAGCTTATTAAACAATACCAAAATTTTAAAGCGTACAAAACAAAACGTTTCACCATTTTAGCGATTTAAGCCAAACGTTTACAAACGTTACAAAACAAAATTGAACGTTTCACCTTTTTATCTATTTAAGCCAAACATTTATAAACGTTACGAAACAAATCCAAATGTTTCCCTATTTAGCGATTTAAACCAAACGTTTAACACGTTACGAAACGAATCCAAACGTTTTCCCATTTTAGCGATTTAAGCCAAACATTTACAGACTTTACGAAACAAATCCAAATGTAACCTTTTTAATAATTTAAGCCAAACGTTTACAAACGTTACGGAAAAAAATCCAAAGTTGCCCCTTTTTACCAATTTAAGCCAAACGTTATCAAACATTACGAAACAAATCCAAGCGTTTCACCTGTTTAGCGATTTAAGCCAAACATTTATAAACGTTACGAAACAAAACCGAACGTTTCACCTTTTTAGAGATATAAGCCGAACGTTTATAAACGTTACGAAACAAATCCAAACGTTTCCCCTTTTTAGCGATTTAAGACAAACGTTTACAAACGTTACGAAACAAATCCAAACGTTTCACCTTGTTAGCAATTTAAGCTAAACGTTTACAAACGTTACGAAACAAATCCAAAGTTTTTACCTATCGATTGAAGCCAAACGTTTACAAACGTTACTAAACAAATCCAAACGTTTCGAAACAAATCCAAACGTTTCACCTTTTTAGCGATTTATGCCAAACGTTTACAAACGTTAAGAAACAAATCCAAACGTTTCACCTTGTTAGCAATTTAAGCCAAACGCATACAAACGTTACGAAACAAATCCAAAGTTTTTACCTATCGATTTAAGCCAAATGTTTACAAACGTTACTAAACAAATCCAAACATTTCGAAACAAATCCAAACGTTTCACCTTTTTAGCGATATAAGCCGAACGTTTACAAACGTTATGAAACAAATGGAAACGTTTTCATCTTTTTGATGGTTCAGGCTATGCGTTAGATTTCCTTGAGGAAGTTGAGCGTAATGCTAGACGTCTGCAGGCTGACGAGAGACAGTCAATCTTGTTAGTTGAGATGTCAATGAAATGACCAGCAAAACTGACGAGAGACAGTCAATCTTGTTAGTTGAGATGTCAATGAAATGACCAGCAAAAGATTGGTTTCGACGTATAATTCAACCTACGATGAATCAGATGACCTGGGCAGATTTTGTTAATTGGTACCGAGAATTCTATCTGTCATTTTCTGTGACCAAGAGTTATCGAGATCAATTGTTGTATTTGAGGAGAGGAGATAGGTCAGTGCAGGAATATGTGACGAAATTTACTAGGTTGGGAAGATTTGCACCTGATTTGATGGCTGATCCAACCAGGGTGAATGCGAGTTTTATCAAGGGTCTAGGACCCGAGTTTATTAGTCTTGTCTCTGATGTGAACCGAGATTTAATTCAGCTGAATGACAGTGCACGTCAGATGGAGACTTCATTGGTTCAGTATGGTAGGATTGTTAACCCTACTATGCCAATGTCAACAAAGAGTGATCAGATCAATGTGGCGGCCAATACTCAGATGTTGTTCAATCCAAGTAATTTTACTGGACCACGTCGCAAAGGATTTAAGAAAGGGAAGCTTTACAAACGTTTTAATACCCCTAGAGCTAGTTCAAGTGGACGAAGCTCAAGAAGTGTTGGAGTTTTAGCTCCAATCTGCCAAAATTGTAGGAGGAGACATTATGGAGTATCTCATCTTGCTCCCGGAGCGTGCTTTGTTTGTGGACAACCAGGCCATTATGCTAGACAATGTCCTATGTCTGGAGCGCAAGGGTCTACTGCTAGTATTGCACAACCTTTCTAATAGCAGAGGCCAAACTTTCCAGCGGCATCAGGGCAAGGTCATGCAGGCAGTACGTTTAGTGGTCAGAGAGGTAGAGGTTTTGGCAACAATCGTGGTGGAGGAAGAAATGCTGGAGGAAGAGGTGCTGGTAGACTTCTCAAGAAGAAGGGAGTCAAGCCAGAGTGTTTGCACTTAACCTACATGAGCCGCAAGCCTCAAATGCAGTTGTGAAAGGTATTTTTACTATTGCTTCTATGGATGCTTTAGTATTATTTGATCCGGGTGCGACACATTCATTTGTTTCGCCAAGTTTTGCAATTAAGATGGGGAGATAACCCGCTTATTTGCAAAATCCATTATCAATAGCCACGCCAATGGGTGAAAGCATGGATACGGACATAGTTTATTCGTCTTGTCCTGTGAATGTTCAAGGACAAGAGTTGCTTGCTGATGTAGTTTTGCTAGAGGTACTAGAATTTAATGTTATATAGGGCATGGATTGGTTAGCTCAACATTATGCAAGTGTGGATTGCAGGAAGAAATTAGTGACATTTAGTACCCCTGGAATTGAAACAATTTCAATTCAAAGTGAAAAATTGGAATCCACTACTAGCATAATTTTAGCTATGAAAGCTCAACGAATGATGAGGAAAGGGTGTCAAGCATTCTTAGCTATTGTGTTGGATATAGAGAAAGCTCAAGGGAATGTACAAAATGTACCAGTGGTGATGGAGTATCCAGATATTTTTCCAGACGAGTTACCTGGATTACCACCAGACAGGGAGATAGATTTATGTATTGAGTTAGCTCCTGGTACCAAATCGATATCAATACCTCCTTATTGGATGCCGCCAGCAGAAGTAAAAGAACTGAAAGATCAATTAGAAGAGTTACTTGTTGATGCTAAACCGCAAGTGACGGTATCGCGCAAGTAATATAATCCAGAAATACGGATATCGATCCCACAAAGACAATGGATTTAACGGCTAATTTTGAGAACTCTTTTGACCGGTTAGCTACGAAAATGGTTTGAGAATTTGTGACCAAAACAATAAAAGTAACCAATTAACAAATAAATTAAGTAATTAAAATCAATAAAGTAAAGTGATTTAAAAATATGATTTTGGTAATAATAAGAGTAAAGGTTCAAGGGTTGATAATTCCGAACAAGGATATAAAATCATGAACAATATATTTCTTGGTGATTATCTAGAATCGAGCTATTCTAAAATATCGAATCCCGCTCTCTCGAGACTCAAAGACCGAAATGATCACAACTCATTTGTATTGCCAAAATTATAGTTCAGGCTAGTATAAAGCACCCATAGCTCTCTCTCGAGTTACCACAAATAAAAATAAACAAATAACCAACTAATATGCAAATTACTCACTCTCGTGTTATAATGAACATAGTCAAATGATTAAATGACATTTATTAAGTAAACCCTTAAGAACACGTATTCATTAACTCACTTTCGTGTTATTAATTCATACGTTGTTGATTAACTGATCTATTTTAACTAAGCTCTCTCGAGTCAATAATTAGAACATAAGGCAATGAATGAATTGATCAAAAACATTCAAGCATGAAGAATATTAATCAACACCAAATTTCAACACCTATTAATTAATTGATAATTAACTCACTCTTGTGTTTTTTAAAATCAATTAACCAACTAAATTGCGATTATGAAGAAAACTCAAGATTACTTAAATTGCAACCCGCTCTGGTGGCGTTGTCCTTTAAGTTTCCGATTATTTAGATCTATTTAATTAAGAATTTCTCAATTAGTTAACTAAACATGTATAATGAATCAATTTCTCAATTTAATCCAAGCATTAAGTTCAATAACTGAAATACGATAAATCATCGAAATATCCTAGGCCAATCAATTATATAAATAAACGTTCATATCAACCCTCGAACGAAAGGTTTAGTTACCCATTGTCATATTAATTATGACAATAGATAAGTTATACCTTGAGTACATGAGAAAATAGAAGATAGAAATAATCTATACTAAAGAGTATTTTTAGTGGCTATACCTAAGTCTACACAAAGTGATATATGTTTTCTCTACACAAATGGGGTCTATTTATAGAGTCACTTGGAGTGGAGTTCAAGCCAAATATATCATCCTTCCATGTAAAACTTGATTGAAGATCAAGTTGAGAATATCTTCTTTCCTTTGAAAGTGGAGTAATGATCAAGTCCTTTCATAATCGTCTTGAGTGGACCAATCTTTAATGTGTCTTGTTTCCAAAAGAGCATAACTTCTTCCCTTAATGAGCTTCTATCTTATTGTCAAAGCTCACTTCTTTGTGTGCAAGTCAAGAAAGATCTCTCTCTTGAGTGTGAATGCAATATTTTGCTGATTATGGAAAGTCTAATGTGATAACTTCAGAATTTCGTTGCCTTATTCCAATGCGAACACATTTTCGCGCGTATCCAGGTCTCAGCCGGTCCTTGGTTGGCTTGATGTCGTGGGCCGGCTGAAGGCCGGCTGATCTGCTGATTTTTATTCTTTGACTGGTTCGATTCAACTCGAACCGGTTGGGCTTGGGTTTTGCTCTAGTTTTCTGAATTCTTCTGTCTTTGACTATTTGACCTTGTTTCAATCATAAATACCCCCAAAATGATAAGATTTAATATTTATTCATAAAAACTACAAAACACGAAAACCTAACTATATAAGCTCTTATTTTACGCAATAGTACTGAAAACTAACGAATAAATGCTATAAAAACTACGTAAAATAATAGCTTATCAAACCTCCTCACACTAAAGCTTTGCTTGTCCTCAAGCAAAACATGAATCTTGCCCTAGCTACAACTAGCCCGGCTCAAAACATGTTAAATACAAGTCAATAATTAATTTACCAAAATACTGAATCAATTAAGTGAGATTTCGTAAACCAACAACCATTAATGATACATACAAATGATGGATGAAAATAAAATGACATAATCCGATAACACTAAGAATACTATCATTCTAGCTTATGCAACATTGAATAACACTAATGAATCACCATCGTTTGCGGGACATGTGAAAAATAATCAATTTTCTTACTTAAGCAAATTATGTCATAATCTCATAATAAATAAGCAAATGGCATTAATTCCTCACAAGTTTTCACTCCGACACTCATGTGTTTGAGGTGTGATATCAACAATTATATCTCAATTGAAAACATGCGAATTTACCATAGACTTGCTCATAGTCCCGGACTCCGCTTCTTGGCTCGGTTTTCGACAAAAACCACTCAGTCTTTATTTTTGGGTTTTGATGGGGTTAAAGTTAAAAGTAGGTAATATTTTTGGATTTTTGAAATAACTTGACTTGAATCAACTTCTCTTTGAAGTTTGAAATAGTGGACTAGCTTTGAATTTTCTTGAACAAGTGAACTTTTCTTTTTAATTGTCTCTGTTTTCATTTTTTTCTCTTTTTTTTCTTTTTCTTTTCGTGCTTTTTCTCGCATCTTTATTTTTATTGCAAGGCATTCATTTTCTTTTAAGGCACTTGGTCACATTTTCTTTTTCATCATCAAGTTAGAATCACACTTTTCTTAATCTACGTTAATCAAATCAAGTTGAGGTGTTGAAAGAGGTGGAGATTTGAAGGGTAGAAGTGTGAAATGTGGGTTGAAAATCAAGAAAAAGGCTAAGGCTCAAAATTGTGTAATCTAATGGATGAAGGATATGCTATTTATGTGGTCTAAAACAAATTGTGTATACCTAAATGCCAAGTTCATCTAAATGTCAAAAACTCAACCTTGTAACTTTGAACAGACACTAAGCAAGTTCTAGAAATGTAGCATGTTAATCAATTCTCTCAACAAGAAAATTAGGCTCGAACTCTCAAAACTAACTGTTGTGTTTTTTCCATTTACTCAAGTATTACAAGTATGGGTGTGCAAAAACCAAATTGGTCGAATTAACCGAACCGAACCAAACCGAATTAGTGTGTATGATTCGGTAATTATGACTAAAACGGCACTGTTTGGTTTGGGTTAGGAAAATATTGTGTTATTTGATATTCGGTTTGGTTTTGGTCGGTTAACCACCGATTTAACCGAAAAACCGAATAACAAAACGACGTCGTTTTGTTAAGGGTTTTTCACACGCGTAAGAAGCTTCCAGAGCTTCACCACGTGCGACGTAACCCGACACAAAACGGTGCGTATTGGGTAGGGTATATAAACCATTTTATCGGAAACCCTAATCATTTTACACTGCAGCCTCTCTCTCTCTCTTAAACATCTCTCTCTTAATTTTCTCTCTGAAACTACCTCGCTCTCTCTTAAATTTCTCTCTGGAACCCTAAATCACTCACTGGATCACTCACTAAATCACTCACTAAATCACTCACTGGATCACTCACTAAATCACTCACTGGATCACTCACTAAATCACTCTCACTCAATCAAACACACGATCGATGGCTTCTTCTTTTCTACTCTTGTTGTCTGCAAGTTCTAGTTTCGATTAAACCCTAAAATGATGTTATATTTCATCGTTTTGAGTCATTTTTAACGATTTGTTGATAAAATTTGACATATAATCATCGGTGAGTGTTTTTTTCTACTGGGTTTCATTTAAAATTTGATTTCTTGCTTTTGGTGTTTATCTAATTGATTTATATTTTTTTATTCTGTGTTCGCATGTTTCATTTTCATGCTTAATCTCATGGATCTGATCATTGAGCAACGTTATCTGTTGATAACAGATTAAAAAGGTAATCTTTACATTTAAAAGTTCTTATTTTCATTTGTAGTTGTTTTCTGAATGTTTATGTAACGATTCACTGATACAACGTTTATCTTCTATTTCTGGTGGAAGCTTGACCTCTGTGTTTGTGGTGGTCTCTTGATCTCTCTGTTCTTGGGTGGAAGCTTGAACTTGTAGTACTTAACTCAGTCTGCCTCTTAGCAAATCGGTATGTGGCTTGATCTGTATCTTTATTCTGTTTTATTTAAATTTCTTTTAGAACGTTAACAAACGTTACGAAACAAATCCAAACCTTTATCCTTTTTAGCGATTGAAGCCCAACGTTTACAAATGTTACGAAACAAAACCAAACGTTTAAAACGTTACGAAACAAAACCAAACGTTTCACCTTTTTTTGCTATTTAAGCAAAACATTTAAAACGTTACGAAACAAATCCAATCGTTTCACCTTTTTTTGCTATTTAAGCCAAACATTTAAAACGTTACGAAACAAATCCAATCGTTTCACCTTTTTAGCGATTTAAGCCAAACGTAAACAAACGTTACGAAACAAATCCAAACGTTTCCCCATTTTAGTGATTTAAGCGAAACGTTTACAAATGTTGCGAAACAAATCCAAGCGTTTCACCTATTTAGCAATTTAAGCCAAACGTTTACAAACGTTACAAAACAAAACCAAACTTTTCACATTTTTAATGATTTAAGCCAAACATTTACAAACGCTACGAAATAAATCCAAGTGTTTCACCTTTTTAGCTATTTAAGCCAAACATTTACAAACGTTATGAAACAAATCCAAACGGTTCACCATTTTAGCGATTTAAGCCAAACGTTTAGAAACGTTACGAAACAAATACAAATGTTTCCCCATTTTAGCGATTTAAGCCAAACGTTAAAAAGGTTACGAAACAAATCGAAACGTTTCACCTTTTTAGCGATTTAAGCCAAAAGTTTACAAGTGTTACGAAACAAATCCAAATATTTCATCTTTTTAGTGATTTAAGCCAAACGTTTACAAACGTTACGAAACAAATCCAAGCGTTTCACCTTTTTAGCAATTTATGCCAAACGTTTATAAACGTTACGAAACAAATCCAAACGTTTCGCTTTTTAAGGGATTTAAGCCAAACGTTTACAGACGTTACGAAACAAATCCAAAAGTTTCACCTTTTTAGCGATTTAACCCAAACGTTTACAAACGTTACTAAACAAATCCAATCGTTTCACCTTTTTAGCGATATAAGCCAAATGTTTACAAACGGTACGAAAAAAATCCAAACGTTTCACTTATTTAGCGATTTAAGCCAAACGTTTACAAACGTTACGAAAAATATCCAAACGTTTTTAGCAATTTAAACCAAACGTTTACAAACGTTACAAAACAAAACCAAACGTTTCACATTTTTAGCGATTTAAGCCAAACGTTTACAAACGTTACAAAACAAAACCAATTGTTTCAACTTTTTAGCGATTTAAGCCAAACGTTTACAAACGTTACGAAACAAATAAAATATTTCCCCATTTTAGAGATTTAAGCCAAAGGTTTAAAACATTGCAAACAAATCCAAAGGTTTCACCTTTTTAGCGATTTAAGCCAAACGTTTTCAAACGTTCAGAAACAAATCCAAAGGTTTCACCTTTTTAGCGATTTAAGCCAAACGTTTACAAAGGTTACAAAACAAATCCAAGCGTTTCCCCTTTTTAGCAATTTAAGTCAAACGTTTACAAACATTACGAAACAAATCCAAACGTTTCAACTTTTTAGCGATTTATTCCAAACGTATACAAACGATTTGAAACAAATCCAAATGTTTCACCTTTTTAGCTATTTACGCCAAACGTTTACAAACGTTACAAAACAAATCCAAATGTTTCACCTTTTTAATGTTTTAAGCCAAACGTTTATAAACGTTACGAAACAAATCCAAGTGTTTCACCTTTTTAAGAATTTAAACCAAACGTTTACAAATCGAAGCGTTTCACCTTTTTAGCAATTTAAGCCAAACGTTTACAAACATTACGAAACAAATCCAAACGTTTCGCCTTTATAGAGATTTAAGCCAAATGTTTACAAACGTTACTAAACAATTCCAACGTTTCCCCATTTTAGCTATTTAAGCCAAACGTTTATAACGTTTAGAACAAATCCAAGCGTTTCTCCTTTTTAGCGACTTAAGCCAAACGTTATGAAGCAAATCCAAACGTTTCACCTTTTTAGCGATTTAAGCCAAACGTTTACAAATGTTACAAAACAAATCCAAACGTTTCTCCTTTTTAGGGATTTATGCCAAACGTTTACAAACGTTACGAAAAAATCCAAACGTTTAACCTTTTTTTTCGATATAAGCCAAAAGTTTACAAACGTTACGAAACAAATCCAAACGTTTCCCCATTTTAGCGATTTAAGCCAAACGTTTAAAACGTTACGAAACAAATCCAAATGTTTCTCCTTTTTAGCGATTTAAACCAAACGTTTACTAATGTTACGAAACAAATCCAAACGTTTCCCGCTTTTAGCGATTTAAGCCAAACGTTTACAAACATTACGAAACAAATCCAAGCGTTTCACGTTTTTAGCAATTTAAGCCAAACGTTTACAAACATTACGAAACAAATCCAAACGTTTCACTTTTTTAGGGATTTAAACAAAACGTTTACGAACGTTACGAAGCAAATCCAAATGTTTCCCAATTTTAGCGATTTAAGCGAAACGTTTACAAACGTTATAAAACAAATCCAAGCGTTTCACCTATTTAGCAATTTAAACCAAGCGTTTACAAACGTTACAAAACAAAACCAAACGTTTCGCATTTTTAGTGATTTAAGCCAAACGTTTACAACCGTTACGAAACAAATCCAAGCGTTTCACCTTTTTAGCTATTTAAGCCAAACATTTACAAACATTAAGAAACAAATCCAAACGGTTAACCTTTTTAGCGATTTAAGCCAAACATTTACAAACGTTGCGAAACAAATCCAAATGTTTCCCCATTTTAGCGATTTAAGCCAAACGTTTAAAATGTTACGAAACAAATCCAAACGTTTCCCCGTTTTAGCGATTTAAGCCAAACATTTACAGGTGTTACGAAACAAATCCAAATGTTTCATCTTCTTAGTGATTTAAGCCAAACGTTTACAAACGTTACGAAACAAATCCAAGCGTTTCACCTTTTTAGCAATTTAAGCCAAACGTTTATAAACGTTACGAAACAAATCCAAACGTTTCACTTTTTTAGGGATTTAATGTCACGACCCAAAATCTCGAGTCGAGACCGGCGCTAGGGAATGGGAATGGTAGTTCCGAAACCCGTAGCAAGCCTAAAATTCACTAAACCCTTTTCTCAAAACATCAATCATACATTGGAATCATAGCGGAAGCATATACATATACTCATCTTTATACACTAGTAACTTATTGATACAAAATACTTGGGCTTACTGTTTCCGTATCATGTACGTACTAGCCCGATACATAATAGTGTTTAAAACCATATCATCAAGGGTATTCACCTTCCGTGTATAAAACATATATAACTACAAAGACATCAAATGAAAACCGACGTATCAAAAAGTTGTACTTGACCACAACTCTGGTCAGACAAGACACTACTGCAGCAACTACGGAAGTCTGGACTTCACACGTCAAGATTTACTTCAGATCAAAGAATGGACTTCTAGCCAAGTCCAGAGTCTAGGTACCTGAAAGCAAACACTGTGGGCGGGTCAGCTTTAAGCTGAGTGAGATATACGTTACTCACCCTATTATCAAAATAGCATCTCCTTTTTAAAACTATTTTGTGCAAATACAAACTTTTCATATGCATATACTTTCAAACAATTCAAATGGAAAACAGGAAATTCAAACAAGTCTTAATCTTAGACTTATATCGCTCTAGGTATTTACCTAGTCTTAGCGAAGGTATTGCCTTTTCTATCCATCACAAATTATGGGCTAATCACCAGACACAAAATTCATAATGCCCGGGATAATTCAACTGAGCTCACACCACACAACTTCACAAAACTTCAACACCATACTAAATATACACATTCATAAGCATTCCAAGTAACTAAAATATAGTTCAAGAAATGATCCATTCAACATAAGCAATAACCATAACAAACATAGTAGTCCAATGTTCAATTCAAACAAAACATATTCACACATTTCCAATCAACGTCAAGTTTAAAGAAAGATATTCAATTATGCGCATAATTCACATGTTGGCCCAAATCGCCATATAGGCAACCAACATATTGTTATTGGCCCGAATCGCCATTTAGGCAACCAATAACTGAATTATCATAATGTTGGCCCAAATCGCCATATAGGTAACCAACATATTGTTATTGGCCCGAATCGCCATTTAGGCAACCAATAACTCAATCTCACGTCGTTGGCCCGAATCGCCATTTTAGGCAACCAACGACTATTATCAATTCTCTTTAAATATTCAAATATAAGCATGAAATGATTATCACAACCAAATATTACTCACTTGAACATTTCAACCATGATTGACAAACACATTTACATCTCAAATCAACACCACACATTCACACCACGCATTTACAAAGAAATATAAATAATACAATACAAGTCAAACCATTCCAATACAATTAAGTTGTATACAAACGACACAAACCAATCCAATCAATTCAAGCCAACAAAAACAATCCAAACCAAACAATACAAATCAATCCAAACAACTCATTCCAAACAATTCATGCGATGCATTAAAATACTATTCATATAGTATATAACATAAGTTTAATATGATAATGCGAGTAAGTAAAATATACTCACACCTCGCTATCCAATCTTCATCATTCCTTTGTCTTGGCCGAACTCTCTAAGCCAAAATCGTCAAATCCGTAGCTTGTCACTACCTATTACACAATCACATTTCAAATATGTTTAAATCTAATAAACGTATAACTAATATCTATAACCCAAATTATTAATTTAAGTTGCTAGTGTCCGAAGGTATTGGAAAGTCGCCCATATGTTACTAACTTGGGGCTGTCCCAAATTTCAGAACTGTTATGCGCGACATAATGTTCTGATTTATTTGAATCACTTAGAGGCCGAACTAGCAGAAACTTATACTCAGACATTTTTAGCCAACATCCTTAAGTTTCTGTACCAACAAACGGAACTTAATTCGGAGCTAGATAGATTAAGATATAATCCTTGCAATATGGCTGTTCTGCAGCACATATTTTGCAATATCTTCAAACAATGTTCCACATACAAACTCACTAATATTCAGCTCTAATTACTCAAAACCAATTCTATAATCATAAGTTGAATCATTTATCATAATCTTAGGATAATGGTCGAATACCCTTTACCATGTCATATCCAAAATTTATCATAACAACACATTTTAAATAACTAATAACCATCAATTACTAATCACTACAAATTCCATGAGATTGCCGAATACCCTAGCCAAATTTCTATCCACTTCATCAATCAAAACTTAATGAATTTCAGAAACAATACCTCACCTTGGTTGGTGACACTAAGCCAAAGGTTTACCATCAATTTCATCCTCAAAATCCTTCATTCATGCTCCTAATCACCTTACATACATCAAACATCACAAAATTCCCAAATCAATTCAAAACCCGAACTGAAACTCACAAAACCCTAACAATAAATGTTCATACTTACCTCAAATTGAAGCCATAATCTAGTAGAAGATCCTTTCCTCGTTACGTGGCCACGAGAATCGCTCAATTCCATTAAGAAACGAAAAAGATATGGCCAATTGAAGATTTTGTGATTTTGTGAAGACGGAGCTACGAAATTCATTCTTATTTCAGCTAGAGAAATGATGTTTGCTGATTTTAAATTTCATTTCTCTTGTTTTTATATTTATGGCATAAGTCCTTCTTTGGTCCTTAGACTTGCCACCTCCTCACTTCTCAATTCATTACTTTTCTTTCATCCAATTTAGTCCGTCGAACGCTATATCTTTTAGCTCCGAAAAATTTCATATTATTTATTTCCAAATAAATAATATTAGTCTCATATCTTATAATATCACTTTCCGATATTGTATTTTGACAATTTTGGCCAAAAACGCTCAAATTCCAATTTTGAGCTAACTTGCACTTTTTCTCTCTTTTGTGTCCAAATTACACTTTAATAATTATCGATAGCAATTTTAGTTATATTATTTTTATACATATTTATTTCCGTCTATATTCTATTTAATTTCTATTTTCTGGGAATTAAAAGCTCATTTTTAAATTTTGAGTTAAAGTGGACTTTTAGCCACTTTCTCAACTTTATCTCTTTAACTCAATTACATCTTTCTTATGGAACATTATTATTGAAATTTTTTATTAAAATTCCTATATCGACCTACTCGTGTTCTCTTTATCCAACTACTCCGTTTAATTTCTTACTTTTCTCATTTTGGCAATTCAAAATGAGACTCATCGCTTCTTTTCTAAATCTCAAAATTTAAGGCTATTACATTTAAGTAAAACATTTACAAATGTTACGAAACAAATCCAAACTTTTTACCTTTTTATCGATTTAAGCCAAACGTTTCATCTTTTTATCGATCTAAGCCAAACGTTTATAAACGTTACGAAAGAAATCCAAACGTTTCACTTATTTAGTAATTTACGACAAACGTTACGAAAAAAATCCAAATGTTTTTAGCAATTTAAGCCAAACGTTTACAAACGTTACAAAATAAAACCAAACGTTTCACATTTTTAGCGATTTAAGCCAAACATTTACAAACGTTACGAAACAAATCCAAGCGTTTTACCTTTTTAGCGATTTAAGACAAACGTTTACAAATGTTACAAAATAAAACCAACTATTTCACCTTTTTAGCGATTTAAGCCAAACGTTTACAAACGTTACGAAACAAATAAACCATTTCCCCATTTTACCGATTTAAGCCAAACGTTTAAAACATGACAAACAAATCAAAATGTTTCACCTTTTTAGCAATTTAAGCCAAACATTTACAAACGTTACGAAACAAATCCAACTGTTTCACCTTTTTAGCGATTTAAGCCAAACGCTTACAAACTTTACGAAACAAATCCAAGCGTTTCATCTTTTTAGGAATTTAAACCAAACGCTTACAAATCCAATCGTTCCACCTTTTTAGCAATTTAAGCCAAACGTTTACAAACGTTACGAAACAAATCCAAACGTTTCCCCTTTATAGCGATTTAAGCCAAACGTTTACAAACGTTACAAAACAATTCCAACGTTTCCCCATTTTAGCGAATTAAGTCAAACGTTTAAGGTTAAATGCAAATTCATACACCAACTTTGACCTAATTTGCAATTACAACATAAACTTTTAAACTTGGCAATGTCGGTAACCAACTTTCATTTCTTGGCAAATTGGTACACCGACCAATTATAAAACGACAAATGGCGGTTTATTACGATGTCCACGTTAGTGTTTTTTGAGTTTAGTGTATCGATTTGCCAAAAGTGTAAAGTTGGTTACTGACATTGCCAAGTTTTAAAGTTTATGTTGTAATTGCAAATTAGGTGAAAGTTGGTGTATGAATTTGCATTTAACATTACAAACAAATCCAAACGTTTCTCCTTTTTAGCCACTGAAGCCAAACGTTATGAAACAAATCCAAACGTTTCCCCTTTTTAGCGAGTTAAGCCAAACGTTTACAAATATTACAAGACAAATCCAAACTTTTCACCTTCTTAGTGATTTATGTCAAACGTTTACAAACTTTACGAAACAAATCCAAACGTTTAACCTTTTTTTATTTCAGCCAAACGTTTATAAACGTTACGAAATAAATACAAACGTTTCCCCATTTTACAAGCCAAACGTTTAAAACGTTACGAAACAAATCCAAAAGTTTCACCTTTTTAGCGATTTAAGCCAAACGTTTACAAATGTTTCGAAACAAATCCAAACATTTCACCTATTTAGCGATTTAAGCCAAACGTTTACAAACATTACAAAAAAAATCCAAACGTTTTTAGCAATTTAGGCCAAACGTTTACAAACGTTACGAAATAAAACCAAACATTTACAAACAAATCCAAACGTTTCACCAAACATTTAAAACGTTACGAAACCAATCCAAAGGTTTCATTTTTTTAGCGAGTTAAGCCAAACATTTACAAATCCAAGATTTCTCCTTTATAACAATTTAAGCCAAACGTTTACAAACGTTACGGATCAAAACAAAACCTTTACAAAGGTTATAAAACAAAACCAAATCTTTCACCTTTTTAGCGATTTAAGCCAAACGTTTACAAACATTATGAAACAAATACAATCGTTCACAAACGTTACGAAACTAAACCAAACGTTTCAAAACGTTATGAAACAAATCCAAGCATATCACCTTTTTAGCGATTGAAGCCAAACGTTTACAAACGTTACGAAACAAAACCAAATGTTTACAAACGTTTCGAAACTAATCCAAGCATTTCACCTTATTTGGAAACTAAGCCAAACGTTTACAAACATTAATAAACAAATCCAAATGTGTCACCTTTTTAACAATTTAAGCTAAACGTTTAAAACGTTACGAAACAAATCCAAACATTTTAAACGTTACGAAACAAATCCAAATCCGAACATTTAATACGTTACGAAACAAATCCAAACATGAAAAGGTGAAACAATTTGAGGAAATGTTTGCAAACATTACAAAACAAAACATTTTCCATTTTTAGCGAATTAACCCAAACGTTTTATACGTTACGAAATAAAACCAAACAGTTAAAACGTTACGAAACAAATCCAAATCCAAACATTTATAACTCTATGAAACAAATCCAAACGTAAAAAGGTGAAACGATTTGTGGAATCATTTACAAACGTTAGGAAACAAAACCGAACGTTTCCCATTTTTAGCGATTTAAGTCACACGTTTCAAATCTTACAAAACAAAACAAAACGTTTAAAATGTTACGAAACAAATCCAAACGTTTCACCTTTTTATCGATTTAAGCCAAATGTTTACAAACTTTACGAAACAAATCCAAACGTTTCACCTTTTTAGCAATTTACGCCATATGTTTACAAACGTTACGTAACAAATCCAAACGTTTCACCTATTTAGCGATTTAAGCCAAACGTTTACAAACGTTACGAAACAAATCCAAGAGTTTCACCTTTTTAGCAATTTAAGCCAAACGTTTACAAATGTTACGAAACAAATCCAAGCGTTTCACCTTTGTAACAATTTAAGCCAAACGTTTACAAACGTTACGAAACAAAACCAACTGTTTCACCTTTTTAGCGATTTAAACCAAACGTATACAAACGATTCGAAACAAATCCAAACGTTTCACATTTTTAGCGATTTAGGCCAAACGTTTCACCTTTTTAGCGATTAAGCCAAACGTTTACAAATGTTACGAAACAAATCCAAGCGTTTCACCTTTTAGGAATTTAAGCCAAACGTTTACAAATCCAAGCGTTTCACCTTTTTAGCAATTTAAGCCAAACGTTTACAAACGTTACTAAACAAATCCAAATATTTATCCTTTTTAGCGATTTAAGACAATCCTTTACAAACGTTACGAAACTATTCCAACGTTTCCCCATTTTAGCGAGTTACGCCCAACGTTTAAAATGTTACAAACAAATCCAAACGTTTCACCTTTTTAGCGATTTAAGCTAAACGTTATGAAACAAATCCAAACGTTTCACCTTTTTAGCGATTAAAGCCAAACGTTTACAAACGTTACAAAATAAATCCAAACTTTTCAACTTTTTAGCGATTTATGCTAAACGCTTACAAACGTTACAAAACAAATCCAAACGTTTAAGGTTTTTTTCGATTTAAGCCAAACGTTTACAAACGTTACAAAACAAATCAAAACGTTTCACATTTTTAGGGATATAAGCCAAACGTTTACAAACTTTACAAAACAAATCCAAACGTTTTACCTTTTTGGCGATTTAAGCCAAACGTTTCCAAACGTTACGAAACAAATCCAAGCGTTTCACCTTTTTAGGAATTTAAGCCAAACGTTTACAAATCCAAGCGTTTCACCTTTTTAACAATTTAAGCCAAACGTTTACAAACGTTACTAAACAAATCGAAATGTTTCTCCTTTTTAGTGATTTAAGCCAAACGTTTACAAGCGTTACGAAACAAATCCAAACGTTTCACCCTTTTAGCGATTTAAGCCAAACGTTTATAAACGTTACGAAACAAATTTAAGCGTTTCACCTTTTTAGGAATTTAAGCCAAACTTTTACAAATCCAAACGTTTCACCTTTTTAGCAATTTAAGCCAAAGATTTACAAACGTTACGAAACAAATCCAAATGTTTCACCTTTTTAGCGTTTTAAGCCGACGTTACGAAACAAATCCAACGCTTCCCAATTTTAGCAAATTAAAGCCAAACATTTAAAACGTTACAAATAAATCCAAACATTTCACCTTTTTAGCTATTTAAGCCAAACACTTACAAACGTTACGAAACAAATCCAAACGTTTCACCTTTTTAGCGATTTATGCAAAACATTACGAAACAATTCTAAGCGTTTCACCTTTTTAGGAATTTAAGCCAAACGTTTACAAATCCAAACATTTCACCTTTTTAGAAATTTAAGCCGCTTACAAACATTACGAAACAAATCTAACGTTTCCCCATTTTAGCGGTTTGAGCCAAACGTTTAAAACGTTACAAGCAAATCCAAACGTTTCACCTTTTTAGCAATTTAAATCAAACGTTTACAAACGTTACGAAACAAATCCAAACGTTTCACCTTTTTAGCGATTTAAGCAAAATGTTTAGAAACTTTACGAAACAAATCCAAACGTTTCACCTTTGTAGCAATTTAAGCCATATGTTTACAAACGTTACGTAACAAATCCAAACGTTTCACCTATTTAGCGATTTAAGCCAAACGTTTACAAACGTTACGAAACAAATCCAAGAGTTTCACCTTTTTAGCAATTTAAGCCAAACGTTTACAAACTTTACGAAACAAATCCAAGCGTTTCACCTTTGTAACAATTTAAGCCAAATGTTTACAAACGTTACGAAACAAAACCAACTGTTTCACCTTTTTAGCGATTTAAGCCAAACGTTTAAAATATTACAAAAAATCCAAATGTTTCACTTTTTTAGCGATTTAAGACAAATGTTTACAACTATTATGAAACAAATCTAAACGTTTCACCTTTTTAGTGAATTAAGCAAAACGTTTACAAATGTTACGAAACAAATCCAAGCGTTCACCTTTTTAGCAATTTAAGCCAAACGTTTACAAACGTTACGAAACAAATCCAAATGTTTCACCTTTTTAGCAATTTATTCCAAATGTATACAAACGATTTGAAACAAATCCAAACGTTTCACATTTTTAGCGATTTAGGCCAAACGTTTACAAACGTTACGAAACAAATCCAAACGTTTCACCTTTTTAGCGATTTAAGCCGACGTTACGAAACAAATCCTACGATTCCCAATTTTAGCAAATTAAAGCCAAACATTTAAAACGTTACAAATAAATCCAAACATTTCACCTTTTTAGCGATTTAAGCCAAACACTTACAAACGTTACGAAACAAATCCAAACGTTTCACCTTTTTAGCGATTTATGCAAAACATTACGAAATAAATCCAAGCGTTTCACCTTTTTGGGAATTTAAGCCAAACGTTTACAAATCTAAACATTTCACCTTTTTAGAAATTTAAGCCGCTTACAAACGTTACGAAACAAATCTAACGTTTTCCCATTTTAGCGGTTTGAGCCAAACGTTTAAAACGTTACAAACAAATTCAAACGTTTCACCTTTTTAGCAATTTAAACCAAACGTTTACAAACGTTACGAAACAAATCCAAACGTTTCACCTTTTTAGCGATTTAAGCCAAATGTTTACAAACTTTACGAAACAAATCCAAACGTTTCCCCTTTTTAGCGATTTAAGCCAAACATTTACAAACGTTACGAAACAAATCCAAACGTTTCGCATTTTTAGGAATTTAAGCCATACGTTTACAAATTGTCACGACCCATTTTCATGAATCGTGACCGGCGCTAGGGTATGGGTAATCTAGTACCAAAACCCGTAGCTAAACTTTCAATTAACATATAAACACATATATATACTCTACGTATATTTCGAACTGTTTTTATATATGTTAACCTGCATGTTAAATATATATTTCGAACCCAAGTTACAAACCAAAAACTTAATTAAATAAATCTTATAAATGTTTAGGGACTAAATTGCACTTTAGCCAATTAGGGACTAAACTGTACTTTTGCCAATTAGGGACTAAATTGTACTTTAGCCAATTTGATATCCGAAATCAAATTAATTATTCGATATCAATCTACTAATTCATAATTTAATCAAAAACCAAAAGTTATCCAATAGATAAAATTTTACTTGAATAAGTCTTTTAAAAAATTTAGGGGCTAAACCTCAATTTAGCCAAATTGACATTACAATTAAAGTTACATATAATTACCCGAGTAATTATATTAATTTAAGTTATAAAAATTTACATACACAAATTGTCTATTTAAAATCAAAGTTATTATTGAAACAAAATGGAATTAACTTAAAGGATTTATCAAGATTAAGCAAAAAGGAATGGTGACCATATTTGCCATTTAACCATCTCTTTCAATTCAAATTGAGCAACCCGCCCAAACCATGCATTCTGTTTGTAGATTTCATGAAGCTATCTAACAATCCATTTTTCTATTCAACCCATTATCAATTATCAATCCAAAAACAACATTTAACATCACCAATACAATCTTATACACCAAACACCAAGAACCCATCAAAACGTTAACTGCCGAATCCTATACATCCGAGAACGAAGAACAAATATGGAACAATGGATTGATACTCATTGAAAGCTTACACTAACAATAATCCAAGAGATTTATCATCATATAAAGTAAAATAATAGCCAAAAGAAGAGAAAGTATATGGCAGATACTTCAACTTGGCAAAACAGATTATAACAACTCAAAAGGGTAGACCGTACGGCTATTTAAAACGAGGTCGATCACGTACCGTTCAACGAAAACGAGGTGGGGAATCGAAGGTATATAAGTCTAGAACGTCTGAGATCAAACAGTTTTTATTTCGATCTACAAACGAGCAAGAACGAATCAGAAAACCGAAAGATGTTTAAAAATGAAAACTGAGATTCAATGAAACCAGAAAACTTACCGAGGCAGCAACTTTGGATGATGATTCCCGCTTCGTTTTTCAGAGAATGAGCAAGGGAATGGGGGCTAGGGTTTGTTTGTAGTATGGGGAAGATTTTCTATTCAGAAAACGTCCTTAAGGAACTAGGTCGAAAACGAGTGCGAAGTGGGCTGGATGCAAGGCTCACCACGACTGTGCCATTCTTGAACGAGAACAGCCCATTTGGGCTTGGTTCTCGTTCGAGAATCCCTGGTCTCTTACGAAACCAGGCCCTGCAAGTGATTCCCGTTCGAGAATTATATGATTCTCGTACGAGACCAGGCCCTGCAAGTGAATCCCTGGTCTCGTACGAGACCAGGCCCTGCAAGTGATTCCCGTTCGAGAATTAAGCCCATTTTTTTTCTTTTTTTTGATTTAAAAATCTTAAATGGTTGAACCACAAATTTACCCACTCACGAACCAACACGAACCCGACCATTAACTTCGATTTTTACTTCAAAACGATCGGAAAATTTACCGGAAAAACGTTGAAAATTTACGGGGTATTACACCAATCCAAGCGTTTCACCTTTTTAACAATTTAAACCAAACGTTATAAAAAAATCCAAACGTTTCACCTTTTTAGCGATTTAAGCAAAACGTTTACAAACGTTACGAAACAAATCCATATGTTTCACCTTTTTAGAGATTTAAGCCAAACGTTTACAAAAAGTACGAAACAAATCTAAACGTTTCCCCTTTTTAGCAATTTAAGCCAAACGTTTACAAAGTTACAAATCAAATCCAAGCGTTTCGCCTTTTTGGAAATTTATGCCAAACGTTTACAAATCCAATTGTCTTACCTCTTTAGCAATATAAGCCAAATGTTTACAAACGTTACGAAGAAAATCCATATGTTTCACCTTTTTAGCGATTAAAGCCAAACGTTTACAAACGTTACGAAAAAAATCCAAAGATTTCCTCATTTTAGCAATTTAAGTCAAACGTTTAGAAACGTTATCAAACAAATCCAAACGTTTCACCTTTTTAGCAATTTAATCCAAACGTTTACAAACGTTACGAAACAAATCCAAACGTGTCACCTTTTTAGCAATTTAAGCCAAATGTTTAACCTTTTTAGCGATTTAAGCCGAACGTTAACATTAATAAAGAAAACCAAACGTTTCACCTTTTTAGCGATTTAAGCCAAACGTTTACAAATGTTACAAAACAAATCCAAACGTTTAAAACGTTACGAAACAAATCCAAGCGTTTCACCTTTTTAGTAATTTCATCCGAACGTTTACAGACGTTATAAAATGAAACAAAACGTTTCACCTTTATAGCAATTTAAGCCAAACGTTTATAAACGTTACGAAAGAAATCTAAGTGTTTCACTTTTTAGCAATTTAAGCCAAACGGTTACAAACGTTACGAAACAAATCCAAACGTTTCACCTTTTATAGTGATTTAAGCCAAACATTTAAAAAACAAATCCAAACGTTTCACCTTTTTAGCGATTAAAGCCAAATGTTTACAAACGTTACGAAACAAATCCAAATGTTTCATCTTTTTAGCGATTTAAGCGAAACGTTTACAAACGTTACGAAACAAATCCAAACGTTTTGCCTTTTTAGCGATTTAAGCCAAACGTTTACAAACGTTACGAAACAAAAATAAATGTTTCACCTTTTTAGCTATTTAAGCCAAACATTTTTATGACTTTACAAAACAAATTCGAACGTTTCACATTTTTAGCAGTTTAAGCGAAATGTTTACAAACGTTACAAACAAAACCAAACGTTTAAAACGTTACGAAAAAAATCCAAAAGTTTTACATTTTCAGTGTTTTAAGCCAAACGTTTTACAAATATAGGAAAAAAAGCCAAACTTTTACAAGCGTTTGAATCGAAAGAAATTCAAACTTTTCCCCTTTTTGGCAATTTAAGCTAAGCGTTTATAAATGTTACAAAACAAATCCAAACGTTTCACCTTTTTAGCGATTTAAGCCAAACGTTTACAAACGTTACAAAAAATATCCAAACGTTTCAACTTTTTAGCGATTTACGCCAAACGTTTACAAACCTTACGAAACAAATCCAAACGTTTAACCTTTTTAGCGATTGAAGCCAATCGTTGACAAACGTTACGAAACAAAACCAAACGTTTCACCTTTTTAGCGATTTAAGCTAAACATTTATAAACGTTACAAAACCAATCCAAATGTTTCACATATTTAGCAATTTAAGCGAAATCTTGACAAACGTTACGAAACAAATCAAAACATTTCCCCATTTTACTGATATAAGCCAAACGTTTACAAATGTTACGAAACAAATCCAAACGTTTCCCATTTTAGCGATTTAAGCCAAACATCTAAAAACGTTGCAAAACAAAACCCAATGTTTCACCTTTTTGGCGATTTAAGCCAAACATTTACAAACGTTACGAAACAAATCCAAGCGTTTCACCTTTTTCGCGATTTAAGCCAAACGTTTACAAACGATACGAAACATATACAAACGTTTCGCATTTTTAGCGATTTAAGCCAAACGTTTACAAACGTTACAAAACAAATCCAAGCGTTTCTCCATTTTAGCAATTTAAGCCAAACGTATAAAACGTTACGAAGCAAATCCAAACGTTTCTAGAGATTTAAGCCAAACGTTTACAAACGTTACGAAACAAATCCAAATATTTCACCTTTTTAGCGATTTAAGCCAAACAATTATAAAGGTTATGAAACAAAACGTTTGGCTTAAATTGCTAAAGTGGGGAAACGTTTGGATTGGTTTTTTTACGTAACCTTTGTAAATGTTCGGCCTAAATCGCAAAAAATATGAAACATTTGGATTTGTTTCGTAACGTTTGTAAAACGTTTGACTTAAATCGGTAAAAATGTAAAACGTTTGATTTTGTTCCGTAACGTTGGTAAACGTTTGGCTTAAATTTTTAAAAAGGTGAAACATTTGGATTTGTTTCAAAACGTTTGTAAAGGTTTGGCTTAAATCGCACAAAAGTTGAAACGTTTGGATTTTTGTGAATGTTTGGCTTTGTTTTATAACGTTAGTAAACGTTTGCCTTAAATAGCTAAAATGGGGAAACCTTTGGTTTTATTTTATAACCTTTGTAAACATTTCGCTTAAATCGGTAAAAAGGTGAAATGTTTGGATATGTTTTTTAACGTTTGTAAACGTTTCCCCATTTTAGTAATTTAAGCCAAACGTTTACAAACGTTACGAAACAAATCCAAGCGTTTCACCCTTTTAGCAATTTAAGCTAAACGTTAACAAACGTTACGAAATAAATCAAAACGTTTCACATTTTTAGCGACATAAGCCAAACGTTTACAAACGATACGAGACAAATCCAAACGTTTCCCCTTTTTACCGATTTAAGCCAAACATTTACAAACATTACGAAACAAATCCAAACGTTTCACCTTTTTAGCGATTGAAGCCAAACGTTTACAAATGCTACGAAACAAATCGAAACGTTTCACCCTTTTAGCAATTTAGGCCAAACGTTTATAAATGTTACGATACAAATTCAAACGTTTCCCATTTTTAGCAATTAAAGCCAAACGTTTATAAACGTTACAAAACAAATTCAAATGTTTCAAATTTTTAGCAGCTGAAGCCAAACGTTTACAAACGTTACGGAACAAAACCAAACGTTCAAAACTATACGAAACAAATCCAAATATTTCACATTTTCAGCGATTTAAAACAAACGTTTTATAAATGTTACGAAACAAAGCCAAACGTTTACAAGCATTTCGAAACAAAGCCAAGCGTTTCCCATTTTTAGCAATTTAAGCCAAACGTTTACAAACGTTACATAACAAATCCAAACGTTTCGCCTTTTTAGCGATTTAAGCCAAACGTTTAAAAAAGTTATAAAACAAATCCAAACGCTTCACCATTTTAGCGATTTAAGCGAAATGTTTCCAAACGCTACAAAACGAATCCAAACGTTTCACCTTTTTAGCGATTTAAGCCAAACGTTTACAAAAGTTACGAAACAAAACGAAATATTTCACCTTTTTAGCTATTTAAGCCAAACGTTTACAAACGTTATGAAAAAATCCAAACTTTTCACATTTTTAGCAATTTAGGCCAAACGTTTACAAACTTTACGTAACAAATCCAAACGTTTCCCCATTTTAGCGATTTAAGCCAAAAGTTTAGAATCGATACGAAACAAATGCCAACGTTTCACATTTTTAGCGATTTAAGCCAAACCTTTACAAACGTTACAAAACAAATCCAAACGTTTCCCCATTTTAGCTATTTAAGCCAAACGTTTACAAACATTACGAAACACATCCAAACGTTTTACCTTTTTAGCAATTTAAGCCAAACATTTACAAACGTTACAAAACAAAGCAAAACATTTCACCTTTTTAGCCATATAAGCCAAACGTTTACAAACATTATAAAAGAAATCCAAACGTTTCATCTTTTTAGCGATATAAGCCAAACGTTTATTAACGTTACGGCTTAAATCGCTAAAAAGGTGAAAAGTTTGGATTTGTTTCGTAAGATTTCAAACGTTTGGTTTTGTTTCGTAAAGTTTGTAAACAAATCCAAGCGTTTAAACTCTTCTGCAATTTAAGCCAAACGTTTTCAAACGTTACGAAAAATATTCAAGCGTTTCACCTTTTTAGCGATTTAAGCCAAACGTTTACAAACGTTACGAAACAAATCCAAATGTTTCACCTTTTTAGCGGTTTAAGCCAAACATTTACAAACGTTACGAAAGAAATCCAAACGTTTCACCTTTTCAGCGATTTAAGCGAAACATTTAAAAAGGTTAGGAAACAAATCCAAATGTTTCCCCTGCTTAGCAATTTAAGCCAAACATTTACAAACGTTACGAAACAAATCCAAGCGTTTCACCTTTTTAGCAATTTAAGTCAAACGTTTACAAACGTTACGAAATAAATCCAAACGTTTCACCTTTTTAGCAATTTAAGCCAAACATTTACAAAACTACCGAAACAAATCAAATTGTTTCACCTTTTTAGCGATACAAGCCAAACGTTAACAAACGTTACGAAACAAATCCAAATGTTTCACCTTTTTAGCGATATAAGCCAAACCTTTACAAACGTTACAAAACATATCCAAACGTTGAACCTTTTTTGCGATTTAAGCCAAACGTTTACAAAGGTTACGAAATAAATCCAAATGTTTCACATTTTTATCATTTTAAGCTAAACATTTACAAACGTTACGAAACAAATCCAAGCATTTCACCTTTTTAGCAATTTAAGACAAACGTTTATAAACGTTACGAAACAAATCCAAGCGTTTCACCTTTTTATCAATTTAAGCCAAACGTTTACAAACGTTACGAAATAAATCCAAATGTTTCACCTTTTTAGTGATTTAAGCCAAACGTTTACAAACGTTACGAAACAAATCCAAGCGTTTCAACTTTTTAGCAATTTAAGCCAAACATTTACAAACGTTACAAAACAAATCCAAGCGTTTTACCTTTTTAGCAATTTAAGCCAAACGTTAACAAAAGTTATGAAACAAATCCTAACGTTAAACATTTTTAGCGATTTAAGCCAAACATTTAAAAAGGTTTGGAAACAAATCCAAATGTTTCACATTTTTATCATTTTAAGACAAACGTTTACAAACGTTACGAAACAAATCCAAGCATTTCACCTTTTTAGCAATTTAAGACAAACGTTTATAAACGTTACGAAACAAATCCAAGCGTTTCACCTTTTTAGCAATTTAAGCTAAACGTTTACAAACGTTACGAAACAAATCCAACTGTTTCACCTTTTTAGCGATTTAAGCCAAATGTTTACAATCGTTACGAAACAAATCCAAGCATTTCACCTTTTTAGCAATTTAAGCCAAACATTTACAAACGTTACAAAATAAATCTAAGCGTTTCACCTTTTTAGCAATTTAAGCCAAACGTTTACAAAAGTTACGAAACAAATCTAAGCGTTTCACCTTTTTAGCAATTTTAGCCAAACTTTAACAAACGTTACGAAACAAATCCAAACGTTTCACCTTTTTAGCAATTTAAGCTAACCATTTACAAACGTTACGAAACAAATCCAAGCGTTTCACCTTTTTTAGCAATTTTAGCCAAACATTTGCAAACGTGACGAAACAAATCCAAGCTTTTCACCTTTTTAGCAATTTAAGCCAAACGTTTACAAATGTTACGAAACAAATCTAAGCGTTTCACCTTTTTAGCAATTTAAGCCAAACGTTTACAAAATTTACGAAACAAATCCAAACGTTTCACCTTTTTACCGATTTAAGCCAAACATTTAAAAAGGTTTGGAAACAAATCCAAATGTTTCACCTTTAGCAATTTAAGCCAAATATTTACAAACGTTACGAAACAAATCAAAATGTTTCACCTTTTTAGCAATTTAAGCCAAATGTTTACAAACGTTACGAAACAAATCCAAGCGTTTCACCTTTTTAGTAATTTAAGCCAAACGTTTACAAACCTTACGAAACAAATCCAAATGTTTCACCTTTTTAACGATTTAAGCCAAATGTTTACAAACGTTACGAAATAAATCCAAATGCATCCATTATTAGCGATATAAGCCAAACATTTACAAACGTTACAAAAAAAATCAAACGTTGAACCTTTTTAGCAATTTAAGCCAAACGTTTACAAACGTTACAAAACAAATCAAACCGTGTAACCTTTTTAGCGATTTATGCTAAACATTTACAAACATCACGAGACAAATACAAACGTTTCTCCTTTTAAGAAATTTAAGCCAGACGTTTACAAACATTACAAATCAAATCCAAACGTTTCACCTTTTTTATCAATTTAAGCCAAACATTTACAAACGTTACGAAATAAATCCAAGCGTTTCACCTTTTTAGCAATTTAAGCCGAACGTTTACAAATGTTACGAAAGAAATCCAAGCGTTTCACCTTTTTAGCAATTTGAGCCGAACGTTTACAAACGTTACAAAACAAATCCAAGCGTTTCACCTTTTTAGCAATTTAAGACAAACGTTTAGAAACGTTACGAAACAAATCCAAGCGTTTCACCTTTTTATCAATTTAAGCCAAACGTTTACAAACGTTACGAAACAAATCCAAGCGTTTCACCTTTTTAGCAATTTAAGCCACACATTTACAAACGTTACAAAACAAATCCAAGCGTTTTACCTTTTTAGCAATTTAAGCCAAACGTTAACAAAAGTTATGAAACAAATCCTAACGTTAAACATTTTTAGCGATTTAAGCCAAACATTTACAAACGTTTCGAAACAAATCCAAATGTTTCACCTTTTTAGCGATTTAAGCCAAACATTTAAAAAGGTTTGGAAACAAATCCAAATGTTTCACATTTTTAGCAATTTAAGCCAAAGATTTACAAACGTTACGAAACAAATCAAAGTGTTTCACCTTTTTAGCAATTTAAGCCAAATGTTTACAAACATTACTAAGCAAATCCAAGAGTTTCACCTTTTTAGCAATTTAAGCCAAACGTTTACAAACCTTACAAAACAAATCCAAATGTTTCTCCTTTTTAGCGATTTAAGCCAAACGTTTACAAACATTACGAAACAAATCCAAATGTTTCCCCTTTTTAGCGATATAAGCCAAACATTTACAAACGTTACAAAACAAATCCAAATGTTGAACCTTTTTAGCGATTTAAGCCAAACGTTTACAAACGTTACGAAACAAATCAAACCGTGTGACCTTTCCAGCGATTTATGCTAAACATTTACAAACATCACGAAACAAATACAAACGTTTCTCCTTTTTAGAAATTTAAGCCAGACGTTTACAAACGTTACAAATCAAATCCAAACGTTTCACCTTTTTATCAATTTAAGCCAAACATTTACAAACGTTATGAAACAAATCCAAGCGTTTCACCTTTTTAGCAATTTAAGCCAAACGTTTACAAATGTTACGAAACAAATCCAAGCGTTTTAAACGTTACGAAAAAAATCCAAGCGTTTCACCTTTTTAGCAATTTAAGCCAAACATTTACAAACGTTACGAAACAAATCCAAACGTTAAACCTTTTTAGCGATTTAAGCCAAACGTCTACAAACGTTTCGAAACAAATAAAATTGTATAACCTTTTTAGCGATTTATGCTAAATGATTACAAACATCACGAAACAAATACAAACGTTTCTCCTTTTTAGAAATTTAAGCCAAACGTTAACAGACGTTACAAATTAAATCCAAACGTTTCACCTTTTTAGCAATTTAAGCCAAAAACGTTACGAAATAAATCCGAACGTTTCCCCTTTTTAGCGATTTAAGCCAAACGTTTACAAACGTTACGAAACAAATCCAAACGTTTCACCTTTTTAGCGATTTAAGCCAAACATTTAAAAGGGTTTGGAAACAAATCCAAATGTTTCACCTTATTAGCAAATTAAGCCAAACACTTACAAACGTTACGAAACAAATCAAAGTGTGTCACCTTCTTAGCAATTTAAGCCAAATGTTTACAAACGCTACGAAACAAATCCAAGCGTTTCACCTTTTTAGCAATTTAAGCCAAACGTTTACAAACCTTATGAAAAAAAATCCAAATGTTTCACCTTTTTAGCGATTTAAGCCAAACGTTTACAAACGTTACGAAACAATTTCAAATGTTTCCCCTTTTTAGCGATATAAGCTAAACATTTACAAACGTTACAAAACAAATCCAAACGTTGAACCTTTTTAGCGATTTAAGCCAAACGTTTACAAACGTTACGAAACAAATCAAACCGTGTGACCTTTTTAGCGATTTATGCTAAAAGTTTACAAACAACACGAAACAAATACAAACGTTTCTCCTTTTTAGAAATTTAAGCCAAACGTTTACAAACGTTACAAATCAAATCCAAACGTTTCACCTTTTTATCAATATAAGCCAAACATTTACAAACGTTAAGAAACAAATCCAAGCGTTTCACCTTTTTAGCAATTTAAGCCAAACGTTTACAAACGTTACGAAACAAATCCAATTGTTTCACCTTTTTAGCAATTCAAGCCAAACGTTTACAAACGTTACGAAATAAATTCAAACGTTGAACCTTTTTAGCGATTTAAGCCAAACGTTTACAAACGTTTCGAAAGAAATCAAACTGTGTAACCTTTTTAGAGATTTATGCTAAATGTTTACAAACATCACGAAACAAATACACACGTTTCTCCTTTTTAGAAATTTAAGCCAAATGTGTACAAACGTTACAAATCAAATCCAATCGTTTCACCTTTTTTGCAATTTAAGCCAAACGTTTACAAACGTTACGAAATAAATCCAAACGTTTCACCTTTTTAGCAATTTAAGCCAAACGTTTACAAACGTTACGAAACAAATACAAACGTTTCACCTTTTTAGCTATTTAAGCCAAACATTTAAAAGGGTTTGGAAACAATTCCAAACATTTTACCTTTTTAGCAATTTAAGCCAAACATTTACAAACGTTACGAAACAAATCAAAGAGTTTCACCTTTTTAGAAATTTAAGCCAAATGTTTACAAATGTTACGAAACAAATCCAGGCGTTTCACCTTTTTAGCAATTTAAGCCAAACGATAACAAACCTTACAAAACAAAATCCAAATGTTTCACCTTTTTAGCGATTTAAGCCAAACGTTTACAAACGTTACGAAACAAATCCAAATGTTTCCCCTTTTTACCAATATAAGCTAAACATTTACAAACGTTACAAAACAAATCCAAACGTTGAACCTCTTTAGAAATTTAAGCCAAACGTTTACAAACGCTACAAAACAAATCAAACCGTGTGACCTTTTTAGCGATTTATGCTAAACGTTTACAAACATCACGAAACAAATACAAATGTTTCTCCTTTTTAGAAATTTAAGCCAAACGTTTACACACGTTACAAATCAAATCCAAACGTTTCCCCTTTTTATCAATATAAGCCAAACATTTACAAACGTCACGAAACAAATCCAAGCGTTTCACCTTTTTAGCAATTTAAGCCAAACGTTTACAAACGTTACGAAACAAATCCAAGAGTTTCACCTTTTTAGCAATTTAAGCCAAACGTTTACAAACGCTACGAAACAAATCCAAACGTTTCACTTTTTTAGCAATTTAAGCCAAACATTGACAAACGTTACGAAACAAATCCAAACGTTGAACCTTTTTAGCGATTTAAGCCAAACGTTTACAAACGTTTCGAAACAAATTAAACTGTGTAACCTTTTTAGCGATTTATGCTAAACGTTTACAAACATCACGAAACAAATACAAACATTTCTCCTTTTTAAAAATTTAAGCCAAACGTTTACAAACGTTACAAATCAAATCCAAACGTTTCACCTATTTAGCAATTTAAGACAAACGTTTATAAACATTACGAAACAAATCCAAATATTTCACCTTTTTAGCGATTTAAGCCAAACATTTACAAACGTTTCACCTTTTTAGCTATTTATGCCAAACATTTAAAAGGGTTTGGAAACAAATCCAAACGTTTTACCTTTTTAGCAATTTAAGCCAAACATTTACAAACGTTACGAAACAAATCAAAGTGTTTCACCTTTTTAGCAATTTACGCCAAATGTTTACAAACGTTACGAAACAAATCCAAGCCAAACGTTAACAAACCTTACGAAATAAATCCAAATGTTTCACCTTTTTAGCGATTTAAGCCAAACGTTTACAAACGTTATGAAACAAATCCAAATATTTCCCCTTTTTAGCGATATAAGCCAAACATTTGCAAATGTTACTAAACAAATCCAAACGTTTAACCTTTTTAGCGATTTAAGCCAAACATTTACAAACGTTACGAAACAAATCAAACCGTGTGACCTTTTTAGCGATTTATGCTAAACGTTTACAAACATCACGAAACAAATACAAACGTTTCTCCTTTTTAGAAATTTAAGCCAGACGTTTACAAACGTTACAAATCAAATCCAAACGTTTCACCTTTTTATCAATATAAGCAAAACATTTACAAACGTTACGAAACAAATCAAAGCGTTTCACCTTTTCAGCAATTTAAGCTAAACGTTTACAAAGGTTACGAAACAAATCCAAGCGTTTTCCCTTTTTAGCAATTTAAGCCAAACGTTTACAAACGTTACGAAACAAATCCAAGCGTTTCACCTTTTTAGCAATTTAAGCCAAACATTTACAAACGTTACGAAACAAATCCAAACGTTGAACCTTTTCAGCCATTTAAGCCAAACGTTTACAAACGTTTCGAAACAAATCAAACTGTGTAACCTTTTTAGCGATTTATGCTAAACGTTTACAAACATCACGAAACAAATACAAACATTTCTCCTTTTTAAAAATTTAAGCCAAACGTTTACAAACGTTACAAATCAAATCCAAACGTTTCACCTATTTAGCAATTTAAGACAAACGTTTATAAACATTAAGAAACAAATCCAAATATTTCACCTTTTTAGCGATTTAAGCCAAACATTTACAAACGTTTCACCTTTTTAGCTATTTATGCTAAACATTTAAAAGGGTTTGGAAACAAATCCAAACGTTTTACCTTTTTAGCAATTTAAGCCAAACATTTACAAACGTTACGAAACAAATCAAAGTGTTTCACCTTTTTAGCAATTTACGCCAAATGTTTACAAACGTTACGAAACAAATCCAAGCCAAACGTTAACAAACCTTACGAAATAAATCCAAATGTTTCACCTTTTTAGCGATTTAAGCCAAACGTTTACAAACGTTACGAAACAAATCCAAATATTTCCCCTTTTTAGCGATATAAGCCAAACATTTGCAAATGTTACTAAACAAATCCAAACGTTTAACCTTTTTAGCGATTTAAGCCAAACATTTACAAACGTTACGAAACAAATCAAACCGTGTGACCTTTTTAACGATTTATGCTAAACGTTTACAAACATCACGAAACAAATACAAACGTTTCTCCTTTTTAGAAATTTAAGCCAAACGTTTACAAACATTACAAATCAAATCCAAACGTTTCACCTTTTTATCAATATAAGCAAAACATTTACAAACGTTACGAAACAAATCCAAGCGTTTTACCTTTTTAGCAATTTAAGCCAAACGTTTACAAAGGTTACGAAACAAATCCAAGCGTTTTCCCTTCTTAGCAATTTAAGCCAAACGTATACAAACGTTACGAAACAAATCCAAGCGTTTCACATTTTTAGCAATTTAAGCCAAACATTTACGAACGTTACGAAACAAATCCAAACGTTGAACCTTTTCAGCCATTTAAGCCAAACGTTTACAAACGTTTCGAAACAAATCAAACTGTGTAACCTTTTTAGCGATTTATGCTAAACGTTTACAAACATCACGAATTAAATACAAACGTTTCTCCTTTTTAGAAATTTAAGCCAAACGTTTACAAACGTTACAAATTAAATCCAAACGTTTCACCTTTTTAGCAATTTAAGCCAAACGTTTACAAACGTTACGAAATAAATCCAAACGTTTCAGCTTTTTAGCGATTTAAGCCAAACATTTACAAACGTTACGAAACAAATCCAAATGTTTCACCTTTTTAGCGATTTAAGCCAAACATTTAAAAGGGTTTGGAAACAAATCCAAATGTTTCACCTTTTTAGCAATTTAAGCCAAACATTTACAAACGTTACGAAACAAATCAAAGTGTGTCACCTTTTTAGCAATTTAAGCCAAATGTTTACAAACGTTATGAAACAAATCCGAGCGTTTCACCTTTTTAGCAATTTAAGCCAAACGTTTACAAACCTTACGAAACAAATCCAAACGTTTCACCTTTTTAGCGATTTAAGCCAAACGTTTACAAACGTTACGAAACAAATCCAAATGTTTCCCCTTTTTAGCGATATAAGCCAAACATTTACAAACGTTACAAAACAAATCCAAACGTTGAACCTTTTTAGCGATTTATGCTAAACTTTTACAAACATCACGAAACAAATACAAAAGTTTCTCCTTTTTAGAAATTTAAGCCAAACGTTTACAAACGTTACAAATCAAATCCAATCGTTTCACCTTTTTATCAATATAAGCCAAACAATTACAAACATTACGAAACAAATCCAAGCGTTTCACCTTTTTAGCAATTTAAGCCAAACGTTTACAAACGTTACAAAACAAATCCAAGCGTTTCACCTTCTTAGCAATTTAAGTCAAACGTTTACAAACGTTAGGAAACAAATCCAAGCGTTTCACCTGTTTAGCAATTTAAGCCAAACATTTACAAACGTTACGAAACAAATCCAAACATTGAACCTTTTTAGCGATTTAAGCCAAACGTTTACAAACGTTCCGAAACAAATCAAACCGTGTAACTTTTTTAGCGATTTATGCTAAACCTTTACTCACATCGCGATACAAATACAAACGTTTCTCCTTTTTAGAAATTTAAGTCAAACGTTTACAAATGTTACAAATCAAATCCAAACGTTTCACCTTTTAATCAATTTAAGCCAAACGTTTATAAACGTTACGAAACAAATCCAAGCGTTTCACCTTTTTAGCAATTTAAGCCAAATATTTACAAACCTTACGATACAAATCCAAGCGTTTCCCCTTTATAGCAATTTAAGCCAAACGTTTAGAAACGTTACGAAACAAATCCAAGTGTTTCACCTTTTTAGCAATTTAAGCAAAACATTTACAAACGTTACGAAACAAATCCAAACGTTTCACCTTTTTAGCAATTTAAGCCAAACATTTACAAACGTTACGAAACAAATCCAAGTGTTTCACCTTTTTAGCAATTTAAGCCAAACATTTACAAACGTTACGAAACAAATCTAAGCGTTTCCCCTTTTTAGTAATTTAATCCAAATGTATACAAACGTTACGAAACAAATCCAAGAGTTTCACCTCTTTAGCAATTTAAGCCAAACGTTTACAAACATTACGAAACAAATCCAAACGTTTCACCTTTTTAGCGATATAAGCCAAACGTTTACAAACGTTACCAAACAAATCTAAACCTTTCACCTTTTTAGCGATTCAGGCAAACATTTAAAAAGGTTTGGAAATAAATCCAAATGTTTCACATTTTTAGCAATTTAAGCCAAACATTGACAAACGTTATGAAACAAATCAAAGTGTTTCACCTTTTTAGCAATTTAAGCCAAATGTTTACAAACGTTAAGAAACAAATCCAAACGTTTCACCTTTTTAGCAATTTAAGCCAAACATTTACAAACCTTACGAAACAAATCCAAATGTTTCACCTTTTTAGTGATTTAAGCCAAACGTTTAAAAATGTTACGAGACAAATCCAAATGTTTCCCCTTTTTAGCGATATAAGCCAAACATTTACAAACGTTACTAAACAAATCCAAACGTTTAACCTTTTTAGCGATTTAAGCCAAAGGTTTACAAACGTTACGAAACAAATCAAACCGTGTGACCTTTTTAGCGATTTATGCTAAACGTTTACAAACATCACGAAACAAATACAAACGTTTCTCCTTTTTAGAAATTTAAGCCAAACATTTACAAACGTTACAAATCAAATCCAAACGTTTCACATTTTTATCAATATAAGCCAAACATTTACAAACGTTACGAAACAAATCCAAGCGTTTCACCTTTTTAGCAATTTAAGCCAAACATTTACAAAGGTTACGAAACAAATCCAAGCGTTTCACCTTTTTAGCAATTTAAGCAAAACGTTTACAAACGTTACAAAACAAATTCAAGCGTTTCACCTTTTTAGCAATTTAAGCCAAACATTTACAAACGTTACGAAACAAATGCAAACGTTGAACCTTTTTAGCCTTTTAAGCCAAACGTTTACAAACGTTTCGAAACAAATCAAACTGTTTAACCTTTTTAGCGATTTATGCTAAACGTTTACAAACATCACGAAACAAATACAAACATTTCTCCTTTTTAGAAATGAAGCCAAACGTTTACAAACGTTACAAATCAAATCCAAACGTTTCACCTTTTTTGCAATTTAAGCCAAACGTTTACAAACGTTACGAAACAAATCCAAACGTTTCACCTTTTTAGCGATTTAAGCCAAACATTTAAAAGGGTTTGGAAACAAATCCAAATGTTTCACCTTTTTAGTAATTTAAGCCAAACATTTACAAACGTTACGAAACAAATCCAAACATTGAACCTTTTTCGCGATTTAAGCCAAACGTTTACAAACGTTTCGAAAAAAATCAAACTGTGTAACCTTTTTAGCGATATATGCTAAACGTTTACAAACATCACGAAACAAGTACAAACGTTTCTCCTTTTTAGAAATTTAAGCCAAACGTTTACAAACGTTACAAATCAAATCCAAACGTTTCACCTTTTTAGCAATTTAAGCCAAACGTTTACAAACGTTACGAAATAAATCCAAACGTTTCACCTTTTTAGCGATTTAAGCCAAACGTTTACAAACGTTACGAAACAAATCCAAACGTTTCACCTTTTTAGCGATTTAAGCCAAACATTTAAAAGGGTTTGGAAACAAATCCAAATGTTTCACCTTTTTAGCAGTTTAATCCAAACATTTACAAACGTTACGAAACAAATCAAAGTGTGTCACCTTTTTAGCAATGTAAGCCAAATGTTTACAAACGTTATGAAACAAATCCAAGCGTTTTACCTTTTTAGCAATTTAAGCCAAACGTTTACAAACCTTACAAAACAAATCCAAATGTTTCACCTTTTTAGCGATTTAAGCCAAACCCTTACAAACGTTACAAAACAAATCCAAATGTTTCCCCTTTTTAGCGATATAAGCCAAACATTTACAAACGTTACAAAACAAATCCAAACGTTGAACCTTTTTAGCGATTTAAGCCAAACGTTTACAAACGTTACGAAACAAATCAAACCGTGTGACCTTTTTAGCGATTTATGCTAAACGTTTTCAAACATCACGAAACAAATACAAACGTTTCTCCTTTTTAGAAATTTAAGTCAAACGTTTACAAACGTTACGAAATAAATCCAAATGTTTCACCTTTTTAGCGATTTAAGCCAAACGTTTACAAACGTTACGAAACAAATCCAAACGTTTCACCTTTTTAGCGATTTAAGCCAAACATTTAAAAGGGTTTGGAAACAAATCCAAATGTTTCGCCTTTTTAGTAATTTAAGCCAAACATTTACAAAAGTTACGAAACAAATCCAAACGTTGAACCTTTTTAGCGATTTAAGCCAAACGTTTACAAACGTTACAAATCAAATCCAAACGTTTCACCTTTTTAGCAATTTAAGCCAAACGTTTACAAACGTTACGAAATAAATCCAAACGTTTCACCTTTTTAGCGATTTAAGCCAAACGTTTACAAACGTTACGAAACAAATCCAAACGTTTCACCTTTTTAGCGATTTAAGCCAAACATTTAAAAGGGTTTGGAAACAAATCCAAATGTTTCACCTTTTTAGCAGTTTAAGCCAAACATTTACAAACGTTACGAAACAAATCAAAGTGTGTCACCTTTTTAGCAATGTAAGCCAAATGTTTACAAACGTTATGAAACAAATCCAAGCGTTTTACCTTTTTAGCAATTTAAGCCAAACGTTTACAAACCTTACAAAACAAATCCAAATGTTTCACCTTTTTAGCGATTTAAGCCAAACCCTTACAAACGTTACAAAACAAATCCAAATGTTTCCCCTTTTTAGCGATATAAGCCAAACATTTACAAACGTTACAAAACAAATCCAAACGTTGAACCTTTTTAGCGATTTAAGCCAAACGTTTACAAACGTTACGAAACAAATCAAACCGTGTGACCTTTTTAGCGATTTATGCTAAACGTTTTCAAACATCACGAAACAAATACAAACGTTTCTCCTTTTTAGAAATTTAAGCCAAACGTTTACAAACGTTACGAAATAAATCCAAACGTTTCACCTTTTTAGCGATTTAAGCCAAACGTTTACAAACGTTACGAAACAAATCCAAACGTTTCACCTTTTTAGCGATTTAAGCCAAACATTTAAAAGGGTTTGGAAACAAATCCAAATGTTTCGCCTTTTTAGTAATTTAAGCCAAACATTTACAAAAGTTACGAAACAAATCCAAACGTTGAACCTTTTTAGCGATTTAAGCCAAACGTTTATAAACGTTTCGAAAAAAATCAAACTGTGTAACCTTTTTAGCGATATATGCTAAACGTTTACAAACATTACGAAACAAGTACAAACGTTTCTCCTTTTTAGAAATTTAAGCCAAACGTTTACAAACGTTACAAATCAAATCCAAACGTTTCACCTTTTAGCAATTTAAGCCAAACGTTTACAAACGTTACGAAATAAATCCAAACGTTTCACCTTTTTAGCGATTTAAGCCAAACGTTTACAAACGTTACGAAACAAATCCAAACGTTTCACCTTTTTAGCGATTTAAGCCAAACATTTAAAAGAGTTTGGAAACAAATACAAATGTTTCACCTTTTTAGCAGTTTAAGCCAAACATTTACAAACGTTACGAAACAAATCAAAGTGTGTCACCTTTTTAGCATTGTAAGCCAAATGTTTACAAACGTTATGAAACAAATCCAAGCGTTTCACCTTTTTAGCAATTTAAGCCAAACGTTTACAAATCTTACGAAACAAATCCAAATGTTTCACCTTTTTAGCGATTTAAGCCAAACCTTTACAAACGTTACAAAACAAATCCAAATGTTTCCCCTTTTTAGCGATATAAGCCAAACATTTACAAACGTTACAAAACAAATCCAAACGTTGAACCTATTTAGCGATTTAAGCCAAACGTTTACAAACGTTACGAAACAAATCAAACCGTGTGACCTTTTTAGCGATTTATGCTAAACGTTTTCAAACATCACGAAACAAATACAAACGTTTCTCCTTTTTAGAAATTTAAGCTAAACGTTTACAAACGTTACAAATCAAATCCAAACGTTTCCCCTTTTTATCAATATAAGCCAAACATTTACAAACGTTACGAAACAAATCCAAGCGTTTCACCTTTTTAGCAATTTAAGCCAAACGTTTACAAACGTTACGAAACAAATCCAAGCGTTTCACCTTTTTAGCAATTTAAGCCAAACATTTACAAACATTACGAAACAAATACAAAACTTTCACCTTTTTAGCCTTTTAAGCCAAACATTTACAAACGTTACGAAACAAATCAAACTGTGTAACCTTTTTAGCGATTTATGCTAAACGTTTACAAACATCACGAAACAAATACAAACGTTTCTCCTTTTTAGCAATTGAAGCCAAACGTTTACAAACGTTACGAAACAAATCCAAACGTTTCACCTTTTTAGCGATTTAAGCCAAACATTTAAAAGGGTTTGGAAACAAATCCAAATGTTTCGCCTTTTTAGTAATTTAAGCCAAACATTTACAAACGTTACGAAACAAATCCAAACGTTGAACCTTTTTAGCGATTTAAGCCAAACGTTTACAAACGTTTCGAAAAAAATCAAACTGTGTAACCTTTTTAGCGATATATGCTAAACGTTTACAAACATCACGAAACAAGTACAAACGTTTCTCCTTTTTAGAAATTTAAGCCAAACTTTACAAACGTTACAAATCAAATCCAAACGTTTCACCTTTTTATCAATATAAGCCAAACATTTACAAATGTTACGAAACAAATCCAAGCGTTTCACCTTTTTAGCAATTTATGCCAAAACGTTTACAAACGTTACGAAACCAATCCAAGCGTTTCACCGTTTTAGCGATTTAGGCCAAACCTTTACAAACGTTACAAAACAAATCCAAATGTTTCCCCTTTTTAGCGATATAAGCCAAACATTTACAAACGTTACAAAACAAATCCAAACGTTGGACCTTTTTAGCGATTTAAGCCAAACGTTTACAAACGTTACGAAACAAATCAAACCGTGTGACCTTTTTAGCGATTTATGCTAAACGTTTTCAAACATCACGAAACAAATACAAACGTTTCTCCTTTTTAGAAATTTAAGCTAAACGTTTACAAACGTTACAAATCAAATCAAAACGTTTCCCCTTTTTATCAATATAAGCCAAACATTTACAAACGTTACGAAACAAATCCAAGCGTTTCACCTTTTTAGCAATTTAAGCCAAACGTTTACAAACGTTACGAAACAAATCCAAGCGTTTCACCTTTTTAGCAATTTAAGCCAAACGTTTACAATCATTACGAAACAAATACAAAACTTTCACCTTTTTAGAAATTTAAGCCAAACATTGACAAACGTTACGAAACAAATCCAAACGTTGAACCTTTTTAGCGATTTAAGCCAAACGTTTACAAACGTTTCAAAACAAATCAAACTGTGTAACCTTTTTAGCGGTTTATGCTAAACGTTTACAAACATCACGAAACAAATACAAACGTTTCTCCTTTTTAGAAATTTAAGCCAAATGTTTACAAACGTTACAAATCAAATCCAAACGTTTCACCTTTTTAGCAATTTAAGACAAACGTTTACAAACGTTACGAAACAAATCCAAACGTTTCACCTTTTTAGCGATTTAAGCCAAACATTTACAAACGTTTCACCTTTTTAGCTATTTATGCCAAACATTTAAAAGGGTTTGGAAACAAATCCAAATGTTTCACCTTTTTAGCAGTTTAAGCCAAACATTTACAAACGTTACGAAACAAATCAAAGTGTGTCACCTTTTTAGCAATTTAAGCCAAATGTTTACAAACGTTATGAAACAAATCCAAGCGTTTCACCTTTTTAGCAATTTAAGCCAAACGTTTACAAACCTTACGAAACAAATCCAAACGTTTCACCTTTTTAGCGATTTAAGCCAAACCTTTACAAACGTTACAAAACAAATCCAAATGTTTCCCCTTTTTAGCGATATAAGCTAAACATTTACAAACGTTACAAAACAAATCCAAACGTTGGACCTTTTTAGCGATTTAAGCCAAACGTTTACAAACGTTACGAAACAAATCAAACCGTTTGACCTTTTTAGCTATTTATGCTAAACGTTTTCAAACATCACGAAACAAATACAAACGTTTCTCCTTTTTAGAAATTTAAGCTAAATGTTTACAAACGTTACAAATCAAATCCAAACGTTTCCCCTTTTTATCAATATAAGCCAAACATTTACAAACGTTACGAAACAAATCCAAGCGTTTCACCTTTTTAGCAATTTAAGCCAAACCTTTACAAACGTTACGAAACAAATACAAATGTTTCACCTTTTTAGAAATTTAAGCCAAACATTGACAAACGTTACGAAACAAATCCAAATGTTTACCCTTTTTAGCGATATAAGCCAAACATTTACAAACGTTACAAAACAAATCAAACTGTGTAACCTTTTTAGCGATTTATGCTAAACGTTTACAAACATCACGAAACAAATACAAACGTTTCTCCTTTTTAGAAATTTAAGCCAAATGTTTACAAACGTTACAAATCAAATCCAAACGTTTCACCTTTTTAGCAATTTAAGACAAACTTTTACAAACGTTACGAAACAAATCCAAACGTTTCACCTTTTTAGCGATTTAAGCCAAACATTTACAAACGTTTCACCTTTTTAGCTATTTATGCCAAACATTTAAAAGGGTTTGGAAACAAATCCAAATGTTTCACCTTTTTAGCCATTTAAGCCAAACATTTACAAACGTTACGAAACAAATCAAAGTGTTTCACCTTTTTAGCAATTTACGCCAAATGTTTACAAACGTTACGAAACAAATCCAAGCGTTTCACATTTTTAGTAATTTAAGCCAAACGTTAACAAACCTTACGAAACAAATCCAAATGTTTCACCTTTTTAGCGATTTAAGACAAACGTTTACAAACGTTACGAAACAAATCCAAATATTTCCCCTTTTTAGCGATATAAGCCAAACATTTACAAACGTTACAAAACAAATCCAAACGTTTAACCTTTTTAGCGATTTAAGCCAAACGTTTACAAACGTTACGAAACAAATCAAACCGTGTGACCTTTTTAGCGATTTATGTTACACGTTTACAAACATCACGAAACAAATACAAACGTTTCTCCTTTTTAGAAATTTAAGCTAAACGTTTATAAACGTTACAAATCAAATCCAAACGTTTCACCTTTTTATCAATATAAGCCAAACATTTACAAACGTTACGAAAAATATCCAAGCGTTTCACCTTTTTAGCAATTTAAGCCAAACGTTTACAAAGGTTACGAAACAAATCCAAGCGTTTCCCCTTTTTAGCAATTTAAGCCAAACGTTTACAAACGTTACGAAACAAATCCAAGCGTTTCACCTTTTTAGCAATTTAAGCCAAACATTTACAAACGTTACGAAACAAATCCAAACATTGAACGTTTTTAGCCATTTAAGCCAAACGTTTACAAACGTTTCGAAACAAATCAAACTGTGTAACCGTTTTAGCGATTTACGCTAAACGTTTACAAACATCACGAAACAAATACAAACATTTCTCCTTTTTAGAAATTAAGCCAAACGTTTACAAACGTTACAAATCAAATCCAAACGTTTCACCTTTTCAGCAATTTAAGCCAAACGTTTACAAACTTTACGAAACAAATCCAAACGTTTCACCTTTTTAGCGATTTAAGCCAAACATTTAAAAGGGTTTGGAAACAAATCCAAATGTTTCACCTTTTTAGTAATTTAAGCCAAACATTTACAAACGTTACAAAACAAATCTAAACGTTGAACCTTTTTAGCGATTTAAGCCAAACGTTTACAAACGTTTCAAAACAAATCAAACTGTGTAACCTTTTTAGCGGTTTATGCTAAACGTTTACAAACATCACGAAACAAATACAAACGTTTCTCCTTTTTAGAAATTTAAGCCAAATGTTTACAAACGTTACAAATCAAATCCAAACGTTTCACCTTTTTAGCAATTTAAGACAAACGTTTACAAACGTTACGAAACAAATCCAAACGTTTCACCTTTTTAGCGATTTAAGCCAAACATTTACAAACGTTTCACCTTTTTAGCTATTTATGCCAAACATTTAAAAGGGTTTGGAAACAAATCCAAATGTTTCACCTTTTTAGCAGTTTAAGCCAAACATTTACAAACGTTACGAAACAAATCAAAGTGTGTCACCTTTTTAGCAATTTAAGCCAAACGTTTACAAACCTTACGAAACTAATCCAAACGTTTCACCTTTTTAGCGATTTAAGCCAAACGTTTACAAACGTTACGAAACAAATCCAAATGTTTCCCCATCTTAGCGATATAAGCCAAACATTTACAAACGTTACAAAACAAATCCAAATGTTGAACCTTTTTAGCGATTTAAGCCAAACATTTACAAACGTTACGAAACAAATCAAACCGTGTAACCGTTTTAGCGATTTATGCTAAACATTTACAAACATCACGAAACAAATACAAACGTTTCTCCTTTTTAGAAATTCAAGCAAAACGTTTACAAACATTACAAATCAAATCCAATCGTTTCACCTTTTTATCAATATAAGCCAAACATTTACAGACGTTACGAAACAAATCCAAGCGTTTCACCTTTTTAGCAATTTAAGCCAAAGATTTACAAACGTTACGAAACAAATCCAAGCGTTTCACCTTTTTAGCAATTTAAGCCAAACATTTACAAATGTTACGAAACAAATCCAAACGTTGAACCTTTTTAGCGATTTAAGCCAAACGTTTACAAGCGTTTCGAAACAAATCAAACTGTGTAACCTTTTTAGCGATTTATGCTAAACATATAAAAACATCACGAAACAAATACAAACGTTTCTCCTTTTTAGAAATTTAAGCAAAACGTTTACAAACGTTACAAATCAAATCCAAACGTTTCACCTTTTTAGCAATTTAAGCCAAACGTTTACAAACGTTACGAAATAAATCCAAACGTTTCAGCTTTTTAGCGATTTAAGCCAAACATTTACAAACGTTACGAAACAAATCCAAACGTTTCACCTTTTTAGCGATTTAAGCCAAACATTTAAAAGGGTTTGGAAACAAATCCAAATGTTTCACCTTTTTAGCAATTTAAGCCAAACATTTACAAACGTTACGAAACAAATCAAAGTGTGTCACCTTTTTAGCAATTTAAGCCAAATGTTTACAAACATTATGAAACAAATCCAAGCGTTTCACCTTTTTAGCTATTTAAGCCAAACGTTTACAAACGTTACGAAACAAATCCAAATGTTTCCCCTTTTTAGCTATATAAGCCAAACATTTACAAACGTTACAAAACAAATCCAAACGTTGAACCTTTTTGGCGATTTAAGCCAAACGTTTACAAACGTTACGAAACAAATCAAACCGTGTAACCTTTTTTGCGATTTATGCTAAACGTTTACAAACATCACGAAACAAATACAAAAGTTTCTCCTTTTTAGAAATTTAAGCCAAACGTTTACAAATGTTACAAATCAAATCCAAACGTTTCACCTTTTTATCAATATAAGCCAAACATTTACAAACGTTACGAAACAAATCCAAGCGTTTCACCTTTTTAGCAATTTAAGCCAAACGTTTCCAAACGTTACGAAACAAATCCAAGCGTTTCACTTTATTAGCAATTTAAGTCAAACGTTTACAAACGTTACGAAACAAATCCAAGCGTTTCACCTTTATAGCAATTTAAGCCAAACATTTACAAACGTTACGAAACAAATCCAAACGTTGAACCTTTTTAGCGATTTAAGCCAAACATTTACAAACGTTTCGAAACAAATGAAACCGTGTAACTTTTTTAGCGATTTATGCTAAACGTTTACTCACATCACGAAACAAATACAAACGTTTCTCCTTTTTAGAAATTTAAGTCAAACGTTTACAAATGTTACAAATCAAATGCAAACGTTTCCCCTTTTTATTAATTTAAGCCAAACGTTTATAAACGTTACGAAACAAATCCAAGCGTTTCACCTTTTTAGGAATTTAAGCCAAATATTTACAAACCTTACGAAACAAATCCAAGCGTTTCACCTTTATAGAAATTTAAGGCAAACGTTTATAAACGTTACGAAACAAATCCAAGTGTTTCACCTTTTTAGCAATTTAAGCAAAACATTTACAAACGTTACGAAACAAATCCAAACGTTCCACCTTTTTAGCAACTTAAGCCAAACATTTACAAACGTTACGAAAAAAATCCAAGCGTTTCACCGTTTTAGCAATTTAAGCCAAACATTTACAAATGTTACGAAACAAATCTAAGCGTTTCACCTTTTTAGCAATTTAATCCAAATGTTTACAAACGTTACGAAACAAATCCAAGAGTTTCACCTTTTTAGCAATTTAAGCCAAACGTTTACAAACGTTACGAAACAAATCCAAAGGTTTCACCTTTTTAGCGATATAAGCCGAACGTTTACAAACGTTACCAAACAAATCCAAACCTTCCACCTATTTAGCGATTCAGGCAAACATTTAAAAAGGTTTGGAAATAAATCCAAATGTTTTAAATTTTTAGCAATTTAAGCCAAACATTGACAAACGTTACGAAACAAATCAAACCGTGTAACCTTTTTAGCGATTTATGCTAAGCGTTTACAAACATCACGAAACAAATACAAAAGTTTCTCCTTTTTAGAAATTTAAGCCAAACGTTACAAATCAAATCCAATCGTTTCACTTTTTTTATCAATATTAGCCAAACAATTACAAATGTTACGAAACAAATCCAAGCGTTTCACCTTTTTAGCAATTTAAGCCAAACGTTTACAAACGTTACGAAATAAATCAAAGCGTTTCACCTTCTTAGCAATTTAAGTCAAACGTTTACAAACGTTACGAAACAAATCAAAGCGTTTCACCTTTTTAGCAATTTAAGCCAAACATTTACAAACGTTACGAAACAAATCCAAACGTTGAAACTTTTTAGCGATTTAAGCCAAACATTTACAAACGTTTAGAAACAAATCAAACCGTGTAACGTTTTTAGCAATTTATGCTAAACGTTTACTCACATCACGAAACAAATACAAACGTTTCTCCTTTTTAGAAATTTAAGTCAAACGTTTACAAATGTTACAAATCAAATCCAAACGTTTCCCTTTTTTATCAATTTAAGCCAAACGTTTATAAACGTTATGAAACAAATCCAAGCGTTTCACCTTTTTAGCAATTTAAGCCAAATATTTGCAAACCTTACGAAACAAATCCAAACGTTTCCCCTTTATAGCAATTTAAGCCAAACGTTTATAAACGTTACGAAACAAATCCAAGTGTTTAACCTTTTTAGCAATTTAAGCAAAACATTTACAAACGTTACGAAACAAATCCAAACGTTTCACCTTTTTAGCAATTTAAGCCAAACATTTACAAACGTTACGAAACAAATCCAAGCGTTTCACCTTTTTAGCAATTTAAGCCAAACATTTACAAACTTTACGAACAAATCTAAGCGTTTCACCTTTTTAGCAATTTATTCCAAATATTTACAAACGTTACGAGACAAATCCAAGAGTTTCACCTTTTTAGCAATTTAAGCCAAACGTTTACAAACGTTACGAAACAAATCCTTCACCTTTTTAGCGATATAAGCCAAACGTTTACAAACGTTACCAAACAAATCCAAACCTTTCACCTTTTTAGCGATTCAGGCAAGCATTTAAAAAGGTTTGGAAATAAATCCAAATGTTTTATATTTTTAGCAATTTAAGCCAAACATTGACAAACGTTACGAAATAAATCAAAGTGTTTCACCTCTTTAGCAATTTAAGCCTAATGTTTACAAACGTTACGAAACAAATCCAAACGTTTCACCTTTTTAGCAATTTAAGCCAAACATTTACAAACCTTACGAAACAAATCCAAATGTTTCACCTTTTTAGAGATTTAAGCCAAACGTTTACAAACGTTACGAAACAAATCCAAATGTTTCCCCTTTTTAGCGATATAAGCCAAACATTTACAAACGTTACAAAACAAATCGAAATGTTTAACCTTTTTAGCGATTTAAGCCAAACGTTTACAAACGTTACGAAACAAATCAAACCGTGTGACCTTTTTAGCGATTTATGCTAAACGTTTACAAACATCACGAAACAAATACAAACGTTTCTCCTTTTAAAAAATTTAAGCCAAACGTTTACAAACGTTACAAATTAAATCCAAACGTTTCACCTTTTTATCAATATAAGCCAAACATTTACAAACGTTACGAAACAAATCCAAGCGTTTCACCTTTTTAGCAATTTAAGCCAAACGTTTACAAACGTTACGAAACCAATCCAAGCGTTTCACCTTTTTAGCAATTTAAGCCAAACGTTTACAAACATTACGAAACAAATCCAAGCGTTTCACCTTTTTAGCAATTTAAGCCAAACATTTACAAACGTTACGAAACAAATCCAAACGTTGAACCTTTTTAGCGATTTAAGCCAATCGTTTACAAACGTTTCGAAACAAATCAAACTGTGTACCCTTTTTAGCGATTTATGCTAAATGTTTACAAACATCATGAAACAAATACAAACGTTTCTCCTTTTTAGAAATTTAAGCCAAACGTTTACAAACGTTACAAATCAAATCCAAACGTTTCACCTTTTTATTAATATAAGCCAAACATTTACAAACGTTACGAAACAAATCCAAGCGTTTCACCTTTTTAGCAATTTAAGCCAAAACGTTTACAAACGTTACGAAACCAATCCAAGCGTTTCACCGTTTTAGCAATTTAAGCCAAACGTTTACAAACGTTACGAAACTAATCCAAACGTTTCACCTTTTTAGCAATTTAAGCCAAACATTTACAAACGTTAGGAAACAAATCCTAACGTTGAACCTTTTTAGCGATTTAAGCCAAACATTTACAAACGTTTCGAAACAAATCAAACTGTGTAACCTTTTTAGCGATTTATGCTAAACGTTTACAAACATCACGAAACAAATACAAACGTTTCTCCTTTTTAGAAATTTAAGCCAAACGTTTACAAACGTTACAAATCAAATCCAAACGTTTCACCTTTTTTGCAATTTGAGCCAAACATTTACAAACGTTACGAAACAAATCCAAGCGTTTCACCTTTTTAGCAATTTAAGCCAAACGTTGACAAACGTTACAAATCAAATCCAAACGTTTCACCTTTTTAGCAATTTAAGCCAAACGTTTACAAACGTTACGAAACAAATCCAAATGTTTCCCCTTTTTAGCGATTTAAGCCAAACATTTACAAACGTTACAAAACAAATCCAAAAGTTGAACCTTTTTAGCGATATAAGCCAAACATTTAAAAGGGTTTGGGAACAAATCAAAATGTTTCACCTTTTTTGCAATTTAAGCCAAACATTTACAAACGTTACGAAACAAATCCAAGCGTTTCACCTTTTTAGCAATTTAAGAGAAACGTTTGCAAACGTTACAAAAACAAATCCAAACGTTTCACCTTTTTAGCAATTTAAGCCAAACGTTTACAAACGTTACGAAACAAATCCAAATGTTTCCCCTTTTTAGCGATTTAAGCCAAACATTTACAAACGTTACAAAACAAATCCAAAAGTTGAACCTTTTTAGCGATATAAGCCAAACATTTAAAAGGGTTTGGGAACAAATCAAAATGTTTCACCTTTTTAGCAATTTAAGCCAAACATTTACAAACGTTTGAAATCAAATCCAAACGTTTCACCTGTTAATCAATATAAGCCAAATATTTACAAACGTTACGAAACAAATCCAAGCGTTTCACCTTTTTAGAAATTTAAGCCAAACGTTTACAAACATTACGAAACAAATCCAAGCGTTTCACCTTTTTAGCAATTTAAGCCAAACATTTACAAACGTTACGAAACAAATCCAAGCGTTTCACCTTTTTAGCGATTTAAGCCAAACGTTTACAAACGTTACGAAACAAATCCAAATATTTCCCCTTTTTAGCGATATAAGCCAAACATTTACAAACGTTACAAAACAAATCCAAACGTTGAACCGTTTTAGCGATTTAAGCCAAACGTATAAAAACGTTACGAAACAAATCAAACCGTCTGACCTTTTTAGCGATTTATGCTAAACGTTTACAAACATAACGAAACAAATACAAACGTTTCTCCTTTTTAGAAATTTAAGCCAAACGTTTACAAACGTTACAAATCAAATCCAAACGTTTCACCTTTTTATCAATATAAGCCAAACATTTACAAACGTTACGAAACAAATCCAAACGTTTCACCTTTTTAGCAATTTAAGCCAAACGTTTACAAACGTTACGAAAAAAATCCAAGCGTTTCACCTTTTTAGCAATTTAAGCCAAACGTTTACAAACGGTACGAAACAAATCCAAGCGTTTCACCTTTTTAGCAATTTAAGCCAAAACGTTTACAAACGTTACGAAACCAATCCAAGCGTTTCACCGTTTTAGCAATTTAAGCCAAACGTTTACAAACGTTACGAAACTAATCCAAACGTTTCACCTTTTTAGCAATTTAAGCCAAACATTTACAAACGTTAGGAAACAAATCCTAACGTTGAACCTTTTTAGCGATTTAAGCCAAACATTTACAAACGTTTCGAAACAAATCAAACTGTGTAACCTTTTTAGCGATTTATGCTAAACGTTTACAAACATCACGAAACAAATACAAACGTTTCTCCTTTTTAGAAATTTAAGCCAAACGTTTACAAACGTTACAAATCAAATCCAAACGTTTCACCTTTTTTGCAATTTAAGCCAAGCATTTACAAACGTTACGAAACAAATCCAAGCGTTTCACCTTTTTAGCAATTTAAGCCAAACGTTGACAAACGTTACAAATCAAATCCAAACGTTTCACCTTTTTAGCAATTTAAGCCAAACGTTTACAAACGTTACGAAACAAATCCAAATGTTTCCCCTTTTTAGCGATTTAAGCCAAACATTTACAAACGTTACAAAACAAATCCAAAAGTTGAACCTTTTTAGCGATATAAGCCAAACATTTAAAAGGGTTTGGGAACAAATCAAAATGTTTCACCTTTTTTGCAATTTAAGCCAAACATTTACAAACGTTACGAAACAAATCCAAGCGTTTCACCTTTTTAGCAATTTAAGCCAAACGTTGACAAACGTTACAAAACAAATCCAAACGTTTCACCTTTTTAGCAATTTAAGCCAAACGTTTACAAACGTTACGAAACAAATCCAAATGTTTCCCCTTTTTAGCGATTTAAGCCAAACATTTACAAACGTTACAAAACAAATCCAAAAGTTGAACCTTTTTAGCGATATAAGCCAAACATTTAAAAGGGTTTGGGAACAAATCAAAATGTTTCACCTTTTTAGCAATTTAAGCCAAACATTTACAAACGTTTGAAATCAAATCCAAACGTTTCACCTGTTAATCAATATAAGCCAAATATTTACAAACGTTACGAAACAAATCCAAGCGTTTCACCTTTTTAGAAATTTAAGCCAAACGTTTACAAACATTACGAAACAAATCCAAGCGTTTCACCTTTTTAGCAATTTAAGCCAAACATTTACAAACGTTACGAAACAAATCCAAGCGTTTCACCTTTTTAGCGATTTAAGCCAAACGTTTACAAACGTTACGAAACAAATCCAAATATTTCCCCTTTTTAGCGATATAAGCCAAACATTTACAAACGTTACAAAACAAATCGAAATGTTTAACCTTTTTAGCGATTTAAGCCAAACGTTTACAAACGTTACGAAACAAATCAAACCGTGTGACCTTTTTAGCGATTTATGCTAAACGTTTACAAACATCACGAAACAAATACAAACGTTTCTCCTTTTAAAAAATTTAAGCCAAACGTTTACAAACGTTACAAATTAAATCCAAACGTTTCACCTTTTTATCAATATAAGCCAAACATTTACAAACGTTACGAAACAAATCCAAGCGTTTCACCTTTTTAGCAATTTAAGCCAAACGTTTACAAACGTTACGAAACCAATCCAAGCGTTTCACCTTTTTAGCAATTTAAGCCAAACGTTTACAAACATTACGAAACAAATCCAAGCGTTTCACCTTTTTAGCAATTTAAGCCAAACATTTACAAACGTTACGAAACAAATCCAAACGTTGAACCTTTTTAGCGATTTAAGCCAATCGTTTACAAACGTTTCGAAACAAATCAAACTGTGTACCCTTTTTAGCGATTTATGCTAAATGTTTACAAACATCATGAAACAAATACAAACGTTTCTCCTTTTTAGAAATTTAAGCCAAACGTTTACAAACGTTACAAATCAAATCCAAACGTTTCACCTTTTTATTAATATAAGCCAAACATTTACAAACGTTACGAAACAAATCCAAGCGTTTCACCTTTTTAGCAATTTAAGCCAAAACGTTTACAAACGTTACGAAACCAATCCAAGCGTTTCACCGTTTTAGCAATTTAAGCCAAACGTTTACAAACGTTACGAAACTAATCCAAACGTTTCACCTTTTTAGCAATTTAAGCCAAACATTTACAAACGTTAGGAAACAAATCCTAACGTTGAACCTTTTTAGCGATTTAAGCCAAACATTTACAAACGTTTCGAAACAAATCAAACTGTGTAACCTTTTTAGCGATTTATGCTAAACGTTTACAAACATCACGAAACAAATACAAACGTTTCTCCTTTTTAGAAATTTAAGCCAAACGTTTACAAACGTTACAAATCAAATCCAAACGTTTCACCTTTTTTGCAATTTGAGCCAAACATTTACAAACGTTACGAAACAAATCCAAGCGTTTCACCTTTTTAGCAATTTAAGCCAAACGTTGACAAACGTTACAAATCAAATCCAAACGTTTCACCTTTTTAGCAATTTAAGCCAAACGTTTACAAACGTTACGAAACAAATCCAAATGTTTCCCCTTTTTAGCGATTTAAGCCAAACATTTACAAACGTTACAAAACAAATCCAAAAGTTGAACCTTTTTAGCGATATAAGCCAAACATTTAAAAGGGTTTGGGAACAAATCAAAATGTTTCACCTTTTTTGCAATTTAAGCCAAACATTTACAAACGTTACGAAACAAATCCAAGCGTTTCACCTTTTTAGCAATTTAAGCCAAACGTTTACAAACGTTACAAATCAAATCCAAACGTTTCACCTTTTTAGCAATTTAAGCCAAACGTTTACAAACGTTACGAAACAAATCCAAATGTTTCCCCTTTTTAGCGATTTAAGCCAAACATTTACAAACGTTACAAAACAAATCCAAAAGTTGAACCTTTTTAGCGATATAAGCCAAACATTTAAAAGGGTTTGGGAACAAATCAAAATGTTTCACCTTTTTAGCAATTTAAGCCAAACATTTACAAACGTTTGAAATCAAATCCAAACGTTTCACCTGTTAATCAATATAAGCCAAATATTTACAAACGTTACGAAACAAATCCAAGCGTTTCACCTTTTTAGAAATTTAAGCCAAACGTTTACAAACATTACGAAACAAATCCAAGCGTTTCACCTTTTTAGCAATTTAAGCCAAACATTTACAAACGTTACGAAACAAATCCAAGCGTTTCACCTTTTTAGCGATTTAAGCCAAACGTTTACAAACGTTACGAAACAAATCCAAATATTTCCCCTTTTTAGCGATATAAGCCAAACATTTACAAACGTTACAAAACAAATCCAAACGTTGAACCGTTTTAGCGATTTAAGCCAAACGTATAAAAACGTTACGAAACAAATCAAACCGTCTGACCTTTTTAGCGATTTATGCTAAACGTTTACAAACATAACGAAACAAATACAAACGTTTCTCCTTTTTAGAAATTTAAGCCAAACGTTTACAAACGTTACAAATCAAATCCAAACGTTTCACCTTTTTATCAATATAAGCCAAACATTTACAAACGTTACGAAACAAATCCAACCGTTTCACCTTTTTAGCAATTTAAGCCAAACGTTTACAAACGTTACGAAAAAAATCCAAGCGTTTCACCTTTTTAGCAATTTAAGCCAAACGTTTACAAACGTTACGAAACAAATCCAAGCGTTTCACCTTTTTAGCAATTTAAGCCAAAACGTTTACAAACGTTACGAAACCAATCCAAGCGTTTCACCGTTTTAGCAATTTAAGCCAAACGTTTACAAACGTTACGAAACTAATCCAAACGTTTCACCTTTTTAGCAATTTAAGCCAAACATTTACAAACGTTAGGAAACAAATCCTAACGTTGAACCTTTTTAGCGATTTAAGCCAAACATTTACAAACGTTTCGAAACAAATCAAACTGTGTAACCTTTTTAGCGATTTATGCTAAACGTTTACAAACATCACGAAACAAATACAAACGTTTCTCCTTTTTAGAAATTTAAGCCAAACGTTTACAAACGTTACAAATCAAATCCAAACGTTTCACCTTTTTTGCAATTTAAGCCAAGCATTTACAAACGTTACGAAACAAATCCAAGCGTTTCACCTTTTTAGCAATTTAAGCCAAACGTTGACAAACGTTACAAATCAAATCCAAACGTTTCACCTTTTTAGCAATTTAAGCCAAACGTTTACAAACGTTACGAAACAAATCCAAATGTTTCCCCTTTTTAGCGATTTAAGCCAAACATTTACAAACGTTACAAAACAAATCCAAAAGTTGAACCTTTTTAGCGATATAAGCCAAACATTTAAAAGGGTTTGGGAACAAATCAAAATGTTTCACCTTTTTTGCAATTTAAGCCAAACATTTACAAACGTTACGAAACAAATCCAAGCGTTTCACCTTTTTAGCAATTTAAGCCAAACGTTGACAAACGTTACAAATCAAATCCAAACGTTTCACCTTTTTAGCAATTTAAGCCAAACGTTTACAAACGTTACGAAACAAATCCAAATGTTTCCCCTTTTTAGCGATTTAAGCCAAACATTTACAAACGTTACAAAACAAATCCAAAAGTTGAACCTTTTTAGCGATATAAGCCAAACATTTAAAAGGGTTTGGGAACAAATCAAAATGTTTCACCTTTTTAGCAATTTAAGCCAAACATTTACAAACGTTTGAAATCAAATCCAAACGTTTCACCTGTTAATCAATATAAGCCAAATATTTACAAACGTTACGAAACAAATCCAAGCGTTTCACCTTTTTAGAAATTTAAGCCAAACGTTTACAAACATTACGAAACAAATCCAAGCGTTTCACCTTTTTAGCAATTTAAGCCAAACATTTACAAACGTTACGAAACAAATCCAAGCGTTTCACCTTTTTAGCGATTTAAGCCAAACGTTTACAAACGTTACGAAACAAATCCAAATATTTCCCCTTTTTAGCGATATAAGCCAAACATTTACAAACGTTACAAAACAAATCCAAACGTTGAACCGTTTTAGCGATTTAAGCCAAACGTATAAAAACGTTACGAAACAAATCAAACCGTCTGACCTTTTTAGCGATTTATGCTAAACGTTTACAAACATAACGAAACAAATACAAACGTTTCTCCTTTTTAGAAATTTAAGCCAAACGTTTACAAACGTTACAAATCAAATCCAAACGTTTCACCTTTTTATCAATATAAGCCAAACATTTACAAACGTTACGAAACAAATCCAACCGTTTCACCTTTTTAGCAATTTAAGCCAAACGTTTACAAACGTTACGAAAAAAATCCAAGCGTTTCACCTTTTTAGCAATTTAAGCCAAACGTTTACAAACGGTACGAAACAAATCCAAGCGTTTCACCTTTTTAGCAATTTAAGCCAAACATTTACAAACGTTACGAAACAAATCCAAACGTTGAACCTTTTTAGCGATATAAGCCAAACGTTTACAAACGTTTCGAAACAAATCAAACTGTGTAACCTTTTTAGCGATTTATGCTAAACGTTTACAAACATCATGAAACAAATACAAACGTTTTTCCTTTTTAGAAATTTAAGCCAAACGTTTACAAACGTTACAAATCAAATCCAAAGGTTTCACCTTTTTAGCAATTTAAGCCAAACGTTTACAAACGTTACAAAACAAATCCAAACGTTTCACCTTTTTAACGATTTAAGCCAAACGTTTACAAACCTTACGAAACAAATCCAAATGTTTCACCTTTTTAGCGATTTAAGCCAAACATTTAAAAGGGTTTGGAAACAAATCCAAATGTTTCACCTTTTTAGCAATTTAAGCCAAACATTTACAAACGTTATGAAACAAATCAAAGTGTTTCACCTTTGTACAAATTTAAGCCAAATGTTTACAAACGTTACGAAACAAATCCAGGCGTTTCTCTTTTTTAGCAATTTAAGCCAAACGTTTACAAACCTTACGAAACAAATTCAAATGTTTCACCTTTTTAGCGATTTAAGCCAAACGTTTACAAACGTTAGGAAACAAATCCAAATGTGTCCCCTTTTTAGCGATATAAGCCAAACATTTACAAATGTTACAAAACAAATCCAAACGTTGAACCTTTTTAGCGATTTAAGCAAAACGTTTACAAACGTTACAAAACAAATCAAACCGTGTAACCTTTTTAGCGATTTATGCTAAACGTTTACAAACATCACAAAACAAATACAAACGTTTCTCCTTTTTAGAAATTTAAGCCAAACGTTTACAAACGTTACAAATCAAATACAAACGTTTCACCTTTTTATCAATATAAGCCAAACGTTTACAAACGTTACGAAACAAATCCAACTGTTTCACCTTTTTAGCAATTTAAGCCAAACGTTTACAAACGTTACGAAACAAATCCAAGCGTTTCACCTTTTTAGCAATTTAAGCCAAACGTTACGAAACAAATCCAAGCGTTTCACCCTTTTAGCAATTTAAGCCAAACATTTACAAACGTTACGAAACAAATCCAAACGTTGAACCTTTTTAGCGATTTAATCCAAACGTTTACAAACGTTTCGTAACAAATCAAATTGTGTAACCTTTTTAGCGATTTATGCTAAACGTTTACAAACATCATGAAACAAATACAAACGTTTCTCCTTTTTAGAAATTTAAGCCAAACGTTTACAAACGTTACAAATCAAATCCAAACGTTTCACCTTTTTAGCAATTTAAGCCAAACGTTTACAAACGTTACGAAACAAATCCAAACGTTTCACCTTTTTAACGATTTAAGCCAAACGTTTACAAACCTTACGAAACAAATTCAAACGTTTCACCTTTTTAGCGATTTAAGCCAAACATTTAAAAGGGTTTGGAAACAAATCGAAATGTTTCACCTTTTTAGCAATTTAAGCCAAACATTTACAAACGTTACGAAACAAATCAAAGTGTTTCACCTTTGTAGAAATTTAAGCCAAATGTTTACAAACGTTACGAAACAAATCCAAGCGTTTCTCTTTTTTAGCAATTTAAGCCAAACGTTTACAAACCTTACGAAACAAATCCAAATGTTTCACCTTTTTAGCGATTTAAGCCAAACGTTTACAAATGTTAGGAAACAAATCCAAACGTTGAACCTTTTTAGCGATTTAAGCAAAACGTTTACAAACGTTACAAAACAAATCAAACCGTGTTACCTTTTTAGCGATTTATGCTAAACGTTTACAAACATCACGAAACAAATACAAACGTTTCTCTTTTTTAGAAATTTAAGCCAAACGTTTACAAACGTTACAAATCAAATCCAAACGTTTTACCTTTTTATCAATATAAGCCAAACATTTACAAACGTTACGAAACAAATCCAAGCGTTTCACCTTTTTAGCAATTTAAGCCAAACGTTTACTAACGTTACGAAACAAATCCAAGCGTTTCACCTTTTTAGTAATTTAAGCCAAACGTTTACAAACGTTACGAAACAAATCCAAACGTTTCACCTTTTTAGCAATTTAAGCCAAACATTTACAAACGTTACGAAACAAATCCAAACGTTTCACCTTTTTAGCAATTTAAGCCAAACATTTACAAAAGTTACGAAACAAATCCAAGCGTTTCAACTTTGTAGCAATTTAAGCCAAACGTTTACAAACGTTACGAAACAAATCCAAGCGTTTCACCTTTCTAGCAATTTAAGTCAAACGTTTACAAAAGTTACCAAACAAATCCAAACGTTTCACCTTTTTAGCGATATAACCAAACGTTTACAAACGTTACCAAACAAATCCAAACCTTTCACCTTTTTAGCGATTTACGCAAACATTTAAAAAGGTTTGGAAACAAATCCAAATGTTTCACATTTTTAGCAATTTAAGCCAAACATTGACAAAGTTTACGAAACAAATCAAAGCGTTTCACCTTTTTAGCAATTTAAGCCAAATGTTTTCAAACGTTACGAAACAAATCCAAGCGTTTCACCTTTTTAGCAATTTAAGCCAAACGTTTACAAACCTTACAAAACAAATCGAAATGTTTCACCTCTTTAGCGATTTAAGCCAAACGTTTACAAAGCTTACGAAACAAATCCAAATGTTCCCCCTTTTTAGCGATATAAGCCAAACATTTACAAAAGTTACAAAACAAATTAAAACCGTGTAACCTTTTTAGCGATTTATGCTAAACGCTTACAAACATCACGAAACAAATACAAACGTTTCTCCTTTTTAGAAATTTAAGCCAAACGTTTACAAACGTTACAAATCAAATCCAAACGTTTCACCTTTTTATCAATTTAAGCCAAACCTTTACTTACGAAAAAAAAACAAGCGTTTCACCTTTTTAGCATTTTAAGCAAAACGTTTACAAACGTTACGAAACAAATCCAAGCGTTCACCTTTTTAGTAATGTAAGCCAAACGTTTGAAAACATTCCGAAACAAATCCAAGCGTTTCACCTTTTTTATTATTTAAGCCAAACTTTTACAAACGTTATGAAATAAATTCAAGAGTTTCACCTTTTTAGCAATTTAAGCCAAACGTTTTCAATCATTACGAAACAAATCCAAAACTTTCACCTTTTTAGCGATTTAAGACGAACGTTTACAAACGTTACAAAACAAAACAAAACAATTAACCCTTTTAGCAATTTAAGCCAAACTTTTACAAACGTTACGAAACAAATCCAAATATTTCCCCATTTTAAAGATTTAAGCCAAACGTTTAAAACGTAACGAAACAAATCCAAACATTTCACCTAGTTATTTATGCCAAACGTTTACAAACGCTACGAAACAAATCCAAACGTTTCCCCTTTTTAGCAATTTAAGCCAAACGTTACGAAACAAATCCTAACGTTTCACCTTTTTAGCGATTTAAGCCAAACGTTTAAAAAGGTTAGGAAACAAATCCAAATGTTTCACCTTTTTAGCGATTTAAGCCAAACGTTTACAAAGGCTACGAAATAAATCCAAATGTTTCACGTTTTTAGCAATTTAAGCCAAACATTTAAAAACATTACCAAACAAATCCAAGCGTTTTACCTTTTTAGCAATTTAAGCCAAACGTTTACAAACGTTGCGAAACAAAGCCAAGCGTATAACCTTTTTAGCAATTTAAGCCAAATGTTTACAAACGTTAAAAAACAAATCCAAACCTTTCACCTTTTTAGCGATTTAAGCCAAACGTTTATAAATGTTACAAAACAATTCCAAACGTTTCACCTTTTTAGCGATTTAAGCCAAACGTTTACAAACGTTACTAAACAAATCCAAGCGTTTCACCTTTTTAGCAATTTAAGCCAAACGTTTACAAACGTTCTGAAACAAATCCAGCGTTTCCCATTTTTAGGAATTTAAGCCAAACGTTTACAAACGTTACAAAAAAATCCAAGCATTTCACCTTTTTAGCAATTTAAGCCAAAAGTTTACAAACGCTACGAAACAAATCCAAATGTTTCACCTTTTTAGCGATTTAAGCCGAACGTTTACAAACATTACGAAACAAAACAAAACATTTCACCTTTTTAGCAATTTAAGCCAACCGTTTAGAAACGTTACGAAACAAATCCAAACGTTTCCCCTTTTTAGCGATTTAAGGAAAACGTTGAAAATGTTACGAAACAAATCCAAACGTTTCACCTTTTTAGCGATTTATGCCAAACCTTTATAAACATTACGAAACAAATCCAAACATTTCACCTTTTTAGCGATTGAAGCCAAACGTTTCACATTATTGGCAATTTAAGCTAAACGTTACGAAACAAAAACCAAGCGTTTCACCTCTTTAGCAATTTAAGCCAAATGTTTACAAATATAACGAAACAAATCCAAGTGTTTCACCTTTTTAGTGAATTAAGCCAAACATTTACAAACGATACGAAACAAATCCAAACGTTTCCCCTTTTTAGCTATTTAAGCCAAACGTTTACAAACGTTACGAAACAAATCCAAACGTTTGTCACGACCCATTTTCATGAATCGTGACCGGCGCTAGGGTATGGGTAATGTAGTACCAAAACCCGTAGCTAGCCTTCAATTAACATATAAATACATAACCTGCAGAAAACCAATGCTCGGGGGCAATCGAGACTTCAGCCTAAATCTAGCAGTTATAATATTCAACATTTAATATATCATGCTTATCCAATTCTGAGTCTAAAATAGATTTATCATAAACCAATGTAGATAATGTAACATGCCAAAGCAATATAACCAGTCGAACCAATCCGACAAAATATATAGTAATAATAAAGACGTCTAGTTACTACTACGGTCTAAGAATAAAACAGTTTTACAATTTATCAAAAATAAAAGGAACCTCCGAGAAAAAGTAAATGCGGAGATCACCAGACTCTCTCAGATCATAACCCTGGGGAAAATTGGGAAAACAACGGGGTCAGATATACTGAGATGAGTTCATACCACTATCTACATTTATTAAGTGGAAAACCTTTAAAACCGTTTAAAACATTTAATAACGATATTACGAATAATAGTTGGAACCCTAATCCACAATTCTAAATAAACAATATAATCCAATAGGTCTGGTCCCGAGAGCTGAGCTACACCGAGTTAGCACTAACCACACTTATACCAGAGTCCCGAGAGCTGAGCTACACCGAGTTACTCTACTTGGTCCCGAGAGCTATGCTCACACCGAGTTACCACATTTCCATATATAACTTACCCAGATCATTACCGGTGCACACGCAGTCCTAATGATGCCCATTAGGTAGCATGTTCCAACTAGAAGCCATAATATAAAAACAGTTCGAAATATACGTACAGTATAATATTTAATATTAAAATAATAATTTGCTTAATAAAGAGGTAAATAGTAAGTACAAACTCACTGCTTGCTAATCCACGTGAATACCGCAAGCAACTAATCCTGGTTCGCCTCTGAAGCACGAACAGTAGATGGGTCTAGACAATTAAAATAATTATTAAAACAGACCCTAACTCTAGAGAGTACTAGACACTACATAGGACTAGCACAAATAACACGTCGGGAATAAACAATCCAAAGCAACACAAATATACCCAAAAGGTAATAAAGTCCAATTAATATAAGTCTATTGAGTTCTCGCTTAAAATCCAATATTTAAAAATTATTTAATAATCTTTAAATAATAATTAATTTCCAAATAGTGGGTTAGCCGAGTTATCATTAACTACCAAGCTAACCTCACTTGTCGGGTGACCCAAGTCTAACCCTACTCAAAACATTTATCAATATAAACCCGAGTTTATATTTAGAAAACAATTCAATAAAATAATAGTCCATTTTAAAAGCGGAACTCAATAACTTCAATTTCAAGTAACCCAAGTTACAACCCAAAAACTTAATTAAATAAATCTTATAAAAGTTTAGTGACTAAATTGTACTTTAGCCAATTAAGGACTAAACTGTACTTTTGCCAATTTGGGACTAAATTGTACTTTAGCCAATTTGATATCCAAAATCAATTTAATTGCTTTTGTTTATAATTAAAATAAAATATAAAGTTACTAATCAAAAACTTAAGTTAAATAAGTTTTAAAACGTTTAGGGGTCAAATTGTAATATAACCAAGTTATACCAAATCGAAATTCAAAGTTAAGTATAATTACCCGAGTAATTATATTGATTAAATTTCCAAATTCGCTTTCGTTTATAACATTTAATTACCATTCAAAACGAAATCCAAAGTATTAGGTAATATTTAACTTTAGGGATTTACTTGATTTAGCCTAAACAATTAAATGATTAAAGTGTATATTTGACCATCATCAACATTTCAAAACAAAAGGAAATCCCCCCCCCCCCCCCCGCCTAAGCCTTCTGCCATTAACGAATCTTTAGACCATCAGTTCTTAAACAAAATTTCAAATTTCAACATATAATCAATTACTAAGCTTTACAATTCAATCCATATGATTAATCCTAACCCACAATAACTCAAAATCAAAACTCATGTAACAGTAATGAATTTTGGAGGAACGGCGCAATCCATTCAACGACGATGCCGGAACCAAATGAAAATTCAAACAAGCCAATTCACTTATTTACGATTTCTAACATCCTTGGAGGTCTAAGATCATGAATAACAATGAATTCAACACCAATGAAAGGAATTAACCATCGGCAGTAGACAAAATATTAAGAACAGATTAAGCAACTCCAAAAACGGAAACCGTACGGCGAATGGAAACGAGGTCGATCACGTACCGTTCAACAAAAACGAGGTGGGGAATTGAAGGTATATGAGTCTAGAACGTCTGAGATCAAACGGTTTTGATTTCGATCTAGAAACGAGCAAGAACGAATCAGAAAACCGAAAGACGTTTCAAAATGAAAACTGAGATTTAACGAAACCAGAAAACTTACCGAGGCACAACTTTGGATGATGATTCCCGCTTTGTTTTTAAGAGAATGAGCAAGGGAATGACGGATAGGGTTTCAGTGAAGTGTGGTGAAGGTTTTCTATTTAGAAAGCGTTTATAAATATCGAGAGAAACTAGGTCGAAAACGAGTGCGAAGTGGGCTGGATGAAAGGCTCCCATGGCCCGCAATGTTCTCGCACGAGAACAGCCCATTTGGGCTTGAATCTCGTTCGAGAACCCCTGGTCTCGTAAGAGACCAGGCCTTGAATGATGATTCTCGTTCGAGAATCTTCATTCTCGAACGGGAATTCATTAAATTCTTTTTTTTTCTTTTTTTGATTTAAACATTTTATGGTTGAACCACAAATTAAGTCACTCACGAACCAACACGAACCCGACCATTAACTTCAATTTTTACTTCAAAACGATCGGAAAATTTGTCGGAAAAACGCTGAAAATTTACGGGGTATTACATTCTCCCCAACTAATTAAAAATTCGTCCACGAATTTAACACGGTAAGCAATTAACACCAGACAACACGTAACACAATTAAAAATTGATAAAATCACAGAAAATCAAGATATCGTACCTCACGGAAAAAGGAAAGGATAGCGATTCCGCATATCCGACTCGGTCTCCCAAGTACATTCTTCAACAGAATGATTGCGCCAGAGAACTTTGACCATCGGAATCTCCTTGTTCCGCAATTTACGCACTTGCGTATCAACAATCTTAACTGGCTGTTCCTCATAAGAGAGCTCCTGGTCAATCTCAACACTCTGAGGCACAATCACGTGCGAAGGATCAGAAATGCACTTTCTCAACATAGAAACATGAAACACATGATGTACTAACGACATGTCTGGCGGCAGAACCAGACGATAAGCCACAGCTCTAATCCTCTCTGAAATCTCATAAGGACCAATAGACCTCGGTGCCAACTTTCCCTTGACACAAAAACGAACCACGTCTTTCATAGGCAAAACCCGAAGAAACACGAAATCACCAACATGAAACTTAATGTCTTTTCTCTTCGGATCAGCATAACTCTTATGCCGACTAAAAGCAGTCTCTAACCTCCGCTTAATCAACGGTACCTTCTCTGAGGTAATCTGAATAATCTCCGCTCCCGAGAGTTTACGCTCTCCAACCTCCTCCCAACAGATAGGAGATCTACACTTGCGCCCTTACAAAGCCTCATACGGCGCCATCTCGATACTCGCATGGTAACTGTTATTGTAAGAAAACTCAATCAACGGCAAATGAGTATCCCAGCTACTCTGAAAATCGAGAACACACATCCTGAGCATATCCTCCAACTTCTGAATAGTTCTCTCAGACTGACCATCAGTCTGAGGATGAAAAGATGTACTGAAATCCAACCGAGTACCCACGGATACCTGTAACGCTTTCCAGAACCTCAAAGTAAACACAGAACCTCTGTCTGAAACAATAGAAACCGGTACACCATGCAAACTGACAATCTTGTCGATGTATAAGTGAGGCAACCTCGAAGCAGTATACGAAACCTTAATTAAAAGGAAATGAGCTGACTTGGTCATACGGTCAACTATAACCCAGATGGAATCGTACCCTGTCGAGTACATGGTAAACCAACCACAAAATCCATAGCAATTCGCTCCCACTTCCACTCTGGAATAGGTAGTGGTTGCAAATAGACAAAAGGTCTCTGATGCTCCAGCTTCACCTGCTGGCAAATCAGACACTTAGAAACATACTCAGCGACATTCTTCTTCATCCCGCTCCACCAGTAGGTACCCTTAAGATCATGGTACATCTTATTAGAACCCGGATGAACACTATAAGCAGACTTGTGCGCTTCTTCCAGAATCTGGTCCCTCAAACCATCTGAATCTGGAACACACAGTCTCGAACCATGTCTTAGAACACCATCCAGAAAAGTAAACTCAGAATTACCGTCCTGCTGAATCTCCTCAATAATCCGTTTCAACTGTGGATCCTCAGCTTGTAAAGCTTTAATCCGATCAATCAAAACGGGTTGCACTTGTAACTGTGCTAACAAACAACCGGCCTGAGAAACCTGAAAACCATAGCCTGAAGCTATCAAATTGTGCCACTCTCTAACCATGGGTCTACGCCCAATCTCAAAAATATGAGCCAAACTGCCTGAAGACTTGCGACTCAACGCATCGGCTACCACATTAGCTTACCAGGATGGTACTGAATAGTGCAGTTGTAGTCTTTCAGCAACTCTAGCCATCTCCTCTGTCTCAAGTTCAACTCTCTCTGATCAAAGATATATTTCAGACTCTTGTGATCAGTGAAAATCTCACAAGTAGCACCATACAAGTAATGCCTCCAAATTTTCAGCGCAAAAACCACAGCTACCAACTCTAAGTCATGAGTAGGGTAATTCACCTCATGCTTCTTCAACTGTCTGGAAGCATAGGCAATCACCTGTCCATGTTGCATCAGAACGCAACCCTAACCAATACGAGACGCATCACAATACACTGTGAAACCATCAATGCCAGAAGGCAATGCCAAAAGCGGAGCTGTAGTCAAAATCTCCTTGAGCTTCTCAAAGCTCGCCTCGCACTTGTCAGTCCACTCAAACTTAACACCCTTTTGTGTCAGTTTAGCCAACGGTGCAGATATTCTGGAGAAATCTTGCATGAACCGACGATAGTAGCCAGCTAAACCCAGAAATCTTCTGATCTCGGTAACTGACCTCGGCCTCTGCCAATCCATAACCGCCTCAATCTTCTTCGGATCAACCTTGATCCCATCTTTCGACACTACGTGTCCTAGAAAGGTAACCTGATCCAACCAGAACTCACATTTTGAGAACTTAGCATACAACTGATGCTCACGCAACGTCTGTAGTATAGTCCTCAAATGGTAAGCATGATCCTCCTCACTCCGAGAATAGATCAAAATGTCATCAATGAAAACGATAACGAATTGATCTAAAAACGGCTTAAACACTTTGTTCATCATATCCATAAACGCTGCTGGTGCGTTAGTCAGACCAAAGGACATAACCAGAAACTCAAAATGTCCATAACGAGTCCGAAAAGCAGTCTTAGGCACATCTGCATCACAGATCCGAAGCTGATGATACCCAGATCTCAAATCAATCTTGGAAAAACACTTCGCACCCTACAACTGGTCAAACAAATCATCGATGCGAGGAAGAGGATATCTGTTCTTGACAGTAACCTTGTTCAACTGTCTGTAGTCGATACACAGTCGAAAGGAACCGTCTTTCTTCTTCACAAACAGAACTGGAGCACCCCATGGAGAAGTACTCGGTCTGAACCCGCTATCCAATAACTCTTGTAACTGGTCCTTCAACTCCTTCAGCTCTGCAGGAGCCATCCGATACGGCGGTATCGAAATCGGAGCTGTACCAGAAACCACATCAATGCAAAACTCAATCTCACGGTCAGTTGGTAATCCAGGCAATTCCTCTGGAAACACATCAGTGAACTCATTCACTATCGGAACACTATGCATATCACCACTATCAATCTCCAAATCACGAACCATAACAAGAAAACCCTGGCAACCCTTGCCTAACATCCGCTTCACCTTGATGGCGGAAATCAGATTTTTAGGTCTCTCCGCCTTTTCTCCCTGAAAGGAAAAAGGTAGATCACCTGGAATCCTGAACTCGACTGGCTTCCCTCGACAGTCAATAAAAGCATAATGGCGCGACAGCCAATCCATCCCCATGATGAAATCAAAAGAAAGAACGTCAAGCACAATCAAATCAGCACATAATTCTCTACCCTGAATAACCACTGGACAAGAAGGATAAACGACGTCCACTATTACACCTTCAGACATAGGTGTAGACACAGCTAGAGGTTCACTCAAAACAGATGGTGCCATACCCAATTTCCCAATAAAACATGTAGACACAAACGAATGGGTTGCACTCGCATCAAATAATACCAAAGCATCAATAAAAGAAATTGGAATGGTACCTTGCACCACAGCATTTGATGCACGCGCATCCTAAGGAGTAAGAGCAAACACTCTGGCCTGACCCTACGGCTGCTACTGCGAACTCTGCCCAGTACCATAACTGTTGGAACCTCTACCACCGTTACCACGGCCACAAAAACCTCTGCCACCGGAACCTCGGCCCCGCTGGCCAACAAAAGATGCTGCAGGTTGAGAGTACCCTACAAACTGTGTAAACGCAGGTCTCTGCTGCTGGTAAGACGACTGCGCCACACTGCAGTTAGACATCTGCTGCCCAGATGTCGGACACTCACTGGAAAAATGACCCGACTGGCCACAAGAGAAACAACCTCCAGGAGCTAAGTGACACTGACCATAACATATGAAACAAATCTAAACGTTTCAGCTTTTTAGCGATTTAAGCCAACGTTTACAAAGGTTACGAAACAAATCCAAATTTATCAGCTTTTTAGAAATTTAAGCCAAACGTTACGAAATAAATCCAAGCGTTTCACCTTTTTAACAATTTAAGCAAAACGTTTACAAACGGTATGAAACAAATCCAAGCGTTTCACCTTTTTAGCAATTTAAGCCAAACATTTACAAACGTTACGAAACAAGTCGAAACGTTTTACCTTTTTACCGATTTAAGCCAAACGTTTACAAATATTATGAAACAAATCCAAACGTTTAACCTTTTTAGTGATTTAACCCAAAAGGTTACAAACAATTACGAAACAAATCTAAACGTTTCACCTTTTTAGCGATTGAAGCCAAACGTTTACAAATATTACAAAACAAATTCAACTGTTTCACCTTTTTACCAATTTAAGCCAAACGTTTACAAACGTTACAAAACAAAACCAAACGTTTAAAACGTTACAAAACAAATCGAAACGTTTCACATTTTTAACGATTTAAGCCAAACATTTACAAACATTACGAAACAAAGCCAAGCGTTTAACCTTTTTTGTGATTTAAGCCAAACGTTACGAAACAAATTCGAGCGTTTCACCTTTTTAGCAATTTAAGCCAAAATTTTACAACGTTATGAAAGAAATCCAAGCGTTTCACCTTTTTAGCAATTTAAGACAAACGTTTACAAACGTTATGAAATAAATCCAAACGTTTCACCTTTTTAGCTATTTAAGCCAAGTAATTACAAACGTTACGAAAAAAATTCAAATGTTTCACCTTTTTAGCGATATAAGAAAAACGTTTACAAACGTTATGAAATAAATCCAAACATTTCCCCTTTTTAGCGATTTAAGCCAAACATTTACAAACGTTGCGAAACAAATCCAAGTGTTTCCCCTTTTTAGCAATTTAAGCCAAACATTTAGAAACGTTACGAAACAAATCCAAACGTTTCACCTTTTTAGTTATTTATGCCAAACGTTTACAAATGTTACGAAACAAATCCAAACGTTTTGAAACAAATCCAAAAGTTTAAAACGTTACGAAGCAAATTCAAACGTTTCCCCTTTTTAGCGATTTAAGTCAAATATTTACAAACGTTATGAAATAAAGACAAACCTTTTTAAACGTTACGAAACAAATCCAAGCGTTTGATCTTTATAGCAATTTAAGCGAAATGTTTACAAACGTTACGAAACAAAACCAAACGTTTCACCTTTTTAGCGATTTAAGCCAAACGTATACAAACGTTACTAAACAAATCCAAGCGTTTCCCCTTTCTAGTAATTTAAGCCAAACGTTTACTAACGTTGCGAAACAAAACCAAACGTTTCACATTTTCGGCGATTTAAGCCAAACCTTTACAAACGCTACGAAACAAATCCGATCGTTTCATCTTTTTAGCGATTGAACCCAAACGTTTACAAACGTTATGAAACAAATCAAACATTTTACCTTAAACGTGGCAGAAGTACATATTAACCCAAGTCAATAAAAGAATGCCAAAACAGCAATGATCCATTGACTAAGTTTATAGAAATTATTAGACATAAATAACTTCTAATTACTACTGCGGTCTAAGAAAAAAATCAGTTTAATAAACTTTATTAAATAAAGTAAAACCTCCGAGGAAATAAAGAATCGGAGAGCAGCTGACTCGCTCATATCATAACCCTGGAAAAATTGGAAAAACAACGGGGTCAGATATACTAAGATGTGTTCATATTACTATATACATTTATCAAGTGGAAAACCTTTAAAACCCTTTTAAAACATTTGATAACAACATTACGTATAATAGTTGGAACCCTAATCCACAATACTAAATATAACCATAATCCAATAGGTATGGTCCCGAGAGCTGAGCTACACCGAGTTACCACCGACCACTCTTAATTCATAACCAAAGTTCCGAGAGCTGAGCTACACCGAATTACTCTACTGGTCCCGAGAGCTATGCTCACACCGAGTTACCAACACATATCACATACCTTATCTAGATCAATACCGGTGCACACGCAATTCTAATGATACCCATTAGGTAGCATGTTCCAACTAAAAGACATAATGGCAAAACAATTCAAAATATACATATAGTGTATATTTATATATTAAAATAACAATTTACTTTGTAAAGCGGTAAATAGTAAATACACACTCATTGCTTGCTAATCCACGTGATAACCTGGCAAGCAATCTAATCCTGGTTCGTCTCCGAAGCACAAACGGTTGACGAGTCTAAACAATATATATAATTATTAAAACAAACCCTAACTCTAAAGAGTATTAGACACCACATAGGACTAGCACAATACTCAAATAAATTATAATGTCCAAAAATAATACAAGTCTATTGAATTCCCGCTTTAAAATCCATTTCAAAAAATATTATTTAATTAATTATTAAATAATGGATCGAATAAATTTCCAAAAAGTGGATTAGCCGAGTTACCGATAACTAACAAGCTAACTTCACATGTCGGGCGACCCAAGTCTAACCCGACCCAAATATTTTATAAAAATTATAAACCATAGTTTATAATTCGAAAATAATACATATTGATAAAATAATAATTAAATATTGAAATGGAACTCAATTACTTAAAACACAAGTAACCAATGACAAAATTAATTATTTAACTAAAATAAATTAAAAATAATAATGTAAGAGCTAAATTTTAATTTAGCCAATTTGACACGCTAAACCAAAATTCTCAAAATAATAATTACACGAGTAATTATCTGATAAAAAATATAATATTAATTGTTTCCCGATTATAATAATCAAAATAATTTAAATTATAATCAAATCAAAATTATTTTTTATTTATAACATAATATTAAGGGTTAATTACATATAAAATCACCACCTTTACACGAAATTGCAAAAATAACACGACCTTTAAAACGTGGCAATTCAGGGCACCACCTATCATTTCTTTTTAAAAATAACACGGGCACATTTTTAGTGGCATTTTTGCTGACGTGGCGTGACACGTGGTACTCTCATCGGGTGTCCAAGTCAGCAAAATTTTATCAAAAAACGTGCCCATTTTGTTTTTGAAAAGAAATGAAAGGTGATGCCCTGAATTGACACGTTTTAAAGGTCGTGTTATGTTTGAAAATTCGTGTAAAGGTGGTGATTTTATATGTAATTAACCCTAATATTAACAAATAGCAATTTAGAAATCAAAACGATAATTGAAAGTTCGGTTTCAAATCGATATTTTATAATTTAATAACCTTTAAATAATATCAACCTAACCAATAGAAAAGAAAGAGTAAATCAAGAACAATGGACAAGCAATTTAAAGGACAAACTTGAATTGTTACATTTCCCGCCAACATCACCATGAACACAAAGAACATGAACCTAAACTCATTACAGAAGCCATTTCCAAATAATTAATTTAACTCATAATCATTAAACCATAACATGAAACCGAACCAACAGCTAAACAACAAGGAATTAAACTAAGAAACCATGGCCAAAAGAATAAGGAACTCACATATTAAAACAACAATTTATTTCAGTCTCATAATACTCAATACCATGAACTCATAATTACGACACAATCCCATATAACCATCATCTACTGAATCAAGAATAACACACAAAAACGATGAAACGGAGGCGGCTATAGCGGATTGATTTACGTACCGTTTGACGTAAAACGAAAAGTAAAAACATAGAGTACTGAGTCTACTTTCACGGGGACGAGACAGATCCAAATTTGATCCGAAAACGACGGAGAACGGATCGAAAAACGAAGGTATCGATTATAAACTCAAAACTGAAAATAACTAAAAACGGTAAAACGGCGGCGGCTCAAACGAAGAAGTTAACGTACCGTTTCCGATTCCGAAACTTTACAATTGTAGAGATTGAGTCCACTATCGCTGGGATGAGATGTATCTCAATTTGGTTCTAAAACGAGTGAAATATCAATTAAGAACGGAAGTCGCATTTCTGAACCAAAACAGAACAAAAACAATGGGTGAAGGATGAATGGTTTTCATAGGATTTGCAAGGTAGATGACGGCTAGGGTTTTCAGAAAAAAGAGCAAGAAAAAATAGAATAGGGTTTGAAACAATAGAAGCAAAACGCGTAACAGGTCTTTCTATCTAATTGAGTTAATAAACTGATCCTACGTCTATTTATTTGATTCTATCTTTGTGCAGCCACTGATTTAATCAATTCCAATGAGACCATTACATGAGCCAATTTGTCAACAATTTCCTCCTATTGGTCATTTACAATTATTGTTTATTATTTTGCTATAAAAATTATTGAATCAATTTATTGGGCCAAGGGAAAAGTCCTGGGCCACAAATCAACCTGAACCTGCCAACGAACCACAACGAACCGATAACGAAAACACAAACCCGAACACGGTAATAATAAAAGAAGAAAATACAACCGAAAACTCATCGGAATACGCCGGAAAAAATATACGGGATATTACATTCTCCCCAACTTATTAAAAATTCGTCCTCGAATTTACCCCAAAATCAAAGTCAAATAAAAACAATTATAGCACGCATAAAATCACACGTAACTCAAAATACGGAGCAACGCATCCTTAACGAAACGAAAGGAAACAACTACGAATAATAATTTCTGATTCCACAAATCATTTTACGACCAAGAGAAAACTCAACGGAAACAAAATAAAAACTGCAATCTCAAGAGATTAAACAAAACTCTTACCCAAATGTACTTCTACCACAATGACAGCCGAGGAGAGGCAAACGATACAAAACATAACTTTACCGAAACACGTTAAAAATATGGGGTGTTACATTCTCCCCAACTTAAAGAAATACGAAAACTGATTTGAAAATTCAAATGGTCGCTACACGTATACGCAAAAAATTTCTAATTCCAATAATTAGGTGCTCTAACTATTACTCGTTCAGCGCAACGTGAATAAACAACAATTATTCAACTGAGAGTCACAACTACTCTATACCGGAGTGGCCTCCAAAACCAGCTCGAAACTCATCTACTATAATGACCTCGATATCAAATACAAGATCAAGCCCTTAGCTCAACTATAGTCCTATAATTCTAAACTTTTATCGCCTCAACAGGAAAACCGAAACACAGACTGATAAATTCTTGCATTTCACAATTTTTACTTACTTCCACTTATATCATCTCAGCATCAAAGTAATCGATAACACAACCCAATAAACATCAGATAATATTTCGGTTATAAACAAACACTACAAGGAATCATCCCAATCAACGTTTTATACAAACTCGATAATACCATAAACTTGTGAATCATAAAACACAAAGATGCATACCGTTTTTCCCAAGAAAACGTGAACTTAACTGATAAAAATAGAATCTCCAGATTAGTAATAAACAATCTCAATTACAATGATTCCTCCAATCATTTAGAAACAAATCGCCCCAACTAAACTGAACATTGACTGAATCTAACAAAAAAAAAATTCTCTCTCACACCAAGGGTTCAACCATGATCAGAAAGATATACAAACATTACAATAATACCATCAATCAACAAAATCGACTAACCAACCTTGGTTGTCGAAACCTATTAACCACGAACCTCGATTCTCAAATCACTTAACTCATATATCCAAACCAAACTTAAATTCACAAAACTTATTGTTCAATCAATGACTATAACCTCGTATACAACGAGAGATCACTACAACCAGTATACTACGACCGAATTGTTAGTTATGCTCAAAACCAACCCCTGGGGGTATAAAATCTTTTAATACAAAATATTTTATGTCCCAAAATTTTTTCACTCCTATTTAAAAGACTTTACGTCTTACACCTCCTTTTGTATTTAATATCGAAATGCCCTTACCAATGAAAACCATCGGTTCTGCAAACTCTTGAAAATTTTCAAAATATCCACATTTGGAATCCGAAATTTTCCATTACTTTTAAATACGTTTGCAAATTTATGAAACAGTTCAACTGAAAAAATTTATGTTCTCTTTAAATCAACTTGCTAAAACACTTATTAAATATTTTATACTTTTCTCGTAAAGGTCAAATTATGGCAAAATCCTTCGTATTCAAAATACACATCAATGTTTCAAAACGTTAAAATTTAAATGGTATCTAAATTTTTTGCTCTTAAACAAAACACAATTGCAGAAATCGCTCAAGAGAAAACATTTATCAATCCCTTTTGAATCAATTCGGAAAAAATTTCCTCAGAAAGGTAAAATTAGCAATGTAAATCTCTTGTTTATGAAAATAACTTTATATCAGTACACTAAAATACTTGGACAATTTCAAATCTGAAAAGATAAAGTTTCTTTTAAAAATGTAGTGTATACGCACACATGAGCATTATCAATATCCTTAATCCATTAATCCTTAAATCACTAATAGGAAATTATCACAAAAACTTTCTAATATGAATCTAACCATACGCCGCACTTGGCACAACTATATCTCGAGCGTAACCTCAAATTCAATTTCACGTTCCATGAAACACGCGATTCTAACAATTAAGACTAATCTATTACAACGTAATCGCCCAATATTTACCACCATCATCACAGAGTATTTGTCTAGCTACCTTTCGGTAACAGTTTCAAATCATTTGAAATCCGACAACTTTATAAATACATTTATCACAATGTGACTCGCGAGCTCGTTTCAAAACATCTTTCTCAAATCACTTTATTGAAAAATCCATTTTATATAATTGTGCGCCAGGGTGATGACATTTCTCATCCCAAAGAGTTGCATCCAACCCTAATCATTTCTATGCACGTGATGCATGTACTATTATGCATGTATCAATTATTGATTTATCTTTATTTAGTGAACATACTCAATGCTTAATGCAATCCTATTCGTGACATTTAAAATGCATGTTCATGATATGTCTGGGCACAAATTATGTGTTAAAAATATTTCAGATATTTTAACAAATAAACCTTTGAAATCCATTTCTCAATAAAACATTTGCTAGCCTTTGCACTCTGTGAGATGTGCACTCAATAACCTCAAAATACTTCTCAAACCCCATACTTGCAATCTATCATCATTCAATGCTATATAACAACTAAACCTAATAACTTCTCTAAAAATTTATCATATGAAGTATCAAACTAACCTCAACCCAAACAGAAACTTATTCCCAAAGAAATAACACATCAATACGTTCCTACAAAACTTACCGCCAGCTCCCGCATCGCATCATCAGACTTGATGGAAATACCAGTGTATTAATACACCGATTGATCTTCTCGGTTCAGAGTTTCCAATATCCGTTCTAGGATAATCAGAAATCATCAACCAATCCAAGGGAATATTTCCCTCATCTTCCTCAATATCGAAACCCAAAGATTTCGATCCATAACAACAATATAGAATTCTCAGCTTATCCCCAGTTGATACTATATCAAAACAGGCTTTGAACAAAAGTTCGACTCACAATCAAACCAAAAATCAGGTATCTACCATAACCGCATGAAATAAATCATCCCACGTGCTACTTCGCACGAATAGGTGAAACAAAACATTTAACTTAGTCCATCAGGTAAGCGAATCATACAGCGCAAATTAAAACAAAAAATATTACGATTTTTACAATCCATAAATCACGTAAGCATTGGCATTGAACAAAATTAACCCAAATATACTTTGAGACAAAATCAAGACATGCTAAAACAAGCTTGAATTTTATATAACAAAATCAACTTGTAATTCTATTATCTTTTAAGAGTACGTTTCGAAATTCATTATGAAATTTAAAGTGATTCACAAAATTTCCAAAATTTTAGTTGAGCCCACGGTTAAACAAAATCGGTTTCCGGAAAAATAACTTCCTATTGATCCATTTCTTAAAAGAATATACTCAAGTATTTCAATCTATGAAACCATCAAGTTTGTCGAGTCGTTACAACTACCAAGCTCAACTCCTAAAATTGGGTGACCCAAGTCGAACCCAAAACAACCGTTTATAAAACGTATTCAAAATATTTCAAAATATGGAAAAATATTTTAATAAAATTTCCATCCGTTCAAATTTGGGAGCTCAACTTAAACCAACCGCTAAACAGCAATTTAAAACTCAAGTGAGAAATCTTTGATTTCAAACAGCGATTCCGTAAATCCCAAAGATTCAATAAAAATTCTCTTTAATAGCAATTTAACCAAAAATCAAAATTTTAAAGAATTAAACTCAAATTTTTCTTTAGTTCTGTGTCAAAACAAATCGAATAAAAATAATTTTCTTAATGAAAATCCTTAAAGCAACGTGTGGTAAAACCATGTGTGACTACAAAACATGTTTTAAAGTTTTACTCGAAATTTCTTTACTAGAATACAAGGTTAACGCCTAAATGTATCCTCACAGGTGCTAGCGTATATAGCACCCAACAATTCCGGCCAGAGCCAAATGTACTACCATATAATCCATCGTAATTAAATCATTAGTGGCATAAATCCAAAGTTTATCAAACAACATCATATCCAAGTATGAGTTTTAGAAAAATTTACCAACCTAAGATTTCCCGAGAAATCGAAAGCAATTATAATCACCCAAGTGAAATAACCTCAACATGATAAAACGTAGCAAGTAACATCCAAGTGAAATTAATTGTCAATCATAGCATCAACACAAAATAAAGACTGACAGACATCACCTATAAGATGTAGGCTGAAAGTTTGAAAACAAAAGATGACGTTTAAACGACAAGACACGAATCCTAATTCCGCAGTAGTTCCTTTGACAAGACATAAACTTATCATGCCAAAACATACAAACACTTAACATGCATAAGGCCTTGGTTTGAAACCAAACATCTGATACCAAGTTTGTCATGACCCATTTTCATGAATCACGACCGGCGCTAAGGTTTGGGTATGGTTGTACCAAAACCCGTAGCTAACCTTGGGGATAACCAACAAATATATAAACCTGCAAGAAAACCAATGCTTGGGGCAACCAAGACTTCAGCCTAGTTCTAACAGTTCATAATATACAAGATTTATTATAAAGTGATCAGCCAACTCTGAGTCATAAACATGGCAGAAGTACATATTAACCCAAGTTAATAAAAGAACGCCAAAACATCAATAATCCATTGACTATGTTTATAATAATTATTAGACATATAAGACTTCTAATTACTACTGCGGTCTAAGAAAAAAAATCAGTTTAATAAACTTTATTAAATAAAGTAAAACCTCCGGGGAAATAAAGAATCGGAGAGCAGCTGACTTGCTCATATCATAACTCTGGAAAAATTGGGAAAACAACGGGGTCATATGTACTGAGATGAGTTCATATTACTATTTACATTTATCAAGTGGAAAACCTTAAAATCCTATTAAAACATTTAATAACAACATTACGTATAATAGTTGGAACCCTAATCCACAATACTAAATATAACCATAATCTGATAGGTCTGGTCGTGAGAGTTGAGCTACTGCGAGTTACCACCAACCACTCTTAATTCATATCCAGAGTCCCGAGAACTGAGCTACACTGGGTTACTCTACTGGTCCCGAGAGCTATGCTCACACCGAGTTACCAACACATATCACATACCTTATCTAGATCAATACCGGTGCGCACGCAGTCCTAATGATGCCCAATAGGTAGCATGTTCGAACTAAAATAATAATTTACTTAATAAAGAGGTAAATAGTAAGTACAAACTCACTGCTTGCTAATCCACGCGATAACCTGGCAAGGAATCTAATCCTGGTTCGTCTCCGAAGCACGAACGGTCGACGAGTCTATACAATATAAATAATTATTAAAACAAACCCTAACTCTAAAGAGTACTAGACACCACATAGGGTTAGCACAATTAATAAGTCAAGGTATAGCCACATAGAGTAAACACAATACTCAAATAAGTTATAATGTCCAAAAATAATACAAGTCTATTGAATTCCCGCTTTAAAATCCATTTTAAAAAATATTATTTAATTAATTATTAAATAATAGATCGAATAAATTTCCAAAAAGTGGATTAGCCGAGTTACCAATAACTACCAAGCTAACCTCACATGTCGGGCAACCCAAGTCTAACCCGACCCAAATATTTTATACAAAATTATAAACCATAGTTTATAATTCAAAAATAATACATATTGATAAAATAATAATTAAATATTAAAACGAAACTCAATTGCTTAGAACACAAGTAACCAATGACAAAATTAATTATTTAACTAAAATAAATTAAAAATAATAATTTAAGAGCTAAATTGTAATTTAGCCAATTTGACAAGTTATACCAAAATTCTCAAAATAATAATTACCCGAGTAATTATCTGATAAAAAATTAAAATATAATATTGTTTCCCGATTATAATAGTCAAAATAATTAAATTATAATCGAATCAAAATTATTTTTCATTTATAACAAAATATTAACAAATAGCAATTTTAGAAATCAAAACGATAATTGAAAGTTCGGTTTCAAATCGGCATTTAATAATAAACCGTTATAAAACAAAACGAAGCGTTTCACCTTTTTAGCGATTTAAGCCATACATTTACAAACGTTACGAAACAAATCGAAACGTTTCAACTTTTTAGCGATTTAAGCCAAACGTTTACAAACGTTACGAAACAAATCCAAACATTTTACCTTTTTAGCGATTTAAGCCAAACGTTTATAAATGTTCTGAAACAAAACCTAACTTTTCACCTTTTTAGCGATTTAAGACAAACGTTTACAAATGCTACGAAACAAAACCAAACGTTTAAAACGTTACGAAACAAATCCAAACGTTTACAAATGCTATAAAACAACACCAAATGTTTCCCCATTTTTGCGATTTAAGCCAAACGTTTATAAATGTTACGAAACAAAACCAAACGTGTGTAAACGTTACGAAACAAATCCAAACGTTTCACCTTTTAGTGATTTAAGCCAAACGATTACAAACGTTACGAAAAATCCGAACATTTCACATTTTTAGTGATTAAGCCAAACGTTTAGAAATGTTACGAAACAAATCCAAACGTTTAAAACGTTACGAAACAAATCCAACCTTTTCACCTTTTTAGCAATTTAAGATGAACGTTTACAAAGGTTACAAAAAAAAAACCAAACGTTTCACCTTTTTAGCGATTTAAGCCAAAAGTTTACAAACGTTACGAAACAAATCCAAACATTTCACCTTTTTAGCGATTTACGCCAAACGTTTACAAACGTTAGAAAACAAATCCAAGCGTTTCAACTTTTTAGCAATTTAAGCCAAACGTTTACAATGGTTACGAAACAAATCCAAGCGTTTCACCTTTTTAGCAATTTAAACCAAACGTTTAAAACGTTACGAAACAAATCCAAATGTTTCACATTTTTAAAAATTAAATCCAAACGTTTACAAACGTTACGAAACAAATTTAAACGTTTTACCTTTTTAGCGATTTAAGCCAAACTTTTACAAACTTTACCAAATAAATACAAACGTTTCACCTTTTTAGCGATTTAAGCCGAACGTTTTCAAACGTTACGAAACAAAACCAAACGTTTCCCCTTTTTTGCGATTTAAGCCAAACGTTTTCAAACGTTACGGAACAAATCCAAACTTTTCACCTTTTTAGCGATTTAAGCCAAACATTTACAAATGTTATGAAATAAATCCAAACGTTTCCCCTTTTTAGCGATTTAAGCCAAACGTTTACAAACGTTACAAAACAAATCCATTCGTTTTAACTATTTAGCGATTTAAGCCAAACATTTACAAAGGTTACGAAACAAATCCAAATGTGTCACCTTTTTAGCGATTCAGGCCAAACGTTTACAAATGTTCCAAAACAAATTCAAGTGTTTCACCTTTTTAGTAATTTAAGCTAAACGTTTACAAAAGTGACGAAAGAAATCCTAGCATTTCAGCTTTTTAGCAATTTAAGCCAAACGTTTACAAAAGTCACGAAACAAATCCAAGCGTTTCACCTTTTTAGCGATTTAAGCCGAACGTTTACAAATGTTACGAAACAAAACCAAGCGTTTCACCTTTTTAGCGATTTAAGCCGAACTTTTACAAACGTTACGAAACAAATCCAAACTTTTCACATTTTTAGCAATTTAAGCCAAACATTTACAAACGTTACGAAACAAATCCAAGCATTTCACATTTTTGGCAATTTAAGCCAAACGTTTAAAAACATTACGAAACAAATCCAAGCGTTTCAACTTTTTAGCAATTTAAGCCAAACGTTTACAAACGTTACGAAACAAATCCAAGCGTTTTACCTTTTTAGCAATTTAAACCAAACATTTACAAACGTTACGAAACAAATCTAAACGTTTCACCTTTTTAGCGATATATGCCAAACGTTTACAAACATTACAAATCAAATCCAAACGTTTTACCTTTAGCAATTTAAGTTGAACGTTTACAAACATTACGAAACAAAACCAAACGTTTCACCTTTTTTGCGATTTAAGCGAAATATTTTTCTAATGTTACGTAAAAAATCCTTACGTTTCTCTGTTTTAGCGATTTAAACCAAATGTTTACAAAATTTATGCAAAAAATCCAAACGTTTCACCTTTTTAGCAATTTAAGCCAAACGCTACGAAACAAATCCAAACGTTTCACATTTTTCGCAATTTAACGCAAACGGTTACAAAGGTTACAAAAAGAAATCCAAACGTGTCACCTTTTTAGCAATTTAAGAAAAACGTTTACAAACGTTACGAAACAAATCCAAACATTTCACCTTTTTAGCGATTTAAGCCAAACGTTTACAACGTTACGAAACAAATACAAACGTTTAACATTTTTAGCGATTTAAGCCGAACGTTTACAAACGTTACGAAACAAAACCAAAAGTTTAGAACGTTACTAAACAAATCCAAACATTTCACCTTTTTAGGAATTTAAGCCAAACATTTACAAACGTTATAAAACAAATCCAAGCGTTTCACATTTTTAGCAATTTAAGCCAAATGGTTACAAACGCTACGAAATTTCAAACGTTTCACCTTTTTAGCGATTTATCCCAAATGTTTACAAACGTTATGAAACAAATCCAAACATTTCACCTTTTTAGCGATTTAAGCAAAACGTTTACAAACGTTAAGAAAATAATCCAAACGTTTTTCCTTTTTAGCAATTTAAGCCAAACGTTTACAAACGTTACGAAATAAATCCAACCGTTTGACCTTTTCAGCGATTTAAGCCAAACATTTACAAACGTTACAAAAACAAAACCAAACGTTACGAAACAAATCCAAACGTTTCACATTATTAGCCGATTTAAGCCAAACCCTTACATACGTTACGAAACAAAACCAAGCGTTTCACCTTTTTTTAGCATTTTAAGCCAAATGTTTACAAACGTTACGAAACAAATCCAAGAGTTTCACCTTTTTAGCAATTTAAGCCAAACGTTCCGAAATAAATTCAAGAATTTCACCTTTTTAGTAATTTAAGCCAAACGTTTACAAACTTTACGAAACAAATCCAAGTGTTTCACCTTTTTAGCAATTTAAGCCAAGCGTTTACAAACGTTATGAAACAAATCCAAACGTTTCACCTTTTTAGCGATTTAAACCGAACGTTTACAAACGTTTCGAAACAAAATCAAACGTTTCACCTTTTTAGCAATTTAAACTGAATGTTTACAAACGTTACGAAACAAATCCAAACGTTTCCCCATTTTAGCGATTTATGCCAAACATTATGAAACAAATCCAAACATTTCACCTTTTTACCGATCTACGCGAAACGTTTACAAAGGTTATGAAACAAATCCAAATATTTCACCTTTTTAGCAATTAAAGCTAAACGTTAACAAATGTTATGAAAAAAATCGAAGCCTTTCACCTTTTTAGCAATTGAAGCCAAATGTTTACAAACGTTATGAAACAAATCCAAGCGTTTCACCTTTTTAGCAATTTAAGCCAAATGTTTACAAATGTTAGGAAACAAATCCAAATGTTTCACCTATTTAGCGATTTATGCAAAACGTTTACAAACGTTACGAAACAAATTCAAGTGTTTCACCTTTTTTGCGATTTATGCCAAATGTTTACAAACGATACGAAACAAATCCAAACGTTTCACCTTTTTAGCGATTTATGCCAAACGTTTACAAACGTTGCAAAACAAATCTAAACTTTTCCCTTTTTTACCGATTTAAGCCAAACATTTACAAATATTACGAAACAAATCCAAACGTTTAACCTTTTTAGTGATTTAAGCCAAACGTTTACAAAATGTTACGCAACAAATCCAAACGTTTTGCCTTTTTAGCAATTTAAGCCAAACGTTCGCCTTTTTAGAAATTTAAGCCAAACGTTTACAAACGTTACGAAACAAATCCAAACGTTTCACCTTTTCAGCGATTAAGCCAAACGTTTACAAACTCTACAAAACAAAACCAAAGGTTTAAAACGATACGAAACAAATCCAAATGTTTCACATTTTTAGCGATTTAAGCCAAACCTTTAGGAACGTTACGAAACAATACTAAGCGTTTCACCTTTTTAGCAATTCAAGACAAACGTTTACAAATGATACGAAACAAATCTAAGCATTTCACCTTTTGAGCAATTTAAGCCAAACGTTTACAAACGTTCTGAAACAAATTCAAACGTTTCCCCATTTTAGCTATTTACGACAAACGTTTAATACGTTACGAAACAAATCCAATCATTTCCCTTTTTTAGCGATTTATGCTAAACGTTTATAAACGTTACAAAACAAATACAAACGTTTCACCTTTTTAGCGATTTATGCAAACATTTACAAACGTTACGAAACAAATACAAATGTTTTACCGTCTTAGCGATATAAGCCAAACGTTTACAAACATTACGAAACAAATCCAAGTGTTTCACCTTTTTAGAAATTTAAACCAAACGATTAAAACGTTACAAAACAAATACAAGCGTCCAACATTTTCAACAATTTAAGCCAAACGTTTACAAACGTTACAAAACAAATCCAAACGTTTCACCCTTTTTGCGATTTAAGCAGAACGTTTACAAACGTTACGAAACAAAACCAAACTTTTTACCTTTTTTGCCACTTAAGCCAAAGGTTTTCAAACGTTTCGGAACAAATCCAAACGTTTCACCATTTTCGCGATTTAATCCAAACATTAATAAAGGTTACGAAACAAATCCAATCGTGTCACCTTTTAGCAATTTAGGCAAAACCATTACAAGCGTTACGAAATAAATCCAAACGTTTCACCTTTTTATCTATTTAAGCCGAACGTTAACAAAGGTTATGAAACAAAACCAAACGTTTCACGTTTTTAACGATTTAAGCCAAACGTTTACAAAGGTTACGAAACAAATCCAAATGTGTCACCTTTTTAGCAATTTAAGCCAAAAGTTTACAAACGTTACGAAACAAATCCAAATGTTTCACCTTTTTAGCAATTTAAGCCATACGTTTGCAAACATTTCACATTTTTAGCGATTTAAGCCGAACATTTACAAACGTTACGAAACAAAACAAAACGTTTAAAACGTTACGAAAAAAATCCAAACGTTTCACCTTTTCGATAATTGAAGCTAAACGTTTACAAACTATAAGAAACAAATCAAAGCGTTTCACCATTTTAGCAATTTAAGCCAAACGTTTACAAACTTTACGAAATTTCAAACGTTTCCCCTTTTTAGCGGTTTATGCCAAACGTTTACAAACGTTACGAAACAAATCCAAACATTTCACCTTTTTAGCTATCTAAGCCAAACGTTTATAAATGTTACGAAACAAATCCAAACATTTCGCCTTTTTTGCAATCTAAGCCAAACGTTTACAAACGTTACGAAACGAATCCAAATGTTTCGCCTTTTGAGCAATTTAAGCCAAACGTTTACAAACGTTATGACACAAGACCAAACGTTTAAAACATTACGAAACAAATTCAAATGTTTACCATTTTTAGCGATTTAAGCCAAACCCTTACCAATGTAACGAAACAAAACAAAATGTTTCACTTTTTTAGCAATTTAAGCCAAATGTTTACAATAGTTACGAACCAAATCCAAGTGTTTCACCTTTTTAGCAATTTAAGCCAAACGTTCCGAAACAAATTCAAGCGTTTAGCCTTTTTCGGAATTTAAGCCAAATGTTTACAAACGTTACAAAAAAATCAAAGCGTTTCACCTTTTTAGCAATTTAAGCCAAACATTTACAAACGTTACGAAACAAATCCAAACGTTTCACCTTTTTAGCGATATAAGCCGAACGTTTACAAACGTTACGAAACAAAAGCAAACGTTTCACCTTTTTAGCAATTTAGGCGAACGTTTACAAATGTTACGAAACAAATCCAAATGTTTCCCCATTTTAGCGATTTAAGCAAAATGTTTAAAACATTACGAAACAAATCCAAATATTTTACCTTTTTGGCGATTTATGCCAAACGTTTACACACGTTACGAAACAAATCCAAACGTTTCACCTTTTTAGCAATTTATGCCAAAGGTTTACAAACGTTACGAAACGAATCTAAACGTTTCACCTTTTTAGCAATTTATGCCAAACGTTTACAAACGTTACGAAGCAAATCCAAACGTTTCACCTTTTTAGCGATTTAAGCCAAACGTTTACAAACGTTACAAAACAAATCCAAACATTTCATCTTTTTAGTGATTTAAGCCAAACGTTTACAAAGGTTAGGAAACAAATCCAAATATTTCACCATTTTAGCAATTCAAGCCAAACATTTACAAACGTTAAGAAACTAATCCAAACGTCTCACCTTTTTAGCAATATAAGCCACATGTTTACTAACGTTACGAAACAAATTCAAACTATCGCCTTTTTAGAAATTTAAGCCAAACGTTTACAAACGTTAAGAAACAAATCTAAACGTTTCACCTTTTTAGCGATTTAAGTCAAACGTTTACAAACTCTACGAAACCAAACCAAACGTTTGAAGCGTTATGAAACAAATCCAAACGTTTTACATTTTTAGCAATTTTAGCCAAACCTTTACGAACATTACGAAACAAAACCAAGCCTTGCAATTTAAGACAAACCTTTACAAATGTTACGAAACAAATCCAAGCGTTTCACCTTTTGAGCAATTTAAGCCAAACATTTACAAACGTTCCGAAACAAATCCCAACGTTTCCCCATTTTAGGGATTTAAGACAAACATTTAAAATGTTACGAAACAAATCCAAACATTTCCCCTTTTTAGCGATTTATGCCAAACTTTTATAAACGTTACAAAATAAATACAAACGTTTCACCTTTTTAACGATTTATGCCAAACATTTACAAACGTTACGAAACAAATACAAACGTTTCACCGTTGTAGCGATTTAAGCCAAACGTTTACTAATGTTACGAAAAAAAATCCAAGCATTTCACCTTTTTAGCAATTTAAACCAAACTTTTAAAACGTTACGAAACATATCCAAGCGTCCAACATTTTCACCAATTTAATCCAAACGTTTACAAACGTTACGAAACAAATCCAAACGTTTCACCTTTTTAGCGATTTACGCCAAACGTTTACAAACATTACAAAACAAATCCAAACGTTTCACCTTTTTAGCGATTTCAGCAGAACGTTTACAAACGTTACGATACAAAACCAAACGTTTAACCTTTTTTTGCTACTTAAGCCAAACGTTTCACCTTTTTAGCGATTTAAGACAAACGTTTACGAATCAAATCCCAACATTTCACCTTTTTAGCAATTTAAGCCAAACATTTACAAACTTTACGAAACAAATAAAAAAGTTTCACCTTTTTAGCGATTTATGCCAAGGGCTTACAAACTTTACAAAACAAATCCAAATATTTCACCTTTTTACCGACTTAAGCCAAACATTTACAAACGTTACGAAACAGATCCAAACGTTTCCCTTTTTAGCGATTTAAGCCAAACGTTTATAAAGGTTACGAAACAAATCCAAACGTGTCACCTTTTTAACAATTTAGGCAAAACTTATACAAACGTTACGAAACAAATCCAAACGTTTCACCTTTTTAGCAATTTAAGTCGAACGATTACAAAGGTTATGAAACAAAACTAAATGTTTCATATTTTTAGCGATTTAAGCCAAACGTTTACAAAGGTTACGAAACAAATCCAAATGTGTTACCTTTTTAGCAATTTAAGCCAAACGTTTACAAACGTTACGAAACAAATCCAAACGTGTCACCTTTCTAGCAATTTAAGCCATACATTTATAAACGTTACGAAACAAATACAAACGTTTCACATTTTTAGCGATTTAAGCCGAACGTGTACAAACGTTACGAAACAAAACTAAAAGTTTAAAACGTTGCGAAATAAATCCAAAAGTTTCCCCTTTTTAGCAATTTAAGCCAAACATTTACAAACAATAAGAAACAAATCAAAGCGTTTCACCTTTTTAGCAATTTAAGCCAAATGTTTACAAACGTTACGAAATTTCAAACGTTTCACCTTTTTAGCTATTTAAACCAAACGTTTACAAAACTAATCCAAACATTTCACCTTTTTAGCCATTTAAGCATAACGTTTACAAACGTTGTGAAACAAATCCAAACATTTCATCTTTTTTGCAATCTAAGCCATACGTTTATAAACGTTACGAAACAAATCCAAATTTTTCGCCTTTTTAGCGATTTAAGCGAAACATTTACAAACGTTACGAAACAAATTCTAACGTTTAACATTTTAAACGATTTAAGCCAAACCCTTACCAATGTTACGAAATAAAACCAAGCGTTTCCCTTTTTTTTAGCAATTTAAGCCAAATGTTTACATACGTTACGAAACAAATCCAAGCGTTTCACCTTTTTACAAACGTTCCCAAAAAAAAATTCAAGCGTTTAAGCTTTTTAGGAATTTAAGCCAAATGTTTACAAACGTAACAACACAAATCCAAGAGTTTCACATTTTTTGCAATTTAAGCCAAACGTTTACAAACGTTACGAAATAAATCCAAACGTTTCACCTTTTTAGCGATATAAGCCGAACGTTTACAAACGTTACGAAATAAAATCAAACGTTTCACTTTTTTAGCAATTTAAGTCGAACGTTAACAAACGTTACAAAACAAATCCAAACATTTCCCCATTTTAGCGATTTAAGCAAAACATAAAACGTTACGAAACAAATCCAAATATTTCACCTTTTTAGCGATTTATGCCAAACGTTTACACACATTACGAAACAAATCTAAATGTTTCACCTTTTTAGCGATTTATGCCAAAGGTTTACAAACGTTACGAAACAAATCCAAATGTTTCACCTTTTTAGCGATTTAGGCCAAACGTTTACAAACGTTACGAAACAAATCCAAACGTTTCACCTTTTTAGCAATTTAAGCCAAACATTTATAAACGTTACGAAACAAATCCAAACTTTTCACCTTTTTAGTGATTTAAGCCGAATGTTTACAAAGGTTAGGAAACAAATCCAAATGTTTCACCATTTTAGCAATTAAAGACAAACGTTAAAAAACGTTTCGAAACAAATCCAAGCGTTTCATCTTTTTAGCAATTTAAGCAAAACATTTACAAACGTTTCGAAACAAATCCAAGAGTTTCACCTTTTTAGCAATTTAAGCCGAACATTTACAAACGTTACGAAACAAATCCAAACGTTTCACCTTTTTATCGATTTAAGCCAAACGTGTACAAACGTAACGAAACAAATCCAAACGTGTACAAACGTTACGAAACAAATCCAAACGTTTCACCTTTTTAGCGATATAAGCTAAACGTTTACAAACGTTACAAAACAAATTCAAATGTTTCACCTTTATAGCGATTTTAGCCAAACATTTACAAACAGTACGAAATAATTCCAAACTTTTCACCTTTTTATCGATTTAAGGCAAACGCTTACAAAATGTTACGAAACAAAACCAAATGTTTCACCTTTTTAGCGATTTAAGCCAAACGTTTACAAACGTTACGAAACAAATCCAAACGTTTCACATTTTTAGCGATTTAAGCCAAATCATTACAAAGGTTGCGAAACAAATCCAAACGTGTCACCTTTTTAGCAATTTAAGCAAAATGTTTACAAACGTTACGAAACAAATCCAAAAGTTTCTCCTTTTTAGCGATTTAAGCCAAACGTTTACAAAGGTTACAAAACAAATCCAAAAGTTCCCCCATTTTAGCGATTTAAGCCAAACGTTTAAAACGTTACGAAATAAATCTAAACGTTTCACCTTTTTTGCGATTTAAGCCAAACGTTTACAAACGTTACGAAACAAATACAATTGTTTCACCTTTTTAGCAATTTAAGCTAAACGTTTACAATGGTTACGAAACAAATCCAAACGTGTCACCTTTTTAGCAATTTAGGCAAAACGTTACGAAACAAATCCAAATGTTTCACCTTTTTAGCGATTTAAGCCAAACGTTAACAAAGGTTATGAAACAAATCCAAACTTTTCAACTTTTTAGCGATTTAAGCCAAACGTTTACAAACGTTAGGAAACAAATCAAAACGATTCACCTTTTTAACAATTTAAGCCAAACGTTTACAAACGATACGAAACAAATGCGAACATTTCATCTATTTAGCAATTTAAGCCAAACGTTTGCAAACGTTACAAAAAAATCCAAATGTTTCATCTTTTTAGCGATTTAAGCCAATTGTTTACAAATGTTTTGAAACAAATTCAAATGTTTCACCTTTTTAGCGATTGAAGCTAAACGTTTACAAATGTTACGAAACAAATCCAAACATTTCGAAACAAATAATAATGTTTAAAAAGTAACGAAACAAATCCAATTCTTTCACCTTTTCAGCGATTTAAGCCACACGTTTACAAACGTTACGAAACAAATCCAAACGTTTCACCTTTTTAGAGATTTAAGCCAAACGTTTACAAACATTACGAAACAAATCCAAATGTTTTATCTTTTTAGAGATTTAAGCAAAAGGTTTACAAACGTTACGAAACAAATCCAAGAGTTTCACCTTTTTAGCGATTTAAGCCAAACGTTTACAAACATTACGAAACAAATCCAAGCGTTTCACCTTTTTAGCGATTGAAGCTAAACGTTTGCAAACGTTACGAAACAAATCCAAGTGTTTCACCTTTTTAGCTATTAAAGTCAAAAGTTTACAAACGTTACGAAACAAATCCAAGCGTTTCACCTTTTTAGCAATTTAAGCCAAACGTTTACAAACGTTACGAAACAAATCTAACTGTTTCACCTGTTTAGCCATATATGCCAAACGTTTACAAACGCTACGAAACAAATCCAAGTGTTTCACCTTTTTAGCGATTTATGCTAAACGTTTACAAACGTTAAGAAACAAATCCAAACGTTTCACCTTTTTAGCGATTTAAGCCAAACGTTTACAAACATTACAAAACAAATCCAAATGTTTCCCCTTTTTACCGATTTAAGCCAAACATTTACCAATATTACGAAACATATCCAAACGTTTAACCTTTTTAGTGATTTAAGCCAAACGTTAACAAAATGTTACGAAACAAATCCGAACATTTCGCCTTTTTAGCTATTTAAGCCAAATGTTTACAAACTTTACAAAACAAATCTAACCGTTTGCCAATTTAGCAATTTAAGCCAAACGTTTACAAAAGTTATGAAACAAATCCAAACGTTTCAGCTTTTTAGCGATTTAAGCCAAACATTTACAAACTCTTTGAAACCAAACAGAACGCTTAAAACGTTACGAAATAAATCCAAACGTTTCACCTTTTTAGCGATGTAAGCCAAACCTTTATAAACGTTACGAAACAAAACCAAGCGTTTCACTGTTTTAGCAATTTAAGACAAACGTTTACAAATGTTACGAAAAAAATCCAAGCGTTTCACCTTTTGAGCAAATTAAGCCAAACATTCCGAAACAAATCCAAACGTTTCCCCATTTTAGCGATTTAAGACAAATGTTTAAAACGTTACGAAACAAATCCAAATATTTTCCCTTTTTAGCGATTTATGCCAAACGTTTATAAACGTTACAAAACAAATACAAACGTTTCACCTTTTTAGCGATTTATGCCAAACGTGTACAAACGTTACGAAACAAATACAAATGTTTCACTGTTTTAGCGATTTAAGCCAAACGTTTACAAACGTTACGAAACATATCCAAGCGTTTCACATTTTTAGAAATTTAAACCAAACGTTTAAAACGTTATGTAACAAATACAAGCGTCCAATATTTTCACCAATTTAAGCCAAACGTTTACAAACGTTGCGAAACAAATCTAAACGTTTCACCTTTTTAGCGATTTAAGCGAAACATTTATTAACGTTACAAAACAAATCCAAACGTTTCACCTTTTTAGCGATTTAAGCAGAACGTTTACAAAAGTTATGAAACAAAACCAAACGTTTCACCTTTTTCCCGACTTAAGCCAAACGTTTCGGAACAAATCCAAACATTTCATCTTTTTAGCGATTTAAGTCAAACGTTTACAAAGGTTAGGAAACAAATCCAAACGTTTCCCCTTTTTAACGATTTAAGCCAAATGTTCACAAACTTTACGAAACAAATAAAAACGTTTCACCTTTTCAGCGATTTATGCCAAAGGTTTACAAACTTTACGAAACAAATCCAAACGTTTCACCTTTTTACCGATTTAAGCCAAACGTTTACAAACGTTAGGAAACAAATTCAAACGTTTCACCTTTTTAGCGATTTAAGCCAAACGTTTACAAAGGTTACGAAACAAATCAAAACGTGTTACCTATTTAGCAATTTAGGCAAAACGTTTACAAACGTTACGAAACAAATCCAAACGTTTCATCTTTTTAGTTATTTAAGCCTAACGTTTACAAAGGTTATGAAACAAAACCAATTGTTTCACCATTTTAGCGATTTAAGACAAACGTTAACAAAGGTTACGAAACAAATAAAAATGTGTCACCATTTTAGCAATTTAAGCTAAACGTTTACAAACGTTACGAAACAAATCTAAACGTTTCACCTTTTTAACAATTTAAGCCATACGTTTACAAACTTTACGGAACAAATACAAACGTTTCACATTTTTAGCGATTTTAGCCGAACGTTTACAAATGTTACGAAATAAAATAAAACGTTTAAAACGTTACGAAAAAAATCCAAACGTTTCCCCTTTTTCGCAATTTAAGCCAAACGTTTACAAACTACAAGAAACAAATCAAAGCGTTTTACCTTTTTAGCAATTTAAGCCAAACGTTTACAAACGTTATGAAATTTCAAACGTTTCACCTTTTTTAGCGATTAAAGCCAAACGTTTACAAACGTTCGAAACAAAACCAAAAAGTTTACCTTTAAGCGATTTAAGCCAAACGTTTACAAAATTTACGAAACAAATCCAAACATTTTGCGTTTTTTGCAATCTAAGCCAAACGTATACAAACGTTACGAAAAGAATCCAAATGTTTCGCCTTTTAGCGATTTATGCCAAATGTTTACAAACGTTACAAAACAAAACCAAACATTTAAAACGTTACAAAACAAATCCAAGCGTTTCACCTTTTTGGCAACTTAAGCCAAATGTTTACAAACGCTACGAAATAAATCCAAGCGTTTCACCTTTTTAGCAATATAAGCCAAACGTTCCAAAACAAATTCAAGCGTTTAACCTTTTTAGGAATTTAAGCCAAATGTTTACAAACGATACAAAACAAATCCGAGCGTTTCACCTTTTTAGCAATGTAAGCCAAACGTTTACAAATGTTGCGAAACAAATCCAAACGTTTCACCTTTTTAGTGATATAAGACGAATGTTTACAAACGTTACAAAACAAAACCAAACGTTACGAAACAAATCCAAACATTTCACCTTTTAAGCGATTAAAGCCAAACGTTTACAAACGTTACGAAACAAATTCAAACATTTCGCCTTTTTTGCAATCTTAGCCAAACGTTTACAAACGTTACGAAACGAATCCAAATGTTTCGCCTTTTTAGCGATTTATGCCAAATGTTTACAAACGTTACGAAACAAAACCAAACGTTTAAAAAGTTACGAAACAAATCCAAGCGTTTCACTTTTTAGCAATTTAAGCCAAACGTTTACAAACGTTAAGAAACAAATCCAAGTGTTTCACCTTTTTAGCAATTTAAGCCAAACGTTCCGAAATAAATTCAAGAGTTTAACCTTTTCACGAACTTAAGCAAAATGTTTACAAACATTACAAAACAAATTCAAGCGTTTCACGTTTTTAGGAATTTAAGCCAAACGTTTACAAACGTTACGAAACAAATCCAAACGTTTCACCTTTTTAGCGATATAAGCCGAACGTTTACAAACGTTATGAAACAAAACCAAATGTTTCACCTTTTTAGCAATTTAAGCCGAACGCTTACAAACGTTACGAAACAAATCCAAACGTTTCCCCATTTTAGAGATTTATGCAAAACGTTTACAACGTTATGAAACAAATCAAAATCTTTCACCTTTTTAGCGATATATGCCAAACGTTTACACACATTGCGAAACAAATCCAAACGTTTCACCTTTTTAGCAATTTATGCCAAAGGTTTACAAACGTTATGAAACAAATCCAAATGTTTCACTTTTTTAGCGATTTATGCCAAACGTTTACAAACGTTACAAAGCAAATCCAAACGTTTCATCTTTTGAGCGATTTAAGCCAAACATTTACAAACGTTACTAATTAAATCCAAACGTTTCACCTTTTTAGTGATTTAAGCCAAACTTTTACAAAGGTTAGGAAACAAATCCAAATGTTTCAGCATTTTAGCAATTCAAGCCAAACGTTTACAAACGTTTCGAAACAAATCAAAGCGTTTCACCTTTTTAGCAATTTCAGCCAAACATTTACAAACGTTACAAAAAAAACCAAACGTTTCATCTTTCTAGCGATTTAAGCCAAACGTGTACAAACGTTACGAAACAAATCCAAACGTTTCACCTTTATAGTAATATAAGCCAAACGTTTACAAACGTTACAAAGCAAATCCCAATGTTTCAACTTTTTAGCGACTTTAGCCAAACATTTACAATACGAAATAATCCCAAACTTTTCACCTTTTTAGCGATTTAAGGCAAACGTTTACAAAATGTTACGAAACAAAACCAAACGGTTCACCTTATTAGCGATTTAAGCCAAACGTTTACAAACGTTACGAAACAAATCCAAACGTTTTACCTATTTAGCGATTTAAGCCAAACGTTTACAAACGTTTAGAAACAAATCCAAACGTTTAACCTTTTTAGAGATTTAAGTTAAACGTTAACAAAGGTTATGAAACAAAACCAAACGTTTCATCTTTTTAGCGATTTAAGCCAAACGTTTACAAACTTTAGGAAACAAATTAAAACGATTCACCTTTTTAACAATTTAAACCAAACGTTTACAAACGATACGAAACAAATCCAAACGTTTCACCTTTGTAATGATTTACGCCAAACATTTACAAACGTTACCAAAAAATCCAAACGTTTCATCTTCTTAGCGATTTAAGTCAATTGATTACAAACGTTACGAAAAAAATCCAAACGTTTCACCTTTTTAGTGATTGAAGCTAAACGTTTACAAATGTTACGAAACAAATCCAAACGTTTCGAAACAAATTAAAATGTTTAAAACGTTACGAAACAAATCCAACTGTTTCACCTTTTTAGCGATTTAAGCCAAACGTTTACAAATGTTACGAAATAAATTCAAACGTTTTGCCTTTTTAGAGATTTAAGCCAAACGTTTACAAACGTTACGAAACAAAATCAAGCGTTTCACCTTATTAGAGATTTAAGCAAAAGGTTTACAAACGTTACGAAACAAATTCAAGAGTTTTACCTTTTTAGCGATTTAAGCGTAAGGTTTACAAACGTTACGAAACAAATCCAAGCGTTTCACTTTTTTGCGATTGAAGGGAAAGGTTTACAAACGTTACGAAACAAATCCAAGCGTTTCACCTTTTTAGCGATTTAAGCCAAACGTTTACAAACGTTACGAAACAAATCCAAGTGTTTTACCTTTTTAGAAATTTAAGCCAAACGTTTACAAACGTTACGAAACAAATCCAGGTGTTTCACCTTTTTAGCGATTTATGCCAAACGTTTACAAACGTTACGAAACAAATCCAAGTGTTTCACCTTTTTAGCGATTTATGCCAAACGTTTACAAACGTTACGAAACAAATCCAAACGTTTCCCCCTTTTAGCGATTTAAGCCAAACGTTTACAAACGATACAAAACCAATCCAAATGTTTCCCCTTTTTACCGATTTAAGCCAAACATTTAAAATATTACGAAACATATCCAAACGTTTAACCTTTTTAGTGATTTAAGCCAAACGTATACAAAATGTTATGAAACAAATCCAAATGTTTCGCCTTTATAGCAATTTAAGCCAAATGTTTACAAACGTTACGAAACAAATCCAAATGATCGCCTTTTTAGCAATTTAAGCCAAACATTTACAAACGTTAAGAAACAAATCCAAACGTTTCACCTTTTTAGCGATTTAAGTCAAACGTTTACAAACTCTACAAAGCCAAACCAAACGTTTAAAGCATTACGAAACAAATCCAAACGTTTCACATTTTTAGCAATTTAAGCCAAACCTTTACGAATGTTACGAAACAAAACCAAGCGTTTCACCTTTTTAGCAATTTAAGACAAACTTTTACAAATGTTACGAAACAAATCCAAGCGTTTAACCTTTTGAGTAATTTAAGCCAAACGTTTACAAACATTCCGAAACAAATCCCATCGTTTCCCCATTTTAGTGATTTAAGACAAACGTTTAAAGCGTTACAAAACAAATCCAAACATTTCCCCTTTTTAGTGATTTATGCCAAACTTTTAAAAACGTTACAAAACAAATACAAACGTTTCACCTTTTTAGCGATTTATGCCAAACGTTTACAAACATTATGAAGCAAATACAAACGTTTCACCGTTTTAGCGATTTAATTCAAACGTTTACAAATGTTATGAAACAAATCCAAGTATTTCACCTTTTTAGCAATTTAAACTAAACTTTTAAAACGTTAAAAAATAAATCCAAATGAGTCACCTTTTTAGCAATTTAGGCAAAACTTTTACAAATGTTACGAAACAAATCCAAACGTTTCACCTTTTTAGCGATTTAAGCCAAACGTTTACAAACGTTACAAAACAAATCCAAACATGTTACCTTTTTAGCAATTTAAGGCAAACGTTTTCAAACGTTACGAAACAAATCCAAACGTTTCACCTTTTTAGCAATTTAACCCATACATTTACAAACGTTACGAAACAAATACAAACGTTTCACATTTTTAGCGATTTAAGCCGAACGTATACAAACGTTACGAAACAAAACTAAACGTTTAAAACGTTACGAAATTAATCCAAACGTTTCACCTTTTTTAGCAATTTATGCCAAAAGTTTACAAACATTACGAGACAAATATAAACGTTTCACATTTTTAACGATTTAAGCCGAACGTTTACAAACGTTACGAAACAAAACTAAACGTTTAAAACGTTACGAAACAAATACAAACGTTTCGCCGTTTTAGCGATTTAAGCCAATCGTTTACAAACGTTACGAAACAAATCCAAGCATTTCACCTTTTCAGCAATTTAAACTAAACTTTTAAAACGTTACGAAACAAATCCAAGCGTCCAACATTTTCACCAATTTAAGCCAAACGTTTACAAACGTTACAAAATAAATCGAAACGTTTCACCTTTTTAGTGATTTACGCCAAATATTTACAAACGTTACAAAACAAATGCAAACGTTTCACTTTTTTAGTGATTTAAGCAGAACGTTTACAAACGTTACGAAACAAAACCAAACATTTAACCTTTTTTTGCTACTTAAGCCAAACGTTTCACCTTTTTAGCGATTTAAGCCAAACGTTTACAAACTTTACTAATCAAATCCAATCGTTTCACCTTTTTAGCGATTTAAGCCAAACATTTACAAACTTTACGAAACAAATCAAAACGTTTCACCTTTTTAGCGATTTATGCCAAGAGTTTACAAACTTTACGAAACAAATCCAAACGTTTCACCTTTTTACCGATTTAAGCCAAACGTTTACAAATATTACGAAACAAATCCAAACGTTTCACCTTTTTAGCGATTTAAGCCAAACGTTACGAAACAAATCCAAACGTTTCACCTTTTTAGCAATTTAAGCCATACATTTACAAACGTTACGAAACAAATACAAACGTTTCACATTTTTAGCGATTTAAACCGAACGTTTACAAACGTTACGAAACGTTTAAAACGTTACGAAATAAATCCATATGTTTCACCTTTTTAGCAATTTAAGCCAAACGTTTACAAACAATAAGAAACAAACCAAAGCGTTTCACCTTTTTAGAAATTTAAGCCAAACGTTTACAAACATTACGAAATTTCAAACATTTTACCTTTTTAGCGATTTAAACCAAACGTTTACAAATGTTACGAAACAAATCCAAACATTTCATCTTTCCAGCGATTTAAGCCAAACGTTTACAAACGTTAAGAAACAAATCCAAACATTTCGCCTTTTTTGCAATCTAAGCCAAACGTTTACAAACGTTACGAAACGAATCCAAATGTTTTGCCTTTTTAGCGATATAAGCCAAACATTTACAAACGTTACGAAACAGAACCAAACGTTTAAAACGTTACGAAACAAATTCAAACGTTTAACATTTTTAACGTTTTAAGCCAAACCCTTACTAATGTTATGAAATAAAACCAAGCATTTCATTTTTTTAGCAATTTAAGCCAAATTTTTACAAACGTTACGAAACTGTAATATCCCGAATTTTTTTTAAATTTTTTTTAAAATTTTAATTATAATTTTTGTATTTTGTCAAGTTTTAGGTAATTTATTATAATTATTTTTAAATTAAATATATTAAGCATGTATATTGTTATTCAAAAAAAAAAAAAGTTAAGCCCATGCAATTATTTTAATAAGAAAAGCCCATGCAATCCAAGCAAATGAATTATGCAGTAAATGAATAAAGCAGCGGCGTGAACCTTCAGTTTCCTTTATATACTTATATATATCTAATTCTTATTTCAAACCTTTTTATTTCTTCTTTCGTTTTAAACAAAACCCGAGCCGACCCTTTCAATAAAAAGCTCTCAAAGACACTCCAATCTTCATTCTTGATCCTTCTAATTTAAGATTCGGTAAGTAATACGTTACTTTGTTATTTAATTTCGATATCGTCAAATACGGTTCTTAATTTATATCTCGTTTGTTTTAGCCAAAATCTGAGATTCTCTACGACCATTCATCTCTACTTAACGCCCTCATTAATCCCTACGCATTGGTTTTGTTTTTTGTACGTAAATCTTATCCTTTTAAGTGCCGCTACGGTTCATCGTATCATTGTTATTTTTTTGCCGTTCTCTTCTTGTTGCCTTGATCTTTGTTGTATGTTTTTAGATGAAGTAACAAGCCCTTTTACTTGTATTGTGATTGTCCCGCGTTGTTGTTCCGTCGTTGAGTCCCACCGTTTTCTGAACTAGGTTTGTCAGTTGCCAAGCGTTGCTACTATGGCTCTTTTTCTTTGATTATTAACATTGTTTGGGTGATTAGCCTTCTGGGCATTCATAATTGCTTTGATATATTTTTTTGGTTTGGTTTAATCTTCTGGGCAAGGTTAATGTTTTGGGTTTTTAATTTAGCTTATGTTCCTGAGATGGGAATTGGCAGTAACAACTAGGTTCAATTTGTTTGATTGTTATTTATAATAATGGGGTTTATTTTGATTTGGTGAAGATTGCTTTTTCCTTGTGTGATTGGCGGTAGTGATGGATTCAAATTGTAGTGGTTATGGTTTTTGTTCAGTTGGCTTTATTTGTTCTTTGATTAACAAAAGTGATGGCTAAATGGCCATTGTGGTCATAGTTTCTTTTGCCTTAAACAATTGAATCATTATTTTATTTTTGTTTTTGTAAATTGAATCCTTTAAATTTATTTCTAACTATTCTCATTTTATCTAATCTTAATTAATTTCGATTTTTATTTATGGATTTAGTTTCAATTTATAATTTGGTAAATTGATAACTTTATTATTTATAGTTTAAAATAATTTGATAATATTATTAATTATAATTTAAATTACTTTGATAATATTATTTTAAATATAAAAATAATGTTAATCTTATTTATAATTTAAATTATTATAAATCATTTTGATGATTATAAATGAAAAGTGAACATTTATATTTTAACTAATAATTTATAATTACTCGGGTAATTATTAAATTTTGGAGTTTATTGACTAAACGTGTCAATTTGACGTTTTAGATTTTAAACGTTTTCTTAATTTATTTTAATTAAGTAAATTGTTAGTAACTATTGGATACTTGAGTTTTAAGTTAATGAGTTACGTTTTAAATATTGATTCATTATTTTATCAAATTGTTATTTTGGGAATTATAAATCATGGTTTATAAATATTAATAAATTATTTGATTCGGGTTAGACTTGGGTCGCCCGACATGTGAGTTAGCTTGGTAATTATCAATAATTCGGCTAACCCACTATTTGAAAAGTGATTTATTTTATTATTTAAATAATAATTAAATAATATTTTTCAAAACAGATTTTAAAGCGAGAACTCAATAGACTTGTATTATTTTTGACATTATAATTTATTTGGGTATTGTGTTACTCTGGATTGCTTTGTCATGATCTGTTGCTTGTGCTAGTCCAATATAGTGTCTAGTACTCTCTAGAGTTAGGGTCTGTTTTTAATAATGATTTTATACCTTGTCTAGACCCGTCGACTTTTCGTACTTTAAAGGCGAACCATAGTTAGGTTTCTTGCCAGGTTCACGTGGAATAGCAAGCAGTGAGTTTATATCTCTATTTACCTCTTTACTAAGCAAATATTATATTTTGTATATGTATATGTATAAACAGCATTCGAACTGTTTTTCGGCATTGTGGATTTGATTTGGAACGTGCTACTCGATGGGCATCATCGGGACTGCGTGCGCACCAGTAATGATTATTATGGTATCGAGGTAGGTTTGAGATGCGTCTCACCTTAGTGAGGGCACCGGTGGAAGATACGTCTCCTGGGCTCACTATTTTATTAAGTGGTAGTCGGGGATCGGTTATTGAGATACGTCTCACCGACACGATAATGGATTTAAAATTGTGGTTTAGGGTTTCATTGATAATCCATAATGAAAATGTTTTATCAAACATTTTTAAAGGTTTTAAACTTAATAAATGTAAATGGTTATATAAACTCTACTCAGTAAATCTGACCCCGTTGTTTTCCCAAATTTTCCAGGTTTATGATTTGAGCATTTGTCGATCTCCGTATCTTCATTCTCGGAGGTTCTTTATTTATTTTAGAAATAAAGTGTCGAACCATTTTAAACTCTTAGACCGCAGCAGTAGTTTCATATTATACATGTCTTAGTCTTACATTTATAGTTTTGACTATTGTTTGTTGGATTGGTCCAACTATTACTATATTGTTTTTGGCATGATTATAGTGTTTATGGTATTTATATTATATTGCTATACTATTGGAGATTATTTTGAGATAAGCGTACTTTAAATATATGTTGTTTATATGTACTGCTAGATTAGGCTGAAGTCTCGGTTTCCCCCGAGCATGTGGTTTTATACAGGTACATTGTTTTAAATGTGCTAAGTTGGTTATCCACAAGGCTAGCTACGGGTTTTGGTACCACCATACCCATACCCTAGCGCCGGTCACGATTCATGAAAATGGGTCGTGACAAACTTGGTATCAGAGCTTTGGTTTCAAACCAAGGCCTTTTTAATTGTTAAGTGTTTAATTGTTTTGGCATGTTAAGTGACTAAATTATCCTAGGAACTACTGTGAAATTAGGATTCAAGTCTTGTCTTTTGAAACGTCATCTTTTGATTTTTAAAACCTTCTGCCTACACCGATAGGATTGCGTCGAGTCAGTTGTATTATGTTGATTTGATGCTAATATTTTAAATTGTTGTTGTTTTACTTGGGTGATTATTGTTGCTTTTGGTTTCTCGGGAAATGTTATACTGGTATTTTGTTTAAATTCGTGCTTGGGTATGATGTTGTTTACCTTATCTTATTGATGTTGCATTTCACCTAAAAGATGATTTTTGACTTAGTTGCCTTTAATGATTTTAATAACGCTGGGTTATTTGGTGAGTAGTTTTGACTTTGGTCGAGAACATGGATTATTAAATATAATATTTCGTTAGGGCTCGATCTTATTTCTACTATAAATGATTTTTTATCGTAAAATCTTGTATTACGTTGTGTGACTTTACATTGCTGACTACGTATTGGTTTTGTAATTCTTTAAGAAAAATTATTTTTGGTCTAACTGTTGTTTTGACATAAAAGTCGGATGAGTAGTCTGAGCATGATACTTAAAAGGTAATTTTTATTACGTTGCCAGTAAAATAATTTTTTTCATATTCAAAACTTACTTTGACTAATGATTCGAAAAGAGTGATTTTTATAGTAAAATTATTTTGAAAGGTGGTTTTGTTTTGAATAATTAATATTACTTTTGTAATTTTATTAGGTTGTGGTTTGTTTACACTTTGGTGTCGTTGGTTTCATACTCGATTTGCTAGTTATAGCCGAAGTATGTGTTTTCTTAAAGTTTGTTAAAGATTAATTGTTTCCTCACTTAAGTGATGAGTCCTATGTTGCTATTTGGGTGAGGTCAAGCATCCATCCTATTTAAAAAAAAATGAGATTTTGTTTTAAGTGCATTTTTCGGATTTACAAATATTTAGAATACATTTTATAAACGGTTGTTTTGGGTTTGACTTAGTTCACCCAAATTTAGGAGTTGAGCTTGAAAGTTGTAATGACTCGGCTAACTCGATGGTTTTACGAATTAAGATACTTGGGTACTTTTAAAGCAATTAACTTGTAAAGGAGGTTATTTCGGAAAATGAATTTTAAAAAAAAACACCATGAGGCTCAAACTTGGACTTGAAATTTCTTTATGATTGACTTTAAATTTCAAAATGAATTTTGAAGTGCACTCTTACAAGATGATATAATTTCAATTTGATTTTGATACGAAAATTCAAGCTTGTTGTAGCATGCCTTGATTTTGGTCTTTTAAGTATGTTGGGCTGATTTTGCTGAATGTCATGTTTGGCTGAACTATTTTGATTATTCTTATTTTGTCTCTTCGTTTGGAGTAACACGTTAGATGAATTAATTCACGTGGTCATGGATGGCTTAACTTGTTGTATGGTCTTAATTTATGAGTACGATCTTTGTTTAGACCTCAGTTGCCTTTGTCTTTATTATTAGTTTCGATGGATTTGGTGTTTTGTTTGTGAGTCGAAATCTATGGTTTCGATATCGAGAAAGTTGGGGGAATTTTTTTCCTTGGAACGGTTGGTGGTTTCAGATTATACTGGAAAAGTATATTGGAAATCCTGACCCGAGATGACAAATCAGTGTATTTAATACTTTGGTGTTTTCATTAAGTTGATTTGGTGTGATGCGGGAATTGGTGGTAAGTTTTGTAGAAATGTACGTGATCTATTATTTTCTCTGAATTAAGTTTCAGTTTATTTCGTGTTTTATTGGATATTACTTTATGCTTATGAGTTTTAGTGGAGATATTGTTTTGATTTGTTTTGGTGGTATCGTATGATTCGGTAGATTGTAAGTATGGAATTGAAGGAATATTTTAAGGTTGCGTGCGAGAATTTAGTTGTGCTAAGTGAGGTATATAGTTATATGTAGATTATAAAACTTTGGGTTAATTCCTAAAAAAATCACGAACTTTACACGAAGTTTCATTTTAATCATGACCTTTAAAAGTTGTCATTTAAAGGCACGAACTTTCATTTTGTTTCAAATCTATCATTTCAGTGTATTTTTGTTGACTAAATTCTTCAATAAACCATTAATGAAAGACCCAAATTATAAATCGACATCAAATCTTATTATCTTTTAGTTAGAGTATATAGGATTAGGAATTTTTGGTAAGATAAAATACACCAGATTTTACTTTGGCGATAGATTTGAAACAAAATGAAAGTTCGTGCCTTTAAATGACAACTTTTAAAGTTCATGATTAAAATGAAACTTCGTGTAAAGTTCGCGATTTTTTTATGAATTAACCCTAAAACTTTCGTGGAAAATTTACGATTTTGATTAGAGGATTGTTAGATTAAGGGATTTGGTTATGCTCCATTTATGTTTTTTACACTGGAATTTTAAAAGTAAGTTGTTTATTCGAATGTTTTGGTATATTGAGATAAAGGTGTTTTCGTAAACAAAGAGGTTTGCATTGCTAAATTTTTACGTCCTGATGAAAAGAAAAAGAATTTTATCAAATTTGATTTAAAAAGGGGAATTGTAAATTTTTCGGTTGAACAATTTTCTTCAAATCGTGTTTTTATTTGAGAGCGACTTAAATTTTGTATGTTTTGAAACTTCAATGTGTATTTTGAATACGGAGGATTCTTTCATGGTTTGATTTTTACGAAAAATGATAAATTACTTTAACAAGTTTGATTTAAAGATAACATAAGTTTTGTCAGTTGAACTGTTTCATAAATTTAATGATAAATTATTTTAACAAGTTTGATTTAAAGATAACATAAGTTTTGTCAGTTGAATTGTTTCATAAATTTGCAAACTTATTAAAAAGTAAGGGGAATCTGCGAATTTAAAAATGTAAATATTTTAAAAAAATATCAAGGGTTTACAAACTGATGGTTTTCCAATGGTAAAGGTACTTCAATTTTGATATATAAAAAGGAGGTGTAAAATGTTAAGGTTTTTTTTTTAAAAAAAGAAGTGAAATTTTTTGAATATAAAATGTTCCGCGTATTAGAAAATTTTAAACTTCCATGACTTTGGTTTTGAGCATAACTAACAATCCGTAAATTGGTCGTGGTGACTTTTTGTTGTATACGAGGTTGTAGTCAACTAATGGGATAATTTTGAGAAATTAAATTTAGTTTGGATATATGGGCTAGTTGATTTGAAAAATCGATGATCGTGTTGGTGAGATTCGACAACAAAGTTGTTTGGTCGACACTGTAGATTGAGGGTTTAATTGCTGAGAGTTTTGATATCGTTTTGTTAGAATATTAAAAATCTTTTTGTGTGGAATAAAGTTAAGTTTGTGAGACATAGTTAGGATGTAAGTTCATGATTAGATGCTTAGATTATTACAACCTATTTCATTTTTGAATGATTGGAGGAATAACTAGGATTGAGATTTTGTTGCTAATCTGGAGATTATGTTATCATGAGTTAAGTTAACATATTCTTTTGAATGACGGTAAGAGTTTTGTGTTTATGATTCATGAAATTAATGGTATTATCGAAATTGGTGTTGATCGTTGGACCAACTGATTCAAATATTGGTTATTTTTTGCCAAAATATTATTTAGTTGTTGTGGAGTATTGTTATCGATTGCTTTGGGTGCCGAGCTCGTTATAAGTGGATAAGTGAGTAGGTGTTGTAAAACGCAATATTTTGTGTTTTCAAGACCCTGTCTGAAACGATAGAGTTTGGAATTGTAAGAACTATAGTTGAGCTTAGGGCTTGTTCTTGCACTTTGATAATGTGGAGTTAGTAATCATATAGATTAAAGTTAGTTTTGGAAGCCAACTTGGTAAAGAATATTTGTGGCTCTCAATTGGATAATTGTTGATTATTTACATTATGATGATCCAGTGATCGTTGGGGCACTAAGTTGTTAGAATCAGAATTTTGCGCATAAGTGCGTTGTGACCGTTTAAACTGCGCGTCAATTTTAGATTTAAAAATTTGAGGTCGAGTTTTTCATAGGTTGGGGAGAATGTAATACCTCATATGTTTTCGGTGTGTTTCGTCTTGTGTTGACCTTCCCCAGTGGAAATTTTGTTTGGAGTTATCATTGGGAGAGATTCGAGGTTTCATTCTAGATTATTTTAAGTTTTTCAGTGAAAACTTTAGTGGGAGATTTTGTTTTCCCTCGTCGATGTCATCTAGATATGGTGCTATCGTTTATGTCAAGTGAAAGTTAGTGTTATTACTTTTTGTGACCATTTAAAATTGTTTAGTGTATGAGTTGTAGTATTGAGTTATTGTTCGAGGAACAACCTGTTGAGTTTTACTTACGCAAGCGCTTAAGTTGTTAAGAACATAATTACTATATTGTGGCTTATGGTGCCATTTTAGCATGTTTGTTATTTTGGATCTTATCGAACACTCTGGGTGCGCGTTTTAATTGTTGACTAGTTAAGTAATGTTGAGTTCCGTTACTTTTTAAATTTCATGTTGTTTTATCAAATGAATTTTCAGATTTTAAACATTGATTATATTGGGGTTTCTTTGGTTCGGGTTTGACTTGGGTCGCCCAACTCGTGATTTAAGCTTGGAAGTTTTGGTTGACTCGGCTAAATACCATTTTGTTTTTTTTAAGTTGTTTTACCAATCGGTTTGAAAAGCTTTCCGAATTATATTTTCAAATGGAACTCGATAGGGCTTAACTGCTGTATGGTTTTGGTTTTATTCGTTACTTGGTTGAGGAATGTTCTTAAGAGACGGAGCTCGTTACGCAGAATTATTATTATTGCTGTACCCTGGGTATCTGGTTCGTGAGTTTTACGATGGTTATGTGCATTTTGTATGTAATTTTATGTTGTGTATTACGTTAGTCGTTTTTGCGTTCTAAATTCGAGGACGAATTTTTAATAAGTTGGGGAGAATGTAATATCCCGTATTTTTTTTAATTATTTTTTAAATTTTAATTATAATTTTTGCATTTTGTCAAGTTTTAGGTAATTTATTATTATTATTTTTAAATTAAATATGTTAATGTCACGACCCAAATTATTGAGCCGCAACCGGCGCTAGGGAACGAGAGTGGTAGCTCCGGAACCCGTAGCAAGCCTAAAACCACTATAAATTTTTCGCAAATAAAACATATTATTATATATAATACGTTTTCAGAAATCTTTTTTAAGTAATATAATTCAAATATCAAAATATCACGTTCCTTTTCTGAAAACGTTCGCAGCAAAATTCTTAGAAACCAGGGTCTTACCGAGCGATATCTCATATCCAGCACCGCCCTGTTTCTAGTCATAATCATAACCAATTCCTCTCAAGGCAATTGGTACAAAATTCAAACGGTTAAAACGTCATCATTATAAACAACTTATTTATAAAATTATATCAGAGTTTACTTTTCAAATACCGTTTGAAATTAAATCATAAATCTTATTTTGATACCTATTGACTACTGCAGCTCTAAGGACTCGTACTTTGTGCAAGTCAGAAGACTTCCAACACAAGGGAGATGGTCTGTCTGATCCGACTCCGATCACCTGAAATAAACACTGTGAGGGGGTCAGTATTTTGGGAAATACTGAGTGAGACATTTACTAACCGTATTATAAAAATATAACATCGCATCTCAAAAAAACAATAATATAAAACATATAAATAGGTATTTGATCCGTACGAAACTAATATCCTAGCATGCGACACATCTCTTGGATAATCATATATCATTCAACCCAATCGTAAATATCAATCGCGAGTCCAACTCGCTGGTGGCCCAGCCACTAGATACGTAAATCGCTAAAAAGGTGAAACGTTTGAAATTTGGTAACGTTTGTACACATTTGGCTTAAATTGCTAAAAAGGTGAAATGCTTGTATTGGTTTCATAATGTTTGTAAACGTTTTGCTTCGATTACAAAAAAGATGAAACGCTTGGAATTGTTTCGTAACGTTTGTAACAATTTGGCTTAAATTACTAAAAAGGTGAAACGTTTGGATTTGTTTCGTAACGTTTTAAACGTTTGGTTTTGTTTCGTAACGTTTGTAAATGTTCGGCTTATATCGCTAAAAATATGAAACGTTTGCATTTATTTTGTAAAGTTTGTAAACATTTGCCTTAAATCGCTAAAAAGATAAAACGTTTGGATTTGTTTCGTAAGGTTTGTAAAAGTTTTGCTTAAATTGATAAAAAGGTGACACGTTTGGATTTGTTTTGTAGCCTTCGTGAAAGTTTGGCTTAAATCGCTAAAAAGGTGAAACGTTTGGTTTTGTTTCATAACCTTTGTAAAGGTTTGGCTTAAATCGCTTAAAAGGTGAAACGTTTGGATTTGTTTCGTAGCGTTTGTAAACGTTTGGCTTAAATTGCTAAAAAGGTGAAACACTTGGATTTGTTTCGTGACGTTTGTAAACGTTTGGCTTAAATTGCTAAAAAGGTGAAACACTTGGTTTTGTTTCGTAACGTTTGTAAAGGTTTGGCTTAAATCGCTAAAAATGTGAAACTTTGGATTTGTTTCGTAACGTTCTAAACGTTTGGCTTAAATCGCTAAAATGGGGAAACGTTTGGATTTGTTTTGTAACGTTTTTAAACGTTTGGCTTAAATCGCTAAAATGGAGAAACGTTTTGATTTGTTTCGTAACGTTTGTAAACGTTTGGCTTATATCGCTAAAAAGGTTAAACGTTTGGATTTGTTTCGTAACGTTTGTGTATGTTTGGCTTAAATTGCTAAAAAGGTGAAACGTTTGAAATTTCGTATCGTTTGTAAACATTTTGCTTAAATTGCTAAAAAGGTGAAACGCTTGGTTTTGTTTCGTAACGTTTTTAAGGGTTTTGATTAACTCGCTAAAAATGTGAAACGTTTGGGTGTGTTTCGTAATTTTTGAAACGTTTGGTTTTGTTCGTAATGTTTGTAAACGTTTTACTTAAATCGCTAAAAAGGTGAAACATTTGGATTTGTTTCGTAACGTTTGTAAACGTTTGACTTAAATTGCTAAAAAGGTGAAACGCATGGATTTGTTTCGTAACGTTTGTAAATGTTTGGCTTCCTTTGCTAAAAAGGTCAAACGCTTGGTGTTGTTTCGTAACGTTTTTAAGGGTTTTCCTTAAATCGCTAAAAATGTGAAACGTTTGGATGTGTTTCGTAACCTGTTAAACGTTTTGGCTTAAATCGCTAAAAATGTGAAACATTTGGATTTGTTTCGTAACGTTTGTAAACGTTTGGCTTAAATTGCTAAAAAGGTGAAACACTTGGTTTTATTTCGTAACGTTTTAAACGTTTGGCTTAAATCGCTAAAATGGGGAAACGTTTGGACTTGTTTCGTAATGTTTGTAAACGTTTGGCTTAAATCGCTAAAAAGGTGAAACGTTTGGATTTGTTTCGTAACATTTGTATACGTTTGGCTTAAATCGCTAAAAAGGTGAAACGTTTGAAATTTCGTAATGTTTGTAAACGTGTGGCTTAAATTGCTAAAAAGGTGAAACGCTTATATTTGTTTCATAATGTTTGTAAATGTTTGGCTTAGATTGCTAAAAAGGTGAAACGCTTGGATTCGTTTCGTAACGTTTGTAAACGTTAGGCTTAAATTGCTAAAAAGGTGAAACGTTTGGATTTGTTTCGTAACGTTTTAAATGTTATGTTTTGTTTCGTAACGTTTGAAAACGTTCGGCTTATATCGCTAAAAATTTGAAACGTTTGTATTTATTTTGTAACGTTTGTAAACATTTGCCTTAAATCGCTAAAAAGATAAAACGTTTGGATTTGTTTCATAACGTTTGTAAAAGTTTGGCTTAAATTGCTAAAAAGGTGACACGTTTGGATTTGTTTTGTAGCCTTTGTAAAATATTCGCTTAAATCGATAAAGAGGTGAAACGTTTGGTTTTGTTTCACAACCTTTGCAAAGGTTTGGCTTAAATCGCTAAAAAGGTGAAACGTTTGGATTTGTTTCGTAACGTTTGTAAACGTTTTGTTAAAATTGCTAAAAAGGTGACACGTTTGGATTTGTTTCGTAACCTTTGTAAACGTTTGGCATAAATCGATAAAAAGGTGAAACGTTTGGATTTGTTTTGTTACGTTCGTAAACGTTTGGCTTAAATCGCTAAAAAGGTGAAACGTTTAGATTTGTTTCTTAACGTTTGTAAACGTTTGGCTTAAATCGCTAAAAAGGGGAAACGTTTGGATTTATTCCGTAACGTTTGAAAACGTTTGGCTTGAATCGCAAAAAAGGTGAAACGTTTGGTTTTGTTTCGTAACGTTTTGTAACACCCCGTATTTTTCCGGCTTGTTACGATGAGTTTTTCAATGTGTTTTGGGTTGATGTTTGGTGGTTTAGTTCCTTTGAACTTTGGTTTGGGTTGCAAAATAGTTATTTCGATGTTTGAGCTTGTTTTGAGTGCGGTTTGGGCCGTGTGGATTGACCTTGGGCTTAAGGCCCAGAAAATTAATATTTTTGGAAGCAGGGGGTGTATCACGGTCGTGCCGGGAGCATCACGGTCGTGATACACCATCACGGGCGCGATTGAGACATCTTGGGCGCGACGCGGCACTGTAGGGTTCGCTGTTTTGCTATAAATAGCTCCTTAACTCGATTCTTTCAGCCCTTTTTCACCCTATCAAACCTAATGCGACCCTACATTCAGATAAACCCTATTTCTATCATTCCTTTATGATCCTTGATGGTTTTTAACAATTGATTGGTGATTATATATTCGTTTTGCGATTTCTACGCGATTTGCTTGTGGTGTTCTTCGTTGGTGTGATTGTGACTCTTGTTGCTTCTTGTCCAGACCCTTCCCTAGGGTTTAATACTTATTTAATCTTGTTATTCTTCATTCTAAGGTAATGATTTCAATCTCTTATGTATTGGTGAATCGTTGTCATGTGTTTTGCGTAGAATGGCATGATTTAGGGTGTTTTGGAGTTTGGAACTTATTGTTCAATGGTCTGAGATTTATGATTTGAATAATATGTTTTAAATAGATTTTAATATTATTATAATATGATGATGTATTATGATTGGAATTGGATTTGCATGATTTAAACAACGAATTGGCTAATTCTAGGTTTGTATGAAATTGATTTGTTTAATGATTTGTTAAAGTGTTGAATCTGAGTTATTTGGGATATTATGTGTTTGTGCTACAATGGCTAATGATCTAATGATTTAAGATCTACAAGTGAGAATTGTGTTTGATCTATTTTGTAAAAATCTCTACGATTTGCGAAATTGACAATTTTATGAAAGTTAAACGCTATAATTGCAAAATGGTTTCAAATGCTATACCTACTGATATAATATATTCTAAGTGATGTTTTAAAGGTTTTAAATCAGTAATAACATACTTTGGTTTGTCGATTATTGGTTTTGAATCGTTTGGCTAGTTTAGGCAATTTTCGGCAAAATTGCCATGTTTGATTATTTGAGTGCTTTGGCTTAATTTTGGTTTTATCAAATTGTTAATGGCTGGAAACTTTGTTTATAAAACGGTTTTGAACACATATAAAGATATTAGTTTCATCTTAGGTTGTTGGGTTAAACAATTTGGTTAAAGGCATGTAAGGTGTTATATTGTGTGTATTGTTTTGGCTAAACTATTTTAGGTTCAAGATGAGACTTGAAAGGCGTTAAATCTTTTGATTCCATTTAAGTGGTGTATTTAAGTGTATGTACTTTGGGTGTTACTTGCCTAGTGTTGGCAAGTTATTTGGCTTATTTGCTTATCATGATTTTGGCATTATTAAGTTAGGGAATGAGTTCTTATTTTAAACTTAGTTTTATTTAAGGATCAGATTTACTATGGTTTTACTTTGGCTTATGGTTGGGTCGGGTTAGACTTGTGTCGCCCGACATATTGTGTTGAGCTATACTACAGTTAAGGCTAGCACACTACTTTGGGAAAACTCTTGGATTTTGAAAGGACTATAAAAGTATTTAAGAACTTTGATTTCGTTTTAAAAGATAAGAACTCACCTAAGCTTAACTTGCCTAATTTTGTTATTTGGTTTGTATGGATACTTTGGTTGTACCTTGGTTGTGTTTTGAAATGCTAGTCCTACGTGGTGTCTAGTAATCTTAGAGTTAGGGGTTGATCAGATTTTAACTTATATATGTTTTAGACCCGTCCACTGCTCGTGCTTCGGAGTCTACGCAGGGTTAGCTGTTTGCCAAGATTCACGTGGACAAGCAAGCAGTGAGTTTGTACTTGCTATTTACCGCTTTATTAAGTAAATTGCTATTTTAATATTAAGTATATATACAGTACGTATATTTCGAACTGTTTTTGTATTATGGCTCTTAGTTGGAACATGCTACCTAATGGGCATCATTAGGACTGCGTGCGCACCGGTAATGATCTAGGAAAGATAATTATGGTAATGTGGTAACTCGGTGTGAGCATAGCTCTCGGGACCAAGTAGAGTAACTCGGTGTAGCTCAGCTCTCGGGACTCTGGTATAATTGTGGTCAGTGGTAACTCGGTGTAGCTCAGCTCTCGGGACCAGACCTGTTGGATTATGTTTATTATTTAGAATTGTGGATTAGGGTTCCAACTATTATTCGTAATATCGTATTTAAACGTTTTAAACGGTTTTAAAGGTTTCCACTTAATAAATGTAGATAGTGGTATAAACTCATCTCAGTATATCTGACCCCGTTGTTTTCCCAATTTTCCCCAGGGTTATGATCTGAGAGAGTCTGGTGATCTCCGCATTTACTTTTCCTCGGAGGTTTCTTTTATTTTTAATAAAACTGTAAAACTGTTTTATTCTTAGACCGCAGTAGTAACTAGACGTCTTTATAATTATTATATTTTTGTCGGATTGGTTCGGCTGATTTTATTGCTTTTGCATGTTATATTATTTACATTGGTTGATGATAAACCTATTTTAGGCTCGGAATTGATTAAGCATGTTATATTAACTGTTGAATATTATAACTGTTAGTTTTAGGCTGAAGTCTCAGTTGCCCCTGAGTATTGGTTTTCTGCAGGTTTATGTGTTTATGTGATAAATGGAAGGCTAGCTACGGGTTTCGGTACTACATTACCCATACCCTAGCGCCGGTCGCGATTCATGAAAATGGGTCGTGACAAACTTGGTATCAGAGCTTTAGTTTCGAACTAAGGCCAAATATTTGCATGTTATGTGTTTATCGCTTTGAGGTATGTTAAGTGTTGTTGTGTCATAGGATCTACTGCGGAATTAGGATTCAAGTCTTGTCTTTGAAACGTCATCATTTGTTTTCAAAACTGCCTACCTTCATCTATAGGGATGTTGAGTGTCGGTCTTATGTGTTACTGATGCCTTGCTTTGGAATGTTTACTGCTTATATATTGGCTGACTTGTTGGCTGTTGTGCCATATATGAGATATACTTGAGCGATTTTTTTGTTGGCTGTTGTGCCATATATGAGATATACATTGGGTGATATTTTGTCGGCTTTTGCACCTTATATGGTGTTTACTTCGGTTGACGTTTTGGTTGACTGTTGTGCCTTATATGGTGTCTACTTAGGGTGATGCTTTCTACGATGTTGTTCGTTATATGATTTTTACCTTGGGTGATTAGTTCTTGGCTTTTACGCCTTTGATGATTTTGATTATAATTGGATTGTTTTCACCTTGTCGGTGAGCATAGTTGGTTTTGCTGTGTGGTTGTGTGCCAAATAGGCTGGCACGTACTATGATACGTTAGGCGTTGGCCATATCTGGTTTTTAAAGGATTTTTGTGATAAATCTTTAAGCTTGTGTTGTGGCTACGCGTTGTCTGGTCACGCGTTGGTTTCATGGTTTTATTGAGAAAACTATTTCGATTTGATTTGTGTTTTGACACGAGAATCGGAAGAGAAGTCTATCGTAAAAAAAAATATATGTGTGTGATTTTTAAATACTTTTCAAGTAAAAACAATTTCTCGTATCTCAGAATCTTACGTTTGACTTGGTGTTGACAAACAGTTGTTTTCAAAAACAATATTATCACCGTATAGAAAATTCAATATTTGTGGCTGTTATTTTACCATGTTGTGGCATGTCGACGTTTGAAGCGTCGTTTGGTCATATGCTTGGTAATTTTGTTGGCTTGCTTAGGTGCTTACAGAATGATTATTTTATATCAAAGATTTTCTCACTTATGTTTTTCAAATGCTTTTAATTTTTGATACTTAGGTTGCTTGAGCTCTTATTTTGAAAATATTGTGTTTTTATTAAAATGTTTTTTTGAATTTACAAATGTTTTGAATACGTTTTATAAAAGGTTATTTCGGGTTTGACAGGGGTTACCCAAATTTGGGAGTTGAGCTTGGTAGTTGTAATGACTCGGCTAACTCGATGGTTTTATGGATTGAGATACTTTAGAAATTTTAAAGCAATTGATTTAATTAAGGAGATATCTTCGGATATTGATTTTGTTTTTAACTGTGGGACTCAACTAAATTTGGAACTCTTCTGGTTGACTATAAACTTCAAAATGAATTTTGATACGTACTTTTGAAAGATGATATATTTTATAGATTGATTTTATTACGGAGATTCGAAATCTTGTTGTAACATGTCTTGATTTTGTCTTTTAAGCATGTTAGGATTATTTTGCTTAATGACATGCTTGGTTGGTTTATGGTTGTATAATTTGTAATCTTTTGGTTTTGATTTGCGTTGTGTACCTCGCATGTTGGGTTGGACTATGTTGATTGTGAGTCGAACCTTCGTTTAGACCCTGTATTGCTTTAGTTTCGGTTTCAGATTACGCTGGATTTGGTATGTTGTTTGTGGATCGAGGTCTTGAGGTTTCGATATTAGTAAGATGAACAAAGTGTTTCTTTGGTGGTTTTTGATTATCCAGGACAAGGATGTTGGAAATTCTTATTGGAAGAGATAGTTCAATATATTAATAATACACTAGTGTTTTTCATCAAGATTGGATGATGCGATGCGGGAACTAGTGGTTTGTTTTGTAGAAATATATGTGATGTATTGTTTTTCTTTGAGTTAAGTTTAAGCTTAGTGGGAGTTTATTGTCACATAAGAGATTTTATAGTAGTTATCGGTTTAAATTGTTATGTAAGTATCATATGATTTGGTAGATTGCAAGTAAGGAGTTTGAGAAATGGTTTTGAGGGTATCGAGTGCACATATCACAGAGTGTAATGTCTAGAAATGTGTTATTGAGAAATTGATTTCAAATGAAAATTTGTGAAAGTATTTGAAATGTTTTTATCACGTAATTGTGCCCAGACATATCATGAACATGCATTTTTGTATGTCACGAATAGGAAATTGCATTGAGCACTGAGTATGTTCAAAAAAAAATTAGTGGTACTTGCATAGTAGTACATGCATCACGTGCATTGAAATGGTTAGAGTTGGATGCAACTCTTTGGGGATGAGAGGTGTCATCACCCTGGCGCACAATTATGTAAAGTGGATTTTGCAATAAAGTGTTTTTGAGAAAAATATTTTGAAACGAACTCGTGAGTCACCTTGGGATAATTGTATTTATGAAGTAGATGAATTTCAAATGGTTTGAAATTTTACCGAAAGGTAGCTAGACAAATACTCTGTGATGATGGTGTTGAATTGAGGACGATTACGTTATGATTGATCGGTTTGTAGTATCATAATTTTGTGTTTCGTAGGAAGTAGTAAATTGCACTCGAATTATTGTTTTAATAAGTATGATAGGATTTGGAGGTCAGATTAGAAGGCTTACGTGCTAACTTCCGAGTTGTGATTTGAGAGTTGTTGGATTAGGGAATTTGGTTATGCTCCACGTGCGTGTATATATGGTGATTTTAAAAGAAGTTTGGTTTTTACATGTTCGATTTTGTTTAAACATTTTGGTATACTCAAATAGAATATTGTGCGAGCGAGGATATTTTCAATATAAATTTATTTTCCCATTTTGACAAAGGATAAAATTTTATCAAGTTTGAATTAAAGAGAAAAAAAAATGGTTAGTTGAACGGTTTTATGGATTTGAAAAATTATTTGAAAGTAAGGTGTAACTGTAAATTCAAATACGAATGTTTTGAAAATTTTAATGTGTTCTCAAAACTGGAGTTTTTCCAACAGTAATAGTATTTTGTTTTTAAATAAAAAAAAGGAGTTATAAGATATTAAATTCTTTTAAAGAGAAGTGGGAAGTTGTAACGTTTTGTGATCTGCATTATTTACCTATAAGTTTAGTTTTGAGCATAACCAATGATCCGATTACTGGTGAATGTGATTTAGGTGAACTCTTGTTAGCAAGGTTACTGTAATATTTGGTGATACAATTTTGAGAATTTCAGTTTGGCTCGGATTTATGAGTTAGCTAATTCGAGAATCGTGATGAGTAGGTTTCGACAATAAAGGTTGGTTGATCGATACTATTGGTTGTGAATTTTTTGTTGTTGAAAATTTGATATCGTTTTGTTTGGTTGTTTAACCTTTTGTGTGCGGCATAGATTTAGTTTGTGAAACAAAATTGGTATGTATGTTGTATTTAATTAATTTAGGTAACTTCGGGCTGTATGCTTTCTTGGTATGAGTGGAAGAATCTTTCTAAATGGGTCGGTTTGTATGTAACTTGGAGATTTCGTCATCATAGATTAAAGTGATATATTTTTGGATTGTCGGTAGGTGTGTACGTGTTTATTGATTCGTTAAGATTGATGGTCTTGTCGAGCTTAGTCCTTGTCGTGTGTACAACTCAATTTTCATGATGCGTTAAAGTTGGCTGATTTATATTGGCGAGAACCTTATCTAGTTAATTTTGGACTAGACTGTTCGTTTGATATAACGAGTTTATTTATATCTTTGATATGGGATAATAGGTGTAGAGATGTTAAGTAGGTGACGAGTATTGCATGATGTTATTAATGGGGATTTTGAGGTTTTCATTTAAAGTGTTAGATTTTGATATTGTAAGAATTGCGATTTGAGTTTCGGGCTTCTCCTTGCACCTTGTCAAGGTTGTCTAGATAGCTGTTTGAAATCGAATGAGTTTAGTAACCTTCCTTGTGAGAATGTTAATGTTTATAGTTGAATAATCTTGGAGGTTTATATTTTGTTTGATCAAGTAATAGTTGGAGTACTGAACTGTCGAAATTTTAATTTTGCTTATACGTGGTGTGAAAATTTGGGTTGTTGTTTTATGTAAGTGGTGATTTGAGTTATCATTCGAGGTACAACTTGTCGAGTTGTGGTTATGCAAGTGCGTAGGTTGATGAGTGGAAGTATGCCTATGGTTTCAGTTTTAATTCAGTTATATAGTTGGGGAGTATACTTAGGGGACGGAGTCCATTATGTGGAATTGTTATCTTTCTTTTCTTGAGGTACGTTGGGTTTCGCATTGCGTCAAATATTCAATGCTATTTTAGTACTTTGAATTTGTGTTATATGTTTTACTTTGGTTGCCTTGTGCGCATATATCGTGTTTTGTGCTTTGTTTGTGTTGTGTTAAAATCGAGGACGATTTTGTTTTTAAGTTGGGGAGAATGTAACACCCCGTATTTTTCCGGCTTGTTACGATGAGTTTTTCAATGTGTTTTGGGTTGATGTTTGGTGGTTTAGTTCCTTTGAACTTTGGTTTGGGTTGCAAAATAGTTATTTCGATGTTTGAGCTTGTTTTGAGTGCGGTTTGGGCCGTGTGGATCGACCTTGGGCTTAAGGCCCAGAAAATTAATATTTTTGGAAGCAGGGGGTGTATCACGGTCGTGATACACCATCACGGGCGCGATTGAGACATCTTGGGCGCGACGCGGCACTGTAGGGTTCGCTGTTTTGCTATAAATAGCTCCTTAACTCGATTCTTTCAGCCCTTTTTCACCCTATCAAACCTAATGCGACCCTACATTCAGATAAACCCTATTTCTATCATTCCTTTATGATCCTTGATGGTTTTTAACAATTGATTGGTGATTATATATTCGTTTTGCGATTTCTACGCGATTTGCTTGTGGTGTTCTTCGTTGGTGTGATTGTGACTCTTGTTGCTTCTTGTCCAGACCCTTCCCTAGGGTTTAATACTTATTTAATCTTGTTATTCTTCATTCTAAGGTAATGATTTCAATCTCTTATGTATTGGTGAATCGTTGTCATGTGTTTTGCGTAGAATGGCATGATTTAGGGTGTTTGGAGTTTGGAACTTATTGTTCAATGGTCTGAGATTTATGATTTGAATAATATGTTTTAAATAGATTTTAATATTATTATAATATGATGATGTATTATGATTGGAATTGGATTTGCATGATTTAAACAACGAATTGGCTAATTCTAGGTTTGTATGAAATTGATTTGTTTAATGATTTGTTAAAGTGTTGAATCTGAGTTATTTGGGATATTATGTGTTTGTGCTACAATGGCTAATGATCTAATGATTTAAGATCTAGAAGTGAGAATTGGGTTTGATCTATTTTGTAAAAATCTCTACGATTTGCGAAATTGACAATTTTATGAAAGTTAAACGCTATAATTGCAAAATGGTTTCAAATGCTATACCTACTGATATAATATATTCTAAGTGATGTTTTAAAGGTTTTAAATCAATAATAACATACTTTGGTTTGTCGATTATTGGTTTTGAATCGTTTGGCTAGTTTAGGCAATTTTCGGCAAAATTGCCATGTTTGATTATTTGAGTGCTTTGGCTTAATTTTGGTTTTATCAAATTGTTAATGGCTGGAAACTTTGTTTATAAAACGGTTTTGAACACATATATAGATATTAGTTTCATCTTAGGTTGTTGGGTTAAACAATTTGGTTAAAGGCATGTAAGGTGTTATATTGTGTGTATTGTTTTGGCTAAACTATTTTAGGTTCAAGATGAGACTTGAAAGGCGTTAAATCTTTTGATTCCATTTAAGTGGTGTATTTAAGTGTATGTACTTTGGGTGTTACTTGCCTAGTGTTGGCAAGTTATTTGGCTTATTTGCTTATCATGATTTTGGCATTATTAAGTTAGGGAATGAGTTCTTATTTTAAACTTAGTTTTATTTAAGGATCAGATTTACTATGGTTTTACTTTGGCTTATGGTTGGGTCGGGTTAGACTTGTGTCGCCCGACATATTGTGTTGAGCTATACTACAGTTAAGGCTAGCACACTACTTTGGGAAAACTCTTGGATTTTGAAAGGACTATAAAAGTATTTAAGAACTTTGATTTCGTTTTAAAAGATAAGAACTCACCTAAGCTTAACTTGCCTAATTTTGTTATTTGGTTTGTATGGATACTTTGGTTGTACCTTGGTTGTGTTTTGAAATGCTAGTCCTACGTGGTGTCTAGTAATCTTAGAGTTAGGGGTTGATCAGATTTTAACTTATATATGTTTTAGACCCGTCCACTGCTCGTGCTTCGGAGTCTACGCAGGGTTAGCTGTTTGCCAAGATTCACGTGGACAAGCAAGCAGTGAGTTTGTACTTGCTATTTACCGCTTTATTAAGTAAATTGCTATTTTAATATTAAGTATATATACAGTACGTATATTTCGAACTGTTTTTGTATTATGGCTCTTAGTTGGAACATGCTACCTAATGGGCATCATTAGGACTGCGTGCGCACCGGTAATGATCTGGGAAAGATAATTATGGTAATGTGGTAACTCGGTGTGAGCATAGCTCTCGGGACCAAGTAGAGTAACTCGGTGTAGCTCAGCTCTCGGGACTCTGGTATAATTGTGGTCAGTGGTAACTCGGTGTAGCTCAGCTCTCGGGACCAGACCTGTTGGATTATGTTTATTATTTAGAATTGTGGATTAGGGTTCCAACTATTATTCGTAATATCGTATTTAAACGTTTTAAACGGTTTTAAAGGTTTCCACTTAATAAAAGTAGATAGTGGTATAAACTCATCTCAGTATATCTGACCCCGTTGTTTTCCCAATTTTCCCCAGGGTTATGATCTGAGAGAGTCTGGTGATCTCCGCATTTACTTTTCCTCGGAGGTTTCTTTTATTTTTAATAAAACTGTAAAACTGTTTTATTCTTAGACCGCAGTAGTAACTAGACGTCTTTATAATTATTATATTTTTGTCGGATTGGTTCGGCTGATTTTATTGCTTTGGCATGTTATATTATTTACATTGGTTGATGATAAACCTATTTTAGGCTCGGAATTGATTAAGCATGTTATATTAACTGTTGAATATTATAACTGTTAGTTTTAGGCTGAAGTCTCAGTTGCCCCTGAGTATTGGTTTTCTGCAGGTTTATGTGTTTATGTGATAAATGGAAGGCTAGCTACGGGTTTCGGTACTACATTACCCATACCCTAGTGCCGGTCGCGATTCATGAAAATGGGTCGTGACACGTTTGTAAACGTTCGGCTTAAATCCCTAAAAAGGTAAAATGTTTGGATTTATTTTGTAACGTTTGTAAACATTTGGTTTAATTTCTAAAAAGGTGAAACATTTGGATTTGTCTCATAACGTTTGTAAGCGTTTGGCTTAAATTGCTAAAAATGTGAAACGTTTAGATTTGTTTCGTAGCGTTTTAAACGTTTGGTTTAAATTGCTAAAAAGGTTAAACGCATGGTTTTGTTTCGTAACGTTTGTAAACATTTGGCTTAAATTGCTAAAAAGTTGAAACGCTTGGATTTATTTCGTAACGTTTGTAAACGTTTGGATTTGTTTCGTAACGTTCTAAACATTTGGATTTGTTTCGTAACGTTTGTAAACGTTTGGCTTAAATCGCTAAAAAGGTGAAATAATTGGATTTGTTTCGTAACGTTTGTAAACGTATGGCTTAAATCGCTAAAAGGGTGAAACGTTTGATTTTGTTTCGCAACGTTTGTAAATGTTTGGCTTAAGTCCCTAAAAAGGTGAAACGTTTGGATTTGTTTCGTACCGTTTGTAAACGTTTGGCTTGATTTGCTAAAAAGGTGAAACATTTGGATTTGATTCGTAAAGTTTGTCAACGTTTGGCTTAAATTGATAAAAATGTGAAACACTTGATTTTGTTTCGTAACTTTTGTAAAGGTTTGTGCTTAAATCGCTAAAAAGGTGAAACGTGCGGATTTGTTTCGTAATGTTTTAAACGTTTGGCTTAAATCGCTAAAATGGAGAAACATTTGGATTTGTTTCGTAACGTTTGTAAACGTTTGACTTAAATCGCTAAAAACGTTAAACGTTTGGATTTGTTCCGTAACGTTTGTATACGTTTGGCTTAAATTGCTAAAAAGGTCAAACGTTTGAAATTTCGTACCGTTTGTAAACGTTTTGCTTAAATTGCTAAAAAGGTGAAACGTTTTGTTTTATTTCGTAACGTTTTTAAGGGTTTTGATTAAATCGCTAAAAATGTGAAACGTTTGGATGTGTTTCGTAACTTTTTAAACGTTTGGTTTTGTTTCATAAAATTTGTAAACGTTTGACTTAAATCGCTAAAAAGGTGAAAAATTTGGATTTGTTTTGTAACGTTTGTAAACGTTTGGCTTAAATTGCTAAAAAGGTGAAACGCTTGGATTTGTTTCGTAGCGTTGGTAAACGTTTGGCTTAAATTGCTAAAAAGGTGAAGCGCTTGGTTTTGTTTCATAACGATTTTAAGGGTTTTGCTTATATCGCTAAAAATGCGAAACGTTTGGATGTGTTTCTTAACTTGTTAAACGTTTTGGCTTAAATCGCTAAAAAGGTGAAACATTTGGATTTGTTTCGTAACGTTTGTAAACGTTTGGCTTAAATTTCTAAAAAGGTGAAACACTTGGATTTGTTTCGTAATGTTTGTAAACGTTTGGCTTAAATTGCTAAAAAGGTGAAACACTTGGTTTTGTTTCGTAACGTTTGTAAAGGTTTGGCTTAAATCGCTAAAAAGGTGAAACGTTTGGATTTATTTCGTAACGTTTTAAACGTTTGGCTTAAATAGCTAAATTGGGGTAACGTTTGGATTTGTTTCGTAACATTTGTATACGTTTGGCTTAAATCGCTAAAAAGGTGAAAGGTTTTAAATTTCGTAACTTTTGTAAACATTTGGCTTAAATTTCTAAAAAGGTGAAGTGCTTGTATTTGTTTCATAATGTTTGTAAACGTTTGGCTTAAATTTCTAAAAAGGCGAAACGTTTGGATTTGTTTCGTAACGTTTTAAACGTTTGGATTTTTTTCGTAACGTTTGTAAACGTTCGGCTTATATCGCTAAAAATATGAAACGTTTGTATTTATTTTGTAACGTTTGTAAACATTTGCCTTAAATCGCTAAAAAGATAAAGCGTTTAGATTTGTTTCGTAACGTATGTAAAAGTTTGGCTTAAATTGCTAAAAAGGTGACACGTTTGGATTTGTTTTGTAGCCTTTGTAAAAGTTTGGCTTAAATAGCTAAAAAGGTGAAACGTTTGGTTTTGTTTCTAAACCTTTGTTAAGGTTTGGCTTAAATCGCTTAAAAGTTGAAACATTTGGATTTATCTCGTAACGTATGTAAAAGTTTGGCTTAAATTGCTAAAAGGGTGACACGTTTGGATTTGTTTGTAGCCTTTGTAAAAGTTTGGCTTAAATCGCTAAAAAGGTGAAACGTTTGGTTTTATTTCATAACCTTTGTAAAGGTTTGGCTTAAATCGCTTAAAAGGTGAAACATTTGGATTTATCTCGTAACGTTTGTAAACGTTTGGCTTAAATAGCTGAAAATGTGAAACGTTTAGATTTGTTTCGTTACATTTTAAATGTTTGGTTTAAATTGCTAAAAAGGTGAAATGGTTGATTTTGTTTCGTAACGTTTGTAAACGTTTGGCTTAAATTGCTAAAAAGTTGAAACGCTTGGATTTGTTTCGTAACGTTGTAAACGTTTGGCTTAAATCGCTAAAAAGGTGAAACATTTGGATTTGTTTCGTAGCCTTTGTAAACGTTCGGCTTAAATCGCTAAAAAGGTGAAACTGTTGGATTTGTTTTGTAAAATTTTAAATGTTTGGATTTGTTTTGTAAAATTTTAAATGTTTGGATTTGTTTTGTTACGTTCGTAAGCGTTTGGCTTAAATCGCTAAAAAGGTGAAATGTTTAGATTTGTTTCTTAACGTTTGTAAACGTTTGGCTTAAATCGCTAAAAAGGTGAAACGTTTGGATTTATTCCGTAACGTTTGAAAACGTTTCGCTTGAATCGCAAAAAAGGTGAAACGTTTGGTTTTGTTTCGTAACGTTTGTAAACGTTTGGCTTAAATCGCTAAAAAGGTAAAATGTTTGGATTTATTTTGTAACGTTTGTAAACATTTGGTTTAATTTCTAAAAAGGTGAAACATTTGGATTTGTCTCGTAACGTTTGTAAACGTTTGGCTTAAATTGCTAAAAATGTGAAACGTTTAGATTTGTTTCGTAGCGTTTTAAACGTTTGGTTTAAATTGCTAAAAGGGTGAAACGCTTGGTTTTGTTTCGTAACGTTTGTAAACGTTTGGCTTAAATTGCTAAAAAGTTGAAACGCTTGGATTTGTTTCGTAACATTTGTAAACGTTTGGATTTGTTTCGTAACGTTCAAAACATTTGGATTTGTTTCGTAACGTTTGTAAACGTTTGGCTTAAATCGCTAAAAAGGTGAAATGTTTGGTTTTGTTTCGTAACGTTTGTAAATTTTTGGCTTAAATCTCTAAAAAGGTGAAACATTTGGATTTGTTTCGTAACGTTTGTAAATGTTTGAATTAAATCGCTAAAAAGGTGAAACAATTGGATTTGTTTCGTAACGTTTGTAAACGTATGGCTTAAATCGCTAAAAGGGTGAAACGTTTGATTTTGTTTCGCAACGTTTGTAAATGTTTGGCTTAAATCCCTAAAAAGGTGAAACGTTTGAATTTGTTTCGTACCGTTTGTAAACGTTTTGCTTGAATTGCTAAAAAGGTGAAACATTTGGATTTGTTTCGTAGAGTTTGTTAACGTTTGGCTTAAATTGATAAAAAGGTGAAACACTTGGTTTTGTTTTGTAACTTTTGTAAAGGTTTGGCTTAAATCGCTAAAAAGGTGAAACGTGTGGATTTGTTTCGTAACGTTTTAAATGTTTGTCTTAAATCGCTAAAATGGGGAAACATTTGGATTTGTTTCGTAACGTTTGTAAACGTTTGGCTTAAATCGCTAAAAACGTTAAACTTTTGGATTTGTTTCGTAACGTTTGTATACGTTTGGCTTAAATTGCTAAAAAGGTCAAACGTTTGAAATTTGTACCGTTTGTAAACGTTTTGCTTAAATTGATAAAAAGGTGAAACGTTTGGTTTTATTTCGTAACGTTTTTAAGGGTTTTGATTAAATCGCTAAAAATGTGAAACGTTTGGATGTGTTTCGTAACTTTTTAAACGTTTGGTTTTGTTTTGTAAAGTTAGTAAACGTTTGACTTAAATCGCTAAAAAGGTGAAAAATTTGGATTTGTTTCGTAACGTTTGTAAACGTTTGGCTTAAATTGCTAAAAAGGTGAAACGCTTGGATTTGTTTCGTAGCGTTGGTAAACGTTTGGCTTAAATTGCTAAAAAGGTGAAGCGCTTGGTTTTGTTTCATAACGGTTTTAAGGGTTTTGCTTATATTTCTAAAAATGTGAAACGTTTGGATGTGTTTCGTAACTTGTTCAACGTTTTGGCTTAAATCGCTAAAAAGGTGAAACATTTGGATTTGTTTCGTAACGTTTGTAAACGTTTGACTTAAATTTCAAAAAAGGTGAAACACTTGGATTTGTTTCGTAATGTTTGTAAACATTTGGCTTAAATTGCTAAAAAGGTGAAACACTTGGTTTTGTTTCGTAACGTTTGTAAAGGTTTGGCTTAAATCGCTAAAAAGGTGAAACGTTTGGATTTATTTCGTAACGTTTTAAACGTTTGGCTTAAATCGCTAAATTGGGGTAACATTTGGATTTGTTTCGTAACGTTTGTAAACATTTGGCTTAAATAGCTAAAAAGGTGAAACGTGCGGATTTGTTTCGTAACGTTTGTAAACGTTTGGCTTAAATCGCTAAAAACGTTAAACGTTTGGATTTGTTTCGTAACGTTTGTATACGTTTGGCTTAAATTGCTAAAAAGGTCAAACGTTTGAAATTTCGTATCGTTTGTAAACGTTTTGCTTAAATTGCTAAAAAGGTGAAACGTTTGGTTTTATTTCGTAACGTTTTTAAGGGTTTTGATTAAATCGCTAAAAATGTGAAACGTTTGGATGTGTTTCGTAACTTTTTAAACGTTTGGTTTTGTTTCGTAAAGTTTGTAAACGTTTGACTTAAATCGCTAAAAAGGTGAAAAATTTGGATTTGTTTTGTAACGTTTGTAAACGTTTGGCTTAAATTGCTAAAAAGGTGAAACGCTTGGATTTGTTTCGTAGCGTTGGTAAACGTTTGGCTTAAATTGCTAAAAAGGTAAAGTGCTTGGTTTTGTTTCATAACGGTTTTAAGGGTTTTGCTTATATCGCTAAAAATGTGAAACGTTTGGATGTGTTTCGTAACTTGTTAAACGTTTTGGCTTAAATCGCTAAAAAGGTGAAACATTTGGATTTGTTTCGTAAGGTTTGTAAACGTTTGGCTTAAATTTCTAAAAAGGTGAAACACTTGGATTTCTTTCGTAATGTTTGTAAACGTTTGGCTTAAATTGCTAAAAAGGTGAAACACTTGGTTTTGTTTCGTAACGTTTGTAAAGGTTTGGCTTAAATCGCTAAAAAGGTGAAACATTTGGATTTATTTCGTAACGTTTTAAACGTTTGGCTTAAATCGCTAAATTGGGGTAACGTTTGGATTTGTTTCGTAACGTTTGTAAACGTTTGGCTTAAATAGCTAAAAAGGTGAAACATTTGGATTTGTTTCGTAACATTTGTATACGTTTGGCTTAAATCGCTATAAAGGTGAAAGGTTTTAAATTTCTTAACTTTTGTAAACATTTGGCTTAAATTTCTAAAAAGGTGAAATGCTTGTATTTGTTTCATAATGTTTGTAAACGTTTGGCTTAAATTTCTAAAAAGGCGAAACGTTTGGATTTGTTTCGTAACGTTTTAAACGTTTGGTTTTTTTCGTAACGTTTGTAAACGTTCGGCTTATATCGCTAAAAATATGAAACGTTTGTATTTATTTTGTAACGTTTGTAAACATTTGCCTTATATCGCTAAAAAGATAAAGCATTTAGATTTGTTTCGTAACGTATGTAAAAGTTTGGCTTAAATTGCTAAAAAGGTGACACGTTTGGATTTGTTTTGTAGCCTTTGTAAAAGTTTGGCTTAAATAGCTAAAAAGGTGAAACGTTTGGTTTTGTTTCTAAACCTTTGTTAAGGTTTGGCTTAAATCGCTTAAAAGGTGAAACATTTGGATTTATCTCGTAACGTTTGTAAATGTTTGGCTTAAATAGCTGAAAATGTGAAACGTTTAGATTTGTTTCGTTACATTTTAAATGTTTGGTTTAAATTGCTAAAAAGGTGAAATGGTTGATTTTGTTTCGTAACGTTTGTAAACGTTTGGCTTAAATTGCTAAAAAGTTGAAACGTTTGGATTTGTTTCGTAACGTTGTAAACGTTTGGCTTAAATCGCTAAAAAGGTGAAACATTTGGATTTGTTTCGTAGCCTTTGTAAACGTTCGGCTTAAATCGCTAAAAAGGTGAAACTGTTGGATTTGTTTTGTAAAATTTTAAATGTTTGGATTTGTTTTGTAAAATTTTAAATGTTTGGATTTGTTTTGTTACGTTCGTAAGCGTTTGGCTTAAATCGCTAAAAAGGTGAAACGTTTAGATTTGTTTCTTAACGTTTGTAAACGTTTGGCTTAAATCGCGAAAAAGGTGAAACGTTTGGATTTATTCCGTAACGTTTGAAAACGTTTGGCTTGAATCGCAAAAAAGGTGAAACGTTAGGTTTTGTTTCGTAACGTTTGTAAACGTTCGGCTTAAATCGCTAAAAAGGTAAAATGTTTGGATTTATTTTGTAACGTTTGTAAACATTTGGTTTAATTTCTAAAAAGGTGAAACATTTGGATTTGTCTCGTAACGTTTGTAACCGTTTGGCTTAAATTGCTAAAAATGTGAAACGTTTAGGTTTGTTTCGTAGCGTTTTAAACGTTTGGTTTAAATTGCTAAAAAGGTGAAACGCTTGGTTTTGTTTCGTAACGTTTGTAAACGTTTGGCTTAAATTGGTAAAAAGTTGAAACGCTTGGATTTGTTTCGTAACGTTTGTAAACGTTTGGATTTTTTTCGTAACGTTCTAAACATTTGGTTTTGTTTCGTAACGTTTGTAAACGTTTGGCTTAAATCGCTAAAAAGGTGAAATGTTTGGTTTTGTTTCGTAACGTTTGTAAATGTTTGGCTTAAATCTCTAAAAAGGTGAAACATTTGGATTTGTTTCGTAACGTTTGTAAATGTTTGGCTTAAATCGCTAAAAAGGTGAAACAATTGGATTTGTTTCGTAACGTTTGTAAACGTATGGCTTATATCGCTAAAAGGGTGAAACGTTTGATTTTGTTTCGCAACGTTTGTAAATGTTTGGCTTAAATCCCTAAAAAGGTGAAACGTTTGGATTTGTTTCGTACCGTTTGTAAACGTTTGGCTTGAATTGCTAAAAAGGTGAAACATTTGGATTTGTTTCGTAAAGTTTGTTAACGTTTGGCTTAAATTGATAAAAAGGTGAAACACTTGGTTTTGTTTCGTAACTTTTGTAAAGGTTTGGCTTAAATCGCTAAAAAGGTGAAACGTGTGGATTTGTTTCGTAACGTTTTAAACGTTTGGCTTAAATCGGTAAAATGGGGAAACATTTGGATTTGTTTCGTAACGTTTGTAAAAGTTTGGCTTAAATCGCTAAAAATGTTAAACTTTTGGATTTGTTTCGTAACGTTTGTATACGTTTGGCTTAAATTGCTAAAAAGGTCAAATGTTTGAAATTTCGTACCGTTTGTAAACGTTTTGCTTAAATTGCTAAAAAGGTGAAACTTTTGGTTTTATTTCGTAACGTTTTTAAGTGTTTTGATTAAATCCCTAAAAATGTGAAACGTTTGGATGTGTTTCGTAACTTTTTAAACGTTTGGTTTTGTTTCGTAAAGTTAGTAAACGTTTGACTTAAATCGCTAAAAAGGTGAAAAATTTGGATTTGTTTCGTAGCGTTTGTAAACGTTTGGCTTAAATTGCTAAAAAGGTGAAACGCTTGGATTTGTTTCGTAGCGTTGGTAAACGTTTGGCTTAAATTACTAAAAAGGTGAAGCGCTTGGTTTTGTTTCATAACGGTTTTAAGGGTTTTGCTTATATCGCTAAAAATGTGAAACGTTTGGATGTGTTTCGTAACTTGTTAAACGTTTTGGCTTAAATCGCTAAAAAGGTGAAACATTTGGATTTGTTTCGTAACGTTTGTAAACGTTTGGCTTATATTTCTAAAAAGGTGAAACACTTGGATTTGTTTCGTAATGTTTGTAAACGTTTGGCTTAAATTGCTAAAAAGGTGAAACACTTGGTTTTGTTTCGTAACGTTTGTAAAGGTTTGGCTTAAATCGCTAAAAAGGTGAAACGTTTGGATTTATTTCGTAACGTTTTAAACGTTTGGCTTAAATCGCTAAATTGGGGTAACGTTTGGATTTGTTTCGTAACGTTTGTAAACGTTTGGCTTAAATAGCTAAAAAGGTGAAACGTTTGGATTTGTTTCGTAACATTTGTATACGTTTGGCTTAAATCGCTAAAAAGGTGAAAGGTTTTAAATTTCGTAACTTTTGTAAACATTTGGCTTAAATTTCTAAAAAGGTGACATGCTTGTATTTGTTTCATAACGTTTGTAAACGTTTGGCTTAAATTTCTAAAAAGGCGAAACGTTTGGATTTGTTTCGTAACGTTTTAAACGTTTGGTTTTTTTCGTAACGTTTGTAAACGTTCGGCTTATGTCGCTAAAAATATGAAACGTTTGTATTTATTTTGTAACGTTTGTAAACATTTGCCTTAAATCGCTAAAAAGATAAAACGTTTGGATTTGTTTCGTAACGTATGTAAAAGTTTGGCTTAAATTGCTAAAAAAGTGACACGTTTGGATTTGTTTTGTAGCCTTTGTAAAAGTTTGGCTTAAATCGCTAAAAAGGTGAAACGTTTGGTTTTGTTTCATAACCTTTGTAAAGGTTTGGCTTAAATCGCTTAAAAGGTGAAACATTTGGATTTATCTCGTAACGTTTGTAAACGTTTGGCTTAAATAGCTGAAAATGTGAAACGTTTAGATTTGTTTCGTTACATTTTAAATGTTTGTTTCTAAAAAGGTGAAATGGTTGATTTTGTTTCGTAACTTTTGTAAACGTTTGGCTTAAATTGCTAAAAAGTTGAAACGCTTGGATTTGTTTCGTAACGTTTGTAAACGTTTGGCTTAAATCGCTTAAAAGGTGAAACATTTGGATTTGTTTCGTAGCCTTTGTAAACGTTCGGCTTAAATCGCTAAAAAGGTGAAACTGTTGGATTTGTTTTTTAAAATTTTAAATGTTTGGATTTGTTTCGAAACGTTTGGATTTGTTTCGTACCGTTTGTAAATGTTTGGCTTTAATCACTAAAATAGTGGAACGTTTGGATTTGTTTCGTAAAGTTTGTAAATGTTTGGCTTAAATCACTAAAAATGTGAAACGTTTAGATTTGTTTGGTAACGTTTACAGACGTTTGGTTTTGTTTCGTAACGTTTATAAACGTTTGGCTATATCGCTAAAATGGGGAAACGTTTGATGTTGTTATGTAACATTTGTAAACGTTTTGATTTGTTTCGTAACGTTTTAAGCATTTGGTTTTGTTTCCTAACGTTTGTAAACGTTTGGCTTAAATCGCTAAAAAGATGGAATGTTTGGTTTTGTTTCATAACATTTGTAAATGTTTGGCTTAAATCGCTAAAAAGGTGAAACGTTTGGAATTGTTTCGTAACGTTTGTAGACCTTTGGCTTAAATCGCTAAAAAGGTGAAACAATTGGATTTGTTTCATAACGTTTGTAAACGTATGACTTAAATCGCTAAAAAGGTGAAACATTTGATTTTGTTTCGTAAAGTTTGTAAACGCTTGGCATAAATCCCTAAAAAGGTGAGACGTTTGGTTTTTTTTCGTAAATTTTGTAAACATTTGGCTTAAATCGCAAAAGGCGAAACGTTTGGATTTGTTTCGTAACGTTTGTAAACGTTTGGCTTAAATCACTAAAAAGGTTAAACATTTGGATTTGTTTCGTAACGTTTGTATACGTTTTGCTTTAATAGCTAAAAAGGTGAAACGTTTGAAATTTCGTAACGTTTGTAAACGTTTTGCTTAAATTGCTAAAAAGGTGAAACGCTTGGTTTTGTTTCGTAACGTTTGTAAAGGTTTGGCTTAAATCGCTAAGAAGGTGAAACGTTTGGATTTGTTTCGTAACGTTTTAAACGTTTGGCTTAAATCTTTAAAATGGGGAAACGTTTGGATCTATTTCGTAACGTTTGTAAGCGTTTGGCTTAAATCGCAAAAATGGGAAAACGTTTGGATTTGTTTCGTAACGTTTGTAAACGTTTGGCTTAAATCGCTAAAAAGGTGAAACGTTTGGATTTATTTCGAAACGTTTTAAACGTTTGGCTTAAATTGCGAAATTGGGGTAACGTTTGGATTTGTTTCGTAATGTTTGCAAACATTTGGCTTTAATCTCGAAAAAGGTGAAATGTTTGGATTTATTTCGTAACATTTGTATACATTTAGCTTAAATCGCTAAAAAGGTGAAACGTTTGAAATTTGGTAACGTTTGTACACATTTGGCTTAAATTGCTAAAAAGGTGAAACGCTTGTATTGGTTTCATAATGTTTGTAAACGTTTTGCTTCGATTACAAAAAAGATGAAACGCTTGGAATTGTTTCGTAACGTTTGTAACAATTTGGCTTAAATTACTAAAAAGGTGGAACGTTTGGATTAGTTTCGTAACGTTTTAAACGTTTGGTTTTGTTTCGTAGCGTTTGTAAATGTTCGGCTTATATCGCTAAAAATATGAAACGTTTGCATTTATTTTGTAAAGTTTGTAAACATTTGCCTTAATTCGCTAAAAAGATAAAACGTTTGGATTTGTTTCGTAACGTTTGTAAAAGTTTTGCTTAAATTGATAAAAAGGTGATACGTTTGGATTTGTTTTGTAGCCTTCGTGAAAGTTTGGCTTAAATCGCTAAAAAGGTGAAACGTTTGGTTTTGTTTCATAACCTTTGTAAAGGTTTGGCTTAAATCGCTTAAAAGGTGAAACGTTTGGATTTGTTTCGTAGCGTTTGTAAACGTTTGGCTTAAATTGCTAAAAAGGTGAAACACTTGGATTTGTTTCGTGACGTTTGTAAACGTTTGGCTTAAATTGCTAAAAAGGTGAAACACTTGGTTTTGTTTCGTAACGTTTGTAAAGGTTTGGCTTAAATCGCTAAAAAGGTGAAACTTTGGATTTGTTTCGTAACGTTCTAAACGTTTGGCTTAAATCGCTAACATGGGGAAACATTTGGATTTGTTTTGTAACGTTTGTAAACGTTTGGCTTAAATCGCTAAAATGGAGAAATGTTTTGATTTGTTTCGTAACGCTTGTAAACGTTTGGCTTATATCGCTAAAAAGGTTAAACGTTTGGATTTGTTTCGTAACGTTTGTGTACGTTTGGCTTAAATTGCTAAAAAGGTGAAACGTTTGAAATTTCGTATCGTTTGTAAACATTTTGCTTAAATTGCTAAAAAGGTGAAACGCTTAGTTTTGTTTCGTAACGTTTTTAAGGGTTTTGATTAAATCGCTAAAAATGTGAAACGTTTGGGTGTGTTTCGTAATTTTTGAAACGTTTGGTTTTGTTCGTAACGTCTGTAAACGTTTGACTTAAATCGCTAAAAAGGTGAAACATTTGGATTTGTTTCGTAACGTTTGTAAACGTTTGACTTAAATTGCTAAAAAGGTGAAACGCTTGGATTTGTTTCAGAACGTTTGTAAATGTTTGGCTTCCTTTGCTAAAAAGGTGAAACGCTTGGTTTTGTTTCGTAACGTTTTTAAGGGTTTTCCTTAATTCGCTAAAAATGTGAAACGTTTGGATGTGTTTCGTAACTTGTTAAACGTTTTGGCTTAAATTGCTAAAAAGGTGAAACATTTGGATTTGTTTCGTTACGTTTGTAAACGTTTGGCTTATATTTCTAAAAAGGTGAAACACTTGGATTTGTTTCGTAATGTTTGTAAACGTTTGGCTTAAATTGCTAAAAAGGTGAAACACTTGGTTTTGTTTCGTAACGTTTGTAAAGGTTTGGCTTAAATCGCTAAAAAGGTGAAACGTTTGGATTTATTTCGTAACGTTTTAAACGTTTGGCTTAAATCGCTAAATTGGGGTAACGTTTGGATTTGTTTCGTAACGTTTGTAAACGTTTGGCTTAAATAGCTAAAAAGGTGAAACGTTTGGATTTGTTTCGTAACATTTGTATACGTTTGGCTTAAATCGCTAAAAAGGTGAAAGGTTTTAAATTTCGTAACTTTTGTAAACATTTGGCTTAAATTTCTAAAAAGGTGACATGCTTGTATTTGTTTCATAACGTTTGTAAACGTTTGGCTTAAATTTCTAAAAAGGCGAAACGTTTGGATTTGTTTCGTAACGTTTTAAACGTTTGGTTTTTTTCGTAACGTTTGTAAACGTTCGGCTTATGTCGCTAAAAATATGAAACGTTTGTATTTATTTTGTAACGTTTGTAAACATTTGCCTTAAATCGCTAAAAAGATAAAACGTTTGGATTTGTTTCGTAACGTATGTAAAAGTTTGGCTTAAATTGCTAAAAAGGTGACACGTTTGGATTTGTTTTGTAGCCTTTGTAAAAGTTTGGCTTAAATCGCTAAAAAGGTGAAACGTTTGGTTTTGTTTCATAACCTTTGTAAAGGTTTGGCTTAAATCGCTTAAAAGGTGAAACATTTGGATTTATCTCGTAACGTTTGTAAACGTTTGGCTTAAATAGCTGAAAATGTGAAACGTTTAGATTTGTTTCGTTACATTTTAAATGTTTGTTTCTAAAAAGGTGAAATGGTTGATTTTGTTTCGTAACTTTTGTAAACGTTTGGCTTAAATTGCTAAAAAGTTGAAACGCTTGGATTTGTTTCGTAACGTTTGTAAACGTTTGGCTTAAATCGCTTAAAAGGTGAAACATTTGGATTTGTTTCGTAGCCTTTGTAAACGTTCGGCTTAAATCGCTAAAAAGGTGAAACTGTTGGATTTGTTTTGTAAAATTTTAAATGTTTGGATTTGTTTCAAAACGTTTGGATTTGTTTCGTACCGTTTGTAAATGTTTGGCTTTAATCACTAAAATAGTGGAACGTTTGGATTTGTTTCGTAAAGTTTGTAAATGTTTGGCTTAAATCACTAAAAATGTGAAACGTTTAGATTTGTTTGGTAACATTTACAGACGTTTGGTTTTGTTTCGTAACGTTTATAAACGTTTGGCTATATCGCTAAAATGGGGAAACGTTTGATGTTGTTATGTAACATTTGTAAACGTTTTGATTTGTTTCGTAACGTTTTAAGCATTTGGTTTTATTTCCTAACGTTTGTAAACGTTTGGCTTAAATCGCTAAAAAGATGAAATGTTTGGTTTTGTTTCATAACATTTGTAAATGTTTGGCTTAAATCGCTAAAAAGGTGAAACGTTTGGAATTGTTTCGTAACGTTTGTAGACCTTTGGCTTAAATCGCTAAAAAGGTGAAACAATTGGATTTGTTTCATAACGTTTGTAAACGTATGGCTTAAATCGCTAAAAAGGTGAAACATTTGATTTTGTTTCGTAACGTTTGTAAACGCTTGGCATAAATCCCTAAAAAGGTGAGACGTTTGGTTTTTTTTCGTAAATTTTGTAAACATTTGGCTTAAATCGCAAAAGGTGAAACGTTTGGATTTGTTTCGTAACGTTTGTAAACGTTTGGCTTAAATCACTAAAAAGGTTAAACATTTGGATTTGTTTCGTAACGTTTGTATACGTTTTGCTTTAATAGCTAAAAAGGTGAAACGTTTGAAATTTCGTAACGTTTGTAAACGTTTTGCTTAAATTGCTAAAAAGATGAAACGCTTGGTTTTGTTTCGTAACGTTTGTAAAGGTTTGGCTTAAATCGCTAAGAAGGTGAAACGTTTGGATTTGTTTCGTAACGTTTTAAACGTTTGGCTTAAATCTTTTAAATGGGGAAACATTTGGATCTATTTCGTAACGTTTGTAAGCGTTTGGCTTAAATCGCAAAAATGGGAAAACGTTTGGATTTGTTTCGTAACGTTTGTAAACGTTTGGCTTAAATCGCTAAAAAGGTGAAACGTTTGGATTTATTTCGAAACGTTTTAAACGTTTGGCTTAAATTGCGAAATTGGGGTAACGTTTGGATTTGTTTCGTAATGTTTGCAAACATTTGGCTTTAATCGCGAAAAAGGTGAAATGTTTGGATTTATTTCGTAACATTTGTATACATTTAGCTTAAATCGCTAAAAAGGTGAAACGTTTGAAATTTGGTAACGTTTGTACACATTTGGCTTAAATTGCTAAAAAGGTGAAACGCTTGTATTGGTTTCATAATGTTTGTAAACGTTTTGCTTCGATTACAAAAAAGATGAAACGCTTGGAATTGTTTCGTAACGTTTGTAACAATTTGGCTTAAATTACTAAAAAGGTGGAACGTTTGGATTAGTTTCGTAACGTTATAAACGTTTGGTTTTGTTTCGTAACGTTTGTAAATGTTCGGCTTATATCGCTAAAAATATGAAACGTTTGCATTTATTTTGTAAAGTTTGTAAACATTTGCCTTAATTCGCTAAAAAGATAAAACGTTTGGATTTGTTTCGTAACGTTTGTAAAAGTTTTGCTTAAATTGATAAAAAGGTGACACGTTTGGATTTGTTTTGTAGCCTTCGTGAAAGTTTGGCTTAAATTGCTAAAAAGGTGAAACGTTTGGTTTTGTTTCATAACCTTTGTAATGGTTTGGCTTAAATCGCTTAAAAGGTGAAACGTTTGGATTTGTTTCGTAGCGTTTGTAAACGTTTGGCTTAAATTGCTAAAAAGGTGAAACACTTGGATTTGTTTCGTGCCGTTTGTAAACGTTTGGCTTAAATTGCTAAAAAGGTGAAACACTTGGTTTTGTTTCGTAATGTTTGTAAAGGTTTGGCTTAAATCGCTAAAAAGGTGAAACTTTGGATTTGTTTCGTAACGTTCTAAACGTTTGGCTTAAATCGCTAACATGGGGAAACATTTGGATTTGTTTTGTAACGTTTGTAAACGTTTGGCTTAAATCGCTAAAATGGAGAAACGTTTTGATTTGTTTCGTAACGCTTGTAAACGTTTGGCTTATATCGCTAAAAAGGTTAAACGTTTGTATTTGTTTCGTAACGTTAGTGTACGTTTGGCTTAAATTGCTAAAAAGGTGAAACGTTTGAAATTTCGTATCGTTTGTAAACATTTTGCTTAAATTGCTAAAAAGGTGAAACGCTTAGTTTTGTTTCGTAACGTTTTTAAGGGTTTTGATTAAATCGCTAAAAATGTGAAACGTTTGGGTGTGTTTCGTAATTTTTGAAACGTTTGGTTTTGTTCGTAACGTTTGTAAACGTTTGACTTAAATCGCTAAAAAGGTGAAACATTTGGATTTGTTTCGTAACGTTTGTAAACGTTTGACTTAAATTGCTAAAAAGGTGAAACGCTTGGATTTGTTTCAGAACGTTTGTAAATGTTTGGCTTCCTTTGCTAAAAAGGTGAAACGCTTGGTTTTGTTTCGTAACGTTTTTAAGGGTTTTCCTTAATTCGCTAAAAATATGAAACGTTTGGATGTGTTTCGTAACTTGTTAAACGTTTTGGCTTAAATTGCTAAAAATGTGAAACATTTGGATTTGTTTCGTAACGTTTGTAAACGTTTGGCTTAAATTGCTAAAAAGGTGAAACACTTGGTTTTATTTCGTAACGTTTCAAACGTTTGGCTTAAATCGCTAAAATGGGGAAACGTTTGGACTTGTTTCGTAATGTTTGTAAACGTTTGGCTTAAATCGCTAAAAAGGTGAAACGTTTGGATTTGTTTCGTAACATTTGTATACGTTTTGCTTATATCGCTAAAAAGGTGAAACGTTTGAAATTTCGTAATGTTTGTAAACATGTGGCTTAAATTGCTAAAAAGGTGAAACGCTTGTATTTGTTTCATAATGTTTGTAAATGTTTGGCTTAGATTGCTAAAAAGGTGAAACGCTTGGATTCGTTTCGTAACGTTAGTAAACGTTAGGCTTAAATTGCTAAAAAGGTGAAACGTTTGGATTTGTTTCGTAACGTTTTAAATGTTTGGTTTTGTTTCGTAACGTTTGAAAACGTTCGGCTTATATCGCTAAAAATATGAAACGTTTGTATTTATTTTGTAACGTTTGTAAATATTTGCCTTAAATCGCTAAAAAGATAAAACGTTTGGATTTGTTTCATAACGTTTTTAAAAGTTTGGCCTAAATTGCTAAAAAGGTGACACGTTTGGATTTGTTTTGTAGCCTTTGTAAAATATTCGCTTAAATCGCTAAAGAGGTGAAACGTTTGGTTTTGTTTCGTACCGTTTGTAAACGTTTTGTTAAAATTGCTAAAAAGGTGACACGTTTGGATTTGTTTCGTAACCTTTGTAAACGTTTGGCATAAATCGATAAAAGGTGAAACGTTTGGATTTGTGTTGTTACGTTCGTAAACGTTTGGCTTAAATCGCTAAAAAGGTGAAACGTTTAGATTTGTTTCTTAACGTTTGTAAACGTTTGGCTTAAATCGCTAAAAAGGGGAAACGTTTGGATTTATTCCGTAATGTTTGAAAACGTTTGGCTTAAATCTCTAAAATGGAAAAACATTTGTATTTGTTTCGTAGCGTTTTAAACGTTTGGTTTAAATTGCTAAAAAGGTGAAACGCTTGGTTTTGTTTCGTGACGTTTGTAAACGTTTGGCTTAAATTGCTAAAAAGTTGAAACGCTTGAATTTGTTTCGTAACGTTTGTAAATGTTTGGATTTGTTTCGTAACGTTCTAAATATTTTGTTTTGTTTCGTAACGTTTGTAAACGTTTGGCTTAAATCGCTAAAAAGGTGAAATGTTTGGTTTTGTTTCGTAACGTTTGTAAATGTTTGGCTTAAATCTCTAAAAAGGTGAAACATTTGGATTTGTTTCGTAACGTTTGTAAACGTTTGGCTTAAATCGCTAAAAAGGTGAAACAATTGGATTTGTTTCGTAACGTTTGTAAACGTATGGCTTAAATCGCTAAAAGGGCGAAACATTTGATTTTGTTTCGCAACGTTTGTAAATGTTTGGCTTAAATCCCTAAAAAGGTGAAACGTTTGGATTTGTTTCGTACCGTTTAAAACGTTTGGCTTGAATTGCTAAAAAGGTGAAACATTTGGATTTGTTTCATAAATTTGTTAACATTTGGCTTAAATTGATAAAAAGGTGAAACACTTGGTTTTGTTTCGTAACTTTTGTAAAGGTTTGGCCTAAATCTCTAAAAAGGTGAAACGTGCGGATTTGTTTCGTGACGTTTTAAACGTTTGGCTTAAATCGCTAAAATGGGAAAACATTTGGATTTGTTTCTTAACGTTTGGCTTCAATCGCTAAAAACGTTAAACGTTTGGATTTGTTTCGTATCGTTTGTATACGTTTGGCTTAAATTGCTAAAAAAGTCAAACGTTTGAAATTTCGTACCGTTTGAAAACGTTTTGCTTAAATTGCTAAAAAGGTGAAACGTTTGGTTTTATTTCGTAATGTTTTTAAGGATTTTGATTAAATCCCTAAAAATGTGAAACGTTTGGATGTGTTTCATAACTTTTTAAACGTTTGGTTTTGTTTCGTAAAGTTTGTAAATGTTTGACTTAAATCGCTAAAAAGGTGAAAATTTTGGATTTGTTTCGTAACGTTTGTAAACGTTTCGCTTAAATTGCTAAAAAGGTGAAACACTTGGATTTGTTTCGTAGCGTTGGTAAACGTTTGGCTTAAATTGCTAAAAAGGTGAAGCGCTTGGTTTTGTTTCATAACGGTTTTAAGGGTTTTGGTTATATCGCTAAAAATGTGAAACGTTTGGATGTGTTTCGTAACTTGTTAAACGTTTTGTCTTAAATCGCTAAAAATGTGAAACATTTGGATTTGTTTCGTAACGTTTGTAAACGTTTGGCTTAAATTTCTAAAAAGGTGAAACACTTGGATTTGTTTCGTAATGTTTGTAAACGTTTGACTTAAATTGCTAAAAAGGTGAAATACTTGGTTTTGTTTCGTAACGTTTGTAAAGGTTTGGCTTAAATCGCTAAAAAGGTGAAACGTTTGGATTTATTTCGTAACGTTTTAAACGTTTGGCTTAAATCGCTAAATTGGGGTAACGTTTGGATTTATTTCGTAACGTTTGTAAACGTTTGGCTTAAATAGCTAAAAAGGTGAAACGTTTGGATTTGTTTCGTAACATTTGTATACGTTTGGCTTAAATCGCTAAAAAGGTGAAAGGTTTTAAATTTCGTAACTTTTGTAAACATTTGGCTTGAATTTCTAAAAAGGTGAAATGCTTGTATTTGTTTCATAATGTTTGTAAACGTTTGGCTTAAATTTCTAAAAACACGAAACGTTTGGATTTGTTTCGTAACGTTTTAAACTTTTGGTTTTTTTCGTAACGTTTGTAAACGTTCGGCTTATATCGCTAAAAATATGAAACGTTTGTATTTATTTTCTAACGTTTGTAAACATTTGCCTTAAATCGCTAAAAAGATATAACGTTTGGATTTGTTTCGTAACGTATGTAAAAGTTTGGCTTAAATTGCTAAAAAGGTGACACGTTTGTATTTGTTTTGTATCCTTTGTAAAAGTTTGGCTTAAATCGCTAAAAAGGTGAAACGTTTGGTTTTGTTTCATAACCTTTGTAAAGGTTTGGCTTAAATCGCTTAAAAGGTGAAACATTTGGATTTATCTCGTAACGTTTGTAAACGTTTGGCTTAAATAGCTGAAAATGTGAAACGTTTAGATTTGTTTTGTTACATTTTAAATGTTTGGTTTAAATTGCTAAAAAGGTGAAATGGTTGATTTTGTTTCGTAAAGGTTGTAAACGTTTGGCTTAAATTGCTAAAAAGTTGAAACTCTTGGATTTGTATCGTAACGTTTGTAAACGTTTGGCTTAAATTGCTAAAAAGGTGAAACATTTTGATTTGTTTCGTAGCCTTTGTAAACATTCGGCTTAAATCGTTAAAAAGGTGGAACTGTTGGATTTGTTTTGTAAAATTTTAAATGTTTGGATTTGTTTCGTAACGTTTGTAAACGTTTGGCTTAAATCGCTAAAAACGTTAAACGTTTGGATTTGTTTCGTAACGTTTGTATCCGTTTGGCTTAAATTGTAAAAAGGTCAAACGTTTGAAATTTCGTACCGTTTGTATGTGCTTAAATTGCTTAAAAGGTGAAACGTTTGGTTTTATTTCGTAACGTTTATAAGGGTTTTGATTAAATCGCTAAAAATGTGAAACATTTGGATGTGTTTCGTAACTTTTTAAACGTTTGGTTTTGTTTCGTAAAGTTTGTAAACGTTTGACTTAAATCGCTAAAAAGGTGAAAAATTTGGATTTGTTTCGTAACGTTTGTAAACGTTTGGCTTAAATTGCTAAAAAGGTGAAGCGCTTGGTTTTGTTTCATAACGGTTTTAAGGGTTTTGCTTATATCGCTAAAAATGTGAAACGTTTGGATGTGTTTCTTAACTTGTTAAACGTTTTGGCTTAAATCACTAAAAAGGTGAAACATTTGGATTTGTTTCGTAACGTTTGTAAACGTTTGGCTTAAATTTCTAAAAAGGTGAAACACTTGGATTTGTTTCGTAATGTTTGTAAACGTTTGGCTTAAATTGCTAAAAAGGTGAAACACTTTGTTTTGTTTCGTAACGTTTGTAAAGGTTTGGCTTAAATCGCTAAAAAGGTGAAACATTTGGATTTATTTCGTAACGTTTTAAACGTTTGGCTTAAATCGCTGAATTGGGGTAACGTTTGGATTTGTTTCGTAACGTTTGTAAACGTTTGGCTTAAATAGCTAAAAAGGTGAAACGTTTGGATTTGTTTCGTAACATTTGTATACGTTTGGTTTAAATCGTTAAAAAGGTGAAAGGTTTTAAATTTCGTAACTTTTGTAAACATTTGGCTTAAATTTCTAAAAAGGTGAAATGCTTGTATTTGTTTCATAATGTTTGTAAACGTTTGGCTTATATTTCAAAAAAGGCGAAACGTTTGGATTTGTTTCGTAACGTTTGTAAACGTTCGGCTTATATCGCTAAAAAGATAAAACGTTTGGATTTGTTTCGTAACGTATGTAAAAGTTTGGCTTAAATTTCTAAAAAGGTGACACGTTTGGATTTGTTTTGTAGCCTTTGTAAAAGTTTGGCTTAAATCGCTAAAAAGGTAAAACGTTTGGTTTTGTTTCATAACCTTTGTAAAGGTTTGGCTTAAATCGCTTAAAAGGTGAAACATTTGGATTTATCTCGTAACGTTTGTAAACGTTTGGCTTAAATAGCTGAAAATGTGAAACGTTTAGATTTGTTTCGTTACATTTTAAATGTTTGGTTTAAATTGCTAAAAAGGTGAAATGGTTGATTTTGTTTCGTAACGTTTGTAAACGTTTGGCTTAATTTGCTAAAAAGTTGAAACGCTTGGATTTGTTTCGTAACGTTTGAAACGTTTGGTTTAAATTGCTAAAAAGGTGAAACATTTGGATTTGTTTCGTAGCCTTTGTAAACGTTCGGCTTAAATCGCTAAAAAGGTGAAACTGTTGGATTTGTTTTGTAAAATTTTAAATGTTTGGATTTGTTTCGAAACGTTTGGATTTGTTTCGTACCGTTTGTAAATGTTCGGCTTTAATCACTAAAATAGTGGAACGTTTGGATTTGTTTCGTAAAGTTTGTAAATGTTTGGCTTAAATCACTAAAAATGTGAAACGTTTAGATTTGTTTGGTAACGTTTACAGACGTTTGGTTTTGTTTCGTAACGTTTATAAACGTTTGGCTAAATCGCTAAAATGGGGAAACGTTTGATGTTGTTATGTAACATTTGTAAACATTTAGATTTGTTTCGTAACGTTTTAAACATTTGGTTTTGTTTCCTAACGTTTGTAAACTTTTGGCTTAAATCGCTAAAAAGATGAAATGCTTGGTTTTGTTTCATAACATTTGTAAATGTTTGGCTTAAATCGCTAAAAAGGTGAAACGTTTGGATTTGTTTCGTAACGTTTGTAGACCTTTGGCTTAAATCGCTAAAAAGGTGAAACAATTGGATTGGTTTCGTAACGTTTGTAAACGTATGGCTTAAATCGCTAAAAAGGTGAACTTTTGATTTTGTTTCGTAACGTTTGTAAACGCTTGGCATAAATCCCTAAAAAGGTGAGACGTTTGGTTTTTTTTCGTTAATTTTGTAAACATTTGGCTTAAATTGCTTAAAAGGTGAAACGTTTGGATTTGTTTCGTAATGTTTGTAAGCATTTTGCTTAAATCACTAAAAAGGTTAAACATTTGGATTTGTTTCGTAACGTTTGTATACGTTTTGCTTTAATAGCTAAAAAGGTGAAACGTTTGAAATTTCGTAACGTTTGTAAACGTTTTGCTTAAATTGCTAAAAAGGTGAAACGCTTGGTTTTGTTTCGTAATGTTTGTAAAGGTTTGGCTTAAATCGCTTAGAAGGTGAAACGTTTGGATTTGTTTCGTAACGTTGTAAGCGTTTGGCTTAAATCGCAAAAATGGGAAAACGTTTGGATTTGTTTCGTAACGTTTGTAAACGTTTGGCTTAAATCGCTAAAAAGGTTAAACGTTTGCATACATTTGGCTTAAATTGCTAAAAGGAGAAACGTTTGAAATTTCGTACCGCTGGTAAACGTTTTGCTTAAATTGCTAAAAAGGTGAAACGCTTGGTTTTGTTTCGTAACGTTTTTAAGGGTTTTGATTAAATCGCTAAAATTGTGAAACGTTTGGATGTGTTTCGTAACTTTTTAAACGTTTGGTGTTGTTTCCTAACGTTTGCAAACGTTTGGCTTAAATCGCTAAAAAGGTGAAAAATTTGGATTTGTTTCGTAATTTTTGTAAACGTTTGGCTTAAATTGCTAAAAAGGTGAAACGCTTGGATTTATTTCGTAACGTTTGTAAATGTTTGGCTTAAATTGCTAAAAATGTGAAATGCTTGGTTTTGTTTCGTAACGTTTGGCTTAAATCGCTAAAAAGGTGAAACGTTTGGATTTATTTCGTAACGTCTTTATCATTTGGCTTAAATCGCTAAAATGTGGAAACGTTTGGATTTGTTTCATAATGTTTGTCAACGTTTGGCTTAAATCGCTAAAAAGGTGAAACGTTTGGATTTGTTTTGTAAATTTTGGATACGTTTGCTTAAATCGCTAAAAAGGTGAAACATTTGAAATTTCGTAATGTTTGTAAACGTTTGGCTTAAATTGCTAAAAAGGTGAAATGCTTGTATTTGTCTCATAATATTTGTTAACGTTTGGCTTAGATTACTAAAAAGGGGAAACGCTTGGATTTGTTTCGTAACGTTTCTAAACGTTTGGCTTAAATTGCAAAAAAGGTGAAACGTTTGGATTTGTTTCGTAATGTTTTAAACGTTTGGTTTTGTTTCGTAACGTTTGAAAACGTTTGGCTTATATCGTTAAAAATATGAAACGTTTGTATTTATTTTGTAACGTTTGTAAACATTTACCTTAAATCGCTAAAAAGATAAAACGTTTGGATTTGTTTCCTAACATTTGTAAAAGTTTGGCTTAAATTGCCAAAAAGGTGACACGTTTGGATTTGTTTTGTACCCTTTGAATTTTTTTGGCTTAAATCGCTAAAAAGGTGAAACGTTTGGTTTTGTTTCATAATCTTTGTAAAGGTTTGGCTTAAATCGCTAAAAAGGTGAAACGTTTGGATTTGTTTCGTAACGTTTGTAAACGTTTTGCTAAAATTGCTAAAAAGGTGAAACGTTTGGATTTGTTTTGTAATCTTTGTAAAGGTCTGGCATAAATCGCTAAAAAGGTGAAACGTTTGGATTAGTTTCGTAACGTTTGTAAACGTTTGGCTTAAATCGCTAAAAAGGTGACACGTTTGGATTTGTATCTTAACGTTTGTAAACGTTTGGCTTAAATCGCTAAAAAAGTGAAATGTTTGGATTTATTCCGTAACGTTTGAAAACGTTTGGCTTGAATCGCAAAAAAGGTGAAACGGTTGGTTTTGTTTCGTAACGTTTGTAAACGTTCAGCTTAAATCGCTAAAAAGGTAAAATGTTTGGATTTGTTTTGTAACGTTTGTAAACATTTGGTTTAATTTATAAAAAGGTGAAACATTTGGATTTGTCTCGTAACGTTTGTAAATGTTTGGCTTAAATTGCTAAATATGTGAAACGTTTAGATTTGTTTCGTAACGTTTTAAACGTTTGGTTTAAAGTGCTAAAAAGGTGAAACGCTTGGTTTTGTTTCGTAACGTTTGTAAACGTTTGGCTTAAATTGCTAAAAAGTTGAAACGCTTGGATTTGTTTCGTAACGTTTGTAAACGTTTGGCTTAAATCGCCAAAAAGGTGAAACGTTTGTAAACATTTGGCTTAAATCGATTAAAAGGGGAAACATTTGATTTTGTTTCGTATCCTTTTTAAACGTTCGGCTTAAATCGCTAAAAAGGTGAAATTGTTCGATTTGGTTTGTAAAATTTTAAATGTTTGGATTTGTTTCGAAACGTTTGGATTTGTTTCGTACCGTTTGTAAATGTTTGGCTTTAATCACTAAAATAGTGAAACGTTTGGATTTGTTTCGTAAAGTTTATAAATGTTTGGCTTAAATCACTAAAAATGTGAAACGTTTAGATTTGTTTGGTAACGTTTACAAACGTTTGGTTTTGTTTTGTAACTTTTATAAACGTTTGGCTTAAATCGCTAAAATGGGGAAACATTTGGTGTTGTTATGTAACGTTTGTAAACGTTTAGATTTGTTCCGTAACGTTTTAAACATTTGGTTGAATTTCGTAACGTTTGTAAACGTTTGGCTTAAATCGCTAAAAAGGTGAAATGTTTGGTTTTGTTTCGTAACATTTGTAAATGTTTGGCTTAAATCGCTAAAAAGGTGAAACATTTGGATTTGTTTCGTAACGTTTGTAGACGTTTGGCTTAAATCGCTAAAAAGGTGAAACAATTGGATTTGTTTCGTAACGTTTGTAAACGTATGGCTTAAATCGCTAAAAAGGGGAAACGTTTGATTTTGTTTCGTAACGTTTGTAAACGTTTGGCATAAATCCCTAAAAAGGTGAGACGTTTTGTTTTGTTTCGTAAATTTTGTAAACATTTGGCTCAACTCGCTTAAAAGGTGAAACGTTTGGATTTGTTTCGTATGGTTTGTAAACCTTTGGCTTAAATTGCTAAAAAGGTTAAACACTTGGATTTGTTTCGAAAAGTTTGTAAGCGTTTGGCTTAAATTGCTAAAAAGGTGAAACGCTTGGATTTGTTTCGTAACGTTTGTAAACGTTTGGCTTAAATTGCTAAAAAGTTGAAACACTTGGATTTGTTTCGTAACGTTTGTAAACGTTTGGCTTAAATCGCTAAAAAGGTGAAACGTTTGGATTTGTTTCGTAACGTTTGTAAACGTTTGGCTTAAATCGATAAAAAGGGAAAACGTTTGGTTTTGTTTCGTAGCCTTTGTAAACGTTCGGCTTAAATCGCTAAAATGGTGAAACTGTTGGATTTGTTTTGTAAAATTATAAATGGTTGGATTTGTTTCGAAACGTTTGGATTTGCTTCGTACTGTTTGTAAATGTTTGGCTTTAATCACTAAAATAGTGGAACATTTGGATTTGTTTCGTACTGTTTGTAAATATTTGGCTTGAATCACTAAAATAGTGGAGCGTTTTGATTTGTTTCGTAAAGTTTGTTAATGTTTGGCTTAAATAACTAAAAATGCGAAACGTTTAGATTTGTTTGGTAACGTTTACAAACGTTTGGTTTTGTTTCGTAACGTTTATAAACGTTTGGCTTAAATCGCTAAAATGGGGAAACATTTGGTGTTGTTATGTAACGTTTGTAAACGTTTAGATTTGTTTCGTAAGTTTTAAACATTTGGTTTTGTTTCGTAACCTTTATTAACGTTTGGCTTAAATCGATAAAAAGGTGAAATGTTTGGTTTCGTTTTGTAACGTTTGTAAACGTTTGGCTTAAATCGATAAAAGGGGAAACGTTTGGTTTTGTTTCGTAGCCTTTGTAAATGTTCCGCTGAAATTGCTAAAATGGTGAAACTGTTGAATTTGTTTTGTAAAATTATAAATGTTTGGATTTGTTTCGAAACGTTTGGATTTGTTTCGTACCGTTTGTAAACGTTTTGCTAAAATTGCTAAAAAGGTGAAACGTTTGGATTTGTTTTGTAATCTTTGTAAAGGTCTGGCATAAATCGCTAAAAAGGTGAAACGTTTGGATTAGTTTTGTAACGTTTGTAAACGTTTGGCTTAAATCGCTAAAAAGGTGACACGTTTGGATTTGTTTCTTAACGTTTGTAAACGTTTGGCTTAAATCGCTAAAAAGGGGAAACGTTTGGATTTATTCCGTAATGTTTGAAAACGTTTGGCTTGAATCGCAAAAAAGGTGAAACGGTTGGTTTTGTTTCGTAACGTTTGTAAACGTTCAGCTTAAATCGCTAAAAAGGTAAAATGTTTGGATTTGTTTTGTAACGTTTGTAAACATTTGGTTTAATTTATAAAAAGGTGAAACATTTGGACTTGTCTCGTAACGTTTGTAAATGTTTGGCTTAAATTGCTAAAAATGTCTGGCATAAATCGCTAAAAAGGTGAAACGTTTGGATTAGTTTCGTAACGTTTGTAAACGTTTGGCTTAAATCGCTAAAAAGGTGAAACATTTGGATTTGTCTCGTAACGTTTGTAAATGTTTGGCTTAAATCGCTAAAAAGGTGAAACGTTTAGATTTGTTTCGTAACGTTTTAAACGTTTGGTTTAAAGTGCTAAAAAGGTGAAACGCTTGGTTTTGTTTCGTAACGTTTGTAAACGTTTGGCTTAAATTGCTAAAAAGTTGAAACGCTTGGATTTGTTTCGTAACGTTTGTAAACGTTTGGCTTAAGTCGCCAAAAAGGTGAAACGTTTGTAAACGTTTGGCTTATATCGATTAAAAGGGGAAACATTTGATTTTGTTTCGTATCCTTTTTAAACGTTCGGCTTAAATCGCTAAAAAGGTCAAATTGTTCGATTTGGTTTGTAAAATTTTAAATGTTTGGATTTGTTTCGAAACGTTTGGATTTGTTTCGTACCGTTTGTAAATGTTTGGCTTTAATCACTAAAATAGTGAAACGTTTGGATTTGTTTCGTAAAGTTTATAAATGTTTGGCTTAAATCACTAAAAATGTGAAACGTTTAGATTTGTTTGGTAACGTTTACAAACGTTTGGTTTTGTTTTGTAACGTTTATAAACGTTTGGCTTAAATCGCTAAAATGGGGAAACATTTGGTGTTGTTATGTAACGTTTGTAAACGTTTAGATTTGTTCCGTAACGTTTTAAACATTTGGTTGAATTTCGTAACGTTTGTAAACGTTTGGCTTAAATCGCTAAAAAGGTGAAATGTTTGGTTTTGTTTCGTAACATTTTTAAATGTTTGGCTTAAATCGCTAAAAAGGTGAAACGTTTGGATTTGTTTCGTAACGTTTGTAGACGTTTGGCTTAAATCGCTAAAAAGGTGAAACAATTGGATTTGTTTCGTAACGTTTGTAAACGTATGGCTTAAATCGCTAAAAAGGGGAAACGTTTGATTTTGTTTCGTAACGTTTGTAAACGTTTGGCATAAATCCCTAAAAAGGTGAGACGTTTTGTTTTGTTTCGTAAATTTTGTAAACATTTGGCTCAACTCGCTTAAAAGGTGAAACGTTTGGATTTGTTTCGTATGGTTTGTAAACCTTTGGCTTAAATTGCTAAAAAGGTTAAACACTTGGATTTGTTTCGAAAAGTTTGTAAGCGTTTGGCTTAAATTGCTAAAAAGGTGAAACGCTTGGATTTGTTTCGTAACGTTTGTAAACGTTTGGCTTAAATTGCTAAAAAGTTGAAACACTTGGATTTGTTTCGTAACGTTTGTAAACGTTTGGCTTAAATCGCTAAAAAGGTGAAACGTTTGGATTTGTTTCGTAACGTTTGTAAACGTTTGGCTTAAATCGATAAAAAGGGAAAACGTTTGGTTTTGTTTCGTAGCCTTTGTAAACGTTCGGCTTAAATCGCTAAAATGGTGAAACTGTTGGATTTGTTTTGTAAAATTATAAATGGTTGGATTTGTTTCGAAACGTTTGGATTTGCTTCGTACTGTTTGTAAATGTTTGGCTTTAATCACTAAAATAGTGGAACATTTGGATTTGTTTCGTACTGTTTGTAAATGTTTGGCTTGAATCACTAAAATAGTGGAGCGTTTGGATTTGTTTCGTAAAGTTTGTTAATGTTTGGCTTAAATAACTAAAAATGCGAAACGTTTAGATTTGTTTGGTAACGTTTACAAACGTTTGGTTTTGTTTCGTAACGTTTATAAACGTTTGGCTTAAATCGCTAAAATGGGGAAACATTTGGTGTTGTTATGTAACGTTTGTAAACGTTTAGATTTGTTTCGTAAGTTTTAAACATTTGGTTTTGTTTCGTAACCTTTATTAACGTTTGGCTTAAATCGATAAAAAGGTGAAATGTTTGGTTTCGTTTTGTAACATTTGTAAATGTTTGGCTTAAATCGCTAAAAAGGTGAAACGTTTGGATTTGTTTCGTAACGTTTGTAGACGTTTGGCTTAAATCGCTAAAAAGGTGAAACAATTGGATTCGTTTCGTAACGTTTGTAAACGTATGGCTTAAATCGCTAAAAAGGGGAAACGTTTGATTTTGTTTTGTAACTTTGTAAACGTTTGGCATAAATCCCTAAAAAGGTGAGACGTTTGGTTTTGTTTTGTAAATTTTGTAAACATTTGGCTTAAATCGCTTAAAAGGTTAAACGTTTGGATTTGTTTCATAGCGTTTATAAAAGTTTGGCTTAAATTGCTAAAAAGGTGAAACACTTGGATTTGTTTCGTAACGTTTGTAAACGTTTGGCTTAAATTGCTAAAATGGTGAAACACTTTGTTTTGTTTTGTAATGTTTGTAAAGGTTTGGCTTAAATCGCTAAAAAGCTAAAACATTTGGATTTGTTTTCGAAATGTTTTAAACGTTTGGCTTAAATCGCTATAATGGGGAAACGTTTGGCTTTGTTTCGTAACTTTTGTAAACGTTTGGCTTAAATTGCTAAAATGGGGAAACGTTTGGATTTGTTTCGTAACGTTTGTAAACGTTTGGCTTAAATCGCTAAAAAGGTTAAACATTTGGATTTGTTTCGTAACGTTTGTATACGTTTGGCTTAAATCGCTTAAAAGGTGAAACGTTTGAAATTTCGTAACGTTTGTAAACGTTTTGCTTAAATTGCTAAAAAGGTGAAACGCTTGGTTTTGTTTCGTAACGTTTTTAAGGGTTTTGATTAAATCGCTAAAAATATGAAACGTTTGGATGTGTTTCATAACTTTTTAAATGTTTGGCTTTGTTTCGTTACGTTTGTAAACGTTTGGCTTAAATCGCTAAAAAGGTGAAACATTTGGATTTGTTTCGTAACGTTTGTAAACGTTTGGCTTAAATTGCTAAAAAGGTGAAACACTTAGATTTGTTTCGTAACGTTTGTAAACGTTTGGATTAAATCGCTAAAAAGGTGAAACGTTAGGATTTGTTTGGTAACGTTTGGACACGTTTTGCTAAAGTTGCTAAAAAGGTGACACGTTTGGATTTGTTTCGTAACCTTTGTAAAAGTTTAGCTTAAATCGCTAAAAAGGTGAAACGTTTGGTTTTGTTTCATAACCTTTGTAAAGGTTTGGCTTAGTTCGCTAAAAGGGTGAAATGTTTGTATATGTTTTTTAACGTTTGTAAATGTTTTGCTAAAATTGCTAAAAAGGTGACACATTTGGATTTGTTTCGTAACCTTTGTTAACGTTTGGCTTAAATCGCTAAAAGGGGAAACGTTTGGATTTGTTTTGTAACGTTTGTAAACGTTTGGCTTAAATTGCTAGAAAGGTGAAACGTTTGGATTTGTTTCTTAACGTTTGTAAACGTTTGGATTTATATGTAACGTTTGAAAACGTTTGGCTTGAATCGCAAAAAAGGGAAAACGTTTGGTTTTGTTTCGTGACGTTTGTAAACGTTCGGCTTAATTCGCTAAAAAGGTGAAATGTTTGGATTTGTTTTGTAACTTTTGTAAACATTTGGTTTAATTTCTAAAAAGGTGAAACATTTAGATTTGTCTCATAACGTTTGTAAACGTTTGGCTTAAATTGCTTAAATGTGAAACGTTTAGATTTGTTTTGTAACGTTTTAAACGTTTGGTTTAAATTGCTAAAAAGGTGAAACGCTTGGTTTTGTTTCGTAACGTTTGTAAACGTTTGGCTTAAATTGCTAAAAAGTGGAAACCCTTGGATTTGTTTCGTAACGTTTGTAAACGTTTGGCTTAAATCGCCAAAAAGGTGAAACGTATGGATTAGTTTCGTAACGTTTGTAAACGTTCGGCTTAAATCGATAAAAAGGGGAAACGTTTCGTTTTGTTTCATAACCTTTGTAAACGTTCGGCTTAAATCGCTAAAAAGGTGAAACTATTTGATTTGTTTTGTAAAATTTTAAACGTTTGGATTTGTTTCCTACTGTTTGTAAACGTTTGGCTTCAATCACTAAAATAGTGAAACATTTGGATTTGTTTCCTAACGTTTGTAAATGTTTGGCTTAAATCACTAAAAATATGAAACGTTTAGATTTGTTTGGTAACGTTTACAAACGTTTTGTTTTGTTTCGTAACATTTATAAACGTTTGGCTTAAATAGCTAAAATGGGGAAACGTTTGGTGTTGTTATGTAATGTTTGTAAACATTTGGATTTGTTTCGTAACGTTTTAAACATTTGGTTTTGTTTCGAAACGTTTGTAAACGTTTGGCTTAAATCGCTAAAAAGGTGAAATGTTTGGTTTTGTTTCCTAACGTTTGTAAATATTTGGCTTAAATCGCTAAAAAGGTGAAACATTTGGATTTCTTTCGTTATGTTTGTAAACGTTTTGCTAAAATTGCTAAAAAGGTGAAACAATTGGATCTGTTTCGTAGTGTTTGTAAACGTATGGCTTAAATCGCTAAAAAGGGGAAACGTTTGGGTTTGTTTCGTAACGTTTGTAAACGTTTGGCTTAGATCCCTAAAAAGGTGAGACGTTTGGTTTTGTTTCGTAAATTTTCTAAACGTTTGGCTTAAATCGCTTAAAAGGTGAAACATTTTGATTTGTTTCGTAGCGTTTGCAAACATTTGGTTTAAATTGATAAAAAGGTAATACACTTTGATTTGTTTCGTAACGTGTGTAAACGTTTGGCTTTAATTTCTAAAAAGGTGAAACACTTGGTTTTGTTTCGTAACGTTTGTAAACGTTTGGCTTAAATCGCTTAAAAGGTGAACCGTTTGGATTTATTTCGTAACGTTTTAAATGTTTGGCCTAAATAGCTAAAATGGGGAAACGTTTGGATTTATTTCGTAACGTTTGTAGACGTTTGGCTTAAATAGCTAAAATGGGGAAAACTTTGGCTTTGTTTCGTAACATTTGTAAACGTTTGGCTTAAATCGCTAAAAAGGTTAAACGTTTCGATTTGTTTCGTAACGTTTGTATACGTTTGGCTTAAATCGCTAAAAAGGTGAAACGTTTGAAATTTCGTAACGTTTGTAAACGTTTTTCTTAAATTGCTAAAAAGGTGAAACGCTTGGTTTTGTATCGTAACGTTTTTAAGGGTTTTGATTAAATTGCTAAAAACGTGAAATGTTTGGATGTGTTTCGTAACTTTATAAACATTTGGTTTTGTTTCGTAACGTTTGTAAACGTTTGGCTTAAATCCCTAAAAAGGTGAAACATTTGGATTTTTTTTCTTAAAGTTTGTAAACGTTTGGCTTAAATTGCTAAAAAGGTGAAACACTTGGATTTGTTTCGTAACGTTTGTAAACGTTTGGCTTGAATTGCTAAAAAGGTGAAACGTTTGGATTTGTTACGTAACGTTTGTAAACGTTTGGCTTAAATTGCTAAAAAGGTGAAACGCTTGGTTTTGTTTCTTAACATTTTTAAGGGTTTTGCTTAAATCGCTAAAAATGTGAAACGTTTGGATGTGTTTCATAACTTGTTAAACGCTTTGGCTTAAATCGCTAAAAATGTGAAACATTTGGATTTATTTCGTAACGTTTGTAAACGTTTGGCTTAAATCGCTAAAAAGGTGAAATGTTTGAAATTTCGTAACGTTTGTAAACGTTTTTCTTAAATTGCTAAAAAGGTGAAACGCTTGGTTTTGTATCGTAACGTTTTGAAGTGTTTTGATTAAATTGCGAAAAACGTGAAATGTTTCGATGTGTTTCGTAACTTTATAAACGTTTGGTTTTGTTTCATAACGTTTGTAAACGTTTGGCTTAAATCTCTAAAAAGGTGAAACATTTGGATTTTGTTTCGTAACGTTTGTCAACGTTTGGCTTAAATTTCTAAAAAGGTGAAACACTTGGATTTGTTTCGTAACGTTTGTAAACGTTTGGCTTAAATTGCTAAAAAGGTGAAACGCTTGGATTTGTTACGTAACGTTTGTAAACGTTTGGCTTTAATTGCGAAAAAGGTGAAATGCTTGGTTTTGTTTCGTAACATTTTTAAGGGTTTTGCTTAAATCAATAAAAATGTGAAAAGTTTGGATGTGCTTCGTAACTTGTTAAACGCTTTGGCTTAAATCGCTAAAAAGGTGAAACATTTGGATCTGTTTCGTAACGTTTGTAAACGTTTGGCTTAAATTGCTAAAAAGGTGAAACACTTGGATTTGTTTCGTAACGTTTGTAAACGTTTGGCTTAAATTGCTAGAAAGGTGAAACACTTGGTTTTGTTTCGTAACGTTTGTAAAGTTTTTCCTTAAATCACTAAAAAGGTGAAACGTTTGGATTTATTTCGTAACGTTTTAAACTTTTGGCTTAAATCACTAAAATTGGTAAACGTTTGGATTTGTTTCTTAACGTTTGTAAACGTTTGGCTTAAATCGCTAAAAAGGTGAAACATTTGGATTTGTTTCGTAACGTTTGTAAACGTTTGGCTTAAATCGATAAAAAGGGGAAACGTTTGGTTTTGTTTCGTAGCCTTTGTAAACGTTCCGCTGAAATTGCTAACATGGTGAAACTGTTGAATTTGTTTTGTAAAATTATAAATGTTTGGATTTGTTTCGAAACGTTTGGATTTGTTTCGTACCGTTTGTAAACGTTTTGCTAAAATTGCTAAAAAGGTGAAACGTTTGGATTTGTTTTGTAATCTTTGTAAAGGTCTGGCATAAATCGCTAAAAAGGTGAAACGTTTGGATTAGTTTTGTAACGTTTGTAAACGTTTGGCTTAAATCGCTAAAAAGGTGACACGTTTGGATTTGTTTCTTAACGTTTGTAAACGTTTGGCTTAAATCGCTAAAAAGGGGAAACGTTTGGATTTATTCCGTAATGTTTGAAAACGTTTGGCTTGAATCGCAAAAAAGGTGAAACGGTTGGTTTTGTTTCGTAACGTTTGTAAACGTTCAGCTTAAATCGCTAAAAAGGTAAAATGTTTGGATTTGTTTTGTAACGTTTGTAAACATTTGGTTTAATTTATAAAAAGGTGAAACATTTGGATTTGTCTCGTAACGTTTGTAAATGTTTGGCTTAAATTGCTAAAAATGTCTGGCATAAATCGCTAAAAAGGTGAAACGTTTGGATTAGTTTCGTAACGTTTGTAAACGTTTGGCTTAAATCGCTAAAAATGTGAAACATTTGGATTTGTCTCGTAACGTTTGTAAATGTTTGGCTTAAATCGCTAAAAAGGTGAAACGTTTAGATTTGTTTCGTAACGTTTTAAACGTTTGGTTTAAAGTGCTAAAAAGGTGAAACGCTTGGTTTTGTTTCGTAACGTTTGTAAACGTTTGGCTTAAATTGCTAAAAAGTTGAAACGCTTGGATTTGTTTCGTAACGTTTGTAAACGTTTGGCTTAAATCGCCAAAAAGGTGAAACGTTTGTAAACGTTTGGCTTATATCGATTAAAAGGGGAAACATTTGATTTTGTTTCGTATCCTTTTTAAACGTTCGGCTTAAATCGCTAAAAAGGTCAAATTGTTCGATTTGGTTTGTAAAATTTTAAATGTTTGGATTTGTTTCGAAACGTTTGGATTTGTTTCGTACCGTTTGTAAATGTTTGGCTTTAATCACTAAAATAGTGAAACGTTTGGATTTGTTTCGTAAAGTTTATAAATGTTTGGCTTAAATCACTAAAAATGTGAAACGTTTAGATTTGTTTGGTAACGTTTACAAACGTTTGGTTTTGTTTCGTAACGTTTATAAACGTTTGGCTTAAATCGCTAAAATGGGGAAACATTTGGTGTTGTTATGTAACGTTTGTAAACGTTTAGATTTGTTCCGTAACGTTTTAAACATTTGGTTGAATTTCGTAAAGTTTGTAAACGTTTGGCTTAAATCGCTAAAAAGGTGAAATGTTTGGTTTTGTTTCGTAACATTTGTAAATGTTTGGCTTAAATCGCTAAAAAGGTAAAACGTTTGGATTTGTTTCGTAACGTTTGTAGACGTTTGGCTTAAATCGCTAAAAAGGTGAAACAATTGGATTTGTTTCGTAACATTTGTAAACGTATGGCTTAAATCGCTAAAAAAGGGAAACGTTTGATTTTGTTTCGTAACGTTTGTAAACGTTTGGCATAAATCCCTAAAAAGGTGAGACGTTTTGTTTTGTTTCATAAATTTTGTAAACATTTGGCTCAAATCGCTTAAAAGGTGAAACGTTTGGATTTGTTTCGTATGGTTTGTAAACCTTTGGCTTAAATTGCTAAAAAGGTGAAACACTTGGATTTGTTTCGAAAAGTTTGTAAGCGTTTGGCTTAAATTGCTAAAAAGGTGAAACGCTTGGATTTGTTTCGTAACGTTTGTAAACGTTTGGCTTAAATTGCTAAAAAGTTGAAACACTTGGATTTGTTTCGTAAGGTTTGTAAACGTTTGGCTTAAATCGATAAAAAGGGGAAACGTTTGGTTTTGTTTCGTAGCCTTTGTAAACGTTCGGCTTAAATCGCTAAAATGGTGAAACTGTTGGATTTGTTTTGTAAAATTATAAATGGTTGGATTTGTTTCGAAACGTTTGGATTTGCTTCGTACTGTTTGTAAATGTTTGGCTTTAATCACTAAAATAGTGGAACATTTGGATTTGTTTCGTACTGTTTGTAAATGTTTGGCTTGAATCACTAAAATAGTGGAGCGTTTGGATTTGTTTCGTAAAGTTTGTAAATGTTTGGCTTAAATCACTAAAAATGCGAAACGTTTAGATTTGTTTGGTAACGTTTACAAACGTTTGGTTTTGTTTCGTAACGTTTATAAACGTTTGGCTTAAATCGCTAAAATGGGGAAACATTTGGTGTTGTTATGTAACGTTTGTAAACGTTTAGATTTGTTTCGTAAGTTTTAAACATTTGGTTTTGTTTCGTAACGTTTATTAACGTTTGGCTTAAATCGATAAAAAGGTGAAATGTTTGGTTTCGTTTTGTAACATTTGTAAATGTTTGGCTTAAATCGCTAAAAAGGTGAAACGTTTGGATTTGTTTCGTAACGTTTGTAGACGTTTGGCGTAAATCGCTAAAAAGGTGAAACAATTGGATTCGTTTCGTAACGTTTGTAAACGTATGGCTTAAATCGCTAAAAAGGGGAAACGTTTGATTTTGTTTCGTAACTTTGTAAACGTTTGGCATAAATCCCTAAAAAGGTGAGACGTTTGGTTTTGTTTTGTAAATTTTGTATACATTTGGCTTAAATCGCTTAAAAGGTTAAACGTTTGGATTTGTTTCGTAGCGTTTATAAACGTTTGGCTTAAATTGCTAAAAAGGTGAAACACTTGGATTTGTTTCGTAACGTTTGTAAACGTTTGGCTTAAATTGCTAAAATGGTGAAACACTTTGTTTTGTTTTGTAATGTTTGTAAAGGTTTGGCTTAAATCGCTAAAAAGCTAAAACATTTGGATTTTTTTCGAAATGTTTTAAACGTTTGGCTTAAATCGCTATAATGGGGAAACGTTTGGCTTTGTTTCGTATCTTTTGTAAACGTTTGGCTTAAATTGCTAAAATGGGGAAACGTTTGGATTTGTTTCGTAATGTTTGTAAACGTTTGGCTTAAATCGCTAAAAAGGTTAAACATTTGGATTTGTTTCGTAACATTTGTATACGTTTGGCTTAAATCGCTAAAAAGGTGAAACGTTTGAAATTTCGTAAAGTTTGTAAACGTTTTGCTTAAATTGCTAAAAAGGTGAAACGCTTGGTTTTGTTTCGTAACGTTTTTAAGGGTTTTGATTAAATCGCTAAAAATATGAAACGTTTGGATGTGTTTCATAACTTTTTAAATGTTTGGCTTTGTTTCGTTACGTTTGTAAACGTTTGGTTTAAATCGCTAAAAAGGTGAAACATTTGGATTTGTTTCGTAACGTTTGTAAACGTTTGGCTTAAATTGCTAAAAAGGTGAAACACTTAGATTTGTTTCGTAACGTTTGTAAACGTTTGGATTAAATCGCTAAAAAGGTGAAACGTTAGGATTTGTTTGGTAACGTTTGGACACGTTTTGCTAAAGTTGCTAAAAAGGTGACACGTTTGGATTTGTTTCGTAACCTTTGTAAAAGTTTGGCTTAAATCGCTAAAAAGGTGAAACGTTTGGTTTTGTTTCATAACCTTTGTAAAGGTTTGGCTTAAATCGCTAAAAGGGTGAAATGTTTGTATATGTTTTTTAACGTTTGTAAATGTTTTGCTAAAATTGCTAAAAAGGTGACACATTTGGATTTGTTTCGTAACCTTTGTAAACGTTTGGCTTATATCGCTAAAAAGGGGAAACGTTTGGATTTGTTTTGTAACGTTTGTAAACGTTTGGCTTAAATTGCTAGAAAGGTGAAACGTTTGGATTTGTTTCTTAACGTTTGTAAACGTTTGGATTTATATGTAACGTTTGAAAACGTCTGGCTTGAATCGCAAAAAAGGGAAAACGTTTGGTTTTGTTTCGTGACGTTTGTAAACGTTCGGCTTAATTCGCTAAAAAGGTGAAACGTTTGGATTTCTTTCGTAATGTTTGTAAACGTTTTGCTAAAATTGCTAAAAAGGTGAAACAATTGGATCTGTTTCGTAGTGTTTGTAAACGTATGGCTTAAATCGCTAAAAAGGGGAAACGTTTGGTTTTGTTTCGTAACGTTTGTAAACGTTTGGCTTAGATCCCTAAAAAGGTGAGACGTTTGGTTTTGTTTCGTAAATTTTCTAAACGTTTGGCTTAAATCGCTTAAAAGGTGAAACATTTTGATTTGTTTCGTAGCGTTTGCAAACATTTGGTTTAAATTGATAAAAAGGTAATACACTTTGATTTGTTTCGTAACGTGTGTAAACGTTTGGCTTAAATTTCTAAAAAGGTGAAACACTTGGTTTTGTTTCGTAACGTTTGTAAACGTTCGGCTTAAATCGCTTAAAAGGTGAACCGTTTGGATTTATTTCGTAACGTTTTAAATGTTTGGCTTAAATAGCTAAAATGGGGAAACGTTTGGATTTATTTCGTAACGTTTGTAGACGTTTGGCTTAAATCGCTAAAATGGGGAAAACTTTGGCTTTGTTTCGTAACATTTGTAAATGTTTGGCTTAAATCGCTAAAAAGGTTAAACGTTTCGATTTGTTTCGTAACGTTTGTATACGTTTGGCTTAAATCGCTAAAAAGGTGAAACGTTTGAAATTTCGTAACGTTTGTAAACGTTTTTCTTAAATTGCTAAAAAGGTGAAACGCTTGGTTTTGTATCGTAACGTTTTTAAGGGTTTTGATTAAATTGCTAAAAACGTGAAATGTTTGGATGTGTTTCGTAACTTTATAAACATTTGGTTTTGTTTCGTAACGTTTGTAAACGTTTGGCTTAAATCCCTAAAAAGGTGAAACATTTGGATTTTTTTTCTTAAAGTTTGTAAACGTTTGGCTTAAATTGCTAAAAAGGTGAAACACTTGGATTTGTTTCGTAACGTTTGTAAACGTTTGGCTTAAATTGCTAAAAAGGTGAAACGCTTGGATTTGTTACGTAACGTTTGTAAACGTTTGGCTTAAATTGCTAAAAAGGTGAAACGCTTGGTTTTGTTTCTTAACATTTTTAAGGGTTTTGCTTAAATCGCTAAAAATGTGAAACGTTTGGATGTGTTTCATAACTTGTTAAACGCTTTGGCTTAAATCGCTAAAAATGTGAAACATTTGGATTTATTTCGTAACGTTTGTAAACGTTTGGCTTAAATCGCTAAAAAGGTGAAATGTTTGAAATTTCGTAACGTTTGTAAACGTTTTTCTTAAATTGCTAAAAAGGTGAAACGCTTGGTTTTGTATCGTAACGTTTTGAAGTGTTTTGATTAAATTGCTAAAAACGTGAAATGTTTCGATGTGTTTCGTAACTTTATAAACGTTTGGTTTTGTTTCGTAACGTTTGTAAATGTTTGGCTTAAATCCCTAAAAAGGTGAAACATTTGGATTTTGTTTCGTAACGTTTGTCAACGTTTGGCTTAAATTTCTAAAAAGGTGAAACACTTGGATTTGTTTCGTAACGTTTGTAAACGTTTGGCTTAAATTGCTAAAAAGGTGAAACGCTTGGATTTGTTACGTAACGTTTGTAAACGTTTGGCTTTAATTGCTAAAAAGGTGAAATGCTTGGTTTTGTTTCGTAACATTTTTAAGGGTTTTGCTTAAATCGCTAAAAATGTGAAAAGTTTGGATGTGTTTCGTAACTTGTTAAACGCTTTGGCTTAAATCGCTAAAAAGGTGAAACATTTGGATCTGTTTCGTAACGTTTGTAAACGTTTGGCTTAAATTGCTAAAAAGGTGAAACACTTGGATTTGTTTCGTAACGTTTGTAAACGTTTGGCTTATATTGCTAGAAAGGTGAAACACTTGGTTTTGTTTCGTAACGTTTGTAAAGTTTTGCCTTAAATCACTAAAAAGGTGAAACGTTTAGATTTATTTCGTAACGTTTTAAACTTTTGGCTTAAATCACTAAAATTGGTAAACGTTTGGATTAGTTTCTTAACGTTTGTAAACGTTTGGCTTAAATCGCTAAAAAGGTGAAACGTTTGGATTTGTTTCGTAACGTTTGTAAACATTTGGCTTAAATCGATAAAAAGGGGAAACGTTTGGTTTTGTTTCGTAGCCTTTGTAAACGTTCCGCTTAAATTGCTAAAATGGTGAAACTGTTGAATTTGTTTTGTAAAATTATAAATGTTTGGATTTGTTTCGAAACGTTTGGATTTGTTTCGTACCGTTTGTAAACGTTTTGCTAAAATTGCTAAAAAGGTGAAACGTTTGGATTTGTTTTGTAATCTTTGTAAAGGTCTGGCATAAATCGCTAAAAAGGTGAAACGTTTGGATTAGTTTTGTAACGTTTGTAAACGTTTGGCTTAAATCGCTAAAAAGGTGACACGTTTGGATTTGTTTCTTAACGTTTGTAAACGTTTGGCTTAAATCGCTAAAAAGGGGAAACGTTTGGATTTATTCCGTAACGTTTGAAAACGTTTGGCTTGAATCGCAAAAAAGGTGAAACGGTTGGTTTTGTTTCGTAACGTTTGTAAACGTTCAGCTTAAATCGCTAAAAAGGTAAAATGTTTGGATTTGTTTTGTAACGTTTGTAAACATTTGGTTTAATCTATAAAAAGGTGAAACATTTGGATTTGTCTCGTAACGTTTGTAAATGTTTGGCTTAAATTGCTAAATATGTGAAACGTTTAGATTTGTTTTGTAATCTTTGTAAAGGTCTGGCATAAATCGCTAAAAAGGTGAAACGTTTGGATTAGTTTCGTAACGTTTGTAAACGTTTGGCTTAAATCACTAAAAAGTGAAACATTTGGATTTGTCTCGTAACGTTTGTAAATGTTTGGCTTAAATCGCTAAAAAGGTGAAACGTTTAGATTTGTTTCGTAACGTTTTAAACGTTTGGTTTAAAGTGCTAAAAAGGTGAAACGCTTGGTTTTGTTTCGTAACGTTTGTAAACATTTGGCTTAAATTGCTAAAAGGTTGAAACGCTTGGATTTGTTTCGTAACGTTTGTAAACGTTTGGCTTAAATCGCCAAAAAGGTGAAACGTTTGTAAACGTTTGGCTTAAATCGATTAAAAGGGGAAACATTTGATTTTGTTTCGTATCCTTTTTAAACGTTCGGCTTAAATCGCTAAAAAGGTCAAATTGTTCGATTTGGTTTGTATAATTTTAAATGTTTGGATTTGTTTCGAAACGTTTGGATTTGTTTCGTACCGTTTGTAAATGTTTGGCTTTAATCACTAAAATAGTGAAACATTTGGATTTGTTTCGTAAAGTTTATAAATGTTTGGCTTAAATCACTAAAAATGTGAAACGTTTAGATTTGTTTGGTAATGTTTACAAACGTTTGGTTTTGTTTCGTAACGTTTATAAACGTTTGGCTTAAATCGCTAAAATGGGGAAACATTTGGTGTTGTTATGTAACGTTTGTAAACGTTTAGATTTGTTCCGTAACGTTTTAAACGTTTGGTTGAATTTCGTAACGTTTGTAAACGTTTGGCTTAAATCGCTAAAAAGGTGAAATGTTTGGTTTTGTTTCGTAACATTTGTAAATGTTTGGCTTAAATCGCTAAAAAGGTGAAACGTTTGGATTTGTTTCGTAACGTTTGTAGACATTTGGCTTAAATCGCTAAAAAGGTGAAACAATTGGATTTGTTTCGTAACATTTGTAAACGTATGGCTTAAATCGCTAAAAAGGGGAAACGTTTGATTTTGTTTCGTAACGTTTGTAAACGTTTGGCATAAATCCCTAAAAAGGTGAGACGTTTTGTTTTGTTTCATAAATTTTGTAAACATTTGGCTCAAATCGCTTAAAAGGTGAAACGTTTGGATTTGTTTCGTATGGTTTGTAAACCTTTGGCTTAAATTGCTAAAAAGGTGAAACACTTGGATTTGTTTCGAAAAGTTTGTAAGCGTTTGGCTTAAATTGCTAAAAAGGTGATACGCTTGGATTTGTTTCGTAACGTTTGTAAACGTTTGGCTTAAATTGCTAAAAAGTTGAAACACTTGGATTTGTTTCGTAACGTTTGTAAACGTTTGGCTTAAATCGATAAAAAGGGGAAACGTTTGGTTTTGTTTCGTAGCCTTTGTAAACGTTCGGCTTAAATCGCTAAAATGGTGAAACTGTTGGATTTGTTTTGTAAAATTATAAATGGTTGGATTTGTTTCGAAACGTTTGGATTTGCTTCGTACTGTTTGTAAATGTTTGGCTTTAATCACTAAAATAGTGGAACATTTGGATTTGTTTCGTACTGTTTGTAAATGTTTGGCTTGAATCACTAAAATAGTGGAGCGTTTGGATTTGTTTCGTAAAGTTTGTAAATGTTTGGCTTAAATCACTAAAAATGCGAAACGTTTAGATTTGTTTGGTAACGTTTACAAACGTTTGGTTTTGTTTCGTAACGTTTATAAACGTTTGGCTTAAATCGCTAAAATGGGAAAACATTTGGTGTTGTTATGTAACGTTTGTAAACGTTTAGATTTGTTTCGTAAGTTTTAAACATTTGGTTTTGTTTCGTAACATTTTTAAGGGTTTTTCTTAAATCGCTAAAAATGTGAAAAGTTTGGATGTGTTTCGTAACTTGTTAAACGCTTTGGCTTAAATCGCTAAAAAGGTGAAACGTTTGGATTTGTTTCGTAACGTTTGTAGACGTTTGGCGTAAATCGCTAAAAAGGTGAAACAATTGGATTCGTTTCGTAAAGTTTGTAAACGTATGGCTTAAATCGCTAAAAAGGGGAAACGTTTGATTTTGTTTCGTAACTTTGTAAACGTTTGGCATAAATCCCTAAAAAGGTGAGACGTTTGGTTTTGTTTTGTAAATTTTGTAAACATTTGGCTTAAATCGCTTAAAAGGTTAAACGTTTGGATTTGTTTCGTAGCGTTTATAAACGTTTGGCTTAAATTGCTAAAAAGGTGAAACACTTGGATTTATTTCGTAACGTTTGTAAACGTTTGGCTTAAATTGCTAAAATGGTGAAACACTTTGTTTTGTTTTGTAATGTTTGTAAAGGTTTGGCTTAAATCGCTAAAAAGCTAAAACATTTGGATTTGTTTCGAAATGTTTACGTTTGGCTTAAATCGCTATAATGGGGAAACGTTTGGCTTTGTTTCGTATCTTTTGTAAACGTTTGGCTTAAATTGCTAAAATGGGGAAACGTTTGGATTTGTTTCGTAACGTTTGTAAACGTTTGGCTTAAATCGCTAAAAAGGTTAAACATTTGGATTTGTTTCGTAACGTTTGTATACGTTTGGCTTAAATCGCTAAAAAGGTGAAACGTTTGAAATTTCGTAACGTTTGTAAACGTTTTGCTTAAATTGCTAAAAAGGTGAAACGCTTGGTTTTGTTTCGTAACGTTTTTAAGGGTTTTGATTAAATCGCTAAAAATATGAAACGTTTGGATGTGTTTCATAACTTTATAAATGTTTGGCTTTGTTTCGTTACGTTTGTAAACGTTTGGCTTAAATCGCTAAAAAGGTGAAACATTTGGATTTGTTTCGTAACGTTTGTAAACGTTTGGCTTAAATTGCTAAAAAGGTGAAACACTTAGATTTGTTTCGTAACGTTTGTAAACGTTTGGATTAAATCGCTAAAAAGGTGAAACGTTAGGATTTGTTTCGTAACGTTTGGACACGTTTTGCTAAAGTTGCTAAAAAGGTGACACGTTTGGATTTGTTTCGTAACCTTTGTAAAAGTTTGGCTTAAATCGCTAAAAAGGTGAAACGTTTGGTTTTGTTTCATAACCTTTGTAAAGGTTTGGCTTAAATCGCTAAAAGGGTGAAATGTTTGTATATGTTTTTTAACGTTTGTAAATGTTTTGCTAAAATTGCTAAAAAGGTGACACATTTGGATTTGTTTCGTAACCTTTGTAAACGTTTGGCTTAAATCGCTAAAAAGGGGAAACGTTTGGATTTGTTTTGTAACGTTTGTAAACGTTTGGCTTAAATTGCTAGAAAGGTGAAACGTTTGGATTTGTTTCTTAACGTTTGTAAACGTTTGGATTTATATGTAACGTTTGAAAACGTTTGGCTTGAATCGCAAAAAAGGGAAAACGTTTGGTTTTGTTTCGTGACGTTTGTAAACGTTCGGCTTAATTCGCTAAAAAGGTGAAATGTTTGGATTTGTTTTGTAACTTTTGTAAACATTTGGTTTAATTTCTAAAAAGGTGAAACATTTGGATTTGTCTCATAACGTTTGTAAACGTTTGGCTTAAATTGCTTAAATGTGAAACGTTTAGATTTGTTTTGTAACGTTTTAAACGTTTGGTTTAAATTGCTAAAAAGGTGAAACGCTTGGTTTTGTTTCGTAACGTTTGTAAACGTTTGGCTTAAATTGCTTAAAAGTGGAAACGCTTGGATTTGTTTCGTAACGTTTGTAAACGTTTGGCTTAAATCGCCAAAAAGGGGAAACGTATGGATTAGTTTCGTAACGTTTGTAAACGTTCGGCTTACATCGATAAAAAGGGGAAACGTTTGGTTTTGTTTCAAAACCTTTGTAAACGTTCGGCTTAAATCGCTAAAAAGGTGAAACTGTTTGATTTGTTTTGTAAAATTTTAAACGTTTGGATTTTTTCCTTCTGTTTGTAAACGTTTGGCTTCAATCACTAAAATAGTGAAAAATTTGGATTTGTTTCCTAACTTTTATAAATGTTTGGCTTAAATCACTAAAAATATGAAACGTTTAGATTTGTTTGGTAACGTTTACAAACGTTTTGTTTTGTTTCGTAACGTTTATAAACGTTTGGCTTAAATAGCTAAAATGGGGAAACGTTTGGTGTTCTTATGTAATGTTTGTAAACATTTGGATTTTTTTCGTAACGTTTTAAACATTTGGTTTTGTTTCGAAACGTTTGTAAACGTTTGGCTTAAATCGCTAAAAAGGTGAAATGTTTGGTTTTGTTTCCTAACGTTTGTAAATATTTGGCTTAAATCGCTAAAAAGGTGAAACGTTTGGATTTCTTTCCTAATGTTTGTAAACGTTTTGCTAAAATTGCTAAAAAGGTGAAACAATTGGATCTGTTTCGTAGTGTTTGTAAACGTATGGCTTAAATCGCTAAAAAGGGGAAACGTTTGGTTTTGTTTCGTAACGTTTGTAAACGTTTGGCTTAGATCCCTAAAAAGGTGAGACGTTTGGTTTTGTTTCGTAAATTTTGTAAACGTTTGGCTTAAATCACTTAAAAGGTGAAACATTTTGATTTGTTTCGTAGCGTTTGCAAACGTTTGGTTTAAATTGATAAAAAGGTAATACACTTTGATTTGTTTCGTAACGTGTGTAAACGTTTGGCTTAAATTTCTAAAAAGGTGAAACACTTGGTTTTGTTTCGTAACGTTTGTAAACGTTTGGCTTAAATCGTTTAAAAGGTGAACCGTTTGGATTTATTTCGTAACGTTTTAAATGTTTGGCTTAAATAGCTAAAATGGGGAAACGTTTGGATTTATTTCGTAAAGTTTGTAGACGTTTGGCTTAAATCGCTAAAATGGGGAAAACTTTGGCTTTGTTTCGTAACATTTGTAAACGTTTGGCTTAAATCGCTAAAAAGGTTAAACGTTTCGTTTTGTTTCGTAACGTTTGTATACGTTTGGCTTAAATCGCTAAAAAGGTGAAACGTTTGAAATTTCGTAACGTTTGTAAACGATTTTCATAAATTGCTAAAAAGGTGAAACACTTGGTTTTGTATCGTAACGTTTTTAAGGGTTTTGATTAAATTGCTAAAAACGTGAAATGTTTGGATGTGTTTCGTAACTTTATAAACATTTGGTTTTGTTTCGTAACGTTTGTAAACGTTTGGCTTAAATCCCTAAAAAGGTGAAACATTTGGATTTTTTTTCTTAAAGTTTGTAAACGTTTGGCTTAAATTGCTAAAAAGGTGAAACACTTGGATTTGTTTCGTAACGTTTGTAAACGTTTGGCTTAAATTGCTAAAAAGGTGAAACGCTTGGATTTGTTACGTAACGTTTGTAAACGTTTGGCTTAAATTGCTAAAAAGGTGAAACGCTTGGTTTTGTTTCTTAACATTTTTAAGGGTTTTGCTTAAATCGCTAAAAATGTGAAACGTTTGGATGTGTTTCATAACTTGTTAAACGCTTTGGCTTAAATCGCTAAAAATGTGAAACATTTGGATTTATTTCGTAACGTTTGTAAACGTTTGGCTTAAATCGCTAAAAAGGGGAAACGTTTGAAATTTCGTAACGTTTGTAAACGTTTTTTTTAAATTGCTAAAAAGGTGAAACGCTTGGTTTTGTATCGTAACGTTTTGAAGTGTTTTGATTAAATTGCTAAAAACGTGAAATGTTTCGATGTGTTTCGTAACTTTATAAACGTTTGGTTTTGTTTCATAACGTTTATAAACGTTTGGCTTAAATCCCTAAAAAGGTGAAACATTTGGATTTTGTTTTGTAACGTTTGTCAACGTTTGGCTTAAATTTTTAAAAAGGTGAAACACTTGGATTTGTTTCGTAACGTTTGTAAACGTTTGGCTTAAATTGCTAAAAAGGTGAAACGCTTGGATTTGTTACGTAACGTTTGTAAACGTTTGGCTTTAATTGCTAAAAAGGTGAAATGCTTGGTTTTGTTTCGTAACATTTTTAAGGGTTTTGCTTAAATCGCTAAAAACGTGAAAAGTTTGGATGTGTTTCGTAACTTGTTAAACGCTTTGGCTTAAATCGCTAAAAAGGTGAAACGTTTGGATTTGTTTCGTAACGTTTGTAGACGTTTGGCGTAAATCGCTAAAAAGGTGAAACAATTGGATTCGTTTCGTAACGTTTGTAAACGTATGGCTTAAATCGCTAAAAAGGGGAAACGTTTGATTTTGTTTCGTAACTTTGTAAACGTTTGGCATAAATCCCTAAAAAGGTGAGACATTTGGTTTTGTTTTGTAAATTTTGTAAACATTTGGCTTAAATCGCTTAAAAGGTTAAACGTTTGGATTTGTTTCGTAGCGTTTATAAACGTTTGGCTTAAATTGCTAAAAAGGTGAAACACTTGGATTTGTTTCGTAACGTTTGTAAACGTTTGGCTTAAATTGCTAAAATGGTGAAACACTTTGTTTTGTTTTGTAATGTTTGTAAAGGTTTGGCTTAAATCGCTAAAAAGCTAAAACATTTGGATTTGTTTCGAAATGTTTTAAACGTTTGGCTTAAATCGCTGTAATGGGGAAACGTTTGGCTTTGTTTCGTATCTTTTGTAAACGTTTGGCTTAAATTGCTAAAATGGGGAAACGTTTGGATTTGTTTCGTAACGTTTGTAAACGTTTGGCTTAAATCGCTAAAAAGGTTAAACATTTGGATTTGTTTCGTAACGTTTGTATACGTTTGGCTTAAATCGCTAAAAAGGTGAAACGTTTGAAATTTCGTAACGTTTGTAAACGTTTTGCTTAAATTGCTAAAAAGGTGAAACGCTTGGTTTTGTTTCGTAACGTTTTTAAGGGTTTTGATTAAATCGCTAAAAATATGAAACGTTTGGATGTGTTTCATAACTTTTTAAATGTTTGGCTTTGTTTCGTTACGTTTGTAAACGTTTGGCTTAAATCGCTAAAAAGGTGAAACATTTGGATTTGTTTCGTAACGTTTGTAAACGTTTGGCTTAAATTGCTAAAAAGGTGAAACACTTAGATTTGTTTCGTAACGTTTGTAAACGTTTGGATTAAATCGCTAAAAAGGTGAAACGTTAGGATTTGTTTGGTAACGTTTGGACACGTTTTGCTAAAGTTGCTAAAAAGGTGACACGTTTGGATTTGTTTCGTAACCTTTGTAAAAGTTTGGCTTAAATCGCTAAAAAGGTGAAACGTTTGGTTTTGTTTCATAACCTTTGTAAAGGTTTGGCTTAAATCGCTAAAAGGGTGAAATGTTTGTATATGTTTTTTAACGATTGTAAATGTTTTGCTAAAATTGCTAAAAAGGTGACACATTTGGATTTGTTTCGTAACCTTTGTAAACGTTTGGCTTAAATCGCTAAAAAGGGGAAACGTTTGGATTTGTTTTGTAACGTTTGTAAACGTTTGGCTTAAATTGCTAGAAAGGTGAAACGTTTGGATTTGTTTCTTAACGTTTGTAAACGTTTGGATTTATATGTAACGTTTGAAAACGTTTGGCTTGAATCGCAAAAAAGGGAAAACGTTTGGTTTTGTTTCGTGACGTTTGTAAACGTTCGGCTTAATTCGCTAAAAAGGTGAAATGTTTGGATTTGTTTTGTAACTTTTGTAAACATTTGGTTTAATTTCTAAAAAGGTGAAACATTTGGATTTGTCTCATAACGTTTGTAAACGTTTGGCTTAAATTGCTTAAATGTGAAATGTTTAGATTTGTTTTGTAACGTTTTAAACGTTTGGTTTAAATTGCTAAAAAGGTGAAACGCTTGGTTTTGTTTCGTAACGTTTGTAAACGTTTGGCTTAAATTGCTAAAAAGTGGAAACGCTTGGATTTGTTTCGTAACGTTTGTAAACGTTTGGCTTAAATCGCCAAAAAGGTGAAACGTATGGATTAGTTTCGTAACGTTTGTAAACGTTCGGCTTAAATCGATAAAAAGGGGAAACGTTTGGTTTTGTTTCAAAACCTTTGTAAACGTTCGGCTTAAATCGCTAAAAAGGTGAAACTGTTTGATTTGTTTTGTAAAATTTTAAACGTTTGGATTTGTTTCCTACTGTTTGTAAACGTTTGGCTTCAATCACTAAAATAGTGAAACATTTGGATTTGTTTCCTAACGTTTGTAAATGTTTGGCTTAAATCACTAAAAATATGAAACGTTTAGATTTGTTTGGTAACGTTTACAAACGTTTTGTTTTGTTTCGTAACGTTTATAAACGTTTGGCTTAAATAGCTAAAATGGGGAAACGTTTGGTGTTGTTATGTAATGTTTGTAAACATTTGGATTTTTTTCGTAACGTTTTAAACATTTGGTTTTGTTTCGAAACGTTTGTAAACGTTTGGCTTAAATCGCTAAAAAGGTGAAATGTTTGGTTTTGTTTCCTAACGTTTGTAAATATTTGGCTTAAATCGCTAAAAAGGTGAAACGTTTGGATTTCTTTCGTAATATTTGTAAACGTTTTGCTAAAATTGCTAAAAAGGTGAAACAATTGGATCTGTTTCGTAGTGTTTGTAAACGTATGGCTTAAATCGCTAAATAGGGGAAACGTTTGGTTTTGTTTCGTAACGTTTGTAAACGTTTGGCTTAGATCCCTAAAAAGGTGAGACGTTTGGTTTTGTTTCGTAAATTTTCTAAACGTTTGGCTTAAATCGCTTAAAAGGTGAAACATTTTGATTTGTTTCGTAGCGTTTGCAAACATTTGGTTTAAATTGATAAAAAGGTAATACACTTTGATTTGTTTCGTAACGTGTGTAAACGTTTGGCTTAAATTTCTAAAAAGGTGAAACACTTGGTTTTGTTTCGTAACGTTTGTAAACGTTCGGCTTAAATCGCTTAAAAGGTGAACCGTTTGGATTTATTTCGTAACGTTTTAAATGTTTGGCTTAAATAGCTAAAATGGGGAAACGTTTGGATTTATTTCGTAACGTTTGTAGACGTTTGGCTTAAATCGCTAAAATGGGGAAAACTTTGGCTTTGTTTCGTAACATTTGTAAACGTTTGGCTTAAATCGCTAAAAAGGTTAAACGTTTCGATTTGTTTCGTAACGTTTGTGTACGTTTGGCTTAAATCGCTAAAAAGGTGAAACGTTTGAAATTTCGTAACGTTTGTAAACGTTTTTCTTAAATTGCTAAAAAGGTGAAACGCTTGGTTTTGTATCGTAACGTTTTTAAGGGTTTTGATTAAATTGCTAAAAACGTGAAATGTTTGGATGTGTTTCGTAACTTTATAAACATTTGGTTTTGTTTCGTAACGTTTGTAAACGTTTGGCTTAAATCCCTAAAAAGGTGAAACATTTGGATTTTTTTTCTTAAAGTTTGTAAACGTTTGGCTTAAATTGCTAAAAAGGTGAATCACTTGGATTTGTTTCGTAACGTTTGTAAACGTTTGGCTTAAATTGCTAAAAAGGTGAAACGCTTGGATTTGTTACGTAACGTTTGTAAACGTTTGGCTTAAATTGCTAAAAAGGTGAAACGCTTGGTTTTGTTTCTTAACATTTTTAAGGGTTTTGCTTAAATCGCTAAAAATGTGAAACGTTTGGATGTGTTTCATAACTTGTTAAACGCTTTGGCTTAAATCGCTAAAAATGTGAAACATTTGGATTTATTTCGTAACGTTTGTAAACGTTTGGCTTAAATCGCTAAAAAGGTGAAATGTTTGAAATTTCGTAACGTTTGTAAACGTTTTTCTTAAATTGCTAAAAAGGTGAAACGCTTGGTTTTGTATCGTAACATTTTGAAGTGTTTTGATTAAATTGCTAAAAACGTGAAATGTTTCGATGTGTTTCGTAACTTTATAAACGTTTGGTTTTGTTTCGTAACGTTTGTAAACGTTTGGCTTAAATCCCTAAAAAGGTGAAACATTTGGATTTTGTTTCGTAACGTTTGTCAACGTTTGGCTTAAATTTCTAAAAAGGTGAAACACTTGGATTTGTTTCGTAACGTTTGTAAACGTTTGGCTTAAATTGCTAAAAAGGTGAAACGCTTGGATTTGTTACGTAACGTTTGTAAACGTTTGGCTTTAATTGCTAAAAAGGTGAAATGCTTGGTTTTGTTTCGTAACATTTTTAAGGGTTTTGCTTAAATCGCTAAAAATGTGAAAAGTTTGGATGTGTTTCGTAACTTGTTAAACGCTTTGGCTTAAATCGCTAAAAAGGTGAAACATTTGGATCTGTTTCGTAACGTTTGTAAACGTTTGGCTTAAATTGCTAAAAAGGTGAAACACTTGGATTTGTTTCGTAACGTTTGTAAACGTTTGGCTTATATTGCTAGAAAGGTGAAACACTTGGTTTTGTTTCGTAACGTTTGTAAAGTTTTGCCTTAAATCACTAAAAAGGTGAAACGTTTGGATTTATTTCGTAACGTTTTAAACTTTTGGCTTAAATCACTAAAATTGGTAAACGTTTGGATTAGTTTCTTAACGTTTGTAAACGTTTGGCTTAAATCGCTAAAAAGGTGAAACGTTTGGATTTGTTTCGTAACGTTTGTAAACGTTTGGCTTAAATCGATAAAAAGGGGAAACGTTTGGTTTTGTTTCGTAGCCTTTGTAAACGTTCCGCTTAAATTGCTAAAATGGTGAAACTGTTGAATTTGTTTTGTAAAATTATAAATGTTTGGATTTGTTTCGAAACGTTTGGATTTGTTTCGTACCGTTTGTAAACGTTTTGCTAAAATTGCTAAAAAGGTGAAACGTTTGGATTTGTTTTGTAATCTTTGTAAAGGTCTGGCATAAATCGCTAAAAAGGTGAAACGTTTGGATTAGTTTTGTAACGTTTGTAAACGTTTGGCTTAAATCGCTAAAAAGGTGACACGTTTGGATTTGTTTCTTAACGTTTGTAAACGTTTGGCTTAAATCGCTAAAAAGGGGAAACGTTTGGATTTATTCCGTAACGTTTGAAAACGTTTGGCTTGAATCGCAAAAAAGGTGAAACGGTTGGTTTTGTTTCGTAACGTTTGTAAACGTTCAGCTTAAATCGCTAAAAAGGTAAAATGTTTGGATTTGTTTTGTAACGTTTGTAAACATTTGGTTTAATCTATAAAAAGGTGAAACATTTGGATTTGTCTCGTAACGTTTGTAAATGTTTGGCTTAAATTGCTAAATATGTGAAACGTTTAGATTTGTTTTGTAATCTTTGTGAAGGTCTGGCATAAATCGCTAAAAAGGTGAAACGTTTGGATTAGTTTCGTAACGTTTGTAAACGTTTGGCTTAAATCACTAAAAAGTGAAACATTTGGATTTGTCTCGTAACGTTTGTAAATGTTTGGCTTAAATCGCTAAAAAGGTGAAACGTTTAGATTTGTTTGGTAACGTTTTAAACATTTGGTTTAAAGTGCTAAAAAGGTGAAACGCTTGGTTTTGTTTCGTAACGTTTGTAAACGTTTGGCTTAAATTGCTAAAAGGTTGAAACGCTTGGATTTGTTTCGTAACGTTTGTAAACGTTTGGCTTAAATCGCCAAAAAGGGGAAACGTTTGTAAACGTTTGGCTTAAATCGATTAAAAGGGGAAACATTTGATTTTGTTTCGTATCCTTTTTAAACGTTCGGCTTAAATCGCTAAAAAGGTCAAATTGTTCGATTTGGTTTGTAAAATTTTAAACGTTTGGATTTGTTTCGAAACGTTTGGATTTGTTTCGAAACGTTTGGATTTGTTTCGTACCGTTTGTAAATGTTTGGCTTTAATCACTAAAATAGTGAAACATTTGGATTCGTTTCGTAAAGTTTATAAATGTTTGGCTTACATCACTAAAAATGTGAAACGTTTAGATTTGTTTGGTAACGTTTACAAACGTTTGGTTTTGTTTCGTAACGTTTATAAACGTTTGGCTTAAATCGCTAAAATGGGGAAACATTTGGTGTTGTTATGTAACGTTTGTAAACGTTTAGATTTGTTCCGTAACGTTTTAAACGTTTGGTTGAATTTCGTAACGTTTGTAAACGTTTGGCTTAAATCGCTAAAAAGGTGAAATGTTTGGTTTTGTTTCGTAACATTTGTAAATGTTTGGCTTAAATCGCTAAAAAGGTGAAACGTTTGGATTTGTTTCGTAACGTTTGTAGACATTTGGCTTAAATCGCTAAAAAGGTGAAACAATTGGATTTGTTTCGTAACATTTGTAAACGTATGGCTTAAATCGCTAAAAAGGGGAAACGTTTGATTTTGTTTCGTAACGTTTGTAAACGTTTGGCATAAATCCCTAAAAAGGTGAGACGTTTTGTTTTGTTTCATAAATTTTGTAAACATTTGGCTCAAATCGCTTAAAAGGTGAAACGTTTGGATTTGTTTCGTATGGTTTGTAAACCTTTGGCTTAAATTGCTAAAAAGGTGAAACACTTGGATTTGTTTCGAAAAGTTTGTAAGCGTTTGGCTTAAATTGCTAAAAAGGGGAAACGCTTGGATTTGTTTCGTAACGTTTGTAAACGTTTGGCTTAAATTGCTAAAAAGTTGAAACACTTGGATTTGTTTCGTAACGTTTGTAAACGTTTGGCTTAAATCGATAAAAAGGGGAAACGTTTGGTTTTGTTTCGTAGCCTTTGTAAACGTTCGGCTTAAATCGCTAAAATGGTGAAACTGTTGGATTTGTTTTGTAAAATTATAAATGGTTGGATTTGTTTCGAAACGTTTGGATTTGCTTCGTACTGTTTGTAAATGTTTGGCTTTAATCACTAAAATAGTGGAACATTTGGATTTGTTTCGTACTGTTTGTAAATGTTTGGCTTGAATCACTAAAATAGTGGAGCGTTTGGATTTGTTTCGTAAAGTTTGTAAATGTTTGGCTTAAATCACTAAAAATGCGAAACGTTTAGATTTGTTTGGTAACGTTTACAAACGTTTGGTTTTGTTTCGTAACGTTTATAAACGTTTGGCTTAAATCGCTAAAATGGGAAAACATTTGGTGTTGTTATGTAACGTTTGTAAACGTTTAGATTTGTTTCGTAAGTTTTAAACATTTGGTTTTGTTTCGTAACGTTTATTAACGTTTGGCTTAAATCGATAAAAAGGTGAAATGTTTGGTTTCGTTTTGTAACATTTGTAAATGTTTGGCTTAAATCGCTAAAAATGTGAAACGTTTGGATTTGTTTCGTAACGTTTGTAGACGTTTGGCGTAAATCGCTAAAAAGGTGAAACAACTGGATTCGTTTCGTAACGTTTGTAAACGTATGGCCTAAATCGCTAAAAAGGGGAAACGTTTGATTTTGTTTCGTAACTTTGTAAACGTTTGGCATAAATCCCTAAAAAGGTGAGACGTTTTGTTTTGTTTTGTAAATTTTGTAAACATTTGGCTTAAATCGCTTAAAAGGTTAAACGTTTGGATTTGTTTCGTAGCGTTTATAAACGTTTGGCTTAAATTGCTAAAAAGGTGAAACACTTGGATTTGTTTCGTAACGTTTGTAAACGTTTGGCTTAAATTGCTAAAATGGTGAAACACTTTGTTTTGTTTTGTAATGTTTGTAAAGGTTTGGCTTAAATCGCTAAAAAGCTAAAACATTTGGATTTGTTTTGAAATGTTTTAAACGTTTGGCTTAAATCGCTATAATGGGGAAACGTTTGGCTTTGTTTCGTATCTTTTGTAAACGTTTGGCTTAAATTGCAAAAATGGGGAAACGTTTGGAATCGTTTCGTAACGTTTGTAAACGTTTGGCTTAAATCGCTAAAAAGGTTAAACATTTGGATTTGTTTCGTAACGTTTGTATACGTTTGGCTTAAATCGCTAAAAAGGTGAAACGTTTGAAATTTCGTAACGTTTGTAAACGTTTTGCTTAAATTGCTAAAAAGGTGAAACGCTTGGTTTTGTTTCGTAACGTTTTTAAGGGTTTTGATTAAATCGCTAAAAATATGAAACGTTTGGATGTGTTTCATAACTTTTTAAATGTTTGGCTTTGTTTCGTTACGTTTGTAAACGTTTGGCTTAAATCGCTAAAAAGGTGAAACATTTGGATTTGTTTCGTAACGTTTGTAAACGTTTGGCTTAAATTGCTAAAAAGGTGAAACACTTAGATTTGTTTCGTAACGTTTGTAAACGTTTGGATTAAATCGCTAAAAAGGTGAAACGTTAGGATTTGTTTCGTAACGTTTGGACACGTTTTGCTAAAGTTGCTAAAAAGGTGACACGTTTGGATTTGTTTCGTAACCTTTGTAAAAGTTTGGCTTAAATCGCTAAAAAGGTGAAACGTTTGGTTTTGTTTCATAACCTTTGTAAAGGTTTGGCTTAAATCGCTAAAAGGGTGAAATGTTTGTATATGTTTTTTAACGTTTGTAAATGTTTTGCTAAAATTGCTAAAAAGGTGACGCATTTGGATTTGTTTCGTAACCTTTGTAAACGTTTGGCTTAAATCGCTAAAAAGGTGAAACGTTTGGATTTGTTTTGTAACGTTTGTAAACGTTTGGCTTAAATTGCTAGAAAGGTGAAACGTTTGGATTTGTTTCTTAACGTTTGTAAACGTTTGGATTTATATGTAACGTTTGAAAACGTTTGGCTTGAATCGCAAAAAAGGGAAAACGTTTGGTTTTGTTTCGTGACGTTTGTAAACGTTCGGCTTAATTCGCTAAAAAGGTGAAATGTTTGGATTTGTTTTGTAACTTTTGAAAACATTTGGTTTAATTTCTAAAAAGGTGAAACATTTGGATTTGTCTCATAACGTTTGTAAACGTTTGGCTTAAATTGCTTAAATGTGAAACGTTTAGATTTGTTTTGTAACGTTTTAAACGTTTGGTTTAAATTGCTAAAAAGGTGAAACGCTTGGTTTTGTTTCGTAACGTTTGTAAACGTTTGGCTTAAATTGCTAAAAAGTGGAAACGCTTGGATTTTTTTCGTAACGTTTGTAAACGTTTGGCTTAAATCGCCAAAAAGGTGAAACGTATGGATTAGTTTCGTAACGTTTGTAAACGTTCGGCTTAAATCGATAAAAAGGGGAAACGTTTGGTTTTGTTTCAAAACCTTTGTAAACGTTCGGCTTAAATCGCTAAAAAGGTGAAACTGTTTGATTTGTTTTGTAAAATTTTAAACGTTTGGATTTGTTTCCTTCTGTTTGTAAACGTTTGGCTTCAATCACTAAAATAGTGAAACATTTGGATTTGTTTCCTAACGTTTGTAAATGTTTGGCTTAAATCACTAAAAATATGAAACGTTTAGATTTGTTTGGTAACGTTTACAAACGTTTTGTTTTGTTTCGTAACGTTTATAAACGTTTGGCTTAAATAGCTAAAATGGGGAAACGTTTGGTGTTCTTATGTAATGTTTGTAAACATTTGGATTTTTTTCGTAACGTTTTAAACATTTGGTTTTGTTTCGAAACGTTTGTAAACGTTTGGCTTAAATCGCTAAAAAGGTGAAATGTTTGGTTTTGTTTCCTAACGTTTGTAAATATTTGGCTTAAATCGCTAAAAAGGTGAAACGTTTGGATTTCTTTCCTAATGTTTGTAAACGTTTTGCTAAAATTGCTAAAAAGGTGAAACAATTGGATCTGTTTCGTAGTGTTTGTAAACGTATGGCTTAAATCGCTAAAAAGGGGAAACGTTTGGTTTTGTTTCGTAACGTTTGTAAACGTTTGGCTTAGATCCCTAAAAAGGTGAGACGTTTGGTTTTGTTTCGTAAATTTTGTAAACGTTTGGCTTAAATCACTTAAAAGGTGAAACATTTTGATTTGTTTCGTAGCGTTTGCAAACGTTTGGTTTAAATTGATAAAAAGGTAATACACTTTGATTTGTTTCGTAACGTGTGTAAACGTTTGGCTTAAATTTCTAAAAAGGTGAAACACTTGGTTTTGTTTCGTAACGTTTGTAAACGTTTGGCTTAAATCGCTTAAAAGGTGAACCGTTTGGATTTATTTCGTAACGTTTTAAATGTTTGGCTTAAATAGCTAAAATGGGGAAACGTTTGGATTTATTTCGTAACGTTTGTAGACGTTTGGCTTAAATCGCTAAAATGGGGAAAACTTTGGCTTTGTTTCGTAACATTTGTAAACGTTTGGCTTAAATCGCTAAAAAGGTTAAACGTTTCGTTTTGTTTCGTAACGTTTGTATACGTTTGGCTTAAATCGCTAAAAAGGTGAAACGTTTGAAATTTCGTAACGTTTGTAAACGATTTTCTTAAATTGCTAAAAAGGTGAAACACTTGGTTTTGTATCGTAACGTTTTTAAGGGTTTTGATTAAATTGCTAAAAACGTGAAATGTTTGGATGTGTTTCGTAACTTTATAAACATTTGGTTTTGTTTCGCAACGTTTGTAAACGTTTGGCTTAAATCCCTAAAAAGGTGAAACATTTGGATTTTTTTTCTTAAAGTTTGTAAACGTTTGGCTTAAATTGCTAAAAAGGTGAAACACTTGGATTTGTTTCGTAACGTTTGTAAACGTTTGGCTTAAATTGCTAAAAAGGTGAAACGCTTGGATTTGTTACGTAACGTTTGTAAACGTTTGGCTTAAATTGCTAAAAAGGTGAAACGCTTGGTTTTGTTTCTTAACATTTTTAAGGGTTTTGCTTAAATCGCTAAAAATGTGAAACGTTTGGATGTGTTTCATAACTTGTTAAACGCTTTGGCTTAAATCGCTAAAAATGTGAAACATTTGGATTTATTTCGTGACGTTTGTAAACGTTTGGCTTAAATCGCTAAAAAGGTGAAACGTTTGAAATTTCGTAACGTTTGTAAACGTTTTTTTTAAATTGCTAATAAGGTGAAACGCTTGGTTTTGTATCGTAACGTTTTGAAGTGTTTTGATTAAATTGCTAAAAACGTGAAATGTTTCGATGTGTTTCGTAACTTTATAAACGTTTGGTTTTGTTTCATAACGTTTATAAACGTTTGGCTTAAATCCCTAAAAAGGTGAAACATTTGGATTTTGTTTTGTAACGTTTGTCAACGTTTGGCTTAAATTTTTAAAAAGGTGAAACACTTGGATTTGTTTCGTAACGTTTGTAAATGTTTGGCTTAAATTGCTAAAAAGGTGAAACGCTTGGATTTGTTACGTAACGTTTGTAAACGTTTGGCTTTAATTGCTAAAAAGGTGAAATGCTTGGTTTTGTTTCGTAACATTTTTAAGGGTTTTGCTTAAATCGCTAAAAATGTGAAAAGTTTGGATGTGTTTCGTAACTTGTTAAACGCTTTGGCTTAAATCGCTAAAAAGGCGAAACATTTGGATCTGTTTCGTAACGTTTGTAAACGTTTGGCTTAAATTGCTAAAAAGGTGAAACACTTGAATTTGTTTCGTAACGTTTGTAAACGTTTGGCTTAAATTGCTAGAAAGGTGAAACACTTGGTTTTGTTTCGTAACGTTTGTAAAGTTTTGCCTTAAATCACTAAAAAGGTGAAACGTTTGGATTTATTTCGTAACGTTTTAAACTTTTGGCTTAAATCACTAAAATTGGTAAACGTTTGGATTTGTTTCGTAACGTTTGTAAACGTTTGGCTTAAATCGCTAAAAAGGGGAAACGTTTGGATTAGTTTCGTAACGTTTGTAAACGTTTCGCTTAAATCGATAAAAAGGGGAAACGTTTGGTTTTGTTTCGTAGCCTTTGTAAACGTTCCGCTTAAATTGCTAAAATGGTGAAACTGTTGGATTTGTTTTGTAAAATTATAAATGTTTGGATTTGTTTCGAAACGTTTGGATTTGTTTCGTACCGTTTGTAAATGTTTGTCTTTAATCACTAAAATAGTGGAACATTTGGATTTGTTTCGTACTGTTTGTAAATGTTTGGCTTGAATCACTAAAATAGTGGAGCATTTGGATTTGTTTCGTAAAGTTTGTAAATGTTTGGCTTAAATCACTAAAAATGTGAAACGTTTAGATTTGTTTGGTAACGTTTACAAACGTTTGGTTTTGTTTCATAACGTTTATAAACGTTTGGCTTAAATCGCTAAAATGGGGAAACATTTGGTGTTGTTATGTAACGTTTGTAAACGTTTAGATTTGTTTCGTAAGTTTTAAACATTTGGTTTTGTTTCGTAACGTTTATTAAGGTTTGGCTTAAATCGATAAAAAGGTGAAATGTTTGGTTTCGTTTCGTAACATTTGTAAATGTTTGGCTTAAATAGCTAAAAAGGTGAAACGTTTGGATTTGTTTCATAATGTTTGTAGACGTTTGGCTTAAATCGCTAAAAAGGTGAAACAATTGGATTTGTTTCGTAACGTTTGTAAACGTATGGCTTAAATCGCTAAAAAGGGGAAACGTTTGATTTTGTTTCGTAACGTTTGTAAACGTTTGGCATAAATCCCTAAAAAGGTGAGACGTTTGGTTTTGTTTCGTAAATTTTGTAAACCTTTGGCTTAAATCGCTTAAAAGGTTAAACGTTTGGATTTGTTTCGTAACGTTTATAAAAGTTTGGCTTAAATTGCTAAAAAGGTGAAACACTTGGATTTGTTTCGTAACGTTTGTAAACGTTTGGCTTAAATTGCTAAAAAGGTGAAACACTTTGTTTTGTTTTGTAATGTTTGTAAAGGTTTGGCTTAAATCGCTAAAAAGCTGAAACATTTGGATTTGTTTCGAAATGTTTTAAACGTTTGGCTTAAATCGCTATAATGGGGAAACGTTTGGCTTTGTTTCGTAACTTTTGTAAACGTTTGGCTTAAATCGCTAAAATGGGGAAACGTTTGGATTTGTTTCGTAACGTTTGTAAACGTTTGGCTTAAATCGCTAAAAAGGTTAAACATTTGGATTTGTTTCGTAACGTTTGTATACGTTTGGCTTAAATCGCTAAAAAGGTGAAACGTTTGAAATTTCGTAACGTTTGTAAACGTTTTGCTTAAATTGCTAAAAAGGTGAAACGCTTGGTTTTGTTTCGTAACGTTTTTAAGGGTTTTGATTAAATCGCTAAAAATATGAAACGTTTGGATGTGTTTCGTAACTTTTTAAATGTTTGGCTTTGTTTCGTTACGTTTGTAAACGTTTGGCTTAAGTCGCTAAAAAGGTGAAACATTTGGATTTGTTTCGTAAAGTTTGTAAACTTTTGGCTTAAATTGCTAAAAAGGTAAAACACTTGGATTTGTTTCGTAACGTTTGTAAACGTTTGGCTTAAATCGCTAAAAAGGTGAAACGTTAGGATTTGTTTGGTAACGTTTGGACACGTTTTGCTAAAGTTGCTAAAAAGGTGACACGTTTGGATTTGTTTCGTAACCTTTGTAAAAGTTTGGCTTAAATCTCTAAAAAGGTGATACGTTTGGTTTTGTTTCAAAACCTTTGTAAAGGTTTGGCTTAAATCGCTAAAAGGGTGAAATGTTTGTATATGTTTTTTAACGTTTGTAAATGTTTTGCTAAAATTGCTAAAAAGGTGACACATTTGGATTTGTTTCGTAACCTTTGTAAACGTTTGGCGTAAATCGCTAAAAAGGTGAAACGTTTGGATTTGTTTTGTAACGTTTGTAAACGTTTGGCTTAAATCGCTAAAAAAGTGAAACGTTTGGATTTGTTTCTTAACGTTTGTAAACGTTTGGCTTAAATCGCTAAAAAGGGGAAACGTTTGGATTTATATGTAACGTTTGAAAATGTTTGGCTTGAATCGCAAAAAAGGGAAAACGTTTGGTTTTGTTTCGTAGCGTTTGTAAAAGTTCGGCTTAATTCGCTAAAAAGGTGAAATGTTTGGATTTGTTTTGTAACTTTTGTAAACATTTGGTTTAATTTCTAAAAAGGTGAAACATTTGGATTTGTCTCATAACGTTTGTAAACGTTTGGCTTAAATTGCTAAAATGTGAAACGTTTAGATTTGTTTTGTAACGTTTTAAACGTTTGGTTTAAATTGCTAAAAATGTGAAACGCTTGGTTTTGTTTCGTAACGTTTGTAAACGTTTGGCTTAAATTGCTAAAAAGTGGAAACACTTGGATTTGTTTCGTAACGTTTGTAAATGTTTGGCTTAAATCGCCAAAAAGGTGAAACGTTTGGATTAGTTTCGTAACGTTTGTAAACGTTCGGCTTAAATCGATAAAAAAGGGGAAACGTTTGGTTTTGTTTCATAACCTTTGTAAACGTTCGGCTTAAATCGCTAAAAAGGTGAAACTGTTTGATTTGTTTTGTAAAATTTTAAACGTTTGGATTTGTTTCGAAACGTTTGGATTTGTTTCGTACCGTTTGTAAACGTTTGGCTTCAATCACTAAAATAGTGAAACATTTGGATTTGTTTCCTAACGTTTGTAAATGTTTGGCTTAAATCACTAAAAATGTGAAACATTTAGATTTGTTTGGTAACGTTTACAAACGTTTTGGTTTGTTTCGTAACGTTTATAAATGTTTGGCTTAAATAGCTAAAATGGGGAAATGTTTGGTGTTGTTATGTAACGTTTGTAAATGTTTGGCTTAAATCGCGAAAAAGGTGAAATGTTTGGTTTTGTTTCCTAACGTTTGTAAATATTTGGCTTAAATCGCTAAAAAGGTGAAACGTTTGAATTTCTTTCGTAATGTTTGTAAACATTTTGCTAAAATTGCTAAAAAGGTGAAACAATTGGATCTGTTTCGTAGTGTTTGTAAACGTATGGCTTAAATCACTAAAAAGGGGAAACGTTTAGTTTTGTTTCGTAACGTTTGTAAACGTTTGGCTTAGATCCCTAATAAGGTGAGACGTTTGGTTTTGTTTCGTAAATTTTATAAACGTTTGGCTTAAATCGCTTAAAAGGTGAAACATTTTGATTTGTTTCGTAGCGTTTGCAAACGTTTGGTTTAAATTGATGAAAAGGTAATACACTTTGATTTGTTTCAAAACGTGTGTAAACGTTTGGCTTATATTTCTAAAAAGGTGAAACACTTGGTTTTGTTTCGTAACGTTTGTAAAGGTTTGGCTTAAATCGCTTAAAAGGTGAACCGTTTGGAATTATTTCGTAACGTTTTAAATGTTTGGCTTAAATCGCTAAAACGGGGAAACGTTTGGATTTATTTCGTAATGTTTGTAGACGTTTGGCTTAAAACGCTAAAATGGGGAAAACTTTGGCTTTGTTTCGTAACATTTGTAAACGTTTGGCTTAAATCGCTAAATTTCGTAACATTTGTAAACATTTTTCTTAAATTGCTAAAAAGGTGAAACGCTTGGTTTTGTATTGTAACGTTTTTAAGGGATTTGATTAAATTGCTAAAAACGTGAAATGTTTGGATGTGTTTCGTAACTTTATAACCGTTTGGTTTTGTTTCGTAAAGTTTGTAAACGTTTGGCTTAAATTGCTAAAAAGGTGAAACACTTGGATATGTTTCTTAACATTTGTAAACGTTTGGCTTAAATTGCTAAAAAGGTGAAATGCTTGGATTTGTTACGTAACGTTTGTAAACGTTTGGCTTAAATTGCTAAAAAGGTGAAACACTTGGTTTTGTTTCGTAACATTTTTAAGGGTTTTGCTTAAATCGCTAAAAATGTGAAACGTTTGGATGTGTTTCGTAACTTGTTAAACGCTTTGGCTTAAATCGCTAAAAAGGTGAAACATTTGGATTTGTTTCGTAACGTTTGTAAACGTTTGGCTTAAATCGCTAAAAAGGTGAAACGTTTGAAATTTCATAACGTTTGTAAACGTTTTTCTTAAATTGCTAAAAAGGTGAAACGCTTGGTTTTGTATCGTAACGTTTTTAAGGGTTTTGATTAAATTGCTAAAAACGTGAAATGTTTGGATGTGTTTCGTAACTTTATAAACGTTTGGTTTTGTTTCGTAACGTTTGGCTTAAATCCCTAAAAGGTGAAACATTTGGATTTTGTTTCGTAAAGTTTGTAAACGTTTGGCTTAAATTGCTAAAAAGGTGAAACACTTGGATTTGTTTCGTAACGTTTGTAAATGTTTGGCTTAAATTGCTAAAAAGGTGAAACGCTTGGATTTGTTACGTAACGTTTGTAAACGTTTGGCTTAAATTGCTAAAAAGGTGAAACGCTTGGTTTTATCGTAACATTTTTAAGGGTTTTGCTTAAATCGCTAAAAATGTGAAACGTTTGGATGTGTTTCGTAACTTGTTAAACGCTTTGGCTTAAATCGCTAAAAAGGTGAAACATTTGGATTTGTTTCGTAACGTTTGTAAACGTTTGGCTTAAATTGCTAAAAAGGTGAAACACTTGGATTTATTTCGTAACTTTTGTAAACGTTTGGCTTAAATTGCTAGAAAGGGGAAACACTTGGTTTTGTTTCGTAACGTTTGTAAAGTTTTGCCTTAAATCACTAAAAAGGTGAAACGTTTGGATTTATTTCGTAACGTTTTAAAGTTTTGGCTTAAATCACTAAAATGGGTAAACGTTTGGATTTTTTTCGTAACGTTTGTAAACGTTTGGCTTAAATCGCTAAAAAGGTGAAACGTTTGGATTTGTTTCGTAAAATTTGTATACGTTTGGCTTAAATCGCAAAAAAGGTGAAACGTTTGGAATTTCGTAACATTTGTAAACGTTTGGCTTAAATTTCTTAAAAGGTGAAACGCTTGGATTTGTTTCATAATGTTTGTAAACGTTTGGCTTAGATTGCTAAAAAGGTGATACAATTGGATCTGTTTCGTAGTGTTTGTAAACGTATGGCTTAAATCACTAAAAAGGGGAAATGTTTAGTTTTGTTTCGTAACGTTTGTAAACGTTTGGCTTAGATCCCTAATAAGGTGAGACGTTTGGTTTTGTTACGTAAATTTTGTGTACGTTTGGCTTAAATCGCTTAAAAGGTGAAACATTTTGATTTGTTTCGTAGCGTTTGCAAACGTTTGGTTTAAATTGATAAAAAGGTAATACACTTTGATTTGTTTCGTAACGTGTGTAAACGTTTTGGCTTAAATTTCTAAAAAGGTGAAACACTTGGTTATGTTTCGTAACGTTTGTAAAGGTTTGGCTTAAATCGCTTAAAAGGTGAACCGTTTGGATTTATTTCGTAACGTTTTAAATGTTTGGCTTAAATTGCTAAAATGGGGAAATGTTTGGATTTATTTTGTAACGTTTGTAGACGTTTGGCTTAAATCGCTAAAATGGGGAAAACTTTGGCTTTGTTTCATAACATTTGTAAATGTTTGGCTTAAATCGCTAAAAAGGTTAAATATTTGGATTTGTTTCGTAATGTTTGTATACGTTTGGCTTAAATCGCTAAAAAGGTGAAATGTTTGAAATTTTGTAGCATTTGTAAACGTTTTTCTTAAATTGCTAAAAAGGTGAAACGCTTGGTTTTGTATCGTAACGTTTTTAAGGGTTTTGATTAAATTGCTAAAAACGTGAAATGTTTGGATGTGTTTCGTAACTTTATACACGTTTGGTTTTGTTTCGTAACGTTTGTAAACGTTTGGCTTAAATCCCTAAAAAGGTGTAACATTTGGATTTTGTTTCGTAAAGTTTGTAAACGTTTGGCTTAAATTGCTAAAAAGGTGAAACACCTGGATTTGTTTCGTAACGTTTGTAAACGTTTGGCTTAAATTGCTAAAAAGGTGAAATGCTTGGATTTGTTACATAACGTTTGTAAACGTTTGGCTTAAATTGCTAAAAAGGTGAAACACTTGGTTTTGTTTCGTAACATTTTTAAGGGTTTTGCTTAAATCGCTAAAAATGTGAAACGTTTTGATGTGTTTCGTAACTTGTTAAACGCTTTGGCTTAAATCGCTAAAAAGGTGAAACATTTGGATTTGTTTCGTAACGTTTGTAAACGTTTGGCTTAAATCGCTAAAAAGGTGAAACGTTTGAAATTTCGTAACGTTTGTAAACGTTTTTCTTAAATTGCTAAAAAGGTGAAACGCTTGGTTTTGTATCGTAACGTTTTTAAGGGTTTTGAATAAATTGCTAAAAACGTGAAATGTTTGGATGTGTTTCGTAACTTTATAATAAAGGTTTGGCTTAAATCCCTAAAAAGGAGAAACATTTGGATTTTGTTTCGTTAAGTTTGTAAACGTTTGGCTTAAATTGCTAAAAAGGTGAAACACTTGGATTTGTTTCGTAACGTTTGTAAACGTTTGGCTTAAATTGCTAAAAAGGTGAAACGCTTGGATTTGTTACGTAACATTTGTAAACGTTTGGCTTAAATTGCTAAAAAGGTGAAACGCTTGGTTTTGTTTCGTAACATTTTTAAGGGTTTTGCTTAAATCACTAAAAATGTGAAACGTTTGGATGTGTTTCGTAACTTGTTAAACGCTTTGGCTTAAATCGCTAAAAAGGTGAAACATTTGGATTTGTTTCGTAACGTTTGTAAACGTTTGGCTTAAATCGCTAAAAAGGTGAAACGTTTGAAATTTCGTAACGTTTGTAAACGTTTTTCTTAAATTGCTAAAAAGGTGAAACGCTTGGTTTTGTATCGTAACGTTTTTAAGGGTTTTGATTAAATTGCTAAAAACGTGAAATGTTTGGATGTGTTTCGTAACTTTATAAATGTTTGGTTTTGTTTCGTAACGTTTGTAAACGTTTGACTTAAATCCCTAAAAAGGTGAAACATTTGGATTTTGTTTCGTAAAGTTTGTAAACGTTTGACTTAAATTGCTAAAAAGGTGAAACACTTGGATTTGTTTCGTAACGTTTGTAAATGTTTGGCTTAAATTGCTAAAAAGGTGAAACGCTTGGATTTGTTACGTAACGTTTGTAAACGTTTGGCTTAAATTGCTAAAAAGGTGAAACGCTTGGTTTTGTTTCGTAACATTTTTAAGGGTTTTGCTTAAATCGCTAAAAATGTGAAACGTTTGGATGTGTTTCGTAACTTGTTAAACGCTTTGGCTTAAATCGCTAAAAAGGTGAAACATTTGGATTTGTTTCGTAACGTTTGTAAACGTTTGGCTTAAATTGCTAAAAAGGTGAAACACTTGGATTTATTTCGTAACGTTTGTAAACGTTTGGCTTAAATTGCTAGAAAGGGGAAACACTTGGTTTTGTTTCGTAACGTTTGTAAAGTTTTGCCTTAAATCACTAAAAAGGTGAAACGTTTGGATTTATTTCGTAACGTTTTAAAGTTTTGGCTTAAATCACTAAAATGGGTAAACGTTTGGATTTTTTTCGTAACGTTTGTAAACGTTTGGCTTAAATCGCTAAAAAGGTGAAACGTTTGGATTTGTTTCGTAAAATTTGTATACGTTTGGCTTAAATCGCAAAAAAGGTGAAACGTTTGGAATTTCGTAACATTTGTAAGCGTTTGGCTTAAATTTCTTAAAAGGTGAAACGCTTGGATTTGTTTCATAATGTTTGTAAACGTTTGGCTTAGATTGCTAAAAAGGTGATACAATTGGATCTGTTTCGTAGTGTTTGTAAACGTATGGCTTAAATCACTAAAAAGGGGAAATGTTTAGTTTTGTTTCGTAACGTTTGTAAACGTTTGGCTTAGATCCCTAATAAGGTGAGACGTTTGGTTTTGTTTCGTAAATTTTGTGTACGTTTGGCTTAAATCGCTTAAATGGTGAAACATTTTGATTTGTTTCGTAGCGTTTGCAAACGTTTGGTTTAAATTGATAAAAAGGTAATACACTTTGATTTGTTTCATAACGTGTGTAAACGTTTTGGCTTAAATTTCTAAAAAGGTGAAACACTTGGTTATGTTTCGTAACGTTTGTAAAGGTTTGGCTTAAATCGCTTAAAAGGTGAACCGTTTGGATTTATTTCGTAACGTTTTAAATGTTTGGCTTAAATTGCTAAAATGGGGAAACGTTTGGATTTATTTCGTAACGTTTGTAGACGTTTGGCTTAAATCGCTAAAATGGGGAAAACTTTGGCTTTGTTTCATAACATTTGTAAATGTTTGGCTTAAATCGCTAAAAAGGTTAAATATTTGGATTTTTTTCGTAATGTTTGTATACGTTTGGCTTAAATCGCTAAAAAGGTGAAACGTTTGAAATTTTGTAGCATTTGTAAACGTTTTTCTTAAATTGCTAAAAAGGTGAAACGCTTGGTTTTGTATCGTAACGTTTTTAAGGGTTTTGATTAAATTGCTAAAAACGTGAAATGTTTGGATGTGTTTCGTAACTTTATAAACGTTTGGTTTTGTTTCGTAACGTTTGTAAACGTTTGGCTTAAATCCCTAAAAAGGTGTAACATTTGGATTTTGTTTCGTAAAGTTTGTAAACGTTTGGCTTAAATTGCTAAAAAGGTGAAACACCTGAATTTGTTTCGTAACGTTTGTAAACGTTTGGCTTAAATTGCTAAAAAGGTGAAATGCTTGGATTTGTTACATAACGTTTGTAAACGTTTTGCTTAAATTGCTAAAAAAGTGAAACACTTGGTTTTGTTTCGTAACATTTTTAAGGGTTTTGCTTAAATCGCTAAAAATGTGAAACGTTTGGATGTGTTTCGTAACTTGTTAAACGCTTTGGCTTAAATCGCTAAAAAGGTGAAACATTTGGATTTGTTTCGTAACGTTTGTAAACGTTTGGCTTAAATCGCTAAAAAGGTGAAACGTTTGAAATTTCGTAACGTTTGTAAACGTTTTTCTTAAATTGCTAAAAAGGTGAAACGCTTGGTTTTGTATCGTAACATTTTTAAGGGTTTTGATTAAATTGCTAAAAACGTCAAATGTTTGGATGTGTTTCGTAACTTTATAATAAAGGTTTGGCTTAAATCCCTAAAAAGGAGAAGCATTTGGATTTTGTTTCGTTAAGTTTGTAAACGTTTGGCTTAAATTGCTAAAAAGGTGAAACACTTGGATTTGTTTCGTAACGTTTGTAAACGTTTTGCTTAAATTGCTAAAAAGGTGAAACGCTTGGATTTGTTACGTAACGTTTGTAAACGTTTGGCTTAAATTGCTAAAAAGGTGAAACGCTTGGTTTTGTTTCGTAACATTTTTATGGGTTTTACTTAAATCGCTAAAAATGTGAAACGTTTGGATGTGTTTCGTAACTTGTTAAACGCTTTGGCTTAAATCGCTAAAAAGGTGAAACATTTGGATTTGTTTCGTAACGTTTGTAAACGTTTGGCTTAAATTGGTAAAAAGGTGAAACACTTGGATTTGTTTCGTAACGTTTGTAAACATTTGGCTTAAATTGCTAGAACGGTGAAACACTTGGTTTTGTTTCGTAACGTTTGTAAAGTTTTGCCTTAAATCACTAAAAAGGTGAACGTTTGGATTTATTTCGTAACGTTTTAAACTTTTGGCTTAAATCACTAAAATGGTTAAACGTTTGGATTTGTTTCGTAACGTTTGTAAACGTTTGGCTTAAATCGCTAAAAAGGTGAAACGTTTGGATTTGTTTCGTAAAATTTGTATACGTTTGGCTTAAATTGCAAAAAAGGTGAAACGTTTGGAATTTCGTAACATTTGTAAACGTTTGGCTTAAATTTCTTAAAAGGTGAAGCGCTTGGATTTGTTGCATAATGTTTGTAAACGTTTGGCTTAGATTGCTAAAAAGGTGAAACGCTTGGATTTGTTTCGTAACGTTTGTAAACGTTTGGCTTAATTTGCTAAAAAGGGGAAACGTTTGGATTTGTTTCGTAACGTTTTAAACGTTTGGTTTTGTTTCGTTACGTTTGTAAACGTTCGGCTTATATCGCTAAAAATATGAAACGTTTGTATTTATTTTGTAACGTTTGTAAACATTTGCCTTAAATCGCTAAAAAGATAAAACGATTGGATTTGTTTCGTAACGTTTGTAAAAGTTTGGCTTAAATTTCTAAAAACGTGACACATTTGGATTTAATTTGTAACCTTGGTAAAAGTTTGGCTTAAAACACTAAAAAGGTGAAACGTTTGGTTTTGTTTCATAACCTTTGTAAAGGTTTGGCTTAAATCGCTAAAAAGGCGACACGTTTGGATTTGTTTCGTAACCTTTTCAAACATTTGGCTAAAATCGCTAAAAAGGTGAAACGTTTGGATTTGTTTTGTAACGTTTGTAAACATTTGGCTTAAATCGCTTAAAAGCGGAAACGTTTGGATATGTTTCTTAACGTTTGTAAACGTTTGGCTTAAATCGCTAAAAAGGTGAAACGTTTGGATTTGTTTCGTAACGTTTGAAAACGTTTGGCTTAAATCGCAAAAAAGGTGAAACGTTTGTGTTTATTTTGTAACGTTTGTAAACGTTCGGCTTAAATTGCTAAAAAGGTGATACGTTTGGATTTGTTTCGTAACGTTTGTAAACATTTGGTTTAATTTCTAAAAAGGTGAAACATTTGGATTTGTCTCGTAACTTTTGTAAACGTTTGGCTTAAATCGCTAAAAGGGAAAACATTTGTTTTTGTTTCATAACCATTATAGACGTTTGGCTTAAATCGCTAAAAAGGTGAAACATTTGGATTTGTTTGGTAACGTTTGTTAACGTTTTGCTTAAATTGCTAAAAAGGTGACACGTTTGGATTTGTTTCGTAACCTTTGTAAACGTGTCACGACCCATTTTCATGAATCGCGACCGGCGCTAGGGTATGGGTAATGTAGTACCAAAACCCGTAGCAAGCCTTATGAAAACATATAATTACATATAAACCTGCAGAAAATCTAATGCTCGGGGGCAACCGAGACTTAAGCCTAAATCTAGCAGTTATAATATTCCAAAAATAATAATAACATGCTTTCCAATAAAGTATTTAATCGGCTCACATAAATAATCCATAATAATCGTTTATCATGCCAGAACAATAATTAATCAGTCAGACCAATTTGACAAAGCTAAAATAATAATAATAAAGACTTTTAGTTACTACTGCGGTCTAAGAATAAAACAGTTTGATAGTTTACTAAAATAAATGGAACCTCCGAAGAAAAGTAAATGCGGAGATCACCAGACTCTCTCAGATCATAACCCTGGAAAAAATTGAGAAAACAACGGGGTCAGATATACTGAGATGAGTTTATACCACTATTTACATTTATCAAGTGGAAAACCTTTAAAACCGTTTAAAACAATTTATATAAACATTATGAATAGTAGTTGGAACCCTAATCCACAAATATTCTAATATATAACTTTAATCCATATAGGCCTGGTCCCGAGAGCTGAGCTACACCGAGTTTCCACTGACCACACTTTTACCATATCCAGAGTCCCGAGAGCTATGCTACACCGAGTTACTCTATTGGTCCCGAGAGCTATGCTCACACCGAGTTACCACCACATTTCACATACCTTATCTAGATCAATACCGGTGCGCACGCAGTTCTAATGAAGCCCATTAGATAGCACGTTCCAACTAAGAGCCATAATATAAAAACAGTTCGAAATATATATACAATTTACATTTATATATCAAAATAACAATTTACTTAATAAAGCGGTAAATAGTAAGTACAAACTCACTGCTTGCTAATCCACGTGAAAACTCCTGGCAAGCAACCTAGACTCGGTGCGCCTCAAAAGCACAAACGATCGACGAGTCTAAACAAATATAAACCATTATTAAAAACAGACCCTAACTCTAGAGAGTACTAGACACCACATAAGACTAGCACAAATAACACGTCGGAATAATTCAATCCAGAGCAACACAAAATACCCAATAGGTAATAACGCCCCATTAAAACAAGTCTATTGAGTTCTCGCTTTAAAATCCAATTTACAAATATTATTTAAAATCTTAAAATAATAAATAATTTCAAAATGGTGGGTTAGCCGAGTTACCCATAACTACCAAGCTAACCTCACTTGTCGGGTGACCCAAGTCTTACCCGACTCAATACGTTTATCAAATATAAACCCGAGTTTATATTTATAAAATAATCCAATAAAATAATAATCCATTTTAAAAGCGGAACTCAATAACTTCAATTTCAAGTATCCCAAGTTACAACCCAAAAACTTAATTAAATAAGTCGAATAAAGTTCAGGGACCAAATTGTATTTTAACCAACTAGGGACTAAATGGTACTTTTGCCAATTAGGGACTAAATTGTAATTTAGTCACTTTGATATCCAAAATCAATTTAATTGTTTTTATTTGTATTTAAATCAAAATATAAAATAACTAACCAACGATCCACTTAATTAAGTTATAAAATAAGTTCAGGGGCTAAATTGTAATTTAGCCAATTTTCTTGATATTTGAAAACAAATATAATTACCCGAGTAATTAAATTAAATTATAAAATATTTGACGTAATCAAATTGCCTATTTAAATTTAAACGAGTTCAAGTTATTTTTAAAACTAGTTCAATAGTTAAAGCTAACTTGAAGTATTCCATTGATTTAACAAAACAATTTTTATGATCACAATGACATTTAGCCCTCTCCTTTATTTCAAAAGAATCATTCCCTCCATGCACCCCATATCCACGTGAGCCAAATTGAAAATATCAAACAAAGTGGTGACCAAAGTGGACAATTCACCATCTTCTTCAATAAGCAAAGCCAAGAATCAAACTCCTATACTGTAACCCAAAACCAAACCTTACCAAGCAATCAAACTTACAAACTCTTAACCATTCCACTAAGTAAGATCAAGAAACATAATAATGATCATGTTAAACATGAAAAAGTAATCACAGTAAACAAATTGCAAGCCAACATCACAACGAAGACTTTAAAATTGATTGGATCCGACGACGGCAGAAACTCGATTTCAAAGCAACGAAGAACTCAAACCGTAAACAACACCATCCAATCAACTTAGTTATGAATCTATAATCTTCCCAGACATCTTATATCAAAAGGAAACACAAAATCAAGCCAAAGGAATAAGCAAAGCATCGGCAGAAACTAAGAAAATAAGAAACAGATTACACAAAGCTTTAAAACGGAAACCGTACGGCGATTGAAACGAGATCGATTACGTACCGTTTAGCAAAACCGAGATAGGGAAACGTAGGTACGTGAGTCTAGAACGTCTGAGATCAAACGGTTTTGATTTCGACCTAGAAACGAATGAGAACGACTCAAATTACGTAATGCCGTTTCAAGGCAGAAATCTGAGATTGAGGAATTATAAAACTAACCGGAACAGCAGAGTTTGGATGATGATTTCGGCTTCGTTTCTCAGCGAATGGACAAACGAAAAACGGCTAGGGCTAGCTTGCAGCGTGATCTAGGTTTTCTGTTTAGAAGTCGCTTTTAAATAACGAGTGGAAGCGGGCCGTAAACGAGGTCGAAAAGGGCCAAACAAATGGGTCCAAGGGCTGATGTGATTCCCGAACGGGAATGGCCTTTCAGGCCATGATTCCCGTTCGGGAATGCCTGGTCTCGAACGAGACCAGGCCCAAAAATGAGATTCCCGTTCGGGAATTCCAATTCCCGAACGGGAATGAATGAATTTTTTTTTTTTTTATTTTGATTTAAAAAAATAATTGGTTAAACCAATAAATCACACCCAAACCAACAACTCGAACCAAGACACTAATATCGAAATTACTTCAAAACGACCGGGAAAAATGTCGGAATTTAAATGAAAAAAAAATTTAAAATTTTACGGGATATTACAAAACGTTTGGCTTATATCGCTAAAAAGGTAAAATATTTGGATTTGTTTTGTAACGTTTGTAAACGTTTCGCTTAAATCACTAAAAAGGTGAAACTTTTGGATTTGTTTCTTAACGTTTGTAAACGTTTGGCTTAAATCGCTAAAAACGTGAAACGGTTGGAGTTGTTCCGTAACGTTTGTAAACGTTCGGATTAAATCGTTAAAAAGGTGAAACGTTTGGTTTTGTTTCGTAATGTTTGTAAACGTTTGGATTAAATCGCTAAAAAGATGAAACATATGGATTTGTATCGTAACATTTGTAAACGTTTGGCTTGAATTGGTAAAAAGGTAAAACACTTGGATTTGTTTCGTAACGTTTGTAAACGTTTGGCTTAAATTGCTAAAAAGGTGAAACACTTGGTTTTGTTTCGTAACGTTTTTAAGGGTTTTGCTTATATCGCTAAAAATGTGAAACTTGTTAAACGTTTTGGCTTGAATCGGTAAAAAGGTCAAACATTTGGATTTGTTTCGTAATGTTTGTAGACGTTTGGGTTAAATTGCTAAAAAGTTAAAACACTTGGATTTGTTTCGTATCGTTTGTAAACGTTTGGTTTAAATTGCTAGAAAGGTGAAACGTTTGGATTTATTTCGTAACATTTTAAACGTTTGGCTTAAATCGCTAAAATGGGTAAACGTTTGGATTTGTTTCGTAATGTTTGTAAACGTTGGCTTAAATCGCTAAAAAGGTGAAACGTTTGGATTTGTTTCGTAACATTTGTATACGTCTGGCTTAAATCGCAAAATAGGTGAAACGTTTGAAATTTTGTAACGTTTGTAAACGTTTGGTTTAAATTGCTTAAAAGGTGAAACGCTTGGATTTGTTTTATAATGTTGGTAAACGTTTGGCTTAGATTGCTAAAAAGGTGAAGCGCTTGGATTTGTTTTGTAACGTTTGTAAATGTTTGGCTTAATTTGCTAAAAAGGGGACGTTTGGATTTGTTTCGTAACGTTTTAAACGTTTGGTTTTATTTCGCAACGTTTGTAAACGTTCGGCTTATATCGCTAAAAATATGAAACGTTTGTATTTATTTCGTAACGTTTGTAAACATTTATCTTAAATCGCTAAAAAGATAAAACGTTTGGATTTGTTTCGTAACGTTTCTAAAAGTTTGGCTTAAATTGCAAAAAAGGTGACACGTTTGGATTTGTTTTATACCCTTGGTAAACGTTTGGCTTAAATCGCTAAAAAGGTGAAATATTTGGTTTTGTTTCATAACCTTTGTAAAGGTTTAGCTTAAATCGCCAAAAAGGCGACACGTTTGGATTTGTTTCGTAACCTTTGCAAAAGTTTGGCTAAAATCGCTAACAAGGTGAAATGTTTGGATTTGTTTTGTAACATATGTAAACGTTTGGCTTAAATCGCTAAAAAGATGAAACGTTTGGATTTGGTTCGTAACCTTTGCAAACGTTTGGCTAAAATCGCTAAAAAGGTGAAACGTTTGGATTTGTTTTGTAACTTTTGTAAATGTTTGGCTTAAATTGCTAAAAATGTGAAACATTTAGATTTGTTTCGTAACATTTTAAACGTTTGGTTTAAATTGCTAAAAAGATGAAACGCATCGATTTGTTTGGTAGTGTTTGTAAACGTTTGGCTTAAATTGCTAAAATGTTAAAACGCTTGGATTTGTTTCGTAATGTTTGTAAACGTTTGGCTTAAATCGCTAAAAAGTGGAAACGTTTGGATTTGTTTCGTAACGTTTGTAAACATTTGGCTTAAATCGATAAAAAGGGGAAACGTTTAGTTTTGTTTCGTAACCTTTGTAAACGTTCGGCTTAAATCGCTAAAAAGGTTAAACTGTTGGATTTTTTCGTAACATTTTAAATGTTTGGATTTGTTTCAAAACGTTTAGATTTGCTTCGTACCATTTGTAAATGTTTGGCTTCAATCACTGAAATAGTGAAACGTTTCGATTTGTTTCGTAACGTTTGTAAATGTTTGGCTTAAATCACTAAAAATATAAAACGTTTAGATTTGTTTGGTAACGTTTACAAACATTTGGCTTAAATTGCTAAAATGGGGAAACGTTTGGTGTTGTTTTGTAGCGTTTGTAAATGTTTGGATTTGTTTCGTAACGTTTTAAACGTTTGTTTTGTTTCGTAACGTTTGTAAACGTTTGTCTTAAATCGTTAAAAAGGTGAAATGTTTGGTTTTGTTTCGTAACGTTTGTAAATATTTGGCTTAAATCGCTTAAAAGGTGAAATGTTTGGATTTGTTTCGTAACGTTTGTAAACGTTTGGCTTAAATCGGTAAAAAGGTGAAACAATTGGATTTGTTTCGAAACGTTTGAAAATGTATGGCCTAAATCGCTAAAAAGGTGAAACGTTTTGTTTTGTTTCGTAACGTTTGTAAACGTTTGGATTTTTTTTGTAACGTTTTAAACGTTTGGCTTTGTTTCGTAATGTTTGTAAATGTTTAGCTTAAATCGCTAATAAAGTGAAACGTTTGGTTTTGTTTCGTAACGTTTGTAAACATTTGGCTTAAATTGCTAAAAAGGTGAAACGTTTGGTTTTGTTTTGTAACGTTTGTTAGTGTTTCGATTTGTTTCATAACGTTTTAAACGTTTGGTTTTGTTTCGTAGCGTTTGTAAAAGTTTGGATTTATTTTGTAACATTTAAAAGATTTGGCTTAAATCGCTAAAAGGGCTAAACGTTTGGTTTTTTTTCGTAACGTTCGTAAACGTTTGGCTTATATCGCTAAAAAGGCGAAACGTTTTGATTTGTTTCGTAACATTTGTAAACTTTTGGCTTAAATTTCTAAAAAGATGAAACGTTTGGCTTAAATCGCTAAAAATGTTAAACGCTTGGATTTGTTTTGTAACGTTTGTAAACGTTTGGCTTAAATCGCTAAAAACGTGAAACGGTTGGAGTTGTTCCGTAACGTTTGTAAACGTTCGGATTAAATCGTTAAAAAGGTGAAACGTTTGGTTTTGTTTCGTAATGTTTGTAAACGTTTGGATTAAATCGCTAAAAAGATGAAACATATGGATTTGTATCGTAACATTTGTAAACGTTTGGCTTGAATTGGTAAAAAGGTAAAACACTTGGATTTGTTTCGTAACGTTTGTAAACGTATGGCTTAAATTGCTAAAAAAGGTGAAACACTTGGTTTTGTTTCATAACGTTTTTAAGGGTTTTGCTTATATCGCTAAAAATGTGAAACTTGTTAAACGTTTTGGCTTGAATCCGTAAAAAGGTCAAACATTTGGATTTGTTTCGTAATGTTTGTAAACGTTTGGGTTAAATTGCTAAAAAGGTAAAACACTTGGATTTGTTTCGTATCGTTTGTAAACGTTTGGTTTAAATTGCTAGAAAGGTGAAACGTTTGGATTTATTTCGTAACATTTTAAACGTTTGGCTTAAATCGCTAAAATGGGTAAACGTTTGGATTTGTTTCGTAATGTTTGTAAACGTTTGGCTTAAATCGCTAAAACGGTGAAACGTTTGGATTTGTTTCGTAACATTTGTATACGTCTGGCTTAAATCGCAAAATAGGTGAAACGTTTGAAATTTTGTAACGTTTGTAAACGTTTGGTTTAAATTGCTTAAAAGGTGAAACGCTTGGATTTGTTTTATAATGTTTGTAAACGTTTGGCTTAGATTGCTAAAAAGGTGAAGCGCTTGGATTTGTTTTGTAACGTTTGTAAACGTTTGGCTTAATTTGCTAAAAAGGGGACGTTTGGATTTGTTTCGTAACGTTTTAACGTTTGGTTTTATTTCGCAACGTTTGTAAACGTTCGGCTTATATCGCTAAAAATATGAAACGTTTGTATTTATTTCGTAACGTTTGTAAACATTTATCTTAAATCGCTAAAAAGATAAAACGTTTGGATTTGTTTCGTAACGTTTCTAAAAGTTTGGCTTAAATTGCAAAAAAGGTGACACGTTTGGATTTGTTTTGTACCCTTGGTAAACGTTTGGCTTAAATCGCTAAAAAGGTGAAATATTTGGTTTTGTTTCATAACCTTTGTAAAGGTTTAGCTTAAATCGCCAAAAAGGCGACACGTTTGGATTTGTTTTGTAACCTTTGCAAAAGTTTGGCTAAAATCGCTAACAAGGTGAAATGTTTGGATTTGTTTTGTAACATATGTAAACGTTTGGCTTAAATCGCTAAAAAGATGAAACGTTTGGATTTGGTTCGTAACCTTTGCAAACGTTTGGCTAAAATCGCTAAAAAGGTAAAACGTTTGGATTTGTTTTGTAACGTTTGTAAATGTTTGGCTTAAATTGCTAAAAATGTGAAACATTTAGATTTGTTTCGTAACATTTTAAACGTTTGGTTTAAATTGCTAAAAAGATGAAACGCATCGATTTGTTTCGTAGCGTTTGTAAACGTTTGGCTTAAATTGCTAAAAAGTTAAAACGCTTGGATTTGTTTCGTAATGTTTGTAAACGTTTGGCATAAATCGCTAAAAAGTGCAAGTAGTGAGTTTGTACTTACTATTTACCGCTTTATTAAGTAAATTGTTATTTTAATATTAAATATATATACTGTACGTATATTTCGAACTGTTTTTATATTATGGCTCTTAGTTGGAACATGCTACCTAATGGGCATCATTAGGACTGCGTGCGCACCGGTAATGATCTGGGAAAGGTAATTATGGTAATGTGGTAACTCGGTGTGAGCATAGCTCTCGGGACCAAGTAGAGTAACTCGGTGTAGCTCGGCTCTCGGGACTCTAGTATAAGTGTGGTCAGTGGTAACTCGGTGTAGCTCAGCTCTCGGGACCAGACCTGTTGGATTATGTTTATTATTTAGAATTATGGATTAAGGTTCCAACTATTATTCGTAATATCGTATTTAAACGTTTTAAACGGTTTTAAAGGTTTTCCACTTAATAAATGTAGATAGTGGTATAAACTCATCTCAGTATATCTGACCCCGTTGTTTTTCCCAATTTTCCCCAGGGTTATGATCTGAGAGAGTCTGGTGATCTCCGCATTTACTTTTCCTCGGAGGTTCCCTTTTATTTTAGTAAAACTGTGAAACTGTTTTATTCTTAGACCGCAGTAGTAACTAGACGTCTTTATCATTATTATACATTTTTGTCGGATTGGTTCGACTGGTTATATTGCTTTGGCATGCTATATTATTTACATTGGTTTATGATGAATCTATTTTAGACTCGGAATTGAATAAACATGTTACATTAACTGTTGAATATTATAACTGCTAGATTTAGGCTGAAGTCTCGGTTGCCCCCGAGCACTGGTTTTATGCAGGTTTATGTGTTTATGTGTTAAATGAAAGGCTAGCTACGGGTTTCGGTACTACATTACCCATACCCTAGCGCCGGTCGCGATTCATGAAAATGGGTCGTGACAAACTTGGTATCAGAGCTTTGGTTTCAAACCAAGGCCTTATGCATGTTATTTGTTATTTATTTTGGCATGATAAGTGGTGTCGTGTCATAGGAACTACTGCGGAATTAGGATTCGTGTCTTGTCTTTAAAACGTCATCATTTATTTTCAAACTTTCAGCCTACATCCTATAGGTGATGTCTGTCAGTCTTTATTTGGTGTTAATGATATGATTGACAATTAATTTCACTTGGATGTTACTTGCTGTGTTTTATCATGTTAAGATTATTTCACTTGGGTGGTTATTATTGCTTTCGATTTCTCGGGAAATTTTGGGTTGGTAAATTTTTCTAAAACTCATACTTGGGTATGATGTTGTTTGATAAGTTTTGGCTTTTATGAGTTTAATAACTTTGAGTTATTTAGTGAGTAGTTTGGCTTGGGCCGAGAACATGGATAATTAAAAAAATAATATTTTGTTAGGCTTTGGCCTTGTTTCAAATATAAATGATTTCGATTATAAAATCTTTTATTATGTTTTGTGGTCATACTTGTTTGATCACATGTTGTTTTAAGGATTTTTATTGAGGAAGTTATTTTTATTCGATTTGTGTTTTGACACAGAACCAAAGGAGAAGTTTGATTTTATATCCTTATAAGTTTGATTTTTGTTAAATTACCAGTAAAAGAAATTATAGTATTTTGAAACATTATATTTTGTTTGATGTTGACAAACGACGATTTTCTAAAGGTTATTATTTACATGATAATTTGTCGTGTTAAAAATTTAACGTTAATTTTATTTTGTCACATCTTAGAATATTGGGATTTACAAAATGGTTGTTTGAGATTAAAGATTTATCATTTGACTTTTAAATCTCTGTTTCACGTTTGGGTTTGTTAAGCTCTTAATTTTAAAAGGGAAAAAAAAAATTTATTTAAATATTCTTCAGGATTGAATAATATTTTGAACACGTTTTATAAACGATTGTTTTGGGATCGACTTGGGTCACCCAAATTTAGGAGTTGAGCTTGATAGTTGTAATGACTCGGCTAGCTCGATGATTTTATGGTTTGAGATACTTGGGTATCCGTTTTAAAGAAATATATAAATAAGAAGAGACTCTTACAAATTGTGATTTGTTTTAACCGTGGAGCTCAATTAAAACTTTTGGAAGTTTTCGTATTGGACTTTAAATTTCAAAATAAATTTTGAAGCGTACTCTTAAAAGATAATATGATTACAAGTGGATATTAATACGAAAATTCAAAGCTTGTCCTCGCATGTCTTGATAATTGTCTTTTGGAATGATTAAGTTGTTTTGCTGAATGACAAGCTTACGTGGCTTATAATTTTCAGATTTGATGTCTTTTGGAAATAAATTGCGGTGTATAACTCGATTGTCTGTTGGACTAAGGTGATTATTTTGTTTGTCTCTTCGTGCGGAGTAGCACGCGAGATGATTTACTCACGTGGTCAAGGTTGGCTTACCTTGATGTATGATTCGTGGATTGAAATTTTTGGGTTTCGATATCGAGAAAGACAAGGGAAATATTTCCTTGGGTTGGCTGATGATTCCCGATTATCCTAGAACAGATATAGGAAACACTGGACCGAGAAGATAGACTGGTGTATTAATATACTGGTGTTTCCATCAAGTTTGAGGATGCGATGCAGGAGCTGGAGGTAAATTTTATAGGAACGTATTCTATGTGCTATTTTCTTTGGATATGCTCAGTCTGGATTAAGGTTAGTTAGATACTTCTTATAGTAGAGTTGTAGCAAAGTTATCAGGTTGAGTTGTTATGATTGTGGCGAATGTTGCTAGGTTACAAGTATGGAGCTGAGAAATATTTTGAGGTTATCGAGTGCACATCTCACAGAGTGTAAAGTCTAGTAAATGTTTTATTGGAAAATGGAGTTCAAAGGTTTATTTGTTAAAATATTTGAAATATTTTTTAACACGTAATTGTGCCTAAACATATCATGAACATGCATTTTGAATGTCACGAATAGGTTTGCATTGAACACAGAGTATGTTCACTAAATAAAAGATAAATTAATAATTGATACATGCATACTAGTACATGCATCACGTGCATAGAAATGATTATGGTTGGATGCAACTCTTTGGGGATGAGAGATGTCATCACCCTGGCGCACAATTATGTAAAATAAATTTTATCGATAAAGTGTTTTGAGAAAGATGTTTTGAAACAAACTCGCGAGTCCCTTTGGGGTAAATGTATTTATAAAGTTGTGGAATTTCAAATGATTTTGAAACTGTTACCGAAAGGTAGCTAGACAAATACTCTGTGATGATGGTGATGATTATTGGACGTTTACATGTGAGCGATTGGTCTGTAGAATCAGAATCTTGTAGTTATGAGAAAGAATGAAATTGAGGTTGCGCTCGAGGTATAGTTGCGCCAAGTGCGGTATATGGTTAGATTCAGATTAGAAAGTGTTCGTGATAATTTCTGATTTGTGATTTAGAGATTTGTGGATTAAGGATGTTGGTTATGCTCATGTGTGTGAATACACTACGTTTTTAAAAGAAACTTTATCTTTCCAGATTTGAATTTTTCCAAAGTATTTTGGTATATTGATATAAATGTATGTTTATAAATAAGAGATTTACATTGCTGATTTTACCTTTCTGAGGAAAGGGAGAAATGTTTTTTTTAAATTGATTTTAAAGGGATAATAATTTTTTTTGCTTGAGCGATTTTGTTAAATTGTGGTTTTGTTTGAGAAAATTTAGAAACAATTAAATTTTGGATGTTTGAAACATCAATGTGTATTTTTGAACACGGAGAATTTTATCACAGTTTGACTTTTAAGAGAAAAGTATAAACTATTTAAAAAGTGTTTTAGCAAGTTTGGTTTAAAGAGAACATAAATTTATCAGCTGTATTGTTCCATAAATTTGCAACGTATTTAAAAGCAGGGAAACTTTCAGATTTAAAATGTGAATATTTTGAAAATTTTCAAGGGTTTGCAAAACCGATGGTTTTTCAACGGTAAAGATATTTCGATTTTTAATGAAAAAGGAGGTGTTAGACGTAGAGTCTTTTAAACAGGGTGAGAAATTTTGTATATAAAATATTTTGTATTAAAATATTTTATACCCACAGGGGTTGGTTTTGAGCATAGCTAACAATCCGGTCGTAGTAAACGGGTCTTATTGATCTGTCGTTGTATACGAGGTTATAGTCGATTGATTGAATAAATTGGAGAATTTGTGTTTTATTTGGATATATGAGTTAGCTAATTCGAGAATCGAGAATCGCGGTTAATAGGTTACGACAACCATGATTGGTTGATCAATTTTATTTGTTGATGGTATGATCGTAATGTTTTGATATCGTTTGGGACAGTTGTTGAACTCTTAGTGTGGGCGATGATATTTTAAGTTATGTATTTAAGTGAGATGCAGTAAATGTCCAGTTTAGTTATGGCGTTATGTTTCTAAGTGATTGGAAGAATCATTGTGATGGAGATTGTTTATTACTATTATGAATATTCTATTATTATGAGTTAAGTTCATGTTTTCTTGGGAATAACGGTATAAGTTTTTATCTTTCATGATTCTCAAGGTTGATGGTATTGTTTTCAGTTTGGGTGTTAGTCGTTCGGACTAGATGATTCCTTGTAGTGTTTGTTTTGGAACCAAAATATTATCTGAAGTTTATTGGAATTTGTTATCGATTATCTTGATGTCGAGATTTTATAAGTGGGAGTAAGTAAGTGTTGTTAAATGCAAGAATTTATCAGCTTGTGTTCTTTAGTATCCCTGATTGACGATAGAGTTGGAGTTGTAAGAACTATAGTTGATCTTAGTGCTTGATCTTGTATTTTGATATTGAGGTTTTTTATTGTAGATAAGATTTGAGCTGGTTTTGGAAGCCACTCCGGTACAGAATAATTGTGACTCTCAGTTGGAAATTTATTGTTTATTCACATTGCGTTGATTGAGTAATAATTGGAGCACCAAGTTGCTAGATCAGAAATTTGTGTCTATAAGTGATTTGTGGCCGCTTATTGCGAATCAGTTTTAGATTTCAATTTTGAGGTTCGTTTTTGTTCATTCTAAGTAATACAGTTGATTTTTATACGAGGGAGTTTGTTTTACCTCGATTGGGTTCACCTAGAAGCAGTGTTATCATTTTATGTTAAGGAGAAGGTAGTATTAAGGTTTTGTGACCTTTTAAAATTGTTCGATATATGAAAACTGTTGACTAGTTTAGTAATGTTGAGTTCCGTTGTTTTTTTCAAACTTCATGTTGTTCTATAAAATGAACTTCCGGATTTTAAACATTGGTTTATATTGTGGTTTCTTGGGTCGGGATAGACTTGGGTCGCCCGACACGTAATGGAAGTTTTGGTTGACTCGGCTACGTGCTATTTTGTTTCTTAAAATTTGTTTCATAAAATGGTTTGAAAAAGTTTATGGTCTATACATTTTTTTAATGGAACTCAATAGGGCTTAACTTATATATAGTTTTGCTTTTGTGATTACTTAGTTGAAAAATGTTTTGAGGTTTCACGATGTCTAGATGCGTTTTGTTCAGCTTGTTACAAAAACTTTTCGTTGTGTCTACTTCAGTAGTTTTGTTTTAAATTCGAGGGCGAATTTTTAATAAGTTGGGGAGAATGTAATATCCCGTATTTTTTCCGTCATGGTTTCGTTGTGTTTCCGACTTAGTTTCGGATTATTAATGGTGGACTTAGCAAGTGTGAAACTTTATTTGGGGTTGGAGTTGTATCTTGTATATGTCGCACGTATCGCGTGAAGTTTCGATGACGATTTGATTTGTATCCGAAGTACAATCGATGTTGTGTTCGTGTGCCTTCTAAATCTGACGTGTTTTGATAAACCATCCATATCTCCCAATTGCACCGTTGGATCGGGCTCATCTTTGGATATGCTGTGCACGACAAACAATTGACCGTTGGATCAAAATTTAAGATGAATTGGATTAATTTTCGAGTGTGCGAACGCACACCTAGTGTGCGATCGCACACCAGCGGGCAACAGGTCTATAAATAGACCTGTTGTCATTCGATCTCTTCTTTTATTCAGAACTCTAATTTATTTCAGAGGAAACCTAGCCGACCCATTATTAGAAACACTCTAAAAACATCATTCGTTCTCCCCCCCTTTCATTCGCTTCGGAATCGGTAAGTATATCGCTCTCGTTTCATCGTTATTCATTCTTGATCAATACTCGTTGTGATTCTGTTCGCCTGGAAATATTCCGGACTCGAATCTTTGAATTTATAATCGGGATCGGTTTGAGGTTTGATACTTTAACGAACCTATGCAGATATTCACAGGGCTTGTTTGGTTAAAGACACTTAACCACGTGATCTAAAAGATAATAACCTGGGAGTCACGGACTCAGGCGAGATTAATACCGAAAACTACTCCTAAATTAAAACAATCCGGAGATTGCGGGATAAAAAGCACTGGGCTTGGTTTTTGATTGATTGATTTGTTGATACAAAAATAATAAAGCTCTGAGCTATTTATAGCTCCTCATAACTAAGACTCCTAATTTAACTAGGACTAAAACTCTGAAAGCAAATTACTCCTATCGAGCTACAAACTCCTAATAAAATAGAAAAAGCAATAATAAAAAGGCTTTCCGTTGGGCCTTAATCCCTGATAAGCCCACATGAAGCTCGGTCCGGTAATTATTTGGGCCGGTGTAAACAATGCCCCCAACAAGTCTGAAATGTTTATCTTTTGGGCTTGTTCTCCCTTCTCAGCGCTTCCAAGCCCACTACTGAGGCCCAAGTCATTCGAAAAAACTTAAAGGGGTGCGCATCTATTGACCTTTCGGTACCCCCTTTAAGCCACGTCGTCTCCAGCTGTTCTCCACGATGCCACATTTTGGCCCCACGACCTTTCGGCTTCCTCTGATTTTGTCATTTAACAAAAATACCATCTCATTTTTTCACTCACCTATTCTCTCTGCATTTATCAAGCTTTCTCTCTCCTCAGCAACCTCGAGCAATTCACCAAGTCTCCTCTGGTAAGTTTTCGCCCTAGCTTCTTTCATCTCTGATTCGCCTCTTTTAATCATTCGCCCAACTGAGAAGTCTTTATTTACAGTTATCATGGCTGCCCCCAACGATACCATCGCCTCCCAAGTGACCGATAAGATTACTGAGATCCGTACTGCAGCTCCGAATACCAACTTTCAGGTAATAATAAAAACTAGTGACAATCAAGAATGCGTCGGTCCAATTCTTGTCTCGCCCAGCCATCTGTGCGACATTGCTACCCCGTTCCATGAAGAAGTACCACCTCGCTTTTCACTCCCTCATCAATCATCTATCTGGGTAAACACCATGTTCCGAAACTGGCCGACCGAACACAAGGGATACCAAGAATGGGTCACCAGACTAAAACCCCACTTCGGCCAACTATGGAAGGACATAGGTCTTTACGACATGATCAACCTCTGCAAGGCAAGCAGGCCGATAGCGAAGCACTACATTATGGGCGCTTCTCTCTTCTGGTCAACCGCCGTTCATTGCTTTTGTTTCAAGTTCGGCATGATGACGGTCACTTTGTTGGACATGGCGGCCATTCTCAACGTTCCAATCATCGGCGAGCGTATATCGCCCAATCTTGACGCTGAACTGCCCCCATTCAAACTGACAAAGGCTCAACGAAGCTACGGCCCCTTCATCAAACTGTTCATGGGCGAAGAACATTACAAGCCCGAGGTGAAGGAACACATTGCCTTCCTCGCCTTCTTCATAGCCAAGTTCGTCCTCTGTACCTCCTCCTTCAGAGTGACCACAGACTGCTTCACCCTGGCCGCTGCTCTTGCTGAAGGGCGAAAATGCAACATTGGGGAGTTCATGCTTGCCCATCTGTACCGAAGCCTGAATGAAATCGCCCCTCACGGCGAAAAGAGAACCTTTCAATGCCCAAGTGGGCCCCTGTGGGTGTTGCAGTTGTGGCTGGCCTTATACTTCCCTGAGCTCTTCGAAGTCGGCCCTCAGATCAAAGCCGAACTTTGCGGCTACCAATTAATCGCCGCTGGTACTCGCCTGCCTCACGTGTTGGATGTGTTGGAAGTTTTTACCAACTCTGTCAGGGCTTCGGCGTTGTTCTGCCCACTCCTCAACTTGAAGTATCTCCCTTCATGGTTCTTCGTCGCCTGGGATTGTGAAAATACAGATGAAGCCAAAGCCGATCCATGGGTGAAACTAGGGGGACAATACTGGGGCAGTTCTCTAAAGTCACGAAACCTTATCGCCGGTTTGGAATATAACCGTAGCAGCATTGAAGCCTATTGCCCCAACTATGTCGCCCGCCAATTCGGCTATTGCCAAGGAATTCCCTGTCCTTTGTTGATCTCCGTCAACAACCGCGGGACCTATAAACCATCAATCGAAGATTACCCTGACCTTCAGTTTATTCTTCGCCTTAATCGTGCTTATCTTCCCCAAATTTCTGAAATTTCTCGCCCTTCTATTTCCCCTTCCTGTACCTTAGAATATGAAAGCTGGTGGGCTTCAGTTATCGAGTCTTTCTTCGACCTCTCGCCCAAAGAAATACTAAGTCTTCATAATTTTCAATTACCTCCTTTATCTCGAAACCCTACTCATGCCGATCTGTTTCTTTTGCAGGCACCAAAACGCCCCCAATTCGAAGGTAATCTCTTTCATCTCTATGAAATAGCTAAATTCGAACGCTTTTACAAATTTAAATACGACCCCCTAGATCGCCCTGGTATGAACCTTAGGATGCAGCGCCATAGGCGAATGACTAGGCAGAAATATGACGAAAAAATGAAAAAGGTCTGGAAAGAACATTATGAAGTCAAATATCCCTACGATTTTTACCTTGCCCATATTCGCCCAAAATTTAAATATAAGAGTCCACCAGTACCTAAAGTTAACATGTCTACACCCAACCCCATAAAACTTCCAAAGAAAAGGGTAAAAAAACGAAAACCCGAAATAACAAGTGAAGGTGTAACATATACCGGCATCAGATGCCCATCTGATGCTGAGGCGATAAATGAACTTGTCCGAACTGGTTATGATAGAATACCAGGTAAACAGGCCTTTTTATTCGAATTCCCCTACCGGTTTCGGCCATTATTCGCGTTCTAATTTTGTTTTCTTTCAGTTGGCGTGCCTCGATGGAACAAAGGGGACGTCTTTGACACTGATGGCGAAGGGGAAGTTGAAGCGAAGAAGGCGAGACAAAAACGCCCGGCGAAAAAGCCATCCAAGAAAGAGCCGAAGGCAAAGAGGACGAAGAAAGACACAACGGGGTCACGTATGTTTGACCCTGTTCCTAAGGAAGCCCCGTCTCAACCCAGCGCCCACTCTTCTTCCAGGGGCGACACAGAGACGGCCGATGATCAAACCGGAGATGAAGGTCGTTCAATTCAACGGTCTTTATCCCAAAAGGCCCCTTCAGACGCCACCCCTTCTGAGACAACCCCTACAGTATCTCAGATGCTGGCTTTCTCACCGCGGCCGACGCTGCTATCGCCGCTGAGTTCGTCTCTGGCCAATTTACCAGCGCGCCTTGATGCCCAAAAGACTAAGGTAGCCCTTATCGATTATTTGTCTTTATGATAGTAAATCCGCAGCTGATATTTTATTGTGGCAAAACTTGGCAGATCCCTGATGACACACCCGCTGATCAGGACGATGTGGCAGCTAAGGCGGCGGCGTTCCTGGATTCTGATAGTGACGAAGACGATTCGCCCCTCCCAGAAAGTGAGATGCGCGAAGTGACCAGCAGTTCCACCGAGAACTGGGGCGATCATCTGGACGTCATTGCAGAACTGAAGTCCCAAGGAACTACTCTTTTCAAATCGCCCAAGGATCTCGAGCGGCTTCAGAAGTCGGCAACTGCTTTGGCCGATGCTCCTCCAGAAGTTCTCAGTGAGAAAGCTCGAGGTGCAATGGTCAAGCTCTCTGCGTCGCTCCCAGCTTTCCGGGCGATCTATGCTGAATCGACCACTATACAATCCAACTATGATGAGTTGATCGCCCAGGAGAACGCTGCCAAGGAAAAGCTGGAAGGGTTGAAGGTGAACGTGAAATCGGCTGTCTCAACCCTTAAATCTCGCCGCGATAACGCCAAGGATTTGAAGGCCAAAGTCGCCGCCTTAAAGCTGGAGCTGGAAAACGAGGAAAAAGCCATCGCCGAGCTCGAAGTGTTGATGGACAAGGACCTTCTTGAAGGTGTTGGTGTAAAGAAGAATCGAAGTGAGCTGAAGCAGGGCCTTGCCAACCTGAAGCCTAAGGTAGCTGAAGCTCGTACCCAATTCAACACCCTTCGCAGCGAGCTGGGCGACATATTCAGCCATTTTTGAAGTTTTATAAGTTCAGAACAATTTACATCGTTTTATTTCTGTAATAGTTTTGAATCTTAATACTTTTTGATCGGCCTTGTGGCCGTATCTTGTTACAACTTGACAATGTTTCGGTTTTGTATTTTAATCGGCCAGGTAGCCGAAAGTTTCACTTTCTGTTTGCATTTTAATCGGCCTGGGGGCCGTATCTTGCTTTTGCTGCAATTTTAAAGTTTATTCGGCCACAGAGCCGAAAGTTTAATCTTATATTCGCATCTTGTTTGATTATTTTCATTATCGGCCTATAGTTAGTCCGATTCGAAATAATGTTTATATTTAAAAATAATTACATGTTGAGAAAAACGGAGAACCCGTTGAAAAAACTCAATCAGTGCGAACACGCCGAATTCCTAAGTGGTATGATCAAATAATCGGCGATTAACAATAATTGTAACATTCCAAGATGCTTGCAAGTTTACAAACAGCACTACTCTTCGTCGGCTCCAAATAACCGACGGTCTACGCCCTCCCAACAGCTAGGAACGTATTTCTTTAGGAACTGACCGTTGATCGCCCTGTCGTGTTCTTCCCCATCAATATCTGCCAACAAGTAAGCACCGCCTGTTAACTTGTTGACCACGACAAAGGGTCCTTCCCAGTTCGGGCTCCATTTGCCAAGCCGAGTGTCTTTGTGGCCGATAGGCAAGACTGCTTTCCACACTATATCGCCCACGAAAAAAGCTTTTCGTTTTACCCGTTTGTTGTAAGCTCTCTCGACCCTTCTTTTCTGAGCTTCTAGGTGATCTAACGCCGTTAAACGTTCTTCGTCAAGGTCCAGAGAATCTATCACCATTTTGTCAAAGTACTCTTCTTTGGACAACTCGCTTTGGTATCTGCGGCGAGTTGACGTGACAGTTAGCTCCATTGGCAACATCGCATCGTAGCCGTAAACCAGTCTGAAGGGTGAAGTTCCGGTAGCCGACTTCTGGCTGGTTCTATTCGCCCAAACAGCTTCTGACAGGAGCACATGCCATTGCCTTGGGTTTTCTTCAATCATCTTTTGAACTATGAGCTTGATAGCTTTGTTCGTGGCTTCGGCCTGTCCGTTGGCCTGGGCGTAGTACGGTGTTGAGTGTAACAATTTTATCCCCATTTGGGAGGCCCACCAACTTATATCGCTCCCCGTGAACATCGTCCCTTGATCTGTGGTTATAGACTCGGGCAGGCCATGTCGGTGGACGATGTATTCTTTGAAAAACTTGATCACCGCTTCTTGTGTCGGCGACTTCAAAGGTTTAGCCTCGACCCACTTGGTGAAGTAACAAGTGGCGATAATCACAAAAGTATGACCGTCAGACGAGCCGGGGTATACTTTCCCTATCAGGTCGACCGCCCATCCTCTAAATGGCCAAGGCTTGATGATGGAGTGCAGGTCTTCGGCCGGGACGTGTTGTATTGGGCCGAATTTCTGACAGGCTTCGCATCCTTTGGCATATCTTATGCAATCTTGTTCCATTTTCGGCCAATAAAAGCCGTATTTATGGATGAGCCACCTCATTCTGGGGCCCGCCTGGTGGGCGCCTGCTATACCTTCGTGTACTTCGGCCATGGCGAGCATCGCCTCTTTCGGACCGATGCATCTGAATAGTAGCCCTTCAAAGCCCTTCTTATATAACTCGTCGGCTAAGACCACGTAATTAAGGGCTAAAGTCCTCAACCTCCTATTTGTGGCGTCTGGTTTTTCGAACCACTTCAGGAGCTCGTCCCTCCAATCTTGGGTGACGTCCAGCTGGTAAACTGAGAACTGTCTTTCGTCGATCGTGATGCCCCCGGTGTGGAGGTTCGGTGTTTCCCTCTCTATGGCATCGAATTCTCGGTTTACCTTGTAACCGCTACCGTGCTGAGCTAGGTCGTTTGCAACGCCGTTGTCGGCTCTCTCCGTGTATTCTATTCTCATGTCTTGGAATCCTTCGATCAGGTGTTTCGCCTTGTTGCAATACCTTACCAATAGCTCGGACTCGCATTTAAATTCTCCTGTCACTTGTTTAATGACTAGCAAAGAATCTCCTTTCACGCTGATCGCCCGTGCCCCTAGCTCGGCCAAAATCTCAAAACCGAATATGAGGGCCTCATATTCTGCTTGATTGTTGGTGCATTCGAACTGGAGTCTGAATGATAGCTGGTAGGATGCCCCCAAGGGTGTGACGATGTGTACTCCCGCGCCTGCCCCCTGGCTTGTCCTGGATCCGTCGAACCACATTTCCCACACGGCGATGTCGAAGGACGTGATGTCTACTTGACCAGGTGTCTCTTCCTTGAGGGTAATACCAGGGTGATCGGCCAAGAAGTCTGCCAATACTTGTCCTTTTACTGCTCTTTGAGAAACGTACACCAATGTGAATTCGGACATTGCAATCGCCCATTTTCCAATCCGATTCCTCAGGTATGGCTTTGATAAGATATACTTAATGATGTCGGTCTGGGATAATACATACACTACGACCGGCAACATATAGTATCGCAGCTTGCAGCATGTGAAGTACAGGCATAGACACATTTTTTCTATGTCGGTATAGCGAATCTCTGTGTCCGTCAATCCTCGGCTTAAGTAGTAGACTGCTCTCTCAACCCCATCGTCCTCTTGGGCGAGCATACATCCTAGGGATTCGTGTGCAGCCGATAGGTATAGCAACAACGGCTTATTCGGCTTTGGAGGGGTCATTACCGGAGGTTTCGCCAAGTATCCTTTCAAATCATCGAACACCCTCTGTTGCTCGTTCGTCCATATCCACTCATCGGTCTCTCTTCCCCTCAGCAAAACACTCCAGCTGCGAAGTCGGCCTGCTGTGTTTGCTATGAATCTTCTTAAAAAATTGATTTGGCCGATGAGCCTCTGGAGCTGCTTCTTGGTTTTGGGTGGTTCAGCATTGATGATCGCCTTGGCTTTGTTCTTATCTATTTCTACTCCCCGCTGGTGAACCAAGAAACCCAAGAAGTTTCCAGCCGAAACGCCGAAAGCGCATTTCAGAGGATTCATTTTTAACCCATTACGTCGTATACGCTCGAAACCTTTCCGGAGGTCGGCCAAATGATTTTCGCCGGTGTTTGATTTGATTACGACGTCGTCGATGTAGACCTCAAGGCATTCAAGGCCTCTGAACATCTTGTTCATCGCCCTCTGATATGTTGCCCCTGCGTTTTTCAAGCCAAAGGGCATCACGACCCACTTGTACGCCCCGATCGGCCCGGGACATCTAAAAGCCGTTTTGGAGATGTCCTCTTTGCTGATTGGAACTTGGTTGTACCCAGAGTGAGCGTCGAGGAAACTGAGTATTGTGTGTCCGGCTGCCCTATCAATCAGCATATCGGCCACGGGCATTGGGTATTCGTCCTTGGGCGTGGCCAGGTTTAGGTTCCGAAAATCAACGCATACTCGTAGCTTCCCGTTTTTCTTCATTACTGGTACGATGTTAGAGAGCCATTCGGTGTATTGGGCTTCCCGAATAAACTTGGCATCTTCCAGCCGCTTAATCTCTTCTTGTATGAGAGTATCCACTTCCCTGGACATTCGCCGGGGAGGTTGCCGAAATGGCCGAAATCCGCTCTTTAATGGAAGCTTATGTTCGGCGATATCAGGATCAAGGCCCGGCATTTCTTCGTACGACCAGGCAAAACAATCGCGGAACTCAATGAGTAAGTCGATCAGTTGCTCTCTGAATCCTTCGTCCAGTCCTGCGTTGATGTATATGGGTTTGGGCGATTCATCTGTCCCCAGATTGATTTCGAGGAGATCGTCCTGTACTTGGGCGGGATCATCTTCTAACTTCCCGGTTGCCAATCGTATGTCCCCGATCCGTAGCGATCCTGTTGGGTCCTGCTCCTGGTCCTCATAGATGCATTCGGCCGAAACAATATCATACAGCGAGGTTAACTGTCTAATCTTCTCCCTCAATTCTTTATGGCGTGCTATCATTTTGAATCTTTGAGGATGGTGGATCGGCCTTTGCCCCCGAGGGTCACTGATACCGGCCGATCCGAGTTAACAAGCAAGCGAGGAACGCTCGTTTCCCCTTTCGAACTAAGGGATTGTATGTTGCGCACCTCTTCATCGTACAAACGTGCTTCGAGCACGTTATGGTCCTCGCCGAAGGGGTTGGGGTCACCCTGCACAACTTCGGCCTCGCCGTCATCTCGCCATATGAAGAGCATCTGATGCATAGTTGAGGGTATACACATGTTGGAGTGTATCCAATCGCGGCCGAGCAAAATGTTGTAGTTGCTCCGGGCGTTGACCACGAAAAACCCTTCTTCGGTTTCTACTCGCCCTACCTTGATTCTGAGGGTAATGTACCCCTCGGCCGGCGTCTCGCCCCCTGCGAAGTCAGTCATGTAAACGTCGGTTGGGTCAAGCTGATCCCGAGTTATGCCCAATTTCTTGAGCATTTTCGCCGGTAGTATGTTGACACCAGCCCCGTTGTCGATGAGGACTCTGTTAATCGACACCCCGTTTAGATCGGCCTTGATGTACAGCGGCCGAATATGCCTTGTCATCCTTGTTGGAGGTTTACTGAGGGATACTACCGCGGTATCATCGGCGCTATCTCCTTCTGGTACGATTACATCACCTTCCAACGTTGCCTTCTGCCCTGGTTTACTTCTGTACGAGTTGGGAAGCGTAACCACTTTCACTCCGTATTCGTCCCTTACCACCGGGACCCAGGCTTTCAACATGCCTTTCTTGTGTGAAACGACGACCTCGCGGTCTCTGGGCAATCTCGCTTTAAGCTGGCCATCGTGGTGCGATACCAGTACGTCCTTGTAGGACGATCGGCCGTTGGAATTTTCATCATCCTTGTGAACTGCTGCCGCAGCAGACACATCGGCCGCTTGTTTTTCGATCTTCGGTATCCATACCTTCCTTACCTTGGCATTTCGCCTATCAGGTGATTTGGTGTCCGCGTCGGCCTGGTTCCTTGCCCCCAGTCTCTCGGTTATTGGCCTACTCCCGTGCTGCTCCCTGGGAACCGAATCTGCCCCGTGATTCGCCCGCGACTCTTGTCGCAGCCTTTGCATTCGCCTCTTCTGGGTTTTCGTCATACGAGGGGTCTCCTCCGTTGGCCGAAATATCCTCTTGAATACATTAGTGGCAGGCCTCCGTTGTGGCTCATGCCTCTGCCACTGTTCTGTGGGCGATTTTGGTTTAAAGGTCTTGGGATGCTTCCTCGTGTTATCGCTTCCCTTGACTTTAAAACACGTACTGCATGATGGGCACGTCATGTCCGCAGTAGGCGAGTTATATCGCTTCCTCTTCTGTTGTTGAGGTTGCCTTTTTTCTCCTCGCCACTTAGAACCATCGGTCTCTACTCTCGGCTTGGGTCTTCTTGGATTCCACTTGCTCCGTATCTGCCCTTGCTCCAGGTAGCTATCAAAGTGAGGCCGAACTGTGTTAATAGACACGTATTTGGCATCGGCCTCTTTCTTTGTTGGGAACAAAAGTTTCCCTTCGTTAATCGCCTTCTGAACCACGTTTCTGAAGTTTACGCAGTTGTTCGTACTGTGCCTCCAGGAATTATGGTACTTGCAATAATCCTTACCGACTAGCTCTTCCGACGGTGGAATCGTATGTCCTTCGCTTAGGGCAATCTGCCCATCCTTCAACAGGGCATCGAATATGTCGTCGGCCTTAGTCAAGTCGAATGAATACTCTTTTTGTACCACCGCGGTCTTATTCCTTTTAACAAAGCCAGGCTTTCGCAAGGCCGAACATTCCAGGGGTTTCGTTCCCAAAAATTCGGCCATGTTGACTTCATCCTCGGAACCACTATCCTCGCTATCGGACACCAAGGCCACGTCAAGCTGGTCTTTGTAATAGGTCCCTTTAGATGCGCCTCTCCTCTGTTCTTTTTCCTGGAGGAGTCTTTCGTAGCTCGTCACCCTGTTCGTTAGCTCGAACAAGTCACGAAACCTGTGGCCCTCGAAGTGTTCCCTCATGGCGAAACTCATCCCTCTTACCACCATAGGTACGCAATCGGCCTCTGACATTTTGGTGGAGCACCTAGTCCTGAGATTTCTAAATCGGCCGATATACTTTTCTGCCGACTCACTCGGTAGCTGGGAGATTCGGGCGAGGTCAGCTAGGGTGACATCAGGTGGTGCTCTGTAAAACTCCTCATGGAAGAGGATCTCGAGATCCTTCCATGTGTCCACCGAATTGGGCGACAATCTAGAGTACCACGTGAACGCCATTTTCGTCAAAGAGCTGGCGAAAAGCCGGAGCTTCCAGAAATCGTGAGCGGCTGCTTCGCCGCACTGGGCTGAAAATCGGGCGACATGTTCAACCGTCGATTGGCCCTTCTCCTCGCCTGAAAACAAGCTGAACTCTGGCACTTTATACCCCCTTGGGAAAGGATATAACTTGTCGATCCAGTCTGGATACGGTTTCATGTACGATGGGCGAGGCATAGGTCGAAGGTCCACCCCGAGCCTTTCTAGCATGTCCACGAGTTGCCCTTGATTGTATATACTTGGATCGCCCCCCTCGGAGTACGATCGTTCGCCCGTGTTGGGCTCCTGGGTGTTGGCTCCAGTAGCTTCCCCTTGTGGTCTAGCCTCGCCTTGTGGGTTGGACGAGCTTGCTCCCGGATGATCGGCCCTTCCTGAGAACTCGGCCTCGTTCCTTGTTAAGAGCTTAACAGAACCATATGTATACCCCATCTTGTTGGGTTGTTGTTCGGCCGAACCACCTGGTTGACCAAAACGGCTCGGTGTTTGGTTCTGTTCGGCCCTTCTGTACCCTTGATCGGCCGCGGATTGCCCAGAGAATAATCGCCCTAGGTTCTCCATTGCCTTGTTGAGGCCATCTAAGTTCCCTTGGATCTGCCTCTGGACCGACGTTTGGTCGGCCATGATGTTCCTCATTACTTCGGACATCTGATGCATAGCACCGTCGAACATTTGCTTGTTCTCTTGCGCTATTTCGCCCCTCATGGCCGAGAAGTCGGCCTGTGATAAAGAAGGGCGAGAGGGAGGAAGCTGGCGTGAGTAGTCTATCATGTCATCGGTCGCGTCGTCGACCTTGTCCTTAGGTAGGCTCCCCTCGGCGTCCGTTGTATTCGGCGCCTTGCTTGATTGGTTCACCTGTTTGTCCTTGGCCATGGTTTCTGCTCTATCCGAATCTGATTCGTCTACTGTGTCACCTTCCTTCCGTTGTTGTCGGCGTATAGACCGAGCGTGCCTGGAATCGTCTTTAAAGTCCGTTTTTGTGCTAACCATAAACTGTTCCCCAGTGGAGTCGCCAAAAGATGTTCGCCTGGAAATATTCCGGACTCGAATCTTTGAATTTATAATCGGGATCGGTTTGAGGTTTGATACTTTAACGAACCTATGCAGATATTCACAGGGCTTGTTTGGTTAAAGACACTTAACCACGTGATCTAAAAGATAATAACCTGGGAGTCACGGACTCAGGCGAGATTAATACCGAAAACTACTCCTAAATTAAAACAATCCGGAGATTGCGGGATAAAAAGCACTGGGCTTGGTTTTTGATTGATTGATTTGTTGATACAAAAATAATAAAGCTCTGAGCTATTTATAGCTCCTCATAACTAAGACTCCTAATTTAACTAGGACTAAAACTCTGAAAGCAAATTACTCCTATCGAGCTACAAACTCCTAATAAAATAGAAAAAGCAATAATAAAAAGGCTTTCCGTTGGGCCTTAATCCCTGATAAGCCCACATGAAGCTCGGTCCGGTAATTATTTGGGCCGGTGTAAACAGATTCGTTACACTTTTATTCTAGCTTATTGCTGAGATCATTCACTTCGTTCATCATCACTGAACGAACTCATCATTCCCTACGTGTTGGAATCGTTTTTGGTACGTGATTCAATCCTGTTCAATCGCCGTACGGTTTACGTTTTAAAGCTTTATAATTTCTGTTTTAGTTTTCTGGTTTCTGCCGTATGCCTTCTTCCTCCTTTGGCTTTGTTTTTGCTTCATTCATGTTGATAAACCTTGGTATGATTAGTGTTAAATAGTTATAACTTTCGGGTTAAGTTGTTCCATCAAATTCCGATCGTTTTTTTTTTTCGTAAATTCCAAATCTGTTTTCATGTTACTGTGATGGGATTTTCGACTTTGTTTAGTATTGATTAAAGGGTTGTTGTTGGCTTAAGATCATGCCTCTGAGTTGTTTAATTAGCTAAATATGAATTGTAATATAAGTTATAAAATCAGAGAATAAAAGAAAATGGTTGCTGTGTTCATAAGCTTAGGCGGGGGGTGTTTTCTAATTCAAATGGTTAGGGATGGCTAATGTGCCATTTCAATCATGTTACATTTTTTATCTAAACAAATTAATCCCTTAAGTTTAACTTTACTTAATGAATTAGAATTCGTTTCGTTTTACAATTAATATGTTGTTAGCGATATTTAATTATAAATTAAGTTAATATAATTACTCGGGTAATTATATTTGCCTTCGATTATCGTTTTGTCAAAATTTGGTTAAATTACAATTTAGCCCCTGAACTTAGTTTATAACTTAATTAAGTGGATTTTTGATTAATAACTTTGTATTTGGTTTTAATTATAAACAAAAGCAATTAAATTGATTTTGGATATCAAAATGGCTAAAGTGCAGTTTAGTCCCTAATTGGCTAAAGTACAACTTAGTCCCTAAACTTTTATTAACTTAAAATGATTAAGTTCTTGGGTTGTAACTTGGGTTACTTAGAATTGAAGTTATTGAGTTCCGTTTTTAAAATGGATTATTATTTTATTAATTTATTTTATAAATATAAACTTGGGTTTATATTTGATAAACGTTTTGAATCGGGTTAGACTTGGGTCACCCGACAAGTGAGGTTAGCTTGGTAGTTTGTGATAACTCGGCTAACCCACTATTTGGAAATTATTTATTATTTAAAGTTATTAAATAATATTTATAAATTGGATTTTAAGCGAGAACTCAATAGACTTATATTATTGGGCTTTATTACCTTATGGGTATTTTGTGTGTTCTGGCTTGTTTATTTCCGACGTGCTAATTGTGCTAGTCCTATGTGGTGTCTAGTACTCCCTAGAGTTAGGGTCTGTTTTAATAATTATTTTATTTGTCTAGACCCGTCTATTGTTCGTGCTCCAGAGGCGAACCAGGATTAGTTGCTTGCCGGTATTCACGTGGATTAGCAAGTAGTGAGTTTGTACTTACTATTTACCGCTTTATTAAGTAAATTATTATTTTAATATTAAATATATATACTGTACGTATATTTCGAACTGTTTTTATATTATGGCTCTTAGTTGGAACATGCTACCTAATGGGCATCATTAGGACTGCGTGCGCACCGGTAATGATCTGGGAAAGGTAATTATGGTAATGTGGTAACTCGGTGTGAGCATAGCTCTCGGGACCAAGTAGAGTAACTCGGTGTAGCTCGGCTCTCGGGACTCTAGTATAAGTGTGGTCAGTGGTAACTCGGTGTAGCTCAGCTCTCGGGACCAGACCTGTTGGATTATGTTTATTATTTAGAATTATGGATTAAGGTTCCAACTATTATTCGTAATATCGTATTTAAACGTTTTAAACGGTTTTAAAGGTTTTCCACTTAATAAATGTAGATAGTGGTATAAACTCATCTCAGTATATCTGACCCCGTTGTTTTTCCCAATTTTCCCCAGGGTTATGATCTGAGAGAGTCTGGTGATCTCCGCATTTACTTTTCCTCGGAGGTTCCCTTTTATTTTAGTAAAACTGTGAAACTGTTTTATTCTTAGACCGCAGTAGTAACTAGACGTCTTTATCATTATTATACATTTTTGTCGGATTGGTTCGACTGGTTATATTGCTTTGGCATGCTATATTATTTACATTGGTTTATGATGAATCTATTTTAGACTCGGAATTGAATAAACATGTTACATTAACTGTTGAATATTATAACTGCTAGATTTAGGCTGAAGTCTCGGTTGCCCCCGAGCACTGGTTTTATGTAGGTTTATGTGTTTATGTGTTAAATGAAAGGCTAGCTACGGGTTTCGGTACTACATTACCCATACCCTAGCGCCGGTCGCGATTCATGAAAATGGGTCGTGACAGTTTGTAAACTTCTAGCATAAATTGGTATAAAGGTGAAACGTTTGCTTTAAATCACCAAAAAAACATTTGGCTTAAATTGCTATAAAGGTGAAACGCTTGGATTTATTTTGTAACGTTTGGATTTGTTTTGTAACGTTTGTATACGTTTGGCTTAAATCACCAAAAAGGTGAAACGTACGGTTTTGTTTCGTAACGTTTGCAAACGTTTAGATTAAATCGCTAAAAAGGTGAAACGTTTGGATTTTTTTCGTAGTGTTTCTAAACGTTTAGCTTAAATTGCTTAAAAGGTGAAACACTTGGATTTGTTTCGTAACATTTGTAAACGTTTGGCTTAAATTGCTAAAAATGTGAAACACTTGGTTTTGTTTCGTAATGTTTGTAAAAGTTTTTGCTTAACTCGCTAAAAAGATGAAACGTTTGGATTTGTCTCATAACGTTTTAAACGTTTGGCTTAAATTGCTAAAATGGGGAAACGCTTGGATTTTTTTCGTATCGTTTGTAAACATTTGGCATAAATCGCTAAAAAAGTTAAACGCTTGGATTTGTTTCGTAACGTTTGTATACGTTTGGCTTAAATCGCTAAAAAGGTGAAACGTTTGACATTTCGTAGCGTTTGTAAACGTTTGGCTTAAATTGCTAAAAATGGGAAACGCTTGGATTTGTTTCCTAACGTTTATAAACGTTTGGCATAAATTGCTATAAAGGTGAAAGGCTTGGATTTGTTTCGTTACGTTTGTAAACGTTTGGCTCAAATTGTTAAAAAGGTGAAACATTTAGATGTGTTTCGTAACGTTTTAAACGTTTGGTTTTGTTTCGTAACATTTGTAAATGTTCGGCTTAAATCACTAAAAATGTGAAACGTTTGTATTTGTTTCCCAAGGTTTGTAAATGTTTGCCTTAAATCGCTAAAAACATTAAACGTTTGGATTTGTTTAGTAACGTTTGTAAACGTTTGGCTTAAATTGCTAAAAAGGTGACACATTTGGATTTGTTTCGTAACCTTTGTAAACGTTTGGGTTAGATCGCTAAAAAGGTGAAACATTTCGTTTTGTTTCATAACCTTTATAAACGTTTGACTTATATCGCTAAAAAGGTGAAACGTTTGGGTTTGTTTCGTAACATTTGTAAACGTTTTGCTTAAATTGCTAAAAAGGTTACACGTTTGGATTTGTTTCGTAACATTTGTAAACGTTTGGCTTAGATAGCTAAAAAGGTGAAAAGTTTGGATTAGTTTCTTAACGTTCGTAAACGTTTGGCTTAAATCGCTAAAAAGGTGAAACGTTTGGATTTGTTTTGTAATGTTTGCAAACGTTTGGCTTAAATCGCTAAAAAGGGGAAATGTTTTGATTTTATCCGTAACGTTTGTAAACGTTTGGCTTAAATCGCTAATAAGGAGAAACGTTTGGATTTGTTCCGTAACATTTGAAAATGTTTGGCTTACATCGCAAAAAAGGTGAAACGTTTGGTTTTGTTTCGTAACGTTTGTATACGTTCGGCTTAAATCGCTAAAAAGGTGAAATGCTTGGATTTGTTTAATAACGTTTGGAAACGTTTGGCTTAAATCGCTAAAAAGGTGAAACGTTTGGATTTTTCTTGTAACGTTTTTAAACGTTTTGCTCAAATTGCTAAAAATGTGAAATGTTTAGATTTGTTTCGTAATGTTTTAAACGTTTGGTTTAAATTGCTAAAAAGGTGAAACGCTTGGATTTGATTCGTAACGTTTGTAAACGTTTGGCTTAAATTGCTAAAAAGTTGAAACTCTTGGATTTGTTTCGTAACGTTTGTAAAGGTTTGGCTTAAATCGCTAAAAAGGTGAAAGTTTGGATTTATTTCGTAATGTTTTAAACGTTTGGCTTAAATCACTAAAATGGGTAAACGTTTGGATTTGTTTCGTAACATTTGTATATGTTTGGCTTGAATCGCAAAAAAGGTGAAACGTTTGAAATTTTGTAACGTTTGTAAACGTTTGGCTTAAATTGCTTAAAAGGTGAAACGTTTGGATTTGTTTCATAATGTTTGTAGACGTTTGGCTTAGATTGCTAAAAACGTGAAACGCTTGAATTTGTTTCGTGACATTTGTAAACGTTTGGCTTAATCTGATAAAAAGGGGAAACGTGTGGATTTATTTCATAACGTTTTAAACGTTTGGATTTGTTTCGTAATGTTTGTAAACATTTGGCTTAAATCGCTAAAATGGGGAAGCGTTTGGATTTGTTTCGTAACGTTTGTAAACGTTTGGCTTAAATCGCTAAAAGGTTAAACGTTTGGCTTTATTTCGTAACGTTTGTATACGTTTGGCTTAAATCGCTAAAAAGGTGAAACGTTTGAAATTGCGTAACGTTTGTAAACGTTTTGCTTAAATTGCTAAAAATGTGAAACGCTTGGTTTTGTTTCATAACGTTTTTAAGGGTTTTGATTAAATCGATAAAAATGTGAAAAGTTTGGACGTGTTTCGTAACTTTTTAAACGTTTGGTTTTGTTTCGTAACATTTGTAAACGTTTGGCTTAAATCGCTAAAAAGGTGAAACATTTGGATTTGTTTCGTAAAGTTTGTAAACGTTTGGCTTAAATTGCTAAAAAGGTGAAACACTTGGATTTGTTTCGTAACATTTGGAAACGTTTGGCTTAAATTGCTAAAAAGGTGAAACACTTTGATTTGTTACGTAACGTTTGTAACCGTTTGGCTTAAATTGCTAAAAAAATGAAACGCTTGATTTTGTTTCGTAACGTTTTTAAGGGTTTTGCTTAAATCGCAAAAAATGCGAAACGTTTGGATGTGTTTCGTAACTTGTTAAACGTTTTGGCTTAAATCGCTAAAAAGGTGAAACATTTGGATTTGTTTCGTAACGTTTGTAAACGTTTGGCTTATATTTCTAGAAAGGTGAAACACTTGGATTTGTTTCGTAACGTTTGTAAACGTTTGGCTTAAATTGCTAGAAAGGTGAAACACTTGGTTTTGTTCGTAACGTTTGTAAAGGTTTGGCTTAAATCGCTAAATAGGGGACACGTTTCGATTTATTTCGTAATGTTTTAAATGTTTGGCTTAAATTGCTAAAATGGGTAAACGTTTGGATTTGTTTCATAACGTTTGTAAACGTATGGCTTAAATCGCTAAAAAGTTAAAACGTTTGGATTTGTTTCGTAACATTTGTATATGTTTGGCTTAAATCGCAAAAAAGGTGATACGTTTGAAATTTTGTAACGTTTGTAAACGTTTGGCTTAAATTGCTTAAAAGGTGAAACGCTTGAATTTGTTTCATAATGTTTGTAAACGTTTGGCTTAGATTGCTAAAAAGGTGAAACGGTTGGATCTGTTTCGTAGCGTTTGTAAACGTTTGGCTTAATTTGCTAAAAAGACGAAACGTTTGGATTTGTTTCGTAACGTTTTAAACGTTTGGTTTTGTTTCGTAACGTTTGTAAACGTTCAGCTTATATCGCTAAAAATATGAAATGTTTGTATTTATTTTGTAACGTTTGTAAACATTTGCCTTAAATCGCTAAAAAGATAAAACGTTAGGATTTGTTTCGTAACGTTTGAAAAAGTTTGGCTTAAATTGCTAAAAAGGTGCCACGTTTGGATTTGTTTTGTAACCTTTGTAAAAGTTTGGCTTAAATCGCTAAAAAGGTGAAACGTTTGGTTTTGTTTCATAACCTTTGTAAAGGTTTGGCTTCTATCGTTAAAAAAGGGACACGTTTAAATTTATTTCGTAGCGTTTGTAAACGTTTGGTTTAAATTGCTAAAAAGGTAATACACTTGGATTTGTTTCGTAACGTTTGTAAACGTTTGGCTTAAGTCCCTAAAAAGGTAAAACGTTTGGATTTGTTTCGTAGCGTTTGTAAACGTTTGGTTTAAATTGCTAAAAAGGTAATACACTTGGATTTGTTTTGTAATGTTTGTAAAGGTTTGGCTTACATTGCTAAAAAGGTGAAACACTTGATTTTGTTTCGTAACATTTGTAAAGGTTTGGCTTAAATCGCTAAAAAGGTGAAACGTTTGGATTCGTTTCGTAACGTTTTAAATGTTTGGCTTAAATCGCTAAAATGGGAAAACGTTTGGATTTGTTTCGTAACGTTTGTAAACATTTGGCTTAAATCGCTAAAATGGGGAAACGTTTGGATTTGTTTAGTAACGTTTGTAAACGTTTGGCTTAAATCTCTAAAAAGGTTAAACGTTTGGATTTGTTTCGTAACGTTTGTATACGTTTGGCTTAAATCGCTAAAAAGGTGAAACCTTTAAAAATTCATAACGTTTGTAAACGTTTTTCTTAAATTGCTAAAAATGTGAAACGTTTGGTTTTGTTTCGTAACGTTTTTAAAGGTTTTGATTAAATCGCTAAAAATGTGAAATGTTTGGATGTGTTTCGTAACTTTTTAAACGTTTGGTTTTGTTTCGTAACGTTTGTATACGTTTGTCTTAAATCGCTAAAAAGGTGAAACATTTGGATTTGTTTCGTAACGTTTGTAAACGTTTGGCTTAAATTGATTAAAAGGTGAAACACTTGGATTTGTTTCGTAACGTTTGTAAACGTTTGGCTTAGATTGCTAAAAAGGTGAAACGCTTTGATTTGTTAAGTAACGTTTGTAACCGTTTGGCTTAAATTGCTAAAAAGGTGAAACACTTGGTTTTGTTTCGTAACGTTTTTAAGGGTTTTGCTTAAATCGCTAAAAATGCGAAACGTTTGGATGTGTTTCGTAACTTGTTAAACGTTTTGGCTTAAATCGCTAAAAAGGTGAAACATTTGGATTTGTTTTGTAACGTTTTTAAACGTTTGGCTTAAATTGCTAGAAAGGTGAAACACTTGGATTTGTTTCGTAACGTTTGTAAACGTTTGGCTTAAATTGCTAGAAAGGTGAAACACTTGGTTTTGTTCGTAACGTTTGTAAAGGTTTGGCTTAAATCGCTAATTAGGGGACACGTTTCGATTTGTTTCGTAATGTTTTAAACGTTTGGCTTAAATTGCTAAAATGGGTAAACATTTGGATTTGTTTCGTAACGTTTGTAAACGTATGGCATAAATCGCTAAAAAGTTGAAACGTTTGGATTTGTTTCGTAACATTTGTATACGTTTGGCTTAAATCGCAAAAAAAGTGATACGTTTGAAATTTTGTAACGTTTGTAAACGTTTGGCTTAAATTGCTTAAAAGGTGAAACGCTTGAATTTGTTTCATAATGTTTGTAAACGTTTGGCTTAGATTGCTAAAAAGGTGAAACGGTTGGATCTGTTTCGTAACGTTTGTATATGTTTGGCTTAATTTGCTAAAAAGGGTAAACGTTTGGATTTGTTTCGTAACGTTTTAAACGTTTTGTTTTGTTTCGTAACGTTTGTAAACGTTCAGCTTATATCGCTAAAAATATAAAATGTTTGTATTTATTTCGTAACGATTGTAAACATTTGCCTTAAATCGCTAAAAAGATAAAACGTTTGGATTTGTTTCGTAACGTTTGTAAAAGTTTGGCTTAAATTGCTACGAAGGTGCCACGTTTGGATTTGTTTTGTAACCTTTGTAAAAGTTTGGCTTAAATCGCTAAAAAGGTGAAACGTTTGGTTTTGTTTCATAACCTTTGTAAAGGTTTGGCTTATATCGTTAAAAAGGCGACACGTTTGAATTTATTTCGTAGCGTTTGTAAACGTTTGGTTTAAATTGCTAAAAAGGTAAACAATTTGATTTGTTTCGTAACTTTTGTAAACGTTTGGCTTAAGTCCCTAAAAAGGTAAAATGTTTGGATTTGTTTCGTAGCGTTTGTAAACGTTTGGTTTAAATTGCTAAAAAGGTAATACACTTGGATTTGTTTCGTAATGTTTGTAAAGGTTTGGCTTAAATTGCTAAAAAGGTGAAACACTTGATTTTGTTTCGTAACGTTTGTAAAGGTTTGTCTTAAATTGCTAAAAAGTTGAAACGTTTGGATTCGTTTCGTAAGGTTTTAAATGTTTGGCTTAAATCGCTAAAATGGGAAAACGTTTGGATTTGTTTCGTAACGTTTGTAAACATTTGGCTTAAATAGCTAAAATGGGGAAACGTTTGGATTTTTTCTTAACGTTTGTAAACGTTTGGCTTAAATCTCTAAAAAGGTTAAATGTTTGGATTTGTTTCGTAACGTTTGTATACGTTTGGCTTAAATCGCTAAAAAGGTGAAACGTTTAAAATTTCGTGACGTTTGTAAACGTTTTTCTTAAATTGCTAAAAATGTGAAACGCTTAGTTTTGTTTCGTAACGTTTTTAAGGGTTTTGATTAAATCGCTAAAAATGTGAAATGTTTGGATGTGTTTCGTAACTTTTTAAATGTTTGGTTTTGTTTCGTAACGTTTGTAAACGTTTGGCTTAAATCGCTAAAAAGGTGAAACATTTGGATTTGTTTCGTAACGTTTGTAAACGTTTGGCTTAAATTGATTAAAAGGTGAAACACTTGGATTTGTTTCGTAACGTTTGTAAACGTTTGGCTTAGATTGCTAAAAAGGTGAAACGCTTTGATTTGTTAAGTAACGTTTGTAACCGTTTGGCTTAAATTGCTAAAAAGGTGAAACGCTTGGTTTTGTTTCGTAACGTTTTTATGGGTTTTGCTTAAATCGCTAAAAATGCGAAACGTTTGGATGTGTTTCGTAACTTGTTAAATGTTTTGGCTTAAAACGCTAAAAAGGTGAAACATTTCGATTTTTTTTGTAACGTTTGTAAACTTTTGGCTTAAACTGCTAGAAAGGTGAAACACTTGGATTTGTTTCGTAACGTTTGTAAACGTTTGGCTTAAATTGCTAGAAAGGTGAAACACTTGGTTTTGTTCGTAACGTTTGTAAAGGTTTGGCTTAAATCGCTAAATAAGGGACACGTTTCGATTTATTTTGTAATGTTTTAAATGTTTGGCTTAAATTGCTAAAATGGGTAAACATTTGGATTTGTTTCGTAACGTTTGTAAACGTATGGCTTCAATCGCTAAAAAGTTGAAACGTTTGGATTTGTTTCGTAACATTTGTATAGATTGGCTTAAATCACAAAAAAGGTGATACGTTTGAAATTTTGTAACGTTTGTAAACGTTTGGCTTAAATTGCTTAAAAGGTGAAACGCTTGAATTTGTTTCATAATGTTTGTAAACGTTTGGCTTAGATTGCTAAAAAGGTGAAACGGTTGGATCTGTTTCGTAACGTTTGTAAAAGTATGGATTTGATTAAATCGCTAAAAATGTGAAATGTTTGGATGTGTTACGTAACTTTTTAAACGTTTGGTTTTGTTTCGTAACGTTTGTAAACGTTTGGCTTAAATCGCTAAAAAGGTGAAACATTTGGATTTGTTTCGTAACGTTTGTAAACGTTTGGCTTAAATTGATTAAAAGGTGAAACACTTGGATTTGTTTCGTAACGTTTGTAAACGTTTGGCTTAGATTGCTAAAAAGGTGAAACGCTTTGATTTGTTAAGTAACGTTTATAACCGTTTGGCTTAAATTGCTAAAAAGGTGAAACGCTTAGTTTTGTTTCGTAACGTTTTTAAGGGTTTTGCTTAAATCGCTAAAAATTCGAAACGTTTGGATGTGTTTCGTAACTTGTTAAACGTTTTGGCTTAAATCGCTAAAAAGGTGAAACATTTGGATTTGTTTTGTAACGTTTGTAAACGTTTGGCTTAAATTGCTAGAAAGGTGAAACACTTGGATTTGTTTCGTAACGTTTGTAAACGTTTGGCATAAATTGCTAAAAAGGTGAAACACTTGGTTTTGTTCGTAACGTTTGTAAAGGTTTGGCTTAAATAGCTAAATAGGGGACGCGTTTCGATTTATTTCGTAATGTTTTAAACGTTTGGCTTAAATCGCTAAAATGGGTAAACGTTTGAATTTGTTTCATAACGTTTGTAAATGTTTGGCTTAAATCGCTAAAAAGGTGGAACGTTTGGATTTATTTCGTAACATTTGTATACGTTTGGCGTAAATCGCAAAAAAGGTGAAACGTTTGAAATTTTGTAACGTTTGTAAATGTTTGGCTTAAATAAGCTTAAAAGGTGAAACGTTTGGATTTGTTTCATAATGTTTGTAAATGTTTGGCTTAGATTGCTAAAAACGTGAAACGCTTGGATTTGTTTCGTAACATTTGTAAACGTTTGGCTTAATTTGCTAAAAAGGGGAAACGTTTGGATTTGTTTCATAACATTTTAAACATTTGGTTTTGTTTCGTAACGTTAGTAAACGTTCGGCTTATATCGCTAAAAATATGAAATGTTTGTATTTATTTCGTAACGTTTATAAACATTTTACTTAAATCGCTAAAAAGATAAAACGTTTGGATTTGTTTCGTAACGTTTGTAAGAGTTTGGCTTAAATTACTAAAAAAGGTGACATGTTTGGATTTGTTTTGTAACCTTTGTAAAAGTTTGGCTTAAATCGCTAAAAAGGTGAAACGTTTGGATTCGTTTGGTTACCTTTGTAAAGGTTTAGCTTATATCGCTAAAAAGGGGACATGTTTGGATTTGTTGCATAACCTTTGCAAACGTTTGGCTAAAATCGCTAAAAAGGTGAAATATTTGGATTTGTTTTGTAACTTTTGTAAACGTTTGGCTTGAATCGCTAAAAACGTGAAACAATTGGATCTGTTTCGTTACGTTTGTAAACGTATGGCAAAAATCGCTAAAAAGGGGAAATGTTTGGTTTTGTTTCGTAACGTTTGTAAACGTTTGACTTAAATCCCTGAAAAGGTGCAATGTTTGGTTTTTTGTTTCGTAAATTTTGTAAACGTTTGGCTTAAATCGCTAAAAAGGCGAAACGTTTGGATTTGTTTCGTAGCGTTTGTAAATGTTCGGTTTAAATTGCTAAAAAGGTAATACACTTGGGTTAGTTTCGTAACGTTTGTAAACGTTTGGCTTAAATTGCTAAAAAGGTGAAACACTGGGTTTTTTTTCGTAATGTTTGTAAAGGTTTGGCTTAAATCGCTAAAAAGGTGAAACATTTGGATTTATTTCGTAACGTTTTAAATGTTTGGCTTAAATCACTAAAATGGGGATACGTTTGGATTTGTTTGGTTACGTTTGTAAACATTTGGCTTAAATTGCTAAAATGGGGAAACGTTTGGATTTGTTTCATAACGTTTGTAAACGTTTGGCTTAAATATTTAAAAATGTTAAATGTTTGGATTTGTTTCGTAACGTTTGTATACGTTTGGCTTAAATCGCTAAAAAGGTGAAACGTTTGAAATTTCGTAACGTTTGTAAACGTTTTGCTTAAATTGCTAAAAATGTGAAACACTTGGTTTTGTTTCTTAACGTTTTTAAGGGTTTTGATTAAATCGCTTTTAATGTGAAATGTTTGGATGTGTTTCGTAACTTTTTAAATGTTTGGTTTTGTTTCGTAACGTTTGTAAACGTTTGGCTTAAATCACTAAAAAAGTGAAACATTTGGATTCGTTTCGTAACGTTTGCAAAAAATTGGCTTAAATTGCTAAAAAGGTGAAACACTTGGATTTGTTTCGTAACGTTTGTAAACGTTTGGCTTAAATTGCTAAAAAGGTGAAACGCTTGGATTTATTACGTAACCTTTGGAAACGTTTGGCTTAAATTGCTAAAAAGGTGAAACGCTTGGTTTAGTTTCGTAACGTTTTTAAGGGTTTTGCTTAAATCGCTAAAAATGTGAAACGTTTGGATGTGTTTCGTAAGTTGCTAAACGTTTTGGCTTAAATTGCTAAAAAGGTGAAACATTTGGATTTGTTTCATAACGTTTGTAAACATTTGCCTTAAATTGGTAGAAAGGTGAAACACTTGGATTTGTTCCGTAACATTTGCAAACGTTTGGCTTATATTGATAGAAAGGTGAAACACTTGGTTTTGTTTCGTAACGTTTGCAAAGGTTTGGCTTAAATCGCAAAAAAGGTGAAACACTTGGTTTTGTTTCGTAACGTTTGTAAAGGTTTTGCTTAAATCGCTAAAAAGGTGAAACGTTTGGATTTGTTTCGTAACGTTTTAAATGTTTTTCTTAAATCGCTAAAATGGGGAAACGTTTGGATTTGTTTCGTAACGTTTGTAAACATTTGGCTTATATCGCTAAAATGGGGAAATGTTTGAAATTTTGTAACGTTTGTAAACGTTTGGCTTAAATTGCTTAAAAGGTGAAACGTTTGGATTTGTTTCGTAATGTTTTAAACGTTTGTCTTAAATCGCTAAAATGGGTAAACGTTTGGATTTGTTTCGTAACGTTTGTAAACGTTTGGCTTAAATTGCTAAAAAGGTGAAACATTTGGATTAGTTTCGTAACATTTGTATATGTTTGGCTTAAATCGCAAAAAAGGCGAAACGTTTGAAATTTTGTAACGTTTGTAAACGTTTGGCTTAAATTGCTTAAAAGGTGAAACGCTTGGATTTGTTTCATAATGTTTGTAAACGTTTGGCTTAGATTGCTAAAAAGGTGAAACGCTTGGATCTGTTTCGTAACGTTTGTAAACATTTGTCTTAATTTGCTAAAAAGGTGAAACGTTTGGATTTGTTTCGTAACGTTTTAAAAGTTTGGCTTTGTTTCGTAACGTTGTTAAACGTTCGGCTTATATCACTAAAAATATGAAATGTTTGTATTTATTTCGTAACGTTTGTAAACATTTGCCTTAAATCGCTAAAAAGATAAAACGTTTGGATTTGTTTCGTAACGTTTGTAAATGTTTGTCTTAATTTGCTAAAAAGGTGAAACGTTTGGATTTGTTTCGTAACGTTTTAAAAGTTTGGTTTTGTTTCGTAACGTTTGTAAACGTTTCGGCTTATATCGCTAAAAATATGAAATGTTTGTATTTATTTCGTAACGTTTGTAAACATTTGCCTTAAATCGCTAAAAAGATAAAACGTTTGGATTTGTTTTGTAACCTTTGTAAAAGTTTGGCTTAAATCGCTAAATAGTGAAACGTTTGGTTTTGTTTCATAACCTTTGTAAAGGTTTGGCTTATATCGCTAAAAAGGCGACACATTTGGATTTGTTTCGTAACCTTTACAAACGTTTGGCTAAAATCGCAAAAAAGGGGAAACGTTTGGATTTGTTTTGCAACATTTCTAAACGTTTGGCTTAAATCGCTAAAAACGTGAAACGTTTGGATTTGTTTCGTAACGTTTGTAAACGTTTGGCTTAAATCGCTAAAAAGGTGAAACGTTTGGATTTGTTCCGTAACGTTTGAAAACGTTGGGCTTAAATCGCAAAAAAGGTGAAACGTTTTGTTTTGTTTCGTAACGTTTGTAAACGTTCGCCTTAAATCGCTAAAAAGGTGAAACGTTTGTTAACATTTGATTTGAATTCTAAATAGGTGAAACATTTGGATTTGTTTCGTAACATTTGTAAATGTTTGGCTTAAATTACTAAAAATGTGAAACGTTTTAAACGTTTGGTTTAAATTGCTAAAATGGTGAAACACACCGATTTATTTCGTAACATTTGTAAACGTTTGGCCTAAATTGCTAAAAAGTTGAAACGCTTGGATTTGTTTCGTAACGTTTGTAAACATTTGGCTTAAATCGCTAAAAAGGTGAAACGTTTGGATTTGTTTTGTAAGGGTTGTAAACGTTTGGCTTAAATCGATAAAAAAGGGAAACGTTTGGTTTTGTTTCTTAACCTTTGTAAACGTTCAGCTTAAATCGCTAAAAAGGTGAAGCTGTTGGATTTGTTTCGTAACATTTTAAACGTTTGGATTTGTTTTGAATTGTTATGATTTGTTTCGTACCATTTTTAAATGTTTGGCTTCAATCAGTAAAATAATGAAACGTTTCGATTTGTTTCATAACATTTGTAAATGTTTGGCTTAAATCACTAAAAATGTGAAACGTTTAGATTTGTTTGGTAACGTTTACAAACGTTTGGTTTTGTTTCGTAACGTTTTATAAACGTTTGGCTTAAATCGCTAAAATGGGGAAACATTTGATGTTGTTTTGTAGCGTTTGTAAATGTTTGGATTTGTTTCGTAACGTTTTAAACGTTTGTTTTGTTTCGTAACGTTTGTAAACGTTTGGCTTAAATCGCTAAAAAGGTGAAATGTTTAGTTTTATTTCGTAATGTTTGTAAATATTTGGCTTAAATCGCTTAAAAGGTGAAATGTTTGGATTTGTTTCGTAACGTTTGTAAACGTTTGGCTTAAATCGCTAAAAAGGTGAAACAATTGGATTTGTTTCGTAACGTTAGTAAATGTATGGCTTAAATCGCTAAAAAGGTGAAACGTTTGGTTTTGTTTCGTAACGTTTGTAAACGTTTGGCTTAAATCCCTCAATACATGAGACGTTTGGTTTTGTTTCGTAACGTTTGTAAACGTTTGGATTTTTTTCGTTACGTTTTAAACGTTTGGTTTTGTTTCGTAATGTTTGTAAATGTTTGGCTTAAATCGCTAAAAAAGTGAAACGTTTGGTTTTGTTTCGTAACGTTTGTAAACGTTTGGCTTAAATCACTAAAAAGGTGAAACGTTTGGTTTTGTTTCGTAACGTTTGTAAACATTTTGATTTGTTTCGTAACATTTTAAACGTTTGGTTTTTTTTCGTAACGTTTGTAAACGTTTGGATTTTTTTCGTAATGTTCGTTTCGTAACGTTTAAAGGTTTGGTTTTGTTTCGTAATGTTTGTAAATGTTTGGCTTAAATCGCTAATAAAGTGAAACGTTTGGTATTGTTTTGTAACATCTGTAAACGTTTCGCTTAAATTGCTAAAAAGGTAAAATGTTTGGTTTTGTTTAGTAACATTTGTAAACGTTTCGATTTGTTTCGTAACTTTTCAACGTTTGGTTGTTTCGTAACGTTTGTAAACGTTTGGCTTAAATCGCTAAAAATGTGAAACGTTTGGTTTCTTTTCGTATTGTTTGTAAACATTTGGTTTAAATCGCTAAAAAGTTGAAACATTTGGATTTGTTTCCTAACGTTTGAAAAAGTTGTGGTTCAATCGCTAAAAAGGTGAAACGTTTGGATTTGTTTCGTAGCGTTTGTAAACGTTTGACTTAAATCGTTAAAAATGTGAAACGTTTGGTTTTTTTCCGTAACGTTAGTAAAAATTTTGCTTAAATTGCTAAAATGGTGAAACGCTTGTATTTGTTTCGTAACTTTTGTAAACGTTTGGCTTAAATCGCTAAAAAGGTGAAACGTTTGGTTTTCTTTCGTAACGTTTGTAAACGTTTGGCTTAAATTGCTATAAAGGTTAAACGCTTGGATTTGTTTCAAAACGTTTGTAAACGTTTGTCTTAAATCGCTAAATTGGTGAAACGTTTTGTTTTGTTTCATAATGTTTGTAAACGTTTGGCTTAAATTGCTAAAAAGGCAAAACGTTTGTATTTGTTTCATAACGTTTGTAACCGTTTTGGTTCAATCAATAAAAAGGCGAAACGTTTGGATTTCTTTCGTAGCGTTTGTAAATGTTTGGCTTAAATCGCTAAAAATGTGAAACGCTTGGTTTTGATCCGTAACGTTGGTAAACGCTTGGCTTAAAGTGCTAAAAAGGTGAAACGCTTTGATTTGTTTCGTAACGTTTGTAAACGTTTGGCTAAAATCGCTAAAAAGGTGAAACGTTTGGTTTTGTTTCGTAACGTTTGTAATCGCAAAAGAGATGAAACGTTTCGATTTGTTTCTTAACGTTTGTAAACTTCTGCCATAAATTGGTATAAAGGTGAAACGTTTGGTTTAAATCACTAAAAGGGGAAACATTTGGTTTTATTTTGTAACGTTTGTAAACGTTTGGCTTAAATTGCTATAAAGGTGAAACTCTTGGATTTGTTTTGTAACGTTTGGATTTGTTTCGTAACGTTTGTATACATTTGGCTTAAATCGCGAAAAAGGTGAAACGTACGGTTTTGTTTCGTAACGTTTCTAAACGTTTGGATTAAATCGCTAAAAAGGTGAAACGTTTAGATTTTTTTCGTAGTGTTTCTAAACGTTTGGCTTAAATTGCTAAAAAGCTGAAACACTTGGATTTGTTTCGTAACATTTGTAAACGTTTGGCTTAAATTGCTAAAAAGGTGAAACACTTGGTTTTGTTTTGTAACGTTTGTAAAGGTTTGGCTTAAATCGCTAAAAAGGTGAAATATTTGGATTTGTTTCATAACGTTTTAAACGTTTTGCTTAAATTGCTAAAATGGGGAAACGCTTGGATTTTTTTCGTAACGTTTGTATACATTTGGCATAAATCGCTAAAAAAGTTAAACGCTTGGATTTGTTTCGTAACCTTTGTATACGTTTGGCTTAAATCGCTAAAAAGGTGAAACGTTTGACATTTCGTAGCGTTTGTAAACGTTTGGCTTAAATTGCTAAAAATGTGAAACGCTTGGATTTGTTTCCTAACGTTTGTAAACGTTTGGCTTATATTGCTAAAAAGGTGAAAGGCTTGGATTTGTTTCGTTACGTTTGTAAACGTTTGGCTTAAATTGTTAAAAAGGTGAAACATTTAGATTTGTTTCGTAACGTTTTAAACGTTTGGTTTTGTTTCGTAACATTTATAAATGTTCGGCTTAAATCACTAAAAATGTGAAACGTTTGTATTTGTTTCCCAAGGTTTGTAAATGTTTTCCTTAAATCGCTAAAAACATTAAACGTTTGGATTTGTTTCGTAACGTTTGTAAACGTTTGGCTTAAATTGCTAAAAAGGTGACACATTTGGATTTGTTTCGTAACCTTTGTAAACGTTTGGGTTAGATCGCTAAAAAGGTGAAACGTTTGGTTTTGTTTCATAACCTTTATAAACGTTCGACTTAAACCGATAAAAAGGTGAAACGTTTGGGTTTCTTTTGTAACGTTTGTAAACGTTTTGCTTAATTTGCTAAAAAGGTTACACGTTTGGATTTGTTTCGTAACCTTTGTAAACGTTTGGCTAAGATAGCTAAAAAGGTGGAAAGTTTGGATTAGTTTCTTAACATTTGTAAACTTTTGGCATAAATCGCTATAAAGGTGAAACGTTTGGATTTGTTTCGTAACGTTTGCAAATGTTTAGCTTAAATCGCTAAAAAGGTGAAAGGTTTTGATTTTATCCGTAGCGTTTGTAACCGTTTGGCTTAAATCGCTAATAAGGAGAAAAGTTAGGATTTGTTCCGTAACATTTGAAAATGTTTGGCTTAAATCGCAAAAAAGGTGAAACGTTTGGTTTTGTTTCGTAACGTTTGTATACGTTCGGCTTAAATCGCTAAAAAGGTGAAATGCTTGGATTTGTTTGGTAACATTTGTAAACGTTTGGCTTAAATCGCTAAAAAGATGAAACGTATGGATTTTTCTCGTAACGTTTTTAAACGTTTTGCTCAAATTGCTAAAAATGTGAAATGTTTAGATTTGTTTCGTAATGTTTTAAACGTTTGGTTTAAATTGCTAAAAAGGTAAAACGCTTGGATTTGATTCGTAACGTTTGTAAACGTTTGGCTTAAATTGCTAAAAAGTTGAAACTCTGGGATTTGTTTCATAACGTTTGTAAACGTTTGGCTTAAATCGCGAAAAAAGGTGAAACGTTTGGTTTTGTTTTATAATGTTTGTAAACGTTTGGCTAAAATCGCTAAAAAGGTGCAACGTTTGGTTTTGTTTCGTAACGTTTGTAAGCGTTTGGCTTAAATGGCTATAAAGGTGAAACGCTTGGATTTGTTTCGTAACGTTTGTAAACATTTGGATTTGTTTCGTTACGTTTGTATACGTTTGGCTTAAATCGCTAAAAAGGTGAAACGTTTGACATTTCGTAACGTTTGTAAACGTTTGGCTTAAATTGTTAAAAAATGTGAAACGCTTGGATTTGTTTCCTAACGTTTGTAAACGTTTGGCTTAAATTTCTAAAAAGGTGAAAGGCTTGGATTTGTTTCGTTACGTTTGTAAACGTTTGGCATAAATTGTTAAAAAGGTGAAACGTTTAGATTTGTTTCGTAACATTTTAAACGTTTGGATTTGTTCCATAACATTTGTAAATGTTTGGCTTAAATCACTAATAAGGAGAAACGTTTGGATTTGTTCCGTAACATTTGAAAATGTTTGGCTTAAATTGCAAAAAAGGTGAAACGTTTTGTTTTGTTTCGTAACGTTTGTATACGTTCGGCTTAAATCGCTAAAAAGGTGAAATGCTTGGATTTGTTTGGTAACGTTTGTAAACGTTTGGCTTAAATCGCTAAAATTGTGAAACGTTTCGATTTTTCTCGTAACGTTTTTAAACGTTTTCCTCAAATTGCTAAAAATGTGAAATGTTTAGATTTGTTTCGTAGTGTTTTTAACATTTGGTTTAAATTACTAAAAAGGTGAACCGCTTGGATTTGATTCATAACGTTTGTAAACGTTTGGCTTAAATTGCTAAAAAGTTGAAACTCTTGTATTTGTTTCGTAACGTTTGTAAACTGTCACGACCCAATTTCATGAATCGTGATCGGCGCTAGGGTATGGTTATGGTTGTACCAAAACCCGTAACAAGCCTCGCAGAAATCAAATAAACATTTAAACTACAGAATACTGCTCGGGGGCAACCGAGACTCCGACCTAGGTCTAGCAATTTATAATACAGTTCAAATATAAATAACTTAAATATCTTAAATGTTCAACAACATGCCTTATATATATAACAATATCGTAATCCGGAGTAATTATGCCAAATATAAATAATCGAATATATCGACAATTCCAAAGTGTAATATCAGATGTAATAAATAAACTAGTTCTACTGCGGTCTAAGAGTTCGAAAACAGTAACTAGTTAAATAACATAAAAACCTCCGAAGAATCAAAAGAATCAGAGTGGACCAGCTTTCAAATCATAAACCTGGAAAATTTGGGAAAACAACGGGGTCATATATACTGAGATGAGTTCCCAATACTATTTACATTTATTAAGTTTAAAACCCTTAAATCAAAACAGTTTATACTAATATAGTATGATTATGGAAAACAGTATTGAAATGATCCAAGCGTAAGTATGACATAGCATACCGATAAACCCAGAGTGGACGGGAACAAATCCTCGTCATATATATATACCAGCGTAAGCAAGACTTTAGTCTGCCGTTTCCCAGAGTACTTACCGGTGCACACAGTCTCGATACAAGCCTATCGAGTAGCTCGTTTCAATCCAGATCCATAATCGCTTAAAACAGTTCAAAAGCATTTATAATATTAAAAATAAATTGCGGTACTTAATAACGCGGTAAATAGCACTACAAACTCACTGCTTGCTTATCCACGTAAATCTTGGCAAACAGCTAACCCTGCGTAGACTCCGAAGCACGAGCAGTCGACGGGTCTAAAACAATGTATATGTTAAAATCTGAACAACCCCTAACTCTAAGATTACTAGACACCATATAGGACTAGCATCTTAACACAACCAAAGATCAACATTCGAAACACAGTAATCCCAAAGCCAAAGTACATACATATCCAACCAATACAATAACTAGTTAAGTTTAGGTGAGTTCTCGTTTTTAAAAAACAATCCAGAGTAATATAATTCAACAACACCTTTTCGAAATCCAACATATCCCAGAGTAGTGTGTTAGCCATATGTCAACTATATGCTTAACACAACATGTCGGGCGACACAAGTCTAACCCGACCCAACCAGAGTAAAATCCAAAGTTAAATCCTTTAAAATGAAACCAATGTATTTGAAAACAAGGAACTCACTATAAGCTTAACCAAAATTCAAACCAATACCACAAATAGCAACAATAACCAATAGACTGTCAACACTTGACAATTCCACCCGGAGTTCATATTTCTCAATTAAAACACATTAAGTGTAAATAAACATGACTCCAAAACACATTGAAATGATAAACTCAGATCTGAATTGCACACTTAGATAGCCTTTAAAACCATTGTAAAATAATTCTACCTTAAATGCCATAACAACAATTTGTTATCCAAATAACCCAAGGTAAACAAACATTCTTTATATACTCAAATGATTTCCAGTCATATGTAAATATTCTTAAAACAACGTTTTATTCCAATTAAAACCACCTTTAACATATAATCTAGCCTTAGTCAATTATATCCAATCACCCAAAGTAGGAATTTCCCATTAACAATCTTTTAACCTTCAAAATAACATTTTCAGCTTTTAGTTTAAAGTTCAAAACAGAATTCAATTCCACAACTTAACCCAAGTGATACATTATTTCATTTAAACGATTCCTCCAATCACCCAATGTATTGTTAAACATCTAACAACCTATGATTCATTTACTTTGAAATTTCCAGATTTTTAATAAAGGCTTAAAACAGAATTATAAATCAGAACGACAGCAACTCCATATAAACCTTCAATCAAACAAGTATTCCAATCATCCAATGTATAGCCAACATCAATAAGTCACAACCAATTCACACAGATTATTTCCAGAATTTCAAATCAAAGCAAAACAGAAAATATAAAGCCAAAACACTCAAGTATAGATTCATACAACAATTTAGCAATCTCTACACCATATAAGAAGGGATTAGAACCACATACCTCTTGATTAGACTAAGAACAATAAAACCCAGAAATCAATCAACCCAAATCAGCCAAGGATTAAAATTGAGAGGAATGTTGATAGGAATGAGTTAGAATATGACTCCATCCGTTTTAGGGTTTTAAAAGTCGAAGGAAAAGAGTTTAGGTCGAATAAGGGGTCTTTAAATAGAAAAACAGCGAACTGAACAGTGCAAGTTCGCGCCCGCTAAGTATAGTTCGCACCCGCTAACTTCAACAGCATTAGTTAGCGACCGCTAACTATAGTTCGCGCCCGCTAACTCAATAAAAACACGATCCGACCGACCAGATTTTAGTAAATCTTCTTAGGAACAACATATCCGAACGGCGGCCCGATCCGACGGTACAATTGGGAGATATGGACATTTTACTAAAGCATGTCATATCAGGAAAACACAAACACTTATTCGATAAGGCTCAGAACCTAATCAAAACAACACCCGAAGGTTATGAAAACCAAATCATGGTTTCAAGGAACCAAACCACCAAGGACCAACCCGAAACACATCGAAAAAATCATCGGAACAAGCCGGAAAAACACGGGGTATTACATTCTCCCCAACTTATATAAAATTCGTTCTCGAATTTAAAACATAAAAACAACCCACGTAAAACATAACATAATATTACATAAAAGCCGAACAATAAAAAAAAAACGCACATCACCAACGTGAAAATGCATAAACAAGATACCCCAAGTAACCAATGAAGGTAAAATATAACAATTCAACAAAACGAGTTATGTCTCCCAAGTAGATTTCTCAAATGAGTGATCAACCCAACTGGACCATAGCAATACCTTTATTCATCAACCTATGCACTTGCATAAACACAACTTAACAAGTTGTACCTCAAAAGATAACTCAAAACACCACTTACATAAATCAACAAACTCAAATCGACACAATGCACATGTGCGCAAAATTATAAATTTAGCAATTCGGTGCTCCAAACTATTACTTGATTAAACAAAATATAAACCTCCAAGATTATTTAACTATAAACATTAAACATGCTCACAAGGGAGGTTACCAAAACTCGCTTGAGTTTTAACAGCTATCATAACAACCTTAACAATGTGCAAGGACAAGCTCGAAACTCAAATTGTAATTCTTACAATACTAAAATCTAACACTTCAAAATGGAAATCTTGAAATCCTCATTAATAACATCAAGCAACTCTCGCCACCTACTTAACATGCCTACACCTATTATCCCATATCAAAGCATATAATTAAACTCGTTATATCAAACAAGCGATCTAGTCCAAAACTAATTAGATAAGGTTCTCGCCAAAATATACCAGCAAACTTTAAAACATCATGCGAATCAAGCTTTACACACGACAAGGACTAAACTCGACAAAACCATTAACCTTAACGAATCCATAAACACGTACTACATAATGACATTCCAAGGAGTATATCACTTTAACTAATGATAATAAAATCTTCAAACTACATACAAACCAACTCATCTAGAAAAATTCTTCCACTCATACCATAAGCAAGCATACATCCCGAAGTTACCTAAGGTAATTAAATACCAACATACATACCAATTTTGTACAAACCAAATTTTATTCTGCACACAAAAGGTTTAACAACCAAATGAAACGATATCCCACTTTCAATAGCAAAAATTTACAATCAACAGTATTGATCAACCAACCTTTACTGTCGAAACCTACTCATCAGAATTCACAAATCAACTAACTCATAAATCCGAACAAACTGAAATTCTCAAAATTGTTTCACCAAATATAAATATAAATTTGCTAACAAGAGATCACCTAAATCACATTCACCAGTAATCGGGTCATTGGTTATGCTCAAAACCAAACTTATAGGGAAATAATTCAAATTACAAAACATTACAACTTCCCTCTTCTCTTTAAAAGACATTAATATCTTATAACTTCTTTTATATTTAAAACCAAAATACTTTTACTGTTGGGAAAACTCCAGTTTTGAGAACACATTAAAATTTTAAAACATTCGTATTTGAATTTACAGTTACACGTTACTCTCAAATAAGTTTTCAAATCTATAAAACTTTTCAACTAACAAAATTTTTATTCTCTTTAATTAAAACTTGATAAAATTTTATCCTTTGTCAAAATGGAAAAATAAATTTATATTGAAAATATCCTCGCTCGCACAATATTCTATTTAAGTATATCAAAATGTTTAAATAAAATGGAACATGTAAAAACAAAACTTCTTTTAAAATGACAATATATACACACACGTGGAGCATAACTGAATCCCCTAATCCAACAACTCTCAAATCACAACTCGGAAGTTAGCACGTAAGCCTTCTAATCTGACCTCAAAATCCTATCATACATATTACAACAATAACTAGAGTGCAACCTTATATCCAATACTACTTCCTACGAAATACAAAATTATGATACTACAAACCAATCAATCATAACGTAATCATCAATTCAGCACCATCATCACAGAGTATTTGTCTAGCCACATTTCGGTAACAGTTTCAAAATCATTTAAAATACATTTATCCCAAAGTGACTCGCGAGTTTGTTTCAAAATATTTTCCTCAAAACACTTTATTGATAAAATCCATTTTACATAATTGTGCGCCAAGGTGATGACATCTCTCATCCCCAAAGAGTTGCATCCAACTCTAATAATTTCTATGCACGTGATGCATGTACTATTATGCATGTATCAATTATATTTCTGTTTTATTTAGTGAGCATACATAGTGCTCGATGCAATTCCCTATTCGTGATATTCATAATGCATGTTCATGACATGTCTGGGCACAATTACGTGATAAAAAAAATCATTTCAAATACTTTAGATAATAAACATTTGAAATTAATTTTTCAATAAACATTTGCTAGACATTACACTCTGTGAGATGTGCATTCGATAGCCTCAAAATATTTCCCAAATTCCATACTTGCAATCCACCAAATCATATGATACTAACATAACATATCAAAATGACTACACCACTAAATTTCCTTATGCGAAAATAATATCCAAATTAACCTCAACCAAACTGAAATTATACTTAAATAAAAACGACACATACCATAATTATCTACGAAACTCACTTTCAGTTTCGGCATCGCGCCGTCCAACATAACATAAGCACCAGTGTGATAATACACCGATATATCTCCTCGAGTCAGAATTTCCAATATCCTTATCTAAGATAATCAGGAACCACCAACCATTCCAAAGAAATACTTTCCTCATCTTCCATATCGAAACCCAAAGATCTCGACCCATAAAACAAAATAATAAAATAAAACATAAGGGCTAAACAAAGGTTCGACTTAAATATTAATACCAATCATCAAGGTTAAGCCAAAGCAACGCCTGCTAGCAATGACCTCATGTGCTATCCGCACAACGAGACAAACAAGATAAAACAACTAATATAGCAAAACTTAACCAATATACGAGACATACTAACACGAACAACACCAACAAGTTATCATTTTCACCTAACCATAAATCACCGAAGCATTGCCTCATCCCGCATTTAATCCAAATATCTTTCCATATAACAAATCATAACCATTGAAGGCAACTAACATGTCAGCAAAAGCATTGAGCATGAAACATCCAATTTGATTACTATATAACGACCGACATGGCATACAGAACCCATATAATCTAGTCATATCTCAAATCTCAAAACAAAACATGCCACAACATACTCAGAATCGTTGTAATAAAATAAACATTTGGTATGACATCGATCAAAAGGAAAGCATTTTAAACTCTTTTCAAATCTAAATTAATTCGCAATAGTTTTCGAGTTCTAGTCGAACTCCACAGTTTAAAAATCACTTCTTTAAAAAAAATTATTTACATGAAACAATTGATAATTTCCAAAGTATTTCAATTTAATAAATCACCGAGTTAGCCGAGTCATTACAACTACCAAGCTCAACTCCCACTTTGGGGTGACCCAAGTCAAACCCACAACAACCAATTATAAAACGTATTCAAAACATTTATAAATTCGGAAAGAAGCATTTAAATAAAATCTCAATTTTCTTTCAAAAATAGGAGCTCACTTAACCCAAGTATTAAACATCAATTCAAAAACTAAAGTGTGAAAAAGGTAAATCACACAACCATTATGTATACACCTTATTCAGCCAACCACAAAAATACCAAACATATGACCAACGACGCTTCAACGTGGACATACCACATCATGGTAAAAAAAATAACAACAACAATATTAAATCCTCAAAATGGTGAATCATCTCATAAATATTATTATTTAGAAAATAATCTTTGGTCAATACCAAGCCAACCTAAGATTCTAAAATACGTGAAATTTATTTTACTTCGAAAATAACCAAAAATCACATTTTTTTGAAATTATTAAAACTAGACTTACCTTCCAATTCTCGTGTCAAAACACCAATCAAATCAAAATTATTTTCTCAATAAAACCAATGCGTGACCAAACAACGCGTAGCCACAAATCATGCTTAAACATTTAACACAAAAAACCTTTGAAAGCAACACAAGGCCAACGCCTAACGTATTCTCTTATGTGTCAACCTATATGGCAACCAATAAATACGGCTAAAGCCAAAGTGTACTCACCAACAAGGAGAGAGCAATCAAATATGCTTGTAATCATCCAAGCATGAAAACAAACAAATAATCACCCAAGGTAAACATCATATAAGGCACAATAGCCAATAAAACATCACCCATAGTAAACACCATATAAGGCACAACAGCCAACCAAAACGTCACCCGAAGTAAACACCATATAAGGTACAACAGCCAACAAAATATTACCCAAAGTATATCTCATATATGGCACAACAGCCAACAAATCACCCAATGATTAAGTAATGAACATTCCAAAGTAAAGCATCCGTTAAATATAAGACCGACGCACAACACTCCTACAGGTGAAGGTAGGAAGTTTTGAAAACAAAAGATGACGTTTCAAAAGACAAGACTTGAGTCCTAATTCCGCAGTAGATCCTATGCCATAACCACAACTTAACATTCCATAAAACAGTAAACACATAACATGCAAAATGGCCTTGGTTTGAAACCAAAGCTCTGATACCAACTTTGTCACGACCCAATTTCATGAATCGTGACCGGCGCTAGGGTATGGGTATGGTTGTACCAAAACCCGTAGCAAGCCTCGCAGAAATCAAATAAACATTTAAACCTGCAGAAAACTGCTCGGGGGCAACCGAGACTCCAACCTAGGTCTAGCAATTTATAATACAGTTCAAATATAAATAACTTAAATATCTTAAATGTTCAACAACATGCCTTATATATAACAATATCGTAATCCGGAGTAATCATGCCGAATATAAATAATCGAATATATCGACAATTCCAAAGTGTAATATCAGATGTAATAAATAAACTAGTTCTACTGCGGTCTAAGAGTTCAAAAACAGTAACTAGTTAAATAACATAAAAACCTCCGAAGAATCAAAAGAATCGGAGTGGACCAGCTTTCAAATCATAAACCTGGAAAATTTGGGAAAACAACGGGGTGAGATATACTGAGATGAGTTCGCAATAATATTTACATTTATTAAGTTTAAAACCCTTAAATCAAAATAGTTTATACTAATATAGTATGATTATGGAAAACAGTATTGAAATGATCCCAGTGTAAGTATGACATAGCACACCGATAAACCCAGAGTGGACGGGAACAAATCCTCGTCATATATATATACCAGCGTAAGCAAGACTTTAGTCTGCCGTTTCCCAGAGTACTTACCGGTGCACACAGTCTCGATACAAGCCTATCGAGTAGCTCGTTTCAATCCAGATCCATAATCGCATAAAACAGTTCAAAAGCATTTATAATATTAAAAATAAATTGCGGTACTTAATAAAGCGGTAAATAGCACTACAAACTCACTGCTTGCTTATCCACGTAAATCTTGGCAAACAGCTAACCATGCGTAGACTCCGAAGAACGAGCAGTCGACGGGTCTAAAACAATGTATATGTTAAAATCTGAACAACCCCTAACTCTAAGATTACTAGACACCATATAGGACTAGCATCTTAACACAACCAAAGATCAACATTCGAAACACAGTAATCCCAAAGCCAAAGTACATACATATCCAACCAATACAATAACTAGTTAAGTTTAGGTGAGTTCTCGTTTTCAAAAAATAATCCAGAGTAATATAATTCAACAACACCTTTTCGAAATCCAACATATCCCAGAGTAGTGTGTTAGCCATATGTCAACTATATGCTTAACACAACATGTCGGGCGACACAAGTCTAACCCGATCCAACCAGAGTAAAATCCAAAGTTAAATCCCTTAAAATGAAACCAATGTATTTGAAAACAAGGAACTCACTATAATCTTAACCAAAATTCAAACCAATACCACAAATAGCAACAATAACCAATAGACTGTCAACACTTGACAATTCCACCCGGAGTTCATATTTCTCAATTAAAACACATTAAGTGTAAATAAACATGACTCCAAAACACATTGAAATGATAAACTCAGATCTGAACTGCACACTTAGATAGCCTTTAAAACCATTGTAAAATAATTCTACCTTAAATGCCATAACAACAATTTGTTATCCAAATAACCCAAGGTAAACAAACATCCTTTATATACTCAAATGATTTCCAGTCATATGTAAATATTCTTAAAACAACGTTTTATTCCAATTAAAACCACCTTTAACATATAATCTAGCCATAGTCAATTATATCCAATCACCCAAAGTAGGAATTTCCCATTAACAATCTTTTAACCTTCAAAATAACATTTTCAGCTTTTAGTTTAAAGTTCAAAACAGAATTCAATTCCACAACTTAACCCAAGTGATACATTATTTCATTTAAACGATTCCTCCAATCACCCAATGTATTGTTAAACAACCTATGATTTATTTACTTTGAAATTTCCAGATTTTTAATAAAGGCTTAAAACAGAATTATAAATCAGAACGACAGCAACTCCATATAAACCTTCAATCAAACAAGTATTCCAATCATCCAATGTATAGCCAACATCAATAAGTCACAACCAATACACATAGATTATTTCCAGAATTTCAAATCAAAGCAAAACAGAAAATATAAAGCCAAAACACTCAAGTATAGATTCATACAACAATTTAGCAATCTCTACACCATATAAGAAGGGATTAGAACCACATACCTCTTGATTAGACTAAGAACAATAAAACCCAGAAATCAATCAACCCAAATCAGCCAAGGATTGAAATTGAGAGGAATGTTGATAGGAATGAGTTAGAATATGACTCCAGCCGTTTTAGGGTTTTAAAAGTCGAACGAAAAGAGTTTAGGTCGAATAAGGGGTCTTTAAATAGAAAAACAGCAAACTGAACAGTGCAAGTTCGCGCCCGCTAAGTATAGTTCGCACCCGCTAACTTCAACAACATTAGTTAGCGACCGCTAACTATAGTTCGCGCCCGCGAACTCAATAAAAACATGATCCGACTGACCAGATTTAGTAAATTCTCTTAGGAACAACATATCCGAACGGCGACCCGATCCGACGGTGCAATTGGGAGATATGGACATTTTACTAAAGCATGTCATATCAGGAAAACACATAAACACTTATTCGATAAGGCTCAGAACCTAATCAAAACAACACACCAAAGGTTATGAAAACCAAATCATGGTTTCAAGGAACCAAACCACCAAGGACCAACCCGAAACACATCGAAAAAATCATCGGAACAAGCCGGAAAAACACGGGGTATTACATAAACGTTTGGCTTAAATCGCTAAAAAGGTGCAACGTTTGGTTTTGTTTCGTAACGTTTGTAAGCGTTTGGCTTAAATTGCTATAAAGGTGAAACGCTTGGATTTGTTTCGTAACGTTTGTAAATGTTTGGATTTGTTTCATAACGTTTGTAAACGTTTGGCTTAAATCGCTAAAAAGGCGAAATATTTGGTATTGTTTCGTAATGTTTCTAAACGTTTGGCTTAAATGACTAAAAAGGTGAAACATTTGGTTTTGTTTCTTAATGTTTGTAAACGTTTGGCTTAAATCGCTAAAAAGGTGAAACGTTTGGATTTGTTTCGTAGCGTTTGTAAACGTTTGGCTTAAATCATTAAAAATGTGATACGTTTTGTTTTGTTCCGTAACTTAAGTAAACGTTTGGATTAAATTGCTTAAAAGTGAAACGCTTGGATTTGTTTCGTAACGTTTATAAACGTTTGGCTTAAATTGCTAAAAAGGGGAAACGTTTGGTTTTGTTTCGTAGCGTTTGCATTCTTTTAGGCTTATGTTGCTATAAAGTTGAAACGCTTGGATTTCTTTTGTAGCTTTTGTAAACGTTTGGCTTTGTTTCGTAACGTTTGTAAACGTTCGGCTTAAATCGTTAAAAAGGTGAAACGTTTGGTTTTATTTCGTAACGTTTGTAATCGTTTGGCTTAAATTACTAAAAAGATGAAACATTTGGATTTTCGTTTTGTAAACGTTTAGCTTACATTGCTAAAAAGGGGAAACGTTTGGCATAAATCGCTAAAAAGGTGAAAAGTTTGGTTTTGTTTCGTAACGTTTGTAAACGTTTGGCTTAAATTGCTATAATGGGGAAACGCTTAGATTTGTTTCGTAACGTTTGGATTTGTTTCGTAACGTTTGTAAACGTTTGGCTTAAATCGCTAAAAAGTTGAAATGTTTGGATTTGTTTCGTAACGTTTGTAAAAGTTTGGCTTAAATTTCTAAAAAGGGGAAACGTTTGGCTTAAATAGCTAAAAAGGCGAAACGTATGGATTTATTTTGTAACGTTTGTAAACATTTGGCTTAAATTTCTATAAACATGAAACGCTATGATTTGTTTTGTAACGTTTGTAAACGTTTGGATTTGTTTCGTAACATTTGTAAATGTTTGACTTAAATCGCTAAAAAGGTGAAACGTTTGGATTTGTTTTGTAGCGTTTGTAAACGTTTGGCTTAAATCGCTAAAAAGGTGAAACACTTGGATTTGTTTCATAACGTTTGTAAACATTTGGCTTATATTGCTAAAAAGGTGAAACATTTAGATTTGTTTCGTTTTGTAAATGTTTAGCTTACATTGCTAAAAAGGGGAAACGTTTGGCATAAATCGCTAAAAAGGGGAAACGTTTGGTTTTGTTTCGTAACGTTTGTAAACATTTGGCTTAAATTGCGATAATGGGGAAATGCTTAGATTTGTTTCGTAACGTTTGTAAACGTTTGGATTTGTTTCGTAACGTTTGTAAATGTTTGGCTTAAATCCCTAAAAAGTTGAAATGTTTGGATTTGTTTCGTAACGTTTGTAATAGTTTGGCTTAAATTTCTAAAAAGGGGAAACGTTTGGCTTAAATCGCTAAAAAGGCGAAACGTTTGGATTTATTTTGTAACGTTTATAATCATTTGGCTTAAATTTCTATAAACGTGAAACGCTTGGATTTGTTTTGTAACGTTTGTAAACATTTGGATTTGTTTCGTAACGTTTGTAAACGTTTGACTTAAATCGCCAAAAAAGGTGAAACGTTTGGATTTGTTTTGTAGCGTTTGTAAACGTTTGGCTTAAATCGCTAAAAAGGTGAAACACTTGGATTTGTTTCGTAACGTTTGCAAACGTTAGGCTTAAATTGCTAAAAAGGTGAAACACTTGGTTTTGTTTCGTAGCGTTTGTAAAGGTTTGGCTTAAATCAATAAAAAGGTGAAACGTTTGGATTTGTTTCGTACCGTTTTATACGTTTGGCTTAAATCGCTAAAATGGGGAAACGTTTGGATTTGTTTTGTAACGTTTGTAAACGTTTGGCTTAAATCGCTAAAAAGGTTAAACGTTTGGATTTGTTTCCTAACGTTTGTATATGTTTGGCTTAAATCGCTAAAAAGGGGAAACGTTTGAAATTTCGTAACATTTGTAAACGTTTTGCTTAAATCGCTAAAAACGTGAAACGTTTTGATTTGTTTAATAACATTTGTAAACGTTTGGCTTAAATCGCTAAAAAGGCGAAACGTTTGGATTTGTTCCGTAAGGTTTGAAAACGTTGGGCTTAAATCGCAAAAAAGGTGAAACGTTTTGTTTTGTTTCGTAACATTTGTAAACGTTCGGCTTAAATCGCTAAAAAGGTGAAATGTTTGTTAACATTTGATTTAATTTCTAAATAGGTGAAACATTTGGATTTGTCTCGTAACATTTGTAAATGTTTGGCTTAAATTACTAAAAATGTGAAACGTTTAGTTTTGTTTCGTAACGTTTTAAACGTTTGGTTTAAATTGCTAAAAAGGTGAAACACATCTATTTATTTCGTAACGTTTGTAAACGTTTGGCTTAAAGTGCTAAAAAGTTGAAACGCTTGGATTTTTCTCGTAACGTTTGTAAACGTTTGGCTTAAATCGCTAAAAAGATGAAACGTTTGGATTTGTTTCGTAAGGGTTGTAAACGTTTGGCTTAAATCGATAAAAAAGGGAAACGTTTGGTTTTATTTCATAATCTTTGTAAACGTTCGGCTTAAATCGCTAAAAAGGTGAAGCTGTTAGATTTGTTTCGTAGCATTTTAAACGTTTGGATTTGTTTCGAAACGTTTAGATTTGTTTCGTACCATTTGTAAATGTTTGGCTTCAATCACTAAAATAGTGAAACGTTTCGATTTGGCTTAAATCTCTAAAAATGTGAAACGTTTAGATTTGTTTGGTAACGTTTACAAACGTTTGGTTTTGTTTCGTAACGATTATAAACGTTTGGCTTAAAATGGGGAAACATTTGGTTGTTTTTTGTAGCGTTTGTAAATGTTTGGATTTGTTTCGTAACGTATTAAACGTTTGTTTTGTTTCGTAACGTTTGTAAACGTTTGGCTTAAATCGCTAAAAAGGTGAAACATTTAGTTTTGTTTCGTAATGTTTGTAAATATTTGGCTTAAATCGATTAAAAGGTGAAATGTTTGGATTTGTTTCGTAACATTTGTAAACGTTTTCCTTAAATCGCTAAAAAGGTGAAACAATTGTATTTGTTTCGTAACGTTTGTAAATGTATGGCTTAAATCGCTAAAAATGTGAAACGTTTGGTTTTGTTTCGTAACGTTTGTAAACGTTTGGCTTAAATCCCTAAATACGTGAGACGTTTGGTTTTGTTTCGTAACGTTTGTAAACGTTTGGATTTTTTTCGTAAGGTTATAAACGTTTGGTTTTGTTTCGTAATATTTGTAAATGTTTGGCTTAAATCACTAATTAAGTGAAACGTTTGGTTTTGTTTCGTAACGTTTGTAAACGTTTCACTTAAATCGCTAAAAAGGTGAAATGTTTGGTTTTGTTTCGTAACGTTTTAAATGTTTGGTTTTGTTTCATAACGTTTGTAAACGTTTGGATTATTTTCGTAACGTTCGTTTCGTAACGTTTTAAAGGTTTGGTTTTGTTTCGTAATGTTTGTAAATGTTTGGCTTAAATTGCTAATAAAGTGAAACGTTTGGTTTTGTTTCGTAACATCTGTAAACGTTTGGCTTAAACCGCTGAAAAGGTAAAACGTTTGGTTTTGTTTTGAACGTTTGTAAACGTTTCGATTTGTTTCGCAACGTTTTCAACGTTTGGTTGTTTCGTAACCTTTGTAAATGTTTGGCTTAAATCCTAAAAAGGTGAAACGTTTGGTTTTGTTTCGTAATGTTTGTAATCATTTGGCTTAAATCGGTAAAAAGGTGAAACGTTTGGATTTGTTTCCTAACGTTTGAAAAAGTTTTGGTTCAATCGCTAAAAAGGTGAAACGTTTGGATTTGTTTCGCAGCGTTTGTAAACGTTTGGCTTAAATCGTTAAAAATGTGAAAAGTTTGGTTTTGTTCCATAACGTTAGTAAAAGTTTGGCTTAAATTGCTAAAATGGTGAAACACTTGTATTTGTTTCGTAATTTTTGTAAGCGTTTGGCTTAAATTGCTATAAAGGTGAAACGCTTGGATTTGTTTCGTAACGTTTGTAAATGTTTGGATTTGTTTCATGACGTTAGTAAACGTTTGGCTTAAATCGCTAAAAAGGCGAAACATTTGGTATTGTTTCGTATCGTTTCTAAACGTTTGGCTTAAATGACTAAAAAGGTGAAACATTTGGTTTTGTTTCGTAATGTTTGTAAACGTTTGGCTTAAATCGCTAAAAAGGTGAAACGTTTGGATTTGTTTCATAACGTTTGTAAACGTTTGGGTTCAATTGCTAAAAAGGAGAAACGTTTGGATTTGTTTCGTAGCGTTTGTAAACGTTTGGCTTAAATCGCTAAAAATGTGATACGTTTTGTTTTGTTCTGTAACTTAAGTAAAGGTTTGGATTAAATTTCTTAAAAGTGAAACGCTTGGATTTGTTTCGTAACGTTTATAAACGTTTGGCTTAAATTGCTAAAAAGGGGAAACGTTTGGTTTTGTTTCTTAGCGTTTGCATTCTTTTTGGCTTATTTTGCTATAAAGTTGAAACGCTTGGATTTATTTTGTAGCTTTTGTAAACGTTTGGCTTTGTTTCGTAACGTTTGTAAATGTTCGTCTTAAATCGTTAAAAAGGTGAAACGTTTGGTTTTATTTCGTAACGTTTGTAATCGTTTGGCTTAAATTACTAAAAAGATGAAACGTTTGGATTTTCGTTTTGTAAACGTTTAGCTTACATTGCTAAAAAAGGGAAACATTTGGCATAAATCGCTATAAAGGTGAAAAGTTTGGTTTTGTTTCGTAACGTTTGTAAACGTTTGGCTTAAATTGCTATAATGGGGAAACGCTTAGATTTGTTTCGTAATGTTTGGATTTGTTTCCTAACGTTTGTAAACGTTTGGCTTAAATCGCTAAAAAGTTGAAATGTTTGGATTTGTTTCGTAACGTTTGTAAAAGTTTGGCTTAAATTTCTAAAAAGGGGAAACGTTTGGCTTAAATAGCTAAAAAGGCGAAACGTTTGGATTTATTTTGTAACGTTTGTAAACATTTGGCTTAAATTTCTATAAACGTGAAACGCTTGGATTTGTATTGTAACGTTTGTAAACGTTTGGATTTGTTTCGTAACGTTTGTAAACGTTTGATTTAAATCGCTAAAAAGGTGAAACGTTTGGATTTGTTTTGTAGCGTTTGTAAACGTTTGGCTTAAATCGCTAAAAAGGTGAAACACTTGGATTTGTTTCGTAACGTTTGTAAACATTTGGCTTAAATTGCTAAAAAGGTGAAACATTTGGATTTGTTTCGTTTTGTAAATGTTTAGCTTACATTGCTAAAAAGGGGAAACGTTTGGCATAAATCGCTAAAAAGGTGAAACGTTTGGTTTTGTTTCGTAATGTTTGTAAACGTTTGGCTTAAATTGCGATAATGGGGAAACGCTTAGATTTGTTTCTTAACGTTTGTAAACGTTTGGATTTGTTTCGTAACGTTTGTAAATGTTTGGCTTAAATCCCTAAAAAGTTGAAATGTTTGGATTTGTTTCGTAACGTTTGTAATAGTTTGGCATAAATTTCTAAAAAGGGGAAACGTTTGGCTTAAATCGCTAAAAAGGCAAAACGTTTGGATTTATTTTGTAACCTTTATAAACATTTGGCTTATATTTCTATAAACGTGAAACGCTTGGATTTGTTTTATAACGTTTGTAAACATTTGGATTTGTTTCGTAGCGTTTGTAAACGTTTGACTTAAATCGCCAAAAAGGTGAAACGTTTGGATTTGTTTTGTAGCGTTTGTAAACATTGGGCGTAAATCACTAAAAAGGTGAAACACTTGGATTTGTTTCGTAACGTTTGTAAACGTTAGGCTTAAATTGCTAAAAAGGTGAAACACTTGGTTTTGTTTCGTAGCGTTTGTAAAGGTTTGGCTTAAATCACTAAAAAGGTGAAACGTTTGGATTTGTTTCGAACCGTTTTATACGTTTGGCTTAAATCGCTAAAATGGGGAAACGTTTGGATTTGTTTTGTAACTTTTGTAAACGTTTGGCTTAAATCGCTAAAGAGGTTAAACGTTTGGATTTGTTTCGTAATGTTTGTATATGTTTGGCTTAAATCGCTAAAAAGGGGAAACGTTTGAAATTTCGTAACATTTGTAAACGTTTGGCTTAAATCGCTAAAAACGTGAAACGTTTTGATTTGTTTAATAACATTTGTAAACGTTTGGCTTAAATCGCTAAAAAGACAAAATGTTTGGATTTGTTCCATAAGGTTTGAAAACGTTGGGCATAAATCGCAAAAAAGGTGAAACGTTTGGTTTTGTTTCGTAACATTTGTAAACGTTCGGCTTAAATCGCTAAAAAGGTGAAATGTTTGTTAACATTTGATTTAATTTCTAAATAGGTGAAACATTTGGATTTGTCTCGTAACATTTGTAAATGTTTGGCTTAAATTACCAAAAATGTGAAACGTTTAGTTTTGTTTCGTAACGTTTTAAACATTTGGTTTAAATTGCTAAAAAGGTGAAACACATAGATTTATTTCGTAACGTTTGTAAATGTTTTGCTTAAAGTGCTAAAAAGTTGAAACACTTGGATTTTTCTCGTAACGTTTGTAAACGTTTGGCTTAAATTGCTAAAAAGATGAAATTTTTTGATTTGTTTCGTAAGGGTTGTAAACGTTTGGCTTAAATCGATAAAAAAGGGAAACGTTTGGTTTTATTTCGTAACCTTTGTAAACGTTCGGCTTAAATCGCTAAAAAGGTGAAGTTGTTGGATTTGTTTCTTAACATTTTAAACGTTTGGATTTGTTTCGAAACGTTTAGATTTGTTTCGTACCATTTGTAAATGTTTGGCTTCAATCACTAAAATAGTGAAACGTTTCGATTTGTTTCGTAACATTTGTAAATGTTTGGCTTAAATCTCTAAATATGTGAAACGTTTAGATTTGTTTGGTAACGTTTACAAACGTTTGGTTTTGTTTCGTAACGTTTATAAACGTTTGGCTTAAAATGGGGAAACATTTGGTTGTTTTTTGTAGCGTTTGTAAATGTTTGGATTTGTTTCGTAACGTGTTAAACGTTTGCTTTGTTTCGTAACGTTTGTAAACGCTTGGCTTAAATCGCTAAAAAGGTGAAACATTTAGTTTTGTTTCGTAATGTTTGTAAATATTTGGCTTAAATCGATTAAAAGGTGAAATGTTTGGATTTGTTTCGTAACTTTTGTAAACGTTTGCCTTAAATCGCTAAAAAAGTGAAACAATTGTATTTGTTTCGTAACGTTTGTAAATGTATGGCTTAAATCGCTAAAAAGGCGAAACGTTTGGTTTTGTTACGTATCGTTTGTAAACGTTTGGCTGAAATCCCTAAATACGTGAGACGTTTGGTTTTGTTTCGTAACGTTTGTAAACGTTTGGATTTTTTTCTTAAGGTTATAAACGTTTGGTTTTGTTTCGTAATGTTTGTAAATGTTTGGCTTAAATCACTAATAAAGTGAAACGTTTGGTTTTGTTTCGTAACGTTTGTAAACGTTTCACTTAAATCGCTAAAAAGGTGAAACGTTTGGTTTTGTTTCGTAACGTTTGTAAACGTTTTGATTTGTTTCGTAACGTTTTAAATGTTTGGTTTTGTTTCGTAACGTTTGTAAACGTTAGGATTATTTTCGTAACGTTCGTTTCGTAACGTTTTAAAGGTTTAGTTTTGTTTCGTAATGTTTGTAAATGTTTGGCTTAAATTGCTAATAAAGTGAAACGTTTGGTTTTGTTTCGTAACATCTGTAAACGTTTGGCTTAAATCGCTGAAAAGGTAAAACGTTTGGTTTTGTTTTGAACGTTTGTAAACGTTTCGATTTGTTTCGCAACGTTTTTAACGTTTGGTTGTTTCGTAACTTTTGTAAATGTTTGGCTTAAATCCTAAAAAGGTGAAATGTTTGGTTTTGTTTCGTAATGTTTGTAATCATTTGGCTTAAATCGGTAAAAAGGTGAAACGTTTGGATTTGTTTCCTAACGTTTGAAAAAGTTTTGGTTCAATCGCTAAAAAGGTGAAACGTTTGGATTTGTTTCGTAGCGTTTGTAAACGTTTGGCTTAAATCGTTAAAAATGTGAAAAGTTTGGTTTTGTTCCATAACGTTAGTAAAAGTTTGGCTTAAATTGCTAAAATGGTGAAACGCTTGTATTTGTTTCGTAACTTTCGTAAACGTTTGGCTTAAATCGCTAAAAAGGTGAAACGTTTGGTTTTTTTCGTAACGTTTGTAAACGTTTGGCTTAAATTGCTATAAAGGTTAAACGCTTGGATTTGTTTCAAAACGTTTGTAAACGTTTGTCTTAAATCACTAAATTGGTGAAACGTTTTTTTTTTCATAATGTTTGTAAATGTTTGGCTTATATCGCTAAAAAGGCGAAACGTTTGGATTTGTTTCATAACGTTTGTAAACGTTTTGCTTCAATCACTAAAAAGGCGAAACGTTCTGATTTGTTTCGTAGCGTTTGTAAACGTTTGGCTTAAATCGTTAAAAATGTGAAACGTTTTGTTTTGATGCGTAACGTTGGTAAACGCTTGGCTTAAAGTGCTAAAAAGGTGAAACGCTTTGATTTGTTTCGTAACATTTGTAAACGTTTGGCTAAAATCGCTAAAAAGGTGAAACGTTTGGTTTTGTTTCGTAACGTTTGTAATCGCAAAAGAGATGAAACGTTTCGATTTGTTTCTTAACGTTTGTAAACTTCTGGCATAAATTGGTATAAAGGTGAAACGTTTGGCTTAAATCACTAAAAAGGGGAAACATTTGGGTTTATTTTGTAACGTCTGTAAACGTTTGGCTTAATTTTCTATAAAGGTGAAACGCTTGGATTTGTTTTGTAACTTTTGGATTTGTTTTGTAACGTTTGGATTTGTTTCGTAACGTTTGTATACGTTTGGCTTAAATAGCCAAAAAGGTGAAATGTACGGTTTTGTTTCGTAACGTTTGTAAACGTTTGTATTAAATCGCTAAAAAGATGAAACGTTTGGATATGTTTCGTAGCGTTTCTAAACGTTTGGCTTAAATTGCTAAAAAGGTGAAACACTTGGATTTGTTTTGTAACATTTGTAAACGTTTGGCTTAAATTGCTAAAAAGGTGAAACACTTGGTTTTGTTTCGTAACGTTTGTAAAGGTTTGGCTTAAATTGCTAAAAAGGAGAAACGTTTGGATTTGTTTAGTAACGTTTTAAACGTTTGGCTTCAATTGCTAAAATGGGGAAACACTTGAATTTTTTTCGTAACGTTTGTAAAGGTTTCGCATAAATCGCTAAAAAGGTTAAACGCTTAGATTTGTTTCGTAACGTTTGTATATGTTTGGCTTAAATTGCTAAAAAAAGGTGAAATGTTTGACATTTCGTAACGTTTGTAAACGTTTGGCTTAAATTGCTAAAAATGTGAAACTCTTGGATTTGTTTCCTAACGTTTGTAAACATTTGGCTTAAATTGCTAAAAAAAGTGAAAGTCTTGGATTTGTTTCGTTACGTTTGTAAACGTTTTGCTTAAATTGTTAAAAAGGTGAAACGTTTAGATTTGTTTCGTAACGTTTTAAACATTTTGTTTTGTTTCGTAACATTTCTAAATGTTCTGCTTAAATCACTAAAAATGTGAAACGTTTGTATTTGTTTCCCAAGGTTTGTAAATGTTTGCCTTAAATCGCTAAAAACATTAAACGTTTGGATTTGTTTAGTAACGTTTGTAAACGTTTGGCTTAAATTGCTAAAAAGGTGACACATTTGGATTTGTTTCGTAACCTTTGTAAACGTTTGGGTTAGATCGCTAAAAAGGTGAAATGTTTGGTTTTGTTTCATAACCTTTATAAACGTTAGACTTAAATCGCTAAAAAGGTGAAACGTTTGGGTTTGTTTCGTAACGTTTGTAAACGTTTTGCTTAAATTGCAAAAAAGGTTACACGTTTGCATTTGTTTCGTAACCTTTGTAAACGTTTGGCTTAGACAGCTAAAAAGGTGAAAAGTTTGGATTAGTTTCTTAACGTTTGTAAACGTTTGGCTTAAATCGCTAAAAAGGTGAAACGTTTGTATTTGTTTCGTAACGTTTGCAAACGTTTGGCTTAAATCGCTAAAAAGGTGAAACGTTTTGATTTGTTCAGTAATGTTTGTAAACATTTGGCTTAAATCGCTAATAAGGAGAAACGTTTGGATTTGTTCCGTAACATTTGAAAATGTTTGGCTTCGCAAAAAAGGTGAAACGTTTGGTTTTGTTTCGTAACGTTTGTATATGTTCGGCTTAAATCGCTAAAAAGGTGAAATGCTTGGATTTGTTTGGTAACGTTTGTAAACGTTTGGCTTAAATCGCTAAAAAGGTGAAACGTTTGGATTTGTCTCGTAACGTTTTTAAATGTTTTGCTCAAATTGCTAAAAAAGTGAAATGTTTAGATTTGTTTTGTAATGTTTTAAACGTTTGGTTTAAATTGCTAAAAAGATGAAACGCTTAGATTTGATTCGTAACGTTTGTAAACGTTTGGCTTAAATTGCTAAAAAGTTGAAATGCTTGGATTTTTTTCGTAACGTTTGTAAACTTTTGACTTAAATCGCGAAAAAGGTGAAACGTTTGGTTTTGTTTTATAATGTTTTTAAACGTTAGGCTTAAATCGCTAAAAAGGTGCAACATTTGGTTTTGTTTCGTAACGTTTGTAAGAGTTTGGCTTAAATTTCTATAAAGGTGAAACGCTTGGATTTGTTTCGTAACATTTGTAAACGTTTGGATTTGTTTCGTAACATTTGTACACGTTTGGCTTAAATCGCTAAAAAGACGAAACGTTTGGTATTGTTTCGTAACGTTTCTAAGCTTTTGCCTTGAATCGCTAAAAAGGTGAAACGTTTGGATTTGTTTCATAACGTTTGTAAACGTTTGGGTTCAATTGCTAAAAAGGAGAAACGTTTGGATTTGTTTCGTAGCGTTTGTAAACGTTTGGCTTAAATCGCTAAAAATGTGATACGTTTTGTTTTGTTCCGTAACGTAAGTAAACGTTTGGCTTAAATTGCTTAAAAGGTGAAACGCTTGGATTTGTTTCGTAAAGTTTGTAAACGATTGGCTCAAATCGCTAAAAAGGGGAAACGTTTGGTTTTGTTTCGTAGTGTTTGCATTCTTCTTGGCTTAAGTTGCTATAAAGGTGAAACGCTTGGATTTCTTTTGTAGCATTTGTAAACGTTTGGCTTTGTTTCGTAATGTTTGTAAACGTTCGACTTAAATCATTAAAAAGTCGAAACGTTTGGTTTTATTTCGTAACGTTTGGCTTAAATCGCTAAAAAGATGAAACGTTTGGATTTGTTTCGTTTTGTAAACGTTTAGCTTACATTGCTAAAAAGGGGAAACGTTTGGCAGAAATCGCTAAAAAGGTGAAACATTTGGTTTTGTTTCGTAACGTTTGTAAACGTTTCGATTTGTTTCGTAACGTTTGAAAACGTTTGGCTTAAATCGCTAAAAAGTTGAAATCTTTGGATTTGTTTCGTAACGTTTGTAAAAGTTTGGCTTAAATTGCTAAAAAGGGGAAACATTTGGCTTAGAGTGCTAAAAAGGCGGAACGTTTTGATTTATTTTGTAACGTTTGTAAACATTTGGCTTAAATTTCTATAAACGTGAAACGCTTGGATTTGTTTTGTAACGTTTGTAAACGTTTGGCTTAAATCGCTAAAAAGGTGAAACACTTGGATTTGTTTCGTAACGTTTGTAAATGTTTGGCTTAAATTGCTAAAAAGGTGAAACACTTGGTTTTGTTTCGTAGCGTTTGTAAGGGTTTGGCTTAAATCGCTAAAAAGGTGAAACGTTTGGATTTGTTTCGTACCGTTTTATACGTTTGGCTTAAATCGCTAAAATGGGGAAACATTTGGATTTGTTTCGTAATGTTTATAACCGTTTTGCTTAAATCGCTAAAAACGTTAAACGTTTGGATTTGTTTCGTAACGTTTGTATATGTTTGGCTTAAATCGCTAAAAAGGTGAAACATTTGAAATTTCGTAACATTTGTAAACGTTTGGCTTAAATTGCTATAAATGTAAAACGCTTGGATTTGTTTCGTAACGTTTGTAAATGTTTTGCTGAAATTGCTAGAAAGGTGAAACGCTTGGATTTGTTTCGTTACGTTTGTAAACGTTTGGCTTAAATATTTAAAAAGGTGAAACGATGGGATTTGTTTCGTAACGTTTTAAATGTTTGGTACTGTTTCGTAACTTTTGTAAATGTTCGGCTTAAATTGCTAAAAATGTGAAACGTTTTTGTTTTTTTCGCAACGTTTGTAAACGTTTTCCTTAAATCGCTAAAAGGTAATACATTTGGATTTGTTTCGTAACGTTTGTAAATGTTTGGCTTAAATTTCTAAAAAGGTGACACGTTTAGATTTGTTTTGTAACCTTTCAAAACGTTTGGCTGAAATTGCTAAAAATGGGAAACGTTTGGTTTTGTTTCGTAACCTTTGTAAACGTTTGGCTTAAATCGCTAAAAAGGTGAAACGTTTGGATTTGTTTCGTAACGTTTGTAAACGTTTTGCTTAAATTGCTAAAAAGGTGACACGTTTGGATTTGTTTTGCAACCTTTTTAAACGCTTGGATTAAATCTCTTAAAAGGTGAAACATTTGGATTTGTTTCGTAACATTTGTAAATGTTTGGCTTAAATCGATAAAAAGGTGAAACGTTTGGATTAGTTTCGTAACGTTTGCAAACATTTGGCATAAATGGCTAGAAAGGGGAAACGTTTTGATTTGTTCCGTAGCGTTTGTAAACGTTTGGCTTAAATCACTAAAAAGGTGAAACGTTTGGATTTGTTCCGTAACGTTTGAAAACCTTCGGCTTAAAATGCAAAAAAGGTGAAACGTTTGGTTTTGTTTCGTAATGTTTGTAAACGTTTGGCTTAAATCGCTAAAAAGGGGAAACGTTTGGATTTGTTTCTTAGCATTTGTAAACGTTTGGCTTAAATTGCTAAAAAGGTGAAACACTTGGTTTTGTTTCGTAGCGTTTGTAAATGTTTGGCTTAAATTGCTAAAAAGGTGAAACGTTTGGATTTGTTTCGTAACGTTTTGAACGTTTGCCTTAAATCGCTAAAATGGGGAAACGTTTGGATTTGTTTCGTAACGTTTGTAAACGTTTTGCTTAAATTGCTAAAAAGGTGACATGTTTGGATTTGTTTTGTAACCTTTGTAAACACTTGGCCTAAATCGCTTAAAAGGTGAAACATTTGGATTTGTTTCGCAACGTTTGTAAATGTTTGGCTTAAATCTACAAAAAAGGTGAAACGTTTGGATTTGTTTTGTAACTTTTGCAAACATTTGGCTTAAATCGCTTGAAAGGTGAAACGTTTTGATTTGTTCCGTAACGTTTGTAAATGTTTGGCTTAAATCGCTAAAAAGGTGAAACGTATGTATTTGTTTCGTAACGTTTGTAAACGTTTGGCTTAAATCGCTAAAAAGGGGAAACGTTTGGATTTGTTTCTTAGCATTTGTAAACGTTTGGCTTAAATTGCTAAAAAGGTGAAACACTTGGTTTTGTTTCGTAGCGTTTGTAAATGTTTGGCTTAAATCGCTAAAAAGGTGAAACGTTTGGATTTGTTTCGTAACATTTTGAACGTTTGCCTTAAATCGCTAAAATGGGGAAACGTTTGGATTTGTTTCGTAACGTTTGTAAACGTTTTGCTTAAATTGCTAAAAAGGTGACATGTTTGGATTTGTTTTGTAACCTTTGTAAACACTTGGCTTAAATCGCTTAAAAGGTGAAACATTTGGATTTGTTTCGCAACATTTGTAAATTCGGAAAGGCCTTTAAATAAAATCTCAATCTTTTCTTAAAAATAGGAGCTCAATGTAATCTAAGCATCAAACAGCAATTCAAAAATTCAAGTGAGAAAACCCTTTATCCCAAACAACCATTCCGAAAAACGCATACTCTCGCCAAACATAATATACCAAATCATATAACCAAAGACACCTCCAATGTACACAAACCAAAACATGGTAAGACCATAAAAGTCATAATACATTATTAAAGCCATATTCAATTATTTAAATAATATTATTTTTAAAATAATTGTTGGTCAATACCAAGTCAAACGTAAGATTTTGAAATACGTGAAATTTATTTTACTTGTAAAGTAACAAAAAATCAGATTTTTTAAAAAAAGTATTAAAACCAGACTTCTCTTCTGATTCTCGTGTCAAAACACAAATCAAATCAATATAATTTTCTCAATAAAACCATAAAAACAACGTGTGACCGAACAACTTGTAGCCATAAAACCTGCTTAAAGATTTAACACAAGAATCCTTTAAAAGAAAAAAAAGGCCAACCCTAACATATCCTCTTATGTGCCAACATATATGGAAACCAACAATTAAGGCCTAAACCAAACTGTACTCACCAAAAAGGTGAAAGCAATCCAACCAAAATCATCCAAGGCATAAAAGCCAAAAACTAATCACCCAAGGTAAACATCATATAAGGCATAACAGCCAACAAACTATCACCCAAAGTAAACACCATATAAGGTACAACAGTCCACAAAACATAACCCAAAGTATATCTCATATATGGCACAACAGCCAATAAAGCATCACCCGAAGTAAACACCATATAAGGCACAACAGGCCACAACACATCACCCAAAGTATATCTCATATATGGCACAACAGCCAACAAATCACCCAATATATAAGCAATAAACATTCCAAAGTAAAGCATCAGTAACACATAAGACCGACACTCAACATTCCTATAGATGATGGTAGAAAGTTTTGAAAACAAAAGATGACGTTTCAAAATACAAGACTTGAATACTAATTCCGCAGTAGATCCTATGACACAGCAACAACATAACATGCATTAAAGCAGTAAACACGTAACATGCAAAATGGCCTTGGATTGAAATCAGAGCTCTGATACCAACTTTGTCACGATCCAATTACAAGGATCGCAACCGGTACTAGGGTATGGGTATGGTCGTACCAAAACCCGTAGCTAGCCTTGCAGATAATCATACAACATATAAACCTACAAGAAAACCACTGCTCGGGGGAAACCGAGACTCCAACCTAAGTCTAGTAGTTTATATCACAACTTAAATAATAACTTAAATATCTGATATGCTCGGCTAAAACCCGAGACTCAACAGCATGCCTTATATAACGATATAAACCAAAGTATAACATGCCAAAGTTAATAACAAAACAATCGGACCAATTCGACAAACTAACATAAGATATCCATAATAAATAAACTAGCTCTACTGCGGTCTAAGACTTTAAAACCGTTGACTAGTTTTAAATAGCATAAAACCTTCAAGGAATCAAAGAATTAGAGATGACCAAAGCATTCAAATCATAACCCTTGAAAAATAGGGAAAACAATGGGGTTAGATATACTGAGATGAGTTCATAAAGCTATTTACATTTATTAAGATTAAAACCCTTAAAATCAAATCCTTTTATACTAATATACTTATATAGTTGATTATGAAATACAATATTGAAATGAAAACCCAAAGTATATATGTATCCCAAAGTATAATCTAAAGTAGATGAGAACAAATTCTCATCAATTCCCAAAGTAGGCCAGACATTGGTCAGCCAATCCCAAAGTACTTACCAGTGCACACAGTCTCGGTACAAGCCTATCGAGTAGCTCGTTCCAATCCCAATCCTTAATCATTAAAAATAATTCGAAAAAAATTATAATACTAATACAATTTGAGGTACTTAATAAAGCGGTAAATAATACAACAAACTCACTGCGAGGCACGACCCAACGTTATGCCAGAGTAAAACCAAAGTATATCCGGAACTTTTAAATTAAAACATTCCTCATTTGAAAATACAAAACTCAACCTATCTTAACAACAAAGATGCACATTTACAAAAAAAAACCCAAAGCCAGCCACTCTTGGCCAAAACACCCAAAGTAGACACAACCGTGTCACAACACTTATAAAGGTTCTAAATATGCATATGAGTTCACCAACTCAGATCTGAAAATAGAGAAGTCAAATCAACCATTTACATGGCATAACATTTCCACCTTATATATTAACAACATGAAATCAAACCAATGATATTTGAACAATGTCAACATGTTACAAACGCCCAAAACTACCTACAATACACTTATGGGCAGCAACTAACATCATATGAATCAACCAAAGTTTGTTCATGCAACATGGACCAAAAATCAACCATAAATCCTATTTATCAAACCAAACAAGCAAGAATTGATTTCATCAATTAACATCAGCCCCAAACGAAGATTTATAGCCATAGGACACTATATCAAAACAACGAATAATCATAACAAGATCAACCAAAAAGTATAGTATACAACCTAGGAATTGATCTTGAGAAACCCATGTAAGAAATATAAAATTACAGCCCTAGGTAATGCAAACTCAGTCACTAAATACACCCAAACAGTGGTTATCATCATCCCCAACGATTGCATGAAACACATAAATCAAATTAGAATTTATCAATTGGTAAAACTTGCATAAGCAACTACATGATCGTAAAGCATCAAACCAAATACTTAACTTCAGAATCGGCATACTCAAAACAGTAAACAACAACCATAATTATCAACAAATAAGAGTAATGCTTAAATGAACGAATCGCTACATACCAAGAATGAATGAAACGTGATCTAACACCCTAAGGAACAAGGATGAATGAACCAGCAAAATAAGAGGTACATAACAACCCTACAATGATCCTGGAACAAGAAAAGAATGAGTTACCAAAGATAAAATGGGAATCGAATGAGAGCGGATGAACAGAGAGTGAGAGTATCTTACCGAAAACCAACGATTTGAGAAGGATTTGATGGAAAATGAATTAAATCAGAGAGTTTAATAGTATATAGGTCGGCTAGGGTTTAGTATGAGTGTAGGTAATGTTTAAATAAAAAAAATGGGTCCATTTATAGGCCCCGGAGTGAAAAAACATGACAGCCGTGTTGCGAGGGACGATGGCCCAACGCGCCTGCCGTCGTGCCTTTTAAAAAGGCACAAAACACCCTTGGGCGAGTTGCGAGGCGCGATGGCCCAACGCGCCTCCAATTTTGATCCAACAGTTAACTTTTTCTCGTGCAGAGCATATTAAAAAATAAGCCCAATCCAACGGTGAAATTGGGAGATATGAATGTTTTATCAAGATATGTCAGATTAAGAAGGCACACAAACACATCATCAATTATAAATTTGATACAAATCAAATCGGGTTCTTTTCATAAATACCTCACTTTTTGAAAATTTTGCAAAAGTACTCCTTTTTGGTAGTTTATTAGTAGATTATTGGTATAATCTACTAATAAACTACCAAAAAGGAGTATTTTTGCAAAATTTTCAAAAAGTTAGGTATAGAGGGTAATTTTCCCAATCATATCGCCATCGAAAAGTCACACAACACAT